>NC_052250.1:11909738-13358905 GCF_013401445.1 Tripterygium wilfordii
GAATGATGATCTGAAAAAAATTGTAAACGGCGGATGGTGCGGGTGGAAAAAAGCTGTTGATAGCAAGGGAAGGAATTTTTTCTTACATGATAAGTTCTATAATCTCCTGCTTCCTCAGAGGCCCAACATGGTCTAGTTTATAACATTTCAGATTTTGCAACTTAATAGAGGTTTTCTAGAGAAACATTACAAACTTTTTAATGGTGCACTGAGTGGAAATTCAAGCAGTTGCAACAACTCACAAGCAGTGGGAAATGTAGTCTAGCAGAAGTTTTACTTTGAGAAGAGTTTAATCTTGGAGAATTGAGTTTGATGTAAGTCACGAATGGTACAAATTATCGACCTTGAAACTAGAAAATTATATGTTCTTTTACATGGGAAGGTTGTCATCAGGAATAGATGATGTTATTTTTGAATGGAAATGTTCTTTGCCAAGGGGAGGTGGTGAATTATGTGTGGCATAGCCAATAGTGTGGGCTTCTGTTTGGTAGAGGAGACAGTTCTTGGGCTAGAGAATATGCACACTCTTGGGCTTCTGTGATTACTGACTGATTGAGGTGATATATCTGTTTGTTCTAATACTGCTGCTAACGTCAGGTGCGTTATCAGCAGTCTTATGATCTAATTGTTTTTTGTCCCAACTATTCTAAATGGTGTAATGGATGCACACGATTTCGTATGGATTATATGGGGTATGTGGGGTTGATGATTTTACGTGAATCTCAACATTTGAAAATGAAATGCTAGGACAAAATATTAGAGTTTGTGCAATGGGGGCACATTCAGGTTTTGTGGCCCGGCCAGACCAAATTATTGAGCCCAAGCCCATATAAAGTCTCAACAGTAACCCACATTAGCTTGGCCTGCACACAAGGACAACTCTTTCTCTGTCGGATCATGCAGAACGGGCTCAAAAATCCAAAATCAGAGTCTTGGCCCAAGAGTCTTGGGTTTCTCTCTTAGCCCAAAAAGTAGCAACGCAGGCCCAGCTGATAAAGCCACGCACAGTCTCTCTTCGACAACTGACAACTCCAACAGCTATACAAGTAAAGAGGGCAAGCAATCTAATCCAAAAGCCATGGCGACACTGGCGCGGTTGCCTTCTTCTCTTCCTTTCATTCAGATACATCGCCCATCGTACTATCCTTCCAAACGGATACTTCCGGTGCCATCCGGACCACTAAGGATTGTCAGCCTCTCTTCCACTCCACCTGGTTCTGTTCCTCAAGCCATTTTTCTTCACTTGCTCGAAGAACAAGAAGAAGACGGAGAAGAAGAAGAACAATCGTCACAATCTCACAACCAAGAAGAAGAGGTGGATACGAGTGACCCAATTGTAAGCTTCTTGAAATCCCGTACTTCGACCCCAGACCCACCTCGCGAAGGTAAATTCTCTCTCCAAAAAAACCGGCGCACCTCATGGCGTCTCGCTCCTGAGTTGGGAAATGAACCTGAACCCGAAACCAAACCTGAAGCAGCCCTCGAACCGTTTGACGAAGCAGAGGAAGGAGAGAAGTCACGAATTTCATCTGCGAATGTTATTAAGCCTGATGGGGTTGTAGGAGAAATTGTGGGCATTGCAAGGAATTTACCGGAGAATTCAACTTTGGGAGAGCTACTAGAAGATTTTGAAGGGAGGATTGATGCAAAAGAGTGCGTGGAAGTGCTGGATTGTATGGGCAAGGAGGGTCTGTATAAAGGTTGCTTGTATTTTTATGAGTGGATGAGACTGCAGGAGCCCTCACTGGTTACACCCCGTGCCTGTTCGGTCTTGTTTCCTTTGTTGGGGAGAGTGGGAATGGGTAACATGCTGATGGTTTTGTTTATGAATTTGCCTAAAGAGAAAAAGTTCAGGGATGTTCATATTTATAATGGGGCAATTTCTGGGCTTATGCACTGTGGAAGGTATGTTACTCCTTACTTTTTAAACCCTTTTAATGGTTGGACTGTCTGTTTTCATTTTGATTTCATGTTCAAGCTCAAGTGGAGTATGCGGTTTAAAAACTTTCTGGACTTTTAGATTTAAAATCTTTCATTGCTGGTTCGATGGTAAATTTAATCTCATTCCCTTAAGGCTATAGAACTTTAAAATCTATCGTGTTGTGTGTGTGTTGCAAACACATAAGCACATTTACATCATTTTAGTCTCAGAATCCAAGAGTAGTATCCTCAAAACTTTTATCCAAATCCTGGCATTAAAATTTTATTAATGAAGATGTCCAATTTAATCTGCATGGATTTATGCTTCGACCCTTCCTCAGTCCTTGAAATTAAGTTAAGTTTTGAGTGATTGCAACCACAAAATGGGAATGGTTCATTCTTGTACGTTTGAGTAAATTCATATGCAGAAGCTTACTGTTGAGGTTGGCTTACTTGATTCAGGTATGATGATGCCTGGAAGGTGTACGAGGTAATGGAGACAAATAATATCCGTCCTGATCACATCACATGTTCATTGATGATAACAATCATGAGGAAAAGTGGTCGCAGTGCAAAGGAGGCGTATGAATTCTTTGAGAGAATGAATAGGAAAGGAGTCGAATGGAGTCAAGAAGGGCTAGGTGCTCTAATAAAATCGTTCTGTGATGAGGGACTGAAGAATGAAGCCCTTATCATTCAATCAGAAATGGAGAGGAAGGGAATTCGTCCAAATGCCATTATATATAACACATTAATGGATGCATACTGTAAATCCAATCATATTGAAGAAGCTGAAGGCCTCTTTGCTGAGATGAAAACAAAAGGTCTCAAGCCTACAAATGCAACTTTTAACATTCTTATGGATGCATACAGCAAAAGAATGCAACCTGATATCGTAGAGAGACTACTGAAAGAAATACAGGATCTGGGGTTGGAACCAAATGCCAAATCCTACACGTGTCTGATTAGTGCATATGGGAGGCAGAAGGAGATGAGTGACATGGCTGCAGACGTATTCTTGAGGATGAAGAGAGTTGGTATAAAACCAACTTCACATTCATATACAGCTCTGATTCATGCTTATTCAGTTGGTGGCTGGCATGAGAAAGCGTATATTACATTTGAGAATATGCTTAGGGAACAAATCAAGCCCTCCATAGAGACCTATACTGCTCTGTTAGATGCATTTAGGCGTGCTGGTGACACAAAAAAATTGATGCAAATATGGAAATTGATGATCCATCAAAAAGTTGAGGGGACACGGGTGACCTTTAACATTCTTGTGGATGGTTTTGCTAAACAGGGTCACTACATTGAGGCAAGGGATGTGATATCGGAATTTGGGAAGATTGGTTTGCAACCAACAGTAATGACATATAACATGCTGATGAATGCATATGCAAGGGGAGGGCAACATGAAAAGTTGCCGCAGCTGTTGAAAGAGATGGCAACTCTTAATCTAAAGCCCGATTCTGTTACCTTTTCAACTATGATTTATGCTTACGTTCGTGTTCGAGATTTCAAGAGGGCATTTATTTATCACAAAATGATGGTGAAGACTGGCCAAGTGCCAGATGTCAAGTCTTATGAGAAGCTTAGGGCGATTTTGGATGTAAAAGCTGCTAAGGGAAACAAGAAGGATAGGAGTGCCATTCTCGGTATCGTTAATAGCAAAATGGGTTTACTGAAAGCTAAGAAAAAGAGAAAGAAAGATGAATTCTGGAAAAACAGGAAGAACCGTCCAAGAATTCGAAATGTCGCTCGTGAATCGTGATGGGAAGTAACAGAAATATTCGAAGCTCATTAAAGTTTGGTTGGCCTGTGTTGACAAGATGATTCCTATGAGTCAAGATTAGATGTATGCTCCAAGAAGCAAACACGTGTTTGCATGATAGAGGGCTTAACAAAATGTTGGCCTTTGTATTTCAAGCAAGTAGATGAGCTGCAGCGGACATGCTGGGGGTCTGGGGCTTCCAGGTAAGGGTATATGTTCATGCTTTAATCTGACTGTTTATACATTGATGCCATACTGCAGCGATATGTTCAAAAGAAATATTTGATTTAGCTTCCCCTTTTGCTTGTTTTATCATATTTCTTCTCTCAATTGTAGTAAATTGATTATGTTTCGTCGTTGCGATCATGCAGATACATTCAGATTGATAACTGTGTTCCTATCTTTCATAGTTGTCTCGATAAGATGTCTTTATTGGGCCGGTCAAGTTTCTATTATATTTCCCATCATAAAAAGACAAATGTGTCTGAAAATCTGGCATGATATTATAACAAAAAGTGTAGTCTTGCAGGTTAGAGGTACACCTGAAGTGTAATTTTGGACCTGTCAGCTGAGTTGCAAGTGAATCTGGTTTACATTCTTAAGCCAAAATGTTAAGTGTTTATGGCGCAACAAAGAAAATTAATGTTACGTTGTCAAGGCTCCTCTTCTCATGCTATTATAGTATTTCAGTCCTGTAGGTTATCTGTGATGCAATTTTTTTTACTGAACATAGATGGGATTTTGAGGGTATACGTGGAATTTGGTATTGCACTATAAGTGCTGCCAAGTGGTCTTGTTTATTGTTTCTTCTTTAGGATGAATACACCTTTGTTCAGATTTTGGCATCTGTATGAATATGGATAAATGAAGGGGAAATGGAAAGAAACAGACTTGATGAAAAAGAACGCTTCCAGCTGCAGCTTATACGATACAGAAATCCTCTTATCATTGTATCATCTGATTAAATTTCTTACAGCGGCTGACAAGTCAGCATCTCTGCTTTGTTTATCACTCTTTCATGCCAGCAGTCTGAAGCTTTTAATACGTGCAAATGGTGCAATATGCTATCTGAGGATGTTGCATTGGTGACCATGGAGAATACCGTACAGGTGGCCTGGAGGATGTTTACAAGTTAGCTTCACCAACAGTTTCGGGGCAAATACAGAATGCAGATTTGGTAGGGTACTTGAAGAACCAGCATTTATGCAATATGTAGCTAATGGAACCAGAACCGGAACCAGAACCACAGTTCACCACTTAGGCTCACCGGAGTCATCTCAATTTTGATGCTGCCAACTCTTTGTTGCCATGGGTAGGCTGCCAAGTTATTAACATTTATGCAGAACTGTAAAATTTGTATTAATGACTTGATGATATTCAAGAGCAGACGAAAGAGAAGACTTTCTGTGCACAATATATGTGCTAGATTAGTTGAAATGCAAACCTCATGTCCAACAAACTGGTTTTGCAGATAAATAGTATCAGTGCCATGTGAATTTTATCCCCCAATCTCCATGAATATGAAGGAATTATTCCATCCTACGTCTAGAGGATTCACAAGCCCGCCGCATGGTATCCAAGTTGAGGGAGATGAAAATTTGTCAATTTCCGCATTTGATATATCAAGAAAGTATGTATTTACACGTGAGCGATTAGTTGGAGTGGTAAGAATAACGTGTATAAATAGAATATGCTATTTTCAAAATTATCCAGCAGAGGAGCTTCATTACACAAAAATCCAAAAGGGGCAATTTTGTAATTAACCACTGATTAACCAAAAGCCTAAACTGTTGTCCTGTAGTGTGACTGTCCTCTGTCTTCAGGGTCAATGCCACGTGTACGATGATATACTCAAAACACCCCCAATGACGTGTACTCGTAACCGTAGCCTCCCTATTTGTATTAATCCCCTCTTCTTCACTTTCGTTCTCATCTAATCCGTTTCTCTTTCTCGCACTCTGGATTGAGATAGAGATCACTCGGATATTCGCGATTGGATCTTCTTTACCTTTTGGTTCGTGTTTTCAAGTGCTAGTCCTGCCGTAGTTCGCATTTGGAGATCCGGGCCAAGCACAGAGGACTTGGATTCGGGTTTCAGATTCAATCGCCTCTTCTAGTATACAATATAAAGAGGTTTTGTTTCTTCTTCTTCTTCTTTGTTTTTGTTTATAATTTGGATTTTCTTGCAATGTTAATGAACTCTTAGGTCTTGCTCTTGCTTTTGATTTTAGTTGTAAAGAAAGAACACATGAACTTTCACGTTATGAAACGCATGAAATGAACCGAAAGAGTGTTTCTTTTTGCATTATCGCGTAATGCTCTCTCTGTTTTATGCTTTTCCTGTTTGTTTGTGGTGTGGGTTTCACGTTTTTTTTGTTGATTTAATAATTTGATGGAGTATGTATGCATCAATTTTTAAAATATATTCCTCAAGAGTTATTTTGTGCAAGGTTATTAATTATTAATATTATCTGTTGGAGATACGTTCAGTATTGTTGAGAAAGGAAAGGAAAGTAAATTTTCGTATATAGTTGATGCTGCTGGTGCTTCGTGGTTCTTGTACGGGTGTTAATCGTGTGTTCTTTATTTCAGTCAGTATATATTGAATTGTTGGTTGTAAATGGCTTCGGGGGAGGGATTTCTGACGGATGAGCAGAGGGAAGTACTGAAGATAGCTAGCCAGAACGTAGAGAGTCTCTCATCATCCCCAAAATCCCCGACATCTTTGCTCTCTGAGCATCCATTAAAAGTTTCTGCTGCTGGCAAGGCACCAACTGCTGGGATTGCTGTGAGGCATGTTCGCCGGTCTCACTCAGGAAAAGTTGTAAGAGTGAAGAAGGGTGAGTCTGTTCGGTACTCTCCTGATGATAACCACTTTTTGCTAGATTATTCAGTTTCAAACTCATGGTGGTTATCTGGGTTGCCATATAGTGAAAGATTTGGTTCTATTTGAGTTTCCTTGCTTCTTTAATTGTTTGATCTATTGTTTATCTGGTATTGGCAGGTTATTCAATAAGTTTAATTGCTATTCTTATTGATTTATTTCGAGCTTTCTTTGTCGTGCATTTCGGAGTTATTGAAATTCTTGTTTTCCATGCTCCTTGCTGGCATACCTGGACTCTATAAAGAACTGTGGATGTTGACCAAAGGACGAACTTAATGCCATACTTCACTCCATCATGCTTTTTTCCTTCCACCTGAAGAGATGGTAGCTATATATTTGAGATCATATTGATAGGTAATCCTGAAAACAGGAACAATTATGTTGTAGATGCTTATTGTACAGCCTGCCAGAGGAGGAGTACCATTGTCCTGAGGATCATCCTCCACTCCTTACTAGTCTGCTCTTCCTTAGGGCCAAAGGCATATGTACAGTTGTTGCTGTGCATGATAGGATAAAAAATGAGATTATTTCATCGAGAAAATTGGCTTAAAATGGATCAGCATGCGCAATATACGTGGTGATTAATATAGTGAGGAGGGACGCCAAGATATGAATGCAAGTAGGATTAGTAGAGTGTAGCTTTTGGACGCGAATAGATTCACACCAATTTCTCATATGATTTATAGCCATCCCTTACAGAGTTTGGGATAAAGGTTTTGGGATGATAATGATGACGATAATGATGTGTTGAATTGTCTTTCTGAATGCGCATTTGATTTTGTTTTCTGTAGATTGGTGTGTCAGGAGTCATTTTCAGTCTTTTTGTTCTGGTCTGTCTATGAGTGGTTGAATTTTTTCCTAGTTGTGAACTTAGCTGGCACAATTGTATCATATAGTGAACAGATTATGTTTTTGGTGAGACGCAAGTATTACCAATTACCAGACAGTCCATACTGCATAATTAGCTTTCTATTTTCCAAACAAAGTGCATTGATTGCTCGTCTTTTGGAGATTGTGTAAGCTAAGGTGTTTTCAAGCTTCTATGCATTGTGCATCAAGTATGTGGTCAGTGTCTTCTTTTTTTTGTCCGTTCTCCGTCTTTTTCACGCTCTTAGCTGACATACTTGCAAACAAAAAAGTTGACTGAGAGATGTAATTGTAGTTGTAAGAACTTAAAATAAATATGATACGTGTCGGCAATGGCAGATTTTAAGTTTATAAAAGTGTACCTATATGGAGTAGGACAAAGAAATTACTACATGTAGGTGATACTGCAATATTCTATCTAATACATATAAAAACTCGAAAGTAACAATATTTGTGCTGATAGATTTCATAAGCAAATCAAAGCATAAAGAAAAGTAAATGTAAAGAAATGCAATCATATATGCACGAGTGAAACCGCCTGGCAAATTTATTTCCGATTTTCGTCCTCCGTTTCACTATGAACTCTGAACTTAGCAAAAAAGATCATGCGGAAGAGGTGAGGAATGGTATGATATGCCAAACCATTTTATAGTTATGTTTTTAAAGAATTTTTTTATTTATAAAAAACTTATGATTTATCATACCATATGAAGCCAACGGATGTAAATGTGCTCTATGAGTAGTCATTTTACAATTTATGATGTAGTAATTACTATGCTGCCTAATTAGCTTCTTTACTTTTCGAACATGCAGTTGGCTCCTATATTTGAGAGTGTATTGATTTGCAATTTTTTAATATGACAATTAGGTCGTGCTTGTGTACGTTTCATCATTTATGACATTTTTATTTCTTTGAAACAATTATAAAGCTTCCAGGTGTGGCTGTGGCATGGTGCCTGAATGTACGTCCAAATTGTATATGACGGGGCTTGGTTTTTACAGAGTGTTGACTGCTTAGAGATTGCAGTGCGAATAGCTGATACTAGGTCTGGTGTAAATATGATTAATGAGAAAAGGCTGAGAAGAAAAAGGATGGATAAGAAAGGAATATTTCATAAGGAAAGGCTTGTAAACTTGTTCAATTTTAGTCTCTATTTGAGTTAAGAGTTAAGCAGTGATGAAGTCTTGATCTTATGTTGTGTTTTGAGCAAACAAGCTGTGCAATATTGCCGCAGTCTACGAGCGACTTGATATGTTAGTAGTATCAAATTATCAATGGTAACCTGAATTTATATGCATGTTTTCCTTTATGGATGTATTAACTTTGCTTTAAATCATCTGGTGGATTGATTGGTTGGTTATGTGCTAAGTCTCTCCTTATTTACTGGTGCACATAACTAAATAACCAACCAACCAACCTGGTGAGTTCTTACATTGCTGAAAGATCATATTGTGCCTTCTTATTTTAGCAAGCCAATGTCTAGCAAAGGAAAATGTATTACTTTATTAACCTGCTGCTCTACAAGTGCTTCCTCTAAAAACACGTGAAGCTTTGAGACTAGTATTGCTGCTTTTATATTTATCGGAATGTTCTACCCATGAATATGGTGTTTGAGATACTTCCAACACATAACAATTTGGGTCTCTCTTTATCAGCTGCTGGTCTTGGGTATGTGACTAACTTGAAGGGCTCTTTTTTTTTTCTTTCTTTTTTTTAAACCTGTGCATTGAAGGAATAATATGTTACAAAAAACCTCTTATTATGGTTGATTGTGTGCAGAAGAATACGTTAATTCATCTTATGCTTGGCTCTTCTCTGTTTCTTCCAATTTTATGCTGGGATTGATTAATTGTGATGAAATGAGTTCCTTGTGCAAATTTGATCTGACAGTATCATTGGTTCTTTGGAACAACAATCTTGTCTTCTTTTCATGTTGCTAATCTGCTTTCCTCTTGACTCATGTAACAGACGGTGCTGGTGCCAAGGGGACATGGGGGAGACTGCTTGACACTGATGGTGAATTGCATATTGACCACAATGATCCTAACTATGACAGTGGAGAGGTAATTGCCTTATTACTCCGATTCATCTGCCTGTGGTTTGCTTCCCCTAGGAACTTGTATTCTATATATATATATATATATATATATATTTTTTTTTTTTTGTGAATGATTTTGAATATTAATAGTATCTCTCCTTTCATCGTTGCTTGCAGGAACCCTATCAGCTTGTCGGGTCAACAATCTCTGACCCCTTGGACGATTACAAGAAAGCTGTTGTCTCCCTCATAGAGGAGTATTTCAGCACTGGTGATGTGGAAGTGGCAGCATCTGACCTTAGAGAACTTGGATCAAGTGAATATCATCCCTACTTTATCAAGCGACTTGTTTCCAGGGCCATGGACAGGCATGACCAGGAGAAGGAAATGGCCTCGGTTCTGCTTTCAGCTTTGTATGCTGATGTGATAAACCCAGCCCACATTAGGGATGGTTTTGTCATGCTTCTCGAGTCTGCTGATGATCTTGCTGTTGACATATTGGATGCAGTTGACATTCTTGCGTTGTTCCTTGCTCGTGCCGTGGTGGATGACATCCTTCCTCCAGCCTTCCTTACCAGAGCAAAGAAGACGCTTCCAGAATCCTCCAAGGGATTTCAAGTTATTCAAACTGCTGAGAAGAGCTATCTCTCAGCACCTCACCATGCAGAGCTGGTGGAGAGGAAGTGGGGTGGTAGCACTCACATAACAGTGGAGGACGTCAAGAAAAAGATTGCTGATCTATTGAGGGAATACATTGACAGTGGAGATACATTCGAGGCATGTAGGTTGATAAGGGAATTAGGAGTTTCGTTCTTCCATCATGAGGTTGTAAAGAGGGCTTTGATCCTTGCCATGGAGATTCGAACAGCAGAGCCACTTATAATCAAGCTGTTGAAAGAAGCAGCTGAGGAGGGCCTAATTAGTTCCAGTCAAATGGCTAAAGGTTTTGCCCGGTTAGCAGAGAACCTGGATGATCTTGCCCTTGACATCCCATCTGCAAAAACATTATTCCAGTCGCTTGTCCCTAGGGCTATCTCTGAAGGATGGCTTGATGTTTCTTTTGCAAATTCTGGTGAAGATGGAAAAGCATATGTAGAAGATGAGAAGCTGAGGCGGTACAAGGAGGCTGCGGTAACTATAATCCATGAGTATTTTCTCTCAGATGACATTCCTGAACTCATCAGGGGCCTTGAAGATCTTGGGGCACCTCAATATAACTCTATTTTTCTTAAGAAGCTGATTACCCTTGCCATGGACAGGAAGAACAGAGAGAAAGAAATGGCATCTGTCCTGCTATCCGCTCTTCACATTGAGATTTTTTCAACTGAAGACATAGTTAATGGCTTTGTCATGCTTTTGGAATCTGCAGAAGATACCGCACTGGATATTCTGGATGCTTCGAATGAGCTTGCTCTATTTTCGGCCAGGGCTGTGATTGATGATGTCTTGGCCCCACTGAATCTAGAAGAGATTGGCAGCAAATTGCCACCAAATTGCAGTGGGAGTGAGACTGTGCATATGGCTCGGTCCCTCATTGCTGCCCGTCATGCTGGCGAGAGGATCCTGAGGTGTTGGGGAGGTGGGACTGGTTGGGCTGTGGAGGATGCGAAGGACAAGATACAGAAGCTACTGGAGGAGTATGAAAGCGGAGGTGTCGTGAGTGAGGCTTGTCAGTGTATCCGTGATATTGGAATGCCTTTCTTCAACCACGAGGTGGTGAAAAAGGCCTTAGTCATGGCAATGGAGAAGAAGAATGACAGGATGCTGGATCTGCTGCAGGAGTGTTTTAATGAAGGACTGATCACTATCAATCAGATGACCAAAGGTTTCACTCGAATCAAGGATGGCCTTGACGACCTGGCTCTTGATATTCCAAATGCAAAGGACAAATACAGTTTTTACGCAGAATATGCCCAGAACAAGGGGTGGCTCCTATCATCCTTTGAGTCATTTGTGGCAGATGCTTCTGCAGCCCAGGCTACAGGTACTTGAGAAGCACAGATATTCCATCTGTTGCTTTCATTTATGTTGTTGCCCCATTACTTGTTATACTGTCAAATGGCCTTTATGCGTGCCAAAGCGAAGGTAGATGAGATGGGATGCTTGAGTTCCTTCTGATGGAGATTCTGATAGTCCCAGCCAATGTATAGAGTTGGTTCTTTGTTCTATTTACGTATCTTTAGGAATGCATTTTGCGTCTAGAAGTATATTAGACAGAGAGAGACTGTTAGGGTGCTGTTACATGCAATATTTACAGTCAAGACTGCTCTTTATGCTTCCAAAATTCTCAGTTTCATCATCTTATTTCAGTTTACTTTCCTGTTTGTGGAGACAATACTTGGCCTTTGTTTTTTTGTTTTTGCCATGGATCTTTTACAATTGAATAATCAGTTATGATAGGATATCAGTTGCATAGGATCCCAAACAGCAATTGCATAGGATCTCAGCAGTTGGCATCCCAGGGCGTTCTTGGGGTGGGGTGACATGGGCAACCGTCCAGGCCCTTGATTCTTCAGTGCCTCAAATTTTTGAAAATAATACTAGTGTTATAATATCTTGAACTCATTCAAGTAACATACAACATTTAATTTTCTTTTCTTGAGTCTTTTTCTTGACCTGAGTTTGTATCCACAAGATTTCATGTACATCAAGATTACCTACTGCTCCACTGTTAAGTTGTATCCAAAAGATTTATGTGCATCATGTGGGGTCCATGAATTCATTTGAACGTGTGTCCAATTCAGCATTAACTGGAATACTAACTCTACTGGTGGGATCTTTATCATTATTGCTTCTTGACATCTCAATAAGAGCGGGGCAATGAAAGTAGATTGGATTTCTCCTCTATCCCATCCTGACTCGTCCATTAACCCTTAAACCGCCCTGGCAAGCTGTCTTCTAGCTGTGAAAAAGGCAGATCGGGCAATCTGTCCCTTTCTTGTCTAATATCTAAAGAGAATGGGAGACAGGATAGACTGTTCCCCCGAATCAATGAAATTAGATGCAGCTGCTCCCAATTCCTCTCGTCGTCCAAGACGTTCGTTGGCAGGTTCATCGGCAGGGGAATCAGACTGCATTCAAGGGGAGGCCCTTGTACTTGCCCTCACCTCACTAGCCAGCCCTTCAGTTCTTTCTTTCTCCTCTTGTTTTGAGGTCTAGGTGCCCTATCATATGAGTCCGGTTCACTTATTTTTGCTTGCTGGTTAAGAGCTTTCCCGGATCAAGGGAATTCTTTTTCGTTCTTCCTTTTTTTGGGAGTGAAAAGGCTGTGTGTCTGCTCATTCACCTATCTAATGGAGATTCCAGTCCAAGTCGAAAGCGATAGCGAAATGCCTGTCTGTACAAATGATTCCGCTTTCAACAAGCGTCATTAGCATATGCGTGCCGTTCTTTACTTGGAAAACGATTGATACGAGACTGATGGGTGGGGAAAGGCTTACACACCATCCCTTAGAATAATGGAGAAGGCTGGATTGACTGGCTTGCTTCCCTTACCGAACTAACAGAAGGCAATTCATTAAGTATGACTTGTAACGGCGAATTCTTGTTGGGACAACAAAATGTATTGGAGACGTGTTTTGCTTAGGTGGTTGAGAATGAGAATGAAATGTTACATATATTGGTAAAATGATGGCTTAGTTTTTGGTAGGGAAAAGAATCGAAAATGCCCCTGAACTTTGATCACTGGGTCGATTGAGCTCCTAAACTTCATTTCGCGTCAAAGATGCCCTTGAACTATGATGAATGATGTTAGTTACCCCTTCTCACATTTTGCATCCAAATTTGTTGATTAGGCAAGATTTTTCCATTAAATGCCTTACATGTTGCCAACATGGAAGCCACGTGTCTTGCAAAAATGGTATATTTAAACCCCTGTACTTTGATAAAATGGGTCAAATAAGTAAATTTGTATGAAAAATGTGACGGAGGGGTAACAGACATCATTCGTTATAGTTCAGGGGCATGTTTGACTCGAAATGAAGTTTAGGGGCTCAATCGACCTAGTAATCAAAGTTCAGGGGTCTTTTTGATTCTTTTCCCTTTTTCATAATAGAGGTGGACACAATATTTATTTTTAATATAATTGTGAGTCTGGTTGAAGTTAACATGGAGGCCAACCATCTCCTATGCCCCATGCTTGGCCCATTAAAAGAGAGACAATAAAATAGTATTGTTGTAGCCAAAATAGTATTCATGGCCCAACAAATTTGTGAAAAATACCATTCCCTCGCCCTTCCTTAAAAGCTTTAACTTGGTTGGATCTTAGTAAAATTTGTAGAGGGCATCGATAACATGTGTCTTAAGGACATTTTTTAAGGATTCACTAGTGCAAACCGCAATATCACGTGTGTGATGAACACTCTCTCATCTAGTTTTTTAAACTTAAAATACAGATTTTTTTTTCCAAATTCTAACATACTTTTTTCATCCTTATCTAATATTCTAAGGACACCTATCATCATTTTTCTTGGTAAAATGAGTCGGTGTTGGTTCTTTCAATTTGGGAATTAGGTTTTGGTTATATTGTTCCTTTGCGGGCTTTGCACAACCCTAATCTAATGTCGCCGTAAATCAGCCATAAACCTAAATGTTACTCGGATTTAAAAAAATGTTGAAAAGGACAAAACAATACATTATTGATTTATAGTTTTATCCATTACCTATGCATTAGATTTTAGGACCATTACCTATAAATAAATAAATAACTAATAACAAAAATCAAAGAGTTGGGTGTTGAAGGCTTGAGCGAAGGTCGTCGTCGTCTCTCTCTCTCGTGCAACCACAGAGAAACCAGGAGCGAGAGAACATGCCCCAACTACATGCGGCGTCGCAAATGATAAAGCCGGAATACGACGATGTAGAGAGCTCTAAGATCGTCGTCTTTGCTGATCTAAACGCCAATCCTCCTGAAACAACCGACCAAGATCCTCTCCTACGCGCTTCGGCGACTGAGCCTTCTAGGTCTCACTCTCTTTCATTTTTATTTTCTATTTCAGTTAAATTCACATGGATTAGACTTTGATCTCGCAAACAACGAACAGATTGAACGTGAATGGTGAAAGCAGCGTATGTAGAAGTGGAATAACGAGCAAAGACAACGATGGGACTGAAGGTAAAGGAAAAACCTCGAATAAGATAGGAAAATCGCGTTCAAGAAACGCAAGTAAGGGAGAGGCGTCGTGTATTGATTATGGAGGAGATGCGGATGCAGAACAGCCAGGTCCACCCCCTCCATCTTCTCGCGAGGAGAAAGTCAGCAGCCTCAAAACCGTCTGTACTCTTGCTCTTAATTTTTTAACATACTTTGAGTGGGAATTTTATTGGATTAAAGTTTCCCGGAGAACATAACAGACTAGTGTGGCACAATAGATATTGATTTTTAGTTTATTATTATTAAGCTTGTTGTTGTTAGTAGACAGCACTACAGCAGGAACTGTAAGAAATTTCACTCTACATTGCCTTTTCACTTGAAGACGGAAATCATATTTCTGTAAAACATGAGGACATGATTATTTCACTAATTTTAGAGTACCTTTTGCTATGAACACTTAAGGAGATAGAAACTTCCAAGGCTCCATTTTGTGAATTAGGAAAATAGCATGATTTGACATCCCCCCTCTACATGGAATTGCTTAACAATAGATATGTCAGACTCATTTCGCATATAAATGCTGTAATTTGTTTGACGGGTGAGCTTTCTACATCTCCAAAGTATCCTGTGACTAAGTCTTTACGAGTCTTTAATAAATTTGGATGTACTGTATACATCTGCTTGATTACTCGCTGACTTGTGGCACTCCTGTAGGGTTTGATACATGTTGCTAAGAAGATGCCTAAGAATGCACATGTGCACTTTTATCTTGGACTTATGTATCAAAGGTTGGGTCAACCTCAAAAGGTCGCTTTGAAACTCACCCAGCTCTATAATTCTTGTCTATCGACTTTCTGTTATTTGACTCAATTCCAGATTTCTTTCAGGCAATTTTGGCATATGAGAAAGCTGAGGAGATCTTGCTTCGTTGTGAATCTGAGATTGATAGGCCAGAACTGCTTTCGTTAGTTCAAATCCATCATGCGCAGGTGTGAAGATTGTAAAATAATCTTCACTTTTTTTTTTATTCTTTACAACACAGATGAATAATTCTATTGGTTTATATTTCACCTACTTGTGTGACAACTATGTAGTGCTTTCTACTTGAAAGTCTAGGAGAGACTTGCGTGGACAAAGAACTTGAACAGGAAGAGCTTGAGGAAATTCTCTCCAGACTAAAAGACTCAATGCGATCAGATATCAGACAAGCAGCAGTATGGAACACACTAGGCTTGATACTGCTCAAAACTGGTCGCACAGAGGTAGGCGAGTGATTTTTCTTGTTTTCAAATCTTGTGCTCTCTTTTCTTAATCTGATCCTGGCTACCTCTCTTTTCCAGAGTGCTGTTTCGGTTCTATCGACCTTATTGACCATTGATCCTAACAACTTTGATTGCATTGGTAACCTTGGAATTGCTTATCTTCAAAGGTAAGAGTGTAACATTTGTTCGATGTATGTAATTTTCAAGCTTGGCAGAAAATGAGAGAGATACATCCTTGAGGTTTATGGTTCATTTTTAATAGTTTCTCTGTTAGTTACTCTTACTGATTGTTTAATCTCTGCAGTGGAAATTTGGAGCTTTCAGAAAAATGTTTTCAAGATTTGATTCTTAAAGATCAAAATCATCCTGCTGCATTAATCAACTATGCTGCTACTCTTTTGTGTAAATATGGCTCAGTTGTTGCAGGTATGTCTTTGATAAGTTCGACTCGATTTATTTGCTGTATTGAGTAGTAGCTTACATAATCTCGTCTCACCCTCTATTCTGGGGTGTTAGATATAGAATAGTTACATTCTTTATGAAGTACAGTTTCAAACCTCCGCTACTATATAATTCCTTCATTCTATCGTCAGGTGCTGGGGCCAATGCTGGTGAAGGTTCTTCTGTAGACCAATTTGCAGCTGTCAATGTTGCAAAGGAGTGTTTGCTGGCCGCATTAAGAGCAGATCCAAAAGGAGCACATATATGGGCAAATCTTGCTAATGCATATTACATGACTGGTGACCACAGAAGTTCTAGTAAATGCTTGGAGAAGGTGCACATGGTTCATTGCTACAATCATTTATTGCTTCTTTGTTGAGGTTGTTTGTTGTTTCCTAGATCTTTTGACAAATGAATTTTTGTGTTAATTGATTGTGAACCACGGGAAATTTCTTCTGACTTCTGAGTTAGAAGTCTTAAAATCGGACAGTTCACTGCTGTAATTTTGCTGTCTATGTTTCTGTGAATAGTATTTGCCTCTATTTACCTTGCGGTTTCATTTCAATGTGGTGAGTAGCCTATATTGTTGCTTCTTGTTTTTGATAATTTCAATTGTTGCTCCTTAGGCTGCAAAACTGGAGCCCAATTGTATGTCTACTCGATATGCAGTTGCCATTCATCGTATCAAGGATGCAGAAAGATCTCAAGATCCTAGTGAACAGCTCTCGTGGGCTGGCAACGAAATGGCATCCATAGTAAGAGAAGGTGATTCTGTTCCAATAGAACTTCCCATTGCTTGGGCAGGACTTGCCATGGTTCACAAGGCCCAGCATGAGATTGCTGCAGCATTTAAGACAGAACAAAAGGAATTAATGGAGGTAGAAGAGCGTGCTCTCTTCATTTTAAAGCAGGTACTTTTGGGTCGTTTTCAATTTTCTATTGGACAAACTAGCTTAATGATTGCACAATGTGGAAGTTTCAAAGTGTGTTTTCTATATCAAGTTTCTGTTCATTTGTTCATACCATGATGGTAACCTCTCCATTAGTCATTGTGAGGATTATGTGAATGAACTTACATGAGAAATTCAGCGCAGCTGCTGCATATAGTTTAGGCTAATGTTTTGCATCCTATTTGTGTCTTGAGTGGCCCATCTTTATTATGTTTTATACCTTAATAGCCCAGCGATCTAATAATTTATTGTGAAGTCAACCGCTTTCTGTTGGGTATTATTTCTTCTTAATGCAGTCTGAAGTATGTTTCCTGAACTACTATGGTCCATTAAAGGGATCTCCTTTATTTTGAAGATGAAACTTGTATGACAATTGCAATTGTGAAGTAGCTTAATTTCTGTCTTGCGAACTATGCTTAAGGAGGAAAAATTTTTTTCTCCGTTTTCCATTTTACTTGCATCAGTGCATTATTCGGTAGGATTATTTTGTTGGCACAAAGTAAAATCTAAAGATTACTCACGATAGTTTTCTTTTCTACTCTCTCTAAAGTGATTTGATGTTAGCTACTTAGCTTAGTTCGTGGCATGCATTCTAAAAAATTGAAGAGGAAGGAGGAAAATATGAACTTAATGCCAACATGTTTTGCCTAAAAGTTGTCAATTCTGGTGAAAGAAATCCATGGTTCACCATTGATTGCTAAATGGTTGATGATGCTTCTTGACCTAGCTTAGTAGAGAAAAAGAAAGCATGATGTTTTGGATGATTTTGTTCCTAATGATATGTTCTTTTAATTTCTTATGGATCAGGCAGTAGCAGAGGATCCTGATGATGGTGTGCAGTGGCACCAACTTGGCCTTCATAATCTCTGTTCCCAACAATATAAAACAGCACAAAAATATCTCAAGGCAGCAGTTGCTCGTTTTAGAGAATGCAGCTACGCGTGGTCAAATCTTGGTACGTGCTAATTCAAGACTATTTCATCGTGTTTTTTTTTTCTTGTATTGGTAAAGGCTTTTTTTTTTCTTCTTTAGTTTAAGATTTTAAGCTTATACGGTTAAGGTTTGTGTAACTAGGTGTTGCACTGCAACTATCTGAGGAGTCCTCACAAGCTGAGGAGGTATACAAGCAGGCTTTGAGTTTAGCTACAGCGGAACAATCCCATGCTATATTTTCCAACCTTGGGAACCTCTACCGGCAGCAGAAAAAAATTGAACGCGCAAAGGCAATGTTGTCAAAGTCTCTTCAACTGCAGCCTGGCTATGCTCCTGCATATAACAATCTAGGTCTCGTTTTTGTCGCGGAGGGTCGATGGGACGAAGCTAAGTTCTGCTTTGACAAAGCTGTCCAGGCAGATCCATTGCTTGATGCAGCCAAGTCAAACATGATTAAAGCAACGGCCATGTCTAGATTGTGTGGAGGCTGATTCTGCTTATAAAAAACCAGAAGAGTCATTTCCCCTCATCTATTAATAACATGCCACTCTCTCTTCTTTCTCTCTCTCTGCTTATTCGGGAATGAAGAATCCTTCAAATTTTCACGAAGGTGTATATAATGGTTTTATGCATTGTGTGTCATGTCCTTAACCCATAGTTGCAATCTATAACTCGCATGTCTGTAGATCCTTGAGTTCAATAACGGCATATCATAATATTTAATTGCTATATATACTTTAATTTTTGAAAATTGAATTGCAAATGTAGGATGAGTATGGGTCGGGTTGGTTGATCATTTGCTTAACAACTGATCCACTCGATCAACCGAACCGATCTTGGACAAAATTTAAAATCATTACCGGCTCGATTTTGTGGGTTTGGTAATGGTTGACAAACTTTTTCTATCGATTGCTGGGTTGAGTAAATGGTACGTCCCAATTTTTTTTTTTTTTTTTACAAAATGAAATAAACATCATGGTAAAACAATAAAAATCAATATGCTAATCATCACTAATCTAAAATAAATAACCAGTTTTATAACATACTCAGAGTAAAGACTCTGATCCCAAGCGCGTTGACATCAAGTTTATTTTCCTTTTTCATTATTTTGATAAATTATCGTAGAGAATTCAACCCATGCAAACCGCCATGCTCATAACACGCGTTCAGAAATCATTAATTGGTGAAGTACAGCTTGCTTGGGCTCACAAGAAAACGAAATTGGTGGAAATGGAATCATATATTATAAACCCCCAAAATAAAAACTCAAGAAACAAACACGTGAATGCCAACCATGTCTGTCATGTCTATGCATGTGACAATTGGCATTCACAACCAAACCAATCATCAAAATTATGTCAACTCCCCTATCCCAATTTTCTTTTAATATAGGAAAGAAAATGAGGGAGGCTCGAACACGAGATCTCTTTGAGATATCATATATATGAATGTCATCTGAATTACTCGTGATTCTCTTATCTTAATTCTTTTTCAGCAATGCTAGACGTTCCAACAACTGGGATTCCAGTGATCCCATATATGGGAGAAAATTAAAGTGCATAACCTCAACAATTGGAATCTCAATTGCTGAGACATTTATCTTTTTGGATTTTTTTTGTTTTACAAAACCACCACATTTATATTTTATCAATAAATCAACAATTATTTTTTTTTCAATAAATAGTTTTCAAAGTACTATAGAATTCTCTCCAACTTTCTCGCTATAATCAGAAACTTTACTCCACCCCCTCTATGGAACCATAGAAACCAGAACCGAGTACTCTCTCGATCTTATGTGAAAACATGCCCATCACCAACCTATCTCTTCTCTTCAAGCCCTTCATCCTCTCTCTATTCCTATCACTCTCATGCCTTCTATTCTTAGCATCCAATTCTCCCCTCCATCGCAAAACCAAATTCAACCAGACCCAAACACAACTCTCCAGCGACCTCCGTATCCGACCCGGTTACTCCTCCTACGATGCGTACATCGAACACCAGCTCAACAAAACCTTGAACCCTAAACTCCGCCAAGTATGGAAGACGCGTGACTGGGACCGCAAGGTCCGAGTCTTCGCTAAGTTCTTCGAGTCCTTTAAGCAAAGGAACCTTTTGTTTAACGAGTCTAAGGCCTTATCTATTGGCGCCCGGGTCGGGCAAGAGGTGGCCGCATTGAAGCGGGTCGGGGTTTCGGACTCGGTCGGTATGGACTTGGTGCCGCGTCCGCCACTTGTAGTGAAAGGAGACTTCCATGCCCAGCCGTTTGAGAACGGGACTTTCGATTTTGAGTTCTCGAACGTGTTCGATCACGCGCTGTATCCGTGGAAGTTTGTTGGGGAGATCGAACGGACGTTGAAGCCCGGCGGGATTTGTGTTCTACACGTGGCGCTATCGCGACAAACGGATCAGTATTCCGCGAATGATTTGTTTAGTGTGAAGCCGTTGGTGGAGTTGTTTAAGGTGTCGGAGTTGGTTGAGGTTAGGAGGGTTGATGGGTTTGGGCTTGACACGGAGGTGGTTTTTAGGAAAAAGAAGGTGAATAATTAATTTTTTCTTTCTCTTTTGCTGAAATTCTTTTTTAAATATATTTTTGTTCATTACATTGTTGGAAATACGAAATTGATTTATAGATTAATTTTTATGTTTTCCTTATGATAAGATCCATACTTCCATAGGCATCTCATCACATCTTCAAAGCTTTGCTTCTAAGTTTGGTAAAATACACACTAATTAATTTCATCAATTGTTGAACTTTAATCATGTGGCATGCATGGCCTTGGATAGACAGGATTAACAAAGTCCGTGAATTGAGGGACCCTCTAAAAAGGGCCCTTGGGTTTCCCCAATAAAGAGAACACTTTTACGCGGTTTGAATATGTGGTATGTATACGAAGTTGTTGTACAAACCTTAGCCCTATAATTACCATAATTACACTATTAAAAGCTAAAACGGTTAGAATTAGTCAATAATATTTTATAAAATAAAAAATATATTAATAGTAATTTTGATTATAATTCTATTACTACAACATATATATATATATTAAAAAATTAATGTTATATATAATATTTGTTAAAACTTAAAATCTACTATATTTTTGTGGAGACAATGAGACTAGTTATTATACATAGTAAAAATAGAGAAGAAACAAGCATGCGATACTCCCACTTACATAAACGCGTCAATAGGGCGAATGACACCTGGATATATGAGATAACTGTAATAGCATATATAACAAAGCTGCAATCAGAATCAGATAGCGTACTTCCAAGTCCAAGATGATTAAAAGTCTCTCTTTTGCATAATATTGGGGGACCAATGTGCATGCCCGGTCTCTTTCTACCATAATAAGTGGTCGTTGGGGGACTTACCTTGGATGGGGGCCAGACTTATCTTTTTGTAGAGGGTAGCCAGGAGAGCTGCGTAAATTTATTCCACTTTTTAAAGGAAGCACGGGCAACAATGAATATAAACCAATATGCATGCCAACTCAAGATATGAGGCAGTGGTCCCTACTTGACAATGGCCAAATGTATGAGACAGTTGAACCGTTGGGACCCGCCGACCCGACCCGTAGTTAGTAATAGTAGCTGACTGCTTCCTGCTAAGGAAAAGCACACAATCATATCACATGTGGAGGTTAGAGACCCTCTAGCTAGCAAGTAACAAGCCGTAGAGAATGATAAATATCTATTGATATATGTCATATATATCGTACTATGCAGCCATTGCTTCGTTTCAAGGTGGAAATCACTCTTCATTGAACAGTAAATACCAGAACGTGATTTTTATCAGAGGATGTAAATATTATGTGGTAAAGAATTTGGGAGAGCTGATATGAATACTAAGAGAATCAATTCAATCTAACTAAGGTCTAACGTACTGTTTTTCAAGAAGGCGTACAAAGAATGCCAGATCAAAACGTTCTTCTGGAGAATCTCGAATGCAGTCAAAAACTGCATCTGCATTTAAGAAATCCTCTTCGACCACTGTATAACTGCACAATTCTGAGCAAAAGGTCACATAAATAGATTAGATTATAATTACAGAAAAATCTGTCATGAAATACCTTGAAGGGTCAACCCCAAGCATCTTGGCTGCTAGTACATAAATGCCCTGTAAAAAAAAAAAAGTAAAAAACTATCCATTACTGGACAGCTTATCCTTGCATTATCATTCACCAAGAGAGGATGTCAGTGAGGACATCAAACTAGGATCAAATTGAACTCTAAAATCAACAAATGCAAAAAACAGATCCTGTGCAACAACTTCAGTCTCATAATTATAGTAAAGAATCCTATTATTTGTCACCTCTTAGGGTGTAAATGATTCTGAAGATATCACCTGCCCAATATTAGTTTATCACTCTAGAATGGCCATAGAGGGTGTACTTGCATCATTGCATGCATAAATAATAATCAAATCGAAATATAACAACATTTATGTCTAGAACTGCCGGTGGACAAAAAATTTACAGGATCAAGCTTCTTGCTTGGAACAACATCTCCGGCAAATATCTTGATTTTTCTGCTTGCTCTGGTCCCAGCAAGCATGAAACTATTGGAGAAACCTGAAATAAAGATGTCTTAACTTGGATGCCAAACAGATAAGTCCTTCAAGAATATACATTTAACTCGTGATCCTGCCATTAGATTCAACACATACAAATTTGAAGAGAACTAAATCCGAATTATTGGACCCCTCTATTCCACCATTCAGCCTTTCTGACAATCATTCAGCAATGTCTATCGCTGCGATGTGGCATGCGTAAGACTGGTACTTATTTAGAATTGAAACCTGAACTTATCGTTAAGCAATGGATTTTTGACCATCTGTTGGCGTCTTTTGTCATAACTTGCTTCTCAGATAGATACTACTACTTCCAAGAATATAGGATCGTAAACTGGAAAATCTTTATTCCTAGCACCCATAATGGTACCTTTTAAAGCAGTGATTCCAATAAGACAGAACTTATGGTTTAACAGTTTATATTACCATGCTTAATTTTTTTCATTTCAAGCTGCCTTACTTCAGGTTTCCAAGTTTCCAATGCAATAATGAAATGATATGCACATTAGACGAAGGAATCAAATACTAACTACGGAATAGAAAATTTGAAGATCAGGGAGAAACAGACTTTGCCCCACCAGGCCAAAGAGGGAGTAATCTTTTCTCAATAAGGGCGATGAAGAGCTCTGTTTTTCGCTTGTGAAGAGAAGCTATGAATTCTTTTCCTTCTTCTTCACTCTTTGGAGCATTTTCTGGCCAACCAGTCTTGTTAAAGTAGGCCGTCATTCTACAATGATTAGAATCAAATAAGAACTAATTCAATCACAAAATAACTTGAGTCACGAACTCTTGTGTTAATTTTTGAAAGCTGTGAAGTTTTCAAGAGAATGCAATACCTTTCTTTTCCACCTCCAATGAGCAATTCACCATACACATCCACATCCCAAGTAACACCCCCAGTCCTTTCTGTGAATCAACGAGATTTTATGGATTTACCTCATGACACAGATATTAAAGTGTATCATATTTACTAACTGAAGAAATAATAGATTTTCCTCCTGCCACTACATAATGAATTTTATTGTGTTCAGTGACTTAGATTTCTTTCCGTCCATTATGTTGGGAACATTTGATCTTTATATTGTTGTTTGTTGTATTTGTGCAGAAAATTGTTTTGAGACTCAACCAGTTAATTTAGTTCAAAATTGATTTACCAGTACTGTATGATCGCAATCGATTTTAAGCATAAGATTGGAATTCACATCATGCATTACTCTTCCTATGAGACATTTTCTCAGCAACCAAACCTAGTATCACCAATATCCCGAAAAAAACGAAAAACAAAATCACTAAACCCTAACATCAGCTCGTTCACAATTCAAGCCTAATACACAACTAGATGGACGAAGCTGTAGTCCAAAACGTACCTCTCCGAAACTGTCATTAAAGGAAATCCTATGTCCATATTTATCTGTATCCACTCGCACTCCATCACAGTCGACGAGAAGAGCCGATGGAAGAACCGGAGGAGACGAAGTTGAGCAAGTGACTCCAGTAGATGCGCTCCTCTCGATCATCCCTCTACCTCTTGTCATATTACTTATACTTACTTTCGTCCCCACAGAGAAGACGACAAGGCCCTTTCACGAGATAAGGAGACAAAAATGGAAGCCCTTCGCAGTGCATTTGAGGAAGGAAGTGCAGTGAAGGAAAAAACAGAAACTCCATCAGAAATGCAGTGTCTTTGGCATTTCGAATGCGGAATGTCTTTGCTTGGGTATTATATTAGTATCGCAGTCGTGACTCATCTCATGAGTAGTATTGTAATGGGCCTAAAACAGTGTTATTAGATTGGAGGCTCAAAAGGTAAACAGGTCATCTAGCCCATGAAATGGAAAATGGGCCAAGAAGGTCCAGTGAGCCGTCTACATTCCCTCCGTAACTATATTGACTTATTGAGTATGATTCTTTTATTACTATCTAAGGGACCCAGCTCAGCGTGCCACTTTATAACAAATTTTTTTTTTATTAATATCCAAGGGAACCCCAGCTCTCAACATACCACTTTGTGACAATTTTTTATTATTATTAATATCTAAGGGAACCTCAGCTTAGCGTGTCACTTTGTGACAACTGGGTCAGATCCAAATCTCGGATCACCAGTTCACTCTGACAACGAACTTGACTGAGCTTATCTATTGTTATTGTGTTGATTGGGCTTATCCATCGTTATCGTGGTAGCACTATGAGAATATACCTATGAGGGAGCTCTTGGTAGGAGTAGAACTTATCACTCAACCAATCGGCAACACGTCTTTGGTTTATTGGGTATGAGTTATGATGTAGCATGCGAATTTTGTGTTACTTATGTATTGAGTTAATCCAATATTGATCTAATCCAGTGTATTCACGATAACTGAAAGTTTAAAGTGTACAATATAATTGATTGTTTGAGTTGTGAATTTATGACAGATATGCCTTTTACTGGATTTCTTGTTCTCATTAAGCTATTTGATTATAAGAGTTTTGTGGATCATGCTTCAGGGGAAAGCTAATAGATGCCATACAGATTCCTTCACAAGGAGAAGGACATGGAGCATACAGATTCCTTCAACAGTAGTTTGTAACGTCTTCAATCTTCACACAATTGATAAGTTCCCTGGGCCTTCATTCTGATGGATCACATAAAAAGGCCACTGTGGCCCACCACGATTCCAAACTGAACCAACCAATCACCCCATTGTACATTATTATTATTTTTATTTTTCGCAAAAAAAGTTGGAGATTTGAGACACTATGACGTGTCATCACCCAATTAGACTCATTGGGCACTCCGTCTCACCTGTGTCAAGCCAAATCCAAGTAAAATAAAACATCAGTTCTCTATGTGCAGAAAAAAGTAAAAAAAAAAAAAAAACACAGGAGAACCTAAATATGCTATAATGAGTGGGCAAATATGTAAATCTCAAGAGATTACCAAAGGACACAACTGCAAAAGAAATTTATCTGCCTCAACTCAAGCGAAGATAAGAGAAGAATCTGCAGACGGCAATTAGGAGTGATAAAAAGGACACAACTGCAAAAGAAATTTATCTGCCTCAACTCAAGCGAAGATAAGAGAAGAATCTGCAGACGGCAATTAGGAGTGATAAAAAAAACTGTTTCGGACAACATCTCATGTTTATTAAATATTTACACGTTCGTACCCTTATTCGTGTTGAATTTCGGGTTGAATTTAATTGATTAAACTTGGGATTGGTATAAATCCGAACAATAACATAATCTGGGTTAAGGTATGTATAAATAAATTAAACAAGATTTCAATTTTTGTGTTTGAATCTGAATTTCGGATTTGATTTAATTTAATTTGGGTTGGACGAATTTGATCATTCGGACCGATGAGAGATTTGTTATCCCCAACGGCAACGGACGTGGCATAACTGTGATTAAAGTAAAAAGCCAGTGTCATTTACACAAGTGCACCAAACCCACAATAAAACCTCCCACTCACATGTCCAGTACTCTGCCCTCCCACTTGCCTCTCTCTCCATTTTTCACCCTTCAATGCACTCTGTAATAACAGAATGCAGAGCCAGCATAAAAATATAACCTAATTTTATTTCATAAAATAAAGATGATGTGAAGAATCTTAACACCTTCTCTCTCCGTCACCCCCAACAATGGACTTTGTGTGAGAGAGAGCCCCAAAGCTTCCCCGTCTTTGTTTTTTTATTTTTTATTTTTTATGATTGATGGCAGCTACGAGTCTAGCCCCAGAGCCACCACCAGCAATCGCAGAGGTGTTTCCATGGCTGAAAACCCTACCTCTGGCGCCGGAGTACCATCCGACTCCCGCCGAGTTTCGAGATCCGATTGCCTACATTTTCAAAATCGAGAAGGAGGCCTCCAAGTACGGCATCTGCAAAATTGTGCCCCCTGTTTCCCCTGCCCCAAAGAAGACTGCAATCGCTAACTTCAACCGCTCGCTAGCTGCACGAGCGGCTGCGTCCTCTTCTGGCGAGAAATCCGCACCCACATTCACCACCCGCCAGCAGCAGATCGGGTTCTGCCCTCGAAAGTCTCGTCCGGTGCAGAAACCCGTGTGGCAGAGTGGGGAGAACTACACCTTCCAGCAATTTGAGACCAAGGCGAAGAGTTTTGAGAAGAATTATCTGAAGAAATGCCTGAAGAAGGGCTCCCTCTCGCCTCTGGAAATCGAGACACTCTATTGGAAGGCGACTGTGGACAAGCCTTTCTCAGTGGAGTACGCCAATGACATGCCGGGCTCTGCTTTCACGCCCATGAAGAGTGATGGCGGGAGAGAGCCAGGGGAAGGGGTAACGCTTGGTGAGACGGCGTGGAATATGAGAGGGGTGTCGAGGGCAACGGGATCGTTGTTGAGGTTCATGAAGGAGGAGATTCCTGGTGTTACTTCGCCTATGGTTTATGTAGCAATGTTGTTCAGCTGGTTTGCTTGGCATGTGGAGGATCACGACTTGCATAGCTTGAATTACTTACATATGGGAGCCGGGAAGACCTGGTATGGTGTTCCTAGGGAAGCAGCTGTGGCATTCGAGGAGGTAGTGAGGGTTCATGGCTATGGAGGAGAGATCAATCCTCTTGGTGAGTTTGGTGCTACAGCCTTAAATCAGATAAGCACGTAATTGTGGCTCTGTTCTAATATGTAATGTATTTTGCTTCAAAATGTTGGAATGCTTCTTGTCACTGTTTTATGGAACGTGTTTTGTTAGTTCTAGTTAGCCTGGGATGTTACTCCCTCAATTTGAGTTTTAGAACATTATTATGAATAACTGAAGTAGTTGCTAACATGTGTGAAGAGCAAACTGCCCGATGCAGTGTATTGCCATGGTGAGTTATTTTGCACTATAAGTTTCCAGTATGGTACAATTGAGCAATTTGACTGAGATTTTTGGTATGAGTTGTGTATTTGTTGACCAGTATTGTTATTAGGCTCATTTGTGTTATACTTAGACTGTGAAGTTGAGTTTTGATAGAAATTGATGGCTAGGGGACTATATCGGAAATTTGACAGTATTTCGTTCAGTAATAAGGTTATGATTATGACCATGAAATGTAGGAACCATAGTTTGCTAATTTAAATGTTTGGGATGTTAAGATATATTTTCCAATTGACATGAGGATGTTTAAAGTACATATTGGGTGAGTATTACTATCTTCTTTTCAAGATGTACGGTTTGGTGTTAGCGCTTTTGTGCATATCGCTATTGGTTGAGGTTCCTATTATCTTTCCCTGGTGTTTGGGTGGAAGTGTGAAATAAGGGGTGCTCTATGCCTCCCAGGTGTTAGGTGAATGCTTTTTCACTTGCTTTTTTTTTTTATCAAAAACATCTTGGGAAACTAAGTTGATTATTAATTTTGTCAACAGTTCAATACATACTATCAACTAATACTCTTTTTCCTTTTACCAGTTACTTTTGCTATTCTTGGTGAGAAGACCACAGTTATGTCTCCTGAAGTATTTTTAGGTGCAGGGGTACCATGCTGCAGGTAACCACTTCATATTTGTCTATTTGTGTCTTCTAGTGTTCCTCGTTTGGCTTTCTACCTGCTCTCTCACATTTTATCGAGGAAAAAGATCCTCAACATTTCCATATTATGAATTGACATAAAACACTTATAAGCCCTCCTAGTATATCTCCTGTGAACGCTAAGCCCTCCTATTTTTCCCAGAGAACATTAAGCCCTCCAACTACATTTCAGTTGGACTTTAAGCCCTCTTACTTTTACCTGTCAACATTAATCAATTGTACTATTATTTTGGAAAAAATAAAACTTTTTTGTAAATTAAATAATTTTATTAAATAAAATTTTAAAAAATTAGACTCTTTTTTTTATATATAAATAATTGTATCTTTAAGTGGGGTATCAATACTTTTATTTATTTTTTTCATTTTTTTTCATTTTCACACTCATTTTTCTCTTGACTGATATTTTTCTTCGCCTTTTTTCACATAAATAAAAATAAACAAAAAAAACTATTTTAATGGCTGATGGCTCGAAGATTCGAGTTGCGAAAACCTGAATCTGAAGAAGATTTGAGTTGCGAAAGCTTAACCATAACAAAATATAAATCACACATGAAAGAATTATAGTGGTTCAGTTGGCAAAAAACACCTATATCTACTGCAAAGAATATTTACATTTACTGAAAAACCCTGTAAATTAAACTTATCTTTTTAAAATTTAATTTACAAAAGTATAATATTTTTATATTTTAAAGTTAAGCATGATATTATACTTTATGTATATTTTTTTGTTTATTTTTATTTATGTAAAAAAGACGAGAAAAAATATTAGTCAAGAGTAAAATAATGGTAAAAAATAGAAACTCCGCTGAAAGATAAGATTAATTAAAAAAAAGAGTTTAATTTTTGCATGTTTATTTAGTAAGATTATTTAATTTACAAAAAGGTCTTATTTAATCCAACAATAATAGTATGAGGGCTTAAAGTTGAACTGTAAAAGTAGGAGGGCTTAAAGTTCACGTGAGATATAATAGAAGGGCTTATAAGTGCTTTATGCTGAATTGAATTTAATGCTCAGATTTCACCTTTGGGTCGATTCCATAGGAATGCATTTCAACCTGGTTTCATAGTTTTTGCATCTGTCGACATACATACATGAAATTATTAGCTATCCTGCTAAAATAACTCTTTACTTAACTGAAAAATCAGGTTAGTGCAGAATGCTGGGGAGTTTGTTGTTACTTTCCCAAGAGCCTATCATACAGGGTTCAGTCATGGTGAGCACATTTGAATTTTCATTTCACTATCCTGATACTATTTACTAGGATACCTAATTCATGCTTGTGATCTATGATGCTTAGGTTTTAATTGTGGGGAAGCAGCAAATATTTCCACTCCTGAATGGTTGAGAGTAGCTAAGGAAGCTGCTATTCGTAGAGCTTCAATCAATTATCCTCCAATGGTGTCTCATTTCCAGTTACTTTATGACCTTGCTCTAACTCTAAGTTCGAGGTATCAGTATTTTATCACTTTCTGTTACTTCTTCTGCACTTTTGTCAGGAATATAGGCTTAATCGAGGTTTATACCTTCTCAAACTAGATCAGTTTGAACTTTACTGATTTTCATATTTGTTTATGATTTCTCTGTCTCTGATTGTTCTGACATGGAATTGAGCTTGATGTCTTCATTCCCATGCTGCCATTGTGCTCTCGTAATTCATGACGTGTAATTTTGATTGGTTCAATTATGTCGGCCAATACAATTTGAGTAAATACTAGAAAAAAATGGTTTCAGTGTAGCCTTCAATAGTTGTTATTCATCTCTCAGTAAATTCTGTGTCATCTTCATTGTCTTTTAGAGTATTCCTCGGCACAACCTACCAATGTGCCAAAATATCAGCTGAATGTAGCTTTTTTAAATAATCTTTTTGAATTTTTTTATCTCTTGCAGAATCCCAACAAACATTAATTCTAAACCACGCAGTTCTCGACTGAAAGATAAGAAAAGAGGTGAAGGTGAAACTCTTGTTAAGAGGCTATTTGTGCAGAATGTAATGGAGAAAAATGATCTACTGTATCTTCTTGGGAAAGGTTCTTCTGTCGTACTTCTTCCCCAAAGTTCTTCAGATATTTCTGTCTGTTCAAATTTACGTGTTGGATCCCAATTAAGAGCGACTCCAGGGATGTCCTTTGATCTGTGCCGGACAACAAAACGAATGAAATCCTCAAAAAGTTCAGTTTCTGATGATATGATGTTAGACAGGGGCCATGGAATCTTGCAAGTTAAGGGCTTCTTATCAGTGAAAGAGAAGTTTGCTTTTTTATGTGAAAGGAATACGATTTCCTCATTAAAGGAAGATGATAGTATGTGCACTGTGAATGCTGAGACCAAAAGAGGAAGTTCTTCACACAGTGATAAATTGTCTGATCAGAGACTGTTTTCATGTGTTACATGTGGAATTTTGAGCTTTGACTGTGTTGCTATTGTTAAACCACATGAAGCGGCGACCAGATACCTCATGTCAGCTGACTGCAGCCTTTTTAATGATTGGATTGCTGGTTCTGGAGTATCTGGTAATGAGCTCACCATTGCTGAAAAGGATGATTTCAATTCTGTGCAGAATCCTTGTTCAAGTAGGCTTACATGGAAATTCTTGTGATTTTGATGTGCTTGCATTATATGTTTCTTGCATAGTTGTCAAAGTCATGCTCTTAATACCCAGACCTACGGCAAGCCTCTAAACTCCTTGTCACGTGCTTGCTTCCATATGTTCATTGAGCAAACTTTTAAGTTTTGGTTCCTTAATAGTCATATATGACCTAAGCATTGCTAGCGAGTCTGTCCCAGTCATGCAAAGTTGCATGGGCCCCCACCTTTGTTACTAAGAAAAAGTGCCAGCATGTGGCAATTAATGCTTGCTGACTGGTGATCAGAATGTTTTAGATTTGAGAGGTGATTGCAATGATTCTGGCGGAATCCAGCCTGCATTATTTGGACTATTGAACGGAAGATTCAAATGACAACCTGTCTACAAATGTCAAAATTGTTCCTTTGTTTTTTTCTTCCTTTTCTTTTGGTGGAGTGAGGATAGGAGGTTGTCATGCATAATTATTAATTTTTTTCTACCTATGTACCTTTTTCTACCATAAAGCCTTTCCGTTTGTATATTTCCTTGACTGAAGATTCTATTTTAAACAATGAAAATGTTTTTGCTTCAAATACAGGATGGAAGGAAAAGAGCAACCCAGATGGTTTGTATGATGTTCCTGTTCAATCTGCCAATTATGAGAGTCAGATGGCAAATCATGGTAGTGAAGAAGTTTTGGATACTGAAGCAGGAAAAGATAGCACAGCTCTTGACCTATTAGCTTCAACCTATGGAAATTCATCTGATTCTGAAGAAGATAAGTCTGAACCAGATGTTCATCATTATGCTGATGAAACTAACATCACAAACTCTCGATTGGAGAAAGCCCAGGTGCAAGATTTCCATAGTGAGGCAGCTGGGGGTTACCGACAATCGCCATCAGAACGTGATTGTGGGGAACAAGTTCATCTCCACACGGAACATGTACTTAATGTGACTAATTTGAAGGAGAGAAATCAGCAAGTTTCTGACTTATCTGCTGTCTATGGAACTGAGAAATTTGCTTCCTTGAAGTCGAACAATTTGGAGGGTAGATTGACAGTATCACATGCAACTTATAATTGTTCCCCAGTTGTCTGTGATCCTGAGAAAAATAATTTTAGCCACGCCATTGTACCCAAAGAGAATACAGCATCATTTCCCTTGCAGTCTGATGAAGATTCTTCTCGAATGCATGTCTTTTGTCTTGAGCATGCGGTTGAAGTAGAACAGCAACTTTGTGCTATAGGAGGAGTGCATATTATGCTTCTATGCCATCCAGGTGTGAACTGATAGTTTTGTACCCTTCAAGCATTAATCAGACATTTATTTTTTTAATTTATTTTTCACATTCTTCTTCCTCATTATCTACTTATCTAGCAAGGGTTTTTTTTTTCCTTCTTGGCAGTTTGTATAGTGGTTTGTGGTGCAAGACGATCAAACATGATTTCTTTTTATTTTAATACCCTTTTTCTCATTTAGAGTTGCATTGACTATAATGCAAAATTGTGTTGTGATTGCTTTAAATTTCCCGTGGAAAAATAGTGAAAAGGGATTTATAATTTAATCATTAGTTTTATCATTTATGTCATGTCAATTTTCTTACCTGTGAGTTGGTTTGTCCATTTTATTGTATTGCATCTCCGGTACTTTTTTTCTGGTGCATTGTTGAGTATAATTACAGGTCATCTCATACTCTTTTATTGTTTATGGGAATCCATAAAATATTTGCAGACTATCCGAAGATAGAGGCTGAAGCAAGGTCAGCAGCACAAGAACTGGGGATGGATCATACCTGGTATGATATCACTTTTAGAAATGCCACCAGAGAGGATGAAGAGAAAATTCAATCAGCTTTAGATAGTGAGGAAACCTTACCTGGGAATGGCGACTGGGCAGTAAAGTTGGGCATTAATCTCTTCTACAGTGTGAACCTCAGCCGTTCCCCTCTATACAGTAAGCAGATGCCATACAATTCTGTTATTTATAATGCATTTGGCCGTGCTTCTTCACTTAGCACTCCCCCAGACATTTTCAATGTGAGGAGGCCTAGCAAACAGAAAAAAGTGGTGGCTGGGAAATGGTGCGGAAAAGTATGGATGTCAAATCAAGTTCATCCTTTCCTAGCACAAAGGGATTCTGAGGACCAGGATCTAGAAATAGAACGTGAAAGAAGCTTACATGGTCAGGCAATGCCAGATGAACAGCTAGAAAGGGAATTACAAAGCACGTGCAAAACTGAAACTGCCCAGCTGTCTAGAAAGTTCGGGAGGAAGAGGAAAATGATTTCTGGACAGGGATCAGCTAAGAAAGTCAAATGTGTTGTGACAGAGGATGCAACTTCAGGTGATCCAACGGAGAATAACTCTCACAAGCAGCATAGGAGAATTCTTAGTCGGAGGCAAATCAAGCATATGGAGGGAGAAGAAGTTTCTTATGATTCCCTGGAGTACACTTCAAGTCCTCTGTATAGGAGGATCCCTAGAAGCAAGCTCGCAAAATTCTCAGAGAGAGGAGGTTCAGTTTTGGATGATTCACTGGATGCAGATCCTCATCAACAGTATAGGGGGATTCCTAGACGCAAGCAAACCAAAATTGAGAGAGGAAATGCAGTTTCACATGATCTGTTGGGGAAAAGATTTGGGAAGCAGTATGCCAGGATTCGTCGATGCAAGCAAGCTTTATCTGTTGAGAGAGAAAATGCGATTTCATATAATTCAGAGGAAGATACCATTTATCAACAGGAGAGGAAGATTCCTGGAAGCATGCGAAACAAATTTATCGAGGAGGAAGACATAGTTTCAGATGATTCACTGGAGGACACTTCAGATTGGGTCAACAGAAGGTTTCGAGGAAGCAAGCAAGCCAAATGTAGTGAGATGGGAGCTGCCGTTTCTGATGGTGGTATGGAACAAAATTCTCATCAGCAGCGTAGGAAAGTTCGAAAAAGCCCACAGACCAAATATACTGAGAAAGAGGATTTTGATTTGGATTATTCATTTGAGAGGGAAGTTTCAGTTTCTGATGATTATGTGGAAGAGAATTCTCATCAGCAACATAAGAGGGCTCTTGTTTCTTCATTTGAGAGGGAAGGTTCAGTTTCCGATGATTATGTGGAAGAGAATTCTCATCCGCAACATAAGAGGGCTCCAAGAAACAAGCCAACCAAAGGTTTTGAGTTGGAAGATGCCACATTAGGTGATTTTCTGGAAGATAATAATTTCCAGCAGTGTAGGAGGATTCGCAGCAGCAAGCAAGTGAAACACGCTGAGCAAGTAGATGCTACTTCAGATGATGCTCTGGACGATAATACTCTTTTGCAACATAAAAGGATTCTCAGAAGCAAGGAGGCGAAATGTATTGATGCAGAAGATGCAGCTCCGTATAATTCAATGGAGGACGACTCTCTCCAGCGGCATAAGCGAGTTCTTAGAAGCAAGCAAAAGAAAGCAGTGACCCCTCGCCAAATGAAACAAGAGAACCCTGGACGTATGAAACAGGGGAGTCTGCTACAGAAACAAGGGAACCCTCGGGTATTGAAACAAGGGAATGCTAGATTAATGAAAAAAGAAATGCAAATTAAACAAGAGACTCCACAGGTTCACAATTTTAAAAGTGGAGGGAACACTAGACAGAGAAATTCTTGTGTCCAGGAACTAGAAGGTGGCCCTAGCACACGTCTACGGAAAAGGACCTCAAAGCCTTCAAATGAGGTAGAGAGCAAATTGAAAGTGATGCAGTCTAGCAAGAAAAAAGCTAAGAAAGGTTCAGCTACAAAGGTTCAGCCTGGTCGTAACAGTGCAAAATTGAGGAATGAGGAAGCAGAATACCAGTGTGACATTGAGGGCTGTACCATGACTTTTAAATCGAAACAGGAGCTTGGTGTGCACAAAAGAAACATATGTCCTGTCAAAGGGTGTGGAAAGAAGTTCTTCTCACACAAGTATCTGGTGCAGCACCGTCGAGTTCACATAGACGACCGCCCCCTCAAGTGCCCTTGGAAGGGCTGCAAGATGACTTTCAAGTGGGCATGGGCTAGGACTGAACACATTAGGGTTCACACCGGTGCTCGTCCCTATGTGTGCGCTGAGGCAGGCTGTGGGCAGACATTCCGATTTGTGTCAGATTTTAGTCGTCACAAGCGGAAGACTGGTCACTCAGCAAAGAAGGGCAGAGGATAATTTGAAGATTGTAATTTAACATTGCTAATGAGACCGTTGTTCGATTGACGGGTAGGGGCTAGGCTTAAAATGGGTTAGGAAAAATCAACTGTAATTGTCATTCAGGGTAACAATTGATTCTGTTTTACCATGGTTCTTCATTAGGGCCATTTGTTTACTGCAGCCAGAGCAATTGTTGGATCTGGAATTAGATTTATTTTCCGATGATATTGCATGTTAAATGATGTGGGTGCACGTTATTGTATAGAGTCCTACAATGGGAGATTTTACTTTGGTGAAGAGTGTGTTGAGCCGAAGGGCCTTGTGATTGGCATGCTCGATCGTTTGCCATATTCTCTCCTGCCTCATTAGAGGGAGAGAGTGTGTTTTTAATTTAGGGGAAGCAAAAACCGAAAGCCTTATGTTGTTTGAACTTTGTGGCCTAATATGTGCGTCTATGGAAGTCACTTGCCTTCTTGGACACCTTGTATTTTAGAGAAAAGTAAAAAGGCCTCATAAATAGGGTGATATAACATCAAATGGGTCTGCATTAGGCTCATTTGAGCCATTAATTTTTTTTTTATTTTTTTAATAAAAATGCTTTAAAATAATAAATTTAATGTTTTTATTGTTTGGATCATCATCATGATGTATTTTTTTAGGGGAAAAAATTTAATTGGTTGACAAAAGATTGATACAAATGTGATGCATTTTCTATCGTTGGAGCAAATACCTATTTAGCTTGTTATCATTTGTTAATGAAATTAGTTTTTTTGTCTTGAAAAAAAATACATCATGCTAAGCTATACACTAAATACTTTACATTTACAATTTTTTGATAATTTAACAAAAATTTTTAAAGCCCTTAATGACTCTAATGCAGGCCCTGCAATAGATGGTCTACTGTAGGGCCCCGGAATTCATATAACATTGGTCATGAATTGATTCCATGTATAAGAAAGTTTCATGTGTATCAATTAGAAGAACCTTGAGAAAAAAGGATACATATTGATGAATATTATTAGTCTAAATAAAATAAGACAGGGAAATTATATCATACAATATGGTTACTGACATTTTTTTTTATAAGCTATGTTATTGGAGAAATTATTCAATGGTTTTGGTACATCATATCGTGTGCTATGTCAAAAACATTGAATAATTACTCTGAGGTGAAGAGACGGAGAAGGTGGATGATGACATTGAATTTCAATTAATTTGAGTTCGACATATATTTGAAGTGCACTCAATTTTGGGTGCTTTTGAATATGGATTTGGAGTGCATTCTATGAGCATTTAAATTTCTTTCAAATAACATTTGAGTCAAGTATTTTTTACCAAATTAACACCCGCCAAATATTTATATATCATAATAATATTTATTCAAAAATTTATATTTAACACCCACGAATGGCATAATTAGCTCAAGTCGTATCGTATAAAAGAAAAGTGGTCCTCGTAATATTAATAATTATAATATCATTAAAATTGAAGGAGTGTTATTGTGGAATATAAATATTTGATGAGTGTTAATTTGGTAAAAAAAAAAACAAGAGAATTTGACTAATTTTTGGAATCGGCCGGTCCACTAGCGACTAGAAAATCATCTTATTTTCTAGGGGAAAAGTTTTTTTTTAGTTTTTTTATCATGAATTTAACCGATCAACCAATTGGTTATCGATATTTATTTCGATCGATTATCAATCTGTTATAAGTAATTTATTTTTTAAAAATAACAGATCAATGGATCGATTTGACGGTCAATTCAATTTGTATGATTTTTTTAAAACCTCTATTCAATCATACCCTCTTTTTTTTTTTTTTTTTTTTGGCTAAGTTACGCTTAATTATACACAAACCTAACAAATACAAATTACAAATAGAAATAGAAATAAAATTAATATACATAAGTAAAAAAATTTCACTCCATATAAACATCCTGAGTTTTATTTCCTTATGTAAACCCTTTCGTTCTCATCTAGATTTCGCATAAAATTAGGGCTTTTGAAAGTTTTGTAATGCTGCGAGACAATGGAGGACTCGGAGAAAATCATTGTGTCGAAACCCGACGACAACTCTAAATCAGGGTTTCAATATTCTGTTTCCAATTCCGATCAAGATCCTCTTCAGTGCGATTCCGATCACGCCTCGCTCCACGAGCACCTCCAGAAGAGTTTAACTTTGAATGCCGAGCGACAACGAGACCGAGAAGATGAAGAGAAAAAAGTGGCGGTGAACATTTCGGAGGAAGAAGAAAGGGGAGATGAAGTAGAAGAGGATGCGAAGAGCGAAGAGAGTAATGGAGATATCAAGGCAACTGCGTATGAAGAGAAAGCTGAATATGAATGGATAGGCGCAGAGGAGCCCGAGAAGAAGGCTGAATATGACTGGATAGGTGCAGCGAAGCATGAAAATCAGGATCAATATGACTGGACAGGTGCGGACGAGCCTGAGAAGAGGGTTGAATACAATTGGATTGGCACATACGAGCATGGGAATAAGGGTGAATATGGCTGGAATGGTGCAGGCGAGCAAGATAACAAGGGTGAATATGACTGGAATGGTGCAGGCGAGCATGATAACAAGGGTGAACATGGCTGGAAGGGTGCAGACGAGCATGATAACAAGGGTGAATATGGCTGGAAGGGTGCAGACGAGCATGATAACAAGGGTGAATATGGCTGGAATGGTGCAGACGAGCAGGATAACAAGGGTGAATATGGTTGGAATGGTGCAGACGAGCTTGAAAATAGGGATGGGAGATATGATAGTGGCAGTTATTATGGTAGTAGTGATAATAATTATGCTAGGAAGTATTTATACCCCGTGAGGCCTGAAGCAGAAGATTGTGCCTATTATATGAGAACAGGGACTTGCAAGTTCGGATCCAATTGCAAGTTTAATCATCCTGTTATAAGGAAAAACCAGGTAACTTTTATTGACTGTGTAAACAAAGAAACCTTAAATTATGCCGTGGCTTTAATTGGTCGTGAAAATTTTATATTTCAGCTGAGAAGAATCACTTTATATCATTATGTATGTCTGGAAAATATGCTTAACTTAATGGTACATGCAAATGTCATTATGTTCTTTTGATTTTATTTCAGAATTTGTTAGCTTAGAGATGGAAAAATTATGTATTTGGTGAAATTAGTATTTTATTGTTGGATTTATGAATATTTATTGTTTTGAAGGCCATTAAAGAGAAGGTGAAGGGAAGGGAAGACTTACCAGAGAACCCGGGCCAGACAGAGTGCAAGGTTATTATTCTAATGATCTTTTTAAATTTTTTTTTTCCCTCAGCTACGACTGTCAAGTTCTTTTCCCTTGTGTGGGAGTTTTTAGAGATTTATCTTGATTAATCATTATCTGCTATAAAATGCCTGAAATTTGATTGATGTATGCTGAAAGTGACTGTTGCTGCTGCCTCTGTCATAGAGCTTCAGTATGTTGATGTAGTGTTGAACTCTGTGGCTTGGCTTCAGCATGAAAATTTTCAAAATCATTTATATAAAATTGAATCAAAGTATATCCTGCTTGGGGTACAAAATACATCATCACTTTCAGGGATTATATCCGTTTGAGTGTGCTATTTCGAAAGTGGTTTGATTGTTCAATCAATTCAAGTTGACAAGATGCAACTGGTAACTGTTGACTGCAGTGTGAGGGTTCTAAATCACAATCTGATATGTGTCGTTCAGCATGTTATATTTGCAAGCCATGGTAATAGTGTTCTTTTTCCCCAATGCATGGATGGGATCGTAATTTTGTTAGAAGTGTTTTAACTTTTTTGGTTTCGTTCTTTCATTTTGGTTGGGGGTTATAGGGCACACTAGTGGCTGGCAAATTGAACACAATTACATTACCTGCCTCCTATCGACCACAAATAGTCCTGAAAAATTCTGATGATTTGAGTGGAGAATCTCAATTTCATGTCTATTTGCAATGCTTATTCCCAAGGATTGGGTTTGAGTGGTGAGACGACCTGTTGACTTCATTCATTTACTCAGCTGAACTTTGAGCTCCATTGTAAACCTTTATGTCCACTGGGCTTCTCTAGCAAGCACTCAGCTTCCTAGTTACTAGCACATTTTATTTCTGTATGGATGGGTTTATCTAGTTCAAAAATTCCCTTTTTCTGTTTATAATTATAATATCATCATTCTTCTAGTCATTGTCTTTCTTGTCCTGTGCAGTATGTAACAGTTTCTGTGGTGATTGTGTTTTCGTTTCTTTTTCTTTCTTGAGCCTTTCATAGTACTACCTAAGGACAGGAGGGTGTAAGTTTGGGAATGCATGTAGATTCAACCATTCGACAGTGAAAGTGCCATTGGTCAATCAAACTGAAGAACTTAATTTTGTTGGCCTGCCAATCCGACCGGTACGTCCTCTTTTTTTTAGAACCTTTCCATTGGCAGTAGATGTATCTTTTGTGGTAGCGAACTAGAAGCTAAACAATGTTCTAATTAATTAATCAATTACAGGGAGAGAAAGAGTGTCCATATTACATGCGTAATGGCTCCTGCAAATATGGAGCAAATTGCAGGTTTAACCATCCTGATCCTACCACTGCTGGAGGAAGTGACCCTGCTTCAGGATATGGTAATGGTCGCTCTGCAACTTTACAGAGTACCTCCCAGTCCGGTGTTGCTTCGTGGCCTTCGCCAAGGACAATAAATGAGACTGCCCCCTTTGTTCCAGTGATGTTTTCACCAGCCCCGGTGGTTCCTCCCCAAAGTCCAGAATGGAATGGCTTTCAGGTAAAATTAATCACTCTTGTACTGTGGAGTTTCCATTGCTACCATTTAGTGATTAACATCCTTGCTGCAATATCGTCTTGACGGCAACCATGGGGTAGGATAAAACTCGACTTTGGTCCAAGTTTCATATAGAGCTTTCAACCCAGGCTTTGGAGGCTTGGCTTGCACATAATCACGAGTTTGTGGGCCTGCAACCCTTTTTGCGGCTCACAATAATTTTGATATTTTCATAAGCAGACCATAGTAGAGCATGTCTAGGCTCTGGGGTAATAGTTGTTATAGTTAAGATAGGCTCAGAAGTGTTTGCTGGTGATTAGCTCCAACTCTAAGACATTTAGCTGGTGAATGAGCTCATACCTAGTTAAAACCTTTCAAATGATTTTAAATGCAACTCTTAAGGGTGGGTTGCTGGGGTATGTATGAGACTTGCTCCTAATCCCGTTGTTAGACCCTCCCTACCCAGGACCAGGGACACTAGGCAAAAACACCGTTAATTTTAAAGTTATTCTAATTTCTATGATACCCTGAGTACCATAGGTTTTTTTTTTCCTCATTACAAGAGAATAAAATATATTCTATAGAAACCAAGGATTGCTGCCCGATTAGAGGCAAGCGGAGAACTATATTGAGATGTTTGCTTTGTTTTTGTACTTGTCTTATGCCTAGTTGGTAATCTGAATTTTATCAGCTCTTAAGACCCAAGGTGATTGTGCCTGAACTTTGTGTCAGATTAAGCGTACAATTACATTCAACTTCGAGCTTGTTTCAATGATCTTCTTTAATGATCCAAGTTGGGCTGTGGGCAGCCCAATACAACTTTCTTTTGTTATATGCTGTTTGATATTTAACCCATGCTCATTGATTTTTTTCAACTTTCTACTGGTCAGTGCATTTGATCCTTTACTTGATATTAAATATTATTTATTTAGCAATAGCAAGGAGATGTTTTATTTTTTGCTTGCTCAAATTTCTGGTATTTATTTATTCTTTTTTTTTAAGTTTACTGGTGAAGAATTGAATTCTTACCATTCCAAGGCTTGAATGAATTAAATGCTTAAAATAAAAAGGAATTCAATGGTTAAAAGGAAATATGATTATTTTGTTGTTAAGCGTGATGATTTCCTGCCATACGAACTAGAAGATTTAACATTTTGCATACGCTAAACTGAAACTTCATGCTGAAAGGAATTAATAGCTACTTTACATTCGTAAACTTTGTTATATACCATGTATACTAGGAAGCTTTTTGCCTTGGGATTCATTCTTGTGACTGAATATATCAGCCCATTCTCGTGATAGCAGCCCATTCTCGTGACTTTGATAACCAGATTAAATAAAAAAGGCCTGCTTTTGTCTGGGATTATGTACATTGATTATCTTCTCGATTTATCTGTGTATTAGAGGAGGGGTAGCCGTAGAACATGATTTAATGGAGAAAATAATTAAGAACAATGAAATCATCTGTGATACATTCCTCATTTAAGATGTTCGAATTGTAATACATTTCTCATTGCTGATGTGGATGATTATATCGTATAAAGCTGGGTGTTGAGTAGTGCTTAACTGCCTTCAAATGTTATTACGTGCCATCGTGAAATTTATTGTTCCACTGACATATTCTGTTTGTGGCTTGTAAAGGCTCCTCTATATCCACCAGAAAGGAGTATTCATCCACTTCCTGCGTATGTTATGACCAACCCTGCAACTGAGACCAATGCTTATACTTATCTTCAGAAGCCGCAGATGGTAGTCGATCAGTTCCCAGAACGACCTGGCCAATCTGAATGCACTTACTATATGAAAACTGGGGACTGTAAATTCAAAATGAACTGCAGATTTCATCATCCAAAAAGTCGTATCTCAAAATCACTTCCATGTGCTCTAAGTGACATAGGCCTGCCTCTGAGACCTGTAAGTTTGTTTTCCATTAGACTTCATTTCTTATTAAGGATGTTTGAATTCTGAAATGAAAATGTTTTTCTTCTTTAAAAGACAGTGGAATTGGCAGCCGACTGGAATGTTGATGTCTTTTTAACTGTTAATCACTTTCTATTGTGTGGAATTTGAGGAACTTGTTGATGAATATGAACTAGAAAAAATGAAAAGCAAAAAGCAAAAGTTAGTTTATGAATCAATATTGTGGTATCATATATTTAGTATAGTTGGAACTTGTTTCAAGTAGCACTACTTCAAACATGATCATTAAGGCATCAATTTAACTTTGTTGGGAAGAAAAACTTCTTGGGAATTACTTTTGTATTTATATAGCACAATCCATCTTGTGTTGTCAGACTAATGCATCCCTCGTTCGGTATTTCCTGTTAATGATTTCATTTATGACAATTGACATGTTATGATTTCGGTTGTTTAAATTTAAGTGGTGTAGGCTATTTTTATATGTTAATGGGAATACTCTTTCATCTTTGTTATTAAAATTCAGGATCAAAATATCTGTTCGCATTATAGTCGCTATGGCATTTGCAAGTTTGGCCCAGCTTGTAAATTTGACCATCCAATCCAACAGTCTTCTTCAACAGTCTCTTCTCTGGATCAGCTGCATTCCCTTAATGACCCCGTCACTGCAGGAGAGGACACAATGGCTGGCAATGGCAAAGGAAATGCAAATGGAACTTACCTTGGAGTTAGGCAGCCTGTGTAAAATTTTTGCCTTCATAGTATTTTACCTCTGTTGCGGATTTTATATATAAAATTGAAAATTAATTAACTCATACTTGCATTCTGCTACCAGCTTGGCATGGAATTTTTATAGGTAGGTATTATATATTTCTCTTTGATGGTTGTAAACTTATGGTATGCACAAGAATGCTTGACAGAGTTTGTCTATGGATATTTTAAAAGCCTCACAGAAGGACAGACTTTCGCAGTTTGTCTCTCTCTCTCTCTCTCTCTCTCTCTCTAGTCATTTTAAAATGAAGAATATGGTTCGTGTGTCGGATATTATCTTCATCTCATTGCCTAGTCTCTTTATATCTCATTGGGAAAAGAGTTTATCAAAAAAAAATCTCATTGGGAAACGATGGTCTTTAAGGAGGTGAAAAAACTGGATGCATGGCACATTCGAGGAGCAGAACTCAGTTTTTTAGGTGCCCTTCCTCACTAAGAGTACAGAGATCTGCTGTGTTGTGGATATTTAATGGGCAGTTTGGGCTCCCAATACACACTAATATCCTAATCGCTTGAGATGCTTGAAATTATATGTATATAAATATAAATATATATACATATATATATAAATTCTTCCACAAGATTCTAAAATGAGGTCATATATTTTTGGGACTAAAACATTTTTTTAAAATTTTTTGAAAAATATTTATATTTTAATCGGTTTTACGAACCCAACAACATATTTTTTGTTCAAAACGAAAATCAAATTCAACATAAAAAGTGCATGAATATAAAACAAAAGACATTTCATACACTTTTTAGGTTGCATTTGATTTTTGTTTCGAATAAAAAATATATCGTTGGATTTGTAAAACAGAACAAAACTTTTTTAAAAAAATTTGGAAAAAATATTTTTGTATTTTGATCAGTCTTACGAACTCAACGACATTTTTTTGTTTGAAACAAAATTCAAATTAACATGAAAAGTGTATATGATAATTCTGAACCTCTAATTGACCAATGACTGAGATTAAAATGTCATTAAAAAGTTTGGGGATCCGCAGGCTCGCTACCACCCACCCGGATCAGACACCAAATCTTCTTCCTTGCAAGAACCCAGCTTGACTTCTGTAGTTCTACTTATTCATCCGGAGTTCTTCCTTACCTGGATTTGCCCAGAGTTCTTCATCGCTCCCTCAAAGCTTGCGAGCTCTCTCAAAATTGCTATTGGAACAACCTAAAGCCAAGTCTTTCTTCAGCAAGCATTCTCTGGTGAGTCTTATGGATTCGTTTTCTCAAGCTGGCGTTGTCTCTCAAGTGGCCTAAAGAAAATTTATTGTATTTTTTAACCTTGATAATCCTTTCTTCCGTTCTGAAGCGCATAAGAAAAATTTTAAGTGCAAAGCCATGGTGAAGTGAAATTATTCACAAGGATAGACAGGAAAGTGTGAAACCATGGTGTGATCCAGTTGATTAGATTCTACATTGTCAATACTTTATTTTGGTATTAATAGTTGTCTTATTTCTTTTTTAAACGGGAAAAAGAATTCAAATCCTAATCATCAAGGTGATACATCAACATCCTTACAACTATAACTAGTGGCTCGGGTGTAGGATGCCTTCTTTTGAGATTGTTATCTAGTTATATTAACATTGACTTACATTGTGACATTCATTCAATCCAGTTCTAAGTTCTAGATTGACCTAACTATTAGTCACCAAATAGTATCAGTTCAACCATTTTAAATCACTAAATGGGAGCATTTTAACCTAAATTAGCAGAAAATTTCAAAGAAAAGTAACCAGTAGGCCTAGCCACATGAAAAGTTCTCTTGCATATGGAAGCCCGAACAGCAATTATTCGAGTATGTGTACTACGAGGAGTGTCGGGTGTCCTACTGTCCTGTCGTAAACACTAGAATTGTTCAAAGGGGGGTTAGAATTTAAAAATTACCAAGCAAATGTGCAAAATTACAATTTGAAGTAGCAATTACAAATGGAGAAAGGTTCCAATTCTCTGTTATCTATGATAGGACGTGGGGGAGATGAGAACAGAGACTCCAAATATCTAACTTTTTACAACAATATGTAGATGTACAGCTACATCAAAACTCGCCGACTCGAAATCAAAACATTATCATATAAAAGTACTCTTGCCTAAAGAATGTGCCTAAAATCTACATTCTTTGCAGGGTTACAGCAGCTCATATTTCAGATAGTGAAGGGGGGAAAAAAAATCAGAGCTCAACATTTGCCTTGTTTCCAGCGAGGATAAGTGAGATTTCCAGCCCACGGCTAAATGCTTGGTTAAAGAGAAGGCGGGACTGGAAGGTAGAAATAAATGGAAACCACGACAAGAATACGATCGGGGAAAAGATAATCATACCCATCCCAGCATCATACATTCTGGCAAATTCACGCACCGAGTCCCACAAGCCAAGAGCCCAGACAAGCTTTCTCCATGATATAGCCAGCTGTTTCAACAGAATCGGGATTTGTTATGAGAATCTAAGAAAATGTCATTTAAGATGTATAAAGAGAACAGAGTTGGCTCCTGCTTCTCAGCAGCAACATCCTTCCAAAATTGCTCCTTATATACAAACCAAAGAGCCCAATCTACCTTGGATAATACATCCGATCACATAATTCAGACAAATGTTTCCAAAAATATATGAAGTGGATGTGAGGTATTGTCAGCTATTACATTTGATGTGAAGGGCAAACCTAATGAGCGTGCTGCCAAGGACACAGCCCACAGGTAACCACGACATGTAAAGAAAGGTGCAAGCAAGCCTATGCCGCAAAAATACATAAAATAAACAATAACTGGAGCTCCAAGATAGCTGACACAGTGACATGACATCATTTTAACCACAAAAATCTAACTGGTGCTCAAATGGAACCTGGAGCACACCCCTATCTTCTTTAGCTCATTGGCTTGGTAGAGAAGATGAGGCATGAAGAAAGGGGTAAACCTTAGATCGGTGTTAGCATCACAACTTTAGGACTATGCTATAACCAGCAAGCAGAATCATGATTAGAGGCATGATGATAAGGGTAAGCTTAGATCTGTGTTACCATCCCATGTTAAGGACTATGCTACTACTTTGGACACTCCATTGGAAGTTCTCATGTTCTTTAGTTCAGAAACTATTAAGCAATTCATTACTCATTTCATATAATAAACTAATACACCAACTTTGCACACAAAATGGCCCCAAAAGAACCTTTGTTACTTACACATATTATGGCCCATCCAGTAGGAATAAAGGCAAGGATGCTTGCAAACAGGTCTGTAACCGACAGATCAGTAAACACAACAACAAGGCAGAGGGCTGCGACCAGCCCTAAGGATGCGACTCCTTGCATGAATCGTACCACCAACTGGAAGTCAGTGGACCATTTAGGGCTATAGGTAAAGATCTGCTAGCACCAGAGAAGAAATAAAGAACGTGAAGACCACAGAATAGCAAAACCAGTCAAATGTCAAGAAGAATGGTTACCAGCACAAACCTTGAAAATCATGACAAGGCCAACCAGCACAATCCAGGAGAAGCCATAAATCTAGACATTAACATTAAATGTTAAAATAAAAAAAAGCTGAAAATCATATTAACCAAAGCACATTTTATCTCACAAGTGAGGGTAAGGTCTGTGTACATCTTGTATGTCTCAGACCCCGCCCACTGCGGGAGCATCGTGCACGGGAGTTATTTACCTTTTATTATATCTCACGTAATCTTAGTCGAAAATAGGTAACTGAAAACAAATGAAATAGCCTAGATTGTTATTCAGCCATTTATCAATATATGTTGTTGCTTTAGGGCACCTAACATAAGTCAATGTTTTCGTTAAATACTATATAAAATTAGCATCCCCTAACAATGATTGTCACTATTCCACCTCCTGAATTTTCATGACTTGCCACTTGAAAAATAAACCTCTAATGAGTTGCCGACAGAGCCACTTGGATGATTATAAAGCCACTGTATATACGTAATAAGCATTAGAAGTGTGGGTCTCCCATAAGTTCAGCAAAGGTGTGAAGCCAGAATCTATTGTAGAGCCCCTTCAATAAATCAACTTCTTTGGTATATTTTAATATCGTTTACATTTTCACAATAAACACACATGCTTGGTTAATCGTGGTATTAAAATTATGTATTTTTTGACATGTTAATGAATATTTAGAACTACCAAATACTAAGGTGTTTATTAATAAACCAAACAATTAAAAGAGTTAACATTGTGAGAGTTCTACAACCTTCTCAATAGATTAACGACAAAAATATTATTCTTGGCCTATGCAAGAGCAACACAATGCCTAACTGGTGTAGGTTGTATGCACTTATACCTCTCAAGGCATTGGCGTTTCCAAAACTGTGTTTATTGCTCCATGGTACACAGAACAACTCAAGAGGAAACTCGTGAAACACATGCGAAGGATGTGGAAACATCATCAACTTTGGCAATAGTATACCAGTTTCTGAAGCTTATCATTTTTTCTTAGTGGGTTAGTCCAACTTACAGTAATTTTTGGCATATCTTCGTCATATATAAAACATCTAGAATTCCAATGTTAATGAAGAGCTGCAATGTTAATGAAGAGCTGCAATTGTAATGTTCCATATATGATGAAACATCTAGTTATAAAAACATGACCAGTTTACTGCTACCCCCCTCTGTTGTCAACACAAAGCTGAGGAAACAACGGAGCCCCACAGATTCACTTTATCTTGTGTGTAACTAAGTTGTTTTAGCACAATTTCCCCTTCCCAACCCAAATGATGTCCATACATGGCAGGATGAGGAAAATTGTTCTTTCTAACAGTGCCCTAAGATCTCCACAATTTAATCAATCATAGGGCTGCTTTCATAAATTTACCTAAACTTCGTGTGAATATCACTACTCGTCCATTTTCCATATAGTCGTTATCTGCCTACAGTTGTAATCTTGGGCAGGGAGTCTAAATATTTTGGCAAGTTTGGGAACACAGAAGATATGAAGGCCAAAAATCAAAAATAAGAAGAAAAAGTTACCGCAAGTGAATTCTCCTTTCCTGTGAGATGGAGTTTGTATACAATGCCATATTGAAAAATGAAGAACCTCAGGGTTAATATCGTTTCCAATACCCGACCTCTGAATGTTTGGATATGCATCTGCCAGAGAAAGATAACAACTTATGCCAAGAGAGAATACAATAGAAGGAAACACTTCCAACTCACACAATAGCCGTCTATTAAATGAAAATAAATATAATCGAAAACAATTCAACAAACAATCTTCCATGGGAAACAAAACAGTGGAATTAGATCTGGCATAGATCAACATATAGTTAAAAAAAGGAACACATTTTTGTAGGATTCTCTCTGGAACTAAAAGGCTATGAACGAAGAATTTTGAATATTAAAAACTTAAATAAACCACCTTACAAATATAAAGCATTATGAAGCATAACTTCCCCCTTTTAATACAAGGAAACCATGTGCCGCTCCATGTAATCCTTGGTACTTAGTTCAGACCCCCTCTCCCCAAGCACCAAGTTAATAGTAGGGTGTCATTGTGGTGAGTAGAACTTTGGAGAAAAGGATGTATCCAACACAACTCAACCACCCATGGGGGCACATGATTTGCCCATTTTGATGTAAAGATAGGAGCATGTAATTAAACTAAGGTACCTGCTCTTCATCCCACCATGATTCCCAGCTGTTGTCTCCCTTCACTCCCACTCCACCTTTGTATAGGAGCCAACTGGTCCAATCATCAAAATCTTCAACCGTCCTGATCAAATCCGGATTACCATGAAACTCAGAAGTAGATCTTCTTAAAACATGCGAAAGTTGATAAATAGCGTAAAGAAAAGTTGCAGGATGCATGTTAGGAATGCAAGATTTTCTTACTTTTGCCATTCAAAACCTGAGGGATTAAAAATGTATGGTGCAAAGAGCCAGGAGATGACAAGGAACCAACTGCTAAGAGTCAGCAAAACATAAGAAACTGCACCACCGTCTGTGTACCCATATGCGATGTAAACTATAAGAAGCAGTGCCACTTCAAGCCTGCGAGGTATCACAATCGAAGATTCAAAACAGAACTGAGGATTTTGTTGAACGAAAAGTGTCAATTTATTAAAACAGAACTAAGACCATTTCGTAAAGCTATCACTCACGCTTTGATGAAATGACTCCTTGAGTAAAGCCGGTAATTTTCAGCGAATTTGATGTGACGGACTACAAAGCCTCGACCAGTGGCTCTGTACTGTTATTGAAGATATAAAATACGTAAACATGTAAACATTAGATTCCACAAAGTAAATTTCATAAGTTACAAAACAAGAACGAAGAAAAGAAAACATACTTTTGCACCTCCATGAAGAATAGTACGCCCAAAATAATGAGTTCTAGTTCCCAACGAGAATGTGAAGAATACAGAACACAACTGAAGTTGCATGGTAATAAAACTGAAAACAGCCTGAAAACAATAAATACAAGAAAACGTATCATAAAACAAAATGAGTAACCTGAGGGCAAAAGTAATTAGAAAGTATGACTCAATGAAACATCAAAAAAGTTTATCATCAACGTCAAGAGGCAAATTTTCAAAAATGTACCAAGAAAAATCTACACTTCGTTCAACAAAACAAGCTAAAATTTTATAAAGACGAATCCTTGTGAACATCACAGCTGAGAATTAAGAGAATCAACCTTCAACAATCCCAGCTCAAGTATAAATCCCATTATCATGGGGACGGCAGTGAAGATTCCAATCTGGACCAAGAATTGTGCATTAAGAGCCGCATTCAAAGCTGTGTTACCCGACATTTTCGCTTCACGTGAGATTGCACGATCAACTCCAGAGAAAGCCTGAAAAGGTTGACAGCATATTTGACCAAACATTACCACTCTTAAGGAGTAAAGGAGATTTACTACAGTTAGAAACACATGCCCATTGCTTGGCATAGGCCCCTTAACTTAAAAACATTTTGTAACCATGACGTAACAATATACATATCAATACAGGATCTGAAATTTGCTTTCATAAGGCATCAAAACAAGATGTCTGGTTAGTGAATTTAACTAAATCTGTCCATAATATGTGGTGTTAATATTAGTTATTTTGCCGTTCAACCCAATAAGTTAACTTGTTGGGTCGGGGCATTTCAAATCTTTTATACATATTCTAATTTCTAACATTCCCCCTCACATGTGAGTTGGGCAATCCGAAGGCCAAACACGTGCACAACAAATGAGGACCAACACTAAGGCTACTCAATCTCACACAAAGCCCACACTTGGGGCAACAACAAATGGTGGGTTTAAATTGTAGAAGCTAAAGTTTGAACTCAAAACCTTTTGCTCCGATACCATGTTGCTATTAGTTACTTTGCCTTCCACCCAATAAGTTAACTTGTTGGCTTTGGACATTTCATATCATTTATACGTATTCTAACACCTGAGAAATACATAGTGGTGTCATGGATGATTATTTTACAAGTGCCACATTCAAAATATAAACTAGTCCACGAAATTCGGATAATCACATCAATTCACAATGATTGTCTTTCAGACCAATAATCATTCTTTTGTGCGAGTGGGTATAACAGAATAAAAAGTTAAGATAATAGGGTGAAGAAAACCCAAGAAGAGAACACTAAAACCAGCTTACCAAGTAAGCTCTTCCATACAAGAATATGTATACAGTGAGGACTGTCATCTGCATTAGAGAAAGAATCTTGTCAGATATTTCCAGAAACTAGCTAGCAAAGTAATAAAACACGTAAATGATACAGAGGAAGGTAATAGGTGTAGTAAATAATACCATTGTGCAAACATAATGACCAACAGTTGTGAAATAGAAAGAAAGCATTCTGAAGAAGTCAAATAGCTGACCAATCCTGTACACATCCCTACTTAGGACTTGCTCTCCATTTCCTCCAGACACTTTTCCTTCAAACAGCGCAATCTGGTTCAACCCCACATCTCTTCCTTTCCCAACCTACAGAAGCTCTCCACCAATACATAAGATATAGATATACATTTGCAAGATAAAGAGACAAAAATAAATTAGAATATAAAACCTGAATATATTCGTGGTGGGTAATATTCCCTTGCCTCAATGTGGAGTTGAATCCTGGAGCATATTTAATGTTAGTTTCACAAAATCAGCCAGCAAGAGCACATAAATATGGTCAACAGCAAAGAGAGGGGTAACTGTCGATGTGAGGAAGAAAAACTAAAACAAACAGTAGTCAGAGCTTCTCCTAATGAATTAGTATGTTAGACGCATTGCAAATGAATTAGAATGATTATCCCAAAGTGCAATATAAAATATCCACGTTACGTATACAGCAGAGTTCAAGCTGTATCTGAAAACCTTAGGCCTTACTACCGAATCTGACAGAAGGCAAAGCATCCAACAAACAAACTAAACTTAGAAAAGCATTACAGTACATAAAGAAAAGGCGACTTTTCTGATTGAAATTATCCTTGCATACCGGCAAATATATCTTCGCTAATGTTGATAACGCGTGATGCCTTGCTAATGCCACCTCGAGTTATATGAAATACTCTATCAAACACATCCGGATGCCCATAGTGCATGCGGACTCTGCAAGAAAAAAGGAAACAGAATTAGTTGAAGCCGAGATTTATTCATTATAAACAATATAAGATAATCATAAACCAAAGTAAATAAAAGTCATAAATCTGTAAAATCATAATGATCTATCCTTCCAAGCTTGGTCATAATGAGTTTATCGTTGTCATCAGAAACTTCATTCTATCTGACATTGTGTTTTGGGAGCAATAAGACAGCTCAAAGAAATGAAGGCATTCCCATTGACATTCAAAACATGAGGATATCTTTGCCACACTGACTACTCAACAAAGACAATCCAGCATAAGTTACTAACTGCCCAGGGGACAAAAATACTAATCCACATTGCGATAGAAGGGTAAAACAGCAATAAAGATAGAAATCATGCAATATACGTATCCTACTAAAATAATCAGTATACTACTTTCACAGGTTCACAAACAATGATCTCGTATCCTTTTGAAAAAGAAACACAGATAAATAATGCCACATTTGCAATTTTAAGGAATGAAACAAGGCGTATTTTACTCACTTAAGGGGCTTTGCCAAGACGCGCTGGCCCAATGTGACAAAACTAGTCTCTTGATTGGACATAAACCAAGCTAAAGATGAGACACTGCATGTATTCATCCAACACTAGGTAAGATATTCATCATATCAACAAAATCAAGGTAGAACGTGTCTTGAGGAACTGTCAAACCTTCCAGTAAAAACATGCTCCCTAACACCAAGAATAGTGGGAGGTCGAATGCCATGATCTCCATGAAATTCTTCAAGAAGATTTCTCATTTTCATTGCCTCCTCGAGATAATTGTCCTACAGAACAGGACCAGGGCATAACTATCAATTTATTTTACTTGCACACCCTTTTTTGTGTGGAAGTGATTCTAAGAAGCATGACATCTCTAAGCAAAAGAGAGAATTGGTCAACCACTTCCCTGAAAATGTACTACCCAATTTGGACAAACAGTAAGCACATAGGGAAACAGAAAGACTGACTTCAATGGAATACGCACGCTGATCTCTTCAAAGAAATATAGAAAGACTGTAGGAAAGGAGTTATATCTTTTTATTGTAAAATAAGTTCTATTAAAAGTAAAACTAAAAAGACGAACCAAGCAGGTACAAATTTAGAACAAATTGTAGGAAAAAAAGATTACTGAAAAACTACAAAATAAAAATAAAATATAACCTGATTCATGTCAATAGTTTGAACGGCTTCCCCACGTGTGAAGACTATGGCATGGTTTTGGTTCTCAGGCTTTCCTTCTCCAAGCTTGGGATCTCCAGGAAGTTTAATAGAATATACTTCCTACGTATAGATGAAAAAAACAAATATGTTAATCTATGATTGCAAGGCTCTAAACTAAGATCTAATATGTTTTATCTAGTAAAGCAAGATTGGGAAAGAAAACATAGATACCAATAGAAAGTGTACACAAATACACAATGTAAGCGCCACATGCAAATTAGTAAAATCTTTTGTGACACTGGCACAAACCTTGCAACAATGAAAGGACAGAGTGTACAATAAAACATAAAGGCATACTCTATGACAAAGAATCCAAATCATAAGACCAGATACAAAAAAAAAAAAAAAAAAAAGAGTTGATATTCAAGTATAATATCCAACATATATGCAAAAACTGAAATACCAATTCTATACGAAATGAAAAGAATAAACAAATCCCAAGATGGCATTTCAATTCCAAAAGGCATATACAACTCAGTCCAAGATCCCTGAATTTCAATGACATTTAAGTTATAAAAGGACTTCATGGGACCAAGGGGAGCTAATGTCTTCGCGATCTACAAATTTCTATTAGGAATATTACCCCAAAATTCGAACTATTATGTCAAGATTTTTTGGGATACAATCACCTGGGAAGTGGAATCATTATTTGACTTTCTACAAGCATTCTGGAGTGCGACATTGTCTTTCATTGAAAAGCGAGACTTTACAAGACAAAGCATGCTTTAAGATGTCTTACAATCACATAGTAAATTATCAATGCCGATTTGAGAGCACGCGGTCCATGAAAACAAAAAAATAGCTCTCACTGAGGATTTCTAGATGTGCAGGTGTCGGTGTGGTCCTTATTTCTTCATCATTTCTTCTAGGCATGGGGTAGTGGGAGGAAAAACTGGGTTGAAACATAGCTTATACAACACAAGGTAAATCCATTTGAAGGAACAAGATAGATATTACAGGTCCTTGGTATAACATCGGAGCACATATGCACTCAAGAATGACTCATACAACAAAGCTGCAGAATACGCCACTACCATCAATCTAATACGTACTAATCACAATACAAAAGCCAAATGGATTCTGGGTTAGTACAATACAACTGTGTTGTCCGTAGCTGTCCAATCAGTAGCAACTAATGCTTCAGAAAATAAAATGGAAAAATATACATTGATGCAGGAAAAATCAAATACAGACATACAAAATTGAAGAAGGGATAAGAATGATGGTCTCTGGGTTCAATAAACAGTCAAAAAAAAAACATACAATTGAAAGGAATGCTGACTTGCAAAGATTCTTAAGAGTAATTAAATTCAGCACTCCTGGGTAATCCTAATTCAATCAGAACTCACTCGCATTCTCAAAAAAATCTCGACTACCAAAACTAATGGACTATTAAATTTTACACACCAAGAGATTATCTTAACAAAACATAAAATCACCCCTAAACCAAGATAAAAAGGACTACTAGGTCACAAGCAAAGCATAATTTTAGAACCTTTTGATCTCTTTGAATTTTTAGATTCTTAAATCTTATTATCAGCATTAAGCAGCCTATCCATGATGGGAAACAAAAATCTAGGTAGAGTAATTGAGTCAACATAACTGATATCATACCTGATCCTTTCCGTGTATATCAGCTTTGACAAGCTTTGAGTAAAATTCCTTGGAAATATTTCCATCAGCTGCACCAATCTCCTCCACATGAATAAAAGCAACTCGAAGCGCCTCGTTCCTATAGAAGAAATATTTATATATTCATTTAATAGTGTGCTCCGGATTTACAGATGTTAGAAACTATATGCACCAGTGTTCAAATAATAAGCATAAGAGAAGAAATTGCCTCTTGAAAGCGGGGAGGCTAACTCTCATTAAAAGCACACTATCTAATCTTTCTGTGTACATGACGTCTACTCTTCCCATCCCTTCCTCTATTGCAGGGAGAATAGAATCAATTATGTGCAGATTCTTGTGGGGGTGATTCTGTCGAGAATAGGAAGATTCACTTGGTGAATTGGAAGTGTGTGAAGCTCCCTAAAGAGGTTGGAGGCCTTGGAATTAAGTGCTTGGTCACTTTTAACAAGGCGCTATTGGGCAAATGGCTATGGAGATTTGCCATCAATGAAGATCACTTGTGGAGGAAAGTTATTGCCTGCAAGTATGGCACGGACATCAATGGTTGGACTACAAAGCAGAACAATGCTCCATATGGCTGCAGTATGTGGAGGACAATAAGGAAAGGTTGGGATGATTGGTTTGCTCTAACTCACTTCCAAGCTGGTAGAGGCAACTCAATCAGTTTTTGGAATGACCTTTGGGCAGGAGATGCATCTTTCAGGAATTCTTTCCCTAACCTTTACACTTTAGCTTGCATGAAAGAGGCTTGCATAAGCCAACTAGTTCAATCGTATGCTGGAGGAACCTCTTGGAATATCAACTTTATCCGTGAGGCGCAAGATTGGGAAGTCGATATGTTCACAATGTTCTGGAGCAGTGTTTATAGTGCTAAAATCACCCTTACTATTGATGACAGAATATGCTGGAAGGCATCAGAAAACAATCTCTTCTCTGTAAGTTCCTTTTACAAGGAACTTCTAAGAGATAAGCTGCACTTGGGATTCTCTCATTTTCCTTGGCTGTGGCTCTGGAAGTCTAAAGCCCCCCCCCCCCCCCCCCCCCCCCCTTAAATGTGTTTTCTTCTGCTGGGAGGTCATCTGGGGTAGAATTCTAACTTTGGACAATCTGCAAAGGAGAGGTTTTATACTCGTGAACAGGTACTGCACTTGGGATTCTCTCATTTTCCTTGGCTGTGGCTCTGGAAGTCTAAAGCCCCCCCCCCCCCCCCCCCCCCCCCCCCCCCTCCCCCCCACAAATGTGTTTTCTTCTGCTGGGAGGTCATCTGGGGTAGAATTCTAACTTTGGACAATCTGCAAAGGAGAGGTTTTATACTCTTGAACAGGTACTGCCTTTGTAAAGTAGATATGGAATCAATTAACCATCTCCTATTGCACTGTCCATGGTCTGCCAAAATTTGGACTAATGCTCTGAGGATGTTGGGCCTTTCTTGGGTGCCTAGTGCTTCAATGGACAAGGAATTGATGGCTTGGATGGCTACAGGCAGGGACAAACAGCATAGAAAGTTCATTCAATTGATGCCAATGTCTCTAATGTGGATGCTTTGGCTGGAGAGGAATAGCAGAATTTCAACAACCAGGAATCCTCCATGGACTCATTCATAGGCAGCTGGTTTGAGTATCTTAGATTTTGGGGCTCTTCTTTCTCTGGGAGTATTTTTGATAATCTGAATATGTCCCCCTTGTAATCTGTTTGGGTTGCCCCCCTTGGTGCTTGAATAAAAAAAAATTCCATTAAAAAAAATAATTAAATTAACACTCCAAGTGTTCAAAAATCAGGTTCTCGGTCAACGGCAGTGGTGTGTGTGGAATTAAACGTTTTTGTGCTTGCATTTGTTAATAGAAAAGGCCAGGGAATTGTTGATTGCGAAATTCCATGCAGTGCCTTTGATAGCAAGATCAAGCAGTTGTTAGGTGGGATCTCTGTTCTGAACGGGTGGGTCATTGCGGTGACTATCATGGTCTCATGTTCTAAATCTCAAATGTGTGACCTCCTGGTACTACTAGGTGTTGGTGTCGAGTTGCTGCACTTGACATTTCAATTATGAACATACAAAGAAAATCTTCTAAAGCAAGATCAATTGCCCAATCTTGTCCACAATGATACTTTTAAGCCCTGTGATTATTCCTCTTTATCATTTAAACCTTGTGCTCCACAAAGCAAATTTTCAATGACACTCATGGTTTGACCTCACAAAGGATCAATAAATTGCAAATCATGGAATTGGAAACAGTAATCACATAAAGAGAGAGGAGTGTTGGGGTGGAACCAAAGTTATACCTCTGCAACAAAAGAGCAATATCAGCAGCTTCTGGCGCCTTACGTTGCTTTTGTTGCCCATAAATTTGACAAGAAACCACATAAGTAAACTTCAAATCCGCTTGTGCCCTCGATTCCCGTGACAACGAAAAACCTTGAGTTGTGGGGAAGTCGGATCGACTGGAATCATCCACTAATAAAATCAGATTGAATGTGTGAGTCTATCAAAACCCTGGCCGTTAGAAATAATAATTTTCATAGAAAATGGAAAAACAAATACCTCCCAACGACCTCCTTTCTAGAAAACTCTGTAGCATTAATGCCCTTCTATAATACATCATACCACGTACTAGATCACCATGAAAGGAGTATATCAGATTAGATTATACGGAAAAATAAATTTTCGACTTGTAAGTTCATAAAAAATAACAAAAATGGTTGAACGAGTAAAAGTGAGATATCAGAGACTATTTCACAAGAAACTAAAGTCTTAATAAAGGTATGGAAGCCCTAAAAATGCAAGCTTTGAGAAAACTTCCTGGACTTTGCAGAGCATCAAGCATTAGAGAGTCAGAGACTACAATATTATGATATAAGTGCAGAAATAATACAATGCAATAGAATCATGACATCAACAGCATGCAATTCTAACCAGTTCTTGCTAGCGTCTGCCCACGATAAGATGCCCAAAACCGAAGCTCCAAAGAATCAATTGAGTTGTTTTGAAGATCTACATCCCCGATGGAATCACCTCTTCCGATTCGTTCCAAAAAGTTTTCCCATTCATCTGAAGAAACATTGTCCCCATATCCATGAAACAGCATTAGAAGTAGCGTTAAAAATAACTTTTTTAAAAAACAAAACTTAAGAAGTAAATTAAGCTAATAGTAAAAAAACATAAAAATAATAAATAGAGCTTTTACTACACCCATGTTGTTTGTAAGAACTAAGCAAATAACAATAATAAGAAAAATATAAATTATTGTGGTGCATAGAAGTCCTATCACACCCAAAGGTACAAGGCACATGTCCAAGCACAGTGAGGTGCTGAATTAAATTTTTAAAAAATAATCATAATAAAAGTAAGCAATATCCACAACATTTTTTTTTAACAGATACATTATTCAAAACAAATAATTTGGAAGATACATTATCCAGAACATAAAAGGAGATCAGGGATAAAGTGATATTATGATTAAAAATCTACTAAGGTAATGATGTTTGCCCATATATTTTCAGGTTCACAACAAATAGGTTGATAACAAGAAATGCACAGCAAAATTGTGAACGATTAACATACTTAATGAAGCTGACATGGCTGACGTTATCAAACGCCTTTAGGTGTATAAGCCTTACAAAATTCACTATCTCGACGTTACAAAAATCAGATGCAACATAAATGATAAACCTCGAAGAAAGGAAGAAGAACGGAACTTTTAAAAATAAAGATTATACCTGGAAAAATTTTCTGAAGATAGAAAAGTGTAGATACCCCGTCCTCATTTTCAACCCGCAACTCAGACAAACTATAAAGTACAGTCTCACTGTAGTATGGAGTGAAGACACTGTTCAAGCACAGAACATGCACCAAAAAAATAATAAGGATAAGACAAACACATTAAGCCCTCAAAAAGCAAAGTCCTCCATATGAAATTTCTTTATACCAGAAGGGCATCATTTCGCAAACTGGCTTCGCTGGAGGCATGTCCATAAATAAAGAGTTTGTAAAGAACTCCAATCTTCTTCTAGCTTCTAGATTTTTTGGAATATTATCTGCCGAGTCCTTCACAGTCAGAAGAAGGTGCAACCGCTTCACCTGATCCTTCTGCAACAGAAGCAAGACCGCACATAATAAAATGCACCAAGAGAGCCAGCCACGATGGGAGGGTTAACACATTCCGTCAATGTTACTTACAATTTCGGGATCCTTGGGCCATTCTATTTGAGAAAATAAACGCCCTTCATTTCTCGCTCTCGCTAAGATGTTCCATGTATCAAGCTGCTCCCTGAAGCATTAGATTATAAGCAGAAAATCAAATTTCCACCAGACCACAAGCAATTTTAGTAAGCAGTAAATGCATAGCTAACAATATACCTTAAATCAGTGGACAGCAGATCATGCGTAACAACCTCATACAGCTCATATACAGCTTTTGCAGCACCTTTTGCAAGTTCAGGTGTTTCATTTCGTATCTAATAAAAGCATTTTGAAGTTATCAATAAAATTAGCCCTATATTTCCACCACTTAACACGTCTTTACAAACGAAAGGTAGCAACATCATCAAAGTATCAATCACCCTTCAAACAAGCCATCAAGGCATCTCACTTACCCTATTTCCTATATAACAAACAAAAACCTCTCACCACATCATTTAAGGTTGAATTCCTTGTTTTAGCTTCAAAAAGAAGCAAAGCAGAGAAGAGAATATCAAATCTGAATGGCCCAGTCAAAGCACTCATAAAAGGCATTAAAGGACAACATGGAAACAGGTTGAATTCCTTGTTTTAGCTTCAAAAAGAAGCAAAGCAGAGAAGAGAATATCAAATCTGAATGGCCCAGTCAAAGCACTCATAAAAGGCATTAAAGGACAACATGGAAACAACTAGTCTTCCATTAATGTGGATACCTCATTTTTTTTAAAGCCATACTGCTTCACATTCAAATAAACCTTTTAACAGAAAACAATACTAAATTCAAATAAAAACATTATAAAGATTCAGAAATAAAAAGTATTTCGTCACTATTGAGCGATAAAAAAATTAAAGCAGATTAGATATGACCAGCATAGCATCATGCCTAATTGCCAATGCTCGTCAAGATATATCAATTTGAAACGCAATATATACAAACATACATAACCCCAAAGTAAAAGGATCACCTAGCCCATATTGCCAGAAAGGGTAAAACAAAAATGAAGTTGTAGAGCCTTCAAAAGTGAGCTAAATGATGGCTTGTAAGTTCAACAAAAAGAAAAAAGTTATTAGTTTTCAGCAGAAACTGTAAAATAAAGCTCAGCATATAATTTTTTTTCGGTGACGAGCGAACCCACCGAATGCACAGCCCACTGGACTCCACCCCAATGGTAAACCCACGGGCCACATGCAATACCCGCAAACCACATGGGCCGGTTTAGTCCTGACCGAAACCCAATGCAAAAATAACACCAAATCGTGCTAGAGTGGATGTTAGAACCTGCGACCTCCCATGCACATGCGCTAAGAGGTTCAAACAACTAACTTAACCATCTGAACCAACAATTTTTTGTTGTCATATAACCGTAATGTATAAAACAAATAAAAAATATACCATTAATCCAGTTAGTGCAGTAAATCTTGATAACACCGTTGGAAGCTTCTTAAGAGATAAAGTTATAACAAGAGAGCCCTCCAATATGCTGTTGTTGATTTCACGGAAGATTCTTTCGACCCTGTCATTTATATACAAGGACAACCATAGAGCACAAAATTAAATAAATGCTTTTACAATATGAAAAACATGAGAATTAAAGAGTGTCAAAAAACTATCATCAACAAGGAGGGGGCCAAGTCAAACGGTACAACAATGAAAAAGGGACTCTTACCAAAGCCTTCCCTCTCCATCGACTAGGGAGTGTAATATTTTTTCAATACTATAGTAGCACTCCTGAACTGCATATGCCATGTATTCATCTCTACATATTCTATCCCATAGATCTTTCTGTGTATCTTTGCAGTCTATAGCCAAATCAACTGCCAATAGAATCTGAAAAAAAAGGGAATAATTAAGCAAACAGAGTATTAAAGTTTACTACCAGAGTCTCCAACTGATAATGAGTTCCAATTCACCATTAACAAACTGCACCTTACTGCTCAGAAGAAATAATGGCCATTGGACTAATCTTAGGCTTCCTGCGTTACTAGGCATGCAAAGCAAGTCCATCTCCCTGAAAGCATATAAGAAAACAAAGTGAGAATAAAAATAAGAATTTAAGAGCAATCGACATAATTGACTGCAGCAAGCTAAATAAGAAAACAAAGTGATAGAATAAAACTTAGGATTTAAGACAAATCACCATAATTGATTGCACCAAGCTAAAGTAACTACCTGTTACTGATAAAATCTTCCTCCCGAAAGCTTTTGACCATCTCATTCCAAAATGGGGCAAATAGGGCAGCATATGTCTTGTTCATATCTTGAGATTCCTGCATTAACCAATTACAACAGTTAATAGCATTCAGACAAATACTCGTAGATAGCCAATATAAATATAATGCAGAAAAAGAATATTACGACAACATTGAAAACTTTCTAATGCAGGGAAGGTATGTATTCAGTCAGTAAAAATAAATGGTCGCACTGCACCCAATAAATGTAACTTACTCACACCGAAATTTTCCACTATAAAAAAATTCGCGTTCTTAGTTATTCTTAGCAGGTTCTTTAACGCTAAAGCATTTTTTGGTCATTTTTCTCTTAAAATTTAAAGTCATTCAAAGAAATGAGTAACAGAAATCACTGTTAATTTTAAACTATTGGTACTAATATGAAAGTTCAGTTAACTTGACCCGTGAAACATTCCATGCAACAGATGGATAACTACCAAATAAACAGTTGTCGTTCCATTATTTAAATGAAAAACCAACATCAAAGAATGTGTCCAACGCCCATCTTGACACGATCGGACAATCTTAGATGCCCATCACAACCTCTTTCAAAAAAAAACTTGCACATTCCTTTCATAAACAGAGATTTCTACTCGATAAGCTTTGCAACAACTATTTTCGAAATCATATTTCAATATGCAGTTTTTTTTTTGTACACTAATTTGTTCAACTGTCATGTAGTAATTTTGCATCCTAACTAAGAAAATCAAGGAAAGTGCAGTAAAATAAAGAGAAACTTTGAGTTCAATAAAAAGGAAAAGAAAAGGGCAAAAAGAAGATATTAAACACTCACCTGAGATGCTTGTGCATTGAATGGCATCCTGCTAAAGCACAATGATGGGTAAGTTACTAAGATGGGTGAGAAAGAAATATAATTCAAAAACATTTGAAAATATTGAACCACAGTTATGGTGCTCAAGCAAATACAGAATCGTCCATCTTTCTGAAGCAAAGAAGTGTAGCGTGAATCATAAATATTCGTGGTACTCAACTTAGGTCTATTTCGGTAGTTTCTGTCTTGTGTGACCCTCTCATAAAGTTCTTTTGGTTTCGAAATAAATATTACCTACAGAGGTCAAGATAGAGGTCTTTTCTCTGTTCTTTTTTTTTTAAAAATGGGAAAACTTTATTGAAGGGCACTAAAAGGGTACCACCCAAGACAGTACAAAACAAGGAAAAAGACAAAACAAACAATTAAGTTATAACAGAATAACCCATAACATTACAGATGATGCAATCATCCATCTTGACATGAAACCCACAATCTTAAAAGCATTAAACCAATCATCTAAAGCTTTTCCAATCTGTGTCTCTACGGCTTCAAAAGCTCGTCATTTGTTACTTTCCCGCTCTTAAGATTATTTACTTTGTCATTCAAGTCAATAAGTTAACTTGTTGGGTTGGGGCATTTCACATCCTTTATACATATTCTAACACTTCCCCTCACGTGTGGGTTGGACACAACAAACGAGGCCCAACACTATGACTACACTCACACAAGGCCCCTCATTTGGGCCAGCAACAAACGGAGTTTAAATTGCAAAAGCTAAGGTTTGAACCCAAGAACTACTCCAATACCTGTTAAGATTAGTTACTTTGCCACTCAAGCCAATAAATTTTACTTGTTGGCCTGGGGAATTTCATATCGTTTATACATATACTAACACAGTAACACCAGTCAAAGTTCTAACGCATGAGCAAGCGGACAATTGAAATCAACTTTAAGCGTTTATTTTGTTTTTTTCCCCCTAGACTTTTGCAATCACAAGTATTTTCCTTTGTCACCCTCAGACTAACTATTGACTATGATGGCAAGACAAAAATATTTTAATGGTATTGTAACTCTCCTAACCACTCACAGATAAAAAAATACTATAAAGCAGCCACTAACCATCTCAAAAGTACAATGCCACTCAAAAAAATGCCAAAAAAACACGACAACATTAAAAAGTTCTGTTATTATTCTTGGGAAGGATGACACTATTTAATGGAGAATGGACCATGCAACCTGTAGCAGAGAAGATATGATCTGGCAATTCAAAACTTTCTTTTTTTAAAGGAAAAATTTTATTAACGGCACCGAGGGGGTGCAACCCAAACAAGCCAGCAAAACAAATCAAGGCCTAAGCCTCTCAAAAATATTGGAACAAGTTCCAGTCAAACAAAGCTTAAGATTTGAGAGCCAGCTATCCAAAAAAAACCCAAGCGGGCAATTCAAAACTAGAGCATAGATAAGTGAATCAACCCAGCAAACCAGGGAACCTAAGCCTATCCTATTCGTTCAATTTGGCTGGTCCATTATCGTTTTTTTTCTTGCCAAAGACTTCACTGAATGAAAGATAAAGGGATCTTAGCAATTACTATGATTACAATACACATTCACAGAAACTTAGGACAATCAAACTGAAGAACAATAAGTACTTCCCATATTCGAATACAAAGCCCGCATCAAAGCCTCTTAAATTGTCCACTTATAAACAGGTAAACAAGCAGTGCTACCTTTTCGCTTGTGTAGAAACAAGATTCTTGACAAAGGCTTCTGGAAAGCTCTCAAAACGTTTATGCACCATTTCGATTGAACGTATCTGCCAAAAGTAACCATATAGTGATTCACACAAATGCCAAAAGGAATAACAATCACACATCAATCCTAGAATTCATTAAGCATATAGAAAAAATTCAAGCAGATATACACCTCGCCCAAGCGAGCCCGTGCGCCCATTACACCACCAACAATGGCTGACAGAATAGTGTACCATATGTGAATGTCCATGAGATAGATCTGGCCAAAAAAGAGACCAAAAAAAAGAAGAAGAAATGATGATGTAGCATAAGTTTTTAATTTCAAGAGCATCTATCTATAAAACAATTTATGAGCACCTAAAGAAAAAATATGAAATTATAGGCCCTGAAGCCAGCGTGTGATACTGATACATTTCCATCTGTACCTCTGGTCTTCAGTGACTATCATTCTGGTATTGCACTTAATTTTCCAGAATCAGATTTGGTGATACAGAATATTCACTTATTAAGCTAATACCTTCCTTTCAAACGTATGAAGGGAAAGAAAATACTTACAGCAACAACAGGTGCCCATATGCTTGCTACAGTCAAGGCATTATTATTGTCTGCCAAAATATAAAGGCGAAAATGAGCAAGGGACTATGGCATTATTTTTGAACTAATACCAATAAAGAGGACTCATAAAAGCCATTCTGCTTTTTGCAATATATCACCAAGCAAAGTCCATTCTACTTCAGATATGTACCGCATATAGGATGGATAGAAATGTAAAAGTACTTTCCTAAAGTGAATATCATTTTTAGAGAATGGGAAACTAGAAAGTCATGTTTACTTTTAATAGAATATATCTTTTAAATGGAAGGGAAAAAAAAGTTTTATTAAAGCACCAAAGAGGTGCATAAAGGAGAGTTACAACACCGCTAAACATCATCTGTGTTTTTTTCTACAAGTTTAATATGAGGCTGTCAGGGCTGATGAATTTTTTTTTATTCCTAACAACTATTGTAAACGACAATTAGATGTATATAATATACTATTGCATCACAAAACTAAATTCCAGCAACGAATGGGAACTGGACCATCGAGCTATCTACAAACTAGCCAGCTGCAGTCCAAATGGCCCAGTTCCAGTTTAACCACAGTTAAACCAGCTGCATAATATTAAATATGAGACAAATAGAAAAGTATAGTCAAACTAAAGTATGTATACACCAATTGGAAAACATATATTAAAGACACAGAAACAGTTGAAAAATCTTAAATAATCACAAAACCAGCTAACTCTGGTAACATCACCCGGTTTCCAAACCGGCTTTGCCAATTTTGACTTTGACCAACAACGACCAAAAACCATAGAGCTAACAGGTTCTCTGTGCAAACATGAATTCAGTCCACTTTTCTATTTGATGGGTTATAACAACCGTTAATTGAACACAGCACTGTTAATTCATTGATCAACATTTGCATTTAGCATAAAATTGTGGCAAAGAAGAGATATAGAGCCGCAATGCAGTAGAGCTTCCCAACTGCACACCAGGTATCATTAATGATTAAACAGAAATGAGCTTCGGGACCCTCATAAACCCCAATCACTACAGGACATATACTTGATTGCCTCCAAATTTGAAGAGAAGGTTAGATGTTTTTAATTTGTGATGAAATCATTTGTACTAATTACACGTGTTTCTTCTTTGAGGCAAAACAAACTACTGCCCTACCTGAATCTATTAAAAAGATTAAATCCAAATGCCTGATCATCTGGTGTTGGTCACTTAATATGGTGCTTCTACAAGGTTCAAGTCTAAAATGCACATCCAATTTCCCTTTCAAGCTTTTCCTTGATTGCAATATAATACATGCCAAAGCACAACTAAAGCAAGACTAGGCCAACAAAAAATAACCCGAATGACAGCACAGGAGTAGCTTAAAAAACATTGAACTTACTCTTTGAGATCAAATCATGCCATGAATACTGCAAAAATGAAAGGTCTACAATTGTTTTGGTGGGTTCGACCAGAGGTTTAATCTGCACTACCAAATAGTAAGTGAGCATGTTATGCACAGTAAGCCAATTTATTCAAAACATGTAAATGAAAATATAACTATAAAAGAAGCTATGCTCAAATAATAAAAGCTCGTGGTCATTAGAACATGATGGCTTGCCTGAAGAAAGTAAGCAAATGTGAATTTGCACAGGAAGATCACCAACCAATAGATAACATACCTGCAATATATAAGAAAAAATAATAATTTTTCTCTATATATGTGGCAAGATCAAGAATCAGATTGAATGCCATTTGACTCCAATGATTCAAGCTTGCTCAGGAAAAGAATATCAGCCTTTAGAAAGCCTTACAGAATTATCTTTTCGACATGCTCACAACAATTGTACAATAAAATATGTCATCTGATTTAAATCCCTACTCTGTCATTGGGAAAGTGCAAGATTTCCACTTCAACATAATGTTGAATAAAAATGAAAGTTACATTGGTCCACACATTAAAACAATTGACAGGAATATCATTAACATCAAACCAAACTTAGAAATGGTTGAAGATAATAATTATTCAATCATATGAGAACTTTAAAGTAAACTTCTTCAAAATTAACTTCCTCCTAAATGAAAACAGTCTTACCAGTTACCGCAATCAATAATGGCATAGAGGTGGAATATATAGCCTCCATACCACTAGCAAAACTGCATTGAGTATTGGATAATGCTCGAGACTCCCAAAAGACCCTCATTTAATGTGGAGTGTTGGATGTGAAGTGGGTCCTACATGTGTGTTTTTTAATCAATGGCTATTTTAATGCCACATAGATTTGGGGGACTTTTGGGGGTCATATTTTGGGGGTCTCTAGCATTGTCCTTGAGCATAATCCTATCTAAGCATATAACAACATAAACCAACTCAAAAATGTAATTCAAACAGAACCATTAACAGACAGCAACAAGTCCAAATTTCTGCACGAAAGACAGCAAACCTGATATAATCACTCATTCTCTCAAAAAGACCACGCCCAACAAAGTACCGCTCCTGCAATATCCAATTGATGAATCAGAATAAGCAGTTAAACATTTATGAAAAGCTTTATAAAATACATACCGAACAGGACCAACCTGATAAATCCACTTGAAAATTAGGAAGAATGGGTGATCAGACATCTCAGATATAGCATGACAAGCAGGAAACTTAAGTAACAGAGCAAGGACTAAGCGCAACGCTGCATAAACACCCAGCACAATGATGTATATATGAAAATAGAACGAACTCGCGTTTCGCTCATGAGTTTCCTGCAGAACCTTCCTGCAAATTGTTAACACATTGAGCATACAAGCGTGTTTGTGACCTGGTTATCAAACATAAACAAGAGAAGACATGTTTGGGTAACTGAAAAAGGCAAACGAAAAGTGAGGTTCCTTACACATAAAGAAATGTTACACCGACAGAGCCCGAGCCATACCAAAGAAACCTAATAACCAGCCTTGTGATAGCCATGGCCCTCGCAGTTGAGTAAGCCCCAAACATAAGCAAGATGTCTAAACAGCCTGCATAAGCAATGATAAACAACAACAACAATAAAAATGAACGAGAATATACCTGAGAGCATTTAAAATAATAAGTTCAAAATATTTGGAAGTACAAACAACATACTTTCAACAAAGTTCATGATGGCAAATGTTGGCCCAATACTAAGCACATATTTAAACGTGTCTGAATTGATGTGGCTGCTATTGAAAGCTATGATCGTCAAAGCCTACATTACATAAAGAAAGAGGGAGGGAGAACATTGTAATTTTGAACATGAAAAAGTTTCTTTTCAAGATCAAAACAATAGTAAGATCAGTGAGCATAAATTTGACCTGGAACATTACAGCCAAGAAGATCCAAAGACGGTGAAAACTTCGATAGAGGTGAAAAAAGGTTCGATGCTCAACGAAAGTGCTTTTTCCAGTCTGTCAACTCACAGAAAAATTAAAACAGAAACAAAATTGTGAATAAAACGTTAAAATTAACTGAATTTAACAGACAAACATCTGATGCTAAGACTAGAAGACAACATAGGCTCCATTATTCCTTGTCCTTTTCTAGAAGTCGTCATGATACTGTGACTATCTCTAGTAAATAAAAATTAAAACACCCATCTTCCTTCAACTGTTCAAACAGGATATCCACATAAATTCAAATATATTGTACCAATAGTAATTGCCATTTAACAGAAACTGTGAAAACAATGATGAGTATCGCATGATGCTTGTTATCTTCCCTGTGCAAAGTTCAAGAGATTGACCATCCCATAGTCCTCGTTGAAAAAAGAGTCTAATATTAAATAAAGATTGCTTTAATAGGTGGTGAAATGGTTTGTAGCCATTTTGTAACAGAGTGAAGCGAGTTGGGCAAGGGGCAAACATAAATCTAATATGGCAAATACCAACTCAAAAATAGGATGAATTGCAACCCCGCTAAAACTCTTATCTTCTTATTGACATAAGCAGAGTTTCTCTCAAATGAATGTAGCCACACTAAATTCCTCGTGTCTCATTCATAGGGATTTCTATCTTCAATTCTTTCTGTGATTGACTAGATTAAACATGCTACCAACCGTACCAAATCACCATCTACGTTATTTGTATAATAAATTTAGTCCAAAACAACTCAGTGAATGGAGAGTGCTTATAGAGCTATTATTGACAAATACTATCATTATCCTACAAAGGAGTAGATTCTAAGATTACAACAATGAGGCCAGATCAATTATTCCAAATTCTTATGAGATACATAAGTAACATATTGATAAAACTACCAATAAACTGCCATAAAAAGGAAAAAACACTGGACAATGCCCCAATTTTCTCCATCTACTTGGGACCCTGGTTCCGGGTGCCCCCATTACAAAATATTTTATCTTCGAAAGAAAAAATAAAGGAAGAGAAACAATACCCTGCTTATTACACTAACATAACATGTGATTTAGAAAAAGAGGAAAGGGAAAAGAACTTATCATGATAGGCACAATTAAAATGTCATTAGTTGAAAGAATTATGCGTATAAGTCAAAATAAAGAAAATATGCAATTTTTCAGCAAAAAAAGTTATTAGAGATAGCTCAGCTCAAATCATTCCTCTCCTCTATTAACACAATACAAGACTTAAAACTTCCACACATTCAAAGAATTGTGTGAGTGCTAAGATTCAAATAATTTTAAAGCGGGCAATAATAGAACTTGGAAGCCAGGACCACAAAGCATAAGTAAGACTTACCCTTTTTCGCGTTTTGGGCTTCAACAAAAACGGTGAATTTTCCCTCATTGGCCAGCTCAGCTTAAAGCAAGCACGTGACCTACATATAAGAAAACTCAGCACAATTAGTAGCGCACATACAAATATAATGGATCTGAAAGTTATTAAGATTCCTCTTTGAACAAACCAAAAAAATTCATTGAAATCATCATAATTCCTCCATGCTGAATGTGCAGCTTTTCCATTATTGTTTCTATCAGCTTCCTGCACATACATCAATTAAGTAAATACACTACAAGACATGAGGATATACCAAACAAAAGCGAGTACAAATGACTTTCAAATATCAAAGATAGGGATTGAGAAAAGTAATGTGTACTATTAAGATTATATGCATCGCCAAGTCTGCCGAGAATGAGCCAAATGCCTTGACTTTCTACAGAAGCTCAGTAATGAGACAAAAAATTTAACGCCATTATATTTTTCATATCTCTGTTTACATGGAAAATGCAAAATAAGAGCGACTAAGAGGGGTTAACGTCCCATTTAGATGTTCTTGAAATTCAATGGTCGTCATTTTATTGTTATAGTTAGGGTATTGGTGCAATAGAACTTGTAAATTCAATGTAATCGATCTAATCTCTTAAAAGATAGTCTCAGCCCCCCCTTTTCTCTCTTCCTTTTGGGGCCCTGCAATGAAATTCTTTTTTCTTCTCCAAAAAAGAAAATCTGATCTTCATTATTTAAAGTCACGGGTACAAGCAAGAAAAACTAAGAAATGAACAACATAACTAGGAAAAACCAAAGAAAAATATCATAATAAAGACCAAAGAATAACTAATTACTGCTTTCCTTTCTTTTTTGATAGGTCAACATTTATAGCCTGCCTAATCACAGAAAATCTAGGAATTTACAAATACCCCTACTAATGAATTTCAGGAAACTAAAGAAACAGCTACCTATTTAGGCAAAAGAAATATAGAATAATACATAATTCTCAATAGAAAAGATTCCAAATATAACCCACTCAACTTTATGGCATAACTTTTCAGATCTTTTGCAAGATGTTCTAATAAACATCAACAAAAAATATCAATTATGCATGAGTAAGACTCATTACTTCAAAGGTTTGACCAGAACACAAGGGAAAAAATAAATAAATCAGCAAGCCTCATCCCAACTTACATTGTATACAGTGGTAATACAGAGAACGATAAAATTTTCGAACAAACTTCGATGATTCCCAGTCATAATAGTAGCAAAGAGACTCCAATACATAAGGACTAATTGGTGAGAAACCTTCTTACCGCTGTCATTGTCTTATAAATAGGATAGATGATTTGCTCAAGGAAGTTAGGGGAGCCATTTTCAGTCATACAACTAGTAGAGGGATTAGCTTCTCCATGATCCAATATTGCATCTAATTCTTTTGCCATCTGCAAAATTATAAATGAAAAAAGCCTCCAATCAACATTTAAACATTCGAGAGGAAAAACCTTGAGTTTAATTTCTTCCTTCAACTTCACTTTACACAGTAGCAAAACTCAAAATTAGTCAACATAGCCAATAGCCTTCTTCACATAGAATCATAAATGGTAAACAGAAGAAGAAACGCTAAACATGGTAAGAAAAAAAATTAGCAGTCATCATTCAGAATAAGAAATTTCAAGTCAGCAAACAGAAACCCAATTTAAAGATGTGAACCAATGGCCTGCTTACATGGTGAAAAATGTAGCAAATGCATTCAGGAAGGAAACGGACATTCGCAGCTTCACCCCATATAAGGAAGTACAGTGAAACCAAAAATAGTTTTCTGTCCCTAGTGATCGCCTCCAAACTGAAGAAGGAAACTGAAATTCAAGCAACTGAAATTCAAAATGACCAAGTTTAATAGATAATCATCAAGTCGTAGAAGTGACCTATTCCACACAAGCCGTATTCGCAGGTACTTGCACCATTTGATGTAGTTGTCCAGCACCTTCAAAAATACTTCATTGATTGCTTTCTCGTCAATTTTCTGCACAAATAGAAAAAAAAAATAAAAAAATTACGAAAGCGTTATAGATAAAAGCCCAGCTGGTAGAATCCCAAGAATCACCTTCACCTAATGCATTTATGAAGTGACCATTAGACACTAATGACTAAACCTTTGTGTACAAAAGACGAAAGCAACTGTCTCACTAATTTCTCCTTTACAATCCTTTTTCATCTTCTCCAAAGCCCGTCTTTTATGACACCAAGAAAAAGGTTAAAAAATGAGCAATTAGTTTTAGAAATTAGTTCAATGGATACTCCACATTCAATGACTTCAACCAAAGAATGTGATAAACCAAACACCTGACTAAAAAATTGTAGAAGCACAGTGATCTGCAAGGTCAATTTAAGTCCAAGTAGCAAGGGGTATTACAAGGGACCTGTAGCAGCCTCCAACAAGAAATCATAGCAACTTAAGGTTCAGTATCAAGCCTAAGGGTGAAACGAAATAATGATCATATGAAATTTCTGGATCAATCTAGATTAATTAGCAATTTTAACATCTGAAGTTTGATCTGAAGACTTCAATTTGTTATCAAGCTACCGACTGACTTCCAATACAGCCAGCCAAGGAAAATAAAAAATTTATAAAACAAACAATAGCTAGAAAGGGAAAAAATATATATGTTTTCTCCTGACAAAGAATATAATAAATCCCCGAAAATGGAAACAAGACATGAATTGCAAAGTTATATTAACTGCCACAACAAACACAAGACCAGCCTAATAGAGTACTCACAATATCAGCCTGACTAGGTATGCCAAGTCGGGACTGTGCATTAGCTATGGAAAGAACAACGTTCTCCCGTTGGTTCCTTATGTTGTCTTTCTGCACATATGCAAGTGAACATCATGTAACAATAGGCAAAAAAATCCAAAACAATAAAGATAGGATGGCTGAGAGAGAAAATGTTGTTAACCAGCAGGAGTTCAATAGTAAATGAGTGGCACATATGTAGATTCGTAGTACTCACAATATCAAAAAATCATCCACTTGCATGTTTTGTCAAAAGTTAATCACTAGGAACATAAATTGCACAGATCTGGAAGAATCTCTTTCAAGAAAATCTCTATGCTGAAAAATATAATGCCACATAAAACTTTATTACTAGCAATTATATTTTAAAAAACTACAAGCAAAGTAACTTTTCTGCAACATATAAACTGCTGAAAAACCTAAATCATTTTTGGCACAAAACTCCTTTTTTAAGTCTAACCAGCTCCGATACAAATATAAGTTAAGCCCACCAATCATAGGATAGATACCCCTCATCAGCCAAACTTCAGTTTTATAGGTATCCCAGGAGAGGGCATAAAACCTTAAACAAACAATTATAATTACCGTCAAATTTAACCAGACCCAACAATCTTCTTTTTGGACCTTTTTCTTTCTTGACTTGATACTTTGCCTTCCACATTAGAGCTCATTCTAGGACATGATTGCATCAGCAAGGAAGAAAGCGAAATAAAAACGCCATGCTCAATTTCTAAAACATGTATTTCTCAAAGAGAAGGGGAAAAAACTATCGAAAATACATTTATTAGAACAAACCAAATGCACTCTTCAAAGTATGAATCAAATATGTTTGAGATGTAACCAGAAGAAGACAAATATAGGAACTTCCCACATATAACAGCTTTTGAGCACATCAAGCCATAACTCTACCTTTTCGAATGAAGCATTCAAGGGAAATATCGTGAAATATCAAAGTCCAGAGAGGGAATCAACAACGAACTAAACAGGAGAAAACATAAAAAAAAAATATGCGTAGTACTTTTTGTCATAAAAGGGCACACTGCATCCTTATCCATATCACATGCTACCACCATAAATTTATCAGAGTGGCGGAATAAATATACATTTACACAGACCTGAAATCCAAACACATATTCCAGGAGATCAAACATGTCTGCATCTCGTTGTCCAGAAATATCAAATTCTGCAGGAAGTCTAGGGAAGTGCTCAGTATATTTAATCGCAGCTACAGCACCTCTTACCTGAATAGATAATCCCAATGGATGAACACTGAGTAAGAAATACCCTTAATTTCAATGTAGCAAATTCATCTCATATTTGAAAAGAAAGAGAAAATGTATTATCAAAGGCCACCAAGGAATGCAGCTAATTCATCAACCAATGTCATTTTTCCTCTTTAATAACAATTGCATAAATGATAAAAAGAATGTCCTGGGCAACCGGCAACCACCCAGGCATATTTAACAATAGAAGCCCCTGGTGAAAAGTTGGTAGCAAAGTAACTAATATTAACATAATATGAGGAGCGTTGCATATAATTTGATGAAAAAGACAACATGGACAACATAATGAACTTTGAGGTCCGAACTTTAAGATTATCAATCAGGCAAGTTAAATTCAAAGTAAGGCTGACAATAAAGTGGAGCTGCGTAGCGGAACTGTTTTAAGGAGATAAGCAAGAATGGAAAACATAGCTCTTGAAAGTTCCACTTACTTCTGGGAAAACTCCAATAACATTTGCTAAAGATGGTGATTCCAGAGGGACAATGTTGTAGGGTGTCAGCTCCCCAACCTTTTTAATTCTGCGCAACTGTAAAACCAAATAACAAAAATAAACTAAATTTAGACCAAAGAAATATGTCCATTTGCAAACTTCTAAAATATCTAAGGAAACAACAAGCCAACAACCTCCTTATGTAAGCCCAGAGGCCAGAAGTAATTAAACAAACATGTAAATACATTTAGAGTGGCAACATTACATAGCAGTAAAAGTCCATTGGATAAAAATCATGAAAAAGCAATGCCTTCGTGTGTGGTCTAGCATAACATCAGAGAACTAAACTTTACAAATCACCCAATCTAGTCAACATAACAAATGCAACAAACTTTCTATTTCACGGTAATATCCAAAATCAGGTGAGAGACAGGAGACAAATACCTCCTCCATTATAAGTCTTCCTACCCCATCAGGGTCGGCATCTTTGCTGAGAGCCTCCATGACCTCAACCAAGGCCTTCAGTGTGGCAAAGACTTTTTTCATTTCCAAAGATCTTAGTTCCAACCTGAAACAACAGAAGCATATGAGGATGGACTAGCAACACAGGACAAGATGAAGGAAAATCCTAAAATTGACCCCATACAAGCTGATTTTTAACGTTAATTTGTCTTCACATTTTACGATAATAAAAAAAAAGGGGCAATTCCAATCTGTGGACCAGAATGGCCTGGAACTGCATTCACCATGCAACATCAAGTCGATCTACGCCAGGGGAATTAGTAATGTGTCAAGAGAAATTGGCACAAGAAGCTGTGATTACTAAGAATCACAAGCAAAATAGAAATCCTCAATTATCCACCTCGAGATATAGAAGTTTCCACAAAACAAAATGGATTCCATGTGGATGATGATGAAAAACCAGATGGGTGCACTGCTTTTGACATGCAAAAGCAGAAAAAAGAACTTCAAGATTTAACAGATGAAGAAGGATGTCATGCGTCAATCAAGAATCCAAAATAGCCATGCAAACAGTCAAACTTATTGAAAGAGAGCTTCATGCCCTAATTTAAAGAATCTACAGAAAGCACCTCATCATTTACAATAACAAGTTTCAGTTTAAGTACAAAATAATATCCAATTATCGATTCTTTCACATCGATTATTAAAACAAATGGCTGGTTATGAGCAAAAGAATCAATAACAAGGGACCATGAGTGCATATAATTGTCCATACTCCCCCAAATTAGCAGAAAAGGTTCCAGATTCCCGCCATTTCTGCTCCTCTTTCTGGATGTCATCCACTCTGTACCGTCTCTTGTAACGTTGATAAAATTCCCACAAATGTTCAACATCCCGATTACGATCTATACGAGCCCCGTCTCTCTTGGCAAGTTTTTGCTACAGCAAAAGTTAAACTCCTTACAACTTGATTTAGAAATGTTTATATAACAAAGCAGAAATTACATTGTGTGGGTGAGCTCATCAATAGTACAGCATCACTTTATTCAACATAACAATAATACAAAAATTTATTCAATAAGAAAGCATTAATCGATAATTAATTTCAAGATACCTTAATTACAGACATCAAACCAGTCTTGAACTGAAGAACACCTCTACCATCACTACTCGGGTCCAAGTTTTGTGCCATGGTATACGCCTGCTCACACACTAAAATCGAATGCAGGACTTGCATGAGAGTCCATCAAAACTCTAGAGATTATAACTAATGACCACACCAAATACTTCAGCAAAGAAATTGATATAACCGCCACAAAATATGTAAAGAATCTTTACAAAAAGTTGCAATGTTATTAAAAGCTCAGCATACGTCAAGTGCACATAATTGGCAGAGACGACACGTAATGCCCAAAGTGCACTTCATTGAGAAAATCGCATAATTTTCAGATGTAAACATATCAAAGGGAAACAAGTGTAATATACTATGAAAGTATAATCAGTCTCTCAACACGTTAGGTATATGACCGAAGCGTCATGCTGGTGCTACTGCACAAAAATTGTATTCAGATTTCAGATTGGACAAAAGACAAACTATAGATATGTGAGACTATAACCATAGCACAACTTCAAGCTTTGATCAAAGATCAAAACATCAAACAACGATAATTACATACCCAAACACCAAACCTGAGTATGGGATCTTCATACTAGCGGTTGATTTGGTTTACCAAAGACAAATGTGTAGACAAACAAAAGCCTCTTTATTATAAAGAGAATGTCCAAAACTTCCATCTATTTACGAAACGGTTGTTCTTACCATGCAAATTAAATTTATCGATGCAAAGGGCAAAGCCTATTGCCTGTTACATAAGATATTCACCATGCAATTAAGAGGCTAGGTCATTGAGCAAACCCAAAATCATCCCCAATATGAACCATATTTTCCCAAATTTGGCAAGCAACCAGATGTTCCAGCCCAAAAATACGGGATTGTTCAGTTCGTGGAAAACAAAAGAAATACACTAAGACGACCAAGACACCGTACCAAATACACCGTCGGAGATCGATTTCAACATCTAAAGTAAAATTTTCACAAAGCATAGAGAAACATACAGATTCTGGCAACATTCGGATCCTCAGTCTGAATCTCATCGGCTGCCTGCAAGATCAGATCAATGTTCGTTGTCCGGACTAGTGACGGCGGCACCGCACCGGCGATGCCGCTGGGAGTTCTTTCATGACCCTGGCCGGCACTTCGTAGCTGCTCCCTCTTCAAGGTGGCTCGCACCAGGCGCTCCCAGTTGTCATAAACCCTAGCCATGGTCAACTTGATCGGGTCCGAGCTCCACAAGCCCCGCTCGGAGAACGGTCACTGCGATTGCTTCTCTCTTTTGTTGTCCGTCTCTGCTTTGCTGCCGGAATGTCTACTGATGCTAGATTTCGAATTTTGACCTCGGACTCCGATAACGGTCACTGGGATTGCTTTTTTTTCTCTTTTGTTGTCCGTCTCTGCTTTTTGCTGTCGATATGTATTCTGATGCTAGGTTTCCAATTACTTTAGAATTTTCCTATACGCGGATAGATCGTTTGAAATGGACATATATTTTGTTTTTCAATTATTTCTGCGACATATTCATATTCTGAGTAAATATGACTCGGTTTGTGGAGTTGCCCCCTTTTTATGCTTCTATTTTATAACTTTTTTGTCTAGCCAATGGGTTTCTGACTCTGACTTGTAAAAACAACACAGAATTAATGAGAATATTATTAATATATTTGTCGTGATTCCAGAATTCACATGCTAGCCCGTGTGAATCCGAGGTCGATCCAGGTTTTTTCAAATTTAGCCAGCCAACTGATACGTCATTTTGGTGCATCAAGAAATCCTTAAAAATTCTGAAAAAATTATAAATACGTAATATTTAGCATGTTTTATTTAAAATAAAAATTAAATTTAAAATGATTAAAGATATGAAAATTTTAGACTTGTCAAATATAAAATTAAAACATTCCATTTTTGGTACAGCCATTGTGTGGACTTACCCCCAATCCAGTATATGTATGTCTTTGGAGTAAGCAAATTTCATAGGCACCCAAATAAAAATTAAATTTAATATGAAAAAACATGACAATTTTATCTCGTCAAATATAAATTCAAAACATTTGATCCGATCAATATGATTTTTGTATGGTGAGCCGTTGGGTGGACCTACCCCCAATCCAGCATGTGTCTTTGGAGGTCTTTATGGGCTTTCTTTTGCCCTTTTTAGTTTGTACATGTTTTGTTTGGGCCTTATTTGTTGGGCCATGGTTCAAGAAGGCATTCTCTTAATCGTAAAGGAAAAAAGAAAGCCCTAGAAGCTAAAGAGGAGATTCATTCAGAGAAGAACAGAACTACGCTCTTGCAGTCCTCACTCCTCCGTCGGGACAAGAAACTACTGGTTAGATTTCCGTTCTACTCCTATATCTTCTTCTCAATCCTATGTTTTCTCTTATCTTCTTACATTACAAATCCCTATTGCTTAGATTCCCGATTATAATTCTACATTTCCTTTCAATCCACTTTGCTGAGCCATGGAGGTCGATTAATTTTACAGTTTCCTCCAAGTAATTGTTTTAATGTATTGAGGATTTAGGACTCTTTCTTGCATTTAATTCTTATCAAAAATATAAAAGAATTTACTTCTGACTTTTGATCTGAAAATGTAAGTTGTTCACTCTGTTGTATGTGTACTCATAACCTTCATGGTTCAAGTCTGCATATTTTTCTGTGGTGTAAATAGGAGGAGCTTCTTTGTTCATTGCTGAATTTTATGCTCATTAGATGTGTTGTAGAATTATTTTTATGCTTATTATATGTGTGAAGTGAAATTTGTATTTATTTTCTTAATTTTGCGCCTCCTGCAAGAAATCTACTCACCTTGCGATTAAGACGGGTCTTTATGCCTCTGGGTGAGCTTACACCCGTCGCTGAGTGTATCCTACATCTTCTTGTGTTTGACATTTTAATATTTCGTTTTCTGGCCTTTTTGGGATATGTTAGGGCATTACCAGATCCTGTGATGGCTGAGACAGAATCAGTGCAAGTAAGTTCTGGTCATAAGAGACCTCGAATCCTTCTAGCTGCTAGTGGAAGTGTAGCTGCCATAAAGTTTGCAAATCTTTGCCATTGTTTCTGTGAATGGGCAGAAGTAAAAGCAGTTGCCACAAGGGCTTCTTTACATTTCATTGACAGAGCATCACTTCCAAAGGATGTAATTCTTTACACTGATGAGGATGAGTGGTCCAGTTGGAGTAAAATTGGTGATAGCGTACTTCATATTGAACTTCGACGGTGGGCTGATATTATGGTTATCGCCCCGTTGTCAGCTAACACACTTGCAAAGGTAATAGATTTGAGCAATGTGGGTAACTTTGTTCATATGTTTAACTTGTTTTAGGCAGCAACATGATATACACTGTTGGTCTGCATATCTAATAAGATGACACTGTTTGACCTTCTGATTATCTTTTTTTTGTCCTTTTAATTTTTTTTAGAGTACAGTTATAGTATGAACAGATAAAAAAGTCCCAGTGGTAAGGATTCCTTGTCAAGTAGGGTAACTTGATTTTTAGGTCAGCCAAGTTGTTTTGCATACAGCGATAGAGTTGTGCTACTGTTTCTGACTTTGGTCATCTTGAGCTTCATCACATTTTTTGGTTGTTTGCTGATAGATGGTTGCTGGAATTGGTACCACTATCCCTACCACTTTTGCCATGTTCAGTCTGGGATCATGATTTCAATATGCAGGAAATTTGTTCCAAAATGTTCATATCGGCATTTCAGGAATGTTCTAGTTTGCTGCTTCTTTTAGCAGCTTGAAAGGGACTTAAGGATAAATCATAAATGGAATGAATTTCACATGATTCGTGAAGTATTCAAGCAAGATGAGGCTATGAGTATTCAAGCTAGTTATGCGTTTTATTTTTGCTCCAAAAAATTAATTATTTAACTTATCTCCCATTGTAGATTGCAGGGGGACTGTGTGACAATCTCTTGACCTGCATTGTGCGAGCATGGGATTATAGCAAGCCATTCTTCATTGCACCTGCCATGAACACCTTTATGTGGACTAATCCTTTCACAGAGCGGCATCTTATGTCAATTGATGAGCTTGGGATTACTTTGATCCCTCCTGTGTCAAAGAGGCTGGCATGTGGAGATTATGGAAATGGTGCAATGGCTGAACCTTCTCTGATATACTCTAGTGTAAGGCTGTTCTTCGAGTCACGGAATTAACCAGGTGATGCAAGACTCAGTTAATTTTATGTTCACATAATGGTAGTATCAGTATTGGGATTTGTTAGCGTCTCATAGGGTCTGAACAAGCTCTATGCATCTGTACTCTGTATTGAGCATTTGTACATCCAGAAGTAGGTGTAGGAGTTGATATGAATTACATGTTACCAACTGTTGTTTCAGCTACAGCTTGGACTACCATAACCCAATGATTTTTAATAGCGACGAATTACAAAACCTTTGTAACAACTTGATGTATTTGTTGGTCCTCTAATTACGTTTTGCTATTCGCATTTCTTTAGACATTTTTGTGTGTGTTTGAAAAGCCGGAGCTGAATTTCGTTGGGGAAGAATAACATAAAGTTGGGTTGTAACTCGTAAGTGGGTTTCAGAAACCAGTTTTTGAGTTGGGAGTCTGGGAGAGTTGGTGAGCTACCATGTAAAAGAGCCTATGGACAATGCGCTTGTTTACATACAAAGCACCAGTAGTGACAGATATTTTCTTGCACCTAAACCATTGAGTTCTTGCGTACAAATCCATAGCCAGCACTAGAGGTCGAATGCAGGCTTGCAGCTGTGTCCGGGATCAAATAAGTTTGATTTATGAGATAAGGAAAGTAAGACACACGAGGTGCAAGCGGGGGGTGTGAGTCCTGAGGTGCAATAGCCTATGGCTAGACACTGCGGCTTGAGTGTCAGGGACTAAACAGGTTCAAGGCTTGAAGATCGAGCAGTGAAGTGATGGTTTAACTAGACATATTGCGCCAAATTTAGACATGATGTCCATTTCAGACATGGAAGTTGTGAACCCGTTTTGGGTTTGGGATATTTGGGGCGAGTACCCGCATGCAAATAATGAATAAGGTAATGGGCTTTCACTTTAGTCACCAGTTGAAATAATAATGAGCGTTCGATTCCCCCTCCCCCTTCTTAAACAAATAATGGGCTTTCCATACCTGTTAATGGCCTTCATGTGGGCCTTAGATCTGGAGACTTGTCAACCGTTGATATAGGAAGCATGTTACGGTTTTTGGGCAGTACACCAAGTAGTTGTAGTATTTAAGCATTTCATAAAAGCACCGCCCAGCATGTGAATCTACCCAAGACATGATCACCTACCTAAACGGCTAAACTAAACCCCCTCCTACCCCATAAATTTGAGAGCAATGGGTGCTCCAAATCAATCACAAGTTTTCTAATGTCTGTCTTGGCACTTAAAAATGGCCATAAAACACAGTTGGGACTCATTGAAGTCTCCCAACTGATTCTTGTCCAACTACTTATGACGGACGGTTACATTCCAACTCATAACTCTCATCTCCCCAACTGATACCAGCATCAGTTTTCTTGGTTTTTAAAATATATTTTCTTTTCTGTATGCAAGAAAAACAAGACAAAACCTTTAATCCCGAACTTGGGTATCACCAAGTAGACTATAGGCCTTAACCACCTCGGCTAAGGGGTTGTTGGCCTTTCGACTGAAGCCTTTTGAGATAACATATCAGGATCGGTGCAATCAAGGAGTTCAATATGATGTGGAACATATATCGGTTGTTTCATAAATATAACTTGACAAGAAACGTGACCCTTTAATTATTGGATCCTAGTCCCACAGGTGGTAACTGGTAGAGTAGGTTTATACCCTTTTTTGTACAAATATGTGTATATTCATTCTATGTATTTATGTGTGAGAGACACCCATAAGTACAAAGACAAGCAGGGAGCCAGGGAGTGAGAGTTGTTTGCAGATGCAATGACTTCTTTTACATATTCCTTCTTCCAAATCACTCTCACTACCATCTTCTTCATCTCCTCCTCCTCATCTTCTTCTTTTGCTTCTACTACAAATTCTCGTCCCTTCAAAAGGATATATGCATTTGGTGACTCTTTCACAGACACTGGTAACACCAGATCTGTCACTGGACCAAGTGGGTTTGGCCATGTCTCCAGCTCCCCATATGGCATGACCTTCTTTCACCACCCAACCAACCGATACTCCGACGGACGCCTTGTGATCGACTTTGTAACTCAAGAGCTTTATTTACCTTTCTTGCAACCTTACATTCTCCTAAAAGACAAAACCAATGCATCATCATCTTCTGGGGTCAATTTTGCTGTTGCTGGCTCTACAGCAATAAATCATGCTTTCTTTGTTAAAAACAATCTAACTCTTGATGTCACTCCTCAGTCTATCCAAACTCAGCTCATTTGGTTCAATAAGTTCTTGGAGAGTCAAGGGTGTAAAGGAGGAGTTACAACAACACCAGGCTGCAAAGCATCAGTTGATGATGCATTGTTCTGGGTTGGTGAGATTGGTGTCAATGACTATGCTTATATTGTGGGATCTGAAGTGTCAGGCGACACTATTCGAAAGCTTGCCATCAGTACTAAAACCCAGTTTTTACAGGTAAAACTGATTCATCTTGTTTTCATATGCACATTGATCTTAGTATTTGGAATAGCCGAGACAAAAAAAAACACTTGGATCATTAGCATTTTCGAGGCCAAGACTTCATCTGAATATCATTTTATTGACTTGCAGGAATTGCTGAAGAAGGGTGCAAAATATGTTGTTGTCCAAGGCCTACCTCCATCAGGGTGTCTACCTTTGGCCATGTCTCTGGCTGATGAAAATGACAGGGATGCTATGGGATGTGTGAAGAGTGTAAACAACCAATGCTACACCCACAATGTAGCTTTCCAAGCCAAGTTGCAACAACTGAGGATTCAGTTTCCGCAAGCCGTCATTGTCTATGCTGATTACTGGAATGCCTATGCTACCGTCTTCAACAATCCGGCGAGATATGGGTTGAAGGAGCGGTTCAAGGCGTGCTGCGGCTCAGGCACACCACCCTACAACTACGAAGTGTTTGCGGTTTGTGGATCACCTTCAGCCAAAGCTTGTCCAAACCCTTCTCAGTACATTAACTGGGATGGAGTTCACCTTACTGAGGCCATGTATAAGGTGGTTGCTGACATGTTTCTTCATGGAAAATTCAGTCATCCTCCATTCAGTTACTTGCTGGATAGGAAACAACGTCAAGGGTGAATGATCCTTTAATTAGCTGTTGAATATATCTGCTTCAATAATACAATGTTTTTCTGTTGGTTGTAAGATGAATGGTTGAGTTTTCTGTTGAATATACACATGTAGATCTCATTATAACATACATAATCTATGCTAGCTATCTCCTCCTTACTAGAAGAAATGCATGAAAGAAAATCTCAAGATGGCAAAATTCTTCAAATTTGACAGGGAAAAATTGGATCTCTAATGCAGATCATATACATCATTCTCTGTAAATATCAAAGTACCCTTTACAAGAAAATCCATGCCCTTCACAGAAATTTTCCTTAAAATGGGCTTCCTCAGAATCAAGGAGATGGACTAAGAACTGACCGGACCACGCGCATTGTGATAGTCTGCCATTTTCAATATCTCTGTGCTTCTGTTATCTTCTGTCGAACTAGATTAAGTAATCGTAGTACACCAAGAAAAGAGCATCTGGTATATCTTTAGGCAGGCTGTTCATGTAGAGATAGAAGCGCAAAATATCTTCTCTTATCACTCTTTGTGTATCAACCACATCACTACGGCAAGTGAGAACCCATAGATCTTCTGAGTTTACTCTTTTCAAACTCCCCCGGCAAAATGGACATGATTCTGATCTGGTATTCCTGTGACATAAATTCATAACGACGAGAAGATGGATTCACAAATCACAATTTCACATATTAGAACAAGGACATAACATATATAGTTACATTATATGTATACAGAAAGATGCTTGCATATACCAATCATGGAAGCAGTTGATACACAATGAGTGGCAGCAGCTTGGCAAGACAACTTTGGTGCAAGGCTCAAAACAGATTCCACATTCGTCCTCTCTCTCGAAATCCACTTCCGAAAGCTTCTTCCTACCTTCTAATTTCTTCTTCACTACCATCTCGAAGCTGTTACCTTCCTCCCCAGTCATGCTAGCCTCGGATGAATTAACATGAAGACGGTGAAGAGATGGTAATATCACAGCTGCTGCCACTTTATTTCAGTTAGTCCACGTACAGAAAGAAAAAAAAATCGACGTTGGAGAGAAAGAAATCAAAGAAGATAGTTCACAAACCATAGAATTCTCTAATGGTGGCTTTCCTTCTGGTACTTGGCTTCCCATCTGAGCATACCTAGAGAAATTATATATAAACCGGCATAGCGAATTAAACAACCAACAAGAAATGAAATCATCAAAATTTGAATGATAAATAGATAAACAAGCAATTAGGAGTGAACCTTATAGACAGCAATGTGGAAAAGGTTTAGACAATTTGAAAGTAGAAATGTGCATGAACAATCAATCCATTGAAGCAAAAACAAGCAGATGGGAGCAAAGTGATTGTAAACGAGTTTCATCTGAAGATAAGAACCGTCCTTTGCTCCGGGAATAGAAGCTGCCCTGAGAAGAAAAATCACATTCAACAAAGACATCATAAGAGAATTAGGCCAACAGGGAAAAGCTTGCATTCGTATGTGGTTAAAAAAAAAACAGCTAAATAGATCATTCACAAGTACAGGATTACACAGAGTAATGAAGTAAAAACTTGAAAAAAAATCTACCTTTGAATCGACAGCGCGCTCTTTGTTGTATAAGAATAGTAGCCAGATTGTGTTCTATGTATGTCAATTAACTTATGAACAAGAAAAAACTTTCCAGGAAATGGTTGCTTGCTGCTCTAGTGCAGAATTGACAATTTTCTTCTAAATGGATCAAAAGATGGGCAAAACCTATCAGGAAAATATTGGGAATATTGGATCCCGTCCTACACGGTAAACACAGACTCGTGAGTCCCCCCGTCCCACACGCACCAGAAAACACGGTAAACACATACACTTGAATCCAACACAGACGTGGTAAGTCCCCCGTCCCACGCGCACCAGAAAACATGGAGAACTTGTTCCAATAAAAGGGCATTCATTGCTATTGGGAAAAAAAATTTATGTTCTAGAAAACCAGAAATTTGAGAGATGCAAGAAGCATAGGTAAATTATAAAGCTCAAATAAATCACATTCCATAAAAATTTTCGTGGTTCCCTAGAATTATTTACAAAAATCATCAGTTCTACAGAGTACAGACCCATTACATTCATATTTGAACCAAAAGTAAGTACCCAAACAGAAAAATAAAACAAAAAACAACAGTAAAAACTCAAGAGAGGGAGTCTGAGAGAGCCTTACAACATGTTGGCAAACTGAATATCAGCCTCAAGAACCTTGAGAAAGTCTTGGCAAGAGGAGCTACCACCAACCTCATAACAGTCCATCATCTCTCTTCCACTCTCCCCACTTAGAGAAAATAATTAAGACCTCTCAATATATATATATATATAATTGGTAACTCCCTAGCTGTTATGTCTCTTGTTGGGTAAACAAATAGGCAAACTAACCAGAACAAGCAGCAGTCTTTGAAGACTTGGGGAGGGAGGGAGAGAGGAAGTTGCATGCTTCATAAAGGCTGTGTTTGAATTTTGATTTTTTGTGTTGGATTTGGTTGAGTCAAATCAAATCCATTAAAAGCCCCATTTGAAGTGATTTTGATTGACTTGCTCTTTCTGACTGTTTTGAATTTTGATTGTATCGGTTGAGCAGTTATGATTTATGAGAGACTACCTTCTCACTTCTCCCAATCAAAACTCTTCTTCTAGTAGCAATATATCGAAAACTCTATATATCCCTAACAATTTCTTCCATAATAGTATTACGTTATTTAATTATATTGACTTTCGTTATTTCGTTGTCTAATTACACGTCATGATTGATTATGGGTGAATTTGTTAGGCATACGTGGTACTGCCGAATATATATATTTAAAAAAACAATAGTATGTTTTGATAGGATATCATTTCTCCCAAATAAAAATTAAATTCATTGCAAAGAAAACAGAGAACCTAAAATTTTTCATAGGGGAGAGAGAATGCTTCAGATTTATATTTAACGGTTTAGAATTTTCATATTATTTTCATGTTCAACATGCACTTTATTTGGGGCAAAAAATCGTTGGATTTGTAAATTCAACTAAAACACATTGATTATTTTTTTCTAAAAAATGATATTTTCTTTTTTAGAAAATAATATTTTATGGACGTTGTAAGAGACCCCAACCATTCAAGTTTTGTGACTCTCTCAAAACTTTCTCAACTTGTGAAGTGTGAGAATGTTTCGGATTTATACTAAACGGTCCAGTATTTTCATATTTTGTTTGGGATTTGTAAACTCGACGAAAACACATTTCATTATTTAAAAAAAAAGATTTGGTGTTCTACAAAAGCATTTAATGCTACCTATAGAACTCATAATAAAGCCCAACCAACGTTTGTTTTAATGGGCTAATTAACTCAGGTACTGACGCAAGTGATGCTGTGGCCTCTGGGGGTGCGACTAATAGGGCCAAGGTGACTGAGGCCCATTTATATCAGCTCCATATACTAACCAATCAAACGACGCCGTATGACAAAACTTAAGATCGAGTTGTTCGTTCGCCTGTGACTAGTGAGTGATACGCTGCATGAAGGTGCAAAACAAGGAGACATACGAAAATAATATCTCTATTTTGTTCTTTAAGACCGAAATCTAATTGAACGATTCTCCAAGTCAAATCAAATCAAACTTCCTTCCCCAACCAGTTCTCCCATTCAACTTCCAAGACCTCTTCTCTCTCTCTACGTTTCGCTTCATTTTTTAGGTTTTCTCTTCAAAGAATCCTAGCTCCCTCACAAGGTAATGTTTTTTCAGCAACTTTCGGGTACGTGTACTGTTTATTATGCATGGAAGTGTTATTTGGCTAGGGTTTGGTCGTCAGATCCATCTATGTCTCTGTTTGTTTCGTGGCAAAATGTCGATACTTTCTTCGAGAAAAACTGACATATCTGGAGAAAAAATATTAGCGGATTTACGTTGTTTAGGGGCTCAATTTTGTGGAGTCTTGATTATTGTATACATGTATGTGTGTGTGTGTGTTTGTGTGCATGCATGTGCGCTTGTGTTTGTATATGACATAAACAGAGAGAACCGTGGAGTAGGTTCAAGATGTCAGAGATGATTCAAGAAGTGTTACATCTCTTGATGAAAAATTAAATTGAGCGTGGAAGTGTGAAACTTCTACTACAATGATTTCCTTTTTCTGAATTAGCCTTGGAAGCATAAATGTTTCAAAGGTGAAGGGAGCATGCCAATATAACGCTTAGCTTAGTGGGGATTGTTTGTGATTTTAATGCTTATATGGTTTTTTCTGATTATTTCTGATGGGTGGGACGCTACTGTTGTATGCAATAATTGTTTTGGTATTAGCTAATGAAAGCAAAATCTTACCCCCTCTGTGTTGCCATCTTGTTGCAAGCAAGGTGTGAAGAGCTCTATAATTAAGTTGCTTATGAATGCATAAATGTTTTTCTACTTCTGAATTGAATATTTTACTATACGATAGATTCAAGTCTATGTACATTTCATGATTTGTTGGTTCATATGATATACCTAGTACATATCTATTTTGCGTTGTAAATTGCTGACTATTTAATTTTCTTGCTCGTTATTTTAAAACATTTTGTGATTGGTAGCCAACAATTGATCCTTCTAGGCATTGTACCCCCTTGTGAATGATAGCAAATGTGTTGTTAATTTGTGTTTCTTGCATGATATTTATCCCCAGAACTGCCAAGTGCTTAGATTCATTTGTTGGCATTCTTGACGCTGCCCAGTTGTTTGGAATTTTCACTTCCCATTGTCATTTTTCCCTTTTATTTCTTAAGATGTTTCTCTTAATGCCTTTCCAACAGATGAGTCATGAGATAGAAGCATGTGTAGAGTGCACCAAGCAATGCCTGCGGTTTCATGGGAAGAAGCAAACTTCATCTCCTTCCGTCGCTAAATTTTTCAAAGTCATGATTGGTGATCAGTTTTCAAAAGTTCTTGTATGATTATATTTCAATCTGTTATTCTCTATCACTATAAGTCATCTGAATCATTTTCTCTATATTTTAGTGTCCACATCATTTGAGGGTTCGATTTTTTTGTTCTTTGCAGTACATTCCTCCTAAATTTTCACCCATGGTGTCATCATTGATCGGTCAAAAAACTTTTCTGGAGGACTCAAATGGCAAAAAATGGGAAACACAAATATCTAAGCTTAATGTCTCATTTGCTTTCCAGCAAGGATGGCAATTGTTTGCATCAGGTCATGGCCTAGGAGTTGGAGACTTTTTGGTGTTCTACTACATCACTGGATCACACTTTGTAGTGGATATCTATGATAAAAGTGGATGTCAAAAGCTAGATTTTCCAGTGAACATAAGTCAGAAGAAAAGAGCAAGGCGTAATAGGAATTATGTTGACGAAGGTGGTACTAGTCACACAGTTGATATAGATTCCAACAGCAAACAGAGTCCAGTCATCCCTACTGTTTCTGGATCAGACATCGAAATTAGTCAAAGCCAATTTGAAAATAATGTAGCAGAAGTAAAAATGGCCATGGAAAATCATTTAAATTGTGAGTTCGTCAAAAGGCCTCAACCTGTCTCTCAAGTTCGTGACATGGAAGATACAAACTATATCATCAATAGAGACATTGGAGATCAGCACGGAAAAGACAGACACATTTTATTTGACTTGTCTCAGTTTGAAATGTGGGGAAACAACTCTGGCATTGATGAAAGCAAGAGTGGCATAGTTGGCGATGTAAGATATTACCCCGATATATCTGCAGGATTGCATATTGAAGCTGGCTTAGTTAATGAACATTCAGCGATTGAAGAGGTGAGAACTGGAGCATTGGCTTTGGCTGCATCTAAATTTGAGTTTGTAAGAAATAAAAATGATACCTCACTGATAGATAAATTGGCCGCTGGTTCTGATAAAGATACCTGCAACAAGATCGCTGGCCATCCCTCGACCAATACATCTGCAACAAAACCTATAAGAGATGAAGATGACTGCACTGATATGTCAAACAAGATTCAGAGAACCAAGAATTCTCTATCAAGTTAGTGTCTTCTATTTGGTTTTGAGCGGGTATTCCTGAGTGTAGTCTTATTTTACTCTTATTTTATTTGAATTGATTCATATAAGGTCTCTACAGGGATATCCATTAAGATTTTTTTCAAAAAAAGATTCCTATAAGACTGCTCATAAATTATTTTTGCACTGCAAATTGTGCAGTGCCAGAAATTGATAAACTGGTGTTATCCTGGAAGAAACGTAATTCCCTCGCTCGCAACAACCTGAGTGCCCAAGTAAAGCTTACTGGAATATCAAAGTCGGGAGGAGGTCCATTGACCACCAGTTTGTCACAATGCCAATCTGGTACATACTCATTTCAAATATGATTACATATTTTGTTTTCTTACCTTCTCTTTTGACGTAAGCTTAGTTCTCACTATAACAATATTGTTTCTGGACAAAAAGAAACCTTCCCAGGATCATAGTTGATGTGAATTCATTACTGTTGGGTCTAAATTAACCTTACTAGCAAGTGTACTAGTCGGCGACTACAGCACAATGATAAGCAAGGGTCGAATCCACAGGGACGGTGTTATGTTTAATCCAAATGTATATTTGCATGTATATATGGACAATGCAATCAAAAGTAAAATTCAACTCAAGATTGTTTGGTTTGGTAATTCAACTAAAACAAGCAAAGAGCAAAGTGTTTTTGGTATTTTCTTAGAATTAGGATGCAACTAATGCAAATGAGATGATTTAACAAATATGAGATGAACACCAAGGCTTCGGAATCCCCCTTGGGAAATGACTTGGAATGACATAAATTTACACACATATTTGCTAATTCGGGCATAACGAATCCGTACCTAAGTCGGTTTTAGCGCACCTAAGCCAAATCTCCCTAAAATCGATTACTAGCCATCTTATTGGTCTAGGTCGGATATTCCTAAATACATTCTAGCCATCTTATTGGTCTAAACATGCATAGGAATTCATGGAGTTCTATGGAGATTAGGATTCATACAAATTGTCACCTAATTAAAGGGAGACACATTCATAATCAAGTGTTTCAAGAAGCATAATCTACTTGACATATTATTGTCTAAGCAAATTCTCCAAACAATTTCATCCAAAAACCTAAAGTGTTGGCCAAACACCACAAGCATGAATAAATTGCAATCAAACATAGAAACACAAGATTTATACCCAAATCAACTCATATGTATGTAAATCAAGTCATAAACAAAGTCATCAAACCCAAGGCTTCAACCTAGCCTTGGCACAAGAGATTTAGTTACACATAATGAGAGAAAAACACAAAAGGAGAGATGAGAAAATCATGAATAAACCCAATTAGTTGAGTAGATCCAAGTTGAGCTGAAGAATCTCTCCTCCTAGCTCCAAGAATCGCCTTCCCCCTCTGGTTTCCTCCCCAGAAAATCAGTTCTAGGTAAAAAAAGTCTCCCGTAGCTCGGACAAATCGCGACTTAAAACACCTCAGAAAATTGCTTTTCACGCCTAGGCGCGTTGTTTTCACGCCTAGGCGTGCACAACTTAAAATTCAAGTCCAACTCTCTGGACTGGGCGTGCAGGAGTGATCCTGGGCGTGCACAATTTGTGCGCCTAGGCGCGTTACCCCTAGGCACATGATTCAAATGACCATAACTTCTCCATATGACCTCCGATTTGCATGATTTTAGATTCTACGGAAAGCTTGAGATGTCTAGTTTCCAATGCCTTTTGTTGCGCTCAATTCCAATAACGTGACAGAAAGTTATGACTATTTGAACACACGAAGGTCGGTGGACATTTTCTTCAATTCAGCCCTTTTTCCGTCGCTTTTCATCCAAACCGCAATCAACCTATCAAAATACAAATCAACACATAAATACACTCATTATTTATCAAAAGAAAGCTTAAGAGGGGGATATTTCTACCAAAGACAATAGGTATTATCATAACTATCAATTACCTTGTCGCATAGGTGAAATCTTGAACATTGACAAGAAAGGTTCAACAAATGCGACTCCTGAACATTGCAGTGACTGGGATACAGTTCTAGATATATGTGGTATAACTATATTTATTTCCATTGTGATTATTGAAAGGAATCTATTCTGTTTTAAGCTTTCCATGTTTATTCTGCTATATTGAATAATGAATGTCTCAAGCAGGTGAAACTTCAAAAACAATCAAGAAAGAAGCCGTGGAGATGACTCAGTCGATTCATTCATGGAGAGGTGATTTTGGAAATATTTGTTATCTTTAGTTGGACTTATTTTGACTGGTCAAAGGGGTCGCTGTTTGTTTCTAGCTCTTTTGCGCATATGCTTTAAGTGTATCTATCTATTGCGCTCTTAATTTTTTCTCAATATGTAAATGCATACACATATGCAGAAGAGGTGACAAAGGTGATGGAAGGGGGAGCCCAGTCAGAGTTCTGATACGATAATCGAAGACAATGATGAAGTCCAAGAGTGGTGAAATCTGAAAATGTTGATTTAGTTAGTTCTCCCCATCATTAGTCAACCGATATCTCCTGTCCGTGTTCCAAATGTGTTCCAAATATGTTCATGTTCCACTCTTTTTTGTCTGTTATACTGTTTCATCGATTTCTTTGCCCTGATTTTGATAAAGTTTATGGTCTTGTATTTTGGTATTTCATTCCTGAAGAATGTTGAGTCAACGACAAACAATTTATCGATAGATACTGCATCGTTTGTTGACATTCAAAATATTCTTCCAGATACTTGAATGAAATACACCATTGTTTGATGGTCATGTAGGAGTTGCCTACTAACCCAAAACATTGACGCAACAGTCAGAACACCTACAGATAAAAGTAACGGTCACAAATTTTAAAGGAAACGTTTTTCAGTCTCTCACCAGGAAAACTTTGTCATAGTAACGGTCAAAAAATTCAAAGGAAGCCATTTTCAGTAGAGATCTTAATCTCACCTTGAAAACTTTGTCATCATAAATTACACTCCCCTCACACGACAGAAATCGCCCATTGAATCAACCCCCCCATAACCTCCCTTCTCTTGCAGTCAATTTTGGCTTTCTAGTCCCAATTTTTGAATTTTGATTTGGAAACATTGCTAAGGTTTACGATATTTTTGAGCGGCTGATGTGACCAAACTCCTATCGGAATAGCCGGTGTTGTGCCGCCTTCGCTCTTGCGTTCTACAAACATTGACCTGATCTTGCAGCTAGTCGATGAGTGATGACGAATTGACAATGAGATTTGGTTGGGGAAAGACAACTTTTGGTCACTGAAATATCTGACTAGGTTCAACTCAGTTACTCATTTTTCAAATGTTTCAATTTGGGTATTCAAATTTCTAAACTGTTTCAATTTAGTCACACAGACAGATTTCACCCAATTCGAGCAGTCAACCATCCCACGTGTCACTTTGACCTGACGATAAAAATTAAAATCGTGTAATATTTTCTGACGTGCACAAATCTAAACTAGGCAGGCAAAAAGTACCCAAAAAATTATTCCCACAAAATCACTCTGTCACTACAAAGCTTGTAAACTAGTGCTCTCAACACCACACCTTCTCAAGTTCGACAAAGACTCAAGACCTGTGCAACGATATGTCATGGAATTACAATTCCAGTGAGTTATTTGGAACAAAGTGATCAGTTCTAGTTTGATTACAACTGCCATTACAAGTGTCATGTCACATCAGCCTAAATTAGTTGATTTTGACTATATTGTGCCACGTGGGATGGTTGATTGCCCGAATGGGGCGAGATATGTCCGTGTGACTAATTTGGAATAGTTTAAAATTTTGGATACCCAAATTGAAACGTTTGAAAAATGGGTAACTGAGTTGAACCTAGTAAGATATTTCAATGATCAAAAATTACCTTTCCCCAGATTTGGTTCGAGGACCCAAATGTCCACATAATGTGTATGTATTATCTTTTGCGTTAGATTTTTTATTCATTTATCCATTTTTTTCCAGTTGTCTGCAACTTTTGTCACTCTGTTTTTTGGGTTAGGGTTTGGAGTTTTTGGATGTTCAAGTGCTTTAACTGTTCATGGTTTTTCTGAATCTTTCCCGCGAACAATTACACTGTGATTAAGCTGGATTGCGGAGAATCTGAGGTCCGTAAAATCTTTTGAACCCTAATTTTCCGAAGGCCCAATCAAACCCTAAACAATTTTTCGCACGTTGGGCCTGGCAAAAAATGTCACGATCTATGAGCACTGTTGCCATGGGCTAGGCTTAAGCTTAATTTGACCCAAAACTCAAAATTGGAAAAGTGGTTTTGAAACGATGACGTCGGCAAAGGGCGCTGAAGAGGTGAGTGTTCGCCGCTTCTTCTCGTGTTTCTTCTTCTCCGCAGCCCTGAACTCATAGCGAAGTTGAAGTGAAGTAAGACGATGGGCAAGAAGACGAAGAAGCCAGGAAAAGGAAAAGAGAAAACAGAGAAGAAGACAGCCAAAGCCGAAGAGAAGAAAGCTCGCAGAGAAAGCAAGAAACTCTCTCCGGAAGACGACATTGATGCCATTCTGGTATGATTTTCTTATCAATTCATTCACATCTTCTGTGTTTTTTGCTTTTTATGTGCTTCATATACTCTAATCTCATTGATCACTTTTTTTATAGTAAGAGGATTATATTTTGTGTCCAAAGTTAGACAGTAGATGTGAGTTTACTTGAACCGGGAATTGTCTGCGAATAATTCATGATTTGTGATTTTTTTTTGTTTCACTGGAAAGTGATTGTAGATGAAAGAACAAGGAGCGGAGTTTACGAATTTCTATGCATGGAGTATAAAAACAATTTATCTCTGGCCCTTTAGAACTTGTTCTAATATTTTCGATTATATCAGGCTTATGTAATCTGGTTTGTTCTTGTGTTGCACCCCCTTGGTGCCGTTAATAAAAAAATTTCTGTTCAATTTTTTTTGATTATATCAAACTTATATAATATGGTTTGTTCTTGGGTTGCAACCCTTTGGTGCCTTTAATAAAAAATTTTCTGTTCAAAAAAAGAAAGTTCAATTTATCAAACACACACTTTGATATGCGAAGTGGTGAATTTGTGAGATGTCGACTCAGGACAATTGTCCTGCATAATCTTTTAAGCAAATCAATGATGACTGTTTTTTCAAGTTTGATACTAGATAGCGACCGTTTTATATATCCAGCTATGCAATCATCAAATTGAGTCTTACTCATAAAATGAATGATTGTCTGACATTTATTTGTTGGTGAAGAGTTATATTCTGACTTTTTTTTTTCAAGCCCACCATTACTAATTGAACGAAAATGAACAATGAGTGATTTTACAGTTGAGCATACAGAAGGAGGAAGCCAAGAAGAAGGACGTTCATATTGAGGAAAATGTTCCAGCACCATCTCCTCGATCCAATTGTACGGTAAGGCTGTATGAATGGTTATTAGCAATATTTACAGATACCATATTAGTGTTTTTACATTGTTTTCCTTTTCAAATTGAGTAACTATTAAATGATTGTGGTGAAAAATTTTGTAGCTAAATGTCAATCCCTTGAAAGAGACTGAACTGATACTTTATGGGGGAGAATTCTACAATGGTAATAAGGTTAGGTTTCAAGATCTTGGGTAGGATTTTGTGTTTTTATTTTATTTATTTTTTTCAAGTAAATGAATTTTTACTCTTAGTATTTAATGTGTGTTTCTTTACCCATGCAGACGTTTGTATACGGTCATCTTTATCGGTATGATGTAGAAAAGCAAGAATGGAAGTTGATATCAAGCCCTAATAGTCCACCTCCTCGTAGTGCTCATCAGGCGGTTGCTTGGAAGAATTATCTCTATATCTTTGGTAACTTGACAAATTTTATCGGATACTGACTATCGCTTTCATGTTTAGCTACTTCGTATTACATATGTATTTTTTTGTGTGTTTGTTTAAGGTGGTGAGTTTACATCCCCAAATCAGGAGCGATTCCATCATTACAAGGTGCCATATGATTTAGATATTTTGCTGGTCACTGCTCGATTTGTGGTGAAAAATTGAGGGGCTTACTATGGTTTTTGACAATTTGCCCTCGTGATCTGTTAAACTTTTGAAAATTTTATCTTTAAATTACATTGTTGTAGGACTTTTGGATGTTGGATATTAAAACAAATCAATGGGAACAGCTTAATTTTAAAGGCGGCCCAAGTCCCCGTTCAGGTCATCGAATGGTATGATCTGGTTAAATTTCAATGGCATTGAGATGTGGAACTTTGTTTAGATTCTAATGCTGCATTGTCATAAAAACTTATACGTGTCAATTTCACCTATGTATTTTCATCCCTTCCTCTCTCTCTCATTGACTTCTTTCCTGTCTACAATATTTTGGTTCTGCTGCAGGTTTTATACAAGCACAAGATTATTATTTTTGGTGGCTTCTATGACACTCTTAGAGAAGTGAGGTTGTTGATAGATCTTTATCCAACACTTTTTAAGGCATATTAACTATTAACTCATGTTTTTTGTGTTCATTGTGATTTGCAAAATTTGTTTCATTTTATTTCCTATTATAGTTGCAAGTTATATCATTCAGAATCTGAGTAACTGTCCTTTGGATGGCCTCTTATTCATGTTATCGTCATGCCTGATATTTTGCTTGAGAGGGGAACTGAAAGAATCATGTTCACTGAGGGGAACTGAAAGAATCATGTTCACTTATATCCTACTGGTTAAAATGATCTTATTTTACTGTGACAGGATGCTTATCTTAGAAGCATGTATGTGTGTGTGAGATTGTTGCGAGTGTGTGTATTTATTTGTATCAATTCCCGTAGGAATTGTTACCCAACCTAATGGAAGCGAAAACCTGGAATATTGGGGAACTTTTGGCCTTAAAGTAACAGCATTTGGATTTCATATAAGAGATTTGATCCTTCTTAGTCTCATTTGCTTGTGTTTGACGTTTTAGCTACTTAAGTATTGTTCTCAATGTTTGCAGTAAAGTTGTCAATCATGTTATTTGGCTTAAATATGTTTGTTTGTATGAGCAATTGACGTTCTATTAAACCCTGATAAAGAATGAATGAAAAAGATGTTGCTTAAATTTTGTAACAGCATTCTCCTTTAAAATTTGATTGGTGATGATACGTTTTTAATTTGTGTTTCTGCAAACAGATATTATAATGATCTGTACTGTTTTGACCTGGATCAGTTTAAGGTAACATACCTTCATGTGTTTGTTTGGATGGTTTTACAATTCTTGTCTATCACCCCTATGTGCCATGTAACCAAAAATGATGGAATGTTGCATTGTAGTGGCAAGAAATAAAGCCTAAGCCTGGATCCATGTGGCCGAGCGCTCGAAGTGGGTTTCAGCTTTTTGTTCATCAAGATGAGGTCAGAGAACGAAAAAATTCGTCTGTTCGAGCTTATGATATTAGTTTATTCTTCAGTATGGCTCATTCAGTAATTAAAATCTTTTGATCTGTTACCCTCTTTGACATTGCAGATTCTCTTATATGGTGGATATTCAAAAGAGGTTTCATCTGATAAGAACGGGTCTGAGAAAGGAATTGTTCATTCCGACATGTGGTCCCTTGATCCTAGGACTTGGGAATGGAACAAGGTTCATTATGCCTTTCGATTCTTTATTAAATATTGACCCGTGGCCAATAGGGGAAGGATACATGGTTTTGGATGCCTCCCTGTATTTGGGCCATTTCTTGACTTCATGTTTTTTCATAACATTTATTGGTCTACAACTTGAGCAAGTATCCTAGAATGTAATTTATAGTACAAAAGCAAATTTTAGGCATCATCTTTTATGAAATTCTCCTTATGGTTTTGTACCTACTGATAAAACTGTTACAATATCACCTACTGTTTCTTCTGGTAAGAATTTGAGGTGTTGCTTGCAAAGGTTTCACTACTAAATTAGATTTAAGTTTCATTTTTTTTTTCGTCTTTAAAGTTTCTGTACTTCCTGAATGAGGAGGCTCTTTATCATTAAAATTAGTGGTTGTCTAAATCTTTATTGATCTGTTGTATTTTTCCTTTTATATATGAAGTTATTAATCTGTAGTTAGATATGATTAACGTTTCACAAGACTCATTTTTATGCTGTTTTGATTGTGGTCTCATTTTTGACAAATTAATAATTGATTATATCCTCACAAATACTTTTTGCATTATCTTCTCCCGTTTTTATTTTGGTTATTATCTATCCTCAACTTTCCCCTCTGTGTTTCACACTCATTTTATGTGACAGGTAAAGAAAAGTGGGATGCCACCTGGACCTCGTGCTGGGTGTTCCATGTGTGTTCATAAGAAGCGAGCTTTGCTTTTTGGAGGTGTTGTGGATATGGAAGTTGGAGGTTAGTCTGCATGAATTTGTGTGCTCATTACTCACTCTTGTTTCTTCATAGCTGTATCTTCTCAAAATCATGCACGTCTCTGAATCTTGCCTTGTTTTTCTCATTTTCCTATGTAGTATTTACTTTCTTTAAAGTCGCCACTCCCTTTGGCAGCATCTACTAATTCATAACTTAATTTGAAAGCCATATTTCGACCCGGACGTTTTCGGGGGAGAGCTATGACACATTCTCCTTAGAAGGATAGGAAAATGGTGATACAAAAGATCACTAGAGTCGAACTAAGATTAGCAATACCCAGACACTAGAAATATTGTAGTGGAACCGTCAGCCAGAAAGTCAATTAGGGTAGTGAAGATCTGAGAGCATACCAATCCTGATGGGAGCAAGAGTAACAATACAGTTTATAATGCTACAGTACCAGGTGCATTTCCCCAATAAATCCCTATGAATGTTTCTGCCCAATTGTATTTAATTTGACAACTTCTTTTCTCTGTTATTGGTCTGTGTGAAACCAGTAGATTTTCCTAATGATTGACGAGACATTAGAGTGGCCATTGTCTTAATATAGATAGAGATGATAACCAATAATCGGCATTCTCATTCTTCCTTCTTCTGGGAATTTTAATATTCTTTAGGTGTGTAAATGAGTAAATGAATAACAAATAAGAAATTTTTTTTTATAATCATTGATAAAACCTGAGAATGAAACTCTTATTTAGGCTCAGCTATAAACTGTTGGAGAGATGGCAATGTATATTGTTATTTTTGTATTCATGTTTTATGGATCATTAATTGGATGGTTTGGGTAATGGTATATCTATCTACTAATAAATATGAGAACCGGTGAATTGAGGACGTTTTCCATATGTATGATGTCTTGTTGTTTTGCATCAGTTTGCTTGATTAGTCAATTTGGATTAACTTGAAATCAAACTAGAGTTCTATCTTAGAAGGTGTAAGGTATTACCAATTGGGGGATCAATACTGATAATCATATGAGTTAATCCATTTAGTACAAGATGCTGAAAAGATGGCAAATAACGACAACGGATGTCAATTTTGGAAATAAGTACATAGAAATTGCATGCAACTAAATTATCATACTAGTTTATACAGCATTTTAATGGTCAAATATGTTCTGTATCCATGATCTTAAATTGTTGGATGCCGCTTCTTGGATTAAGTGACGTTCTTTCATTTTACAGAGTGAGATTCTGATTGGACAAGCTCGTTTATTGCGTTCTAAATTTTATTCGTTCTTTATGTATGGTCAGATGTGAGGTCATACCATCATTTTTTGGTGGCTTTATTGCAGGTGATGCATTAATGAGCTTGTTCTTGAATGAACTTTATGGATTTCAATTGGACAATCAGCGTTGGTGAGTCATGCTGTATCTACGCTAAATGGTTTCTTTTTTCTTAATGATTGTCTGTGTCCATAAGTGGAAATCTACTGTGACTTTAATTTGCTAGCTGCATGGCATTGCTGTTGTTTTTCTTTTATGGTTTTTTAGTTCTTTTGAAAGTGATAATGGGTTTCTTGAAAATGATTATTGGTAAAATTAGTAGACTAGATCCTCATGCCCATGCCACCAAGTAACTGTCAGAGAATTCGTAGAGATAGTTTTAGATAATTAAGAACATTTACTAGATGATGCTTATTTGATAGCACTGTGATAAACACCATGTTGTCTTGCATAGATTAGAGGTTATGCAATTCTTTTATATAAATGTGGCAAGGAATGATTGGGAAGTGATTGTGTATGGTTCAGGCATTTGAACAGAAAATCCATTTCTTTATAGGTATCCGTTGGAATTGCGGAAAACAAAGTCAGCAAAAGATAAGGTATGTTATGAAATTGTAGCTAGATGCCTGCTGATTTCTATGTCAATCCATATATTCGATCATCTTCTTTGGGATTTTCCACAGTTTTATGTTCGAATTTTAATTTATACTCTGTATTTCTGCTGGTGACTAGTTATGAGGATGTTCATTTTGGACTTAGTGTTGGTGGGTGTTTTGCAGTTGAAAAAGAATCCTGAACAGAAATCTGATAATTCAGATTTTGAGGTTAAGATAGATCCAGTTGAACCAGTCCATCCTGAAGCGAATGAGGACGACGGTGATGCAGGGTACCATGAAGAAGTTGGGGATATGGACAGCAGTGTTGATGAATTATCTCAGTATCTGGCGAAAAGCTCGACTGTGGATGATCTAGAACTTGCTGGATCTGATCCAAGGCCTCATGGATCCGGTGCTAAATTGGATCTCCAAAATTCTCTGCCTACAGAGGTTTGTCATATAATAACAAAACAGTTGTCTCGCGTAAATTTGTCCAATTATTTGATTTATTAACCTCTATATAAATGTTTGAGTCCTTAGATAGTGAAGCCTTGCGGACGTATAAATTCTTGCATGGTTGTCGCTAAAGATACTTTATACATATATGGGGGCATGATGGAGCATAAAGATCAAGAAATTACTCTTGATGATTTGTATTCTCTCAACCTTAGCAAACTCGATGAATGGAAGTGCATCATAGCAGTATGTTGTTCTTCCTTACAAATAAAAATTCATTATATCTTGTCACTTACAATTATTTAGACAGCGGTTTTTTTTCGTCTTTTTTTTTGGTAACTGTAGCTTGTGAAATGGTAAATTCCGTTTGTGTTATCATGTTTGACTATTTCTCACACGTGCTTCTATGAAATTTGTTTTCTTCAGCTTTTTGTTAGCCTGACTTGCCTTTTCATTTTTATCTTAGGATACTGAATCTGAATGGGTAGAAGCCTCAGAAGAGGAAGATGGGGATGAAGATGATGACGAGGATGGTAGTGAAGATGAATCTAACAGTGATAACAATGACAGCGATGACGACGATGATGACGATAATGATAACACGGAGGTTCTCAATATTCTCATGCTTTTAGTGATTCTCCATAGCCTCTCTATCTCTCTCTCTCTCTCCCTCCCCGCGTGCACGGGTGCATCTGTTAATGTGTTTGTGGGTCAAGGAGATCCAACCCTAGACTTTCGCCCTTTTATTTTGTGAGATTAAGTTTATTTTCGCTGTAATTATTTGCTTATTTCTTTTCTTTTCTTCTTTCTTATCTCTGTCAAACTGGTTTTAGTATATAGAGAATTTTAAAGAGAGATCCAACGCTAGACTTTCGCCCTTTTATGTTGTGAAATTAGGTTTAAATTGTAACTCTTTGCTTATTTCTTTTCTTCTTTTCTTTCTTATCTCTGTCAAACTGGTTTTAGTATATAGAGAATTTCAAAGTGATTGAATATCTATCTGCATTGAATTTATTTTAGGTATTTGATTTTTCTTTTATTATATTGAAATGGATGCAATCTTCTGATGTGGTTTTCACTACAAATTTGGGACATGTTGACTTTATATTTCTGCTCTGTGGACGATTATATGGGTTGGAACACAACCCCTTCCTCCACTTCTTACGGCCAAATTAGTGGCTTTTGCAGTCTTTTGGGTGGGTGTTGGGAAGCATGTTGTGCTTCTGTCTTCACAGTGAAAATTCTGGCATCTGTCTGTGCTTTGATCTTTACTTTGACTCTATAATCATTGAACCTCTTTCAAGTTGTATAATTTTTTTACCTCGCTCTATGTAGGCCACCGATAATGGTGCCACATCAATCCAGATGGGAGATGCTGTCGCTATGATAAAGGGTGAGGGAAAACCTCTTCGGAGAAAGGAGAAAAGAGCTAGAATAGAGCAGATTAGAGCCAGTCTTGGCCTTTCGGAATCACAAAGAACTCCAATGGTACTTTTTTTATTGCTCTCTGACAATGATTTCAGATCAGAAGAAAACTACTCCTTTCAATATTTTAAATCTTGAGCAAATGGATCTGTTTTAAGGTCCCAAGTTCTCAATTTATCGTACTTGAGTTTTTCTCTCACCTTTTCAAAAAGGTTTTTGAGTTTTTCTCTCAATTATTGAATTATGATTCTCTGCATTTTAACTGCTTGTCGTTTTTTACTTTCTGCTTTCAACTCATGGCTTTCTGTTTCCTTTATAAATTTGAAGCCTGGAGAATCTTTGAGGGATTTTTATAGACGTACAAACCTGTACTGGCAAATGGCAGCTCACGAACATACTCAGCACACCGGCAAGGTCTGTTGTTGTTTTTTGTTTCTCTGTAATAAATTAGTCTTCCACTTCTCATTTCTCTCCCTTCTGTATTCCTTCTATGCTAGCTGATTAATTAAGGGGCATGTTCGGCCCTTATGTTTCGTTAGTTAATGACTTATGATTCATAGTGTGAAGTTAATGGGTTTTAATGGTTCATTGAGACTGAAAGTCGAAGTTGAGGTATTTCCGCTTCTTATTGATGGGAAACTGGGAATTAGGCTTCGTAAAGAAATTAACTTGTTATGGTTATCTCCAGGATGGTGATGCCTTGATGGTATCAAAACAGAAGCAGATTTATCTATTATTTTCAAATTTTAATTTCAGTTAGATTTGATGATATTTATGCAGCCAAATTTCTATTCCCTCAATCGGTTGCCTCTGGCTTTTATTATTAATTTGGTTACTCCTAAACATTGACTGGATATAGGGAAAGAATTCAACGTTTGTCTTCTGAGAGTTGTTTATTGATGCCAATATGTTCTAGGTACTTTTTAGGTAGTGCATAATTTGCTCTTTATGTAATTCGTTAATCAGGCCTTGGTTCAGTGATCATTAATATGAGCAAAGAGACCTAGTCCCTCACATACTTTCTGATTATGTTATATCTTCATCACAGGAGCTTCGCAAGGATGGTTTTGATCTAGCTGAATCTCGTTTCAGGGAGCTTAAACCAATTCTTGATGAGGTATTCTTCTCACTTTGTTCGGTATTTGGTTCACTGGTTGAAGTTATTGGCATTCACATTGTATCAATTCTTAATGTATCTTTATAATTTTTGGCCTGTGTCAGCTGGCCGTATTGGAGGCAGAACAGAAGGCAGAAGAGGAAGAAGGGGCTGAAACTAGTTCAAGAAAGAAGGGTAAGAAGAAAAAGTAAGAATTGGACTGCGCCCATCTTTGAGCTTCACATGAACCAGGAAAAAATAGATTATTTCATTGGTGGTGGTTGTAATATTACAACTGTTCTATATAAATATTTATTAAGGTGAGCATGGTTCCATGCGAGTGTTTGTAATGTATAGGATCTGAAAGATCCCAAGGATCCCAGGCTACTGAATCGGAAAATATTATGACTTATGAGCAGGTACACTCTTATGCGGAATGGTCGGCATTCACCATTGTTGTTGCTAGACACTGTTGTGCCCCATACTAAACTTCTCTATTGCCGTCTTCCCATGCTGTGGTTGCAATATTGCCCCTTGACCTGGTCACTACTGCCAATATGCGAGCTTGTGTGCAGATACGTCTTACTATAATTTCCCCTTTTTGCGCAATGGTCAAGGAAGGGAAGACCATAAGAATGTGGCCTGGCTGGCTAGCTACCTTTATGTGAGTCCATGGTGTGAAAATGGTACATCGACCAACTCTAATAGCCCAAGGTGCAAAGTATGGTCGTAAAATCTTTGAGGTCCCAAGTTGCTTGAAACCCCCTTTCCCAAGCTGATAGCACATAAAGGCCCTTTGCCATCAAAAACCACACCCATTAGTGCCGTCACCGGTAACCAAGAGGAAGAAGTCCGTTTATCAGTTTATGGCTTGAAGAGGGTTATTAAATTGAGATGGTGAAATTAAGTCCCTTTATTAGTTCATGGCTTGAAGAGAGTTGGTGAATTTGATCGTGGTAATTTTTAGCACAAGTGGGAGTGAGTTAAAGTTTCATGGGTGTTTTTATTATCGTAATTTGTGATATGGGTCTTTGTTTAGCTCAAGGTATGCGAATGCTATCTTACATTATCTTCCGAACTGAGTCTTAGTCTAAGTCTAGATTTCAACTTGTTCATAACGTTTGTGGGGTTTATCACCCAGCTGTCCATTGGATAAATGGGTGGGTTCTGTACTTTTATGTTACCAAAAAAAAGGGTTATTGAGGAGTCAACTAGAGTATTGAAATTGGGCCAAAAGGCTTTTGACTGGGCTGGCAGACAAACTCCTTTGAGAGGCAAACGGCTTAGCCCAAAATATTATCGAATGGGCAAATATGGGTGCAATGGTTCGGTTTTGTGGGCTGTGATCCATCCGGATCCTTCAGTTATAGTTTTCTTCTCCATCTGTAGTCTGTAGACTCTGTACTTCGTGTCTTCAGGAAAAAGAAAGAAAAGAGCTTTTGCATCCTGTGTCTCAGGGGAAGCAGGAGTACCGGACCTATGAATCTATCGGGGTCAGAGATGAGGAGAGCCACGGCAATAACTTCAATTATTTTCTTGGTTTTGCTTTCCCTGCGAGAATCATTTGCCCAGGTACATATATTCAAGCTTGACTAGCATAAGCACTTGGCCAACTGTATCTGAGCTCGGGTGAATTCGAATTCTCGCATGATCTTTTGGGTTTTTCTCTCTGTGTTCTTCTTCAAATATTTTCCTTTCTGTGTTCTTCTTCGTCTTCTTTTGGGGTTAAAATCCATTTCTGTTAAAGATATGTTTTTTGGGACCAAGTATCATGTTCGATCATATCAAGAACAAACTGATGGCTGAGAATCCGATGTCATCTTAGCTTTGTTAATCTTGAAATTAGCAGGTTTAGTAAATTTGGTGAGTTGATGTATTCTATGAGGAGAGTTTAATTTATTGGCTTTGAAATGCATGAGTGTGAACTTATGCATCTGTACTGTGAAAAATGAAAGTTTTTAGCTACAGATATGATGTATTTCGCCTTCACTGATTTGTTTAGGGCTTCGAAGAACCTGAAGGCACAAGGTAATGCTGGAATTTTGATGTATAAGTTTCAAATTAGTGTGTATATGTCGTAAAATGGCATCACAGCTTGAAATTTTGATGTATTTGAGTTTTATTTTGAGCATGTTTAGAACATTCAAGCAAGAAGAAGAGCAAACCCCTGAAGTGCATTGCTCGAGAGAAAGAAGTCGAGCAGCTTGGCAAATTATAGAGGAGGTAACTGCTCAGGGTTTGTGAGACAATGAATCCAGTCTTTGATATTTGATATTGATCATTTTGATGACAGTCCTGTGACTTTTTGTATGCATTGCTTTTAGTATTTGATGCCATTTGTGGAAAAAGAGCAGTATCAGATTTCAAGGAAGTGTAGACTGCATCCAGACAATGACTTGTTCAGGGACCAGGAGCAGCACAAGATACACGTTGATGTAAATGAATGGCGTTGTGGATACTGTAAGAAAATCTTCCATGCAGAAAAATTTCTTGATCAGCATTTTGACAACAGGCACTACAATCTTTTGAATGTGGTATGTGGACCTGGTTCCCGTTCCTTTGATAAATATTAACACTTTGTCATCTACGGCGTTGTTTTTGTCTACGTTGGACATCAACATCTCAAAGTAAATGATCTTTGTTTGAATCGAACAACTAGTCTACAAATTTGGATCAGAGTGTTGGCTACATTTGAAATCATATTTTCAATTTCATGATGATATGGTGACACCTATTTATATGCAAAAAATGGCTTACTTGCGTCGCATGACTTTTCTTTTTTTGCTTCAGAATGACAGCAAGTGCTTGGCTGATTTATGTGGAGCATTGCACTGTGATTTTGTACCGAATTACAAGTCTACCAAAACAAAATGTAATCCTGCAGCTGTCGAAAGGAACTGCCATCTTTGTGAGGTTGCTTATGACCTTTATAATTGCTTGATCTTTTCAATTCCCACATTTTTCCTCATTTATATTTGCTTCCTGTTTTACAGAGTCTTGCAGATAGCTGTTTCCCCGTTAATCATGGTCCCTCGTCAAGCCGTCTTCACGGTATATGTAAAAATATATGAAAACTATTCAAACAATTTCCTTCTGTCTTCAGTGTATCTAACACTCAATGGTTGTACAGAGAATTCTTTAACTTATTTACAACAAAATATCACTCACACTGTTGTCAATTCTCTTATGTTGACATTCTCTTGTCTTTTGTAGAGCTGTTTTTGCGGCAATTTTGTGATGCCCATACTTGTTCACAAAAGAGAAAAATGTTTCCTAGAGGAGGCACAGTAAGGCTTAAATTTCTTCTCGATGACGTGTCGAACATGTCCTGGAGTCTTTAGTTTTGAAACTTCTGCTTCACAGTTAAAGTATGTCATTCTTTTTTCTTTTTTCCCAGAAGCAAGCAAGTATATTCTACTTGGCTATATCAATATTGACATTGATGCTGCTACCTCTTTTCTATGTTATTATTTATTTGTACCAAAGGTACTGTGACTACTGTCTCTAGCTTTTGAGAATTCCGTTTATCTAAGCTTCAAAAAAAGCATAATTCTATTGTAATATTTGCAGAGAAATGAGAGGAGGAACCCAGGAGCTGAGGCGAATCGCACGAGTTGGAGGAAAAACAAAACCCTCATAGTTGGCGATTGATACATGTTGGTAAGTATATGCCTGTGCAGATATCTTTGTGAGTGTGTTTGTACATGTTTATATGCATATTCCAACATGTGTGTGTTAGAGTTCCAGTCATATACTTGGCTGAAAGGATATTGATGACGAGTTAGGGTTCTAGACATGGCATGATGAAATGTGGAGTCGTGTGACAGTTGCTAATACAGTGGCCAAGGAAAACAAATTGATATTTTGAAAGGGAAAAAAAGCCTTTTTATCTTTCATCCTCATCTTGCATTAAGTGGGAGTTTCATCACATCACCCGGTAGTCCAGGAGGGAAGCTCAATGTATAATATGCTTAAAGATGTTGGATAATTATTATAATTTTAATTGCCAATGTGGCTTAGAACCCTTCTTATTCTTCTGATGAAGCTTTCCTTTGACAAAGTTACAACTGCCTCTTACGAGCAGGTAATCTAAAATACCCCACAAGAGTCCTTGCTCGAGGTTTTCTTGGATAGATGGCTTTTTGTACTTGAGCTGTGGTTGAGTGGAAATTGTTCTAATCTTTTTGATTGCCTTAATTTCTCGAACGTGTAATTCTGGTTTGTTTTTGGGTTGCACTCCCTTGGTGCCATTGATAAATCTTTTCTATTCAAAAAAAAAAAACAACCCCCACAAGAGTTTCTTCTGAGGCGACTTTTCACTCTTGGGTTTCTTATCATCTTATTGGACATATTTCAAACAAATTCTTTTCAACAGCCTCTAATTGAAGTATAATCTTGACCAGCTAGGTGCCAAACTGAGGCCGTTCCTATACATTTCTCTTATCTTCCTTTAATTGGTTACCATATGGCCAGAGGTTTGGAATTCAATAGTCTCTAACCAAAGTTTGGAAATGGTGAAAATTGTTCTGATTTTATTCTTTGTTGCAGGTTAGGATCTTGATAGCATTAACCAGGTGAAAGGATGGCAAATGTTGGAATGGTAACAATTGTCTGATTTTATTCTTTGTTGCAGGTTAGGATCTTGATAGCATTAACCAGGTGAAAGGATGGCAAATGTTGGAATGGTAACAATTGTCTGATTTTATTCTTTGATTGCAGGTATGATCTTGGTTCCATTTACTAGATGAAAAGGATGGACAATGGTGATTGATGAAATGTGTGTATTTGAGTCAAATTGACTCGTCCTCGTGCAAATTCCGCTGTATGAGATCTTTCATTAGAAGGAGAAGGCTAGTATTTCTGAAAAAGCTAAACTTCCTTTACTCAATTTTCTGGTTGGCCGTTTACTTCCACACAAAGGGGCTCCAATTGTTGATGGGAGGAGCACAGATATGTAGAACACTTCTCTTTTCCTTCTTTTGATGAACCTTTTATTTGTATTAAAAATTATATGTCAAACCAAGCATCTTTGAGCACGAAAATGTTCACAGAAGATACTTGCTCTTTTATTAATGGATCATGTTACATCTTGCATGGCATCTTACACCCAAATTGAGTATATTTTTCTTTTATCTCAGCGCAATTTATGCTCGAACACTAATATCATCTTATGGTCATCTGATCTCCTGTCAGCTTCACAATCTGCAGCTAGCGTACCTAAGGCTGTCAATTTTATTCTTTCTTGAAGCTCCAGCAAGAAATAACTTGCTTGCAGTCAGTTGCCGGAGAAGGTAAATCCTGCCTGAACATAAGCAGAAGTAGGCGGTTGTTGATGTATGGTAAGTGTGGTGGTTGAGGCATTTTGTCGATCAGTTGGTGATGTACTCGTCAATGTGTTTGCCTGACAGGAGAATTTGGAAGTTCTGAATCTGGAGGGGAAGGCCGAGACAACGGGACCAAAGGCTTCAAACCATTACCGAATGATGAAGATGTTGTGGGAGCCGCAGTGAAGGCGAGTTTCTTATGTAAAAATGTCATAATAACACAGAACAGAGAACCCAAAAAAAAAAAAGAAAAAGGGAGAAAGGTATAAATATTATAATTTTTGGCAATTCTCAAATATTATAGATCTTACAATATAGAGAATGACAAACTCACTGCACATATAGGGTGAACTTCCTTTTACCTGCATATACTCTAACATCATCTACCCAAAAGACAAAACACAAGTTAAGACCTAAGAGGCAATTGGAATTTACAGCTCCTACACCAGGTCAGCCAAGAGAAGCGAGAATCACATTTTAAGGGCCTTAAGTTCCCCACAAAAGTGTGCGACAATGTCAGCGCTGAACCAGTTTCGATCCATCTGCGGTGACAGAAAATAACAACCTGTCACTGAATAGCATCAACATATTTGACGAAATATACGTGGCAGCAACAGCAAAAACTCACAAAGTACGGGAAATCCTTTATGCTGAAATTCTCTGGAGCACCCTGCACAAATTGGTTTATGTAGTAGAGAACAAAACCGCCACATTCTTCACCGTCTCTCTGTTGTGGCACCTGCAAAGAGATTACAAACATAAGCTCAGTGTCTAACAGGAAGGACTCAAAGTCAAGGAAGTGTGTCTTGTGCTAACCTTAGGCACCAACAATGGAATTCGATAGATCGACTTTCTATCCTCAGTCCTGCCTTCTGTTTTATAGATGTCCCATACAAATCTGGAAAGCATAAGAAAGATGTTATAGCAACTCAATTTTACAGCTACAGGGAAACAGAACTTTTGCAAATAGAAGAAGACCAACTTCCTTATATCCGGTTCAAGTCGCCTAGGGTTAGCATTTTCAAGGGAATCCAGTAACAGCATGCATGGAGTTCTGGTTTTGGATTGCATACTCTCATCAAAGTTGCAAAAGATCAGAAGGTTCCAATGACTCCTGCAGAGATTCATACAAAAGGTCAGGTTAGATTGTCAATGTACAAGAAAAAACAAAGGATCAAGATTCCAGAAATACCTACCAGATGACTATAGGAACAATAACATATTTCTTCGAAAAAATTTGCTTCCTCTTGATCCACGACAATACTTTTTCTTTAGTGGAAATATTCATGTACAAGCTAAACCATAAGCAGTCGATGTATGTAAATGAAATCCTTTTATCCTCCGGCAAGCTTCTCCATAAGTTTCTATCCAATTGCAGACAAACATTGAGAATATACTTAGAAAAAACTAGCAGCTACTCTACCAGGTAAATTACAGAACATCATGGCTTACTGGAAATAGGATTCAAACGTTGTACTGTCTAGCTTTTTTGTTTCTTTAGTGATGGCATTTTCATGCATTTTAGTCACCTTTGACCGCCTGCTACTGGGGAATGTACCTAAAAAACAGGGCGAAGTTAATTCAAAGCTCCTTAACTGCTCAGCTTGTTGTTTAGATATCTTCTTTCTGATACCACGCAAATATGCTACATTGTGAAGCCAACATGTGCGGTGTTTGGAAATATCTTCATAAATCTCTGTCAGAGAACAATAAACTCATCGATCAAATTTCGTTGCTCATCCCCAAGGCAAATATTTTTAATCTAATCACCAATCCACAAAAATATTAACAGATATAAACAAGGTGCTGAGGAGAACAAATTAGCAAGGTCCTAAATTTAACACCCTACCACCCAAAGTACTATTTTAACACCCCATTTAGCACTCCCCTTGGAGTGATGATGATTTTTGAGCTTGGGGTGCTATTTTAGTTAAAGCCATATAGCACCCCATTAGCAGTTCCCTTGGAGTTGCTCTTAGACAAATAGATTGAACACATGAGTATATAACTTATTGTATGCATGAAGGTAAAGATAAACAACTCTAATGCACAAGAATTCCCACAGTGAGCCTGGGGTCGGAAACATGATGTAAGCAAAACCATGCCTCCACATAATATGATTATGTGAAGAGATTGTTCTCAAGAATTGCACCTGTGACTTCTACATTGCACCATTACAACTTTGCCACTAGCCACAAGTTAGGAAATTTACTGAATCGATCATTTTTAATGAATAGATCCGATCTCAACTTCAAATATGTAATTCTATGTCAATGACATTTTTTTGCGGGGTCTCAACCTAAAAGGATCTATATAAACCAATTATCCAAACATTCAACTTTTTAGGCCATCTTTCAGACTATGATTGTATGAATGAAGAAAGGGGTGAAAAAACAGATTCAGAAAAAGAAAAAAAAAAGTTTTCGGAGTTGTTTTGGCGACCAATAATAGATAGGTTTCCTTCTTCTTTTCCTAGGGTTTCATGAAAAATAGTGGAGGATTGCCAATTACCCACTATGCTCATAAAACACCACTGCAACAATTTCTAGTTTTTCCCTCCGTTTTTCTAGTTGCCCAAACAGGGGAACATTGAAAACCCTGATAGAATCACTTCTCAAAATCAATAGTCACAGATAAATTAACGGAAACAAAATCATCAGAAGAACTGAAAGAAAGCGAATGATTTACTTGAAGAGGGACACGAGAGATCAACGACTGGAGACTCTTCTTCACCTACGTTCTTTTTCTGCTTCCCCATCGTTAGAAGAATCTCTCGCTATTCCCATGTACTCTTATGCGTGTAAAAATAGTGGGAAATCGCGAAGAGTGCAGGGAGTCAGGGCCTGAGACTGAGACTGCAGACTCAGAGTACGAACTTCAAAGCCCCATTTGATGGATGTTACTTTCTCAATGGACGGTCCGGATGCGTGTTCTCTCTCTATTCGTTCTCACAATATTTATGGGTTTTGATTTCTTAAGATGGTCTAAAATTATCGATTATAACCAAATCCAAAAACAATTTACCAAATAAATCGACCGATAATAAAAAAAAACTAAAACAAAAAACATGATAATAATCAATTGATCAATCGGTTAAATTTATATATATAAAAAAAAACGATTGATTTCAACCATAGACAACCCTACCATCTCTCACATGCTATGTATAATAAACCACTACAACAAGTGTGGGCCATAACAAAAATCTTGACATGTCAATCGTGCAGTTGAAACAGGAGTTCGTGAACAGTTTTGTCTACGGACATGCATAGTAGAGAATGTTACCCGTAATTAACTGGTATTTAAATCATATCATTGAGACTTTAAATTTGTTAAAACATTATAGAGACCTTAATTTTCTCCAAATTGTTATCTCCCTAAGGTAATTTAATTGATCATGAAACTTGAGTTTGATTATCCATTGGTATTTTATAAGATAGAGTCGGGTTTGTCGAAAATAAAACCTAATTAATTTCTTAGATTTCACTCATCACTCTATTTTTATTTTTTTTAACACCATAGTGACCATACAAATTTGTGCTTAGATATCGGGATGTGGTTATGGTTAAGTCATAAATCGTAATGTTGCGAAATGGGCCGGCTGTATATCCATTACCTCTCAGAGCTTTAAGGGTTGTGGAAATTTGTGGGCTTTGGCCCACTGGAGAGAAAAAGCCCAGAACACCCTTCTCTGAAATAGGAAAGACTACAACAGTAGTCAGTAGGAGGCAACAACATATACTCGCTTATTTAGTTCCTCCTTGCTCAAGCAAAGCAAATCGAAACAGAGTCAGTAATCAGATCATCATCGACCCGGCCATGGAAGGACAGGAGGGAACTCAACAGCCACACCTAGTGCTCGCTCACAAGCGCTTTCTCTTGAAGCACCCAGACGTCCAGGACATCGAGAAGGTCCGCCTTAAGGAGGACGTCCTCGCTACCGTCAAGGCCGATGGTAACTCGCTCATTCCATACCGAGTCACTCGCGGTTCCATCAAGTTAATCACAATTTTGCGTAACTCGATGCTTATTTTGGTTTTCGTTGTTTAGATATGGTTCCGCTGTATGAAACCCTGGTGGCTGAAGGGTTGCTGGAAAAGGATCAGGGCCTTTTAGATTCGATGCGTGCGAGGAACGAGGAGGAGGCTAAGAAGCTCGAGGAGAAGTGAGTTCTCATCTTTTATTTTGTTTGGACTAATTTCGAAGACAACAGTAAGAGATCTGAAATTGGAATTTTGCTTTCTTTTGCTGGATAATGATACCGATAGTTGCATTAGCATAAAGCTGTAATCGAAGTAGGTTATGATCAATAGGAGACTTGAACATGGAATCCCGCAATATTTTTTCCACTTGAAATGTTAGCTCTCTGCATATTTTGAGTTAATTTGGTAAATAAAGCTCGGTTTAGTGAAGCATGGTCTCTCCTGAACATAGATTTAGAAAATACTATGCTATTTATGATTTTCTTGGAACCTGTGGTAGGCCTGAACTAGAAAGCATACAAGTCTTCAATTTATAATTTAAGGTTGTTTCTGTGTTAACTATGAGGTGCATGAACGAGTTGGTGACTGATCATGTCTTGTCACTTTCTGCTTGGTAGTTGTTCTTCTCTCATAGTTACAATTTTGCTCCTTTATGAGTTAACGGAACCAAAAGTTTTACTTATTTTGCATTTGTGATGCTGTAAGACTAGGGAGAGTGATTGGTAATTCCTGGGTGAGTTGAATTCATTGAGCTGATTTCAGCACCTCATGTGCTCATAGTAGTGATGTCAAATGGCTTACATGGGAGGTATAGAAGTTTGGAGTTCGGAAGGAATTGGAGGTTTGGATAATGTATATCCTTAATTACTGGAATTTGATGACGGTTGAGTTGGATCATGATGATATGCTGTAATCATCAAGGGCAAACAATTAATATGCCAATAGTAGTTGCGGGGAGCTTCTTTTCTTGGGCTGAATGTGAAGATCTTGAATGCTTGTGTATTAGCATCAAATGAGCAATAGACTCCTTGAAAATTAATACTCTCCTCTCTCTCTCTCTCTCTCTCTCTCTCTCTCACATATTTAGCCTAGTACAATTTATTTCTTAGGGAATAAATATCTGAAGAATAATGCTTGGGACCCCCAAAAAGTGATCCCAAAAGTCCCCCATTTAATGTGAAGTGTTGGATGAGAAGTGGGTCTTGCATGAGTGTTTTTAATCAATAACTATTTAAATACCGCATAGATTTGGGGGACTTTTGGGGATCAAATTTTGGGGGTCTCTAGCATTATCCATATCTGAATCAGTGCTGTATTTTATAAACACGATTAACTTCTAAATAAATATGGTTTGTGATATGTACATAATATCACGTGCTTCTATGTACATCTTTTGTTGGCACTGACATGAGCATACCCGGCTATCTTTGTCAGGATTCTTGATGCTGAAGAGAACTTGGGTGAAAGTGAAGTTCGAGAAGCACATTTAGCTAAATCATTGTTTTACATTAAGATTGGAGACAAGGTACTTATGTACATTTTGCATTGCTCTTGTTTTGTTTATATGTTTGGAATTATATCTTATATTCTCTAACCTATTTCCTAATTCTTAAAGGAAAAAGCATTGGAGCAATTAAAGATAACGGAAACAAAAACTGTTGCAGTTGGACAAAAGATGGACTTAGTGTTTTATACACTGCAGCTTGGCTTCTTCTACATGGATTTTGATCTCATTTCCAAGAGCATTGAAAAGGCCAAGAAGTAAGCAAGAAACTGTCATCAAGTGTTGTTTTCGAGGTACGGCATGTGGCCTGATGGTATATAACTTTTGCCTCTATGATGCTAGCTTGTTTGAAGAGGGAGGTGATTGGGAAAGGAAGAACCGTTTGAAGGTGTATGAAGGCTTGTATTGCATGTCCACACGAAATTTTAAGAAGGCAGCAAATCTTTTTCTGGATTCAATTTCAACTTTCACAACTTATGAGATTTTTCCTTATGACACCTTCATATTCTACACCGTTCTTACAAGCATCATATCATTAGATAGGGTTTCTCTAAAGCAAAAGGTATTTGAATCTATCCACGCCTTTTATTGTTTAACTTTCAATTCACTCTCATTGTTATTCACTTTAAACTACTATGACAGGTGGTGGATGCGCCAGAGATCTTGACGGTGATTGGGAAAATCCCATATCTGTCTGAGTTCTTGAACTCACTATATGATTGTCGGTACAAATCATTTTTCTCAGCATTTGGTGAGTTGATAATCATCACCATGACCTCTACTGTTAAATTGAATATACTCAAATTTTAGCCTCATCCATCTGTTTGATATTATTGATGCTGCCTTAGTTGAGAACTTTCGATCGTCGTTGCTTATGTTTCAGATTTGATGGAAATGAATCTGATTTACTGAGTTTTATATCGCTGTCTGAATCCATTTACCTCTGTTTCTCTTTGGGTTCTATTTTCAGCTGGCTTGACAGAGCATATAAAATTGGATCGCTATTTACACCCGCACTTCCGGTATTACATGAGGGAAATCAGAACTGTTGTTTATTCTCAGTTTTTGGAATCCTATAAGAGTGTTACCATTGAAGCAATGGCGAATGCTTTTGGGGTAACAGTGGAATTCATTGATCTGTAAGTGGTTAAATTAAGTTTGTTCTCACATTTGGTTTATGCTTCCAAAATTTTTTTTGTGGAGGAAAATAAACAAAATGAAAACTGGACGAGGAAGATAAACAAAATGAAAACTGGACCCGATTTTGTTGTTGGTTGGTGTTGTCTGTATTTTGAATTTTCACTGACTGATGCTAATGAACCATTATATGCTTCCAGGGAGCTATCACGATTTATTGCAGCGGGGAAGCTTCACTGTAAGATTGATAAGGTTGCTGGTGTTCTGGAAACTAACCGCCCTGATGCAAAGAACGCTCTTTACCAGGCAACCATCAAACAAGGTGACTTCTTGTTAAATCGCATCCAGAAGCTGTCTCGTGTGATTGATCTATGAAGTGATTGACATAGAGTTTGAGGACTGATTCGAGAAGCTTGCAATTTTGCAACTAAGACAAAATTGAGCATTTGAACTTATTGTATTCTTTCCTTTTGATGAATCTGATGCCAATCAAGTTGTACCTTTGTTCTTTGTTCTTTCAAATTTACAAAGATTCAAGCATGGTTATTTTGACTGCATTTTTGTTTAGTCGCCATGGTTTTCTGTGGTGAGTATTTTAAATATTTTATTCCCAGCATTTTCTTCCTACTTTGTCGCCATGGTTTCCAATTATTTGTGGCCTGGTGCATAATTTTTTTTTTGATAAGCCAGCCTAGTGCATTAAACTTAGCCAATTCAATGTGCACTCAGGCATGAATTGTTGAGAAAGGCTTGTTAGAGATGGGTTACGTTACTGCATTCCATGGTGTAGTAGCAAGAGTTGGGACTGGCTTGGCATCTAGACGAGCCCAATTCATCTGACTCACCTTGGGATGTTATAAGGGGGAAGGCATCTAGACTTTAGACCTTTTGTCTTTTTTTTTTGGAGGGATTTAGACCTTTTTAATCCTTGCACTTGTAGTGACTACATTTAGATAGTAATTGGACTGCTTTGGTCCCAGGAATAACCAGTTGAGCAGTAAAAGCACAATTAGTGGACAACTGCATTGCTGTCTCATTTGGGTACTGGCTTGGGACAGCAGGACGTGAGGATTTTGTGTTCTTTTATATAGGTAAACAATTCTCGCACACAAGTCTCTCACAGTGGATGGGAACGAGGACAAATATGATGGGAACGAGGACAAATATGATGTATGCAGATCTTATCTCACATAATTAATATGTGGCGAAAGCGTTTCCCGAAATCGAACATGTGACTTCTAAGTTGCACTCCTGCAACTCTATTATTGGATCACATGTTCACTTTTATATATGTAAATGAAAATCACAAGTCAAACAAGATACTTCCCTTATTAGTCATCTAATAATTCCTCAAACTGCAAATGAGCCTAAGATAAAGGAGCTTGGAAGAGAACTCAAAAAAAAAAAAAAAACATGCTCGGTACAATTACCGACTTCAGTTCACTCCCTCAGCCACGGTGCTTGAGCTGGTGTCCACTCACATATTTCACCTTCTCCAAACCAAAGAGCTGTGGAATCACGGTAATAACGCACATTAAACACCGATCATATTCAAATTTCCTATATATTTTATTTATCAATGTCGAGCAAAGGTACAGACTTTGTATCTGTGCAAGAAGTCTGTACCTTTGCTTGACATTGTTTTCACATTATTAAGCACCTGCACTTGTCCTTGGAGAAAAATATGAATAATGAGACAATTAAATCTAGATTGCCAAATGTGCATCAGAGTATAGATTAACTGCCCTAAATGCTCCAAGTGAATTATGAATACTAACTCACTAGGTAGGATAAGAATGTTTAATGAATATTTGTTGCTTGCAAGATTGTCATAGTTTTTATGTGGAGTCAAAAGGACACTGTTACCTTGTTACAAAAAGCTTGAGAGTTCATTTATCAAATGCTCAAATCCCCAACTAATCTAAACTTTAATAAGCAAATGAAAACTTAGGCATACAGTATGCATCATGCAAATAAAGGGAGACCAAAGAAGAAGTGACAAATCCAATGCAAGAACTTTCCAAATATAAAAATAATAAGAGGCCATTTCAAGCTTGTCTTGATTTTTCCATATCATTTATCGGATATGGAATTGTGAAATTATTTTATATCATAAGGACCACTTATAGACTTGTCATAGATCTTAGTCCATTAACTAACTGACTAATTGGATGGCTACTTCCGGCGTAAAGCATGTAAGAATAAGCATAAAACTTTCAGTTACATCGCGCATTAGTTTTGCTGAATACTGAATTAATTAAAAGCTCAAACAACACTATTAGAAAACCTTTCGTAGCCAACACGTGTGAGGGTAAAGAGGCATTACCGATTTCACGCTTTCCATTCTCAGGGCTATCACTCCCATGAACCACATTCCTGCAATAACATTCGTATAATGGAACCTCGTTTCTTATCAAATTCTTTGCCAACGAGAAATTAAGAAATTATTTTGCAGCCACTTGTGATAATATAAACATTCAGTCAAACCCAAAAGGCTCAAAAGAGCCTAACCTTCCAGTTTGAACGGCAAGATCCCCTCTTATTGTGCCTGGTTCAGCTTGAAGAGGATTTGTAGATCCTATCAACTTGCGAGCTGATGCCACAACACCAATGCCTTCCCAAGCCTTATTAACATAACATTGCGATCAGTTCTTTAGGAACAGTTGAAAAGTGAACTAGAGAAGTAAGATTTGAAGGTCGAATAATACCATACACACGACTGGGCCTGAAGTGATGTAGTCAATCAATTTAGGATAAAATGACTTGGCTTTGAGATCTATATAATGCTCCTGTTACCATAGCATGAAATCAGTTATGCATCTAAATATTATAAAATAAATGCGACTAATCATCAGTCCATTCAAACAGTAATCGATACTAATGATGCACTCGGTGGCAGGGTATTCATGCTATTCAGTTCTCGTCAGTCAAAGAGAGCAACAAGCTCCGGCTCTTTCATCACTACATCGCAAGCACAATATTATAAAACACTTGCTTACCTAACATGTAAATTGCATAACAATATATATAGTGACTGAGAGCAACAAACAAACCTCTGCCAAATCTTGAGGGCATTGAAAGAGCTTCAAGCCAATCAATTTAAATCCCTTCTTCTCAAACCTCGAGATAATTTCTCCTACCTAAAATGAATCCAAACAAATTAACATTGAACACTAAGATGATAATTGAATGCTATTTCAACCAGTGCACCAATTAGCTTCTAACAATAGAGCTGGTAATGAGCCACTTTGTATGCTATTACGTTTCCTCTCAAAACAAAACAACGATTCCAGGGCATAAAACCATTAAAGAACAGAGCTTACAAGGCCACGCTGCACACCATCAGGCTTCACCATTATATACGTCTCTTCGACTTGTTCCTGAAGACACCACATAAATTCAGTAAACCATTGCTTCAAATGTGGTTTCCCCCAAATTTCAACAGATGAATTCAATCGAAAAAAATACAAAAGTTCAAAAGTAAATCAATTGCGGAACATGATAAGAAACGAAGAGGGAGAGGGAGCGAACCATGGAAGCAACCAGGTGAGGAAGGAAGATATGGCGTTTGGCGGACTTGCGGCGGAGAGGACATGGTTGGGAATACGAGAAAAGATGGGACGACGAAGAGAGTGCTGATAAGCTGGTAATGCGCAGTTTAAGAGTGCTGTTGTAAGAGGAGGAGCAGGATAAGAACCGACTTCTCTCCGTTGAAGAGCGAACAGTGGACGACGCTGAAACAAGAGACGGACTCGCTCCTCCAAACACGCCTACCGCTTCCATCTCTCTCTCTCGCTCGCACGCTCGCTCGCTCGCTCTCTACCCGTCCCCTCTCCTCAGGTCAGTAAAACTTGTCTGTTTCATTGAAGTTACTCAAATACCCCTTCAATGTTTCTGCTGCATTGATTCCGTTTTGTTTGTTTGCATTGGCATCGCTCCTCTTTTTAATTAATTTTTTTTCGGTTTCTAGGGTTTCTTATTCATACATCAGCCCCCACTGTAAATGAAATCACTGGTTATTTTCAATTTGAATAGGGGGGCTGAGCAAGTTAGGTTTGGGAAAGATCTCGTCCTTGATCGCGTGCGGATTTACAGGTGATGAATCTCATCCTAATTCCTTTCATAAATGGAGTTGATGTTCTTTAGTACTCTGAAATATGGATTTCCACGGGTAACGAGGAGAAGTGCCCGGTTGATATCAAAGGGACATCTTGGTTGGTCTTACCTAGGTACTCTCTTCTCAGGTACCGCGCCTCATGTGAGCATCGTGCATTCTCCTCTGTTGAAGTCCTCGACTCTACCTTAGTTGCTCGGTAATTTTCATTTTTGATTATAGGGTTTCTTGTTCTGGTCATAGAATTGGTGATGATCGATCATACATCACCCACATATGATGTTCGAGCATACATCACCCACACTGTATACGAAATCACGGGTTACTTTTTAATTTGAATAAGGGTGAGCAAATTAATTATTGGGAGAGTTCTAATTTTGAGAGGAGAAGATCTCCTCCTTGATCTTAGACGGATTTATAGGGAACGAATCGTATCTTGATTCCCTTCCTAAATGGAGTTCCTCTTCAGTACTTTGAAATTTGGATTCCCATGGTTTACCGAGGAGAAGTGCTCGGTTGGTACCGAAGAGACATCTTGCTCTTACCACGCATCGTGTGGCTTGTCTGGTACAATATCATCAGTTGGAGTTCTCAACACTACCTGGATCGGTGACCGAGAAAACTTCTCGATTGACCATTTACTTGATATTATTTTGTGCCATGTGTCAAGATTATAATGGAAGGTGATTTCGGTATCATCAAAATCAAAATCAATAGTTAATTCGAATACGGGTGAGCAAGTTACATTGTGAAATTTTGGGTGAATAAAGAATCAAGGAATGTTTATATTTACAATTTGAAACACAGAGCCACATTAGCTGTACAATTTCTTTATTTCAACCAGTTCAATCACCTGAACAGTTGATGTTCAAACTGAAAAACAAACCATTAATGCCGGGAAATTGCCGTTTGCTGCCTCATATGAGCAGACTGGTACAGCAAACCTGAAGATCACTTCAGATACATAATTATTCATCACTCACACACAGAGAGAGCCAACCAGTTTTCCTCAAACCAGGCTCAATTTATTGAATTGAAAGTTGAAACTGCAAATTTGAATGCTGAAAAGCTAGCATTTCCAGCATGAGATTGCGATAATCGGCTTCGATTTCCATCCCAGAACCAAGCAACCTTTCTCTTCCACAACAGTGTACCCTTCACAGACATTGTTCTTCCCAAGCCACTCTTTGGCCCGAGCCACCATCTTAATCGGTGCAACCTGAAACCCGGCACGGCTCATCCTCCTGCGCCACTGATCCACCCTCTCATGCCTCTCAACTCTACCCGGGCCTTCGCAGCTCACAATGTTCTTGATCTCTTCTGCAAAGTAAAATTGCTCCATCTTAGCTCTCCTTGTGTCATATTTTGGCAGCATTGCATCAAGAGAATCAAAGATTGCAGCGTAATAGTGCAATGCTTCCATGAACCTCCCAAGGAAAAATGGTCCATTATGGCTTGAATCCTGCTCAACTAGAACCAGGGTTTTGGGTGAAAGCTCATGAATGATCTGCAAAACAGAATTTAAAGCTCCTCTGCTTTCCTTAACAACCCGGTGAAGTTGAAGAATACTATTGACAACAAGTACCTCACCATCAAACGTTTTGACATCTTCAGGCCTAAGATTTTCAAGGTCGCTTTTCACCGCGGAGAACTCCAAAGTTAATCCCAAATCTTTGGCATATTCCTCCAACTCATCTCCGATGCTTTGGAATTTTTCAACGAATAGTCCAACGGCGGTGATCCTTAGGCGTTTAAGTGGTTGGCCAGGACGGTCAGTGAGGCTGCGAATCAGCTGCCGCCACTGGTGTCCATGTGGTAGACCAAGGCTCATGCCTAAGTCTACCACATGAACGTTACTCTCTCCCTCAAAGGCTTCCAATATTGCTGAATTGGCCACAAAGTGACCAAACTGAATATGTGGACAAAGTTCATAAACAAGGCGTAAGGCTTCTTCTCTTTTTTCAAATGCAGTGTCCATAATGTTCATCGTTGGTGCAACAAAACCGACCGTTCCAAGCGGCTGAACCAACGAGAGACGGTCTGATAGGCCTTGGACGAAACAAGAGGCGACGCGCTGGAACGATGAGCCAAAGACCAGCGCGTTGGATCGTAGTTCAGATAGTAGTGCCGAGGCGTGTGACTTGTCGCGACAAGCCACAGCCTCGGCACAAGCTATCAGAAGCTGAACAAGTCTCATACCATCAGCACTCCCATCTTCTTCAGCAGAATTAGCACCAATTGCCGCGGCCGCTGCTGCTTCTTCCTCCGCTGCCTCCGCTGCTAAATATCTCTGTGTATACGTCCATATATGATCCCTAAATTGCAGCCTCCGCAGGCTAATCAGACTGCCGGTGCTGCCGCTGCGACTAATTTCGCCATCTCTGCTATCACTATTACAATTATTCCCAATATCGTCAGGAATACTCGGGGTTCTCTTGAGCCTCTTATGATCTCTGGTTTCATGATCATCTAACGGAAGGACCAGATTGGAATCCAACATGGACATAAGAGGGTAGCGATAGAAAGCCATGGCTGTAAGACTGAGATCAAGACCATTGATTTCATCAACAGTACTGCTGCTTTCACCATTGTAGAACTCAGTTGACATGTAACCTGGAGCCATCAGAATCAGTCTCTTTCTTTCTCAAAAGATATTCAATAACGCTCTGAAAGACCCCATCATTACCAAGCAAGGATGCCTAATATAGCTTGCTTACATAGAAACAAGCGAAGATTACAAGAATGTTGCATAGAGAGAGTGTAATAAAAAAAACAATACCCAATACAAGCTGGACAAGAAAGATGTTGTCTTCATGGCTGTCCCCCTAGAACTAAGGCATAAAGATGTGTTTGCATAGACCAATCACAGCAGAGGCCTGTCAATTTACTTTCTAAGATTTTGGATTTCTACCTTGTCCAACCGCCAGCCTATAGTTAATACTTAATAGTTGGTTTTTTTACATAAACACTTGCTTAATTTACCTTTTTTATTTATATAATCTGGATGTGTAAGTTGAAGATGGTAGATATTAATGATTTCAAGGTCAAACATGCCAACTTGCACTGTGGTAATTGTGTGTTTTAAGGCTTTATCTGTTACTCCTTCCGTCCCATTTTGATTTTTCATCTTTTTATTTTGGGTTGTCTCAAAATTAGTGTCACTTTTCTTCGTTAATTAATAATTTTGTTGATGTATTCCAAAATTACTCTCGTTACTTTAATTACCCTTGTTTCAAGAGGAAAAAGTACTGCCATAAATAAGGGTAAATTTAGAATAATGTGGTTATTTTGTGTAGTTGAATTGCATTAAATCATGTCTTCTTAAGAAATTGGATTTTCAAAAGATGATAGATAAATTGAAATGGATGGAGTAAATAACTTGGTAAGTCGTGAAGGTGAATATGGTAACTTGAATTGGAGAATCATGTGGAACGGGAGACTCACGTACCCAAATTTATCAAGTAGAGCAGGGGTTCAATATGGTCGTATCTTGAATGAATTTCTCGTTAAAAAAATTTTTTGAACCGATAAATGATAAGTTCTGTAGAGTGGGGGTTCAATATGACTGCATCTTGAATGAATTCCTCTTTAAAAGAATTGAACCAATAAATGATAAGTTTACTTAAATCCCCAACTCATTCTTTTTTAGATTTGTTTTAGCTTGCCTTGTTTGTAATGGGATTAGTACTTTTTGTGTGTGTATTTATGCCATTAGCACTATTTGTCTCAAGTGTATCATGCCACTTAAAACCTTGCAAGAGACTCAAAGTTAGTGTTATAAAAATTTACCAACTAAACTGAATCGAACGGTTAACTGACTGATTTGCCAGTTATATTTATGTCAAAAACCGATTGAAAAATCGAAAAAGACCAAAAAAAACCCAACAATAATCGACTATTAAATTTATGTCAAAAAAATTGGAAAAAAAAACTGACAGTTTTCGCTCCCACACAAAGTAAGTAAATAACGGATCTCAGAGATCTGCTGTAAATTTTTTACGACGGACCCCGTTGTAAATCAATTTGAGTGTGTTAAAATTTTTTTTTTTTCTAAAAAAAAATTATGATTGTGTTGATCGGAATTATGAGTCGAACGGTATATAAAAGAATTCTCTCATGAGTTTTAAAGTGAGGTCTTAACTTTTAGGGATAAAAACATTTTTTAAAAAATTTAAAAAAAATATATTTGTATTTTGATCGGTCTTACGAACCCAACGACATATTGTTTGTTCGAAACAAAAATCAAATTCAACATGAAAAGTGCATGATAATTCTGGATCATTGGACACAAAACAAAAAGACATTTTATACACTTTTTAGGTTGCATTTGATTTTTGTTTCGAACAAAAAATATATCATTGAGTTCGTAAAATCGATCAAAATACAAATATATATTTTTTCAGATTTTTATAAATATTTTGAATCTTAAAAATTAAGATCTCATTTTAGAACTCATTGTAAAACCTCATTTTAGAATATATATGACTTATTCTCCCATGCGGACCAAAGTTTACGGACTTGATTTACATAGACCTCGATCGTGCGGTAATAATAAAACACGCCAACAGTGGCCCCACGTGAAGTTTGACATGCCTGCATCTACCGCACGATCGAATCTGTAAATGAAGTCTGTAAACTTTGATCCGCATGGAAAAATGGCCCTCTATATATATAATAGTTGGATTAATGCGTGGATTATTATTAATTAATAGTAATTTCTCTTGTTTCATAGGGTAGGTGCAGCATATTCTTCAGCGCCTTGCATATAATCTAATTCTAACAAGAAAGAATGACATAAGCATATACATCAGCCGTCGAATGAATCATCAACTCCCTCATCAAATCTTGGACGGCCAAGAATTTTATGAACAAAAATGTTAGGTATCCCATTGAATCGAATCTCAATCATCACAGTAATCAATCTTAATCATTGATTAATGTAAGTGTAGGGGCCCACAAAACATAATGCACATCAATCAAGGGATATGATTACTTATTGGAATGACTGGAATTCCATTTACTTGGATCTCTATTGTTTCTGTTCTATGAATGAATTCTCGTGTTGTTGACTATCGTTCACAAGAAGAACTCCATAAGTTTTGGAATTAATTAATTATGATTTTCTTTTTCTTTTCTTGAATAGCAGGACTCGACATTGTAGGGATCATGCCGACAATTCAATGTCAAAAAGAAACTGGTAGTCACATAATATCAAAAATTAGACTGGACATTGTAGGGATCATGCCGACAATTTAATGTCAAAAAGAAACTGGTAGTCACATAATATCAAAAATTAGAAACACGGGAGGTTAGAAAATCCACCATAAATATTACAAATCAATATTGTCTGCTTTAGACACAAGTTTGCACGATTTTGTTCTTCGGGTTGTCGAATATGATAGTTTAGCTTAGAAAAGACTTTGATTGTGTGAGAGACAGTGAATCTTACTTATAAACTACTCTTGGTTGGATTGTACCAATTGTGGTTCCACAATTGGTTGTGTCCATGAAAGACGGTGTTTGATTTCCTAATTGGACTAAATCTATTTGTCAACATAAATTACGGGCTTGGTCATATGATAAAGTTTGGGCCCAACAGAAAAATACTGGGCAATGAAGCCCGACCTCATTAAGGCCCAGCCCAATTAAAGAAATAATAAAATAATTATGTTATGTTAAGTTTTACTTTTACAACTCGGTGAAGCAATTTGCACTACGTGATAGAAGATTCAGATTCCTAACCAGCCTGTCCAGCTTAAGTTTTTGGGGGAGAATTTATTGTTAGGAAATTAGACCTACTCTCTCATTCATGACAGATGAATCAACAGGACAACAAAGAAATTGAAATTAAGAAAATTTCACTATGTAGAAAATTGTTACAATTACACACTCAATTTTGTTCACCTTTATTCAATTAAACCTAAGAGATAAACCACAAAGTTTTCACTAACCTTGCTCTCTCTTTCACTCTCAGTCGCTTCTCAAAACCTAGAGAAACTTACAATTGGAATTAGGGTTAAAAACCTAAAACAAGTTTCTTATTTATACTAAAATAGTGCATCCCCGACACCCCATCCGGACGGCTCCCCAACTGTCCGGACACTTAGTCTTTTTTGCTGCCTTTGACTTGATTTTCAGCATAGCCGTTCGGACACCTCCCGACTGTCAGGACACCTTGTCCAGATTTCTGCTTGTAACTGCAGTTTTTGCTTGCTATTCAGACGACTTCCCTGCCTGTCCGGATAGTTGAACCATACCTAGAATTCTGCACACTTTTTCACCAGCTTTTTGATCAAAAACTTGACATTTATGGGATGGAGGAACTCTACTATTCAACATATTCTCGAATTCACATCTAACGGTGTAAAAATAATCTGATAGAATGATGTGGTGCAAATAATTTTGGCAGAGTGATTTGGTGCACCTCCAAAATCATTGGATGCGAATTTTAGATTATGGGGAATTGTAGAGCTCCGGATATGAATTTATGATAACATTATTTACTTTAAAAGCTTCGTATGTGTTGTCCCACATCGGTAAGATGTGGGACTAATGCCTTTATTTATAAGCACTTGCAATGGTGCAAGTTTTGCTCGACCAACAAAACTATATGAGATTTTGTGTTTTGTTGATGTGATTATATTAGGAGATGGTGTTTTTGTGTAGTTTTGTTGTGGATAACATGGAGTTATGAGATATTTTTAGCCTCCATGTTGGGTGGAAAGAAATAATGTATAGGAATATGTGTTTTGCTGATGTGAGTGTATTGAGAGACGTGTTTGGCTTGACTTTTATGTTAATAAAGGTGAGACCTAATATTGATTTTTGTTGGCCCAGCAACACTTGCACCATTGCAAGTGCACAAGCCCACCCCTAACACTATAACAATGCATTTTTCTAGGCTTGAGTGATCTGGGCCCACTTGCTTGGGCCTAAAAAGAAACAAAGTCGTGTGTGTCCAATGTATCCACGAGAACCAGACAATCCAAGGTGAATAATATTATTGATGTGTATGAAGGTGTGGATTTACAATAATATGTGCGAAAGGAAATGGTTAACGTAGATAAAATTCTTTTGGTCTGTTTGCTTGGTTATATATAATTAAATGAATACATGCCAATATGCCATGCATATATCTATGTCGTGACAAGTATATTGTTGACACAATCACATGCTGTACTACTGTGTCGGGTACATGGTGATATATACAGACAACTCACAACTCACAACTTTAAGCAATATCGTCCATGGGAATATAATTGCACATGAGACAAGTCCAGATAACTCACACCAAACACATCCGAGATACTATTCATGGTCCATCATACACCTCCCACATGAAAATGTCTGAAACTTTATCTATTCCACTATTGAGTAGTAACCATATGGTCTCTCTACTGACTTAATTCTTAGAGCATCTACAATGGGATGCATATATATTGCTCTTTCTTAGTCAGTTAGGCTTCTTGTCATATTGAAGAGGGAGCAACATGCAACGGTGAAATGTTTATCTCCAAATCGTGGGCTCAATTTTTTGATAAGCATTCACCCTCCAAACACCTCTCCACCTCTCCATATGTTGAGAGGTGTTTGAAGAGCACGACTGATTTTTTGTGTGTCCCAATCAAACTCTTTTATTTGACCATTTTTTTCATAATTGAGAGGTAATAAATTCAACTCTCACACCGATCTAAAAAGTAATGTTTTATCTCATTTTATATTAAGGAGGAGAATTTTCTACACATTATTTATCTTTAATTAAATTAACTAGAGATTCGAGAACATGAAGTGTGTAAAGTGTAATTGATGATCTATTTTTCTTGCCTTTGCTAAGAACTATATTGCTTTCTACATGCGCGTCTGTTTAGATATCCCATCTCGGATGAATAAAATTAAAATGCATATAGATATAGTTATATACATGTGTGTATATATATATATATATCAGGCAACTGATCTTATTAATTGGAATAAGTAACTAATACAATTAATAGATGAGTAATTAATAATAAAGACTACCAAGAAAACATATATAGAGGGAGAGTGAGAAGTTCTAATTAAACAACTGTTTATAAATATATGCTAGATATCTATATATATATATCATGGTAATATGTAGGAGGGAGTGCAGGCAATACAAGCAAGCAAGAGAATGGCAGAGGAAGCACCATCCTCTTGAAGAGTGGAAGTGCTTCTCTTGAACTTGGAAGATTTTCCTTTGTTGCATTGAATATGCTTTTGCAGTCCTCCTTGTTGCTGCTGATGTTGCAACTCTTGTTGCTCATTTTTCTTCTTCATGGCTTCTGCCACTCTACACACCTTTTTTTTTTTCCCCCTTGTATCCGAAAGACTAAAACTGCTTGTTTTTTGACCAAATTTTGTTTCCCACTAGCTCCCTATAAATAGTCAATACTCAAGAGAGAGAGAGAGAGAGAGGTTAGTCATGTGCATGGGGAACAGGCATGCATGCACCTTCCAAATTTATAGGCCGTATTGTGCCAAACTATGTCCTTGTTTTCACTCAATTAATTATCCTTTTTTTTTAGTATTTGAAAAGTATTTTGGATCTCCAAGATCAGCCGTCCTCTCTTCTCCCCAAAAAAAGATTAGGAAAACCAAAAATACTATATATAAAGGGTAGAAATTCTCAAGTATTTGGTTATTTACTCCTCCGTGGCATTCTTGGTTTGTAAATTATTTTGCGAGCTCATGGGCAGCGCTGATCCTAATCATTTTTTGTGCTCAAAACGGCACAATATAGTCGTGCCTTATTGGAAGGGAAAAAATCGTAAAATGAAACGGTACTCACACAATTTTTATATCAAAAGTGATTTAATGTCGAATTGGGTTGAGGGAGAGGAGAAGGAGACGACAAGGAAAGTGATTAGGTTTTTTGGGTTTTTTTTTTCGGATTAGGCTGATTTTGTACTACTATACTAATATTGAAGGTAAAAAAATTTTAAAAAAAAAAGAAATTGGTGCATGCCTTATGGCCTGGCCCCCAAGCACCAGCCAAAACCAACAGCTGGAAGAGGAGTAGTATAGCAACTGGCAAAACGGCGCATTGGAATCTCTTTGAATCCCCCAATCATATGAAAAGGATCATTGAGCAAATAATAAATTCTCATAGCTAGCTGGTATATCTATTCATTTAATTAATTAGTTTAACATGAATAAACAATATTATAAATATAATTAATATATTATGTATGAGACCACTACCTAACCTAGGCAACTACCGCTAATAATTCAATTGTATTTAGATTTTAGAATCACAGAAACGATGATTAATATGATTGGATTTGTATGTTAAAAAGAAAATAAATAATATCATATAAATTTATCTTTTGTACACTCGATATGGGTCTACATTCAACCCGTCAAACTCATGCGCACAAAAATTCTTCACATGATGACATAAAGTTACGTCAAAACTCAATATGTGATCACAAAAGTATTGTTCTTATACTTAGGGCTGTTATTGGTACGGTTACCGTTACCAATCACGGAATACCGTTACCATACCAATTCTTTCGGTAATTCAAAAAATGTTACCGTTACCGTTACCGGAAGAGTCGGTATACCGATCGATCGGTAATGGTAAGTCGGTAATTGGTAAATTTACCAATTCTTAAAACCTATTTAAAAAAGAGAAGAAAAAAAATGCATCAAGTAGCATTGTGCTTAATAGTCATTGTATGAAATAAAAATGATAGATTAATGAGAAGGATCATTGTGCCATATGTGAATAAGAGAAAATACCTATCAATCGGTGAAAAAAAGAAAGGATAATTCAAATGAAATGAACGAAAATCAACTTGAGGCCCGGCCCCCACTGCAGCTGAGCAATTGCATTTGTTTTTTGGTTGTATACTTTACATGTGGAAAGCCATGTGATCATGTGTACTGACGTTTTTTTTTGTCGTATTAGATATATGCTGACCGGCTGACCCAATAGGTTTGGTGCCTGTCTTAGTTTTAGTACAATCCATTAATCCAAGCCAAAAGTTTTGTCTACTAGTTCAATAAAATTATCCTGAAAAATCACGAATGCATAATTTTATGTACACAAAATGAAGTTTAAATTTTGTGGATATGATTCAACGAGGGAGGGCGGCGTGCATCATGCATGGGTGGGATAAGGTAAGCACGAGACATTGAACTATTGAAGTAGTACCGAAAAGGGGGTGATGGGGGATGGTTGGAGTCCTATACACTTCTCATCAACTACATTAAGAGTGTGTTTCGATTAAGGAAGTTGGAGGGATTAAGGAAGTTGGAGGGAATGGAAGAGAAAGGAAAATGAGTTTTCTTCTAATTCTCTTAGGCTTCATTTGGATGAACAGATAAGATTCCATTTCTCCAGTGGTGTACCTAAGTCTTCGAGGACCCTGGACAAACTTTAAATAAGGGCTCTCTTAAAAAAAATTTAAATATCGTATATATTACTTAAATATGACATCTTGTAGCATTTTTAGATGTAAAATCACTAATTATGTTAATGTAATCAAATTTTTTTTCTGTCAAATCACTTTCAATAGACAATATTGCTTACTCATTTAACATTTCTTATGACTACTATAAATATGGGGCTCTAAGGATTTGGGGGACCTGGGCGACAGCCCGTCTCTCTCGCCCTTAGAAACACCCCTACATTTCCCCTCTCTTCCCTTCTCCCAAATCCCTCAATCCAAACACACTCTAATGAACCAAACATTTATTGATGGACAAATTAAAAACTCCCTTGGAAATACAAAATATTTCACAACAGTTCTGCATTTCCCCTCTCTTCCCTTCTCCCAAATCCCTCAATCCAAACACACTCTAATGGACCAAACATTTATTGATGGACAAATTAAAAACTTCCTTGGAAATACAAAATATTTCACAACAGTTCTGTGAGAGTCAACCATGTAGTTTATAAATTTGAATTCAAGAATAAACCGCGTAATTTATAAGTTTGAGTCTACTTCTTCTCAATCGTAGAGGTCATTTTTAAGAACAAAATTATGCGTGTTTTAAAGTTCAAAGTAGACAATACCCTAGAAATAAATTGAATCATACCTCTCTCATCTCCGTATTTACTTCTTCTCACCCCTCTATAATTAATAATTATAACACTCTTGCATATGAGTTAACATGGAGGGGTCGAGCAATTCGTGATTGGTGTTTGTTGTGATTGATACATACAAAATCAAACTGTTTAGTGTAGGGTATGTTCGAGAAGTACGTGAGCCCATAATTCTGTACATGCAGGGTCCATGACTTTGGTGCATGAGATGTTGGGTATTACAACAACAAGCTCACCTTGCTTGGTTTCAATATTCCTTGAACCATTCATTGTGACTGTACATGCAGGGTCCATGGCTTTGGTGCATGGGATGTTGGGTATTACAACAACAAGCTCACCTTGCTTGGTTTGAATATTCCTTGAACCATTCATGGCGACGAAGGACTTCATTCATGACCCTCATCAATACTTGTCAAGTGACATGGTTTCCATGTCTATGGGTCTGTTTGGGAGTGCTTTGTACTTTGATGTTGTGAGGTGAGGTGCTGTCAGGTAAAAAAACTGTGGTGAGGTGAGTTGATATGCAGTTTAGTGTTTGGATGAACAAAATTGCGATGGACTGAGGAGAGATAATAAATTATGAAATTTGTCCAATTTTAATTATAAATTGTAATAACTGATTTAATTAATTGTTTTGTACTTTATAACTAAGTAAAGTTTATAAATAAATTTTTATTTAATAAAAAAACCAATCCAAAAATAAGATTCAACTATTATGATGCCACGATTACAATAAAAGTAAGATGAAAATTTTAGAACTATTGTAATGTTGCCACGTGTACTACAACTATGAGATTTAACAAAAGAATCTTTCTCGTCATTTTCGAAAGACGGAGATACGCGTATAGTAACAATGATTTTTGCTTTGCGTGAAACGCGTTACCAGGAAAAACACCTATATTTCGTTTCGCCTGGGATCGGGAGTTTGCGTGGTGGCACCTTTTGGACCACCAAACACCTGAGCTCCACTGAACATAGCACTCTACCGCAACTCGGTGCATCCGGCCAGCTTGAAACGGACTACCAAATAGAAACTATATATAGAGATAATCCATCGGCGTGTGTACTAGCCAACACACTACGCATGCAAGGTAAATTCATAAAAAATCCATAAGTGAGCTCATGTCTTTGAAAAAGTATTGAATCCTGATAGAAGAGCATGACTAGCACACACTTTATTACCATGCCAACATTGTCCTCGACATTTTTACTGTTTAATTTTGTATTTAGATGGAAGAGAAGTGCTGAAGTGGTTTCGCTAAATCTTGCATTCAATCAAACGATTATTTTTTACTATAATTTCTTCATTTTTTTTTACTTGGAATGTCTTGGATTACAGAATAGTAACTAAAGCTAGTAGGCCGAGGGCCTTAGTCTTATTGTAATCCAGTCTAGGCTATCTGCACTATTCTGGACCTTCTTGTTATCCAGTAGTTGGTTCTGGGCCGAGGCATTGGTTAAGCTTTGAGAGTTTTGTAGTTTGCTATCCTGCTGGATCTGCTCTAACCGGTTATAAATCGATTCGGATAGCGCACACCATACCCACGGTTGTGGAAAGAGCAAAAGCCAACCAGATTAGCTAGGACGATTAGGTAGGGGTGTTTACGGTCTCTTTTTTTTAACATAAATTTAACTAATTGATTCTAACCCAGCGGTCGGTTTTGTCAATTTTCCGGTTTTAGGTCGGTTTTTAGCGGTCAAGTGTCTATCAATTAATTCGGTTACGACCGGTTTTAACGTTTTCTTGTTAGGTGAGACCTACCACGTGTACGTGACCATATATGCCAAAAAATACCACTCTCGTAAAGAGTGCAGAATATCCAACTTATCCGCATTGCAGCCACAAACTGATCTACAAGTTTTGTCCAAACTTGGGCCCAGTACTGGATGCCGTCCTATACTCCTATGAGATCATATACCTTTGTGGGTTGTGGCCCATTTTTAGGGCCCACTGTCCACAGCAAGATGGGCTTGGTTGGGCTTACAGTAGCACAGCTATGAAGAGGCTTCACAGAGAACTGATTCCTCTCCTTCCTTCCTTTCTCCTTTCTCCTTTCTTTATTGTTGATAAACTGATTCCTCTCCTGCAGTTAAAAAAACATAGTAACACGTGGATGCACAAAAACAGAAAATCCACACATCAACTCTATTGTCGAGAGGGCTGATGCATCGAAAAGCCTCGGTAAATCCTGCAAGAATAAAGGGAGATGGCTGTCCTTCGTGACCTGAGACACTACAATATCAAACTTTGGGAGGTCTAATAACATTTGATTGCAAATTGTCACACGTACCTTAGGTCGATCTTAGCCTCCTTTATATAAGGGGTCGATAAGTGATTAGTTAAAACCTTTCCTTGGCAATTGATATCATTGTTCTTAGAGTGTCGTGTTGTGATAGGATCAAATGTTTGATTCTAATTTCCTGGTCTCCTTGGAGGTTAGCTTAACTGTAATTGAGATTTTCTTTTTAAGTGCTAAGAATTATCCCTTCCCTAGCCCCTGTATTTATCTTGATTTTCTGGCTTCTTATTTTTCTCATCCACACAACCAACCCAATAAGTCAAATTTCTGTCAAAAACCGGGAAAAAATAAATAAATTTAACCCCTTATCCGCTGTTTAGCGCGGAATTCTGGTGAAGGTTTGGGATGATTTCATGATCCTTCTCGAAGGTTGAAACATTATTCAAAGAGAAGCCACTTGTCCGAACCAGAGCCATCTGTCACCCTCAACTCGGCTTGCTGTCCCAAAAACGTGGCATGGCCAAGTTGGCCATTCAACAGTTCACTAACTTTTTTCTCCGTTTGCGATTGCGATAAGGAGAGAAAAGCAGAGTTCCTAGAGAATCCCACTAGACTTTCCGCTGTTGACAACGATCGTACTCCACGAACCAATCGCTAATACAACCGGTTTTCCCGGTCTCCGGTTACTTTCGGCATATCAGAACTCCATTTTAGCTCTCTCCAAACCACCACTCTCCACCTAACTCTATCTGCAACTCCCTCTTACACTGTAATTCGTCGCCTAGCTCTCAATCTCTGCAATCATGGGTAAGGATACCGTTCCTTGCGATTTTTGTTATAATTTTCTTGTTTTGTCTGGGGATCTATATTGATTTGGTGTGTTTTTCTTCTGCACTTGCTGTTTTATATGACAGGGAAGATCAAGATCGGAATAAACGGTAATATATCTGAACTTCGTATACTTGAATGAGTATTTTACTTCGATTTTATCTGCAAGATTGATTTGGAAATCCCTGCTTTGTTTTCCGTTCATGGAAACTTTAAATATGTGGAAATTGAAATATACTAGGGTTTGGAAGGATCGGAAGGTTGGTGGCGAGAGTTGCTCTCCAGAGAGACGATGTTGAGCTTGTCGCTGTTAACGATCCCTTTATCACTACCGAATACATGGTAATTTGTGCGATATTTTCTAATTGAACCGCTTCTCTGTATCTTTATTTCCATAAATTTTCATCAGGAGATACTCTGATTTCCTATGTTTTTCTATTACCATTTGCACGAATGTTTACTATGTAAAATTACCAATATAAACTTTGTGAGATTGGGATTTCTATCTATGGAGGCAATGATTGCTTGTGTCAAACTTATCAATAAGGGGTGTTGTTAACTGGACGTGTGATGTGTTTTTGGACTCAGACTTACATGTTCAAGTACGATAGTGTTCACGGTAAATGGAAGCACCATGAGATCAAGGTGAAGGATTCTAATACGCTTCTTTTTGGTGAGAAGCCCGTGACAGTTCATGGAATTAGGTGTGTGTTATGTTCAAAGCTGTTCTACTATGTTTTTCATTTTATTAGAGGGGTTTATATGCGGTGGAGAATAAATGTAGTTTGGTGGTTTGATCTGACTGGATGTGTGTAACTTCAGGAACCCAGACGAGATCCCATGGGCTGAGTCGGGAGCAGAGTTCATTGTGGAGTCAACTGGAGTGTTCACGGACAAGGACAAAGCTGCTGCCCATTTGAAGGTAAGTAAAATCATGTAGGTTTTTAGAGTGCATAATCTTCTCATCTGCTTGTCTGCTTGTGTGAAGCTACTAATATCTGTCATTCATTTCACGCTTTAGATATGCACACATGCATGTACATTCTAAGTCTCTAATTGATGACTATTTGGATGACTTAGTTATTGGTAGATGTTACATCAGTCATAGTTAGACACCAGATTCATTGTTTTGGTATAAGTGTTAAGTGATATCTCTGTAGTTGCCAAAAAATGGATGTTGTGGCGTTGTGCTGATCCTGTGTCTCTCAGTTGCGTAAAACATGTTGTTACCATGGTATTTAACATGGAGCTGTTTATATCTCTAGCTTTCATGCGATGATTTTTTCTATCTTTTGAAGGGGTTTTGGTTGATTGATTAATAGGGTGGTGCTAAGAAAGTCGTCATATCGGCACCGAGCAAGGATGCTCCAATGTTTGTTGTGGGTGTCAATGAGGAGGAGTACAAGCCAGAACTTAACATTGTATCCAATGCAAGCTGCACTACCAACTGCCTAGCACCCTTGGCAAAGGTGCATTTTTCTTCATGGATATTTTTGTACTTGGTAACATATATATTCCAGAATGGTATATCCGTAATACTTTACGTAACTATTGCCTTAGCTTAATACAAGTTTCTGTAAGCCTTACTTGCATCTTAATGCAGGTTATTAATGATAGATTTGGTATTGTGGAGGGTCTTATGACAACTGTTCATTCCATCACTGGTATGACTTCTATTTGTTTCCTTTAGTTCTAGGTTTCTAGGCCAGCATGTTGTTGATATTGTTATGATGTTATCTCTTGTTTACTTTGATCCTTGTCCAACGTTGTACCAGCCACCCAAAAAACTGTTGATGGGCCATCTTCAAAGGATTGGAGAGGTGGAAGAGCTGCTTCATTTAACATTATCCCTAGCAGTACTGGAGCTGCCAAGGTAAGTACATAAATAAGCCCTTGTTGTAATGACAGTCCAATTTACATTTTAGTTTGCTCCATTTGCTGCTTATTGAGATGGCGCTATTTCAGGATGTTATGTGGTTGAAACAGTTTAGGTTCTGTGCTCGCTCCCCCTCTCTTAAATTTTTTCTTCAACACTGTCACAGTGTATTTAGATATATATTCCGGTACTCTTGTTTATGGTGCAGACGCCTTATATACTGTTTCATTGTGCCCCCTCCAATGTCCAACTTATTCATCTTTGTTTTAATTCCTGTTTCTAGGCTGTAGGGAAGGTTCTTCCTGATTTGAATGGAAAGTTAACAGGAATGGCTTTTCGTGTTCCCACTATTGATGTCTCGGTGGTTGACCTCACAGTGAGGCTGGAGAAGGCGGCAAGTTATGAGCAAATTAAATCCGCTATCAAGTAAGGATGCTTTGTAGTTCACATTTATGTTTGATGATTTGTGCTATGAATTTTGAAACGAGACGCATAAAGTAGTGGTTGAACTGAAATCATCATGTTTTAAAGCTGAGCTGGGTTGGTTGAACGTATCTATGCTGTATAAAAACAGGGAGGAGTCCGAGGGGAAGATGAAGGGGATATTGGGATATACAGAGGAGGATTTGGTTTCCTCAGACTTTATCGGTGACAGCAGGTAGAGATAATGCATGCTTTGCATTATTCTTTAAAGTCTTTTTTTATTAAGTGTGATTTACTGAAGCATTGGACTTAGAATTTTGTTTAGCCAAGTGCTTATGCCGTTAACTCTTTGGTCCTGCGGCATTTATGATCTCTTTACTTGTGGGCACATGCACACACAAGCGGTTGTATGCGTCAGCACAATCTGGAAAGATTCTCCTGAAAATTATTACATTATTTTCTAGGTCAAGTATATTTGATGCCAAGGCTGGAATTGCTTTGAATGATAAGTTTGTGAAGCTGGTTGCATGGTACGACAATGAGTGGGGTTACAGGTAATTTTCATCTTACTTTTAATTAGTTGCACATAGGTTTGTGTAGTCGCATTTGATGTCTCCTTTCTGTGGTCTACACTACGTTGATGTACATATATGACTCGCTCAAACCACAAATGATTGCTTAGGTGATAGGACAAATAAATAAATATGAGAGATAGAATGCTTGGTTCATTATTTTCCCCTCTCTAGGTTTAAGAAGTTCACGAGGGCCTGGCTATTTGCTCATCCATGTATGGTTGCAATATTGTCAAGGACATTGACATTACTTGCAAGTTGGTACATTTTCCGCGACCAAAATATGTATCTGTCCTCAAGAGCAGGGTAGCGAGTAGCTGACCAACACTATAAATCGCTGGTGCTCCTCTTCTTGGATAAATAATCATCTCTCTCTGATAGTCTCGTTTTGAATTTATTGGGGAGACAGCGATGATGTTTCCCCATCCTTTTCTGGCACAACTTGTATGATCCCTCACATTGGTGCGTAAAATTCATTTCTTGGGTGGTTAGCTGTGATGCTACTGTTATCCTGCTCTTTAGGGAGGAAACGAGATAGGAAGAAAATTTAAAAAAAGGCTGGAGGGGCATGTCCTGTGGATCGGGGCCTTGGAATTTTAAGGCGTGTTTATTCATATGACTTCTATTACTATCCTAGTTTAAATAAGCACTAACCAAACAAGTGTGTAGTAGGATGCCATCTAACTGGTTTTGTTATCTTGATTGCACGATATACATCACTTCCAGTCATTTCCTCTTGTATGTTCTGATTTTCCTTTTTCTTTTTAAATGGTTTTCACAGCACGCGTGTGGTTGACTTGATTGTCCATATGGCAAAGACTCATTAAGTTGGCGGGGATGGCGGCTAGAATGGATGGATTCCTAGAGGCCTCATGTCAATGTCCATTCCAGGTGGTGTTCAGTTTCTGTTAGTAGTGGAGGATGTAAGTTTGAAATAAAGGTGTTTTTGGGAGTCTTGGAGCATTTGCTATCCGCAGTTGTTTAGTTTCCATTTCTGTCGTAGAGGAAGCTATACTTTCCTCTAGATGAGCAAACTATTTTCATGTGTTGGGAGAAATAATGTGTGTTGCAGTCTCGTTTTTCCTGTTCTTTTTTCTTTTATGTAATTGTGTTGTATTAAGTTCCAATTATGGTTAAAAATATAGCGGGAAGTCGCATATACTACGAGCTATGATGGATCATGAGATCCGATGCTCGTTCCTCGAGCATGAGCAGTATTTTTGATATCAATCGAGAGGGATGGAATTCCTCTTTTCGTGTAGTAACATGAGTTTGAAGAACTCTGATTTCTTCCCTCGAGTCTATCGATCGAACAGTTTGAGAAGTAGGACAGTTACTATTGTTCTGGAGAAAATATATGTAAACCAATACCATTGTAGAAATTTGGCATCACTACTACCTGCTCATTTTCCTTCTACGAAGCTTTTGGAGCTGAAGAGGTTTTATGTTCATCTTAGAGCATCCACAATGATACTAATTTGGTAATTTGGAGTGCTTGAGACGATACTTTCATGATAAATCTTCTTGATAAATCCTGTGCCAGATGTCCCTAGTGGATTTTATCAAGTGCTAGATGCCCAAAGTGGAAACATTTTGGCACTCCAAAACATCTGCCTGACCTGGAAAATTGTAGTCACTCCATATTATGAATAGTGAAGATTGTACTGCCCTGGTTGCAGTGGGAGAAAGTTTGTTGTATTCATACGTCGTCTTTATTTATATTTTAGGCTGTTTTTTGACATTTTACAGCAGGCAATCCCCATAGCAGATTGAAGTAAGCATTCTACCAGCAGCCATGGGAGTTCGGAGCCCAGGAGTTAATTATGGCCTTGTGAATACTGTAGATGGGCTCTAGCAAGTCTCCTAAGAGTCTCGAATTTATCAGAACCAGCTTTCATCCGGCGTTGCAAAAAGGTTGCATGCACTAGGATGTGGATCGCAATCGTCAAAGCGATGACCAGTTTCTATATGAAAGATACGAGGCAATAACAGAGGATCCATTCAAGTGGTCTCATGCTTTGTAACCAAATGTTCTTTTAAATATAGAAAACTAGCTTTAAATATAGAAACAACTTCAGAATATAATCAACAATGCATCACAACATATTTTGATCAGCATATGGGATGCACACGCTTCATCACTTGGGAGACATTAGCATTGTGACTCAGGAGCTGAAAACCAAGGAAACAATGTATCACCATTTCCGCTCCGCTCGTACTCCTTAACTGATGTTCAAACTGGCAAAACGCCAATCAATCAATTTCTCCATCCTCTACATCATTCACAGAACGAGGAAGGCTTGGGGGTGGTTCAACCACTTCCTCCTCTTCCTCTTCATCCTTCATGTATAATCCAAGTTGCTCCAAGGGGTTACTGCCTTGAAGTTTGAAACTGCCAAACTCGTTTTGAGAAAGCTCCGGGCTCATCTCATCAATGAAACTTGTTAAATCCTCTCCATGTGAAGCCCTGAGCATTTCTAGATCTTCCATGAACTGACTGTTTTCATTGATATCCACGGTCTTTTCCATCTGCATATACCAGAAATTTGCTAATTTGCTGTTTGCATATCTGAGATGTGCTTTGCCAATGGCTTCACCCAAAACATATTTTCTTACCTTCTGCAGAGCCTGGCGTGCCGCTTCTCTCTCCATTTCCCTCTTCCTTTTGGCTTCAGCTGCAGCTTCCACTTCAGCTTTCCTTTGAGCCTCTTCAGCTGCCCGGGCCTCAGCTTGAAGTCTAGCTTTTTCTGGCAAATGGTCAAAGACGGAAAATTCAGAAAAAAACTTCACGTAATGCCATGAAGCTTTAAACTCTTAATAGAAACATTGTCTGGTTCCAAAACCTTCTTTTTGCCGCCGCTCAAGTTCTTCTCTCTCAATCTGCAATTTCTCAGGATCCTGCTTATCCCCCTGAACTCAAACATCGTAAATGATGACAATTCTATGATGTCCACAAGTATTTTCACACATTAAGGCAACCTGAATAACATTTCCCACATAGAAACCAACCTTTTCAAGTGCCTTTTCTCGTGCCTTAAGTATTACGTCAGCAAAACGGTTCCTCAATAATGCTGCACGATAGAGCTTTTCGGGGGAGACTCGTCTCTCAGATGGAGGACTATCCCCTATAATATTACAGCATGATAGATGAGATAGCGACACTAAAGAAAGAGCGACACAATCTTCTCAATGATTATGCTTATTAGCTTACCCTCTTGGAGGCTATATGGCACAGCAGTAACTGGTTTCTCTTGGGAATGCACATCAACTTCACCCAATCCATTCACAGGTTCTGCACGAGGAAAACAAAATGTAGGATAACTTTGGCTAAATCTTAAAGAACAAACACAGCACACATGTATGGCATATACAAAGTATGCAAAAACTCACTACTACTTCCATCTTCTGCGTCAACAGCATTACTTCTGCTTTGCTCCAGATCTGCTGTAGTTGTCATGTTCTCCTTTTCCTACCATTTGGGAAAAGAAAAAGAAAATGACAACTCAGAGAGGCAGTAACACGAAATATGTGTAAACTGTGACAACAGAATTAATTAGACATTTAGACTTATAAGAGAGTAGAGACATCACGCCATACATTACTCGCAATAACAGGAATCGTATTCTTGGCTATATCCGATTTGCTATCTGGTGAACTGCCAGAATCCGAATCTGAAAAGGAAAGTTATGACAAAAAAGGTACAAGTCAGATCACAACATTCAACTCGATTATACTACTGTAATTCCACAAGCAGGCTCTTCCTCCAGCAAAAAAGACAACTTTTAATAGTCTCGAAAATGTATGAAATATGAAACTTCAGCAACAGTGGTGGCAATATCTGGGAAGAGAAGATGTACAGCCTCACCCTCACATTCGAAGAGGCTGTTTTTGTTGTTTAACCTTTGACCCCTAAGTTGCGATGAAGCACCTACCACTAGGCCAAGGTTCACACTAACAAGACACAACACCAAGTGCACCACATCAGTGGCAGAGTTTGGCTAGCTACTGTAAAACTATGGCTAATGGATATTGCAAAAATTTCTTTCGAGGCATTAGTTTAGGCGTGCCTAACCCTAGGTCGTCATGAGTTTTTGTTAGTATTTCGATCTTTTTACTGCTTTGTAATTTTTATTTTGCTTCCTGTATCATTGGACTGCATTCCTTACACACCCTCTTAATAAAGTTTCTTTCGCGTTCAGGGTGAAAAAAAAAATGAACAGGTAACACCTAGATTGCAATCAAACTTCTTAACCACAGAGCCACAGTTTACAATTTGTCAAGAAAATGTAGGAGAAAAAAAGAAAGATAAAGGGAGGTGGTTTAGGGGTGTGGGTGGGCTGAGTGAGAAGGGGAGGTGGGGATGGCCGATGGGAGGCATCATGCTACATTCGTGCTCAAGTGGCACGGGGACGCAATGAGTTAAACTACATTTATTCCTGAATTTGTAACTGGAAGTTGGGTAATATAGACTAGCAATAAATGCAAGCGGCAAAGACTACAAACTCAAAAGAAATCAGCCAACAAATGAGTGACGTATGACCATAAAAATCTGTACTCTTCACCAAATATAATCTAAAGCAACTACTTAGGACGGATGGAGGAGCCAACAAAGAGATAATGGTCAGCACTCTTGGTGACGAAAAAACACTTATAGATCCAATAGAGAACCAAATTCAGTCAAACGGGGTATGAAGATTCAAAAGCTTCAGAAGTTGCCTTAAATTTTCAGAAGTCTCATGTTATGGCTGATAATTTGGAGATGGAGTTAAATGCTTGGTCTTACCTACATGCCACCAAAATGAGGAGGAAAGTAGCTTTGGCATCTTTAGTAACTTGTTGGAGTATTTGGATAGAGAGAAACAACAGAGTTTTTCTATGGTATTAGCTCAGCACTAACAAAAATGCATTTTTCAGAAGACAGAGAAATTTGAAACACCTGAAACCCGTGATGAACCATTTCCAATAAAGAAAATTTTCAGTACAGTAAGATTCCAATGTTTCCAACCGTTTTTCAATAGTTGGCATCATGAATCAGATAATAATTTGATCAAAAAATAAATGGAAGTGACAATATTCCTTAATAGGGATTGATCTTTTAACACCAGAGCTCCCTAATGCTTCAACAATTATCTCATACAAAAATCTTCCTACGTAAAATATAAACTCAGCCATATTAAGTCATTCTAAATTCAGCACTCTCACATTTGTAAACACATTTCATGAAAGAGAGCAGCTTCTAAACACAAACAGAGAAAATTAATTGAACCCAAACAAGTGAGTCAATAGCATAGCTAGGAAGCAACTCCGAAGCAATTGCTGTGGAGACAAATAACAACACCTAAGAATCTTGAGAAAATTAAAGAAAGGCAAGATTAAGCGAACCACCCAAGATTGCAAGAAAAATTTTGCATTCAACAAGGGAAGAAGATTTTGTTAGTAACTATTCACAAAGACTAGCCTAAAATATTGAAGTTATCCATCATATGAAAGTACTACATCAGGGCATGCATCGTGCAATAACTCATTTAATACTGATGCACAACAGATTTAGCAAAACTGCCCCACTACTGTTTTGACTGATTTAGGGTTTGACAAAATTTGGGGTTGCTGCAAATTTAGGTTCCCAGACTGGAAAGCAAATTTGGCATGCAGGAGAAGATATAATTTTTGTGGGGATACAGCTGTGAAATGGCCAGAAAACATGGGAGATTAATGGGGAATGCAAGGAATGGGGTCAGATGAAAGTTGGAGGTAGAAGATATAGGAAAAGTGAAGGTTGCCGGATGTGAAATTGCTTGAAGCAGTACCCGAGAATACTGTAACAAGATAGAAAAAGGAGGGAGAGAATAATTTTGAATGCAGAAGAAAATTTATTGAAAGCCACCAAGGAGGTGAAACCCAAAGAGAAAGAAGGAAAAGAGAAATCACAAAGCCTGCCAAAGAAAACCATTAAGTGCCCACCAAGCCAATTGTGTCTACAAAGTTGATATAGATTCTAGAAAGCAGAAACCTGCTAGTAGAGAGCAGGTTGTGTATACAAAAATCTACATCAGTTTCCTTTTCATTGAAAGTTCATTTGTTCCTTTCCAACCAAATTAGCCAACATGTAAATCAATAAGGCTGCAGTCTATAACCAACTAAAGCTTTAAAAAGAATCAATACTCATCAACAAAATAGGACTAGACAAAGACCTAACATGAATAATGAATCTCAGGAAATATGGAATTACAAATTTATGATAAACCCAAAAATTAGAAAAGTTGACCTTAAGAAAAAATGTAAGCTTCCCATTCTGCATCATATATACTCCAATCCTCAAACTAAACAATAACAAATCAACAGCAATGAAGCAAGTGAAAAGAGAAAAGAACCACAAACCACTAGATGAAGAATCTGATTCACTATTGGAGCTACTTGGGCTACTGCGTTTAATGTTCCTACTGGGTCCATCTTTCTCTATCTCTACGGAAGGATAGTTTGACATGGGAGCGTCATCCCCACCAACAATATCTACATCTTCCTCTGCAGGATCATTGCATAAAGCCATACATATGTGAGTTTCCAGGACATGTACTAATAGAAGTTCAGAAATGAATAGGTATAACACTGCAAAATACAAACATTGCCCAACATTACAAAATGAACAAAGTTAGATGCAAAAGATACCTTTGAATGGTTGCCTCAATGTATTGCCCATTCCAGACTCATGGACAAGCTGCAGTACAAAAGCCAATTTAGAAGCAAATACATCAGGAACTGTTTAGAGTTTACCACCAGAGTCAAAGAAGGTTATAAGAGAGATAAAGACCTCCACTTGACATGGTTCGGCTTTTGCCTCTGATTTCCGCTTCTCCAACAAATGGTCATTTAAAAGCTTCCGTAATGTAAACAATGTATCATCATTGAGAGCATCAAGATCAATCTCGATTTCGTCCTCATCATTCTGGCATTCATTAAAACTATGCTCCTTTAGAAAGACAATGATGCTTTCAGGTAGTTCTGACAACAGAGCCTCCAACTCTATGCTCAGATTGTGCTTCGCCTCATCAGTCATAATCCGACCAACAGGCTCAGCCCTGACCTCATTGTCAGTTGGTCTGTCTTTCTTCTTTTTTGAGGGTAGAATTCCTTTCATGGTTTCATTTTCCATATGAACATATGCCCGCGAAGGAACTGAGGGCACATCAGTAGCTGATGGAAGTTTCTTCTCTATAGCTTTCCATCTCATTTCAAATTGTTTACGGAGTGTGTCAGCCATAATGTGGACATCGTTTCCAGAAGGATTGTACGTCATGGCATTAGAGAAAGTAAGCCGCACATCGTCAGCAAAACCCAAAGGACTTGAATATTCACCTGCACTGATCTTGCTCTTGATTGTGCCCAAGTCCATCGGATGCTTAATGATATTGAAATAATCTGGAATGTTTAATGTGACCACATCAACTGGGGTATTGAAAACCCAACCAAATTGATGTGACATCAAACGATTAAGTAAGCTCTCACATTGCTTCATCAACACTGCATTTGAATTATTCACTCCTACAGCAGGCTTAACTGACTCAAAACGTCCAGAGGTACTCTTCTTTACATGAGCCCCATTACGACTAGGGGGTGCACAATTTTTTCCATGTGGGACCAATATCTCACTTGGCCTATGAGCATTTTCTAACGAAGGCCTCTTTTGTCCATCACTGCAACTCCGAATATCACTTGAGGCCGAGAGTACAGCAGTATTTGAATTATAAGAAACAACTCTACTCTGCAGGACTCGTATTTTTTCAAGTTCCATTTTCAAGCTCAATTGCAAATCCTTTCTCTCAAATCGTGACATCTTTGATAATGACAAAACTTGCAAGGGGACACCGAAATTCTCATGCCCATCTGAATTCAAACTAATGCATTTCCTTTTGAGAGCAAAAGAATCCTCGGATGCAGTCATCTCAGTGTCAATATGTCCGGAGCTCCCCAGTCCCTCTGATTCAGCCATTGTCTCAACAGCATGCCTGTTATCAGGAACAAAACCAGAGGAATGTCCCTTAGAATACTTGCGTGATTTACCCATCTCTGGAAGCAAATAGTTCTTTGATTCCTTTTGACCAGTAAACTCTATGGGAATTGAAGGTGCCATAAGATTAACTTCCAGTAACTGCACATATCAACATTGGCAATAAGTTTTGTCCAATAAATCAATATTAACATAACAATATCCCAACATATACGAATTCATGCCAATATCTTAAGGCAGGTGCCCTAGAGAGCTTGGATCAAAGGTCCTACAACAGCCATTTCTCTCAAATCCTTCCACGAACTAGGTAAAGATCCGTACTTAACCAGTACCTGTAGTTACTTGGTCCAACTCAATAATTGCTATTCAATACTAAACTGACATCTATTATTTCACAGAGGTAACAATGTCCTGGGTTCTCCAGAAGTAGTAGTGCCAATATTCACAATTTCTTAACTCTGTGACACAAATTCCTTGGATAGGCCAGACGAAGAGCACAGGATTGGATTCAATTGAAAGAATGAAGGCTTAAATCCTGAATAACACTTTCAAGTCCTTTAACTCTTTGCGCCATAAAATATGAACTATGAACCCTAAAGGAAACACTCCCTCTTCACGTTCCACGAAAGAAAACTCTGACCCTCCGTCCCTCCGACTATAATCGAAAACAGAACTCTCACAAGGAGGAAATAAATAATTGAATCAATTTGAAGAATCAGATGTAGCATACAGGAGAGAATCCAGAACCCCCGGAAACGAGAACACTAGATTGAATCAGTGGACGAAAATAAATGCAGCAATGAGAACATTTACTAACTTTCCAATTGAGAAAATAAAACCCTAATCGAAATGCTTCACAAGAATCCAATTCAAAACCTGGATCTCGCGCGCCGAACAGCGGTTTGTAAGAACCCTATACAGAAACCCCTCTTCGCTATTTCTGAACGAGGGAGAGAAACAGAGAGCTGTAGAACGCAAATCCGGAGATCTCTGGACTAATGGGCTCCTCTACTTAAAAGGCCCATGGGCCCGTTGCCACGTAAGAAATCCCAGCCGTTGATAGTGTAGATCGAACGATAATGAGCAGATCTAGATCTAACTGCCGCAATATTTTACCGCGTTTGCTTGCTTGGATCCTAGATTCCTGGTGATTTTTTCGGAATGGGAGGAGCTCTAATTTTTCTCAAAAATCATATTAAGTCATGAAATCATATTAAGTCATGATTTTTTTAAATGATAAATCATAGTTTAGGATTTAGAAATTAGTATTTAGAGTTTAGGATTTAGGGTTTAGTATTTAGAATTTAGAATTTTTTTCCCAAAATATACTATAATCTAACATTATTAAATGATAAATATACTATTGCATTCTGAACTATTAAAATAATATTATTTTTGTATATTGTCTCCTCTCTCTTGCATCCCACCTCTCTCTTAAATAATATAAAATAAATAAAGAAATAAAGAAATAATATTTTAATGAAGTAGATATTATAATTGAGATATTGATGTAAAGATTGTTAAATAGAGACACTGTAAATTGTTAAAAAATGGTGTTTGAGGAGGTAATATAGAAAATCGGTTAAGAGACACTAATGCGAGTGTTCTAATAACACATTTTAATTCATGATTTAAAATAATTTTGGAAGAGAGTTGGATCCGGAATTAAACTGACCAAGCGGTCTGTTTTTTCGATCCAGTTTTTAGTGGAGAAATGTGTTAACTTTTTAAGAAAAAACTGACTAATCGTTTCGATTTTGACAATTTTTTTTAAAAACTCTAGATATAGGTACCCGCCGATCATTATAATTAATGTAATTAGCTCTTTATATACACGCTACCTTTTAATACATTGATTAAATTGAATTTATCAAGAGTGACCAAAAGTTATATTCCCCCATTAACCCTCATGCACTAGTGTTTGACAAAAAAAATCTCACCAACCACAAATGCCTTCCTGTTCTATTTTCTTGACTTGATCAATAGAACCAATGACTCATGGATTTGATCCACAGACTACATATAAAACATTGGATTCATTTCAAGCTGAAGCCCCACTACATGTGGACTTAATCCCAACCATAAACATCGTCAAGTAAAGAATCAATTAACTCTCTTTTCTTTCTTTTCCCTTCCCCAAATCCCTCAATCCAAATACTCTAAAGATTAGCAATATCGACACAAATTAAGTTAGTATTGATGCAATTAGATTGTAATTCACATCCCCATATCCTTGAATAAAGTTGGGATTCGATCAGAAACGTAACTATGAAATCACAAGGCTCATTATTTATTCATCCGGAAAGTTGCAACACAAGATAAACATCGATCCAGCGACAGAAAAAAGAGGAAATGAACTGAGTTAGATCTTAGATGCACCCTTGGGATAGTGAACAACGATGTTATCATAAGCATTCAGAGTCAGAAAATCATCCAGAGTTGGTGCAGTGCATTGCCTAATGAACATCTTACCAGCCTCCTTATACATTCCCTTCTTAAACTTCTCTTTCCCAACCTCCATTTCAATCCTAGCCATCTCTTCTTCCACAACTCTCCCAAACAGTTCCAAGCTCACTTTCACTCCAAGTCCATCTCCATTCAATTCCACTCCATACTTCAGCCACTGCCAGTTCTGAACCCTGCTAATTTCAGCTGTGGCAGCATCCTCCATGAGGTTGTATAGAGGCACTGAGCCTGTTCCAGTTAGCCAAGCTGCCAAGTACTGGATTCCAACCCGGGTGTTCAGGCGAAGACCTTCCAGAGTACGTACCCCCCTCGGCCTCTGCAAGAGGTCTTCTTCAGTTAGGCTTGCAGCATCTTCTCGCTTCATGGTTTGGATTTGGTTTGGGGCATTACCCATATGGTTTGTGAAGACTTCCATACATGCTGGAATTAGTCCTGGGTGCGCTGCCCAAGTCCCATCATGCCCTGCCTTCACCTCTCTCAGCTTGTCCTTCCTAACTAGCTCCATCGCTGCCTCATTCGCATCTGGATTATCGCGAATTGGAATCTGAGCTGCCTGTTTGATAACCAAGTATTAAGCATCTCACATGGTATCAAAGCGTTCAATACTAAACAACATTAGCCATTTAGCCCTAGTGTTCAAAACTCAATGCACTATTCCATGTTAAGGTAACTTTAAGCCCAGAAGAATTACTTACCATACCACCCATGGCATGCACACCACGCCTATGGCAGGTCCTGATGAGGAGATCAGAATAACTCCTCATGAAATGCTGGGTCATCCCAACTAGAACTCTGTCTGGCAATAGCCTATCAGGGTGAGCTTGGAATGTCTTGACATAGCTGAAAATGTAATCCCATCTTCCACAGTTCAAACCAACAGAATGATCCCTCAATTCATAGAGGATTTCATCCATTTGAAACACAGCAGGTAGTGTTTCAATCAGCACAGTTCCTCTGATGCTTCCTCTTTCAATTCCTGCCATCCTCTCTGCCCTCTCAAATACACTGTTCCATATCTTAGCTTCCCTACCAACAGCATCAAACACGAATCTCTAATGATTAGCAAAATTGGCTTTTAGGGTTAACTCATACAAGTGTTCGACAAATTGCTTTTACCTGGAGTGCTCCATTTTGGGGAGATAAAAGAAGGGTCCAAATCCTGCACCTTGTGTTCGACGAAATGCCGCATAGTTATGGAAAAAGTAAAGGCCAAAGTCCACTAGACAACCGGTTGCCGGCTCACCGTCGATGAGAATGTGCTTCTCTGATAGGTGCCATCCTCTCGGGCGAACAAAGAGCTTAGCAATCTGATCACTTAACTTGTAAACTCTGTTCCTTGCCTTATCATGGAAGCTTATAGTTCCATTCACAGCATCCTTCAAGTTAACTTGCCCTCTCACCAAGTTCTCCCAGGTTGGTGACAGTGCATCTTCAAAATCAGCCTATCAAAAACAATAGCAAAATTTGGGATTAGGGATTTCTCTGAAAATTATCCATATACAGAAATTCTTAGAAACCTGCCATTGATGATAATGTAAATTTTGTCATACCATGAAAACCTTAGCTCCGGAATTAAGAGCATTGATGACCATCTTCCTCTCCGTCGGACCAGTAATCTCCACCCTCCGATCAGCAACAGCCAGAGGAACAGGCGCACAGCTCCACTCCGTCTCCCTTACGTTCCTCGTCATTGGATCAAACCCTGGAATCGCCCCCTCATTGTACTTCCTCTTCGCTTCCCTGCGACACTCAATTGCATACTTAATTTCGTTTCTGAATTGTCTCTGCAAGTCTGCAACAAATTGCAAAGCATCCTTAGTAAGAATCTTCGCAAACTCCTCATCGTATCGACCGCGAATGTCCACTCCTTCCGGCACATCATAGACACCGACCTTCTTCACACCCTGTTCTGGATAACCGTAAGTCTCCATTCCCACCATTGTTGGCTATCTTCAATCTTAGGCGGCAATTGTTGGAATATGCGTGATCAGTGTGAAGGAAGAATGCGAATATATACAAGGCAAGTGGATAACAACGCATGGTATTATCGTTATGGCGACTGGCTTTACGTGCGTAACAGAGATCAAACATGACGCAGTGGATTGGAGAAGATAGAATTGAATAATTGATTACTTGAATTCTGTGTCCGCCTCGGGACGCGCGGTTTATCGAGATATGGTATATGTTTGGCAGTGTGTTTCAACTGCGTTTAATTGCACCGCACCTCACAACACCACAGTTTTTTGTGACACGCCAAACAACTTTTGCGTTCCAACTCATCTCACAGCACCACAGTTTTTTACCTCACCACACCTCACAGCACTCCCAAACGCTTACAATATATGTTGAATTGTCCTAGGTAATCAAATTAGGTCGATTATTTTATTTTAGATTAATGTACAAGGTAAACGTTAAGTGATTTTATATTAATATTATTAATCATCTAATATAATCGTAATTTAGATACGCCAAACACACCTCACAGTACCGCACCACAGTTTTTTACCTCACAGCACCTCACCACACCTCACAGCAGTTGACAACACTCCCAAACAAGCCCGTGGTGGGCTGGGCTTCTCAGGAGTTCGGTGCATATGGGCTATGAAACAAACTGGCCCAATGTTTTCTTCATGGCTTATAGGCTTTGACGGTTTGATTCAATCTGGACGGTCCAAACCCACATTCTGAATGGGTTTTTGTGGCAAGAGAGGTACTGTTATTGTGGCCCAACTCATTAATGAGATTTGGATCCGGGTCCTTACTGGGCTTTGCAGGGTTGTAAAAACGTAAAAGCAAAGGCCCAAGGAACTAAGATTCCAAATTTAGTAAGGGCATAAGAATCGACAACCCCCGTTGTTGATGAGCCCTTGTTGCGACAGAATCTAGGTTTCTTTGAACAATGTGATATCTCACACCCTGGGTAAATCCTTAATCCTTCTCCCTCTTACTAAGACTACAAAATATTCTTGTGAATTATGGTCAATGCCAGGTATAGAAATAGTGATTTCAAATCCAAAGGTTAATCGTACTCTCTTACTACTCTACATAAGATAAGAGTTTGGTTTTTGAGGGTAATAGTGAAAAAGTTGACAGATAAATCATCGTTATTATCACTCTTCACCTCCTATGACTCTTGGTTCAATTTTTTCGAAGTCATTGGATTCTTTCTCGTTCGAGAATCTCCTCCTTGCTTCCACTCCGTCCCAAAGAGTGGTTAGGCCCAATTCTAGAGTCCCAAATATTCTCCCCATTTTAACTGCCAGTCCATTTTAACTTATGTTCATGGATATTGTGGAGCAAATAACTACACTCTGTATGTACGGTTCTAGAAGATTGACATTTCCCAGACAAAAGAATTTTATCCAAAAACAGTTTATCCGACAATTCAGTTATCCGACTGTTACCGCAGAAGCAGTTACAATGAGAGATTATCAAGGGGCGGTTAAATTGTCTCATAACCGCATCAACTGACAAACCCCAAGGCCTATAAATACATATCGTTTCACATTTGTAAAGCATCATTAACACTCAACTCTAATAAAAGATCAGACTCCGTGGACATAGGCAAATTGCTAAACCACGTAAATTTTGTGTCGTCATTTTCTTAAATCTTTCTACTTTATACGTATTTTTTACTTCAGTGCAAATTGAGCATCGGCAGATATTATTAATATACTTATCAATTGGACTGCATCAACATCTGGTCTCAACAGCAACTAATTAACTTGCCAATACTACCACATGATGTTGATGCATAGCACCCCAATTTACAGTCTGTTTACGGCATCACAATTTCGCCAAACCACCGGAGACAGCAAGATTGACAAGCTCCCTCCGCAAAATCTTTCCTGCTGCAGATTTTGGAATAGAATTCACAAAAGCTACGCGGCGTACTTTCTTATATGGCGCAACCTGCAACACAAAATCAAAAACTATGGCTTAGCAAGGCCAAGAAAAACACATGCTGGATGAGGTATGAAGTGAATAGAAACAGATCAAATTATTAGAACGAAAATTTATGCACATTTGATAAATAGAAAAGGGTGAATGAGCTCTTGAAGGCTTATTTATGAGAAATTTTTGCAACAAAATCCATCTGTTTTGAAACTTTGGTAGGTGTTCCGGAGATTACCAGTTTTGCAACAAAATCTATAACTTGAGCCTCAGTGATGTTGCTCCCGGGTTTCCTCACCACAAAGGCCATGGGAATTTCCCCTGCATCTTCATCAGGGTACCTGACTCCGGAAAATATGATTAGCAGTATACACCAGCAGACACTAACAAAGAAAAATATGAAGATGCTGTCTAAACATAAAGAAGATATTCACCACTTCATCAAAGAACAGAAAAACATAGAGAAGACGGCAAAAGATACGTACGGAACCACAGCTGCATCAGCTATTTCAGAATGTGCTTGAAGTACATGTTCCAACTCAGCTGGAGGAACCTGCAAATCATGGGAAATACGACCGTATGACCATATATTGATAGGAATTACTGCGGCAATAACAGATGGATAGTAGAATCTAATAAGCAAAGATAAGGGTCCAAGCACCTGATATGCCTTGTACTTTATCAACTCCTTTAACCTATCAACTATGTAAAGGAAACCCTCGGAGTCAAAATAACAAAGATCACCAGTCTTTAACCATCCTTCTGAATCCAAGGTTTCAGCGGTGGCTTTTTCATCTCCTATATAACCTGCAACAGAATCATCATTGAACTCATAAAAAAGGAAACAATTAGTGGTTTAATCAGGACAAAATGAAGCCGGTAACACGTCGACGACAAGTAAGACTGAGTCGAAACCCATACGGGTGAAATAAGGCTCCTAACCCCCAGAAGTGAGCAGGCCTATGAAACCAAGAAAACCACAGGGAAATATTCCTAGCTAGTTCGAACTCCCGACCTTAGCGTCATCTGCCTTAAGCCCAAATATATAACCAACTGAGTTATTGCTTGGTGCTCTATGACCTTTCCAATCTAAATGGTATAGCCTATAAGTATTTATAGATTATACATGACATTACAGATTACAGAGGTTGAGAGCCAATCACAAGCCAAGGCAGACCCCTTCATAGTGAGTATAGTAGATAATAATGCTGAATGTTTGCACACACACACAAACAAGTTAAGAAGCTATTACCTTTCATAATCGTGGGGCCTCGGATCCACAGCTCCCCTCTGTGACTAGGGGGTAAGGGCTCTCCAGTTACAGGATCAACTATCTTGGCTTCAATATATTCTGACAGGCGGCCAACAGAACCATGACGAGCAGCTTCGTCAGGCCCCATCATCCTTGATGCCCCTGCTGTGCTCTCAGTTAAACCGTAGCCCTGTGGCAACAATCACAATATCATAAAATGTTGTCCATATATTACAATAATGTGATATATTAGTTTCTACTACCAATTATCAAGAACTCAAATCAGCTTGTTGATATTACAGTCTTTCACAAAAAAAGTTAAGTCACTTTTTTTTTGATAAGCACGGCATATATCAAATATAAGATCAAACAAAAGGGATACAAGTAACAGGGCATCTAAGCGATGGCCTGGAGAAGGACAAACCAAACAGGTAAACTACACTATGAATCACCATCTCACAGCCATAATGCAATGTCAGAACTTCTTCGAAGTCCCTCCTTAGCCAATAGATCTGCCACATCATTACCTTCTCTTAGGATAAGTCACTTTGGGCATTATATTTTACCAAGTATAATGCTTGAGACTCAAAATATGACTCAAAAGGATCACAATTAATGTGAAGTGTTAAATGTTAGGTGAATTCTACGTGTGAGTTTATAATCAATGATTATTTACATGTCACATGGATTTATGAATCTTTTGGGATCAAATTTTGGGTGGACGTAAAAAAGCCACCCAATCTTGTCGGCAACCAACCCCGGGGACCCAATAAGCATCACGCCGTAATAGTATTGCAAAACTTTTGCATTTGTTCCCGACACATCCAATGTTCAATACTTTTACTTCATGTGACGCTCTTCTACAGACCTCTATTATTAAAACGCAGTGAAGGAAGGCAAGTATTAAGAGTAAATTTTAAAAATAGTCCCCAACTTCCAGCAATAAAAAGAGAAAAAAGTTTTACTTTGATTGCCCATTGAAGAAAAGTTTAGAGATTTAGCTTTGATTACCTGCACAATTTCTATGTGTGGGAATTTCTCTTTGAATTTCACTATGATATCCTTTCCAAGGGGGGCACCACCCGACCCGAGCACCTGGAGCGAGCTGAGATCGTACTTTTTAGTCAGCTCCGATTTCACCATCCCCACTATTAGCGGCGGCGACACTGGCATGTATGTCACACGGTAACTTTCAATAGCCCCCAACATCGTCTCGAACTCGAATCTTTCCATAAGCACCAGCGTAATCCCCATCGTACACGACCTCAACATCATTAACAGCCCGTACGCGTGAAACAAAGGAAGCGTGAACAACCACCCCGGATCCGGTTTCGGTGCTCCCTGGTTCGAATCAGCCACTGTTTGGCAATAACCGCCGACAGCCCCGATCAAGTTGCCGTGAGTCAATAATACGGCCTTGACTCGGCCGGTTGTCCCGGACGAGTAGAGAATTGCGGCCGAGTCAGACTGATTCACATCGACTGGTCGAAAATAATTACCGCTTGTATGAGTCAAGAGGGAGAGGAACTCGGGTGAGTCGATAAGGACGGAGCCGCGAGGGAGCGAAGGTAGTTTTTGGACGGTTTTGGAGGTGGCGAATGCGATGACGGGTTTACTGAGTTGGAGTTGGTGAGTCAACTCGGATTTGGAACTGATTGGATTGGCGGGAGAGATTGTGACGCCGATAGAAAAGAGAGACAATAACAGAACCGGAACATGAAGAGAAGTCGGAGCGAGGATTAAAGCGACATCATTTTTAGATAGAGAGTATATCTTCTCAAGTGATTGAGCGAGAGACTGCGTTTGCTGGATGAACTGAGAGAACGTGAGGCTCTGTCCAGTAGCTGAGTTCACCAAAAACGACGTCTTTTCGGCGTTGATGGATGAGTGGCGGAGGAGAGAGAAGGTGTATTCAGCAACTGAGAGAGGCTGATGAATAGGAGGCAGAGGGACTGAAGCTCTAAGGCTATGGTATATCTTTGTCTCTGAACAGTAACCACTGTTTAGATCTGTCGAATTTGTGTTTGTGTTTGTGTTCGACTCTGTTTTAGCCATTTGAGAAGGAACGTAGCAGAAACAGAGCTCTGGTCTGTGGTGACAAAATTAGTTTAGAGAAGGAACAGACGAGGAGTAGATAGACAAGACAACTAATGCTCGAATCTACAAATATGACACACAAGCAACCTGCAAAAAGCAGAGAAGGTGACAGTCGGAAAATCCTTGTACTGGAGTGCCGGCCAAAGAAAACTTCCACGATCAACACTATGCTAAAATCGTAAGAGAAGTGCGCGATGAAGAAATACAACCGTAACCGTCGTGAGTGACGCGACGAGAGGATGTTTGGTGGTGTGCTATCAGTGAAACCGTAGCCTTGTGGCAACAATGACAATATCGCCAAAATATATTTTGGTTCATGTACGATAATGTGATATATTAGTTTCTACTACCAATTATCAAGAACTCAAATCAGCTCTTTCTTCTTTTTTTTTATATTTTTTTTACGGTCTTGTCACATAAACTTAAGCTACTATTGTGGAGTAGCGCCTGCTTTGTCAACCAGGCAAAATAATTGACATAACGACATCAAGTTGAAGTCACATTGGTGCAAACAGGTCACATTCCTCACTCCGATGATCCCGACGACTGAAAGAGATTCGTGACATGGACATGGACATGGACATGGACATGGACGTAGCATAAAATAGTAATGATAATGATTCCAAAAGTTAGTATCTCAGCCGAGTTATATGTACTTGTGCAACAACCTCAATAGTTAGAGTAATTGAGATACCAATAACTGACATTTTTGATCATAAAATATAACAAGAGGAAAAATAAAAAGAAACTCAAAGTCTCAATCTTGTTGACATCCAACCCAGGGGACCCAATGTTCGATACTAGTTTTCCATACAATTCAAGAAACACGAAAACATAATTTGGAGATATAAGATCTTATTTTAAGATTAATTATACTTTGTAGCACCAAAAGATAAGGATCGTCTACAATTTTAACACTTAATTTTTTTTTTTGTTATAATATCATCACCCATTGTTTCAAAATGATACATGTAAAGGAGTCGGTCAGATTTCAATCAATTTCGAGTAGGGGTTATGCTGATGTGACAATGAGTAGAATTTCATTGGTTAATATATTTTGACGTGAAAATAATAAAAAAAATTCTGACCAAGTCCCTAACGACATTGTAAAAAAAAATTTTGAATGTTAAAATTGTAACGACCCCTATTTTTCGATAGAGTTTTCATTGGTCAATATATTCTGGAGTGAAAATAATAAAAAAAATTCTTGATGATTATAAGAAAAAAAATTTTGAGTGCTAAAATTGTAACGATCCCTATTTTTTTGGTGTTACAAAGTATAATTAATCCCTTCTTTTACTACATATGTGAAGCTCTTCTATAGTTCTATAGACCATTATTAAAACTCAGTGAAGGCAGGCAAGTATTAAGAGTAAATTTAAAGAAAAAATCTCAAATTTCAAGCAACAAAAACAGAGAAAAAAGTTTCTTTGATTACCTGTCCAATTGCCACGTGTGGGAATTTCTCTTTGAATTTCTCTATGACATCCTTTCCAAGCGGGGCACCACCCGACCCGAGCTGCTGGAGCGAGCTGAGATTGTACTTTTTAGTCAGCTCCGATTTCACCATCGCCACTACTAGGGGCGGCGACACCGGCATGAATGTTACACGGTACCTTTCAATAGCCCTTAACATTGTCTCGAACTCGAATCTTTCCATAAGCACCAGCGTCATCCCTATCGCAACCGCTCTCAACATCATTAATAGTCCGAACACGTGAAACAAAGGCAGTATCAATAACGACACCGGGTGCGGATCCGGTTCTCCCTGTTCCGAATTAGCCCCTGTTTGGTAAACACCTCCCACAGCTGCGATCAAGTTGCGGTGAGTCAATACTACGGCCTTGACTCGGCCGGTGGTCCCGGACGAGTAGAGAATTGCAGCCGAATCGGACTGATTCACATCGATTGGTCGAAAATAATTCCCGCTTGTATGAGTTAAGAGGGAGAAGAACTCGGGCGAGTCGAGGAGGATGGTGCCGCGAGGGAGCGAGGGGAGTTTTTGGGCGGTTTGGGAGGTAGCGAATGCGATGACGGGTTTACTGAGTTGGAGTTGGCGAGTCAACTCGGATCTGGAACTGATTGGATTGGCGGGAGAGATTGTGACGCCGAGAGAGAAGAGAGAAAAGTAAAGAACCGGAACGTGCACAGAAGAAGGAGCGAGGACGAAAGCGACATCGTTTTTAGACAGAGAGTAAATCTTTTTAAGCGATTGAGCAAGAGACTGCGTTTGTTGGATGAACTGAGAGAACGTGAGGCTCTGTCCTGTAGCGGAGTTCACCAAAAACGACGTCGTGTCGGCGTTGATGGATGATTGGCGGAGGAGAGAAAATGTGTATTCAGCGGTTGAGAGAGGCTGATCAATAGGAGGCAGAGGGACTGAAGTTCTAAGGCTGTGGAATGTTTTTGTCTCTGAACAGTAACCACTGGTTGGATCGATCGAGTTTGTTTTTGACTCTGTTTTAGCCATTTGAGAAGGAAAGTAACAGAAACAGAGCTCTGGTCTGTGGTGAGAAAAGTAGTTGACAGAAGGAACAGAGACAACGTAGACAGACAGATGTTGTTTGTCGTCGTCTGCGTCGTCTTTATCTGTTGGTAGTTTTCAGTTTCTGTACAAGGACGATTTGAATAATTGTGTCTACAGAAGATTCAACGTCGCGAATTAAGACTTTTTCTAAGAGAGCGTATGAATTTTCTCACCACGAAATTGCCGGAAATGCATTTCCACGACCACGAATGCAAGCAGGTAATTGATTGAATCCATTTTTAACAATCTTAAATTAATTAGTATTCCATTTTAAGATGTACGTAATAATATCAGATAAGATATGAACGGGCAAAAGATATGGCGATTGTTTCTGTTCAAGGTAAATTTTACCGAGAAAATGATTTTCTTTTTCCTGTTTAAAGCTTATAATATCTGAAAGTCGTGGCCCGTAAAGGTCGTACGTTTGCATTTTCAAAACCGTTGATGAGGATTCTGGCATTCTTCCAATCCATTGGATTTTCCCAGCCCATTTGTTTACTTGATGGGCAAGCCCATTACTCCGCCTACGAATCGTAGAAGCCCTTGAATCACCCTTATTTGAATAGATGATAGAGTGAATGAGAGTGAATTTTAATTAATTGAGAGGTAATAAAATGTTGAGTTAGAGAGTTAACTAAGGAAAACTTTATCCCTTCTTTACCCCCACTTAACTCTCTCATTCCTATAATTAAACTAAGGTGAAGTTTTCATCTTTTCTTAACATCTTCATTTAATTCTCTAAAACATCAATTTAAGCAAACCCGGCGAGACCCACAAGTTGAGTTATGTAGTCTAGTGAGGCCCAATGGGTCAGCCTTTCAATGGGGGGGGGGGGGGGGGGGGGACCATCCCTGAGGGTCTGAACACATGGGTTTAGGGTTTGTATAGTGTAGACTGTAGTCCAGGATTTTACTGCGAGAAAATCTGTGTAGAGAAAGATGCCTCGCACGACCACGGTCGAGCTCCCCGGTTGGCCTCCGCTTCGAGCCCTAACTTTCGATGACCTAGGTCTTGTGAAAGGTCACTGCTTAGAAGAATACTCTATCACTTCTCTCACTCAATTCTACTGATAGATTACTCCTACTCCTGATTGTTTTTCAAATGCAAAGAAGGAAGGAAAAAAAACCTCCCGATTGTTACCGTTCCTCGTGTTTCCGAATTTTCTGTAGTTGTTGAGGCTCGTACGAAGTAAGGAGGAGTTCCTGTAGGTGACAAAAATGGTATGGCCCTACCTGGTCACATAACAACAAGACGAGCTGGATTGTCTAGGCCCACAGGTTAACTATCACAGTTAGGCCCAAACCTAAAGCCTATCTTTGGGTCCATATACAATCTTTACATCATTGCTAAGTGATATAAACAGTATTCTGACACCAAAACTGTCATATTCTCTGACACTTACTTACAGGATCTTTATAGCTTTATAGACTGGTCACTTTATTATGATCCTTCCTTAGCATGATGGAACTAGGTGTCAAGGCATCCGCAGGTGTTGGCGACCCGGTACAGTCGCCAGAACATAGTAATGGCGACGCCACATATGAGCACCATTACTCGGATTACCTCACTCATAAAGCAGTTCTTATCAGTCTAATCTACAGCCGATATTTATAGGTGTGACTGGCTCACATCCTTAAGTATGACTTTCTTTCATATACGTATCTATTCATTAAATACCGCCTACAATTCTTCCATACTTTCATCGACACCTGTCTTAATTATGACATATTGTTGCTTTATCGCTTACCCTGACACAACCGGGATAGTAGACTTTTTATACACTTCTTTCATACAAGTTGGTCCAATAGTATAACTGGAATGTACACACAATTCCCGAGGTCGATCATTGTTCTCTATAAAGACCCCCCTCTTTTCATATGCGGGGGATCGAGCATTTTTCTAAATAAACTAGACAATACAAAAAACACTTTCCACAAACTCCACATAATACCTATTCAGACAAAACACCTAAGACTATAGCTGGTCTTCCATCTCCGACAAGTACTAACTTGATCGTCGGAGCCTCCACGACTGGCACCCCCAAGCCGGTTAAGGAGCTTTCACGGTTTGCCTTGTTGTGAAACTTGCAGGATCCAAAGCTGCAAACGAACCCCACAGGAAGAAAAGTTGACCTTTCAACGATTGTAGAAATCTGCTCCTACAGTTCCCAAGGTGGTTGAGCGAAGGGGAGAGCCGGACTCCTCGAAATGTGTGTTAGCAGCTTCCTTGAATGACAGCCAATCAGACCCCGTATGTGTTTCTGTTTCCCCTCAACAGTGTAATTTTGGTAGTAAAAAAAAGTTATTATTTGTTGGAAGTTGCACGTTACGCTTGTTGTGGTATGAATTATGGTTTGCTTCTGTTTGTCGATGTTCCTCTCTTTTGTTGAGAATTGCTTATTGTGCTGATTAAGACCAAAAATACTATAATGTGTTTTATCCTTTGCAATTTGCAACAATATGTATTCGAGGTCTAATGCAAAATTAGCTGTGTTGGTTTTAATTTATTAGGACGCTCTAATGCCATGCAATTTACCGTGCCTCTTAAATCTATTTGAGTTTCTTGTTTTTCCATTTTTTTAGCAACATTAACGGCAATTGAGTTTTTTTATTAGGAGATTCAGCTAACAACTGTTGCTTCTACTGATAATAAATCTTCTTCATCTCTCACTAGTTAACTTGAACTGATATCCAGCTTAACTTAGGAAAATTTTCTGTTGTTTGGGTTTGGAGGTTCATCGTGGATTTTCATCTTAAATGCTTAAATAACTTAGAGACTGTGTTTCTTTCAATATGCCCGAGACGAAAGTAGGCTGTCCTGAGGCAGGACTATCCCACAGGAATTGCGCGTTGAAAATCTGATCAACTAAATGAATAACAAATGGACTACAAGTCCATTGATTGCTATGTGGAATACATGTCTCTTTATAGAATGTTTGGGGTGCGGAGGGAAGGAAGGGATGGTATTTATATTCCTTGTTTGGATGTTTTGCTTTACTTCCTGAATTTTCGAACTTACGGGTAAGCAATCCAGTCGTTTCTTCATTGAACTCTTTCACAAAGCATATACATCAACCTCTCTCCACGCCTCTACCTTCGGTCCTTGTTGCCCTCCTCCTAAAAACAGTGTAAGTTACAATTGCAGTAGTCACCTCATTTCTGTTCAATTTTGCTTTTGCTCCTGTTTGGTTACTTTAGCCAATCCACTCACCTTGTATAGCTCAATGCTAAGGTATGGGAAAACAATGCCTTGTTTTTTCTTTGGTAACATTTGATTTCCCAATCATATCATTGTGGGATAAAAAGTTCGCTACGAGGCTGTTGGATAATACTTTGGTAACCATCCAACTGAGTTGTAAATCATCTAATCGTTTTCTTTCCCTGGTTGCAGTTATTAGCTGTTGCAAGAAAAAATGGTGCGGTGAGTTACTTTGATTTTTCTATGAATTTGGATAATGTTCTTGCCACTTCTGACCTTGCTCAAGTGAATTTGAATATTTATCTGTCTTATGTCTTATAATCTATCTCTGCGACACGTTACAGATTGAGGTACTCAACCCGCTTAATGGGGACCTCTGTGTTTCATTTTCTAATGTCAGTGATGTTGGTGTTCATCCTGAAAATGATCCTACTGTTAGTTTGCATTTATTCAAGAAACAGAGACTGGACTGCACATATAGGTATGCTACCTTAATTCTACAATTAATTTGTTTATTGATTAACATGGACTTTTTTTTTACTATGACCATAGTACTGTGCACAACATGCCCATCATTGCAAAATTTTTGAGTCAATTTAAATAATTAGTACTGAACTATTAATAATCCATATTAATGGTTGGTTTGCTGCATTTTCTGTGTTGGAAAAGGTTGTTTCCTTATACTTGGCCCCTTTTTTTGCAATAAGGTGATAATTTTTAAATTTTATTGGAGTTGCTTTCAAATTTGTTTAGATCTGTCTGTGATCTTCACATTATGTCGCCATTGTTGACTATGGTCGCTGCTTCCATACGCACTTACATACGCTGGTCTATTGTTGACTGTTAATTATTAGGACTTGCACTTTGCTTACATGTACAACAAAAGGGAATGCTACCATGAGCTCCATTGAAGTTGCCAATTCGTCTGCAGATTCTGCCTCTTCTGGTTCTTCAAGAACATGGAATGTATGTGCTTCTGGGAACATCTTGTGTTCTAAAGTTGATGGAACTGAAAATTATGCCTTATTTGGAGGGTGAGTGCTTTGCTTTATAGTTTCTACAATTGCGTATGGAGTATTTATTTTGTAACTGATATTGAGTCTCATTACCGGGATGACTTGTGCTAACCGCGTCTTCTTTTTTTTTCCTTCCTTTTGACTCAGGAAAGGTGTTGAAGTTAACTTGTGGGATCTTGGCACATGTAGTAAGATCTGGACTGCTAAACCTGTAAAGCCTTTTCATTCTGCATAACGACTATTTCGCTTAGATAGACCTTTGGTCCCTCTAAGTCGTGGTGTTACTTCTCTGGACCTTTAGAGTTTAGGTTGTATGAATTTCATAAAAATGAATTTAGAATAATATTGATTGTCTACAATCACACTCAAGGCTAAAATGGTAAATGCATTCAATTAGATTGGATTTTGCTTCTTGTATTTTTTCATGTGCATGTAAGGGTTTGTTCTGCTTTATATCTATTTGCCCCCCATGGGCAGAATTATGAGACTGTGGGTTGCAGTGATATGTATGCTTCATAGGTGCTTCTGTAGGGTTTATGAGTTTTCTGATGGACGTATACTAATTCTTTTCTCCTTATGGTTGTGGAAGAGGGGTACCATCTAGCGGGGTCAAGCATGTGGTGCTTTACCATTTCGGTCATTTTACCCCCCTTACCTTTGAATCTGAATTCTGAACAGTACTATCAACCGTTTCTAGGAAATTGCTAAAATTTGTACAGTTTAAGAAAAATTTACGAAATTGACACTGGAGACCAAATTGGTATTTCCTTATTTAGAAGGACCAACGAATAATTAGAAATTGCATCTTTAATGAATGGAAACAACAACAATCCATGACTTCTTTCCTGGTTGTCTAGCATCTAATTTGTTAACTTTTCTACTGTGTCTAGCCTCCTAAAAACAGGCTGGGTATTTTCACGCCTACGTGGTTCACATCTACAGCGTTCCTGGACAACAATGATCACCGAAAATTTGTTGCTGGAACCAATAACCATCAGGTAATCTTTTGCAGCATTATTTGTCTAATAATAGTTTTGAAAGTATATTGGATTATAGGATACTGTAGGGATCTCCAATGTTGAGTCGATGAAAATTTCCTTCTATGTTTTGGCCCTAAATGTTTTCTGTTTGTTTATGTGCTCATATGAGACTGGTGTTCCTTTCTTTACCATGATTCAGAAAAGAATAAAAATAGAATGTATTGAAATTGTAAGATTTGATTGTAAGAAGGCTTAGTTGACTACATCAGTGACATAACATAGTAGATGTCTCATTAGCTGTACTCTTTTCTAACTCTTCTTCAAGGAAAAAGAGGAAAAACTACATGTAATGGTTTTGAGCAATGTCATTTTGTTCTTTTGTAATATTGATATCCTTCTCTCCCCCCCGGATGTTTTTCAAAAGTCAGATGATCTTCGTTGTACAATCAAACATTTTGATGCTTGTAAAAGATCTAATTTCTAATATCAGTGGTGGGTTGACCAACCACTGGTTTTTCATTGTTTCGGCTATAAAGAACATTGATAATGGATGTCTGCAAGTGGATAATGGCATACGAGTTGGTGCATTTAAGACCCTGAGGACTTATTGCCTTGCTAATGGTATTCTTACTCCTTGAAAAGTTTAGATTGCTTGTGGTGGGATTCCTCTACAACTGTTTGTTTTTAGTGCACGGGAAACTACAATGTATGTTGGGGACATGGCATTTTGGAGGATTGTCTGGATAAGCATTTGCTAATATTCAGAAATCGTTAGAAAGCGGCCTGGGTTTTTAAAAAACAAAAAAGCTGAACAATTGATACATGTACACATTGCAATGATTCCACTAATTTTATGAAATCCAATTCATTAATTTAGAATTTCCTGGATGCTATCTTATTTGAACCTTTTTGTTTAATGACAGGTTCACCTCTATGATATATCTGCTCAGCGGAAGCCTGTAATATCTTTTGATTTCCGGGAGACCCCTATTAGAGCAGTCTCTCAGGATCTTGATGGCCATACGCACAGGTATAGTCCCTGTTGTTTTGAGGATTTGTATGTAGCCTGATTTCATTTGTTTCCTTCAAAAGATGCGATGGTATTCTAAGACACTATAACTTACTGCTAGGGCAAACCTTGTCGTCGTGGCAACGGTTTCCATTGTAAGTTAGGGATTAAATTCAAATTAGGGAAATAGACTCCGCACCACTGGGTAAGACTCTATACATCGGCACTCGTTGGATCTGGAAGTGGTTGTTAGGAGTCTTGTGTTCTTGATCTGAGCATAACTATGCAACTTAATACTAAATGTCTAACGTGCATTGATTTGACCTTTAGTTTTGTAACTTAACAGTTAACATGAAACATCCCCTACATTTTGGCTCAAATTTTCGACATGATTTGGTGTGGAATAATTTTCTTGACCATCCAAAAGTGTGTTTTTTTGGATGGGCCAACTTTCATCTGTGATCAAGGTTAAAAGTTTTCTTTTGTTGTTGTCGTTGTTGCTCTTCTTTTCCCCGCAGGAACGCATGGAAAGGGTACGGGAAAATGCATGGTGCTAGTTTAAGAATTCTACAAGTTAAGACGGTAACATATATTGTTGATTTGCATTTTTCCTTCTATCTTCAACAAATGCGTCTGGATATTATTAACTAACGATAGAGCAAAAGTAAATTGCTTTCAAGCGAAGATTCATGACTTCCAATTGTTTATCTCCCTGATTAATTGGAGGATGAAACATTCCTGTAGTTGTGTTAACACTTAACAGTGAAGCTATTTTTCGCAGGGAAATTGTTAGGGTGTTTTCCTGGGAAGTGTTCTGGGAGCATAAGATCCACAGCCAGGCACCCAGTGCATCCTTTGCTTGCTTCTTGTGGTAAGTTTCTGCTGTAGTCTTTTTCTTATGCATTCTAATATATGTATGTCTTGCATTACTTGACTAAGGCTGGGTAGAACACTTAGGTTGGGTCATGGTCTTATCTTGTCAGTTGGGTGCACAAAGAACATTAATCTGCTTAGCAAAAGATAGAGGTCCAATTACAATCACTGGCTTCACTTCTTTACCTGATTTCTCTTTGTTTAAGTCTAGGTTTAGGTTTGTTGTTTCAGACCTAACTTTTTTCCCTAACGTTTTTTCCCCCCTTTTTTTTAGGTTGGATGGGTATTTGCGTTTTTGGGATATAAAGACTCGGCAACCTCTTTCAGCGGTACACTTGAACTTCACTTTTAAAGTAACTTGTTTAATTGGTAGAATAACCAATAAAAGAAAAAAAAAAAAAACTAACAATATATCATTTGCCAATACCAACACTCATGTAGCTTGCAATTTGGTCTGTGTCAAAGAGAAGTAGTATTGTAAAAAGTGTCTTCTGTGATTGCTTTTGAATATCTGGGTGTCCAGTTGTGTAATGATGCAGTATTTCAAAGCAATACACTTGTAATGTTCTGGCGCTTTGATATAATTATTTATGGGAGATGAGGAAAAGGGTTATATGTGTGTGCAGTTTTAGGCTCTTACAGACTTTTGTGCAAGCTATAAAATGGCTTTTAATGCCTTCTAATTTTCTGCGGAAAAAGACCTAGTTTTAGAGGCACAGGTAAATCCTGGGCACGCAAAGTGGTCCCTAAGCCCAAGCAACAGTAAAATCACTGGGGTTTTCTTGCTACTGAGACTTGAAACCCCCCCCCCCCCCACTGGTAGCGTTTGCGACAGCCCCCTTGATGATGAATCCCTTTTTCCTGATGCATTGGATCACTAAATGCCAGAAAGTGTTGTTGACATTATTCCCTTAATAATCACCAGAAAATCTTGCTTGACATGGAATTGTGCTGTTGAGTAATACAACATTGTTAAGCTTATTAAATGCCACTTAAAAGGATATGAAGTCACTGTGTCAGGGCTCCATGGATCTACACTTGTTTTCAATTTACGTGATGCCATCACATGACTTTTGGTATATTGGAGATTTTCTGAGTATTTTCTGACTTTTGAACTCTACATATCATCCGGGGTCCAATGATGTTTTGACACTGAGGACGTGCGCTTAGATCATTATGTGGGAATTGGGATACTGAAAATCAAACTGGTCTGATATTCTAATATTTTATTATTGCATTGGGGATAGAATTCTATTTTCAAAAACTTGGTGAACTATTTTCAATCATTTTAGTTCTTAAATGATTTTTGGTGCAGGTTTTCTTGAAGCAGCATCTCATTCATGTCATTTTTTATTCCAACTTCAATGACCAAGGTTAGTGCTTGTCATTGTAATGATTTGCCGACAACCTGAACAAACTTTGTCAGTAATTTCTTTGCATGACATTAATCAATAATGAGATGCTGGTCCTCTAAAGGCTTTATTATTCCTCTCATTAGAAGAGTCCCTTCCCGCAGCAGCAGATTTGTTGCAACATGAAGAACATGACACAAACGGGATCGTAATTGATGATGAGACAGGGACAAAGCGTGTCAAGAGAAAGAAGGCGAAGAAATGCAAAGAAAGTAGTGTAAAGGAATTTAAAGAAGATGAGGGAGCAAAGAAGTCCAAGAGAAAAAGCAAGAGGGTTAAGCATGAGGCTAGCAGGGATGCATCATGATTAGAAGGCATGAGGTTAGTGATGGACACTGGAGGAACAAGTGAAATTTTGGGCATGTGATTGTGTGAAGGTGCAGAGAGAACTAACAGTTGTTGTTGCACACATCTTTGACGAGGCTCCTTGGAAGGGGAGGTTTCTTTGTTCTTTTGAGAATTATTATTATTACGGCAGTGGAGGTTGACTTGCAGCTGAGATATGTTCAAATATGAACTTGAAATTTTGGTCTTAAATTAGCAAAATAAGGTGATTTGTAAGAGTCCCATCTATCAAGTTGATATTCAGGTTGTAATGGACCTAATGGTACCAAATAGGGCTGGGGGGCTGGAAATGCCAGGAATTTTTTTAATCTCAGCCATTTATAACGGTAGTATTGGGAGATGCCAACTCAGCATCAGATTTGGAAAGGAAAAAAAAACAACGAAGCCATCCTTCTGATCAAACATCAATGACAATCTAAAGAGCTGCGTCACTAGCATTGAATTGATCTACTCTATGGGCTTGGCTTACTCAAAACTCAAAAGAAAATGGTAATGAAACAAGGTAAATTAGTAATAAAAACTAGGGATGACAATTTGTGCCTGTCCCGACCCACGTGGATTTTTCCCGATCCAAGGCTTGTGCTAGGTGGGGACGAGGCAAAGAATCTCAATCTGCATGCAGGGTGGGGCAGGGATCTGTGGGTTATAATGGGTGGGGCGGGGCACTATGGTCTGAGTCTCAATAATGAATCACTAATAAAGTTTTCTAGAGAAACAAGGTAACATGTAAAAGTAGATACATCTTCCACAAGTCACACTACCCTGCAACTGCGTTGGTGCCCGAGGAGGGGATAATCCAATTACTCGAGAATTTAAGCGGAGCCAAAGACCGAAAATAAATGCAAGATATACTTATATAGGTTCGCAGGTTGGAAATACCTAACCTACTAACAGGCCCCAAAGATGCAAGATGTACTTAAAAGCACTCCATGTAGTTTGTGCTAACAGTTGCACCAGAATCAAATATACATTTCACAGAAGTCTTGAGTCTTGTACAGAAAAGTGCAGCAATTTCTTCACAAATTCAAACCAAAACCATGAATAGAGAAAGAAAGACGTCATAATAAGTTACTGCGGTGAGGCTTCTTCTTTCTTCTCTGACAAGTAGCTGTCATAATGAAATGCATACTCTAGTTAAATCAGGTAGTATGTGTTCCTACATGCAGGACTACACGCTATAAAAAATAGTCAAAAAAAAAACTTTTATATGGGCTATTTTGTGTTGACAAATTTAAATCACCAAAATGAAGAAATTACTGCAAAGTTGTAAATTCCTTAAATGTTAGAAAGTATTTTGAAAAAATAAATATATGTAATGCCAATGGATCTGTACGAGTGGGATCTATGCAAACACTTCACCCCAAGTATGTACCATTTAGCATATAAACCCAGATCAATAATCTCGAAAACTAATCACCAAAACCCACATCCAATAATTTCCCCTCTCAAAAATCCAACCAACAGAAAGTAGAGGCAGGGAAGACAGCTCAACAAAGCAAGCCACGAACAACTTCCAAAGTCACATGAGGCAAGAATATGTAACAAAACTAACAAGTGGTCCAAGGAAGAAGATAGCGGAACCTTCTTGTTAACATAAAATTAAGGGAGAAATATACGCATAATAGGAAATATATTGGCACATGCAAACAGACATACTCACACATAATAGGAAGACTAGAACTAGAAGGAATTACCTTCAAGGCCCAAGTATAAGAGTGACATGTGGGTAGGAACTAGGAACAAGAATGTAGCCTAAAATGTTTCATAATCCATTTAACTTAAATAGATTACCTACATTTATTTGATAAATAGAAGTATGGGTTAAAATAGATATGCTTAACTTCTGAGAGGGGTGGGGTAGCAAGATAAACTCTAAATACTACAGTCATTTTCTTCCATTTCCAGATCATTTTTGATTCAAATGAACTCCTCTATTCCTTAAGAATGCTAATGGACGACAGGCATGTCAGGACTCTTTCTGAAGTGAACATTGTTTTACAAACTTGACAAAAACTTCTAAGAAATTTTAATATCAAAAATCATTTCAAGGTGCAGCAGAACAAGGGAGGAGAGCACACAATCTTCCAAAACATGTAAAGAGGGAACCAAATAGCTGGAAGAAATAAGATCGGAAAAAACAACAGAATGCAAAAGATAACAAGTAAAACAAAGGTAATATCCGATGTTCTTACCCCTGAGCCCTTGCCCAACGCGAGAGTTGACAGAGCTGCACAGTCTCATTTGAAGCATGGCATGCCAGAAGTAGATAGTTACGAGGCTGTACCATCCATGCAAACCTCATGAACAACCCCGAGTAAACGCACATTACTGCAGAAGCCACATTGAAAGCAAAGTTAGAACCATAACCATTAGTTGAATCATGAATGTCTGAGAAATTCTATTCTCTGGCGACAAAAATTTTTAACCTCCTGTCATGTTGCCAGAAATCATTTCTGGCGGTTTCTGCATGTCCACCAGACCCTGTCACATTGATCAAATTTTAGTTAGTCAAGAAGATGCTATTTAAAAGCCTTGAAGAGTTAGCACAAAATGACAACCCTATAAACTAACACTATATTTCAAAATCTTGAAGCTAATGCTAGTAAGGCATACAGCAATAACAAATCCCCAGTTTGCAACAGGCCCCCAAAAATGAGTTGTCTTTGGACCAACAGGACTGTTCAAGAACGCTCGGAAAGATGCCATATATTATCTGTGTCTTGAATACCTCTGCAATATTAGCCCAAAAGTCAGATGATACAAGATAGAATAAATATGTTGTACATCCACATCAGGAAAATAACTTTATTGCTCAAAAATTTCCAGGTCAGTTGTGAAGCTAAAATATCAGATAAAACAAACTTCAAATGCAACTTGTTCGCTCTGACTTAGGAGAGGAGGAGTGGGGGGGCAGATCGAATAATGACTCTAAGCCTAGTTAATCCATAATCAACCAATTTGTACATTTTCAACCAATTTCAGCAACCACCTAAAACTATGAACAATTTGTTTCTTCAACTTAAAAAAATTCTTCACACTATTAGCCCCTCAATGCTGATATTTAATGTTCAACAACTCTATGAGGCCAATCGAATGGTAAATTCATGGCTACTTGTAGATAAATGATGAAGAGTAGAATTTCTAACAATCATAGGGAAGTTCTTCAGAAAGGAAAAAGAAATCCTCAAGTTATACCAGACCAGAACTCCCCTCAAAAGGGAGGAAAAAAAATCAAAACTTACAACACGGACATTAAGTATGAAAACGAAAATAGTAAATAAAATCAGTTTCCCAAATTTATGAAACCAAAAAACACCTCACACAAGGAATGAGCTCACTCACAGCGAAAACAAAGGGAGAAGCAATTGATCTAGACGCAAACTACTCGCAATTAATTTCTATGCATATTTTCTTGATTTCACAAAAACATCTAATCCAAAGCAAGAAGAGCTGCAATGTTTTTAAAATGAAAAAGAAAAAGAAAAATCGCTCGCAACTCTGTCCATCATATGCCATGAATCAGACACGGAATTATCTCATTCATGTATCTCCGATTTTACTACAAATTATCTCATTCACTTGAAGACAGATTTGTAATGTAAAACAACATATACCAAACGAGGATAGCATAACAAGATGGAGTAGGCTTATATGTACTGTCGCGCGTGTATATATAAGGATCGGATTTTTACCTTGGACCTCGCCGGAGAAGCTATAGCTGATCGGCGACGGCGACACTGAGTGGGTTGGAAAGAGAGGTCAGAAGACTCAGAACTGTGAAGGTTTGGACCGTTTAAATGATTTTCGATCTCTGCCAGCCTACTTTTCGCTGATGAGAGAACTTTGGTTTACTGACTGCTTTATTACACGTGTCTAGATCCCATCGATGAAGAAATTGCGTCTATCGAAATAAGTGTGGTCCTAATTACAGCGTAAAGACTCTCGACAAATTTTAAAAACGCGCGAACGTTGCTAGTTTGGTAAAACTCTTGCTGCGTCAAAAAAAATGATGATGACGATGACGATGACGATGGTGATGGTGATGGTGATTTTGTGGGGCGGATTAAATTTTGAAGATTCGTTTGATAAAATGGTTTCACAATAGTCATCCACCTTAGGCATTTGAAGAGGAAAGACTCATATGCGGGATCCCACATTTTATTTACGTGCGAGTATCATCATGTGTGGTTTTACACTTAAACAAAATTAATGGTGTTAGATGGATGACGCACTATAAATAGAATTTTTCATATTTTGAATATGGATGCCTAAACTTGAGTCACCAGACATATATATATACAAAATTTCTCATCTGACAACAAGGTAAGTAACTTATAGCCCAGCGTATGATCATAGGAATATTAACGGGTTAAGTCAATTTTTTGTCATTGAAAGTTACTCCAAGTTTCACTTTGGTCATTCAAAGATTAAACGTTCCAAATTGGTTACTCAAAGATTTTTTTGATACAATTTGGACACTCGAACAGATTTGGTGAATTCTAGGCAGTCAATAGTTCTTACAATGTCCTTTTTGGAACATTTTTAATACTTTTGGGATGAATATAACCATTATAATAGGTTTATCTATGTGGATGTGCCATGTGGAAAAAAATTATTATTTATCTTTTTTATTTATTATATTTAATGCCACATAGGTAAATAATACAGATGGAGTTGACTGTCAACGTGCCATGTAGGACCGTTGACTGTCCAAGATTCACCAAATCTGCTCGAATGTCCAAATTGTATCAAAACAAAAAAACCTCTGAGTAATGAACTTGAAACGTTCCAACTCGAGAACTCCTGACAATTCACCAAATTGACCCTAGTGAAATATGTTTTAAATTTGTTGCAAAAAATGCATGGCAAAAAGAATTGCTCATTGGATTTGTTAAAAAATACCTGTCTTGTGTTTACACATACATTCAGGAACTGGGTTTGCTGTTACATCTTGGTCTCTCTTGTTATTCGTCGGAAAGGGCTGTCCTTGAGTTTTCCGGTGCAGCTTCCGAACGATTCTTCCGAATTCTGCATCGGAAAGAGAGGAGTCCTCGAAGAAAGGAATCATAAATCGCTTGTTTGGCTTGATGTATTTCCTATGACCCACATATGCGCGGTGTCCCTGCAATGCTCGCCCCATGTTTCCTCCATGAGATGGTATAAACACGTCGCTGCTCAGTGAGACAATGTAGTCAATGGCAGCCAGGACCGAGGCCTTCTTGGTGAACGGTGAGAGTTCTCCCTCTCGCGCTAACATCTCCTTCGTCACTAAGTTTGGAAAGTCTGCAACAAGGGGTTGCATAGCTTTACTGCCTCCAAATGGCTCTCCTCCTGCAATATACACTCGAGCACTCCTCGGAGCCCCTAAAGCCTTTAAAAACCTGGCCATTTCTAATGCATTGAGGGGACATAGACCAGCAAGTCGTCGCTGAGCGTGGGTCATATTTAGCCTTCCAGTGAGGTATTGCGGTTGAGACTCTCGAGTCTTGGTGATGATTTTGTCATACTCAGGGCCTAAACCAGTGAGACATCCGGTTCTGACCCACACATCCTTCTCTAGCCGGAGATGGAGAGCAATGTACGGGCCTTCAATCCACATCCTCCTAGCAAGACGATAACCAAGCTCCCGGATTGGTGATGCGAATCTTAATGCGTGGAATGCTACCTACAATGCACAGAAGGAAATTAAGGTCAGATCGCCTAAATACAATTGTAGCTACGATGCTGATCACCGACAAAAAGTTGACAGTTATCTAGCTAGTTTCCTGATTTGACCTTGCATCGAAGCTTTTGCAGATCATGAGGGAGATTCTTTGAGAGCTTAGAATCTAAACCTTTTAGTACAAGAAGCCCTTCTTCACTCAGCTGCATCCACCACCATTGAAAGGTGAGATCAGACCTTAAGTTATCCACATTTTATACAATTGCAAAGAGACTGATTATTAGGTAACAGGAAATGCAGTAGATGAGACAGCATTCGATAGCGCAAATGAGAATTGATACGGAGCTCATGTTTTATCATTACTTGTCTGAAGAATTTGGTACGGATCCAAAGTGGTGAAACGTCGTAAGGAATCTGGTTTTCAATGGACTGTCTTGACATCAAATGTGTCGATGGGAGAGACGACACAACTCTTACATCGGCTTGTAAAGTCCTCTTGAACTGTTCAACATCAAAAATTTCTCCAAATTCACTGCAAATTCAAATGACTTTTGTGTTTAGGGACCAGAAAGTCTCAAGCCACAATAGTGCAGATTGCAGAGTAATCCCAGCTCACACATTGCATAAATCTCAAGAATATTAAGATAGATGTGATGAATTCATGGTTTAATCATGCCACAGTCATAGTAAAAAAAGCAAATTTATCCATAGAGATCAAGAAATACTGGCATTGTTTGTTTACCTCTCATCACCCCAAATCAGATTAACCTGCAAAACAGGCACAACCAAGGCTGCTTCAAGAATTCTTGCAATTACAACAGCATCAACAATCTGATTCCTCTGTTGGTTCAGTCCCCCTGAAGCCACAACAACCAAGAACCTCCTCTTCTCCTTCGAAATCCGGGCAGACTCTCTCCGATAGTCGAGACTGAAACCTAAGCAAGGTCTGTACTCTTCTCCATTTGGCTGCTGCCAAAATTCCCTCTCCTCCTCCGACACATTCCGGGACACTTCACGAGCCGGCAGTGGCAACATAATACTCTGTGCCAGCCCTGCTTCAGCCTCCTTGTTTGAAAAGATTGAAGAAAGGGAAGCTTGAACGAAATGAGATTGGGAATATGACACAGATAATGGTGATGATGGAGGAATGAGAGAACACGGAACTGAATCTTGAGAGTTGGGTATTAACGTGAGAACGAAAATTCCCAAGAAAGTGAAGGAAACAAGGAGGGAGAGAAAGAAGAGAGAGAGGGATGAGAGAGTGATGGTATGGAGTCTTGGGCTGCTATGGAGTCTTGGACTCTTCTTGGGGGAGAAGATAAGGGAAACCAATGGAGAGTCCGAGTAGAAACTAAAGGTTGGTGATGATGGAGTCAATGTACTGAAGGGGTTCTTGATGTTCCTCGATCTTGCCATGAAAGCTTGCTTGTTTCCTGCAACAAGAAATTAACACTTCTGGTTTCTGGGTTTTTTGTTCTTCTTTGATTTGGTGAGTCTTCTGGTGAGTGATGAATCAAGTTTGGTAGAGAAAAAAGGAGTGAAATTTTGATGAGAATCAAGAAATGTTATCCAAACAGGGTCCTGCTTTCGGGGTTTATAACCGAGCAGTGAGTTTTGGTTATGGCGGTTGACTTAAAAGTCTAAAATACCCTCAATCAGTTAAAGCTATTGAGCGAAAGAAGGAGGGCGTTTTGGTCACGAAATGCGCGCATTAAAGATTAGCCGTTATTCAGTTACAATTTCTATTAGTGTTCGTTAGGTTTTGCCGGGCCAAAATATCCTCTGAATGGAGAATGGACCCGAGATGGGCCAGGGCCCAAAGCCATATGTTCGATTCGAGACGAATACGATCTGTGCACCTTAAACCTAACGCCGACGCTGGAATCAGAATCAGTCTTCATCGTCAGTCTTCGCTCTTCACTTGTTCGTTTGTCATATAAAGCAGAGCCCTTAACTCGAAGAAACTAAATCAAAGCAAAGGCCATGGCAGCGAAGTGCGAAGGGAGTTCCGTTGCTTCTGATTTGATCGACTTCTTGAACGCTAGTCCCACTGCTTTTCACGCTGTTGGTAACCTCGCAAATCCTCTAATTTATGCTATTCGCGCTTCATGAGAGTTGATTTTGTGTGCAAATGCTGCAGCATATGCGTATACAAGCATTATCGATTTTGCGATTGACTTATCGATGTCCTTGTAGATGAGGCGAAGAGACGTTTATGCCAGGCAGGGTACGAACAGGTTTCGGAGAGAGAGGATTGGAAATTGGAAGTCGGCAAGAGATATTTCTTCACTCGGAATCACTCTACTATTGTTGCATTCGCAATTGGTAAAAAGTATGATTTTGCTTCTTCTTTTTCCGTTGTGTTAATGTTATAGGCTTACAGCTATATATGTTGGGTCTTTTTTCTTCTTTTTTTTCATTCTCTTAGTTTATTGTCATTGAATATGTTGTGTTAATCATAATTATTATATGAATTTCTATGAATTTTCATTCTTGATGAGTTGGGGAATATATGTAGAATATTGATTCTCTGAAGCTTAGTGAAACTAATAGTGAGAAAATTTCAACTTTAATTTGTGTTGTTTTCTGAAGAAGTGGTTGCATAGTTTCAAGCTGGAAGCAAATCAGTTGGGATATTGTATTTGATTTTTTTATTTTGGTACTTTTTAGTGTCTTTTATTGCTGACATTTTGAAATGTGTGCTTAGATTTGTCGCTGGAAATGGATTCCATATAGTTGGTGCTCATACTGATAGTCCTAGCCTAAATTTGAAGCCTGTCTCCAAGGTACTCCTGCATTCAATGTCATTTACTCCACTGGATCTCCCAACAATAGTTACTTGCAATATCAATATGCTTCTTGAGGAAATTAATTAATATACAAGCTGGTTGAATATGGATTGGTTGGCCAGGTAACCAAAGGCGGGTTTTTGGAGGTTGGTGTTCAAACATATGGAGGTGGTTTGTGGCATACATGGTTTGATCGTGACTTGACAGTTGCTGGTCGAGTGATAATCAAGGAAGAAAAAGATGGTTCTGTAGCCTACTCTCATCGACTAGTTAGAATTAAAGAGCCCATAATGCGAATCCCTACACTTGCAATTCACTTAGACAGGTTCTCTTGCTGAGTGATTTAACTTGTTTTATCGGTTGATTTACTTGAGTGGACCAAGCATGCAATTCTTAATTATATCTATTGTCGTTGTTTATGGATTTAACAGAAATGTTAACAATGACGGATTCAAGGTGAACACACAAAGTCATCTTGTTCCCGTTTTGGCGACATCGATCAAGGTATGGTTGGCTTTTCTTTTAATCTGTAATGGGCACAATTTCCATTTCCAGAATATTGTTGGGGCAAAAACATGAATTTATTTTTGCTTGACGCATGAAATGATAGTCCTGAAGATTCCAACTAATGACTATTGATAGCAGAATAAGTGGATGTAAGTTTAGAATTTGACAATATTTTCAGAATATGTTCGGTGGATGGAATACCAAATATCTGGTAAACCTGTTATCCATGACAAGAATTTAGCTAGTTTCGATCCCATTTAAAACCTCTACTATTTTTCGTTCCAAATTGTCCAGCATTCCAGCTAAGGCATTGAGCCTGTCAGCTGTACTTGCTCATTTGACCTGCAATATACTTTCCTGGCTTTTAGCTCATTTTCATTGGTTCCATCTAAGACCTGACTTATGTGCACACTTTTGAAATCGCCTTCCTCAAGCAATAAATGGTTCAATCACAGCTTCTTTATCAGCGAGAATCTGTTTTCTCTCTCCAGCCAAATTAACCAGCGAGTAATAATAAAAATACTTTGCAAGATCCTCCCCTGAACTCTGCCTTAGACAACATACCCAAGTAATTAATTCTGAAGAGAGTTTGTCGCTATCACCCAAGTGATACCCATAAGGTTCCCCATGAGCTTGTTACTAATTTTCTGAGTTCATATCAGTGCAACGATAGATGTCTTACAGATTCTGCATCCTTTTCAGAAAGAGTACATCTAATCGTTAGTACCTAAGTCTAGTCATTCATCAATCTTGATGATCTAATGACTAGATTTATTTGGAGGTTTATCACGTGTGAACCCCATGTACAAGTTAATGCTGGTGGGCAGCTAAGAGATTATAACCTCTTTTAGAGACCACACTGTGATGACAAAGTACCCAAGGCTTTTCGAATTTATCTGAATGTTCCTGGCTCCAATATTAAACTTGAATTTAACAATCCTATATTCAAGAAGTTACCTTTGTTGCATCATAATTATGCCATGAAGGCATGAACCTAGTTTTTTGGCTGTTGATATGACTATTATCATTATTATGGATTTCCTTTTCTTTTCATCCCTCTCCCTTGGGACAGAACTTGTATTTCATATATGCCTTTCTTTATTTAATAAACTGCCTTGAACAGGCGGAACTCAATAAAGTAGTTGCTGAAAATGGTCCCGTTGAAGGTGGAGATGGAAAGAAGTCTGAAGAAAGTACCGCAGCTAACTCAAAGCATCATCCACTTCTGCTACAGGTAAATTACTTTTGAAGTTGAAGCTGTCCTTTTCCTTCCATTTCACGAGTGTTGAGGGTATCGATGACCCAGAGAAATGAATGCCCAAGTCATTTAAGATTTTTTGAGGATACTGATGGTATTAGCTCTCTGTCTCTCTTGTCTAGATAATTGCAGATCAGATGGGTTGCCAAATAGATGATATATGTGATTTTGAGTTGCAAGTATGTGATACTCAACCAAGTACCTTAGGTGGAGCTACAAAAGAATTTGTTTTTTCTGGAAGGCTTGATAACCTTTGCATGTCATTTTGCTCTCTGAAGGTATGATTTATTTGTAAGCTTTTCTTCTTGTCAACTTGCAATTAAGGGTGCATTGGAAGTTGTAATCTTTGAGGTTTTCCTATTTTGGGCTTACAAGTTTCTTTTGGCTGTGATATCATATCAAAATAGTTGTGTGCTTTATTGTCTGCATGTCCTGTATTTCATTTGTCTTGCTTGACATGAAGTCATTGGAGGTATTTTATTAAGTTCACAATATTAGAGTTTGACCTTTACATCTAAGAGTATGTTCTGACTATTTTTTTCTCCCTAAAATCCTTTGGTGTATTTTGGGTCGTACCACCTGGTTCTACAAGTATTTCTGACTTTACAACAGTAGTCATTTATGTGTAGTAAATTAAATAACATGGAGTTTGTTATCTTTGACGTTCAGGTGCTACACTTAGTAAATTTATTTTTATTTACCTTATTGAAAAGCATTTTGATTTGAGATGGCTGAAATTAGTCTTTAGGACACACCCAATGCTCAAGAACTTAAAGTAGTTTGAGATATTAACGTATTTTTCAATGTCATTGAAAAAGAAAGAAGCAGCTTTTTGGGCTTTAACTATTTGAAGACTGTGACGAGAACCTATGCCATATCAATGGCTTTTGTTTTTGAATTACTTGATTAAATTGTGATGGCATCCTATACTATTGGCAGCTACAAAACTGCCAGCTATGGTATTTTATTGGCATATATAGACATTGCCATTGCCCTCTCTGGTTTTTTTTTTTTGTGTAATGGACAAGGTTATATTTTGTATTCTTGTATAATGATACATTAGCTGATTCTTTATTACTACGTTCTATTTCAATTTCAGGCACTGATAGACAGTACATCTTCTGAGAGCAATCTGGAGGATGAAAGTGGGGTGAGAATGGTGGCCTTGTTTGATCACGAGGAGGTTGGATCCAATTCAGCACAAGGTGCTGGATCGCCTGTCCTGTTAGATGCTCTATCAAGAATCACAAATTCCTTCAACTCAGATTCTAAGGTGGTGATAGCTTCATGTCCATTTCTGATTTTTCTTTTGCTTGAAAGGTCATTGTTTTGAAATTCAAATTGCTCGTGGCGTCACGAACAGGTTATTCTCAGAAGTATATGAAAATCCAGGTTTTTTGTTTTCATACTCTAAATTTCGCCATAGTATGTACTTTTTTGCTGAGGTTAGTCACTGACTTGTAAGAGCTAGTTAATTAGTCCGGTTCACTTTTATGTGAACCGAGAATGAGTTTATGCATTGCAATGTGCAATTTTAGCTTCTGAGAGGTGGCAATTTGATTATTTTCTTATTTCACCATGCTGACATAGAAAGACAAGTTAATGTCTGAATGAGAATGAAAAACACCACCTGCCTCGTTCATACCCTCTCTGTCCATGCTGCGGATTTGTTTCTATTTCTTAATTTGATGTATTCTGTAGCTGTCAAGGTTACCATCTCAACGGGGACTTGCATGTTTGACCTGTGATTCAACCGTGAACAATTTTTGGAAACGCTTAGGAAGGAGTGGCCATATGATTTTAGTGATAGAGAGTTGTCTAGTATTTTGCATTTATTGAGGCATATTTGCTTTGTTTTATTTCAGGTGCTTCAAAAAGCAATCCAGAGGAGTTTCGTTGTATCAGCTGACATGGCACATGCCCTGCACCCAAATTATACGGTATGCAGACCCATGCTTTCTTGAAATGCTGTGGCTCATTCAGGCAAGTAAATATAGTATGTGGGTTTATATCTCAGGATAGGCATGAAGAAAATCATCAGCCCAAGTTGCATGGAGGACTGGTCATCAAACACAATGCAAATCAGCGCTACGCAACCAATGCAGTCACCTCCTTCATTTTTAGAGAAATAGCTGTGAAGCATAACCTTCCTGTTCAGGTCAGTGTTTTACACTTCCGCTAACATTATGTATCTTTCTATGCAATTATGGCGCTTAGTATCTGATAATATAATTATTCTTATAGAGGTGAAATTAATTTCAGTTCCTTCTTCTGCATCCCTACAAATGCAGGACTTTGTAGTCCGCAACGACTCGGCTTGTGGTTCAACCATTGGTCCAATCCTAGCCAGTGGTGTGGGGATTCGTACCGTCGACGTCGGTGCCCCGCAATTGTCAATGCACAGTATTCGTGAAATGTGTGCTGTTGATGACGTGAAACATTCATATGAGCATTTCAAGGCCTTCTTTGAGGAGTTCTCACATCTTGATGCTGTGATAACAGTGGATATATAATCTCTCTGCTTCTGGAAGGTCCAATGCTCAACAATCTATACATACAGTTGTTGCCGTAGCTTTGATTCCAGACATGACTGAAGTGCAAAAGCCTCAAAACATGTTACGTTTAAATAAATTTCACTCGCGAGGTTAATTGCTCGTGTTGTCTCTAGTTTAATTTGTCTCTTCGAATTGAAAATCTGTTTGTGGGTATTAATTTATGTTTGATTTAGCTTGGAGTTGTGTTTTGGTTTCTCCAGGTTTATCCTGAATTATACGTGACCCACATGACCGGGGTAGAGACGATCTAATTGAGGGCCTTTGAGGCCACAAACCTTGTACGGTAGTGAGGTACTCATGTTTAATCCATGGTTTTCTTTCGTACCAACCCATCCGAGCTTGGACGGCTTTAGATTTAACTACAATTCCCTCTAAAAATATGTTAAATCATAATTATTTTCTTTTTTTAAATGGCATATTAGAGTTTAAGAGTTAAAATTTAGTATCTAGGGTTTAGGGTATAAGATTTAGAGTTTAGGGACTTGAAAAAAAATGTAGGGTTATAATTTGTTTTTTATTCTAATATTATGAACGTCAAAAATGCTCTATAACATTTTAAAAGTATGATTTAACAATGTTAATAGTAGGAGGAAATTGCAACTAAAAATTGGAGCCCTTATCCATACTCCACCGGAACTCGCATCGCATTCTCCAATATAAGTTATTCAATATACACTACTAGGAGCATTACGAACAGTTACCTGTGTGTTGAAGAACACTTGCCTGAACTACAGTTAAACTAAAACTCAGCATAAACAAAACTGGGGAATTCGAATCAGATGTAATGCTGTATTGCTGGGAGACTAAGTCAAAGCTACAGATCTCATAAAAGAAGCCTAAAACCATAGACCTTTTATTCGCCAGAGCTCAGTTTAAACCTCAATCCTGATAACAGAGGGCGGGGACGTCCACCCTACCGGCCAAAATGGAAGAAAACCCAAAGGATCAGTGTGTTTTAAAGTGTCTTTGATAAATTAATTTTAAACAGCAATCCATGAACATCTTGTACTTGTATGAAGAAAAACAAATCCTCAGTAAGTCGAATTGGCCCACCCTCATGAGGAGAGCACTTTCTGAACCTCAGTCGTAACCTCTTTCGGAGGTTTCTCTGCAGGAAGATTAGCAACATTGCCCTTCTTCGCATAATAATCAATGACCTACATTTTTTTAGACAAAATACCCAATTCTTAGAATCGAAAGAAAAGTATAGATGACCAAAACAAATATGTTTTCGATCAAACATTTACACAATATTAATATCAACTGCATGGAAAGACGTGCAATTCATCGTGAATTGAATTTTATGAAACCATTAAGATAGCTACTGCTAACAATTAGTAGATGACAAAAAAATTTACATAAATCCTTAAGATTCAAAGAGGGTATAAATTGTTCCTATGTCTTTGTTAATAGCTTACTAAACGCACAAAACATTTCCTTTCCACCCAAAATAACCCCACTAGGCCAATAAACCTAGCTAAGTGCTTCAAAAGATATGATAATGCATTCCTTTTGCCATCCTACATCAGCACGTACTGCGCTTAACTATATCAAATTCAACTTTAACCTCAATGAAATATCCAGGCACAAACAAGACTCAATTGTTTTTTACTGAGAGGCAGATCAGCTTAAAATTCAATTAGAAACCTCTTAAAAGGAAAGCAGAAAGCGTACCGGTTCGGTTTGCTTGTGAAATGCCTCCAACCTAGATTTGATTACAGCTGCAGTATCATCTTTGCGTTGAACCAAAGGTTCCCCAGTTACATTCAGAAGAAAGAGCCAATCAAGTTCAATTCACAAAAAACATTCTCATAAGAATATTTTCTCTTGGTCAAATGTACTTCAGAGAATAAACCTACGACATTGAACTAAATGATTTACATATGAAATCTCACTATACATTAGCAATAAATGGATGTAAGAATGCAATGTTCAAGGGAAAAACCAAAATCAATAGAAAACCCAACTTTAGCAAAAACAGAATAAGTCATGCAGTCGTACATCATCAACTCCAGATGCCTTCGGAGGTGCAAATTTAGTGTGGTAAGTTCTACCGCTAGAAGGGTGGATCCAGCGACCAGTAATCCTCTCCTCCAAAATTGAGTCATCAATTGCAAAATTGAGCACCTTATCAACCTTAACTCCCTGCTTCTCAACCATCTCATCAAGCTGCACGTCGAAGGTAACAACATAGTCAGTAGTAGAATACCATCATTTCTGAATATATAATGATATATTTTTCAAGATACAATTGATGACAGCAACACCTTCTGTGCTTGGGTTACAGTCCTAGGAAATCCATCAAGAATGAAACCTTTCTGGCATGAAGGTTTCTTCATTGCTTCATCTATGATCCCAACAACCAAGTCATCCGAGACAAGTTCTCCCTGAAAATTCATTAAAACAAACCTTTTCACCAATAAATAACAAGAAACTATAAAGAAAATGTAGAAGATAGGACCGGAAAAAAAAAAAAAAAAAAACTACAATAAATATTTAACCTTGTCCATAGCCTCCTTAGCCTTGATTCCAAGGGGAGTTTTGGCAGTAACAGCAGCCCTTAACATATCACCAGTAGCTAAGTGGCACAAGCAGTATTCATCCTTAATAAGTGGTGATTGGGTTCCTTTTCCTGAGCCAGGACCTGCCGATCATAAAGATACAACAATTACAATGAAACCGTCCAAAAAAGAGAGCTGAGCCATACAAAAGCGTACAGCAGGAGAAAATTGTTGCCATGGCACCGAGCCGTGAAATTGTTCTATACTCCTCTCCTAATCAAAATTCTTAATTGGTTGTGAACTGTATAAAAGAGTTTCTAGACTTGTCACAATGTTCCGAATTACCTAACTCATACTTTCCTAGATGTTTTAATAGTTGCCTCTATGCCACTAAATCTCTGCAATCAAATTATCTCATCAGTCAATTTTATTAGAAACTGTTCCAGGAAGAAACTCTTCAAACAATGGCCTATTGTCGAATCCCATAGTCAAATTTGTTTCACCAGATACAATCTTCCACTGACTCAGTTTAATGCATATGAAAGAAAAGCCTCAAATCCGTGGACAAGTCCAAAATTCTTCTATAGAAAGCAGAGCGGAAACTCAAGAGCAATTTTGTCGAAACAAGAGGAATATAACAACTCATCTTCCTCTCCTTGACCTCAGTTTTTCACAGCAACCAAACAGTAAACGACTCCAATTAAAGTAAAATACTCCACAAACGAAAGAGAGAACAACACAGGTATCAAAATCTGGATATAATACTGCATGTAGACAGAGGTAAGTGAGTGAAAGAGCAATGCTACAAACCCCAAGAAATTGTCCCCCATTCTAACCCTCAATCCAACCCATTGATTATGAACACAATGTAGGCCCTAAACATCCAACATGCCAGATGGGTGAGGGTAAAAATGGGGTAAGAATTGGGGGTTGGAAGCATTTTTGGTGAGTCAAATTGAGAATACCGATGAGAATGAGGCGCTTGTCTAGTTTTGTGGAGCACTTCATGCGGCGAAGGAGCTCCGACATGAGATCAACGGAGGGCACATCATCCAATGAACTGCTCGCCATTCTAGTTTCTGGCTCCCCCCCCCCCCCCCCTCCCTCTCTCTCTCTATCTTAAACAGCAAAAGCTCAGACACAGGAGAGAGGGAGAGGCTTTTAGGCACAGATTCGAAGCGTAAAGTAGGCAGCTTGGTTCGGAGTTCGGATCTTCCAAGGCTTCTAGACCGGGTCGAGCCGCACCGAGTTTGCTCCCCTCAAATGACTGTTATGCCCTTATAATGTTGTTGATCTGAGCCGGGCCGCAATTCTTCAAACCTAGCCTCTAAAGCAAGCCCAACCCAACTCATGTAGTCTTTGACGGGTGAAAGCAGCCTGATAAGATCCCACATCAAAGAAAATGAGGAAGGAGTGGTAATAGATAAAAGGAGAAGTGAAGAATCCATTAACATTGATTTTTCGGGTCTAAACGAGGACGTTGGGCATTGAAAAACAAATTTATGCGAGCCTTGATACAAAATAAGAAATATCTTAATATGTTTAGAATTATGGACGTCACGAATCTATCTAAAGTCAAATTCAACTTCTCCGAAGACAAAAACAATACTTTTTAGGCCACTATCTATATTTAAACTGCATCCCTACTTCTAGAGACCCGCCATGAAAAAACTAAAAGAAAATATTGTTAAATCATTATTTTTTTTAATGTTAAAATTGTGACACACTCAACATAGACGGTTGCCGTCATAGGCCTATGTTGAGTACGTATGTATACATGCACCTAACCCACATATACTACGAGGGAACTTCCTTTAAGTGCATGTCCAATGGATTACATAAATTGAGTAAAAACTTTTTTTTTAGGTAACATTTTTTTTTTCATTTTTGTAGCTTCCAAGGTTGGACATGCTCTAATTCTCTATATAATTCTCTCCAAGAAACCATTGCCTGCAACTGATGAACGCGTCCACATCAAAACTCAAAATTGATAAAAATGGCAACATTGCAGCATCAACTCAAGAACATCAAAACATACATTTTGTAAGAATTGGAAGCAAGAATCAAATTCATCAGGTAGAAAAGCTTCAATATAGTCAAAGGCCTATTGAAAACTTCATTTTAGAATCAGCTGCCCCATTGACACCATGTTCCCTTGTCAGCTGAGGACCAGGTAGGTACACATTGCAAATACAAGGGAAGAATCGCGTCGTCGGTGCCGACGATAAAAGATGGAAGGATTAATATTTGCCAAGTTCTTAAATACTTAATCTCAACATTCAGATACTCAACCAAAAAAGCAGAAATGGAACAATTCTACAACTAGATTTCTCAAAACATTTGACAATATAAATATAGTAAGCCATAGAGGCTAGCTAGCGCGTTCACGAAGACTCAATTATCAACTTCACCTTTGGACGACTTCTTTTTCTTTTTAATGGCGCTGCTGGCAGTCCGCAAGCCCTCTCCATCTTCATTTTTACTCTTCTTCTTTTTCTTCTTCTTAGCGGCTGTTCCATCATGCTCAGCGTCAACCCCATTTGAACCATTGGCTTCTTCAACCGTCTGCTCTTGCTCTAATCTTCGCTTCTCCTTCTTTTTACTCTTCTTCACTGATTTTTCATCCTCGGAAGTAGCATCACCAGTTGGCTTATCCTCATCCATGAGTTCACCATTTTCGGTAGCATCAGACTTGGATTTCTTCTTCTTGCTCGTCTTCTTTGGTGCTTCTTCTGTTTCCATATCTACATATTGCAAAAATAAGTAATCAATAAAGCAAACAATACAGCAAAAGAAAGTATACAACATTGCCAGCAAAACTCACTTCTCCATGAAACTTAAACCTTTTCTGAATGGTAAAATTTTATTAAAAAGCACAATGAGGGAAATTTACCATGCAATGGCGAAGGGGATATTTTAAATTTCTAATCAAAGCCAAGGTAGTTAAATCAGAGGCTATGCATCCATATGCTTTATCACCCTCTGCTCATCCCTAAAGGCTACAAACCACTGGCTTGACATATCCTTTCCAAGTAAAATATATTAAAAAGAAGATGTGGAAGGATTAAAAAAACCACCATTATTTTTACTTCTAAGCACACCTTGGTTTTCAAGGATCTCAATAGCAGCTTTCATCACATCAATGTTTTTACGAGGTGCAACTCCCTTGTCATAGAAATCCAGTCGCTCCTCAACCTGCTCACGAAGTTTCTCGCCAAACGTAGTAGAACTGCTCTCTGCAGCACAAGTCCATATAAAAAGTTGAGGTCAACAAGAAAATAATACTTTTACATGGATAAGAGAAAGCATACAAACAATCCTTAATCAGAAAATAGTTAACTAACCTGAAAAACAATCAATTCGAGAGGCAATAGAACATTTGTTTGCAAGATATCGAGCCATGCGACCCTTGTTCTTAGCAGATGCTCGGCCGATAAATGACGAATGAAAGATCAAACCATACTTTGGTGTGTTTCCTCGGGTTTTCAATGCCCTGAAGACCAGAACAACCATGTGAATGAAAAATTAGATAACATATAGTACAAGAAAATGCCATTTTTAAATAGTTATTAAAACAATAGCTACTTCAAACAAATACAAGGTGAATTCTGAATTTACAAAGCCAAATATGAGTAGTATAATCCATGAAAGTGTAAAGAACTCAATGTACTACTAATAATGTAAAATTCAAATCTCAAAAGGGAAGAACCAAGCACCTGAAAAGTGCCTTCTCTGCGCCAAGGATCTGAAGGGTGGAAGAAGGGCACTTGGCCAAATTTGTAAGGCTACCAGCGTGAGAAATCAAACGAGCTCCAACAACTTCCCCAATCAAGGAGGCTAAATTTGGGGCTATGTCATTCATTTTTGCAACTAAATAATCATATAGCTTCTTCCTATATTCTGCAAGGTCCATTACCCGTCGAGCGAATTGATGCACATTGATCAAATCAATGGGAGATAAATCTTGTCCTGCAGTAGGGAGAGACAGGAAAGGTGGATGAAAATGTGAGATGACGTTGATGTGGCATTGATAAAAAAAATAGAAGTCAGACTCCCACCCATTGATGCTTTGGCAGCTTCTACAACCTCCTTTGCTTTATCTTCATCTCCAAGTATGTCAGTCAATTCAGGGATTTTTTCCTCAGACAACTTCGCCTTATCCTCAATAAATTTTGCAGTTTTGGCATAGAGATAATTGTCATTGACTATCTTCACTAATTCTGGAAAATGCCAAGAGTACCATTCTCTGCAGAACACAACAAGCAAGTAAAACATCATCAGGATATGAGATGATCAACCACCAAAACATCCATACAAAATTGGAGACTTCAAATTCTTTTTATTCAACGGAATATAGAAAAAAAAACACCCACGCAAGGGTTATAAATCTTTAATGAATATGATTTCATATTTGAACTCCACTATATGCGCATTTAACAAATCTGGGCCGTATAGCCTAAGATGCTAATTCCAAAAGGTTCCCAAAGGAGTATGGTCAGGAATGAAAGCCAATAACAAACCTGACTCTCATGGAGAAGGAATTAATATCCTTATCAAGAGTATCAAGCAGGAAGATAGCCTGTATAACCATATTATCGACTCTATTCACATTGAATTTCACTTTGGCCCTGCTATAGCTGTGACCCAGACCAAGTTGGGCTTTCTCCAAATCTCCAGGCTGTAGAATACAAGATGAAAGAGGGTAGAGGTAAGAGAGAATGACAAACCATATGTGAAGAAACACGCAAGTAACACTTACAATTTAAGAGGCAAACAACGGTTGGGCTGAGTTTGGCACTAACTTTTACTGTTTTACATGCGCTTTTATACAGTATTTACCCAGAAGCAGGTGAAATAAGCAATTTCAAATTTAACTTCGGTAACGTAAAGCTTTCAGAAAGAAAGGAAATTGAAAACAGTATCTGCTTAAAGAAAATGCAAACCTTCAGATCCTTGAGAAACCTATCAAAATGTAGCCGAACCCCACGAAGAAGCTCAAGAACAAACTCATTACTTTGGCAAGGAATTTTAGTCGCTTCAGAGATATGTGACCCAATTTTAGGCTCCGCAAGTCCTAAGCTAAACTTTGGCTTCTTACCTTCCTTAACTTTTGGGAGATTAAGCTCTAAAAAGTTCCTCAACTCATCGGTCATAAGCCCTGCAAACCAAACAATTAGAACTCGCAGTTAGCTAGAATTTTCATGCCAAAAAGAGAAAAAATATGTTAACCTGGTGAGGAAGCGTGTCTCCTTACATTAAGCCAATAAATAACCTCAAGTAACTAAAAAAATGCAGAGCAGGATATGGGGAACAAAATAACCTAATCTCAACCATTAAGTATTCTCCAGATCAAGGGTTCACTCATCGTACTTTTGAGTTCTCAACTTCTGTAAACCAAACCAATATAATGCAACACATTCAAAAGGTACAATTCTACAATATATATTCACATCCAGAAAATCCAGTTCAAGGAGAACTAATGACACAGAAAGCTGAAACTAAACGGTTAAACTGATATGAAATTGCTTCATGAATATGAACTACATGGGAAGGATAGCAAGATCTCACATCTCTAGAGTTAAGAGGAAGACTGAGCCTTTAGACGAGTGGCCTTAATTATTATGCTTAAATACAAGCAACTAGAATAACAAAATCACAAATTTACACCTTCTTTTCAAACATCAAACCTAAAAACTTTTGACAGTGAACTTCAAGGACGGTACTTAGCTCCTTCACTGTTTCAAACCCAAAATAATAATGAGCATAAAACACCAACAATACTGCATTCATATTTATTAAAACATCCTTTTCTCAGCAAACAAGAAAAAAAGAATTGCATGCAAACTTCAAAACTTTCCCTTAAGACCCAACAGCACCAGAACTTATTCATACTAATAAAACTCAAAATGAACCCCAAAAAAATTACAGCAGTAGCAAAAATTGATGAAAATAGCAAAAAAAAAAAATCTTTTAATTAATAAGGTTAAACTTGGTCACCTTCAGATACTGAGTTGCACTGATTGAGTGCATCTAGAGCAGAATCGAAAGGGTGAAAAGCTGTGAGCTGGACGACCTTCCCAAACCGATTAAGATCAACAACGGAGTTCCGAACAGCCTCTGTGTTTTGCCCAATTTCATCGAGTCCGTTGGCGACAAATAGAGAATACCCTGACGCTGCCTCGTACAGCAGATACAGAGCCATCGAAAAATAGTCGAATACACAATGCTCCCTTGATTATGCTGGTCCTGCTGGAGTATATCGGCTAGAGGAGGAGAAGAAAGGATAGTAAAGGGGTTTAGGGTTTTTGTGTTTTATAGCTTCGAACTAGGTTGAAATTTTGCCCCAACTGTGCCTCTCGGATCCTAGCCCAATTACATACACCTAGCCCGGCCCAATAGGTGGACCTTCACATGGGCTTCAATAGAAAACTGAGAAAGTCCATAGTTGCTATTGGGCAGATAGCGGGTCCTTGTCATTGCAACCAAAGCCCTTATAGCAACTCCATTAAATGGGCCTCTGTGGGCCCAATTTTAAGACCCAATTAATAAATTTCATATTTGCTTTTCTTTAAGCCTAGAATAGGTTAATACAATTACTTCTTAAAAAAAGGGTTAATAATTAATACAACTATTGAAAGTTGAAACACGTGAGCCTTTGGTTGAATGACAATTACGTTGCATGTAAGAGACCGATCCCATCCATCAGTGTGTGAGTTTGAGTTCTACCCCCTCCCCAAACCCCTGATTTCAAAAAAGAGATCGATCTCATCCATTAGGGCGTGAGTTCGAGTCCTGCCCCCTCCCAAACCCCTGATTTCAAAAAAGCTATTGAAAGTTGAAATTATTGTTTTTTTTTTCCCACAATAGACTCTTCAATACTGTGTTATTTTTGGTCCTTTAATCATGCATTCATGACTCCCATTGTACCAGAACATAATTTTTGAATGAAGAAAACTATATACTGGTTTTTTGCATGTGCCTTAATGTGAGGGCAAGTCCGATGGGACCAAGACATCCTTTTCAACATTTTATGACACCATTGAGCCAATGGATTTTCTTACATTTGCTGATGCTGAAATCTAGGGCAAGTTACAATAATTAATGCAAAATATCTCATGAGTATGGTTGTCAAAAGACTAATATCTCGTATCTGATTGTCATAATCCAACCGAATATTATATAAGTAAAGTCATTACACTTCTCACACAAACAACGCGTTTTTTGAGTTTAAGAATCATTTGGCGACGACCCATAAAATACAAATCCGTGCGAGTCCATGATTCAAAGCGGACAATATACTTGTTGTGTTACGCCTTGAATTTTCATCGATCATTCAAGTGCATCAATTATTTTGACAAAGACATGCCATGAACACAAAAGGGTGCAACCATTAATGAATGGTAGGCCAACTTGGCTCAATGCAAGCCAATGTTGCCCTAAATATAGGTTGAGGGTATTAGAGTCGAATGAGGACAGAGACCAACTTCGAGTGATCGATGTCACTCAATACCATCTTCACATGCCCAAAATTGAAGACAGAGACCAACTTCGTAAAGGACATGTCCACCCACCAAAATCATTATCCTGTTCCATTGGCTGTCAGGACTGCAAGTTTAAAAAAATTTATTTATTTTAAGTAATAAAAAAGATTGAAAGAAAAGATGTAGCTTGAATCCATTGAAAATCCAAAGTTCACTGAGAATATTGTTCGATTTAAAACACGAGCTCGGACGGATTTATTTTTCATAAGTCATAGTTATTGGTTCTTAAACTCAAAAAACATGTCAATTATGTAAGAGTTGCTACTATTTTACTTATGTATCATTTGGTTGAGTTATGCGAATCTAACGTGTGGATATAGTGATAAGATCTAACGTTGAGGAGAATGAGACATGAGCGACAATAGATAAGGAGAACCCACAACTTAACTCATTAATACCGGTTTTCCAAGCTTAAGCGAGGACGTTAGGTTTAGAAGAACAAATCCGTGTTAATCTTAGCTTAGAGTGGACAATATCTTGATTGGTTTGAGCTTATGAGCACTCCAAATCTATTCAGAATTCAACCCAACTCTTGGAAGGCGAAGGTCTTCATCATGTAGTCCTGACATAATCCAAGAATTAACGTCACAACAACTACTAGCAGAATGGTATGAACGAATGGGTTTTTGACTAGACCAATGCCATGACAGCCTGTCCTCTTATGGTAAGCAGCAATCGCAAGTACCAAGGACAAGCACTACGGTGGTGGATTCTGCCCTCCTGTGGTGTGGCCACCACACTAGTAAATACTACTAAATACACCATCACCGGTGATTGCTTGCATTACAGGTAGAGAGTTTTTGAAGTGGGAGAGACGCCATGAATGGAAAGGCCACTCAATAAGTGTTGGAGAAAGCTAAGCTCCTAGTTTACAAGAAAAAGATAAAACAGTGTGCAAGCACTAAATGCAATAAACCCAGGTATACCCCACTTCTTTACTCCTTAGATTTTCTTCCAAGGCCAAGTTCAGCATTTGCCAGCATCTCTCAACCATTATTATTGTATTATTGTTCATCAAAAGAGAAGAGAAAAGTACACATCTTTTACAAAAGAGAAACTTTAAACTTTAACCTTACACGCATTGAAGTCTGTTCAACAATTTTGATTTTTGAGCCACCCAACAATACCCAATAACAGTTCATAACTTGTCTTTCGGAATTTCACCTGTTTTGGATTTTAATGGTAAGGATCCAGTCCTTATGCCCATGTTGTGTTCGTTAAAATTTGTGAAAGACATAAAAACCAAGATTCAAACTAGATTTATACCTGCTGTTTTTGAGTAGCTGAACTTTAGTGCTGCTCATTTTGCTTAGTGATTTTGTTGGGTCGTCTGTGATTTGTTTTTCAGATAATCTGCTGCCATATGAAGTGTTTATAGAATAGAAAGGAGTGTTTCCATGGCGAACTGCAGCTTGTTCTTGTTATTATGTCTTACATGGAGTTTCTTCTTCCTGGGTACCTATCAAATAACCTCACAATCACAAGTGCTGCTTCAGCTAAGGAAACTACTGGAGTACCCAGAGCAATTAAAATACTGGAATGGTGAAGGTTTAGATTTTTGTTTCATGTCGTCATCCGCACAAGTAAACATTACATGCCAAAACAATGTTGTTACTGAGCTCAAAATTGTGGGTGATAAGCCGAACAAGGCTTATTATTATGATGGGTTTGCCATTCCGAATCAAACTTTATCAGACAGCTTTTCTATGGATTCTTTTGTTGCTACACTGGCAAGGCTAACAAGCTTGAAGGTTCTTAGTTTGGTGTCTTTAGGCATTTGGGGTCCCCTACCAGATAAAATTCATCGGTTGTCTTCACTTGAATTCTTAGATTTAGGTTCAAATTTTCTCTCTGGTTCAATCCCTCCAAAACTATCCACAATGGTAAAGCTTCAAACCCTTATACTGGATCACAATTTCTTCAATGATACAGTCCCCAATTGGTTTGATTCTTTATCTAATTTGACTGTTCTAAGCTTGAAGAACAACCAATTGAAAGGTCCATTTCCATCTTCATTACATAGAATTACAACTCTTACTGATCTTGTTCTGTCCGGCAACAAGATATCTGGGGAAGTTCCGAATCTTAGTGTTCTCAGGTGCCTACATGTGGTGGATTTGAGTTCTAATGAATTGGATTCTACTCTACCAAAAATGCCTAGAGGATTGGTCGTTGCTGTTCTAAGCAACAACTCCTTTTCTGGGGAAATACCGGAGCAATTTAGCCAGCTAAGTCACCTCCAACAACTTGATATATCATTTAATTCATTAGAAGGAGCTCCTCCTGCTGAAATCTTTTCATTGCCAAACATCAGTCACTTGAACTTGGCATCAAACATGTTAAGTGGCTTGCTTCCGAACCATCTAAGATGTGGCGGAAAACTTGAGTTTGTTGATATATCTGAAAACAGGTTGACTGGTGACTTGCCATCTTGCTTAAGCACTAAATCAGAGGGGAGATTTGGTAACTTTAGTGGAAATTGCTTATCCGTTGATGCAGGGCATCAGCACCCAACATCACATTGTACGGAAGCCGACACGAATAGGAAACATTCTGGAGGCAAAAATGTGGTGATACTAGTATGTATTATTGGAGGAGCACTAGTTGTTATGGTGCTTCTGGCCTTTGTTTTTCTTGTTGTGATCAGAAGATATTGTCCTCGAGGGGTATCGGAGCAGCATTTGTTGCGTAAGGCAGGGCCGGATAATTCTGTAGCTGGATTCTCCTCTGAGATGCTAACAAGTGCAAGTAGGTCATTAACTGACCAAAGATTATTTCTTTTTCTTTGGAAAATGTGACTATAGTTTGAAAATTTACATACTGGTTCATATATGTTGAATTTATTGGAGTTTCTAGACGATGATTTTTATAATCTGGCAATGAGGTCCCATGGAAATTTTACTTTCCTTGTCTATTACTCAGGATTTATATCCCAGGCAGCAAAGTTGGGCACACAAGGTCTCCCGGCGTGTCGGCCATTTACTTTAGAAGAGTTGAAGGAAGCTACAAATAATTTCGATAACTCTGCGTTTATTGGTGAAGGTTCATATGGGAAGGTACATCCTAAAAAGTAAAGATTCACCAGATTATGAAAGAATGCATAACATATTGTTTCTGTTCAGCTCTATAGAGGAAGACTGGAGAATGGCACCCAAGTGGCCATACGATGCCTGCTACCGTCGCAAAAGTTCTCGATTCGCAACCTTAAACTCAGGTTGGATTTGCTTGCAAAGCTCCGGCATCCACATCTTGTTTGCCTTTTGGGACATTGCATCTATGATGGTGGACAAGATAATTACACTATAAACACAGTCTTCCTTATATACGAATACATGTCTGGCAGAGACTTTCCTACTCAATTTTCAGGTGATTTTTCACATTGACATGCAATCCTAGTTAGTATGGCTTATTTTTGCAATTATATTCCTGTCTTCTTGCCAACCATCTGAAAGCAAGACATCTATGCACTATGCATGTCACTTGAATATTTATCCATTCTCTTGGTGCTGGCATTTGATAGTAAGTTGATTTAGCAACCACATCGTACCCAGCCTCATTTGGATGTTCTTTGATTCAGTGCTTTCTAAAGCAAATGTGCATTGTCTAACTACATGTGTATTATATTAGCAGAAAATAGATCTGGGAAGGGTCTCGACTGGTCGGAGAGAGTGGCCATTTTAATTGGGGTTGCAAGGGCTGTGCATTTCCTGCATACTGGGGTTATTCCTGGTTTCTTCAACAACCGATTGAAGACAAATAATATCTTGCTCAATGAACATGGGATAGCAAAGTTGAGTGACTATGGCCTGTCTATTATCTCAGAAGAAACCGGCAGCCATGGGGTAAGGTTTCTTATGGATTGATTAACTGGTTTTCAACAAAAGAAGTTGTAAATAACTCATCATATTCTCCGATGGCAGGAAAATGGAGGCGACGATAAATCAAGGTATGATTTCCTATCATCAATGGCATTACTACGAAATTAATCTCCAGTACTGTTAAGTGCAGATGGGCCATGACAAAAAAAAAATCAACTCTTCAATAACTTATGGGGAACTGGTGACAAGAAATTTGATTAATTTGCTGCTACATATTCCTTGATTTCCATAAAACAAGTTGATCAATCAATAGTTGTTGTGGATGCGATTTTTGCATCCAAGGTTTTGTCCGCTCTAGGTACCTCTACGGGCATTCGTACCCTCCCCTCACAGATTTACTTCTCATCTCTCCCACTCGAACTCATAATCTCTTTAGTTTGGAAAATTGAGTGTGTACCCAAGTATTGTGTCTCCGTGTCTGCAGGCAAATGACAATATTTGACGATGATATCTATAGCTTTGGATTCATATTACTTGAAGCTCTCATTGGACGTTCCGGATTTGCTGGACGAGAGGCGCTTATACAAGATGAATTGGTATGTTTGGGAACTAAAGTCCTGTTGAAAACTATGTTTCACTGTCTTCTTCATTTCCTGTGGTGTGAACTTTCTGGAGGTTATTGAAAAACTATACTAGAAACCTTGACACCAGAATACAACATTTTGCAGGCATTTTTGAACAACCAGGAGGAACGGTTTAGAGTAGTAGACTCCATGGTGATGGCAACTTGCTCTCAGGAATCTTTATCAGTTGTGATTGGGATAATGAACAAATGTATCCACTCAGAGTCATGGAGCCGTCCTTCTTTTGAGGACATTCTTTGGAACTTACAGTATGCTGCTCAAGTTCAGGCAACAGCAGATGAACAGAAAATGGACAAAACTTCATATCAATGAGTTCTTGAGACTTGAAACTACGCGCTAATAATACCCATACCCGGAAAATACCTGTGTAACTTCAGAGTCCACCCCGTCCCCTCCCTCTTGTTTTTGTACTACATAAATATAGAGTATATTGAAGGCAGTACGATTTCATTACATACCGAATGTGTTGAATTGTGCTTGTCATTCTAATATTGAAACAGAGCATCAATACCAACAACATTTGCGGATAGTCGAGAAACAGAAGGACATTGCTCTATAAGCTGCTAGAAACTTATACAAAATGTCAAGGAACATTACACCTTCCTTTTACATATTATTATTCCACTGGCAAATCATACATTCAGAATTACTTTTGTGCTTTTGGAATAGTATCTCCCAACTCTATTTAGTATTTACAAACCCGCTTACTCCCGGATGTAGGGGACGTTGGGAAACTTCATCCCTACCATTTATTTACAATGCCTTTCCATATAACCATGCAATTCATGTTTTGTATTTATAGCTAAGCCAGCAAGTGAATGAGAATATAGGTACAAGAAGATCTATGGAAAACTTACTTGCTCTCTCTGTCAATGTCCGTCATAAATGTATGGTATGTGTTGCAGATGCAATGCAGCCAAAAGACCCTTCCAAGTCTCCCAAGGTGCACTTGCTACTTGAAAGTCGAGAAGCTTTTTCTGTTTCCTATAATAGTCTTCCAGTGGCTTGCTCTGAGAACTCAAGAAAATAAAAGCAACCAAGACCATCATCATCATTTTTTTTAGCTTTCTGTTACATAAAAACATAACTAATAGAGGTCCAAATTGACTATCATCAAGAATTCAAGATTAACAAGTACAATCTTTATCAAAGTACTTGCATAAAAGGCAATAAATTTGTATTTGATACAATGAATTTGAAGGAGCTGCTTCCAATATTTCTTTTATACCCAAACAAGCTGTTCAACCTAGATATGGGTTTGAACTATGAGACAGAAGGGTCAAAACCACAACTGTCTCCCTTTGATTAGAATAAACTCAAGGGAACATAAGAAGACTTCAAGATTTGAAAGACAGGTTGTGGTATACCCTCCCTCACAGAGACAGAGCAATAAGCAGAACATGAAACCTAGTCAATACACACCCACAGAGCTCATAGGGTCCATGCTAATTATTTTTTTTCAATTAATGAAAACGCAGAAACCAAAAGGGAAGACGAAAGGAAAAATGTTCAGACTGACTTCAAGATTATATACCAACGTCTATGATCTAAACTAGAATCAAATTCATGGCAAGGAACATCACTTGACAGTAACTTGGAGGAACCAAAAGACCTGGAGGGATGTTTTATCAAATTGATTCAATAGAAGAACACAATGTCACACTTGAGACTACACCACAATCCAGGGAAATAACAAGACTGACAAATACCTTCTCTGCATAGGCTTGGAGTTCTTCTTTCCAATCAATTTCTGTGACAGAAATAAGTAAACATTGAGATAAATGAACTAGGAAGTAGCTTCCTTAGCAAGATTTAAGATTATTGGACAAAGAACTGTCATACTACCTCCCAGGTGCTTCACCAAGAAATTCTCAGTGCATCTGAAATTCACTACTAGATCGATCTCAGCAAGTTGGTCAAGAATCTCCTGAATAAGAAATGGAAAGTTGAGATAACAGGTTTGTCAATTTTTAGTCCTAGCAGATTATCAACGTCCTATAAGTATTCATAATCTGAGCATTGTTACAAACATTCATGCAGTTTATTTTGAACAAGGAAATGAGAATACTGGTATGGTATCCACTAAAAGCAGTCAAAGAAAGCCAAGTTCTTAAAAACAAAAACTCACAGCTTGGATTTGTGACCGAGGGACTCCATCCAGAATAAAACCAGTCTCACCTCTGGAATATCCATCATCCAGCCTTTTTGACAATAACCCTAGGATTATGTCCTCAGAAACAATTTCCCCACAATTCACTGCATCCGCAATCTGCTTTCACAAAAATGAAGCCAAAACTACTGATAACTAATAAGAGTAATCAAGTTATCCATTGCAATTTGCATTGATCCATGATTCCATTTGTACAATTGCAATTCATTCTTCCAAGGATTATCCAATAGCTGGACTTGCCAGAGTGATTGAACTAATAATCAAAAACAGAAACAAAGATTCCAAGAACCAAGAAGCAAAGAATGCAAGAATTGGAACCTGTTTATAGAGAGAAGAGCTGGGGCCGAGCTCTTGACGAACAAGACACCCCATGGAAATGCGAGGGATTTTTAGAAACTTCGAGAGTGCTACGGCGTACACGCTCCTCTTGGAGCGTGGGCTTCCAATGAACGCCCACTGCACTCCTCGTCTCGGAGCTGATCCTTCCGTGTCAGCCATGGGGGCCGGTCCCAATAGATTGCCTTGCGACTTGTTGCAATTGTCGTCGTAAAAATCGGGGTCGATTATTTCCGGCAAAGCTGCTGCGACACTGCGGAACCGGCGAGGATTTAGCCGGAAAATATGGCGAACAGGGGACGACACCATCGTCAGACTATTCAGTGCGGTGAAGCTAAAAATTGACAAAAGAGGTTTCATATGCGATGGAGGAGCGAAAAAGGGAATGAGAGTTCTGTGAAATAGGGGAGTTTATACTGCAATGATCATCGTCGCCAGCCGGCTCTGCCTGCGACGCTCTCAGTAGAACATCCGAAATCAGAACAACTGGGAGTCATCACTCATTAGTCATGTATTAATTAAAATAAAATAAAATAAAATAAAATAATTTAAATTTTAAAAAAGGCCGATTTATTTATTTATTTTTGAAATACTATTGATAAATTTGCTTCTCATTATACTCGAATCTTAGACACTCATATGTCTAACCTATTATCAATCGAACCACCACTCGTTGGTGACACAGATTTCATTCTAAATCTATGTATTAGAATATATTTTTTTGGTAAAATGCATTGAGTGGTAAAATACTAAAATGCATTGAGTGGAGAATCATAGGTTATAACCTGATTTCTAACTGATCCTCTTACTTTTTAAATTTAACAGTTAAGCCTCATGAGTTTCTTAAATACTCTAATCATTAATGAGACACCTCCATCCAGATTTCGTCCGTTAACTAACGAAATCAATTTTTTTTTTAAAAAAGGGTTTAAACTCAACGGTAGTATTAGTTATACATAGCCAAACATCCCTAACTATCCCTAATACACCTGGCTTTCCTCATCAGCCATATGACATGACAATTTCAAAACTAAATAATATTTTGAAATTCAAAAATTTTCTCTCATAAATCTTGTACTTATCTAGAAACCCTCTACATCCTCTCTCTCTCCATCTACATCCTCTCTCTCTCCTACCACTCTCCTGCAAGCCTCTCTCTCTCCAATCACTTTTCATCTACAACCCCTCTCCCCAACCATTTTCCATCTACAACCTCTTTGTCTTTGCCTTTTGCAGATGATGTCGTAGATCCGGTGATGCGAAAGATGACGTCACATCTTCACAGCTTGGTTTGTTTGAGTTGATGAGTTGTTGCTATTCTTTCTTGGCTTGTTGACAGTAGTTCTTATTTGTGAGGGCGATTTCAACTACTGCGCCCGCTGTTTGGGGTCTTCCATGGTGTAGGTTTGTTTGTTTGAGGTCTTTCATATTGTCAGTTTGTTTGTCTTTGGTGCTTATGTTGTTTTTACCTTAGAGTTGGTTGGGAGCTTTTCTCTTTCTCTGAACGTTCAAAACTCTATTCGAAGTGAATAATTACAATAATCTAATGTATAATTACAATGATGAATATTATTTGTACTCCATTTTTTATTAAGTACACTCCATTAACCCTTTAAAAATACACTGGAGTGGACTGTACTTAGTAAAAAATGGAGTGCAAATAATGTTCATCAATTACAATTGATAGTTTTTAATTACATTATTCCAATGCGTAATTACACTGATAACTTTTAATTATAAAACAACAGTGAATAATTACATTATTCCAATACATAATTACACATTGATATTTTTAATTATATTAATTCTTCAGAGGATGATGAAGAAGTTCTGGAAGCGAGAGAGAAGGTGAAAAATTACAGTAGAGGATGGAAATCAATGGCTTTACTAAATGAAAGTGACAAAGAAGATGATATTATCATAGGAGCTGCTGCTACTAAGGATGTTAATGTAGATACAGGGGATGCTGAAAGAGGTGATGTTGAAATGGATGGCAGTGATGTTGAATTGGATGCTGCTGCCGATGCTGAACTGGATACTGGTGGTGAGTCAGATGGTCTATGCAGTGATTATTTCAATTCATCTGATCCTGGTAGCTATAGAGATAGCACTGATGAAGACATTGAATTAAGAGATGATGCAGTCCGGAAGAAGAGCATATTCTCAAGATTCAAACTGAGTTCAAAACATACAAATATCAATGTGAATCCAATTTGTTTCATCTTTTGATATCCTTGACAATATATATGTAATTACATTGTTTGCAAGTCCAATTACTCTGGATAAATTTATAATTTTTGATTATGTTGTCTTAATTATATCTCATAAACAATTTGAATGATTACAAAACAACAGTGGATAATTACATTATTTCAATTCGGAATTACACATTGATAATTTCTAATTACATTATTGTAACCATACTTACACATTGATTTAGGCGTTGTCATGACTCTCATGAAGAGAGAGAAAATGGTAAATTTGAGTTAAAGATAAGCAAGAAAGAGAAAAAAAAAAGTAAATCTGATAAGAAGAGAAGCATGAGAGAGAAAAAGTATATCAGAATTGTAGTCTTGAAATACGTGAGAGATTATGAGAGAGAAGTGGGAGAAATAAGCTAGAAACCTAGCTTATTTTTGACAATTTATCTAGCTGTCATCTTGTACTGCCAACTAGATTATGGAGCTTTAGGGACAAATTTATTTATGGCAGTTTAACATTTTTGTAAACTCGACACTTCATTCCGTAATTACAAATATTATACGTAACGCCACATTAGCAGCATAGGAATTACAAATCTTAGTAAAGAAATTACAAAACCGAAGACCAAGCACCGGACAACAACAAGATGTACCCAAATAATTCTATCTCGAGATAAATCCGGACAAACTAAACAAAAACATAAAGTAAAAACAACACATATGTATTGGATAAAGATTATTGAGTTCACCTTAGATGGATGAAAAAAATCAGATTTCGTCTCGATGGGAAGTGATGAAGAAACCTTGCGTATTTTTTATTGAATAGAACATAGATTGCAAACTAAATTTACAAACCAACAACAAACTAGTAAAATCTAAAAGGATATACTATAACAGATGCATGAAGAAGGAAGAGATGGTGGTTTCCTCCTCCGACCTGTGCTACAACAAAATCGAATTAAACTCAAGAAACCTTACTTATCGCATGAGAAGAATAGTCATCAACAGGCTCAACAACCTAAAGTGAATCACCCTTAAGGATAGTATGAGCCATCCCATTCTCTTACCACAATCAACTTTACCTCCCAATGCTTCTCCCACAAGAACATCACTCCTGGGAAGAATTTCTGTGCATATATATATATGCACAGAAATTCTTTCATGAATATGTCAATAAAATGATGGAGGAAGATGCAATACTTACAATTTTATATATTTTCACAATGATTTTTAACACACATATAGCCTTCTTGTAACCTCCAAGGTTTTTCTCTTATTTTCACTTTGAGAAAGAAAGAAAGGAAGGTAAACCGGCAGAAAAAAGAAGTTATTCACATGTTTCTGAGGTTGAGGTTGTCAATTCTTCAACTCATGTGATGACTAACAAGGTGGTTTTGCCAGCTCCTCCCCGATCAGTGGGGGACTTTCGACCTGGAGCTTCTTCTTCTTCTTACTACTGTTTATTGCGGATGAGTCCATTTCAGTAGGCCAATATAGTCGGCACTGCATCATATCTAGCAAACGAGATTGAAGATGCTTGTTCATCTCCATCACATGCTTTGTCATCCTTGTAGCCCACATTCGATTGTCCATGGTCGTTTCCACTTTCATTTGCATCGCTGCAGGTGTCTGTTCGTGCTGCTCATAAAAGCAAAACTTGTCAAAAAAAGTCTCTTTAAGCTCATTGTGCAGACAAAATACAGTAAGAACATACAGCCTTATTAACTATATATGTATGTGTTGAAATCTAGAACACTAATAGTATTTATGCAATGTGTGCTTTCTTGACAACTTTTATACATTGCAGACAGCAGTATGCTTTCTTCACAAGTTTAGTGCACCCAAAAAAGTGTAGCAAGCAACTTTTCTGTCTTGCTCTTATATAAGAAACAACGACAAAGTATGGCGGTGTCGGTTATTCATCATAAGTTTGTGTCTATCATGTGCATGTTGCATAATGTGTGCAAGTGTCATGGAGCATATGCATGCAAAGGAGAGAGATCCACCTCCAAATCAAATATTTGTCGATCTAATGTATTGGCTCTCTGGAAAAAATTGGGAATTTGATCGTCTTCAAGGGAAGAACATGATGGAAGGAAAGTGACTAATTCCTGGCATGGGCTGGCCGACTGAGGGCACTTGTCTAGTAAAGAAACACGGAACTGATTGGAATTTCTTTTACGGCTTGATGCAGAAACCAGTGAATGCTGTGGAATTACTATGAGATTAGTCACTGCCCCTGCTTACAAACAAAAACTAATATTCAGTAAGAACTTTATTTTGGTTGAAAGCGTGTAACTTTCCAATTTTACTATATATGCTAGTCAACTCTATTAATATCACGTCGCAAAAAAAAAAAAAACACCCAAGCTTCATCTGTAAGCATATGGAGTTAAGAATAGAGAATCCTTTGGCACATTAATGAACCAAAAGAGTCAGAATTGTCACCTTTTGGATGGTTGAATCTTCGAATGATCACCCAACTAGTGATATCCCAGAGGCAAACAGTGCAATCTTCAGATGCAGATAAAAGACCCACTCCACAGAAGGTCATCGCGGTTATAGATCCGCTGCATAAGTCACATTATGCAAGTATAAATATGCATCTAAACATTTTGTTTAAGACACTGCGGAGAGTGTACATCAAATTTTCAAAATAAACACTACTTGATTGAGAAAAAAAAAATTGGAAGATAATAGTCAGCATCTGTAAAAATAAACATTAAGAAGTTTCTGATAACAAAATATTTTTTCCTCACTTATAATCAATTTTCAGTCGGTTTGACAAAATGAATACTGGCACAAAGACTTCATGATCATCATTATCAAAGTCTTTATATCAAACCATGTTGGGCCACAAGAGAATAAGACAAAATTAAAGATTAGATGCACTAGTTTACTCATTATCCAGTCAGAGGATATTTATTTTTCATGGTTCCAAGAAAAATCAAGTGTCATACATTACACATTACTTGTGTCCTTTCAGCACAGCTGCTTGTTCATCTGCAACAACAAAATCATCCTCCACTAGTCCAATATTGAGAGAGTTTACGAATATTCTTCCATCGACACTTCCAGTGAATAACAACTGTTCCACGGGATGAAGGAGAATTGAAGTTATGGCTTGTGGATAAGAAAGAGATTGTATAAGCCTACCTGAGACCAGGTCCCAAGCCTACAAAAAGGCGAAATCAGAAGTTTTTTTCAGTAAGAAGTCTGATGTCAAGGTATTATCTGCACTTCTGCAGTAGTAGGATGAAGCATCAGATATAGTTTGGTCACCTTGCAAGTTCTATCAAGGGAGCTTGATATGAAAACTGATTTTGTGCTGCCTGATATAGTCAGCAGATCAGTGATGGAGGACTGATGCTCCGATGAGTAATGTAACAAAGAAGGAAAGTTTCCAGAATCTTCCATGTCTAGCAAACTTTCATCAAGTTGACCACAATGATGCATCATTAATAGGTTTTAAATGTAAACTCTTCAATTCCCTAGTGAGAAAGACATCAGGAAAGAAAGATCCAGTATTTACCCAATAATCGACCATGCGCATATCCTTCCATCACCAGAACCAGATATAAGAAAAGAGCCGTCACCAGAAAAAACTATGCACTTCAATGCTTTACTATGGGCATGCCATGTTTTGAGCAATCTTCCACTAGTGACCTACATATTATCTTAATCACATCAGAATCAAGGGTTAAGCAGTGCTCAAATGACAGTCTTATATTCTTGGTCATTCTGCCCGTCGAAGGAAAGGGGATTTGTCCAAATGAAAGTTTCTAGATAAAGAGAGAGAGAGAAAGAAAGAAAGGAGTCTAATTGAAATATACAGCAAGACTGCTTCAAATGTTCAAATGGTCATCCAACAATGTCATGGTAACATTACATGCATTTTCCCTCCCCAAATCCTTGTGAACCCAGTGACCTATCAATTTAAATTGGGGAAACAAAGGATAACATTATTTTATCCCTTTGTATGGACAATAAATTGCTTAATGCTAACTTACCTCCCAGATATAAGCGTTTCCAGAAGAAGCCCCGCCTACAAGATACATGCCATCCCTTGTGCAAGAAAGTGGCCCAATGGCTTCCATTGGGTAGCTTTGAAGTGGTGGGTGAGGCTGAATATCATAACATAGAAATAATCAATTGGGGTTTACTCGAAAAAGCAGATTGCAAGAGCGAATGATTTGTAACCCATAGCTTGGCCTTGAAAATTAAGACCCTTGATACACTATCAAGTGTAGACAGATATATACGGCTTCTTCAGCTATTTTGGCAAATCAAAACATCCGAATAAATTGGATGAACAATCAACAAAAGAACACACCCAAAAGTTCAATTCCAATATCGAATTAGTAGATAATGATTGTAATTGACTGCCTTATTGTCCATGCCATTTATAAATTAATTCACAACTTCACTAGAAAAAGAAAAACGATATGCATGGAACAATTCAACAATCTGAATTAACACAGAAAGGTATTAAAATATCAGAAAGCACATATAACAAGAGCATGGCAGAAAATCGAGCTAGTGAAAAAAAGTAAGAAAAAGAAGGAAACAAAAAATTAAAACTCATATTAACTATCTTAGAGATTCAGACTAAGCTAGTAAGCTGGAAAGCAGAAATCATGATTGAGTGGGATTTTTGGATTCAACCACAAAAGTGAAGGATGGTTCGAGCTCGGTGAGTACCTTGTTTAGGGACCAAGTGAAGACTGACCCACCACCGACTGAGCCATGCCTGTTTATCTGCGAAGCCACAAGAAACTGATTTCTCAAGCACACAAGCCCATGAGCAGGAGATGCACATGTTGGTATGTGGAGTATCCGTTCCCCGGTTTCCAAATCCCATACTGTTATTCCAATTCCCATACTCCTGTCACTGCAAACCACCAAAGCCTCTTTTCCCTCACCCATCACTCTCTCCCCATTCGCACAGGGATACACTGACATTTATACAAACAGTTTGTTTGCAAACCTTTGCACGTAGACAGGCCACTTTAGGGATATGACTGGTCGCTCTACGCGTGGCATTTGCATGCATGAAAGAGACAAAAGTAGTTGCGCATGGTTGCCTCTTTTGATTCTCCGTAGCATGATAGCAGGGAGGGTAGTGATCAAGCCTCTGCTCTTGCCGTCTTGCGCAAGTGTCCTTCATGCAATGACTGAACAGTTAGCTCCGGCTCAGTCTTCACATGACAATTGATTGAGTCAAGGTTAGTCATTTGTGGAGTGGGCCACTGCGGAGTAGTGGCGACTGGCGAGCGAGTGTGGACATAATACTACAAGCCCAAAAAAATCATTATATGAAGGGAATCCAAGGCAGGTCCACCGGACACATTCGCACTGCGCACACAGTCCACACTCTTGAGTCTTGAGTCTAGACAGACAGAGACAAAAAGACAGCGGTGAAACTAGGTGAGTAGGTGATATAGCCCGAAACCAGTCGCCGAGATCCGAACGCCACTGGATCCAGATCCTAATTGCTGAATGGGAGGTAATACTGGAGTCATCTTCAACTTCAGCTCTGAATTAGGTTTTATCTATTCGTTCTGTATTTCAGACAAACGCTTTCTTGGCAATCCGCAGGTGCGGAAGCTGTGAATCCTTCTTCAAGTCTGTGGCTGGCTCCAAATCCGAGCAAGAGATGGGCGGAGCTTTTCTTCCTTTCCTACACTCCATTCTGGCTCACGCTGTGTTTGGGGATCGTGGTTCCGTACAAGCTGTACGAGGTTTGCTTCTGTTATTTCCCGATTAGACTGCGTTATAATAAAGGGGATATAGTATTATTATCTTTTCCATAAGGCAATATAGTATTATTGATTCAACATTCTTGTTTCTAGCGTTTTGAATCGGGCTGATGTGGAGTTGTGGACTCCGTTTTCTCGGGAAGAGAGTTGAAATTCTAGACTGAGTTTTAGTTGGGGATTTGAGTGTTGTGAGTGTAACAATTAGAAGTAAATATATTCCTTAATTTTTTTTTGGTAAGAAACACTTTCATTAGACTAAAAGGGGAGACAATCCGTCTCAATTACATGAGCCAGAAAATCTGGCCTTCTCCAATCCATAGGTTGGAGTTTGCATTAACCATAGCATGCTTGGCTAATGAATCAGCAGCTTGGTTAGCAGTACGTTTAACATGACAGCAAAGAGCAGAAGAAAAATGGGCAAATAAGTGACTTGTAAGAAATTTTCTATGATTTCAAATAGCAAACTTAATATTGAGAAGTCCATGATTTGAGCAATTGTAGAGTTAGTTTCGGGTCTGCCTGGTGTTATAATCCCACTAGTTCGGTTGAATTTTTATGGAACCGCTGGATCTGCATTGAGGAGTGGAGGAATTGAGTGAAAAGGTAATTTCAGTGATGGGTTATGCTTACAATTGTATCTATTTATTCAGGATTTACAAAGTAAAATACTACTGCATCTCTCTCTCTCTCCACCATGCACCAAAGTAGAAATTAAGGAGGGATGAGCATAGAAACAGATGTATGCATGAATGCATATTTTGATCATCACTGCAAAAATCAGTATGTTTCATATTGACTGTATCATTTGGTGATTTACAGAGTTTTACAGAATTGGAATATTTGCTTGTGGGGATGGTTTCTGCAGTTCCTTCTTTTGTAATACCTATGGTATTTTGTGGAAAGGTAAATATTATATATCCTTTTCTAGTCTGATTCGTTCTTCTCTATGGGATATTTCCTTGAATTGGAGCACCTTGGTGATTCTTTCGAAAACTCTTTTTCACAATCAAAAACAAAATTGAAGGGAAATGAAAGAGAAATTTCATACATAAGATTTTGAATGTGCTGAACAGCGGTTCAATTTCAACATCTATTCGCTATATCGTCGATGTAACTTCACTATCAGTCTCAAGATCCATCAGATTAATAATATGCTCAGTCTTGTGTTTGAAAATGGCATTGCTTGTGCACATTGATATTTGAGGTGGTATAGATCATGACTATGTATATTCAACTTTTAATGATTATTTTGCCCAACTTCATAAAGTTTGAGAGTTATTAAAACTTGTGTTTTCGAATGCCTGATTGAAGTAAAATTAGGATGTTTACCTCCTTTATATGTTATGTTATTATTATTTTTTCTTTTGGGAGTATTTGCAGGCTGATAGCAGTATCTCTTGGAAGGATCGTTATTGGGTCAAGGCAAGTGTTTTTCCAGGATAACATTTCAAATTGGTTATGAAAAGTTGTCAAATTGTTAAACATTCCCATGGAATTACACATTTTCTTGTGAATTGCTGATCACTGTCTGTCAATTGATTATAATTTTATTCCTGGTGATGATTCTATGGGATGTTACTAAAAAGAATGTCTTCATTGAATTACGATTTTTTTTGCATTTAACTGAAAATTGTTAAATCGAATTTTCATTTTTTAGCATTTAATGGACCAAGGCAATATGTTGTACAATTTCATTTATTTATTAGCTGCTTTGATTTAACGTTGTGCTGTATTATATTGACTTGTTTTTGTTGTGGCAAAATCTCATCTCATTTTTTACTAAGTAGGGATTCCTGCAGCATATATTAACTTCCTCATTTTCCTTATAAACTGTCATTGTGAGTTTTTTTCCCTCATATTTGAATATTGCTTCCATTTATGTGCTGGTTGATGAAAAATGGCATTGTGTATTTCCTTCTTTAGTTAAAAGGATATGTTTCTCTGCCTCAGAATTATCATTTTTTTTTTGCTGTGGCAGGCTAGTCTGTGGATACTCATTTTTAGCTATGTTGGGAATTATTTCTGGACCCACTACTTCTTTACTGTTCTTGGAGCTTCTTATACCTTTCCATCATGGAAAATGAATGATGTAAGCTACAAAATAATAATAATAATAATAATAATCTTCTTATTGGAGTACATGCTATATTGTGCAATCACTATATTTCTTATTATGTGTAGGTACCACACACAACATTCCTTCTCGCCCATGTTTGCTTCCTATTCTACCACGTTGCATCAAACATGACATTACGCAGATTAAGGCACGCGACTGCTGACTTGCCTGATAAAGTTCGGTGGGCTACTGAGGCTGCATGGATTTTAGCTCTGTCTTATTTCATGGCATACTTGGAGACCATTGCTATTTCCAATGTATGTGATCTAGCGTATCTCTGTGAATCTCTCAACTGTCACTTTGATAAGGTCCCTTCCATACCAGTGTTTCATGGGCTCTGGAGAGTCCAGGCCCAAACCCCACCCTAACAGTCCAATAGGCCCAGCCCGCATCCATGGGTGCACGCACCCATGGACCGACCGTAGTCCAATGGGCCTCCACAATACCAATGTTTCATGGGCTCTTGTGAAAACCTATTGGACATGTTAAGGAGTGGCCTTTGCCCTCCTTATAAACACAACACTTAACTCCCCTATCTTTCCGATGTGGGAGTTTCTATCACACTTTTAGCACCATGTTATGTGTGATTTATAGAAATGTATGTTGGTGGCTTATTAGCATGTAGGTTAAGCTAGACTATTCAGAATTATGAAATTCATGTTGCTGAGCTTCATGGATGTGGGGCTTTATTAATATATTTAAAAGCCAGATGAATATGACAATACTCATTCTAATCAGCTTTATGAAGCCAATATATGTGTCAAGCCTTAGAGCTCTAGGATGTGTTAACTGAGCCCCTAAGAAGGTAAGTTATTATACTGACTGTAAATGGAGACTGGCATATGCTCTTCAACCATAGTACTTTTTGTAGATATGCTTTGCTTCTTGTTCTGCCAACTACTGACTGAATGGTTTCAAAAAAAAAATTACTCCCGTTGTATAGAATGATTGGCACTTTCATTTTCCCTTCCAAGCAGCTGGGCTACGGGCTACCACTGTATGAAACAAGCATTGATTTTATGTTTTGAACTTGTGCAGTTCCCTTATTATGAATTTGTGGATCGGACATCCATGTACAAAGTTGGGTGCTTGTTTTATGCCATTTACTTCATAGTAAGCTTCCCGATGTTTATGAGGTAAGAACTAAATTTAACTTGCCAATTTGGATCACTACTCTTTTCATCTAGATAAACTTCTTGGCCAACATACGTGTTAGCTCAATCTATTTTTCAGAAAATAACTTTTCTAGCACTGCCCTTGTATCCTTAAACATTCTAAGTTTTACAAATTACATCATACATTTGGAAACCATCTTATATGCAAGTGATTCAGAAACAATGAGACTTCTGTCAAATAGGCAATAACGCAATAGTTTTTGGTGGATAAATATGAAACCGTAACTACCGTTCTTTTCGCTTGTCGAAGGTGTTTCCTTTTTCGGGGGTCACCACTTGATTGAGTGGTTGTTGAACCCCATATCCATGACCATGCGGTCATGTGCTCAAGTCCACCCCCCCCCCCCCCCCACCCCCCACCCCCAGTTTCATTTTGTTTCCTTCTTCCCCACCCCCTTCCCCCCACTTTTTCCTTTTTGGTTTCATGGGAATCATCATATGCAGGATTGATGAGAAACCAGGTGATTCGTGGGACTTACCAAGAGTGACTGTGGATGCTCTGGGTGCTGCAATGCTGGTCACCATAATACTTGATTTGTGGCGCCTTTTCTTGGGACCTATTGTTTCTCTCCAAGAAACAAAACAGTGCCTTCAACCTGGCCTTCCATGGTTTCAGGGACATGCAAATGAAACCTGACAACAAGTGCTGAAAACATAGTTTTAGTTTCATGGCATAGAGGAAATGGAGTTTTACAATTGTAACTTAAACTGTAGTTTATCAGATCTTACTTGTTTTCAAAAGATCAGACATTTGGATGATAATGCAAATGGTAAACATATTGAGTGGCTGTTGATGGTGACTCTGGTTTGGTTACTTATTTGAAACCCATTAGAAGGTAATTCTGACTGAGGAACTGATCCCTGTGCTATTGAGTTGTTCTTGTTGATTTAATCCACACTTGTATCTTTTATGTCTGCGCCTTGATTACGGATAACATCAGGTGGCGCAAATGACTGGAGAACATTACAGCATCGTATTGTATGTGTCCTGTCCTGAAGGTACCACCATTCGGCCAACAAGGGTGGCATCAATCAGGTCAGGTTAACCTAAATACTGGCACAATTTTGTGGGTTGCAGATACTTGCCAGTAATGTGGGGTGCTCTATACACTTGCTTGGCCTCAGATACCAGCTCACCACAGGTTCAGTTTGGTTTGCACTTTGCAATATATCATGCTTTTATTCAGGTGGTGTGTATTTCAGCTTGGTCTAATATGAAAGTCACATTTTTGTTCTGCGAGATAGTTGTTATAGAGAGAGTCCATTTGTTTACAACTTTTGTTGCAAGTTTAGACTAAGATATGATATGATGAGAAGTGGAGAATTCGGACGTGTTCTTCATTGCTTCGATGAAGATTATGATGGAAAGATTTCTGCAAGGGAGCTAAATTATCGGCTTGGAGTGATGTTGGGGGGAAGAATTGATGATGGAAGAAGCTGAAGTTGTGATCAAGTTTTTGGATTCGGATGGAGATGGGTTGCTGGATATATGGAAGATCTTCTTGTGTTGATATAAGCAGGAGATGAAGAGATTGAAGGATTTGAGAGCCTTTTTATTTTTGGGATGTCTATTGAGAGGGATGTATGCAAGTATATTACACACCCATAAGCTTCAAGAGGATGCTTAGCAGACTTGGTGAGTCAAGGCCAACTAATGAATTTATAGGGCATTAGGGCATTTGGTTGGTGTTTTGAGAGGGAATGAGGGTGAGATTAGTATATTCTCTTGTTTGATTGAATTGAGGGTGGAATCACAAACTCATTTCACCCTCTATTCTCATCTGGTTATTCTCCACAAGGGAGAATGAGTTTTGATATATAAAAGATTGTTTTACATTTGTCATAAAACATTGTTTTATTTTCTAAAAAGGAAAACTCATGCTCACTTTTTATTTTATACCAAACATGATTATGCTCATCACATACTATTATCACACTCATCTCTCCCTTATCTCATGTTCATCTCACACAATTATGAACCAAATGCTCCGTTAGGATCATGATTGAACCAAATGCTCCGTTAGGATCATGATTGATCAGTTTTATCTCAACAGTGATGGCATGCTTAGCTTTCTTGAATTTAGGAGTTATGGGCATGTAGTCTTTTTTTTTTTTTTTTTTGAAGATGTCAGGTGTCCCAAAATGTTATCCCATTTTACCTTGAATCTATGTAACATGTAAAATAATCATTGATTATAAAAATACATGTAGGATTCACTTAACATTCAACACTTCATATTAATTGGGATGAAATGAAATCATATGTGTTGGTCTTAAGCATTATTCCTTTTTTTTTAATGTATATGTATATTTATAGAAATTGGATTCTTTGTATATCCTTGGATTTTATGTATTTGACTATTGCCCCCCCAAAAAAAATCTGATGCCAAAAGTGAGTTTTACACAACGGAAACTTATATGTGGATATGCCAAAAGTGCAACAATAATATATTGAAAGCCGTCAAAAGATACAGAATTTTGTGCGAATGATTCAATGCAACTCATTGTGAGGTTCCATCATGAGATAAGCCTTTTCCCAATTTGTTTTACATTAGGATTGGCTCTTGTTTTCTTAGTTCTACTCGACAGAATCAATATTTAGTCGATTAATTCTTAAGCCTAACATCAAACCCCAAAGACTTCCCTTCTCTCTCTCAAGGTTGTGCTGAAAAGGCTTGGTTCTTGAATGTGATGCCAAGGCCATCCTCAATTATTCATGGGATTCCATCTTCAACAAACCAAATTGATTGCAATATCCCACATGAAGAGGATCGCTTGACCATTGAAGCCAAACCAGTACTGCTGCTATCTGATGATGAACTTGGTAATCAAAACATTGAGACCTGGTCCTTCTAAAGACTTCCTCCTTCTAAGGAGTTCTGAGGGCTTGGCTTGCAGTTAAATTAATCAAACTTGTTTGTGTTTCATTCCAGGGACTATAGATCAGAGCTTTTATGATTGTCAAGCTGCTTGGCCTAATTCAGACTCCGAGGATGATTTTTACAGTGCGAGGGGTGGTAAGATCAGAACTAGAAATCTGCATCTTCTAACTTTCACTAGTAGTTATTGAGTATTTTCTATCTTTTTTTTTTCTTTCCACAAAGATTCTATATCCTGTGCCAGCACTTCAAGCAGACGTAGCATTAATAAGACATGCAGTCTTGAAAGAAACAGGAAAAAGAAAATCAGTCTTGAACAAAAACCTAGTCCAGAGAAGAAAGAGAGACTTGTTGAGCTGCTGCAGGATCCTTTCTGGAGTGATCTGGTTGCATCTACTGATATCAGCGATGGCGGATTCGAGTCAGAGGCAACAAGCCTGGACCAGTCCAGCGTCCACAAAAGCCCTGCACTGGGTATAGGAGGATCACAACTAGATTTGCATGCGATTAAGAAGAAAAGAATGACCGGAACTCACTGTGGATGCGTTCCAAGTTTGAAGGAGAAAAAGAGGAGTAATCTTACAAGAAAAGCAAGGAATTGAACAAAGCCTCTTCACTGTTAGTCATTTCTTGTCTTGTAACTAAATAAGCCCAAAAAACCTGGGCAGATGATGATCACAGGCATCTCTCAGATGGTTGTTTGTTATTTCCCAGAGGCACAAGTATTTTAAGCAGGGCACAAACCTCATAAATAATGCACTTGGACTATTATTCTGGACTAAAATTCAGCATTTCAAGTTTGCATCTATAAGTCACACTACACACTCTATGCTCCGGCTCATCCCCCCTTCCCCCTTCCCCCTTCCCCCACCTACATACTCCTATTTCCCCTGCACAGTATGAGAATATAACACACATTTTAGCCTAACACATTTTATCCTACTCATACTTCGTATTAGGGACTAAGTCCTCAGTCCTCACACCACGTAATAAACACTATGTATTGAACACCAGGCTGGGGACCTAACTTCGGGACCTATTCTTACAATTTATGGTTATCAGATCAGACCAAAACGATAGTTGATTCCACTCATTGTAATGTAGCAACCAATAGGTTAACTTCTCGTAACATACCACAACGGCACAACCACATGCATTCAAAATTACATAACAAATACCAAGTCAAAGGAAAAGGCTGGGGACCTAACTTCTGGACCTATTCTTACAATTTATGGTTATCAGATCAGACCAAAACGATAGTTGATTCCACTCATTGTAATGTAGCAACAAATACCACAACGGCACAACCACATGCATTCAAAATTGTGTATTTGTAAACAACAGAACAGACGTTGCAAAAACAGAAATAAAATAACACTTGTCAAATTAGCTGCATTAAAATAAGCAAAACTATATAAATCTGGAGACACGAGCCACTAGTTCAAGTGGCAGGGACTATCTACGGATTCTACACTCTGCACCAGGTTCGAATCCCAGTACAAAAGAAGAAGAAGATAGAGAGTGAAGTAAGAGGTTAAAGTTAACCACTCGAAATTCATTATGTTCAAAATTACATAACAAATACCAAGTCAAAGGAAAAGGATTCCATCAGCATAGATTTTTAAATTAAAGTTGCACATTAGATTGCCGCAAAAAGAACTACAAATGAAACAGACATGCACACCCACCATGGACTGAAAGTTGGATTTTAAAATTATTTTATATTTTTATATATTTCACTTATGACTCAACAAATGTTTATATGATGGACATAATATATTGTATATATTCCTGAAAATCGTAGTAAAAGACTCTCCAAGAACCCTACCTACTAAATTGAAGAACAAAAAATGCTATTCAAACGAATAGAAAATTATTTGAATGAATAAGAAATAGTACACCTGCACCTGTACTGCAGCAGGTGTTTGCTCTTAGAAATTAATTGTCAATTGCCTATCTTGAGGGGCAACACATTGCCACAAGGAACGATACGATGGAATATCGGCTGCTTCAACTCCAATAACAGCAAGGTTGCGTCCATACTCCTAGACAAAAGATAAGATATACGATAAGTTTTCGATTATATTGTTCTACAATCAATGACTTGGCAATTATTCACATATATGAACTGAGAAAGACTAGGAATGTAAAAAAATAAAACTGTCATGGGCATAGTGCTTACCTGAATATCAAGAAACAGTTGCATACATATCTTGTCAGTATCAGACACATTGTGATCTGAGACATCTGAACTTGCTCCAGCTCTTCTTTGTGCACCCTGGCGTATTCTCTGCAGCGAAGACTCCGTTTTCCTAGCCTGAAGCGAGAAGCATGAGAACATCAAAATCAAGATTTTAAAGATGCATAATATTGTAGAGAGTAAAAAAAATCCAACACTTGACACGAACCACATTGACAAGGTCAGCAGCTAGTTCATAATATCGATCTGTAATATCTGTTGCAGCCCCAAGCAGTATTTCATTCCTAGTTTCCTTGGTCAAATATGTTGTAGCTCGCTCCCCATCCAAAAAGGCCTGTCAGCAGCGCCAAGATCATGACGAAAGTTCAGGAAGCATCTTAGGGGATGGATGCCCCAGGCCAATACAAAATGGTACAGGCCACACAGTTGATTGAAGATTCAACTAAAGAAGGCAGAAAAGGACTATCTTTCAAGTTTAAATTGTCTACAAAACTAAGTGAACATTAACTTTTTCATACAAATCTTGACAATATTCAAAAATAAATAATTCACAAGAAAAGAGGAGGAAAAAAACGCCTTTGGGGGTGTTCATGACACAGTGGGCAGCAACATTCCACTTCAACCAAGTTTCTAATGGGAGAGCAAGGATATCTTCTGGGTGATGGGTCAAACAAACAAGACTCCATACCTTCACAGGTCGCAATATCCCTGAAACATAGGGTGAATGCCTGACAGGAAGAGGCTTATTAGTCATCCTATAAGTTGCAGTTATTCCCTTCAGCTGTCTCAAGTCCTGTACAATTTTGGAGAAGAAATTCTTGTAAATAAAATACAGTTTCAGACACCAGATGAAAAGGAACATCACAATTGGCAAAACCCAATCAGACAGCATATTTGAAAATGAAAAACCTATCAGCTTGCAATTAGTTTAGGCTTTGATATTAAAGAGATGCAAACCAAAGCACCTGAATTCCTTTGAAAATCAAAGGAAACCAATGTACTTCGAAAGTAAATCTTACCTCAGCAGACTTCTCAACTAGGACTTCTATTATTATCTTGACAGCTGGAGGTACTAAAGCATGTAAAGCTTTTCCCCCTTGCAAAATGCTTTGTTTCACTAGATCAAGAACATCAACAGAGCATGCGGATAGAAGCTGAAGCACATGTCCCAGGTAGTCACCGCAAACTTCTGCGGTGAGACAATTTATGTCATGAATAATCTGCAGTTCAATCAAACTCTGTAAATATGTTGGTTACGGATAACTTTCATGACATGGCATCAATAGGATCTAGCTAACAATTACAAGATTTGCTACTGGCACATCCCCAGCAAGTCTAAAATAAAAGGGCAAAAAAATAAATAGGGCCACTACTATATACAAAAAACAAAAGTATTGGATTCAAGAGTAAAGAATATATAGATATCGACATATGACGCATACATAGATAAACTCTTCAGGAACAGCTGAAGTAGCCCATTCACCTCCAGGATTAGAACCTGCATTACCCGTCTTCCGAGCAGCTAATCCAGATGACAGCCAATTTGAGTATCTATTTCACATTCACAAAAATAGGTCAAATGAATATGATATGGAACGAAAAAGAATAATAATAACTAGAATTTTGTGAGTCCAAACTGACCTGGAAATAAGTTGTAAGGATAAGCGAAGAAACTTGTCAGAACAAGATAGGACTAGAACGTCTTCTCTCCAGCAAGATCTCAAGCTCTCCAAAAGAGCAGTGCTTTGTTTTAATGTTAGATTTTGAATTTTTCCATCACCAGAATTTGAATTCTGAATAGGGACTAAAGTGGTAGCAGCAAGTGTAGAATCTAGGGCCCCTGCTATTTCCTGAAATCTGAGGTAGTTGGAATGAAAAAATGCCCATATTATTAAGAAGGGGACTACCAACAGATTTTATCACATACCTTGTATAGAAATAAGCTCCAACATTCCACATCTTCATGAACTCAACACAGACAACTTCTGCTCGAAACTTAACGACAGCAGATCTGGACGGACAGTAGCCTAGCATGAAAATGGATGTTAACTACAATGGAACAAATAGTCATATCAAAGCACCATCACAGGTCCCAAAACTTCAACTTGAATAGGCCTAACAGATCCCTAAGGTGGAGAGGGAAGAAGCAAGGTGGAGTCTGATAATTACCTTCAAGGTGAGCCAAGAAATCAAGACTTGATTTATAGTTTTTCAAAAACTTTGTAGGCTTCCCAGGGGACAAAGCTTCCTTCCTTCCGTGCGTGACTGCCGCAAGAACCTCTTTCAAGATTGAATTGGCCAAGAAGTCAAACACATGCAAACCTGAATTTTCTGAAGAATACAAACAGTAAATACTTATATGGCATTCCAACATAAGAAAGAATATATCTAAGAGGAGAACTGCAGTCATAAAAATGAACAATTTGGAAATTAAATGTATCATTAAAACAATATACAGAATGGAAGTTGTTTTAGGAATCAGTTCTATTGCCACGCACAAGGCATAGGCAACATAAATGCTTATCGGTGCCATAGGAACAGTAGTGCTTTATGCACCCAAAAACAGAAAGATGATAAAGTTGCAAATTTAGAAAATTTTCAAATTTAGAATGCAGATATAAGCATACAAGAAGCCAATTTCTCAAATAGCATAATAAGTGTGGCAAGAAATTATAGATGACACTTGTAAAACGTGATATAACATCAATATCTTGGAATTTCATATTTATCTATTAAAATATCAGAGACTTGGAATGCAGCACCAATCAGAGATGCAGCGAAAAGAAAAATAACATACTTGTCGGGTCGGTTGGATGGTGAGGATAAAAATTTACATTTATGTAAATTAGCGCCATATAAAGACCAGTCAACTCTATAATCAAATGTCTTCTGCTTAAAAAGAATAATTAAAAGACCCAGAATAATAGCTAACAATACACAGCAAACAATGCATGTAAGATTTGGTTCATTACAGGGAAAAATGCATGAGATGTATGCAACACCTGTAGAAGAAATGTCCAACAAGAATTTGCACTCTTTCTCAATGCATTGCTTGATTTGTTGATAGTCATTTTCAAGTTCGTCAGTAGATGGGCCAGCTACAATACCCGATGGACCATATCCATATGGAATTATTTTCTGTATCAGTGGGGCCACAACATTTGTCCTAAAAATTTCTTCTGCACTCCGGGTGTTGTCAACAGCAGCGTAAGCACGTAAGCAATTATAGATAGCATTTTTATCTCGGTACTCCAATGCATCCACAAAACAATGTCCCAAGCTTGCATCTAACAATTGGCTGGCTCCTTGAATCCTCTTCTCCATATTTTCAATGAAAGGAAGGTTCTGTACTGGCATAATAGAGAAAGAAAGGAAATGAGCACAGCCCGTATAAGTTTGTGCTAAGTTTTGAAAGTCTGTGAGCATGCACATAACATTATTTTGCACGTTAGAATATACAGAAATTAGTGGAACACATTATTCACACTTAATACCTGATATGTTTGTATGGTGCTACAAATAAATATGAATATACTGCAGCTTAAGGTGGGCCCACACGAAAAGTCGATCATATTTTTCTCGGCTTTAAGAAGTCATCTATCATTTATGTTGAAGGAACTTAAAATTAATGAAAAGGGTTTTGATTATCAGGACTAATTACGTAGAAGAATGGCTACACAAGCGTAAAATGCCAAGTCATATATGATAGCTCGTGAATTTATTTCCCTGAGTTCTCAACTATAGCAACTATCCTCACTCTCAAGTAAAGAAATAAATAGCATTTTGGAAATGGTTACAAAATAAAATTACTATAAAACCACTACACTTTCATTTGCTATGTAATTTAAAAAATCACTTTAAAAGAAACCTTAATTATTAACTCTTCTTCTATGTACAGCCTGCAACAACACATGGATCTTTACATTCAAAATTATGGATTAGCAAATTAATTGAGATTTTTTTTATTAGTATCTGTTAATAGAGAATATGCAATGTAGAGAGAGCAAAAGAAACCTGTGCATGAGCAACATAAAACCTGAGCCGGTTCATTTCACTGGCAATCCTCTCCAAAAGCATGCTTTGAGTCTCCCTTAAATTTATTCCATTCTCAACATGTTGTAAGGCAGTCCCGTTACTCACGACATCCCTTTCTTTACTAACCTCTCCATTTATATTTGACCAATCAGCAGGCACACTAGGTAGCTCCTTTATAAGTTTCTCAACCTGCAGTCATCAGACAAACACGCACACATTCAAGGACACAAACAGAGAGGGTGAGAGGAAGCAAACAAGGTTATGGTGTTGTAGCAAGAACAATATCAGAACCAAGAGAGAAATGGGGGGAGCAACATGGAAAATGGCAGAGGAACAGTAAATTAGCCTGGTAGAGTGGGAAATATACAGTCTTTCTGACTTGGCTAGGCATAGTTTTCATTTTTAAGTAACCATGAACTCAGAGAAATCTGTGCATTGTGAAAATTTTAAAAACTATCCCACTCATAAAAAAATTCGATCATTCAAAGCAGATCCTAGGGATAATAAGACTTAATTCCATTCACAGTCCACCAGACCCTTAGAAGATTTCAAGATTTGCTCTCAGTCCAACAAATTCATTTATAAACTAACAAATCAAACCATTACCTTAGAGACAACATGAAACGTATCGAGCAAGAGCTCAAGGACCTCCCTGGTGGCAGACGCCTCAGATCGCTGCTTCAACCCACTCTTGAGCGCAACGAGAGGCGCTTCGACAGAGGAACGGAAACCCTCGATCTTCTCGCGGAGCTCCAAAAGAGGGGCCCGCATTCGAACCACGGTGGAGTCAACATCAACGAGCTTGGTGCTAAGGTTAACAAAGTCGCCATAATCACGATTTATGAGGTCAATGAGTTCATGATGGAGTGAAGAAAGATGCGCCCGGAGCTCCGAACGGAGCGTATCAAACGGCACGAAAGTGCGGAGCTCGGAGATGTAGGAATCAGAGTCGAAATCGGGGGAGAGGAAGAGGGAGGGCTTGAACCAGAGCGGATGCGAGTCCAATGGGTCAGAGAAGAAATCCGTGGTGGATCTAGGCTGAGGAGTCGGCGGTGCCGGTGACGAGTTTAGAACTGGATCCAACATTTCAATCTGTATATTTCGTGTGTTTGTTTACCGAGAAAATTAAGAAAGAAATGGAGGAGTGGATCGGAATGTAGACGGTCGACTAGGAGAACTTGTTGAGGGGATCACTGATCACGTAGTTCAGGGGTCACTTTCCAGAAAGACAATAGTTCAGGGGTCATTTCGCATTTTTCTCTAAAATTATCCATTCTTATTATTTCTTTGATAAAATTTACGATTTTTTTTTTGTCTTGAAGATCACACGGTCTTTTTTTTTTTCTTGTTTTTGCTATCTCAATATTAAAAACTCACATGCTATTGTATACTGTTCTGCCTAAAATATAAAGAGTCACAATGAATAATTCAAACAATTCAGATTTGAGGGTTTGAAAACCGCTATGAAACGATTTTGATTTAAACGCTCATGAAAATAATTCAGATTCAGACGAGATAGTAAACGATTATGAAACGATTCCAATTTTAACAATTATGAAAGGTTCGTACTTTGATATAGAATACATTAAATGAAAACGATTTTGGTATCCCGAGTTAGAAGGGTATACACAAATCGTTACGAATCCTATGTATCTCTGGAAATTTTGCTCTCAAAAATGTACCATAATAAAAGATGATGTGAATAAATTAAGGTTGGCATCACTCTCATTTTATACCAATCATCCCCAAATTGAGGGATTAAAAAAACACATAACTAATGATATCCTATAATTATTTCATTATTATACGTTCAAAAATCAAAATGGCTCCCCAGCAAGCTCTTATAGAAAGGCAACAAAATCACTTGGGCAAAGCACAAGAGAATTAACAGAGGAGATAGAAGTACAATTTGTACAAAAGAAGATCATTCACATGAAGTAGCTGAGGGCCTTCTTTCTTCTAGAACCCCCTTCCCCGTACAGATCATTCCATTGCAAAAGCTCGGTCATGTTTACCGACTCAGATGAAACACTTGCGCATACCTATTACCATAGACAACATGTTAATATACCTTAAAATAGCAACAATGACCTACTTCCATATGCCTTAAAAATTTACCCGTTCATGAGCATATCTGAAGTCATCAATGTTTAAAGGACGTATATCATCACTCCCACTCAAGGCCGGGGGAGATCGACCTTCTGCAAGAGCTGCCTCACGTTCCTGTCATAATTCTGTATTATATCATATTCCATGTCTATAAACAAAACCATAAAGTACAAACAAGACGTATATTAATTAATAAGCAGCGTATACGAGCGATAAGAAAAGAATTTTGCCTGTATTTTGTATCCCTGGAAAGAGACACAATTGAAATTAGCTCAGGACATCATATCATCAAGACTCGAGAGTAAATAACTTGGCACAGTGGCTAACATGACAAAATATATGTAGCTTTCGCAATAAAAATTGAAGGAATCCACCGCGAGCAGTGGTGATGATAAAAACGTTGATCAGCAAGGATCAGGTGTCGTTAACATAATTATAAACTATCATCATCAAATAGTTTTCCATTGAGAGAAGAAATTTTTTTTTTATTCTTTTCCTCAGAAATGATTAAAAGACTTTATTTGCCATCAAAGTAGGGATACCTTCATTGCATTATGGAGAAAAACAAAATTAAAAGAGAAAGAAACCCTACCCGTTTTCATTCCCATCAAAATATTAGAATATTTTTCATTTTAAAGCATAAAATTAAGGAAAAAAAAAACACCTTTTTCTCCTTTTCTAGTATCTCTTTGATAGGACGGTGTGCAGCAGCTACACATAGATTCTGCAATATGACAAAGTAGATATTTAACGCGTCGACAAATACCACATTAACAACCACCAAACTTCAATAAAAGGAATGGAAGGGATAACCTTCAGGTCACTTCCAGAATACCCGTCTGTCATATTTGCAATTGAATCAAAATCAACATCAGGAGACAAATCTTCCTTAGCCAAAATTACTTTCAGTATCTTTGCCCTATTTGGAGGATCTGGAAGATTTACCATCAATCTGTGGAAGAGAACAAATTTAGAAGGCATTGGCTTTTGGAAAATTTAAGTTAAAAGAACATGTAATGCACAAAGTGCAGTGTCTGCATCTACCACTCATCGCAGGGCAATCACTGGGTCAATCCTAAAAATATATTACCTGCGTGGCAGGCGTCTTATGACAGCCTCATCAAGGTCAAAAGGCCTATTTGTCGCGGCAAGTACCAAAACACGCTCCGTGTCTTTTGTTCGCAGGCCATCCCAGTTTACCATAAATTCATTTTTCATCTTACGCATTGCCTCATGCTCCCCTGGATTTTCCCTACGCCCTAACATGCTATCAACCTAGAAGACCAAGCAAGAACTTAAAGATGTGTTAGTCAAACACATGATCTAAAATTAATTTTATAACAGAAAATTGGCTAAAAGAAGCTTGCCTCATCGACAAATATCACACTTGGGGCAATTTTACTAGCTAGTGAAAAAACTGATTTCACGTACTTCTCACCCTCACCAAACCACTGCAGAAAAAAAAAAAAAAAAAAAAGGAAAGAGTTTGAGGTCAAGAAATTGAACTGATATACATTGAACAAGCCATTAGTATTGACACTTAACCTTAGATGTGATGCTCGACATAGAAATGTTGATGAAGTTTGCCCCTGATTCAGTTGCCACAGCCTTTGCGAGCATGGTCTTTCCAGTTCCAGGAGGTCCAAATAAGAGTATTCCCTTGCAAGGCTGCACACAGCAAACTGTGATAAGAGTCCTCAAAAAGGGCAAGCTCAACATCATACATTTATGCAACTGCTATGTTTAATCCTACATGCACATGTTTAGAATCAGAGACACCCAGAGAGTATAACAAGATGTAAAACCTTGGTCAATTGTCCCTTGCAGAAAAGTTCAGGTCTTTGTAAAGGAAGCATCACTAACTCTTTCAAGGTATCCTTGACATTTTCAAGAGCCCCAATATCATCAAATGTAACTCCAATGTCATTTGGAGGAATAACATCAGCCAAAAGCCTTTTCTCAAACTCATTTTCAGTCACAACATCCTGTTTTGGACAAAACCAACAAAAAAATACGACATGCCTTCCATAAACATCAGGGAAGTCACAGAATCAACCTTCCAAAGCATGGATAAACATTGTTTAAAAATCATCCAGTTGAGGTCAAATATAAAAATCACCTTAAGTGACTTCTTCAAGCTTTTAGATTCATTCTGAATAGCCTGTAAGATTCCAATTCCATACTGGATGCTGCCAGAATTGCAACATGGCATTACAACTGTATAATCAGCCGGTAACTAATGTCTCAGCTTACTGTCCAAGGAAACAATATGAAACTAGCTATGAGTTACCTCTCACTCGACAACACAATCTTTGTGTCAGGATTCACATCAGGGTTCTGCATTAGATGATGGCTTAAAGCCCATCCAACTATCTTCTCAGCACCTGCAGTGCACATGAAAATAACTGTTATGAAGAACTTACCCGAACTCTTGATGCCAGAACATAGCAACAAATAGCATACTTTCATTGGAAAGAGTTTGATCCTTAATGCATAACATATCAAGGCCTTCACTTTCCATCCCACTCCGAGTGATAACCTATACAGAAGTACCATGAAAACAACGCTGCTTACCGCCAGAACAAGACAGCTCTAACCACACGCCATATACAAAGTTAAAGTGCAATATGAAACATGAAATTGTAAATTTGAGACTTGTTATGAATGAGATAGAGTGTAATCCGACCCTCTTATGGATGGTAAAACCTATGTAAACAGTCTTAAAAATATTCTTTCATATTTTCGGAAGGTCAAAAGGCATACAATTAGCCATTTCAATTCTCAGACTTAGAGATTACATGTGATAGCAACATCCAGATAAATTATAGCGCCCTACATGCTCCCCAGACCCATTAAGGGAAGAGAAAAAAACATTTTTACTCAAACATAAGCCTACAAGTACATTTGCCACATAATAATTGCATTAGAGAAGCTCCAATATTCCAAAGTTTGCTCTCTATATTAAGTTATTTATATAAAATCATTCCACTACAAAAGGCATAAAATAACCACAGCAAAAGAAAAGGCAAGCAAGGTGAATGCTGAATCCCTATATCTTGCTGTTGTCAGATCCTATTGACTATAATTCGATAGGAAAAATAGAGAATTTATATAAAGATATTATCATTAAAAAACTGAAAACCCAATTCGGAAAATACAAGTAGCATCAATCAATAATAGTTCAAATAAGAATTAGACTAAGACTTAGGCAAGCTTGATAAAAGCCCCAGTCTATGTGAATTGCTCACAGTGCGCAGGTGATTCAGATTTCCTTTCATTTTAAGGGTTTCTGCATCTCGATCCAACTGATGCTTCCAGGAAACGAGAAGTGCCTCATCCTGCCACATTATACAAGCTTCAACATACACAATATAGAAAAAAAAATAATATATATATATATATAATGCTTAGTACTTGTCCAAAAAAATTATTTAGTAACTAGAATTGCAGGGGTGCAGTGGCTGAAAACAATCTCGCCACATTATGTGGGGTAAGGTTTGCGTAGTGCGTACATCATTTTGTCCCCACCCACTGCGCGAGCCTTGTGCACAGGAGTTGTTTACCCTTTTAACTAGAATACAAACCTGTGGCATATGAATGGCAACTTTATTTGGGAAAAGCTTGGTAAGAAGTTTCATCGCTTTTGGAACTTCCTTCCCCCTTTCATGGAGTCTTCCAAAACTATCCTGAAAAAAAAAAGAAAAAAGAAACCCACTATCATGCATGTGTAGATATGATAAGGAAACTTCATAATTATTGTTTTGGAACACCTGCATGGCAGAGAGAGAGAGAGAGAGAGAGAGAGAGAACATTGCAACACGGACATGTTAAAAACAGAATTGCAATTATAATGAAGCAAGAATATGAGAAAGACACAACTAGGCCTACAAGTGCTAGCCAGGATTTGCGTCGCTGAATGAGAAAATACTAAATTTTCTAATATGCACCACGCAAAAAAATTTAAAATATATATATATGGGCAGAAAAAAATTGCTAGTGTTAATTTACTAGGGTCTTGTCATTTCAATACAAAAGAGCTTTCAAAAGGCCTCAAAGAATCAATATGTATGTCCTGAAGCATTTTATGCTTCAAATCATAAACTCGCATCACTTAAATCAACACCACACACATGCACACCCACATGCATGAACAAATATTGAGATATCATTACCGGAAAAGCCAAGTCAAGAAGGGCAGTTTGGTTGCCACCAAATTTCGTGAAAAGAAGACCACCTGGATGGGACTGCAGATAAAAAAAAGCCAAGATAATGATAATAATACAAATAGGAAAAAAAAAAAAAAAAAAGAGTACGCATCTACCTTTCTGTCTATCTATATTACTTACTACACAATTTCTGTAAGTGTGTCTTTATACCCTACATCAATATAAGTGTGTCCATACATGTACATCCCTATGATCATCAGCATAAGTGCATACATATTGATATTACATACTAAGTAAATGCACACCAGCTCTTACAAACTGAAGGCACGTATTTCCAGGAAAGGCAAAAAGAAAATTTTTCGAGGTTAAGTTCATAATTTGCCCCCAATATTGACAAAAGCAAACAAACAATGGAAACAGCATCATTGAGGTTCCAAATAGGAAGTTGTAAATTGACTAGTTACTGCTTATTCAACAAAAGAGGTTATACTAGGAGGTTCAGTACTCTTTCCATAATTACAATAAACTAATTTCCTCCTGTCAAGTTTATTGATGCCTTAAGCTCCCTTTTGCCCACAAATTATTCAAGTACATCATTCATTCCAACATCAGCAGCATGCACACAAAAAATTCAAGTATCAGTTTCACTCCGAAGTTAATAACACAGAAGGAAAACTTGGGTAGTCTTACGATATCATTGCTTTTAACCATAATAATTCTTTGAATCAGTATCCATCAAACACATAATTCCTTCCCAAAAATGTTAGACAAACCAAAAGATAAACCATATTCAAAGAAATCCTTCACTCTCTTAGAGTAGCTTCTATTTATCTGATCATATTTGTTGATTGGCAGTTTGGCACGTATCCATGCATAAATGAACATCTACACATACAGATGACACCATCAGCATAACTACTTTGCTATAAGCCTATAACTCCTCTGAAAAGCCGATTCAGATCCTTAAACCCTTAAAAATCACAGATAATACCTTCTCCTTGCGATTGTCGGATTGGGTATGAGATCCAATTACAACAACATTATCAGGAAGCTTCTCCACTTTACTTTTGAATGTAGAATATGAATCTGAATTTCCTACAATACATTTCTCAGCATCTTTCATGAACAAAATGAAAGGTGAACTTCTGCTCTCACGGTATACAGCCTGACAAAACAGTTAACCAGGTTGATAAGAAACTGATGAAATCAAAATAACGAAACATATATTCAATTATATAGAAAAGAATAAAAACTAACCTCAAATAGTGTGTTAATTAGTAACTTGTCCAAATCTTCCCCGCCAGTGTTATCCAGACGAAGATCAGTGGCTACAGAGAGGGGGGAGCTTGACGTAAGACAGGCAGAAAAATTACAGAAAACAAAGTCTAAATCCAAAACTTTAATAACTGGGTTTCCAGATTACCACTGCAGAAGAATCCATGACCGACTTCACAGAGGCCTCCAAGATCAACCCCATCAGGTATGGGCTTATCAAATCTCACCCCAACTTTTGACGAAGGATTTTCCTTAAAAACTAACATAACCTTTCCACGGATACCATATGATGGGCCCCTGTATTACAGTGAACGGTGCAACAGCTATGACATCATATTGCACCCAAAACAGAACAGGATAGAGGGGCGCAAGGTAACATCTAAAACTGAATAAAAAATAAATCACAAGAACTAAATTAATTATGTTTCATTGGGGCCATGTACAAGGGCTAGAAGAGAGGCGGGAGAATTGCCAACCATTTTTTGGTTTTTTCCCCTTTTTTATTGTGGGGGGGGGGTACATAAAGTTCACTGAAAGGGGGCAAGGAAGATCTGCCCATATCAATATAAAGATGCTGCAGTTAAAGAACAATCAGATCTGGTATATTCAAGATTGACTACTCATTTACAATCATTGTTCAATCTACTCTCAGGAATTTGCAGCTTTAAACTTCCATGAAAAGTTATGTCATTAGTTGCAACCTCATTATAGAGGGTTTATGACTGATCAATTCTGTAAAATTTCAACCCAATCCAATCACATAACACGGTATATATGATAATTACCTTGATTACCACATTAATGAGATGCTATCAATAGGCCCACATCTTGGATTAAGCAATTGTACTAAGATTTTAAAGACCTTAGGTATGTGGTTTTTATAAGGAAAATGCAAGGAACACATAAGCTACTGCTTGGAAAAAGTTGCAAGCTATCTAGGCATCACTATAATTCAAGATCAATTAACCACACAAACAATGATAAGGTAAAGGGGAACCTAACACCTCCATTGTTCAAATTAAATAATACCTGGGAGGAGATGAAGGTGTATATAAAGAGAGACAAGCTGTATCTAGAAATCTTACTCTGTCACCTGAAAGTTAAATTCACAGATAACACCAAATTAAATCCATTGTAGCTCAAAAATTCTGTAGGATTGATAGAACAAGCAACTCAGAAGCCCCTCCAGCAACACTCTAAACTTTAATGTAGCATACCTATTTTAAACAGGTGAGCTATAGATGTCACTGAAGAAGATGGGAGATTTTCTGCCTCCATCTTTGGCTGATATTCGAGCCCATAAGAAGACGTTAAACTTGAAGAGCTAAGCGTCTCTGCTTCACCAGCTGATGGACTCATGGTCTTAGCTAAATCAGACACTACAGGACTTTGTTTAGTACAAGAACAAGATTTTTCTGCATTAAATCCATCCTTCAGCAGCTCTGCTTCTTTCGAAGACAAACCCTACAGTTTATGATTGATACTTCACTCAAGGATTTGTGTATGTATCACTACTGTTTAAAGAACTAATCAAATAGCAAAGAGGAATTTTAGTAGCTGGAAATGAGCACTAGTGGCTCAAAGAGAGAAGATAATAAAGAGCAGGGAAAAGAACTAGTGGTGGCTCAAAGAGAGGAACAAAAGTAAGGGGAAGAAAGAAGAATTAGAGTTCAGTTCCCTAGGGATTTATAGGAACAAGGGGTACATGGGAGTAGAAGAGAAAGGGAAAGACGACATAGGCAAGAGAAAGATTGAGCGGAGGGTGAAAGGAGGGCAAGAGAGAATCAATACTGAACATCATCTTTTTGTAAGCACAAAATAAATCCTAACAATGCCCGAAAAAAGAAGTTCCAAAGATTTAGTATCATTCGCCACTAATCTATTCTTGTCCATGTCAAGACTTTAAGATCTTATCAATCACTTAATGCCCCCATGAAATAAATTTTTTTAAAAAGTAAAAATTAACGTTTTCACCAGCAATGTGGAGGTAATAATAATATCTTACACCCAAAACAGAATGGCTGTCAAATATGAGCAATTTAGCCCCAAAGTACTTAGCAAGTGCCTTTGCCAACATCTCCTGGTATATCTCAGACCCTGTATAATGATACAAAGCAAAAAAAAGTTAGGTTAGCAACACAAATTGATCTAATCGAGCGTCTCAGTTCCTATAAAAAAAAATTATGTAGTATGCACCTGCAGGACCAGACAATAATATTCGTGGATTCACAGAAGTAAGCTCTGAGGCATGCTTTGCATGTTCTTTGTGTTTCAGGTGTACAAATGTAGCTGCAATAAGCACGTTTTTTGTATTCTCACTGCAAGAGAAAATATAATTCAACTATTGCTGATATAGCATAATAAGACCTGTCAAGCAACGTACACTTCCGATGTTCAACAAATAAACAACGGGAGAACAACCACAAACATCTAACCTAACAAAAATAGGAATCTTCACCCCAATACGATTCAGAAAATAATTGTATATGCAGCTAAAATAATCATATCACTAAAAGATAAAAGTTAGCAAGAGAAATTTCATGGGGGCTAGACAAAAACAAAAGAATGGGATCATTGATTTTTTTGTATATCTTTTAGTTTAAGAAAGTTCTTGCACATTCTCATGTTATCAGTGACATGCAGTTCCTGTCACTGCTTATCATGTTAACAATTAGGCTTGCTCATTGGGAAATACAAAAAATATTAGTAAAAATATACCACTGATAGGTGCCTGCATCTAACACCGACAGAGGCCCGTGCTGATACCATAGCAGACAGACAAAGTAATGTCGGTGCTTGCCAGAAGAAAGTCCCTCAACTCCTAATCAGTTTCTTCGGCGAATGGCTTTGGCATTAACGAAAAGTAGCCATTTGATAAAGCAAATTGATGGCAGAAAAGGAATAAAATAGTGGAAGGAAATTCAAATAAGAGAGGAAATTTTAAATACCTCATGATGCCCCCTACTGTAACTGGGAAAGAGAGAAAAGAAGGGAAGATAGAAATAATTTTACAAAAAATAAAGAAAGAATCTAAACAACTTAATCCAAAAGAAAACAAATGGATCGAAACTACGAAGTAGCCCCAAGAACAATTTTAAAAGGTAGAAAATAATGAAATTGCATTCAACGAAAGATATTTGCGGTCATGAAACTCAGTTTCAATTAAATTACACAAACCACTATATCTGAATATATCATTCCTTCTTCTTGCAACAAGACTTTGCCCAAGGAGCTTTCCATCATCCATTATTATCTTATTTCATGGCAAAAGATATCTTAAATTACAAGTCCCTGATTTCAAAGCTTTTATTTTGAAAAACTTGGAGCTACTCAAAGCACGCTGGTAGCCAGACTATTGGTCCGAGGGAGACTTGCCTACCACCAAGGAAGGTTCCCAAGGCCCTGCAGGAAGTGTCTCATGTGTTGGGTAAACTGATCAAGGCTAAGATTGGCTCACAAGACAGTAACAGAGCATCCTGACTCCATATCTGGTACCACATAAAGTGCCAAGCAATCCCATAAGTGTCGAGGGCAACACAAATTTAGAATTGAAACAGTGACATGGATCTATGACTGGGAGGAAGTAAAGGGATCTAGGGCCTCATAAGTTGGGTATCAACTCCACCCAACAATCTAGTCTTCTGCATTAGCACAACCAAATGACCCCCCATTAAATCCTTTAAGTTTGTATCAGAACCGTATTTCAAACCATGGAGAAAGGATTATTAACAGTCAACAGAAAGCCTCAAAAGCCATTATCATGGTTGAAACGGAAGCACATGTTTTCCCCCTTAGTTCAAGAAATTCTTGCAAAATCAATTAAGAACATGTATTTATGCAAAACCACATCCGAATTCTAACATAAAGAATACAAAAATGCTACAGAAATGCCAATAAATTGATAAATTGTAACAACAATTTTTTATGATGCAAGTATCACAGAGGAGAGAGAAATCATACCTTAGATAATATGGAAATTCATCAAATGAAACTTGTATGTTTCCGCCATCAACTATTCCAGCAAGAACGTCTTCTCTGAACACAGCACAGCGCAAAGATGTTGATTCCCTCATCCACTCATTCCGTTCTTCCAATACCTGTTTATATGTACTTTTGTCAAAGTTTGTTTACAACTAGTTGATCGAGCTAATATCATCACAAAAAGCCTTTTAAAAATTATTCAGCATAAAGACCATTACGTTGCCTGCTTCTATTCCAGTGTCATGGTTGCATCCAGCAGGAAGATTCTTGCTGACTCCGACTCCTGCGTCTACAGCTCCATCTCCCCCTGCATTTGGAGCTGAATGACCTTCCAAGCCATCGACCTCAGCATCCATAGCATTTTGAACAGAAGTATCAGCTGGCACCTCTGTATCTTGGTGGACTTTACCAGTGCTCGGAGCTGGAGACTTCAAACGAGATAAATCTTGCCTCAGACTAGAAAGAGATGCCAATATGGAAGCCCCAGCAACAGCCGAAGGATCCCCTGCCTTTCTTTCAAGTTGCAGAAATTTACCCACACTACTATGAACCTCTGCACTCTTAACTGTACCCTCAGTCACAAGTTGCTGAAAAATCTATTGATAATAAATAAGGAAATTAACCACATATAAACAAAAATTGATGTACATACACAATCATCCAGGACTGATTTTTTTTTTCATTAATAGTATTATTAGCATGACTGGGGATTCGAACCTTATCATGTTCAAGTCCTAAGGGAGTACGCTAATCCTAGGCCAAGAGCTTCATGTCCACTCGAACCTTGTCATGATTGGGAATTTGGGACTAAGTTAACTAGCATGAGAAACTAAGTAATGAACTGCTGTACAAATAAAGGGAAGGATACATAAGCATAGTTCCCCAGCAAGCCGAAAGCCACCTCATCACCAGAGTTAAGTACGTAACTTGTATTCTTCCTGACGACTTTCCCATTTATTTGCACTGAACCCTTGCTACCAGTACTTTCCAGTACGGCAACCACATTGCCTTCTTGCTGAACATGTCCACAAATAATCAGTAACCATCAGTATTTACATATGAACCACAAGTCTTAAAAAAAGCCCTCATTTTACATCCATCTTTTATATAATACCTGTGTGTGCTTGATCTTATATAGAATTGCACTGATTGTTTGGTCCTTCAGGGCGAAATTGCAATGTTTGCTTGAGCCGATTGTGAAAGTTGATGCACAAATAGGTATATTCACATTCTGAAAAACATAAAATGATAAAATACTTACTACTCCAAAAAAAACCAAGTTGTTGCCCGATCAAATCAACTTTATATAAAATGTAATTCCTCAACTGATCTAAAACCAGAAAACGTAGTATAACTCTACTCAAATTACCTGCCCAGATTGTGAGAGAAGCTTACACCACGGTGTTTCTTCGAAAACCAAATTTTGCTTTGGTTGCAGATGGAAAGAAGATGAAATATTCCTGGGTTTTTCAGCCGTAACTGAAGTGGACCCTTCAACACAACGCACAAATTTCAAATCAAACCCAAATTCTTCAAAAGACTCAAATTCGCAAAACTGAACACAGAATCAATAGCAATAGCTCAGATTAGTACCCTCAGCGACAGAAGGCATAACTGCAACCGCCGGCACCGTTTCACCCTTCCCATCACCCAAGCCATCCCTCGTGCCTCCTCCAGCATCAGCGGAACCGCATTCTCCGCGATCCACACCTTCTGGAATGCGTAATTCTTTAGGATTCTCCGTTGACGGCATCGATTTCTCTGACACTCCACCATTATCAGTCTAGAATATCAAGGAGTCAACAACAAAAATCAAGAATTTGATCAAGAATTCGAACTTCAACGCACAAAAACAACAGTAAACACAACTCCCAAAAAAACAGAGAAAAGAAGGAAAGACACCGGGGGTTTTAGATTCTTCATGATAAACCTTTTGACGCTTCGGCGAAGGAGGAGGCTTATCATCCGAGGAGGATGGTCGTTTGTTGCTACTACCAGAGAGAGATCCACTTCTTCTCGTTGAAACCATGACTCCTCTGGTTCACTGGTTTGGCTTCGTTTGATCGTCTCTCAGTGTCTTCGCCTCTCTCTCTATTCAACAACACTAGAGAGAGAAATCAGAAATGTTGATGAAATTGCGGGCGTCTGATATTTAAAGGTTTTAGTATTACCCGTTGGTGCACAGAAGTTTGATGCAATCAGTCTGTTTTAAGCATGGGAGGAAACGGCGTAGGTTAGCAATAGCATCTCCGATTGGTTTGGTGAGAATGTCGAGTGACGTAGTCCATTTGGCCACCAAAAGATTTTTTAAAAAAATTATAATAAAATATAAATATATAAGATTTTTACTGATTTATTTAATTTTCCTGATATAAATATTTCAATTTGTATCCAATAGTTTAGATCAGTTCAAATTTGTTGTTTGCTTTTTTATGAATTTTTCTCAAATAAAATTAAACAATTAAATTCAAAATCTTGCATAATTTCTATTTTATATTTTTATAAAAAAAATTTAAGAAAATATTTTTATGACCAATGGGGTCACTCTAGTTCCCGCACCTTTTTTTCTTTTCCTACTTTCTGAATTGTATAAAGGGTTAATTATATTTTTCATAATTGAAAGATAGAGATTGTTACATCTAAATCTTTGCATTGTAACAACCGTTATCTTTTTGTGATAAAAAAAAAGTATAATTAACCTTGTATAAATTAATTGCCTAAGAAGATTTTTAATTTTGCATATTTATATGAATCTATTACAGTATATTGCAAGTAATTACTTTCCTTAAATGGATATATTAAATAATTAATTGTTAACTGATATATGACGTAACGATTGAAATTATATGTTAAAAAGATAATAAAAAAAAGTATAATTAACCTTGTATAAATTAATTGGCTAACAAGATTTTTAATTTTGCATATTTATATGAATCTATTACAGTATATTGCAAGTAATTACTTTCCTTAAATGGATATATTAAATAATTAATTGTTAACTGATATATGACGTAACGATTGAAATTATATGTTGTTAGATTGGATATCTCCACAATACAAAAAAAAAATTTAATGTAAATGTATAAATTATAATATTTTATAATAAAGGTATTTCATATTTTGTCTTAGACCAAAATGGTATTGGGCCAACAAATTTTATTGGGAGATATGTTTTGGTGAGATGGCTGGGAATATGAATGATATGTCACATGTATTGGTACAATTGTGTAAATTTATTGTCTTGATTTTTGTCTATATATATTATAGTGGGGTCCAGTGAATCATAAAGCAAACACAGGTTTCTTCTGGTTTGGTAGTTGTAGTGGAGCTCAGTTGAAGCCAACATGGGGCCAAACCAAATTCTACGCCCCCGTACCAAACTTTATGCCCCATGTTTGGCTCAGCAAAAACAAAACCAACAAAGTGACCCTATTATAACACTAAATTGTCCATGATCCAACACAAGAAACATTAGAATCCATCCACGCCCCAACAAAGTGATATATTGTAGTTGCTTTAGAGCAATTGCATCAATTACATTTTTGTTGGCATATGGGTGTAGTTTTTAGAAAATCTGATGCGCCATGGATGAAAAAATGGACACAAACATTTTTATGGGATTTTGTCCTGTTTTGATAGAAATTAGGATTTATTATAGTTTAGATTTTAGTATTTAAGTTTTAGGATTTAAAATTTAAGATGTAGGATTTAAGAGGAGTTTGAAATTTGGTGTTTAGAATTTAGGCTTTAAGAATATTATGTGAATTTGTTTGGATCCAAACCGTTTTAACTCACGAGGTCATGACTTCTGAGTTCGATTTTTACTGAACGCAATATCTTTGTGGTCACGCATTGGGTTTTGGCTCAACTCACCCTGTAATCATGTGAGAAATTTTGATGCGCGTGGGTCTGAAGGTTCGAGTTTAGACTCGATTATGAGGGAGGTGTGAGAGTGGCCAAATGAAATGTTATTAAATCGGAAATTCATAATATCATAGCCATCTCTTTTTTAAGGAAAAAGAAAATTGAATGTGATCAACTGAAACGTTACAGTTCAGTTTGGGCTGCTACTATTATGCACGTGGGACCGCTAGTGAGTGCTAACCTGCGCGTGTAAAGGTATTAATAATATAATATTGATTCCGCTTTTAGGACAGGTGGTGCTACTTCGTTCCATGGAGTGTGCAGCACGGACATGCTTTTGTGTTCCCCATTGCTTCTTAACTTTGGTGCTGTTTCTCTTTTTTTTAAAAAAAAACACTAGTCTTTTGGCATTTGAGGTTGGCAACTTGTTTGGTTTGTAATTTTAGGTAAATTCACAAAAGCCTATTTATTGAGAGAAATTGCGGCAACTTGTTTAGTCAATTGTTGTTGTTTTTTTTGTTTTTTTTATTAATGTATTTTGTAATTGAAGGTAACTCGTAAAAAGGGATAATGTAATATTTGTTCATTGAAATAACCGTCAATTTTCAACTTAGTTATCAAATGTTCTAATTTGAAAATCCAAAGTTGAAAGTTGTTCTAATTGGCACACATTGACAGATTTCTCAATATTCGGATGGTAAACTCACTGACGCGGCATAAAAAATCAATATAAGGAATCTTACTGTTAGAACAGTAAGGAGTTTGCTCATGTGTGTAAATCGAAACAATTTTCAAATTTAAGTTCTCAAGTTGGAACATATGTAAATTTGATGATCGAGCTGGACCTGGTCAACTCTTTTAATAACCAAAAATTATATTACTCCTCATCGAATCGAAGTATCCAACTAGTGTGGTTGTGACCACACATCATTTTATATTTTCTTGAAGTTATATACATATAGGAATTATCCTCTAAATTTTTTGTAATGATTAAGAAAGACACCATACAAGTTTATCTTTTGAAAATTCGATATATGTTTAAAGTCAAACCATCAAGCTTACAAATCCTCCTCTGTATTAGTCTAGGCGTCTACGATAATATCAATCAGCCACATCAACATATTTACCTGCTTAAATTGGTAAATTTTGCCCGAGTGACCAAATTGACACAAATTTGACTTTAATTGAGTTGGAACCTTTTTGACAGCACTGACCAAAATGGAACATCGCCAATCTTTTAGGTAACCATATGGTTATATTAACCCTTACGTTTTGTTTAGTGCCTCGATTTATAAAGTTCTATGAAATTCAACGTACCAAATGCAAATATAACAATTTAGATTTTTTTTTAAAATATCATTGAAAAATATACTTTTTTATTGGAATCGAACTTTAAACACATATATATTTAACTTAACCAATTGTCAACCTAGCTATCTCTCGTTGATTAGAACGATTCAGATTTTAGACCCGTTAAAAGTTCAATTTATCCTACATTATTGATAAATACCTATTAATTTTTTTTTTAAATGACATCTTTAGGGATATGAAACTTCAGCGATGATCCAATGGGCCACAAGTATAGTAGAGTACAAATTTTGGCCACAGTACCATGGGCTGCTACGGCCCAGACAACACAAGCCCCAAAGATGTCAAGTCGGTCAATCCCTTCACCAGTTGGATATGGCATTAAGAAATTGCAGACAATGTTTAACCCTATAGCACATAGAGAACCTAAAATTATTAACTCAGCATCATGTATAAAAAGCAAGAACCATAATTGTCCGATAGTCACCATGCTGTCCTACCACTACCACAGTCTAGGCAGGGGCATAATCTAAACTCATCATCGCATTAACAAGCTTCCCAAGTTTAACAGAGCATTACGAATCTAAATTATTAGTTATATAGCACAACAACCAAAATCCATGAGCATCCCATGAAGAAAACTCAAGTTTATAGTATTCTAACAAAGCAGAAAACCTGGAAATTTCTGAAGGAGTGGACTACTACTCTTGAATCAGTCTAGAACTCGGCATTAAGAGGATGCACCACTCCGGAGAGCTTGACCTTTAGCCTTCCTTGGAGCCAACTGAGTCTCAGGCTGCAAAAATATAAAGAGCGATAAGTCACATCTACTGTAAGTTCAACGACAAATTAAACAAATAATTGGTCATGGCCCTGCAAAGCAGCCACGTGAGGTCATCCTACTTATTTAGCAGGCTTGAGATATGCTAATTTGCCAAGGCCTAAGATTCCAGGGACTAAGAAACCAATGAACTGGCATTAGTATGTTTTATTCTAATAACTTGTAGTGGAGTTAATTCTCAGATTTGTTTCTGATTGTTGTATCGGGAGGGACCCCTTAGTGCCTTTTTCAATAAATTAGTAATCTGCTCAAAAAAAACCCCTACCGAAGACATAATGGACAAGCCTCGCTTGAAAGATTAATATAGATTATAGAACAGAATTGCGGTATTCACTGGCCCAGCCCAAGATTACCAAAGGAAATAAAAACCATTCCTCACAAAATTATTGTCTACCAGGCATACCTCTTTCTGAACAGGTTCTTCCTTCTCCGACAGAATTAATTCAATGTGGCAAGGGGAAGACATGTATGCTGCCAACAGAAAATATTGTCCACATTAAGAGGACATGCTTTGATGGGAAATTTTATTTTTGATTGAATGCTTCAGTCTAACAAAAAAAAAAGTTCTACTAAATACGACAGCTGAAAGAAAGGACTAACGGTTGATCCTCCCATGTGCTCTGTATGTCCGTCGCCTTTGCTTCTGTGCTTGATTTACTTGGATGTGAGAAACATAAAGAGCATCCACATCCAAACCTTTCACCTAGAAAATAACCAGCCAGGACACACAGCAATGTATTAGCAAGCAGAAATGAGGCTAAGGTTACAAGAAATGCAGGTGTAGTAATAATACCTCAGCATTGCTCTCAGCGTTCTTAAGCAAATCAAGAATAAACGTTGCAGACTTCATAGGCCAGCGACCTTGTCCATTAGAGTGACGGTTCTTAGCCTGGGCAGTTCGTCCCACACCGCGACAGAAACGCCTAAATGGAATAGCTTGCTTATGGGCAATCACATCCTCCAAGTACCTTTTAGCCTTGACCAAAGCCAACTTCCTAATAGCAAAGGCAGTCTCCCTAGTATTCTAACAAGAGAATAACAAAAGTAGAACATCATAAATAAATATGCCAAGCATACAAACTACCATCATCAAGTTGCTGTATCATGTAAAAAAACATGATCTTATATTTGTTACCCTACAAATAATGTGCAATTGAGTGAAATCATGCTTCTCCTTCCATGTCTCTTGATTAAATCAAAGTAATATGAAACAATAATGGAAATTTTTTTTGCTGATCCATCTGTCACACTACCATCGGTGAATAACCCAAAAGCCACACAACTGCTATATTTCAAGATTACAAAGGACATTGTCACAAAGACCAAAGGGAATCAGAAACTGTGATGGGCACCTTAAAAAAAAGGTCATTAAAAGAAGGAAACAACCGTTTTGTTCTTCAATGGCTAAAACAAAAAATATACAATTTTCCAATACGCTCACAATATACAATCAGATCCACTTATATATTGAAATTAAACAATCAGAACATTCACTACTGAATGGAGGGTCAAATTGTATGAGCTAATGGTCTCAATGAATGAGACGAAACAACAACAAAATGAATCCTTTTAACACATGAAACTTAGGAGGAATGAACTTGAAACTTAAGACTAATGGACACTAAGATAACAATATGCACTCTCTTGACTATCAGCCAACAGGGGTTGCACAAAATTGAAAACATCACTTCAAAATAAATAGCAAAAAAGAGTAAACCATCAGCCGAAGGACAGCATAACTAATCCTCACACATCAGCGTACCTTAAAATGAACCCGAAGATCACTGCCCCTGGCTTTGCAGGCTGAGACAAATTCACAGAAAAGTCAGTCTTAAACCACGAATAGTTTACTAGCAACTACAAATTTTCATGCGTTTTTCGTAATTATCAAACAAATTTGACGATGAAGATCCAGTGGATTTGAAAATTTGAAAGAAAAGAAACATAAAAGTAGAATATAAACTTACACTTGGTAGGGTTGCTTGGCTCTCTCGAATACTTCACCTGAAACATCAACAAACAAAATCAGAAACAGAAAAATCAACAGATCGAAGAAGTTTGGAAGAAACCAAGATTTCAATATGATCGTACTTCAATGAGAGAAAACAAAGATGCGAAAGTTGCTACACTAACCATGACTGCCGCCTCCGCAAATTTTCGCCTCCCAGCCAAAGAATAAGAGCAGCAAGAGAGTTCCACTGGTCTGCAGCAGAATTGTATAAAATAAACCCTAGCAGTGTTTTCTTTTCTAATCTAGGGTTTGCCTGCTTCTCTCGGCATTCAGCAGTTGGGCTTAGGATTTTCCAAATAACAAGCCCAAACATCAGCGATATTTGGGCCTTATCGGTTTTGTTATGATTTGTTTCTAAGCTGGGCTTTCAGTGTTCCCTTAAAAATAGAGGACAACGAGCCCTATGCCTCATAGAAACCGTCTACCTGAAAGGCTGAAACTATCCCTTGATCCTGACACAATGTTAGAATTCCAGCTCTTCTATAATAGTATCTCACTGATGGCTCGCCCCTCCCCCTACAAAGACGACAGAGGTTGTCAACTAGGGGTGACAAAACTTTATCCTGTTCGGATGACCAAATTTGTTTGATCCGGATTAAACCAATTTTAAACATAAATTATATATTCAAAATCTGGGTTCAAACAAAAAAATTGATCGGTTTAAAACCGGATTCAAGCCCAAATACACTGGTTTACTTGTCCAGATCATAACTCGGATTAGTTTATTGTGTGGTGTACTTATCTGAATTTAAATCAAAATGGGTTTGGTCAATTAGGTCTGTCTGAAATTCAATCCAGGTTAGAGTCCGAACATGTAAATATTTAGTAAACATATGATGATATCCGATCCGAAACCGCTTTTTTCCCACCCCTACTCTCAACGGCTAGGCACCCCTCTCTTTCTGAGTTATTCCAGCTTCTTCATGATTTCGTGCTCGGAGAACAAACAAAATAAATAAAAAAGAAAAGAAAAGATGGCTGTCTCACTAGAAGGAGGACCTGCAACGGCAGAGACGATCTATTTACTCGATCACACACCTACATTAATATAAATATATAAAGCTTCTTCAGTTCTTCCTTTGATTCCCATCGACATTAACAAATTTTTTTTTTTTGTTTGATAAAACCATCGACATTAACATTATACAACCATATGGGGAATGCGCCACAAGAGAGAACCGGCTGGCATCAGATGCACTGCTCCAGCCTTCAGGTTCTGCGTCTGCTTCGTTAGCAGTTAAATCTGAGCGACAAAAGGAAACAAAGTCATGGTTGTCCCCAGTCACTTGCACAATATGCAGACTGCAATCTGTCCGTCCTTATGTCATCAATGGTTAACGGGATAAAAACTTGGCCCATTTGTAATGCAAAATTTGGAAGTCTCCAAAGAGCTGGCGAAACCATAAACACAACCAAATCATATGCTTAACACGAAATACGTTTTAAAAATGGCTACAACATGAGAGCTCTCAATATTTATTCAAATGTAACCTCTCAAATCTCAATATCTTCGGACCACCAGTTATATATATGATCATATGCAAGTACTATATACACTATATCGACCATCTTCCACAACAAAATTACCTACACATGCATGATGCATCTGAGGGAAAACAGATTTTTATCCCCGCCTTCCGAACAGTGCTTAAATGGCTGCATTTCGCAATCGAGCAACCAGCTCATCCTGCACAAGTCAAGTTAGCATGCATCAGCAAAGAAAGATAAACAGTAATAATCAGCTTGGGAGACCAGAGGTTTCATGAATCACACAAGTTCCATTGGCTGTCAAACGGGTGACGAAAGAAATGGCAGATACCCGTTCTGAACCACTAAGCAGGTATCAGATGGGTGCTCTGACTACATAAGTAAAGTTTAAGAGTGACCTTGATAAATTGCCTCAATACTTACCTTCCTCCCTTTGGTTGAAAGGCCTAGTTCAATTAGAAGGGCACGAAGCCTCTCCACTGTCAAACTATGGAAGTCTTTCTCTACATGTCCAAAAGCAAATAAATCTCAGTCTAATAACAAAAGTAATGAGATCACCGTTTCAATAGGAACCATGGTACATGTAATTAACTTGGCCAACAGATAAAAAAAATAATATATATATATATATATATATATATATATATATAAAATCAAAAGCAGACTAATCATCCATATTCAAAGTAGCAAGACCCTCTAAAAAGCAATAAAAGGCCCGGGTCAAAAGCACCCAACGGCAATATGACAATCAGTTGTACTTTACAGGTTAAGTCCAATTATAATAACTGGTAAAAAACACAACCCCTGTACGCAAGGCTCCGCAATGGGCAGGGTCAGGGACAGTTATTACTATTTCATAATAACTGGTCTTTACATTTGAAACTAAACGTGTATACACCAAACTGTTAATACAGAATAAATTATTGAATTCACCTTGTTGAGAATCAGTTTGATTATTGGCCCTCTTAGATGCAGCCCTGCTGTCCACAACCCTATCAGAAGCCCTGAGAAACAAAAATGCAAATCTTAAGGGAATTCAACATGATTAAATATCCAGAGGTAACAATGTTCCTGCCATAAGGGATCACCCAGAAAAATAATGCAGGACAAAAAGATCATGCTCACAAACAAGACTTGTTAAAATGAGCAGAAGTCTATGATGAAGCCATGTATGGCAGCAGTAGCATCAAATACAAAAACAAAACACGGAGATCTTAACAAGATATGATAAGAATCTTCTTTCAAGAATGCGGAATTAATACCTCTTTCTAGGGCCATCAGTTGCAGCTGCACTCTTTGCATCCCTTGAACTGGAATCACCCTTGTGTTTCTTAAGAGTAAGCGATCTAATCAGTATATTCTGTTGGTTTGTCTTAATATTTTGCCCCTCTGATTATACAAGTAATGGGAGTCAGGCCTTCTAAACTCCAAAAGGAAATTAATTTCAAAGCAAATTATCAATAGAAAATTAATCGCAGCCACCAAATATCTAAATAAAACACAAGTACATCATAGAATATACACCAAGCAGCTATGAAATTAACTTATGCATACTTTAAGTTCTACTTCCTTTTAAACTATTAGCTGCAAGTGAAATATTCTATATATAGAATCTCATATGGTGTGTAAGTTCGACATGACTGCATGTTTCCAATATTATTAATAAGCATGTAGAGATGCATAGTCAATGATTTTATAATAATTTACAAAAATTTGAACACACAATTTTATTGCTTAAATACCATGAAATGTTATTCACTGACCTATTATTTACAACAGGCTGAAACATAATTTTCTCATTTAAAATCCAAGATTGCTAAAATTCCAAGGAAATTCTCAAATTCCTACAATTCCTAACAGTGGTACTCCAATGGGTTCTAAATGTGTCAATAACTTTTAGAAATCTTGCCCTCTAGAAACTTTGAGCTCTCGTGCTATTTCATCACTTGGTTTTTAAAAACTTAAGAAATATGTCTCAATCGCAATAGTAGAAGAATTTAAACGTATGAGAATTACACCATGAAGGCATTAATGCAGCAAACCCAAAAAAATAGAAAATTTAACGCATTAAAAGCCTGAAGAGACCTGGGGGTGATGTCTCGTGCTCACAGATATAAACTCGCATCCCTCCCTGTGCATATTTCTCAACTTATAAACAATAGTTCAAGAGGGAAAAAAAGGGCAAGAACATGATCATTAAAAATAAACATACACACATAAGAACTATAACAATTGCATGGGAGCTGCAACTGCACAAGCTATCTTCATCCAAAAAGGAAAAACTCATAAATGAATGTACAAGGGAAGATTTCCTTGAAAGATAAGTTGGATATATGGATAACTCAGTACAACTGTCATACTAGAAAGCAAAAGCAAGAAAAATGAACAAAAAAGGTAGACAAGTAACTTCAGCAATGACGGCTTCAAGTTACTTCCTTATTAATTCAATAAACACCAGAAGCAGTTAAGAATTTAAGGAAAAGTTCAACATGGTACACTCAAACAGCAAAATTAATGGATAAAAAATCAAATGAACAATATAACAACATATTCCATGATTAGCACACAGCCTAGCGAAACAGCTTGCATCCAAGCCGTGTATGTTGTTCAAGTAAAAACAACACCATGAAGCCTCTCATGGTCCACTTTGCTTGCATCAAGTATCAATGAAATAATTATGTTTGGTCCAGCAACTGTAAGCTTTGAAATAAAATCATCCACTCCATCAAATGACAAATGACCATGGATTAACATAGTAACTGAATCACCTTTGGCTTTGGGGGACTTGGGAAAAGTGGGTGGTACGCTCTCTCTACTTATGAAATGTATAAATTTAAACATAAATTTTTCACGTTTCATTTTTTATTCGTAGAACGGCATGCAAGTTCTCATTCTAAGAGTTCAACATTTAAATGCCTCAGAATATATCTGCCAAAAAAACCCTACACAGATGCTGTCACCATCAACTGGTTGACTATTTTGCAGAGAGAGGAAACCATGAAAACCCGAGGATCTTCAGAAGCACCCCTTTTCAAGGATTACGATTAAGATTTCCTGCTCTCCTGTCTATTAGGAAACTTTTGTAAATGTTACAAGGACAAGGCGGGATCATGATATACGACTGTTACGTTCAACTTCTTTTGCAAGCATGTAATATTGCAAAAATTGATGGAGAAAACCATTTCATAATTACAGGGGACATGACCAATCGTCTTCCAGCTTGACCCAAACCAAAAGGAATGGATCCCTACAATTCATCTCCTCTTGTATCTGGACGGGTCTAATCCAGACCAGTACATCACTACAGCATGAGAAAATGGGCTTATCCCTTCTTTCCTACATATATTTTGCATTATTTCCTTTTCCTCTAATAACACATGAAATGTAATCAGCTATAACTACAAAGAGCCAAAATTAGATTTATTTGCATAAGCCAACCAAAACAATCCGTAACTCACCCGACACCTGCACATTTAACAAATTCATAAGGACATTAACAGTCTAAGCCCCTGCTCAAATCCGTAGGAATATAGCCATACCAAAAAAAAAAAGTGAGTACGTGATTTAAAATGTCAAATAATATCTAGGGTTCTAGATCAGGATATTCAACTACTGAAGTGACTCATATTACTGTATGTATCATGCTATTATGTACTACATATTTAGCACAGCAAGAACAAATTTTCATCAATGGATCAAGAAAGAAAATGCCAGTAAGGTGAAATCTCCAAATTCATCAATCTCGACTAAAATTTGGAGATTTAATTAAAAACTACTCAATATCACGACTGGCATTATGATAAAATCAAATCCTACTAACGCCGGAGCTTCAATTCAATTGGGTGAAGAATTTTCACTCCCAGTGTCAAATTTAACAGAAACGTTTCAAATTCCAAACTTTCAGTAAACGTTTTGTTCACACATTTCATCAGAAACCAAAAAAACACTATAATACTATTAAAATAGCGAAGCCACGGCAAAAAAACAAACAATAAAAGCGAAGAAGTATTAAGCGTAATAGAGTACCGGATTCGAGGAGAGGACGCTGGAGGAGAGAAGACCGCGAGAGGGAAGGTTGGCAAGGAGAGAGGAAGCACCATGAACCGTACTATTTGAATCGGATGGTTGGGAAGACGAGACGTCCATGGCGCCTGCCTATTACAGAGGGAACCAACTAACCAAGTGCTTGCGAGTCCAAAAGGGCTTTGTTCAGTTAGTGACCCACCCCCGCATCACACTTCGCTATATTTACGTTAGTGTGCCACCCTATACGCAGATTTTTAATTTTCTTTCGGATTAGGTATGCAATGTATAATTTAATCATTGTATAAGTTGATATATAATTTTAGTCATATGCGATGTTTTGAAATAATATGATATTAGGTTTGTATAATATAAGATTTGTGATAATATATCTAGATTACTCACAATTAAAGTGAGTAATATGGGTATTTTTTGTTATTTGACATGTTATTTCTTATTTTAAGTGTTCCGTATAAAATAAAAACGAATTTGAAGTGCTTTAATATTATACGACCGACATTGAATAAGAACCACTTCTCTCTCGACTACTTTAACCCATAACCCACATATTTTTCTCTCTCTTGACTACTTTAACCCATGACCCACACAGCATGAGGATGCGTGCCCCTTGGAGGACAATATATATAAGCCATACCCTTCACCAGGGAAGGGATTTTCCCCCCCTCTCTCTAGTTCACATGAAGAAACTCTTATTCATTACTCATTAACAACGCTTCTACAGTTTTACCAGCCAAGCATCATATATATCGACATACACTCATCTCGTTCTTTCTATCATCTCGACCCTTATTGACTTGATTGTCGGAGTCTATTTTGGCCAGCACCCATCAGTTTTCAAGGTTTTTGATTGTCAAAGTTCACAAGTTGCTAGTGGCCCGCTTCAAATATTTTTTAAATTGTAGATTCGAATACCTACAAATATAATGCCTCAACGGTGATTCTAGATACTCTATTATGTGTGCCATCTATAATTGAATAGTGTGATATGAAAATTAGGTCTACATCCAAACAAAGGAGAGTTGGGCATCGAAGAAATAAATGAGATGTTTGTTCATTTCGCAGATTGTTGGTGGCCAACTTCGAATATTCTTTGATTGTAGATTCGAACACCTACAAATATAATGTCTCAACATGATTCTAAATACTCTATTATTATGATTACCATGTATACTTTGAATAGTAATAGAAAATTTAGGTCTACTACATCCAAATTAAGGAGAGTTGGGCCGCGAAGAAATAAAAGAGACGTCAAGGCCCATGTAGAGGATGTCCAGCCCAGGACAGCTCCTAGTCTTATATCCGGAGTCAAAGCTAAGAAGCGCAAAGGACGGAGCAGCGCACATTAGAGTAAGGATAACTGTGGCCGCCATGAAGGATCGGATGAGAGCGACCCGCCCCTGTTTCCTACAAACAAAAACCGGATATGGATAGCCAATAGTTTAATTCTTCCCATCACCAACCATGCAACTCTCCACATCTCCACCCTACACGTGTACGAATATTGCATCAAGATAGGAGACTTCTTTTATTCGACGGTCCGATGAGAACTAAAATGATCAAGACTCGTGGCCGCGTCACAGATGATTGCTATGCTTATATTTGTCTATATATAAGTATCAAGATTGTGCCTGATTGCAATTTGCAAGAGACAGAGAGAGATTGAAGAGAGAGAGAGTGATTGAGAGAGATGGCTAGTATGCAAATGGAGGTGAAGATGGGAGTGAAATTGCAGGAGAGTCCAAGGAGCCAGGTACCAAGTCCAGAGGCGAAGCTTGGGATGAAAGTGGAGGATCTGTGGGATATACAGGAGCCGCAGCTCACTCCCAGTGAGAAACTCAATTCTTGCTTTGAAAACATTGCAGTCTCTGCTTTTCCTCCTGCTCCTTCTGATCAAGGTACTATAGATAGATAGATACACACACATACATGTATTTAACCACTAATTACACTTACCATCATATGAAATCGATTGACTATTGGTGATCATGATCAGTAGCTGAGAATGAGAATTCTTTGTTTGATTAATAATATTTATCTGAATTTCTGAAGTTTATGTTAGCCCTAATAAGATAGGTGGAAAGAAATTCTTCTTGTTTGGTTGAGAATAGGATTTTTAATATTTTGTTATGAACTCCTCAAATCTGGGTGTACATAAGGTTCAAACATTAAAGATTGCTTAGAGATCCGATAATCCACAAATTTGATCGAAAATTGGGATCATTCAAGATTCAAGCTAACAGTGGCATCCCAAATTCATTGATTAGTTTATTCATGTTAGATAAAATTCAAATGCTGACTAATTGGGTTGTCGGTTTGCTAATTCATGGTGAATTTTATGCTACAGTGATTGAGATTAGGTCAGACAGCAGTCTAGCTGAGGCAGTTAAAATACTGACCCAAAACAGGATACTTGGTGCGCCTGTGGTGGATGCGGATGCGCCTGAGGACGCTAGTTGGATGGACAGATACATTGGCATTGTCGAGTTTGCTGGAATCGTTGTCTGGATTCTGCAACAGGTTTCTATTCCTTACTTTGATTACATTACGTACAAGTTTTGCTCCATAAATTTTATGTTTTCATAACAAATTTGCTGCCATATGAGCCGCGAGAGATTGTAGAGGCTTTAGGATTTAATTGGTATATGTGCTATTGGTAGCATAATAAGCATATCTTTTTTATTTTAGAGGAAGAAACAAAAATAAATGGGGAATCTGATTTTCGAACTTATTTTTAAACGCTTAAAAATTATGATATATTATTTTGCCTAGCATGGAAATCTATTGATTATGTGATCTTTTCTACCTGGGATAACCTGAAAAGTTGATATCTCATTGACAGTCAGAACCTCCATCTCCTAGGAGCCCACACTCTGGAGCTGCTCTTGCAATAGCAGCTAATGGAATGACTAATGCAGCAGGACTGCTAGGCTTAGGCCCAGAAGATGCAGCAGCGACTTCTGGAAACTTTTTTGAAGCACTGACCGCTTCTGAATTTTATAAGAACACAAAGGTCACAACTCTTACTCATACAACTGTGTAAAATTGTCATTTAGTTTTTCACACTTTTATTTGTTTTGATGAAACCCTACTATGCGCACTAACATTTGGGGTTGGCGATACAGGTTCGAGACATTTCGGGGTCATTCAGATGGGCTCCCTTTCTTGCCTTGCAGAAATCCAACTCCTTTTTGACAATGCTGTTACTCCTTTCTAATTACAAAATGAAGAGCGTTCCTGTGGTTGATTTGGGTGAGGGAAAGATTGACAATATTGTCACGCAATCTGCTGTGATTCACATGTTAGCGGAGTGTGTTGGGCTTCATTGGTTTGAAAGCTGGGGAAGGAAGAAGCTGTCTGAAATTGGCCTTCCCCTGATGTCACCAGATCATGTAGTCAAGGTACACAAATATTTAGGCTTTAGGCTTGGCATTTCCTTCTTCTTCTTCTTTTTTTTTGCTTCTTTGCTATATTAATTGTTGAGCAATGTATGCAAAGTGAAGTTATCATATTGTGCATCTACTCAAATGCAGATCTCTAATGCATGAAACTCATACGGCGATATTTATATTCGTATTGTACAATGGAAATGGGGAAGTAATTATATTTAGTGTGTTTCTAATAAAGCTCCATTAGATTGACTATGAAATGGTGATCTTCTCCTTGTAAGGTGAACGAGGATGAACCGGTGCTTCAGGCATTTAAGCTGATGCGAAAAAAGAGGGTCGGAGGTATACCTGTTGTTGAAAGAGATGGGAAAAAGACGGTGGGTAACATAAGCCTGAGAGATGTTCAATTCCTTCTAACTGCACCAGAGATCTATCATGACTATAGGTTTGTTGCTTACTTTTCGGCATGGTGTCTCTAGTCCATTATTTCATCATTGAATCAACTAGTTACCTAATTTGTCTGGAGAGTATGTTGATGAATCAATTGAGGATGGCAGCACACAATCTGTATTCAAGTAAACTCACTTGACATGTTATGACTTTTTACAGATCTATCACTGCAAAGAACTTCCTGATGGCGGTTAGAAGCTACTTGGAGAAGGACGGCAAAGCCACACCATTCTCAAGTGGCACGGTCACATGCACGAAGGATCACAGTCTCAAAGAACTGATTCTGATGCTCGATTCCCAGAAGATCCACCGAGTCTATGTTGTCGATGATGAGGGGAATCTGGAAGGAGTAATTACCCTTAGAGACATCATATCAAGACTTGTACATGAACCCCATGGCTACTTTGGTGATTTCTTTGATGGGGTTTTGCCACTGCCCCAAAATAGCAGGGTTTAAGAAATGTTACTAAATAACGGTCCAATCGCCGTCAAAGATCGGTCAGTTTTCCTCGTGCAACTTGCCTAATGGTCTCTGCTAAAGTCCTTTTGTAGAAGAGTTGTGCGTTTGTAGCATGGTTAGGTATTTGTAATTAATCAATTTTCCTCTGGCTCTGATAATATGTCGCCACCACTGTGTACATAGTTATGTGTCAATGGTTTCCATTGTACAACTTCTACGGCCGGGGCAGAATTTTAGACATCATCTCCATCTCCATTGGTATATTCGGGTCATTCTTGTTCGGACCATCCATTATCATCATAAAAGAGTCAACGCGAGCTGATGACATGCGCTTACTAGGAATTTCTTGTTGAAGACCAACAATTACAATGATTTATCTCAAATTTTAAATATTATTCGAGCCTATCGGCCACTGCTATAGACTCACTGAATACATGTATAGTGTGTGCGGCCTAGAGCTATAGACTCATTGAATACATTAATGTAGCGTGTGCGGCCCAGAGCATCCGAGGACATCGAAAGGGAATTGAGTTTAAATTCCTGAATCAGGACGTGGTGGCCTAGAGTTATAGACTCATTGAATACATCAATGTAGCGTGTGCGGCCCAGAGCATTTGAGGACATCAAAAGGGAATCGGATTTAAATTCCTGAATCGGGATGTGGTGCCAATGGTAACGTTAGGGAGATTGAAATCATAGGATTCTCTTGGAGTGATTTCAGTTTGGTATGCAGAATTCCCTAAAAATGGACCTACGCCACTCTGGACCAAGTGGGCTGGTACAGATCCGTAACACAGACATGTACCAGAGTGGCCTATTTGAGATGACTCATAGGGCCCTGCATCTGGTCTGGCTCATCGTTAACTAGGCTAACAAACAAGGCAAAAGACAAACCATGACGGCTCGTACAGGTTAGATGCTTAGTGTTTTCAGCAAAGCACAAGCTAGATTTTTCTTCTTCTTTGGTGACATGTGCCAAGCACGTATGTCTCATATGCTCTGTCCCAACCTAAAAAAAAAACAAATGCCATGCAAGTACATAAACTTATTTTTTACCTGACAACACCACCACTAAATAAACTTGCCTTTTCAATAGTTGAACTACAAGAAACTCGAATCCACACATAGAAATTTCCCACTTAACGAAATGAAAAATTAGGTCAGAACCTAACGCGTGATCATAATGTAAAACAAACTCAAGCCCTCCCGAACCCATATAATTTGACCCCAAAGAGATTCACTATCTAAGCTATCACTCAAGTGGTTAAAGTATGTAAACCATTGCAACATAAATTTCATTTCAGTGTAAACCGTCAAAAAGAAGGAAAAAAAAAGAAGGATGGAAACCATCAAACCAGATCATCACAATCAGACACAAACCTGGAAATGTGAAAGTTCACCTGCAAGTAATGCCAGTAAAAAGCTCAAGTAAATGAAACAGGAACCTCGTGCTTTCAGTAGTGTAAAAGCAACCAGCATATTTCATTTCACGTGGAAGGCCTTATGATACTAAATTCTTGCCTTCAGATTGACAGCTAAGGAGATATTATCATTCAAATAATGTTAAAAAGAGTTTTCAGAAACTGCTCCTCACTATAATCTCAGAAACTCATATTTACCATGAACTCTGCAGCAACAACCACAATGCCATGACTCAGAGTTTCCCTTAATAACCATAGCTCCTTCTAAGGATTTTGTTCAACAGCAGCAGCTAGTGAACATTCCAAAAAGATATTATCAAAATTCATCTTTTCTATCACAAAGCCTCATATCCAGATAGTCTGTCTTCTATGGACTAAAATGTAAAAGTGGCACGATTAAACCATACTGTATTGGATTATTCCTAAAATGACAAATAAAGGAAGTAGAAGGATAGAATGAATTAAAACATCATTTTCCCCAGTAATATCCACGTACCTTCTAGGTTCCCGTATATGCGCTTTCAAGTTTCAAAACAAGGAAACCTTACATTCTCATTTAAATGTACATGCAGCCAAGATGAGATGCAAAATTTATAACCAAAAAACCTCAAAAAAAAGTGTAAAGAAAAAGAGAAACTTTAGAAACCTCAAGATACTTGAGAATTGGCAAAGTGCTGCAGCAGGTGGTGTTGAAACCCTCAACTTCAATAAACTTAATTTTTTTATCCTCACCCGCTCACTCTCTCTCTCTCTCTCACACACAAACACACACACACAACCATGCAAAGGTATCTAGGATGCAGATGCTTGAAAATGGAAAATTGAAATATCGGAAAAAATGTAAATGAAAACATACAACAGACTGAAGTAAATTAACTAACCATTGATATAAGGGCAAAAATTGCAACCATATTGCCTCAACACCAATGGTGATTTATGAAGTAAATACATAAAACTATGGCATAATCCACACATACAAGAAGCTATAGTCTATAACACATGTACAAGACTCGATACATTATGTAGAAGAAAGACGGCCAACTTCCATAAAAACCTGTGTTTATGGCATTGACACCCACAACATAATAAACATACAACAAGATACATTCAATAAATTCGAACTCAACCTTGATGGGCACCAGAGCCTTACCAGTTCCAAGATTTCTGTATCCTATGTACTCTTTCTTCTCAAGTGGTGCAGAACACCAGGGGATCCTTCAAACAAATCCAGCAAATAACTTTCTAAATCCTCAGGTGTATACTTAATGTATTTCCCAGAATGCCTTACACTCTCAAGCTGACTTCCAAACCTCCCCATAAACGAGCGGTATGCAGGGATAACTTTCTCTGATATAGATATTCGAAGCTCCTCACGGAGTTGAGGATCGGGGACCTTCCAAGCTGTCTGAATCCTATAAATTTCCTCAAAGTTTGCATTGAAATTCTTAAACCTTTCCTTTAAAGCCACCTTAGAGGCATTGCTAGTGCTCCCACCTATGCCTTCATCCTTCAAACAAGACAACGCTTTGCTCCAAGTAGCTCTAAGATAACTTGTTGCATATTGTCGTATCAGTCCACGATGCTTGCGAACCCAATGATCTCCCAAAAGCTTTCCAAGCTCAGAATCCTTCACTTTCTGTACCACATACAGAATGTTATTCATCAAAAATATGTATTGCATTGCACTATCCTCATACAATCTAGACTTCTCCTCGAGATTGGACTCCAACATTGATATCAACGATAACAACCTACAAGCAAAGGGAGACGTGCTCCCTTGCTGCAATTTATTGTCATCATCATTTTGATATAAATCCTGCTTATCATCATCACTCTCTAAAAGTGCATTCAAATTATCACTATAATCCACAAGCAACTTAATATAATTCATTACGTAACGGGTTATCGGGTGAATCTCACCCCCTAGCATCGGCTTCCTCGAGGATTCATTCTTCACGGCATTCTCAAACTCCACAAATGTCCCTATAGCTGCCTCCCCAAGTCCTGCAAGCACTCCTTTAGCCTCATTACACAGAAATTCATCTGTAACCATTGCCAGCAACTCTGGTAGCACATCTGCCAAGGCATCATACATATCCAAAATCCTAAAAAGTTTCTCAGGGGACCTTTTTCCAATTGCTACTGCCTCACCATAATCCAGTAACAGCATAACACACCCTTTGGCGGTCTCATTGAAACAAACCTCTTTTGCAGAATCCGATCCACTAAAAATCTGCTCACAGAGCCTTTTTTCCCCAGTCAGCAGAACCCTGACAGCTATCTTGACTGCCTGTATCCACTTCTTCATCTGCTCATCTAAAGACTTCCAATCAACCCTCTGCACCTCTTCAATGCTCAGCTTCTCAATACCAAGAATCAACAAACACTCATCCAAAGCATCATGTCTCACGTTACTATAAACCTGAACACACTCCTTTTCGTACCCGGACCTAATCATCCTGTCCGCAATCTCCTTCAACTCCACGACAGAGTCAGCTTGTATCAAATCCGTGCACAAATCATCGCCCAAAGTGGCTCCTCTCTCGTGAAAACACCTGCTCTCGTTATCAACTTCCCCGAAACTCTCAAAATCCTCATCAATTTCCCCATCATTGGCAGTGAAAGAGAGTGAAACCCTTCTGATCGAGCCGTAGAGCCGGTCAGCATCAAGCGGAACGGTGTTCCTAATCAAGATATGACGAAATTCTTCCTCTAATCGCGACATAGCCAACTGGATAGCGGACTCGGCACGGTCCATCATGTCGTTATCAGAAGTGATAGCCAAATTTTCTACAAGATGTAGGATATCATCGACCGCAGCCAGATACTCAGCGGCCTCATCGGGCGAGTCTTCCCAGCAGGGAAGGGAGTGACGGGAAGACTCGGTGCAAGATTCCTCCAAACGGAAGATGGCCTTCTCGGCAGCATCGAAACGGGACCGGGAGGACGATTTGTCCTCCTCTTCAGCCTTATTGACAAAATCGGTGATGTTCGACAAGCGGTTATCAAAGCTGGAGAAGATCAAGAGCATATCTTCACGTACCTCCTTAGGCGTATTGAGACTCTTCATGATCTGCTGAGCCGTAGCCAAAACCCGGTCCTCACCTCCACTTCCAATACTCGTAGTAGTTGTGGCCATTCCTTCCCCTTCGCAATCCTTGCAAGGGTTTCTGCCCGCGTGCGCCAGAGGGAGATGATTTAAAAATCGAACAGTGCAGATTTCAAATTGACTACGTTTAGGGTTCCGAGGAAGATGATGATGTTTTTGGTGCTGGTCCCGGCAAGTGAAGGCATCAAGCTGTTTGGCCCGGCTGAAAATTTTCTTGGGAAAGGAAAGTTTTGAACGCAAGAGAAGATGCTATCGTGCTTGATGACTAGAGAGGGAGACAGAGAGGGGAGGGGGCTGTCGTTGGTCTACAGTTGGTTGCGTGCAGTTTGGTTCGGTTACAGATTGGACCCTGTTGGGCCTACCCACCACAAACTTTGTTCATTCTTATAATCCGTCAGCCCTTTATTAGGCGATTTAATTACATTATTATTTATAGAATAATGTTTGAGACCCCAAAAGATCTTCATTTGATGTGGGATGTTGGATGTAAAGTGGGTCCTACATGTATGTTTTTAATCTATGACTATTTTAATGCCATATAGATTTAGGGGACTTTTGGGGATCAATTTTTTTGGATCTCTAACATTGTCCTTATTTTTAATATATGGTTACAACTTACCACTTGCAAAAAATAATAGTCCACAGCATAGTTTTCGAAAATACTGATTCTCTCACACCACATCATCCGATGATGTCGTGCATCGAATTAATGGGATGGTATTAATTCACATGTAATTGGTGCATTTTTAAAATTTGAATTACAAATTACCTATCTATATTCTCAATCACTCATATATTGTCATCAATCGCTCGTGAATTGAGACACAATCCTATTGATTCCAATAGACCATAGTATCACGTGACATGGTGTGACAATAATGATTGAATAATTTCTCCCAATTAATACGTAAGAAAAATTACAGGGTTATGGACTTTCATAATTTTTTATAATTTCTGACCAAATTGAATCTCTCTTGGTTCAAAGTCCTATCTTGAATTTATTTATTATTGCATATGATGTAGGAAGTAGAGATTTAATTTTATAAAGCTGGTCAATCACTGCAAAATTCTTGTTATACAAAAAAAAGTCAATCGCAGGAAGATGTGGAGGCAGTATATTTTGATAGTTAGATGCAAACCTGTTCAAACTTCAAACATAATTTCAACCTTTTTTTTTTCCCCTTCTAATTCTATTATGAGACAATATATTTAATGCCTCTGAGGAGTGTTACATTGATTTAAATAATTTTCCTGATAATATATACAATCTTCTACTTTTGGGTCTGATTAAGATAATAATAAAGCAAAGATATTATTAATCATAATAAATCATTAAATGTTACATCACGAATTTGGATATTTAAGGGACGCTACATACATCTATATTCATAATCAATGGATAACCCATGTGGCACAATGAAAAACCCACATGCCATATGGATTGGGATTAAAATAGAAGGAAATTTTTGGAGTCTCAACATTGTTTTTCTTTGAAAACCCTAATTTTCAATTTCCAAAGCCAAGGGTGAAAACGATCCATTACAGTTCGTTTTTTCCTTTCAGTCAACTGATTATAGTTATTTTGATTTTTGGTTATCGATAAATTTCTTCAATCGATTTTTTAAAGAAATATGTAAATTTTTTCAAAAAATAACCAAGCACTCGATTCGATTATTAGGGGGTTTTTTTTTAACAGCCCTACTCAAAGCAAAGCAAAACAAAATATCAAAGACTGCTTAATCCACCAACGACCGAGCCAAAGGATTTTGGAACGCTGCTGCTGGTTTTTTTCCCTTCCCTAGTATCGTTTTCGTTTGCCTAACATGGTTTGTCTTCCCACCTACAGTTTTGACTTTTCAAATCTGTGAAATTGGGAATGTTTGAGAAGCCGAATTTTTTAAACATTTGATTGTTGAACAGTCAATACCTAAAAAAAATTTCAGATACGAATGAAAGGTATGACTGTTCATGACCAACAAATATTAACCAACTTGTTAATAATAATAATAATAACAACAATTAAAAAAAAAAAAAAAAACCAAGTTGTTGGTGTGATCGCGGTGATCGTGATTGGGTTGTAACCTATCATGTTTGTAAATTAAATAATCCCAAAGATAAATCCATGAGCCCAAGAACCAACTACAGTCGGTTTTTTGTTTGACAGGAATTTAACTGATCAATCGGTCGATTTTAAGTAAATTTTTTTAAAAATAACCGATCGATCGGTAGATATGGTTTTTAACCCCCTAATAAAACTAACCACAAAATTACAAAACCAACCCAATTGCAATAATACGAAACCCACGGCCCACTATACCAATCCTCAGTCGACTAGTCGAGACTTGAGAGAGCCCGTGCGACAGGAGAGGGGAACGGAAAAGGCTCAACTTCTAGGAGACTCCTTCACTCCAAGCTCCAACAGAGTGAGTTCCACAACCATCTATCTAACCTTCCCATCAGGCTGCCTGACAGATTATGTTCTAGACCTAGAAATGGCTGCTATCCTAGCCACCAACTCAGAGTAATGATGTAATAGGCAAAAAGATATCATATTTTTTTTGACAACTCCAGATGAGAAAGCACCGATTAACAGAAATCTATATTCTATATATATATATATATAAAAGTAGAATACAACTTCACATTTTTTTCCCTCCTAAACTTCTAATTTTGTTTTACATTTTTTAATTCTTATTATGTTTTAATTATTTAGTTATAATCCTCTGACAACCATTTAAATTATCCTTTATCTAAACTCCAATTTAATAATCTAATGATTATCCTTTATCATTATCTAAATGATAATATAAGTATATTTATTACTAATTTTAAAAAATCTATATCTATAAATATATAAAAATAAAAGACACTTCCATCTTTTTTTCCCTCCTAAAATTACAAATTTTTTTATCTTATTAATTTATTCTCTCAACAAATATTTCAATTGAAATACTTAATTTATTCCCTTAAATATCATACTATACTATATATAAAAGTAGAAGACCCTTCTCAATTTTTCTCTCTCAAACTTCCACAATTTTGTTAAATTTTTTAATTCTCATTATTCTTAGGTATTTTAGTTTTTTTGTTATATTTTAACTGCTTAATCAGTAAATATATTTGATTTTCTATTTGTAACAACCATTTAAAATTAATTATTTATCATTATCCGTTTAAAATTATTCTTTATCATTATATAAAATATTTATGATTTGGAATCCAAATCATAAATCCATAAAATTGCATAAGATCCCGACTAATGTGCTTCGGTTAAATTAGGCAAAGCAATAGATGCATATGTTCTTCCTCCTTTGTAATTGACGAAGCCGAAGTTGAAGCAAGCCAATTTGAGGGTTTGTATCTATCTGTTCTGTTCTGATTTGAGGGTCGTTTCCTTTTACGGTATGTATAAATTCCTTTTTTGTTCTGATTTGAGAGAAAAAATTGAGAAATCTGATATTATTTGAATCACTGTTATTCTGATTTTCTTAAAGTTTCTCTAAACTACTCCCTTTCCTCGGTTTTGCATTTGGAGAAGAAGAAAGAAGCAGGAGCACCTTCGGAACTGGTTACGATCTCTTTGTCATCACACTCTTCCCCCCTGGCCGTGTTTTCCTGATTCAATGACAACTACGGGTATTCCAAATTATTACTCTTATTTAATTTTTACTTTGTCTCTTTATAAAAATACTCAGTTTTTAGACTTGAATTTTAGATTTTGCGTCAAGTCGGTGGAGATTAAGGTAGGCGATGAGTTCACTATGCAATTTATGGAGAGAGGCCAAAAGGTATTACGTCTTTCTTATTTTTATCCATTCGTCATCTCAGGTATTATTGTATCAGTTCATCAGTTGTTTTGTTCCCTTAAGAAGTGGATTACATTCATGATTGCATATATGGTATGGGCAAATGTCATCTTTGGAGACTCTCAAGTGCCTTTTATTGTCAGTAGGTAGTTGAGTTTGACTCATTCATATTGACACAACCTACCATTGTCGAATAGAATGCAACTCTGGCAATGCTATTTCTTTTGAAGGGTCCCCCTCGCCATCAACTGGCCAATCCCCTATTGGATTACTGTAAATATTTCGTGAGCTATCCAAAAGCTTTTTAGTTGATTTTAGCTGAGTAGTTGTAGATGTAATGCATCTCCTTTTTAAGGTTAAGTCAGCAATAGGTGTCATATATTTTACCCTTTTTTGTTTTATATTAATGATAAGTGTTCGCACTAAATCCTCAATGGGAGCGAGGTATCAAGGCCACTAATTCCCAATTAGAGATTTGGCTGGGTTTTAATGAATTGTGAATGGTAGTTTCGTGACCTGAGATGACTGGACTAAAATCCATACGCTGTTTTCTAAAATGTTTTCTTGATTTATATGGCAATGCCAAGTATAAGAAGTTGATACAAATCCTTAAACTATTAACTTCATGCGTCTAAAATTCTGAACGGGTTCTTGGGGTCTATCCATCACTTCAGCTTATTGCAAACTCAATCAAGCTTCAGATGGTAGCCCAAGAGGCACGATCAATGTTATTTTGGGTTTTCATGGTATACCCTTATCTCTGCTTTAGTTTATTTTCTTGAATTAATGGATCTTTCGCTCAGTATGAGATGCACAAAATACCCCCACTTTCGTTTCCAGGCCAATTGTTGTTGGTTGGACAAAAAAAAAAGGTATGAAGTGAAAAAAAACATGATGTGCACAGACATATCTGCACAATATATCTTAATTAATATGATGCTCTCTTGGTGGGGAACGTGAAATTCAAAGGACTATGTTGGAATTACTTAAGCAATTAGATGGTTTTGATTCAACAAGAGATGTCACAGTGATTTTCGCAACTAACCAAATTGAAAGTCTTGATCATGCTTTACTTCGGCCTGGTCACACTGACAGGCAGATTGAGTTTCCACTTCCTGACATTAAAATAAAGAAGGTGTATTTTCCAGGTACATTGGGAAAAATTATGCTTTCATTATGATTTTGGAAGAGAATGAAGAGGATGTTTCTTGCCTTTATTTTGAGCATATTATATTATGTAGATGATTGTGACCAAGACACTGAGTAATCTTTGTATTTATATGCAGCAAATACACACATCAAGAATGACCATGGCTAAGGATGTGGATTTGCAAAATTTTGGTCACTTCAAGAATGCCTACTTAGTTGGATCACTGACAGTAATGTGATGTCTTATTGAATGTCAATAGTTTCAACTCGCCTACATTGCAAAGTTTGGGCAATACAAACTTGAATATTAGTTGCCAACTTATTTCAATTTGTCTTTTCATCAACTTATTTACATTATTAGATTTTCGATGTTGTTAAGTTTTTAGTATGTTAAGCACGTGGTCGCTATGAATCATATTGTTTTTTTTTTTTTACACATTCTACACATCAAGAAAAGCCCTTACAAGTATGATGGTTATACAGAAGATACTGTTTTTTTAAGTAGTAATCATTAATACATTGCGGGCAAAATCAATATCTCGCAATTGTGCAAGCTCCTCCATGTATGTATTGCACTTGAAAGCGGCAGGTGTCAATAAGACATTTCTTCTTCTTCTTTTTTGAACTCGAAACTACGGAATATTGTGGATTGAATAGTAATCACACTCGCATAAGAATATATGGATAGCCAAAACTTCAGACTTTGGTCCAAACTAGATGTTTGCATATTCTCCAAATTCGATTGGAGGTTCAAGTCGAGAGAAGTCTTCCTAATGAAAATGATTGTTTACATATTTTCCAAATTCATGCATGCCGCACGTAGGGCGGGTATCAACCTAGTACCAAAAAAAGAACAACAGAAATTTGGGAATTATAAAGGAGTCCAGAATTCTGGGTTGTGAAATGTCTCACATGTAAGGACGCCTATTATGGATCAAACCATATGTAACAAATCAAGTTCAAGGATAAGAAGCTAACTTGTTGAATTTAAGAAATCCAAGAACAAAGTGGATTAGTGGAAGTATGAATTAACAGGGTAAGGCTGGTTTTCACTCTAGAGTCCATAACTCGAACTCTTTCCCGTGAAGGCATATTTCAAACATCTTCATTTAGCCTACTTCTAAGATAACTAATAGCCATAAAGAGTACAGCCTAACTAGTAACAGAGTACTATAGCAAGCAAAATTCCTCATCCTGGTAGCATAAACTTTATGTGGCTAATTACATCACATGCTATATGAAAACTACAACCTAATTTGGACAGCCAAAAGTTTTGCATGCACCTAATAATCCTCATCCATTATTGCTTTAACTGCTCTAAAATCAGCTAGTAAATGAAGGATGTACTTACTGATTGCAAATCGCTTTAAAAGTTCAAGTAGACAATATCTTCCTCAGTAGCTCAAAGACACAACTTTAGTAAACATCCATCTCACTCAGTCTGCATAGAATAACTGTAATGAGCAATAGAAAGTAAATGGTATGCATGAGAAGAAAAATGCATTATCACTTTCTTTCAGAAGTCAAACTGATCACGTGCATTTGATAAAACCTTAAACCTTCTTCCATATTCAGAAATGCATTTTGGCCTAACTTTCTAGTCATTCTTGATTCTTCCTCCTCATTTGGATGTACCATCTCCAGCTTCAGCATGATCATTACAGCACCTAAAACACAAGCTATAATTAAACGCCCCTTTTTCCCATACGCATTGTGCCCCCTCCCCTCAATTTGTTTCCCCTTCAAGTGCTAGTAACAGCTTCAAGTGGTGCGTTATTGTTATTTGACATTATTCTTAATTTTCATCTTCTTGTTCTTCTTCACCATATTAATATATATTGCCATTACAAGTTTGTAAATTTATTCACTTTATCTTTGTTTGTTCACCATTTGTTGGTGGGTATCAATGGAGGAATTTTCATGAAAGGCTATCAAACAATGTGATTATGATTGGCATTGAAAAATGGACATGATTCCAGGATTATATGCTGAGTAGGTAAAGCAAACAATTGAGCCAGAAGTAAGCTAACAGCCTGCTTCATATCATCAACTTGGAGAAGCAATGTGATAATTTACTCTTTAGACACAACCCAAAGCGTTAGATGAAATGTAGTGAATTCGGTAATTTGCAGAACTGTAAATTCTACTTGGAAAAATAATTTAGTCCTTATATTGTTTGTTACTTTCTTTGGATCTCTCTCACCCTCTCTCCAAATAAGCAAAAGTGCAAATGAAATCCCAATATGGTACAAGGACACAATCAATTGATGAAGGAAAATCTTGAATACTAGTTGGAAATTTGTGTCCCCAACAGACGTATAAAAGAATATTGAATCCATCAAGTGATTTAGAAGTACCACACTACCACTCTATCTGACTCCTAAGGAAAATGAAACTATGTTTGTCTCTTGTTATGTCTAATGCCTCACCCTAACAAAGTGAAAATAATGAACTTATGTAATAACCAGCCAACAGAAACAAATTCATATGTAAAAGACTAGGATTTGCAGGAGTAAAATAATAAAACTCACTGTGTTTGACAACTGGTCTCTTATGCAATACATGGAACTCAGCATTGCATCCATAGTATCCTTCCCCAACTGGAACTTCACATCCAGTTCTCCCACTTGAGACTGAACATCATCTTGAAGCTACAGAGAGTGCACATGTGATTAATTGGTCACCGAAAATCACATTGTGAACATCCTGGAACTATATTTGCTTTGAATTTATAGAAAGATTTGCCAAAAAACTCTTAATTCGCAACATAATAACGTATACCTTCAAATTGATGACAGCAACAGGGTCAATAGCTTCTGCTGCTTCCTGATTAGCCATGTTCCATGTCATTGCCTTCAATCGGGGCAATGTAGCCTGATTACAATTCTTCATTGAAATTAAAAAATGTCAGAGCCTCTAAATATCATTTGTGGTTCCAACATATCGAGATTCAATTTGACAGACCTTATCCTTCATTACATCCTCACGCCATTCTCTCTGAAACTTTTGAAGCAAAAGTGTCAATAGTCTTTGCAATTCAGGTAGAACCTCGGCCGGAAACAACTTCCGAATCTCATCCTTGCTAATATTATCATAAACACATCTGCGAATCAACATACGCAGGCACACCAAAAGCTACAGAACACATCAAGATAAAATTCAGATGACTAAACAAAATTCAGATGATAAGATTGAAAGCGGAGTGAGAGCAGACCGGGTCGAGGTCGGAGTCGTTCTGGAGTTGAAGCATGTCGCTGATGATGTGGCGGTCGGCGGCGTCGAGACCTGTCTTTCGCGTTCTCCATAGCGCCTGGAGTATATACTCGACCGAGTCCTTGGAGTTCGATCTCACCAGTAATGGTAGATGTCCCCAAAGCGTATGCTCCATTTTCATTCCGTAACCTTGTTTTCTCTCTCGCCTATACGTTTCACAATGAAACAATCCGTTCTGACGTCGAGTATTTGCTCTGTAGATCTCGTGACTCGACCTGTAGACGGTGATACCGCCACCTTCAGAGACGTGATCTTCCCTTGTTCACTTGTGCTGGTGGCGGAGAGGTCGGCGCCTGTACTGGAGACTGGAGTGGATGTCAACTTGCTTAAGGCCCACACTTTCCCACACCTTGGGCCTTGCCTCAAGCCCATTTAAATATTTCAATTGAAAGGGCTCATTGAGTCATTTCACGGGCTTGTTTGTTAATAAAATCCAGAATATTGAAGTTGGTAAACTTTAACCAGACCTCTAACTCCTAAAGCTCTGTTTAGAGCTCCGATTATGATAGTATAATATTCATATCCAATGTATAATTTAATCATTGTATAAATTGATGTATAATTTAATCATATGCGGTGTTTAGAAAGAATCTGATAGTAGGCTTGTATAGTATAAGATTTGTGATAATATGTCTGGATTAACTCCAATTAAAGTGAGAGTGAGGGTATATTTTGTCATTTGACATGTTATTTCTTATACTAAACTCTCCGTATAAAATAAAAACGAGTTGGAGGTGTTTTAATATTATACGGTAGACATCGTATAAGAACAATTTTTGTATAAAGTTACACTATTCCGAGTATTTGAAAAATCATCCAAACACCCGATAACTTCATTAAAGGATAATTTTATAATATATGGAGTCTTATCTTTTCATCTAAACGGAGCGTTAGTTTACAAAAGTTTACCATTAAACTTTGTTTGCTAGAAGGTTTGTGGATTGGGGAGGGGAGAATTCAAGAAAATTTCAATAAAGTTCACCTTCTCTCCCTCTCTCTAAACCAGTATACTCAACATCTTCTCTTTCGGATATAAAAAAAAAAAACAACTTCCGTGCATAAGGTTCCCATTGTCAATTCGGAGACAGGAAGAATGTATACACATATAATTATCTTAATTCTTCTACTTTAGCCCCAACTCAATAATTAAATGGTTTTTACTTTTTATGAGCTAGGATTTACCGAAAGGATTTGAGTAATGAACTAGAGTTTACTGAAAGGATTTGAGTTACCAGAACTCACTGAAGATATCCAAACATTTTGTATACTTCCACAAATATCATTCAATAGAAACCTAGAATTCCATCTTCAGAAGTACATGGGAATGACTTATGACCTGCAATCTTTCATGGTCACACTGTGAATAGCTAAAAATTTATTAACTTACAATCAAAATGTCATTCCATTGTTCTTAGAAAAGATACAAACCAAATATATGCTTACATTATTGCATTTCTTTAAAGAAAAATCACAAAGTCCATGATTTCTTACTTCACTAAGCCCTATAGAAGTTAATCAGTTATTCAGTAATCACTATCACCAATAATCGCCACATGAACAAGCACCATTTTTGAAATGATGGAATCGGCTAGCATCCCTAACAACAATTACTCGTTCAGTAACCTTACTTATCAACCTAATTGCATTATGGCAGTCGCCACAAATCCGATGGCCCTGCACTATGTGCAATGGAGTCCAATATGGAGTGTTGAGGAGCCCAAATGCTATTGCTAGTTTCTCACTGTGGTACATTAATATCCGCTCTTCTTGCTCATCTACATCGGGTAGAAGATTTCTTTCCAGAGGAACATTGCCATGTTTTGAAATCTCTAGCATCAATTCATCCACTTTTCGGTAAATCTCTGCCGTTTGAACATGGTTTTTGTCTCCAGAAAGGAAGCAATGCGACTGATTATCAATATCAATCCAAGTGCAAGCTGGAAGCATTCTCAAGCCTTTCCTTTTTAATGTCTGGAGGACAGCAGCAGCTTCCTTCAACTTCCCAGAACCGTTGTACAAATTCAGAAGGACAACATAGTTATTCAGCTTTTCAGGCTCCATGCCATAAAGTTTCTCAGCTGCAAGTTTCCCAAGTTCCAAATTGCCATGGACCCGACAAGCGGTTAGCAAGGCGGCCCACATATTTGGCTTCGGCTCCACTGGAGCATTTTTTAACAATGCAAAGGCTTCATTTAAGAGCCCTTCTCTGCCTAATAATTCAATCATACATGCATAATGCATTGCACGGGGTTGAACATTGTATTCTGAGCTCATTGAATGAAAAATTTCCCAACCGTGTTCTGATAAACCGGAATGGCTGCAAGCAGATAAGACAGCAAGAAAAGTGACATGGTTGGGTTTCAGTCCTTCAAGAAGCATGAGCTCAAACATTTCAACGGCCTCAGATCCCCGGCCATGATTACCATAACCAGAAATTAAAGCATTCCACGACAAAACATTCCTAGAGGGCATCCTGTCAAAAACATGACGGGCATATTCTATTCTGTTCCATTTGCTATAAAAATCCACAAGCGTTGTATTTGCCACTATATCTGACCCAAAACCATGACGAATTAAACCTGCATGAGCTTGTTTGGCGTGTTCTACTGAACCCAACCTTGCACATGTTCTTACGATTATTGAAAATGTGAAATGATCCAGTTTAACACCAGAATCACGCATGTCATAGTAGACATTCAAAGCTTCCTCACTATAACCATTAAGTGCATACCCTGCAATGATTGAATTCCAACCCACAATAGTCTTTTCTGGCATCTCATCAAAAACCCAATAAGCATCTTCAATCATTCCGCACTTACTATACATGTCAATTAAACCACAGGACACATATATATCGTCCCTTGCACCCATCTTCAAAGCACATGTATGTAACTGCCTTCCAACTGAAATAAATCCCAATCCAGCAGATGCTCGAATCATTGTGGCAATAGTACGAGTATCTGCATCGGAAAGCTCCGCCCACATAATCAGAAACAACCGAAATGCATCCTCATAAGACCCTGAATTCACAAGCCCTGAAATCATTGTGTCCCATGTAACCAAATTCCTCTCTGGCATTTCATCAAAAAAATGTAGCGCTTGGATTATCATTCCACATTTAACATGCATAAGAAGCACCCTGTTGCGCATGTATTGATCTGGTTCAAATCCATTACTGATCATGTAATTAAACACCCTATTCACTCCTCTAATAGATCTTAAACCTATACATGCACTCACCAAAGCATCATACGTGCTACTATCTACATCAAATCCTCCCTCAATCTCCAAAATTTCAAACAATTCAAACGCCTCTCTGTACCTACCACAGAAAACAGATTTCTCTATTTGACTACAAAGGGCTGCACTGGGTTTCTTGATCCGTTTCACCCCGGACCCAGCTCCTTCATTTCCAACAAATTTTACCTTGGAATCATGTAGTTTTGGCCGTGGTTTTAGCCCTTGTGGCATCATAGAACACCAAATTTTATCAAATGGGTTCCTGATTTTCCTTCTAGAAAACGAGAAACAATACTTGGATAGCCAATTTTTTGACTTAAAATAGTTAGGATCAGAGAAGGAGAAATGCAAGCTCCTACACCTATCTTGAATCTGATCCAAAGATATGCTTTGATAGCGCAAAATAGGGATCTCCATATCCAAAATGAACTAAAAACGAAATTAACGAACAATGAAAAGAGCCCAAAAAATGTACCTCTCGAAATCAGAAGTACGGACTGTAGCTTTTCCGAGAGAGATTTGAATTCGATAACTAGGAAGAGATATCGGTGCAGTCTCGTTGTCGATGACGAATCGTGTCTTATGTTCATATTTTGAGAGACAGAGCGGCTTTGAAGAATAGATCCCGGTAGGACTCGGCATCGAAAGATCCGCCTGAGTAGTTGTGGTGGTTGAAACAATCGCGGCTTGATTTGTTCAGAAGTGACACCAAAAACGGTGCGTAGAGGCTCCTAAAATGATCCCGTTGGGAACTACACTAAACGGCACCGTTTCTGCTGACCTTTGAAAAACTGAACCGCCATCGTTTTGGTTACGGTTTTACCTATAAAGTAGAAACCGGTTCGTTGAAAGCCCAGAGAGGCATTCAATCCCAAAACAATCGAAAAATGTCCCCGCCGGACCACCGCCGTCCGATTAAGCGAGCGGCAATCTCGGATCAACAGCGGCGGAGGGATCTGACGCTGCTGCGTCAAGAGCAGAATCGCCGGGACGCCCAACTCCATGCCCGCTGCTTAGCTTCCACTGTGATTTCCCTCCAATCACACCAAAGTCCTGAATCGGAACCGGGACCGGAACTTGACATCGAAATCGAACCTGCATATGAATACCTACGCGAAGAAGAAGAATCAGGACAAACTGTGAAAGACCTCGATGTAAGTCGGGCTTCACGGCTCAAAGGAGCTGAGGCTCGCAAGTGGTTCGCGAGGCAGCTGATGCTCCCAGAGTGGATGATTGACGTCCCCGATCGATTGAGCCAAGACTGGTTTTGCTCTCTACTTTTTTGCATTTAATCTCGGCTTTGTTCAATTCTAATTCGAACGAGTAATTTGTACTTGTCTAGTGAACGTTTAATTTTGTGATAAATGTATGCAATTAGGTGGATTTAGTTGAATTAACGTGGAAGTCAGTGTAGTAACGTATTTATTTGAGAATCCTGTGAATTGCGAATGAATGACCAAACATACCCTAATGGATGTTTGTTGAATTGGTAGTTAAGTCTAAATTCATGGCTAGGGTTTATGGGATCCCATCGTTATCATACATGTCTGAGCCTTGACTGAATGAAAAGAGTAGTTGAAATGGTTGGTGGAATAGAGCATTAGAGTCTCTTCACCAGTATCCACTTTTTATGGATTCCCTCTATCATTTTGAAGTGTCACTGGTTTCTTGCAAGAGGAGATTATGATTTTCGCAATGGATGTTGTGTTCTGTAGGTTTGTATTTGCAAGGCCTGCTGGAAAGCGATGCTTTGTTGTTTCTTCTAATGGAGCTACTGTTAGTAGGTTACGAAATGGTTCTATATTGCATCGGTTCCCTTCTGCTTTACCTAATGGGGCGAGGAGGAGAGATGCATCTGGGCCTGCACAGCTGTACTGCATCCTCGATTGCATATTTCATGAGGTATTGCATATCATTACAAACACTGCCATTGTGGTGTATTTTCGTAACTAGAAAGTTGGTTGTGATGTGCAGTTAGATCAAACCTACTATGTGATTGACATGGTCTGCTGGCGAGGCTATTCTCTGTATGACTGCACCGCTGAGTTCAGACTTTTTTGGTTGAACTCGAAGCTCGGCGAGACAGGGGCTTGTGATCCGCCTTCACATTATCACAAGTATAGATTCAGTGTTATTCCAGTATACAATTGTGATCAAAATGGTCTGTATGCCGCATATTCGGGAGAAGTACCTTATGTCAAGGATGGCCTGCTTTTTTATAACAAGTAAGACCCTTTTTTCTTCAAGGTGTGAAATGTGTTAAGGTTAATTAAGTCCTTTTCATTTTTCTTTGGTGAAAAATTATTCTGTGACAATTTCGTACATTTTAAGTATAGAGAAATGCCCATTGTTGTATCCGATCAACAAATGCATCTTATAGATTGCAGTTCCAATGCAATGAACTCTTTACATGTGGTGCTTGAAATGTGCTGTTAAGTAGGCACCTATGCCATTTTCATGAAACTGGCATGATGCCTGTTCTAAATCTAGTAGGTGTAGATCTTGTAGTTTTCCATCTTGTGCTTGCCACCTCCAAAAGAAAGGACCCCAGTTTGACTCAATAAAGTAAAATGCTGGTTTTAGATCGTAACAATTTTATAAATCATCCATCGGGTTCAGAGTCTCTTTCTGCATGTCTCTTTCGAGCTCATAGTTATTGATATCACTAGTTGTCAATGTGTGCCTGTTTCTGTTTTAATCTGGAGTTGTCAATGTGTTTGTCTTGTCATAAGCAGGGTTGCATTGAGCTTGATATGTGCTTCATTATCTCTTTCTGGGCTGCATCACCTTGGTGCTTTAATAAAATTTTCCATTCAAAAAAAGATACATGCTTTGTTATCCATAAAATTACAAACCCTATACCAGAATTAATTCCTTTAAATGTTGCTGTTTTCCAATTTCTTTTTCTGAATGAAGAAAGGAGTTTATTAGAGAGGCTCTCAGAGGGAGAAACTCAATTCATTAAGAAGTACATTTATAGCATCTAGCTCCAATTTCAGTGGAGAAAATAAACATAATGTTTGGCCCTTACGGGTGTTAAGATCAATTTTCTTAAGCTAATGCACCATGTTCTAACTTTGAATACATTGATTGGCAGAAGCCATTAATAACCTCTATATGGCTTCAATTGCATCGATAATACTTTACTGTATAGTCTATAATAGTTTTTCAGCATAGGAAGTGTACAAGTTACTGGCCTTATGGGATGAGTTTGTTTTAAATTAATTTTTTTTAATCCTCTATGTGGAGTTTTCAGGATAGCTTTTTTTTTGAAACAATGTTCAATGTAATTCTATATTCCAGCGAATTATGAGCTTTTGTTCTTATTTTTTCTTGTGAGCATTGACTTAAAATTTTTTGTTTGCTTGTACTTAAGTAACTTTCTAAAAATTTTATTATCCTTTTTCAGGCATGCGCATTATCAAATGGGAAATACACCACTAGCTTTAGTTTGGAAGGATGACAAATGTAGTCAATATGTAATTGACACAAATAGTGACGGGCAAGTTCCAAACCAACAACAGGTAATTTGACGTGACTTGTCTTGCATACCCTTCCTTTGGGTTGTCAAGGGAGATGGTGGATTTTTTTTTTTTGTTTTTCTATAGTGGCAAATCAAATCTTGATGGTCGAATGTTCCTAACTAGTAGTACCTGTACATGGTGTCACCCCTTGGTTCAATCACTCTTTAAGTTTTGCTTTAGTGACTGTACATGGGTGGCACCCCTTGGTGCTCTATTCATTGAAGTATTTTATCTGTAAGCAGATCACTGCTTAGATTATCTAGTCTGTCTTAAAGTCTTAACCATAATGATTCTTCAATTTTGACCTTATTATGTACGCATGAGTCTACATCAGCAAAGGATACTTTGAAGGGTATAAAATCATAACTAATATTGTGTGCGAATATGTAGTTACACTATATGCATTAACGTATATTGTATTTAATTGATGGATAAAGATATATTTTCTGATGCAATCAGGCAGTTTTGGACCTACAAGATGATGGAAAACTAACTACGTCAGATGATCCTCCTGTGGTATTTGGCTGCCTTGATGGAGAAATGATTCAAAAGGTTTAGATACGATTAAAAATTCATTCTTCAATAACATATCTTTACGCATCAATTTCCTTACCATCTGTATATTTCCCTTATCCTTTAGTCAGGCCTGCATTCAGGAAGTCTGTTACGCTTTGCTATTAATGAGGGAGGTCTGAATTTCGTGGAAGGGAAACTTGAGCGGGCTGATTTGCAATATCTCGGGAAGGCCAATCGTGCACGTGCTTTTGCAGATAGTTACTCCAAGGTAAGGAGAAAGGTGTCCGCATTATAATTTTCAGTAAACAGTACATCCTTGTTAAATATGGATGCCAGACTTAGGAATGACCTAAATTGTGTGAGATAGTACGAGGGTTGTAGCACAACTACCCAATATTCTTTCACCTTTCTTCATATGGCTCTATAATAAAAAAATGTCACAATGTCACATATCTATTTTAGTTCTTCAATTGCTTTGTGATTTTTATTTCTTGGCATGTCCAAGCTTTGGTGAATGCCTTTTATATATCTGTAAGTCAGTTGATTCTTCTATAAAAAAAAATATAATGATGTAAAATGCATATGAGGTTGGGACTAGTTTCTTATTTATCTTGTCTTGTTTTCAAAACTATCATGCCGTAACTGGCAATTTGGACTGTGGAAAATGCAATTTGTTTGAAAGTTGTTGTTCCCCGGTTTTTCCACTTTCTTTCGTTTTCTGTTTTTTTATTTTTGTTTTGTGCCTTTTTCTGTTTTTTGATTTTTATTTTGTGCCTTGGGACTTCTTACCATTCTCACCTATACGTTCTTTGATGGTATCATTTGAAAGCCTTTTCAATCCTTAAGACCTCTAAATTTAAACTTGCAGATTATGTTCCAGCATGCAGCTCGGCGTTGTCCTCTGAAAGTCAATGATCTGCTTGCATCCATTAACCCATCAGATGATCAAGAACACAAACCTTGTGACACCGAAATGGTTGGTTGATGGTCACTTTCGCACTAATTAGCTGGTGTATCATTATCTATGGCAAAACAATATCACCCTTCCTGGTGTTGGCTTGGTGCTTAATTCAGTAATTCCTAGCAAGCTTCTCACATGCGTTTGAATCCACTGGCAATATACCATTGAGAGAAGTATGAGTTGGGTTTGACATTTTCTATTGTAATCCCTTGCCAGCATGTAATTAAGTCCCCGAACCGGTTTGGTTGCGGAAACTTTGTACATGCCTACAGCTATGTGATTTCCTATGGATGGCTTGGTTTGCCCTCAATTGCACCATTTGATGAAATTTTGTGAATACATCTTCTGAGGCACGCCTTAGTTTTATTCGACGGAACGAGTTTACATTGAACTTGATGTTCTTATTTTTAGTACACATCAGTAGGCTATTTCTGGCATTATCAACTTAGGATGCTAAAGTAGTTGCCTGACAGCCATCATGGACACAGGCCAAGACATCTCTGTAATCGCGCGAGATGGTGAAGGAATCGTAAACCTTTCCATCGCTGCTTTTCTTGTATTCGAAGAGGAGAGAAGAATGGTTAAATGCTGTCAATTTAGTAAACCCATAGTCAGAATCCCTGGACAGGCTCCAATTGGGAACCACAGTACTGTACGTGTTGAGGTTGCTCCCTCCTCCGCCAGCGACAACATGAATTGTTCCATTCACAGTGCCAGAATAATGGTGTTTTTCTTCATTCACACATTGACTCTGCACCACAAAACAAATAAACCAGAACTTAGAATCGGTTTGGAAGTTTTGGTTCATAGGTTGGGTTCTGGTGGGTTATAAGGTAAGGTTATTAGGCAAACCTGATAAACAGGACAAGTCCTTTCATAGTTGTGTACATGTCCGTAAAATGCGATATCGACCTTGTACTTCTGCCAAAGCTTCTGCAAGCTTTCCCTTCCCATAGGCTCTTCAAATGAACCCTCTTGACCATACCAGTAGTTAGATGAATATCCGAGAACACGATGAGCTATGAAGATCAACCATGGCTGCTTATTCCTGTCTGCAGATGCAAGACATTTTTCAATGAACCTATACTGTTCTGTTCCCTCCCTCCAGTCATGCTCCGAGTCCGCGATACAGAAGTGGAACATCCCATAGTCAGTTGCATACCTGTGCATTTTTCAGATTTCAAGTAGATTATTCTGCAAGAATTCCGACAAAAAGCTATCAGACAAGACTTAAAAACTTACCAGAAGTTGGCTCTGTTCTCAGCAGGAACATAGTACATAGTTTCTGCTAGCACACCACACTCCCCTCCAGAATCATCAGTGTCATAGAAAGATCCCGAATTTGGCCAGTCGCGTTCATGATTGCCGCTGCAGAAGACGTACAATCGATCATGTATGCATAGACCTGAACCAAAAACTACCTCCTAAACTCTCTTGTCATGAGCAAAAATCACAAACCTTGCAATCATGTAAGGCACAGTCGACGCAATAGGCTCCACCTGCGCGGTGAACTGATCCCACTGCGAGATGTATCCATTTGCATATGGTAAGTCTCCTATATGGAAAACAATGTCAATGTTGCTCAAGTCCTTTATGAGTTGGTCAGTGGTGTTCAGCGAACCCGGTTGATAATTAGCGTATTCGTTTGAACCATCGCGCTCTGCCTGAACGACACAAAGATAAATAATTATTGAGCGCAAAAACTCAAAACTGAACATAACACAACTAGTATGTGTGTGTGACCCTCCATGAACACAGAGCAGTGCCGCGCAAGAGCAAAGCTTTCCTACCTTTCCCATGTCACCGAAGATAATGACACGCTGTAACGAGTCCTGCCCTGGATATGGGGATGATTTAAAAGAATAAATCTTGCTCCAGACATACGAACCATTGGACAACATATGACCCATCCTGTATGTGTACCTGAAAATTCATCATCACAGCCTAGGTTATGGTCTGAGCTTAAGAATATTTATATAGTGAGTGAGAATGGCAAAAATTCAAAGAAGTATACTCAAAGTTGGGCCACAGATCCTTCAAGAAACTTGTGTGTATGAAACCAGGATCACGCCAGCCGACTGTCCGTGCAGGTGAGCCTGCAAAGGAGAAAATCCATCTATTCAAACAGAAATACACTGACAAATCATTCAAAAGCTTTCTTAAAAATTACGATCTCAGCGAATCTGCCCAAGCACAAACTATGAAACAAGACTAGTACATGGGTGGTGTCCAGGCAAGAAAGCACAAAGCTATATTTCATTATAGAAGACATGTCAAACTGAAATCAAGCACAAGAACAGTGCAGGTGCTAGCTGCACCATAGATAGTTGAAATGAACCATACCGCACATGCTGTTCCGAGAAAATGTCAATGTTCCTGCAGGTGAACGCTTAGGAGTTTCCCCCTTCATTCCCCATTCGACAAATGGTACTGCTTCATCAATGTTATAGCCGCTAGTCCAAGTGACAGTCATCTGTGATACATGTAAAATATGATCTGAATATTGGGTATGAAAGTAACATTCTTAGAAAAATATGAACAGAAGATAAGATAAAGCCATTGACTGCCTGAATCAAATGATCTGCAGAAGCCAAACATGGAGGAAAGACATTGGCGCACAACGAACCAGATATTCATGAGAAGCTTATGAAGGTGAAACATAAATTTCAATCACGTAAAACCGACTTACTTCGTCCCATGACTTCCCCTGAGCAAGGCGCGGATAAAGAGGTGCTTTCGGATTCACAAACGATATGAAATTTGAAACTGCCACTAATTTGGGCTGCCATATTCAATTATACAATCAATCCACAGTTCCACACATTACAAACTCATCAAATCTATATAACAAGATGAAAAACAGTAACATTAGCTAAGCCAAAGTAACAGAACTCACATTCGACAACCCGCCTGAAAATAATGCAAAGGAGAAATCTGCCCGCTGATTTATGAGTCGAAACTTCAAGGAAGTTTTGCCCGTTTTCACATATTTCGGATTGGAAAAATTTGCGTGCTTATACTAGAACAACAAAGTGCATAATCATACTGGTTAGAAAAATAACAATAAGCTATTAACACTCTCAGCTCGACGTGAAAAATAAAATCACAGCAACCTTACCTTTATAGGGGCTGAACATATATATGGTTCTTCGATATAGTCGTCGTCTTCAGGAGGACAAGTTGATGAGCTGCAAATATCAAAACCACATTCTTCTAGTTTCTGAAAGATCAAAAATAAATATGCAAGAAAGAAAACAACTTTGATTCTACCACTGAACTCATAGAAAAAAAAATCCAACATTTCAACCATTTTTTTTTTATAACGGAGAATTCTGACCATCAGACAGTTGAGACAGCTCTAAATTCGGGTCATCAACCCAATCCACTCAAGGCGACAGGTAAGATCAGGCCAAAGCCTGTGCAAGGAGAATGAGACTGAAGCCCACAAAGAATAGTTGACTCCATAAAGCTCTGCGAGAGTTGAACTTGCGACCAACCACATTTAGAAGTAGTTATCGTAGTCAAACTCACCATCCCAACCAAAACTTTTTTTTGTTCTTCTCTTAGAACCCAAGTTACTTTATAAAATTTGTTTTCAACCCAGTAAATTCCCATTCCAGTTAGACAGAACGGCTAAGCAGTTGATATGGTAAGGAAATTACTTGAAATTTGCAGGAGAAAAAACTCCAACCCAATCATCTGCAGATGGTTCAGGGTGCACAAGGTTCACATTTACCCATTCAAAATCCTCACCCTGTAATAACAAACAAGTCATTAGGACCCAAAACTTGCCCTTTCAAACTAACACAAAGCAGCTAAATACTTCCAAAGGAATAATCAAAGATTGTTTGCAATTTACATTCAAACCAAGAAGGAGCGGTTTGGCAGTGATGGAGGCTGAGGAGTGCAGAGCAAGAATGGTCTTGTATATATCAACTTTTGCAAGTGGTTGATCCCCAAATCCATGAATGTGAGCCACCACCAGACCATGATTCAAGCTCGCTAAACACAGAAAGAGCACCAGCATCGACATTTTGAGGCCCATAAATCTTGCCATTTTTGGGGTTTAGCAACGAGACTTGCCTTGCCTCTGTATTTAAAGGATACAAGGTTAGGTAACACTGCAACTTGGTTTTCAAAGCAGCCACCGTGGGGGCCATTGATTGATCAATGATCAAGAAGACAACAACTTTAAGAATAAAATTCAAGGTGTGGTCAGTTATGAGCTATTAGGAAGAAAAAAAGGTCCCCAGCGTGCATCTACGTAGGGATGGAAAAAAAACAGTTACAATACCGTGTTTATGAAATATTTACATTTTTGTATTCTAATCTGGATTGGATTACCCAAAGATGCAAAAGAGCTTACTTGACGAGATTTTTTTAATTGTGCCCTTAGTCAATATTATTATTTTATTTTTATTATTACAAAAAAATTAATTTATATATCAATGAAAAATATCAAATTTTACCACGTACATTAGTTTTTGATAACACGTCAAACATTAGTTTTTGATAACACGGCAAACATTCTTTGATCACTGCAACTCACAAACATTCTTTGATCACTGCAACTCACACGCCTCACTCGCAAGATGTCAAAACATAACACACTACTAAAGAGACCCATTATTTTCATTTTCATTTTCGCTTAAAATCATGTGCATTCCTACTATTTATGATGGCTAGCCATCTTAAAAAACATTTTAAAAAACAAGATTTAACACTGCAACTTGGTTTTCAAAGAAGCCACCATGGGAAGATTTAATCAATGATAAAAAAAAGTCGACTACTTTATGAATAAACAATCAAGAAGAACATTATTAAGCTTGTGATGAGTGGAACCCTTATGTCATTATCATAACAAATATAATTAATTACCAACGAGAGGCGACTCGGTTGGATTAGACATATGTGTGTTTAAAGTTCGATTCCAACTACAAACATATTTTCTCTGCGGTATTAAAAAAAATAATATAATTAATCACAAAGATTATTCTTTTTTGGTCAGCTTGCCAAAGTAGTTGCTGCACAGCCATCGGGTACGCAGGCCAAAACGTCTCTGTAGTCGCGTGAAATGGTGAAGGAATCATACACCTTTCCGTCGCGGCTTTTCTTGTATTCGAAGAGGAGTGAAGAATGGTCAAATGCTGTCAACTTGACGAATCCAAAGTCATAATCCCTGTAAAGACTCCAATTTGGAACAACATCACTGTATTTTGATAGGTGGCTCCCTCCTCCACCCACCACAACATGAATTGTTCCGTTCACGGTGCCGGAATAATGATGTTTTTCTTCGTTTACACATTGATTCTGCACCATACACAAATGACAAAAGATTAAAGGCGTGGCATGAAATCACTTGCTATTACTTACTTTAGTTACTTTGTCATTCAACACAATAAGTTCACTTTTTTGGATAGTGCACCGAGAAGGGTTAGAATGGCAGTTCCAGCTCCTTGGGAAGTACCAAATAAATGACTACTTGAATCGGGGTTTTGAGCATAAAGATTCCACTGACCTGTAAAAAGCGGGCCTAATCCTTGGGGATGCGGTGCTACATCTAAGAAATTGTTCCATCGAACGTATTGCCCCCTGGATCCCGGAATAGCGACATGGACGAAATGCCCTATCCAATGGTCCAACACATGCACAACAAACGAGACCCAACACTAGGGTACTTTTACACAAAGGCAGCAACAAATTGGGGGCTCCTATACCATGTTAATCTTCGTTACTTTGTCATTCAATTCAATAAGTTAGCCTTTTGGGTTTTGATGTTTCACATTATTTATACATATTCTAACAATTATCAACTAACTCCACAGTCCAGAGAGGCGGAGCTTTAGCAAATCACTCAAGTTTTCACTAAAAAAGTTGTGTGTACTATTATATAGCTAGTTATGCTCATTTTGCACAACAAATATAGTTGACGTGCAACGAAAACATCCCTCTCTCAAGGTAAAAAAGGGGAGTAGAGGTTTACTCTACCTTAAATTCTCAACAGTAAGAAAAATGACTCGAAGTGCATTAAGATGTAATTCTCAATCTTTCAGGTGATCAACCATACCTGGTATATGGCGCATGTTCTTTCATAGTTGTGCACATGACCATAAAATGCAATATCCACCTTGTACTTCTGCCATAGCCTTTGCAAGCTTTCCCTTCCCATTGGCTCTTCAAATGAGCCTTCTTGGCCATACCAGTAGTCAGAGGAATATCCAAGTACACGATGAGCTGCGAAGATCAACCAAGGTTGCTTCTGCCTGTCTGCAGATGCAAGACAGCGTTCAATGAACTTATACTGTTCCGATCCCTCCCTCCAGTCGTGTTCAGTGTCAGCTATACAGAAATGGAACATGCCATAATCGGTTGAATACCTGCGCATTTTTTAGATTTCAAATAATGTTCAGGACATACGATATTAGAAAAGGAGATCCAGCTTTGTGAATCATAATATAAAACAATGTTCAAAGGGACCAAGAGGGTTAGTCTGCAAGAGATAACAGAGATTGTTCTTCTACTTTGGACAGGAAAACAGAATACAAAGGGATGGAGCGATTTCACAATCTACAGAGTAACATGCAATGAATAATTGGGATTGGATTTCTCTCTTCATTCTACCATTTCTTTGGTCATTATCTCTTTGTTTTCCTGTTTCTTTTACAATGTCCGTTTGTGTGTGTTTTTCTGCAGGCTTGCCCCAATTCACAATTTTCGGAAAACCATAAAGAAAGCCTGCCCACTTATGGTCAGTAGTTAATAATACTGTTTAGATTTTTAACTAAAAAGCTATCTTGTAAGAGTGTACATATGTTACCAAAACTTAGCTCTGTTCTCAGCCGGAACATAGAACATGGTTTCAGCAGGCACGCCACACTCCCCGCCTGAATCTGTAGTGTCATAGAAGGATCCAGTATTTGGCCAGTCACGTTCATGATTGCCACTGCAGAAGAAATACAACAGATTATGCTACCTGAAAAGAAAGGTAGATACTAAAATCACTTTCAAAAGTACAAGGCAATGGTCCATGAACAAGTTCACAAACCTTGCAATCATGTAAGGAACAGTTGACGCAATGGGCTCCACCTGGGCAGTGAATTGGTCCCACTGTGAGATGTATCCATTAGAATACACTATGTCTCCTATATGGAAAACAATGTCGATGTCGCTCAAGTCCCTTATGAGTTGGTCAGTAGTGTTAAGTGAACCTGGCTGATAATCACTGAATTCGTTTGAACCATCACGCTCTGCCTGAACAACATTAAGATACATGTAAATCCTTTACATATCATCAGCCACAAGAACTCAGAAAACCATATTTTTGTTGACAATGATGACACCAACCACCCTATAATTGGTTCTCACAGGTAACAAGACAAAAGGCAGGGAACAGTCAATCATTTGAATAACCAGAGTAGATATCTAAGTTTTTAGCTATTTTATTAACTAAGAAGTTCTTTTTGCAAATGTGCAAAGAAGGACATGCTGATAGTGGCTCGAGTCTTAAGCGAGATTCTCCTTCAAAATATATTAACCTGGAAGTAATGCACTAATGCCCACATACAAAGGGAAAGATATAGAAAATTTTCATCACCAAAGATTAACCACATACAAAGGGAATGCACTGGATGGCATCCCAAATTAAACATTTAAAAAACTGGTATGTGACCTACACGAAAACAGGAAGGCAATTCACTTCTTTACTACCAATTCAAAAGCCAAGCCTTGTTAGAGATTTGTGAATATGACCTTTCCCATGTCACCAAAGATAATGACGCGCTGTAATGAGTCTTGCCCTGGATATGGGGATGATTTGAATGAATAGCTCTTGCTCCAGATATATGAACCATTGGACAATATGTTACCCAGCCTATATGCGTACCTGAAGAATCATGATCATGGTTTAAAGATATGGTCCAACATAAAAAGCCTTTATACCGCAAGAAGGATAAAATTCAAAGAAGCATACACAGTGTTTGGCCACAAATCCTTCAAGAAACTTGTATGTATGAAACCAGGATCACGCCAGCCAACTGTTCGTGCAGGGGAGCCTGCAAACAAGGCAACCCTATTATCTATCCTACAAGCCTACTAATTAACATTTCCACATAAAAACAAGACTTAAAAAATTTTGTACTACAGTTGGGGTTAGTTGACTGTACATACTTTTGTAAAAAGTAATCACATTCAGATATAATTCTCCAAAAAATTAAAGAGGGTTAAAGAGAAATATCCATCTACCCACATGAAAATGCACTAACACAAAGTTAAAGAGCTTCTATAAGAAGTAAAGACTTCAAAGAATCTTTTTTAACCAAAAAGTAAGATTAAACTATGTGATGAAAGTACATAGTAATCCAGGAAAGAGAGGGCAAGCTAAAATTTAATTACAGAAGATATATGAAATTCAAATCAAGTATAATATAATAGTAAGGTGAGTTTCAATATCCCATCTTTAGTAGAAGAACGGGTCCATACCACACATGCTGTTCTGATGAAATGTCAATGTTCCGGCAGGTGAATACTTAGGAGTTTCCCCCTTCAGACCCCATGCGACAAATGGTACAGCTTCATCTATGTTATAGCCACTTGTCCAGGTTATAGTCATCTGTATAATACGTAAAAAAAAAAAAATCTGAATCCTCTGTACTAAAGTGACATTCCTAACAAGCCAAATTATTATTATTATTTTTTTCCAATTTGGCATTGACCATCAAATTGATTTTTGCAAATGGTCCAATTTTTCACCAATTGCAAAATCATTTGCGGAAGCGAAAACAAAAAATAGAAAGCAAATGCAGGAAGGTCCATTCCAAAGCATAATTCATTATTTTCTCTGCCATAACTCCATGTAAGTTCTTAGAAAGACTCATGTCTCTCCAGGGTCACCTGTATTCTACATGTTCCCATTCTTGAAGCTGGCATCAATAAGTAACCACGTACACGGAAGCTTTTTATAGGGACACACTAATGAGGTAAGGTGGTCCATTTGAAATGGGACATGGTTGAACAACCAATGAAAAGAGAGGTCTAGGGATCAAAAATCTTTGAGCTTTTAGCAAAGTTCTCCTGGGCAAGTCGATTTTGAGATTCCCTCATGAGAATTTACTTTGGTGTAAGGAATAAGGAATTAAGGATGCACAAGCCAAACATTCATGAAAAGTCAATAGAGAGGAAACATCAACTTGCTAATAAAAGCCCATCAAATAGAAATGACTCACTTCATTCCAGGACTTTCCTTGAGCAAGGCGTGGATAAAGAGGCGCCTTTGGATTTGCAAATGATATGAAATTTGAAACTGCCACCAGTTTGGGCTGCCATATTCAAGTCTAAGATTAATCCACATTACAAAATCATCAACAGTACTCAATTAGTTGGGCAGTCAACAGCAAGAAAGAACTGAAATAAAAAAAGCACAGCCAAGATATCAAAACTCACATTTGATAATCCGCCAGAGAATAATGCAAAAGAGAAATCCGCCCGCTGATTTATCAGCTGAAACTTCAACGAAGCTTTGCCTATTGCCGTGTAATTTGAATTGGAAAAATTTACGTACTTATACTAGAACAAGGATGTTCAGAATCACAAGAATTAGTAATGTTACGACGTAAATGCCCGTGCAATAAACTTTCAGCTCAACATGAAAATGAAATTATACCAACCTTTATTGGGGCTGAACAAATATACGGAGTTTGTTCTTTTGGATCATTCACAGGAGGACAAAACGATGAACTGCCATATCAAAATAACATTCTTCTAAATTCTGAAACAATAAAAATTGCAAACTAATCCTATATTATGCAGTGAAGATAGACAGAACACACACAACTAAACTCACAGAGAAAATCAATTTGGTCAAAACTTCAAATAGTTTTAGAATCGCAGTTAATAAACTCGGTCCATTCAACCGAATCTAAATTCCGTCAAGTATAGAAGAGCAGTTAAGCAGTTCACAGTGGGCATTACTTGAATTTTGCAGGAGAAAAAACTCCAACCCAATCATCTGCAGATGGTTCAGCGATCACAAGATTCACAGTTACCCATTCCGTATCTTCACCCTGCGATTCGAAAAAACAAGAAATCAATGATTGTAAAGTAACTTAAGCTTTGAAAAACGAAGTTAAATCTGATAGTGTTTGCTCTTACCTTCAAGCCAAGAAGGTTTGGATAAGCTGTGATGGAGGCCGATGAGTGGAGGGCCAGAGTGGTTTTGTATATATCAATCTTAGCCAGTGGTTGCTCTCCAAATCCATGAATATGAGCGTCGGCTACACGACTCAAGCTCATTAGACAAAGTATTGACAACGCCACCATAGCTGCGGTCGCCATTTCAAGCTTCAAAGTGGAAACAAGTGAGAGAGTTGAGAGCATGAATTTAACAAGACTGATTAGCGAAGATCCCGGCCTAGATTCCAAGTATCATTCCTATTTGACTCTGGAGAAACTCTTGGTTATTTGACTGTAATTCTGTAGAGAGCGTTAAGAGAAAATTCTTGGGACGACTTGGACCTTTTGGTTTCCGTGCAACTTTAGTTTGACTTCAGTTGTAAATTAATGGATTACTCCTCCAGTAAACGCCTTCAGCCACAGAGACAATCAAAAAAAACCTAACTATTTGGGGTAGTACCTAATTAAATCTCTAAAAGGTTCCTAGAAGGAGACATGATTAGAGGTGACAAAAAATCAATTCTGATTTAGATTTAGGTCGGACAATATGATGTGTTTATAAATTATTTACATGTTTAGACCCTAATCGATTTAATTCTGGACGTACCTAATTGACCAAACTCATATTGATTTAAATCCGCATAAGTAAAGTGGACAAAAGACTAATATGGGTTAGAGTTCGGATAAGTAAACTAGTGACCGGATCTTGTTTTAAATTGGGCAAAAAAAATTTTGTTTGGACCCATATTTTGGACATATAATTCATGTTCAAACTTGATTTAATTCGGGTCGAACAAATCCGATCATCTAGATCGAACAAAATTTTGCTACCCCTAGACACGATAGACTCTAAGATACCATTTTTATTTGGCTAAACCAACTTTTATACCATCGAAGTTACACGCGCTTCTCGTTTCTATATCCCTTACCCTTGTTCCCGGCCTAGATTCCAAGTATCATTCCTATTTGACTCTATATCCGGCTTCGATTGGTTTCTTGGAGAAACTCATGAATATTTGACTGTAATTCTGTAGAGAGCGTTAAGAGGAAATTCTTGGGACGACTTGGACTGTTTGGTTCCTGTGCAACTTTAGTTTGACTTCAGTTTTAAATTATTGGATTACTCCTCCAGTAAACGCCTTCACACAGCCACAGAGACGACGGAAAAAGACCCCAACTATTTGGGGCAGTACCTAATTAAATCTCGAAAAGGTACCTAGAAGGAGACACGGTTGGAGGTGACAAAAAATCGATTCTGATTTAGATTCAGGTCGGACAATATAATGTGTTTACGAATTATTTATATGTTCAGACCCTAATCGGATTGAATTTTGGACATACCTAATTGATCAAACTCATATTGATTTAAATCTAGACAAGTAAAGTGGACAAAAAACTAATATGGGTTAGTGTTTGGATAAGTAAACTAGTGTGTTTGAACCTGGATGCAGTTTTAAATTAGGCAAAAAAAATTTTGTTTGGATCCAAATTTCGGACATATAACTTATGTCCAAACTTGGTTTAATTCGGGTCGGACAAATTCGGTCATCTAACTCGGACAAAATTTTGCCACCTTTAGACACGATAGACTCCAAGATATCGTTTTTATTTGATTACAAAGACTGACATGTAGGCTATAATTTATACTGTATCAAGGTGTTTGATTAACATGAATTTGTCTTGAATATTCATTGAAATATCATTCAATAAGTTCTATTGTTGTAAAGTTGTCCTAAAAAAAATTCAAGGGCACTACCTCTCGAACCTCCACAAAATTTTTTCGAACAAATCAAAATACAGTAACTCACCCCATTATTATTTCCTAACTCTGCCCCTCTTTACAATGGAGTCCACCATGCCGCTGTAAAAAATTACTGTAGACCCCGAGCTTCCAAATCCGATACAGGTAATATTTATAGTTTTTAAATAAATTACTCTGATCAACCATGTGAAACAAATGAATTGAATAGGGTCAATAAGACAAAAGTTTCCCATCACTTGCCACATGAGGTCAACTCAAAAGAAAATGATCTTTTTTTTTATGATAGATAGCTCGGTTGATAATTGGTCATTTTAGATATATGTGTGCTTAATGTTCTATTCCAATGAAAAACATATTTTTCAACGATATTTCAAAATGCAAAGGTATGAGTGATTTCTTAATACAAGTCTACAAGTACGAGTCTTTGAGAAATAGTAAAATGAGAGAGGGATGTTCATGGAGTCTCTCATGAACCTAAAACAGTAGGTTCACAACCATCATGAACACAGGCCAAGACGTCTCTATAGTCCCTTGAAATGGTGAAGGAATCATACACCTTTCCATCACTGCTCTTCTGGTACTCAAGAAGAAGTGATGAGTGGTTAAACGCAGTCAGCTTAACATATCCATAGTCCTCATCTTGAAAAAGACTCCAAATGGGCTTTAACTCACTGAACTCTGATAAATGGCTTCCTCCTCCACCGGCTACGACGTGGATCGTTCCATTCACTGTGCCCGAGTAATGAGATTGCTCGGTGTTTACGCACTGATTCTGCATCAATCAGAAACAGCAGCATTTGTTTATTTATGGACGTGGGATAATATGAAATGTAGCCATAATTTTTCATTGTTACCTGGTACATGGGGCATGTTCTTTCATAGTTATGGACGTGGCCGTAGAATGCTATGTCCACTTTGTATTTTTGCCATAGCTTCTGCAAGTCTTCCCTTCCCATAGGCTCCTGAAATGAGCCTAGCAGACCGTAGTAAGCAGACGACGAATACCCAAGAACTCTATGAGCTATGAAGATTAGCCAAGGCTGTTTTTGCCTGTCTGCTGCAGCGAAGCAGCTCTCGATGAACTTGTATTGTTCAGAGCCCTCCCTCCAATCATGTTCACTGTCAGCCACACAGAAGTGGAACATTCCATAATCCGTTGAATACCTGTAGAAGATAGAAATATGTTTCAACGGGAACTTTCAGGTTATCCTAGCATCAGAAGTAACACATTTTATTGCACAGTGGCAATTGATGTTTTTTAAATCAGCCCGACTGAAAATTTTGTAGACGGACTTGCTCTTACCAGAACTTAGCCCTGTTTTCAGCTGGAACATAGAACATAGTCTCGGCTACCACCCCGCATTCACCACCAGAATCATTTCCGTCATAGAATGATCCTGTCCCAGGTGAATCACGTTCATGATTACCACTGTATGAAAAATTTCATGCAAGTTTCAGAATCTACATTGTAACACCGCCATACGTAAAACGAGCATGTAGAGAGTATGCGAGCAAACCTTGCAATCATGTAAGGTACTGTGGATGCGATGGGCTCAACCATTGATGTGAACTGGTCCCATTGTGAGATGTATCCATTTGCATATGTGATATCTCCTATATGAAAAATTATGTCAATGTCATCCAAATCCTTTATCAGTTGATCTGTGGTATTTAGAGATCCTGGTTGATAATTGCTGTATTCATTTGAACCGTCACGCTCTGCCTGAATGAAAGAAGTACCAAAAATTATTGCTTTGAAAGAATTCACAAATCTAAGAAATTCAAAAACAGAAGAAAATATGGAAACTGAAGGTCAAAACATATCTGTTCAAGACTACATGAGCACAGGGTAGATACAAACTATTTCATGCTTATATTTCTGATCTCTTGAATATAATTTCATTGATTTATACCTTTCCCATGTCACCAAAAATCACAACACGCTGTAACGAGTCTTGTCCTGGATACGGGGATGATTTGAAAGAATAGATATTGCTCCAGATGTACGAGCCATTAAACAACTTATGACCGAGCTTGTAAGTGTACCTGGAAATATCAGGATCATCAAAGGCTCAACAACATGCTTTATCAATGCTTCCTGCTACTGCCACACACAAAAGAAAAGGAAAGAAAGGAAAAAAGAAGATGGGGAAAGCAATGTTATCCTCAAGAGTCATACAATGAGTTGGGCCACAAATCTTTCAAGAAACTCGTGTGTACGAAACCAGGATCACGCCAGCCAACCGTGCGTGCAGGTGGACCTACACATCACCAAGAGAGAGCTTTGTTACAAACGTGAATTTTCATTTCATATAAAGGGGAACAATTTAACTTGGTCCCCGCACAAATTTGGAGTTCTCTAGATTCTTTTTTTCTTTCTGAAAGCAGTAATTCTCCAGATTTTTGCTTTCCCACAAGGCGAGACAGATAATCAAGGGCATAATATGAAGAAGGCACAGATCATACCACACATGCTGTTTCGATGAAATGTCAGCGTTCCAGCTGGAGATCGAGTCTGAGACTCTCCCTTCAAACCCCATTCAACAAAAGGTACAGCATCAATAATATTATAGCCACTTGTCCAGGTTACTGTCATCTGTGTGAAGACAGGAAGAGTTTATGGATCCAGCCATGCAGAGCTAGTATCATCCTCATATTTGTGCGGGTTACTTGCAGTTCTTCAATAAACTAAAATACACAAATAATCTGGAAAGATTTGTATTCACATTTTTCTCTTCTTTCGTCCCCTTTTGGAAAATGTTCCGCGCTCACTCTATCAATAATCTAAGTGAGTGAGGAGATAACGGCTTTTAGGCTAGCATTCTAAACCAGAATGTCCTGGAATGGTTTACGTCTTCTCCTAGCCAAAAAGAAAAAAGATGAACATTATAACAAAGGGAACTTACTTCATTCCAAGACTTCCCTTGAGACAGACGAGGATATACAGGCGCTTTTGGATTTGAAAATTGTACAACATTAGAAACAGCCACCAGTTTTGGCTGCAACAGTAATATGCAAGTCAACTTCAGTAACTCTTGGATCACCATAAAAATCCAGTGAATTCTTTTGATGTATCACAAGAAGAAACTAAAAAAAGAAAAAAGAGAGAGAACTGAGAAGAGAAGGGACTGCAGCAAACATTTAATAAGCCGCCTGAAAACAGTGCAAATGAGAAGTCAGCTCGCTGATTGATCAATTGGAATTTCAAAGACGCTTTGCCGCTACTTGTATAATCAGAATTGGACTCATTTGCAAACTTATACTGAAAATAAATACATCAAACACGAGATGAAGTTAGATGATAATATTCAAAATGGATTCATAATCTGGTCAAGTCCAATAGCAGAGAAGGTTTATCATAACAGTCAAAACATACCTTTATGGGAGCTGAGCATATAAAAGGAGCTTGTTGTCTTGGTTCAACAGTTGGCAGGCATGTTGATGAGCTGCCATATGAGAAAGCTTGTTAATTCTCAACTTTGTATAACTTTTTGGCGCAGTTTTGATACGTACATGACCACGATTCAGGCCAAAATAGTAAAACATCATACAAAGATGGTGTGATGGATCTCACTTGAAGTTTGCAGGAAGGATCAGGGCTTTGAAGCTCCACAGTTATCCACTCAGCATTTTCCCCCTGGCATACATTCAAAACTAGTTATATCACCAACTTTTCAGATCATGTATCAAATATGGCTGGATCTAATGCAGGAAAAGGCTTGGATAATGAGACTCAGCTAGACGGGGTGGGATCTTTTGTTTTAATTTTTACCATCGCCCCATAGGCCGATCCAAGTCCAAGTCATCTGCAAGACAGCTTGTAAACTGTGATTTGGAATTGCTCTCTGGGCCATTTTATTGTTGAATAGACATTAGATTACGCTGAAGTTGGGGGAGGCTCTTAGACCATGATCAAACAATTGGTGAACCACCCTGAAAGTGTCTGCAGATGACTCTGAACAGGGTGAAGACTGGAGCGCATTTTTCCAAATAACCAACTATGTCAAGGTGATTTTCAGTCCACTCTCTGGTAATCAGAATTATCTATTAATGAAACACAAACAAATAGGGTAGTCTTCAGATACTGAAGACAAAGCATGTGAACACGTGAATTCTTAACATGGTAGCAGCAGACCAGTTACAGCCTGCCAAGAGAAAATCACAATATTGCTTAACATGTGTATGATGAAAAGCCTGAAAGAAAAATTACCTTCAAGCCAAGAACAAGTGGGTAGGCCCTGATAGAGGCATTTTCATGAAGAGCATAAACAACATTATGAATCGCAATCTTGGAAAGTGGTTGCTCGCCGCCTCCATGCCTATGACCCTGAGTTGAAACAGCAAGCAGAACTGTCCAACATTGTAAAAACAGAAAGATAACTGTAATAGTTCCCAAACATGATGAGTCTGTCATCACTGAAGATGCCCACTGTATCTTTTCTGGGACCAAACCTTATAAGCAAAACAAACAATTATATAAGCTGGACCAGCCAAGGCCGTCATCTCTCTCAGGACGGCCATGGCATAGAAAAAAAAGATTGCGGCACTTGTCAACATCTGGGTTTAGGCTGAGCACCCAAGAACAACAGATTCCTTTCCGCAACTTTTGTGGGCTTCATGGGAATATCAAGACAGCCATTAGAAATCTTGCATTCATAACGGACAAAAAGAGATTGTCTATTTCATGAAGACTAACCCAAAGTTCTTAGCAATCAATCCAAAGCATCAGTGACAGATAGGTATCAAGAAGACTAATGGCTAACAAAGACAAAACCATTCGACAATAGCCTAGCTGGTTACCTGGCGCCACTATTTCCAAGAGGTTTGCGCTCCAGCATCGCCCAAAACAATATTAAACATAATGACAGATAGGAAAATAATGACGCGATGCCAGAGCATTCAGGTTGCCTCGTTGTTCAACCTTCTTCGCTGCCAGGATCCTCCCTAGCAGAGCATAGAAGTCATCGGGCATTTTGGCCTCTCTAATGGGATGAATGAGCATTCAGCCATAACCATCCTCCAACCATTTCACTTATATGTAACCCAGGAAGAGGAGTATTATTCCTTCTTCCCAGTCTATCTCCAAAGACAGAAAATAACAGCTCCTGGATTTGGCAAGCAGATAAAAAAAATACTTCAGGCGGTGAACAATTTATTTGAGGCTATTGTCAACTATTTTTTCACCATATTTGCTTGTACTATGGAAGTGCAACTTTTACATTGGATAGGGACGAAGCCAAGACAAAATGTGAGGGGTTCTAGAGGCGGAAAAATGATTTTATGTCATGATTAAATTAAATGGGTCGTTGCAATTTTTTTTGAGAAATTTATTAATTATATTTTTAGAAGTATGAAAAATAATACCAAAAATCAACAATTTATAAATAAGATAAATAATAATTATCACTTGTCATATTATTTCAACCATGAACATACTTTTTTTTATAATAGGAAGATTAAAATTGAAAATTCAAGTATCTTTTTTGTTATTTAGTGTATATATATTCAAACTTAAACAACCAATTTTTTTGAGAGACAAATGTGATTGTGTCCAAAATGTGCTAGATTTTTTCATGCGTGTGATCTCAAGTTTGATACCCATCGACTGGGACTATCAAAAATCAAACAGACCGTCAAATCGATCATTTAATCAGTTTTTGTTAAATACATGTTAGTGAAAACCGATTGAGGAGACCATACTATTGACATTTATATATATATAAAAATAGAATACAGCTTCACATTTTTTTCCCTCCCAAACTTCCAAGTTTTTTTTTAGATTTTTTAATTCTTATTATTTTTCAGATATTTTAATTTTTATTATGTTTTAGTTATTTAGTCATAATCATCTAACAACCATTTAAATTATCTTTTATCTAAACTCTAATTTAATAATTTAATGATTATCCTTTATCATTATTTAAATTATAACATAAGTATTATTTATTACTATTTTTAAAATATATATATATATATAAGATTTTATACAATTCATCTTCTTTTCCCTCCTAAACTTACAAATATTTTATCATATTAATTTATTTATTCTCTCAACTACATTTCAATTGAAATAGTTAATTTATTCCCTCAACTAAGATTGAAATATTTTTTAAAAATATTTTAGCAAAAATATAGAGGATAGTAAGATATAATAGATAAAGTTAATATTAACCAACAAAATATTTTTTCCCTCCTAAAATCACTTAAACCATAAACGTATAAATAGATAAGAACCATTTAATTCTTATCATGTCTTGGTTGGTTGATTATACATATTTGAATTTTCTAGCCTTTTAATCTTCTAACAACTATTTATAAATATACTTTATCATTATGTAAAATATAATATGATAATTTAACAATTATTTTTTTTAGTACTATTATACAATATATAAAAATAGAAGACACTTCAACTTTTTCCCCTCATAAATTTTCAATACTTTTATAGTATTAATTATTTTTTCTCATAAATCAACATTGAAATTTTTTAAATCAAACATATAATGGATAATATGATATCTTCTAAACTTCAGTGATTTTTTCAAATATTTTAAAGATATTCAAAACGATTGTGAAAACCAACGTTTCAAAGATTTTTCAATTATTTTAAATATATTCAAAAAAAGTATGATGATCAACACTTTAAATATATATAGACGTAGATAATCATCACCAAGTATGGTGATGCTTTTATCTGTAGAAAAATTGATAAATGAGTAAATTGTCTTGCTTGGTTTTATTTTATGTGTTATCATTCCATTGGTGTAACAATGACTAATTTATTATATTTGATATTCCTTGTGCAGTTTTGTACATCAATACATCAAAGAGGACTCTTCGGGAATGAGCCCAAATTGTACTTGTGTTTCTGTTAATTGTTATTGATGTCATATTTACTTTAGGGTTTAACATCATTAATGATTGTTTTCTGAATATAATTTAGAGGGTGATGTCCCCATCTCTAATCAAAAGAAATCTGTGTGGTACGTATTTCTCATTTTCTCACTTGCTAATTTGTTCTTTCTTTACATATAGTTGTTTAGCATAGCTGAATAATCTTGATTTGTCTAGCCAAACAATTTTAATGCAGACATTGAGCTTATAGAGTTGCCATGGAGAAATTTCCAAGTCTTCTACAATCAAACACATAGAAAGTCAAGTCTAATGAGCCTAGGCAATTCTTGAAACCTGGTCTAATCATCATCAACAGATAAAAATACCTCTTCATATGTGAATTCAAGTACTTCGATTAATGAGTAGAATGACCTTTCGAGATATGCGAATTCAGATGGAATGCATATGTACAGTTGATAAGTTTTTGTGCTTCCAATTACACAATTCCATTGTATTCGCTGCATTTACTGTTTTCCCTTTATTGATCGATGGCATAACATGGCTACATACCAATGAATATCATAATGAATTGGATATTTGTTAGACAGTTGTGCTATTCAGTGGGTGACAGATGATAAGTCTCCTATTGAAAATTTTATTTTTTTCCTCAATTGTCCATCAGGTTATTATTACAATTATAGTACCCAAATATAATTGAAATATAATATTTTATTAGTGGTTAACTTTATATTAATTTAGCAAATTATTTAACTGTAGGACTCAACAGATTCTATTGAACATATTCAGGAAGTCAGTGAGGTGAAAAAGGTATTAGTAATTATTAAAATAATAATTGACAATTGCATGTAATTTAGTGTTCAAGATCCTTATAAATATATTTTAATATTTCAAGATTCATTTTTGGATGAGACGGATGGTATCTCTCCAAAGAAAACTTTCTTAAAAATGATTGTGATCTACCCGATTAATTATACACTCAACTTTCAACCAGTAAAGTGAAAAACATCAAGATTGAAAAAAGATTAGGACGGGAGTAAATTTTTTTGATTGTTTGATTTGATATTGTTGAACTTAAGTTTCGTAATTATTTATTTATTTTTTTTGAATATGTACTCTCTATGGTTTTTATTCCCAATGCAATAAATATTCATAAATTACTTTCTCTACCTAGCATTTATAATACTTATTCTGAAATAAATTCAATTATTTGTATTTCAAACTAATTTTATACAATTAATATTATAATCAGTTGTAATAACGATAATTTAATGATTGGAAGAAATTGCTCTTTTTATAGATTATATAATTTGTTGTTGTGCCATAAAATTCCATAAACAAAATTAATTTACAAGTGCCCTGCCACAATTATTGTAACATATAATTACTTATCTTAATAAAGATACTAAATTTCCAAGAAAAATAAGAACAATAAAATTATCTTATAATAAAATTAACATATTAAATTTATTCATGCACATATCCAACTATATCTGAAAGGTTAATTATCTTGAAATTTGTCAATTAATTAATTATGCACATGTCCACCTAACCTATCAAATTTATTCATTCAAATATGCAATATTATGAAAACATTAAACAATTAGTCCAAAAGGGCAATAAAATCTGAGAATAAAAGGTTTTGTTTTAAATACAATTTTCTATTTATAAAATTTGCGAATATAAGGTTATTCTTTTTAATAGAATTTCGGATGCTTTTTTATTTTAAAACTATTATAACTCTATCATTTTTATTATAAAAGGATTAATTTATGTTAAACTATAAATAGGAATCAATTAAAGTCGGTTTTTAGTTATGGCCAACTATATCTTACAGTTTCTAGGGTAAAAAGTATGAATGGGTTAAGATATTGATTGTTAATAATGAAGGACAATTATGTAATACTACAAACAATGTAGTGTTTAAAAGAATATTTCATAATTTTTATCTTAAATATGCCATGTTATTGTCAAATTTCTATCATTATACACTTCAATAAATTTTAGCTTGAAATTAATATCAACAATGTCTCTTCACTTCTCCTAAACCCTGTTTAGGTGTTGGTTCTTTTATGATCAAGTATTTTAGTACCACTATAAATTCTTTATTAGTCGTGCATCGCACGAGTTCAAACACTAGTTGTGGGATATAATAATAACCATTTAGTTTTTGTCTTATAATTTTGTAATTTCTGGAACTGGGCCCTCATTAGAGCATACCGTGGGCCTTGAACCAATCGTTCAGCCCATAACAAGTTCTAGGGCTTGCTTTCTGTTGGATCGAAAACCCAGAGTAAATTTATTAAGGCCTTGCTTTGGCCCATTAACAAGGAAAACTGATCACTGTTCGTTACAACAATCTTCAGCTTGGCAAAGGTTTAAACATCTGATTCTAGTCACTATAAATGCTTGCAAGAAAGGGAAGGAATATGTGAAAAGGAGACATAATCACGGCGATATAGGTGGGATCTTTAGATACTGATATTCACATCGATTAGGCTTTTCGATAGGGAGAGCGAGAGAGAGTAGCAATGGAGGCGGAATTGGAAGTGATCCGCGACGATCTCCAATCCCTCAGGCGATCATTGCATGATCCTTCTCACCGTGCTTCAATCGATAAGGTATTCTCAATTCAGACAAATGGACTCAAGATTTTTTGTCGTATATTTTGATATCAAGTCTTAATGAATTGGATCCGCCGTAGCGAGTTGCATTTAGAACGAATTTGATCGGAAACTTGTGTCAGAGAAGTCGTGGAAATTTCAGCTTTGGATTAGTCTGCCAAAGCACGGCGGTGCTAATTTTTCCTTAGTTTTCGTTGCTATGCTGTGCTTAATTTTTGTTTTAAACCTTCTGGTGGAACCAAATGTGATTGTCTTTTTTGGTTTTTGTTCTGTGCTGAAGGCCATCAAAATGAGAATTGGAGATGCACAAAAATATTTCTGAGCTAGTGAGCTAGTATTGGTTTGAGATATTTTGGAAATGCGAATTTATAAATTCTGAACTCTTTAGGTCTTGATCTCAATTTCCTGCCGTGCTTTGTTTGTTTTATACTTTTGTACTTGTCCTTGGTGACAGAACTGTTTGTAAGGAAATTCAGTAGATGACATAACTCTCAAATGTAATTCTGAATGAAAGGGATATCTATTTAACACCTTTGCCAAACCTTTATTGTGGTTGTAACCTTTTTAGTGTTTATTTTGTAGTTACAATTGCATGTTGAGCATCTCACTGGTCTTGCAAAGTCTGCACCAGTTCGGCGAACCAAAGTCAAGGTTATTTTCTATATCCTTAAATCTCATGAGTTTTGTTTGTGATGGAAATGCTAACACGTACATAACTTATCCTTTTGGCAGGATATGAGTGCTGAGGTGGTAGATAGCAATCCTTACAGTAGGCTTATGGCACTACAGAGGATGGGCATCGTGCAGAATTACGAAAGGATACGGGAGTTCTCAGTCGCCATTGTTGTCTGTATTTGTCTATTCTTTATCATTTCTTTTGTTTATGGAATTAGATTGTTGATAGTAGTTTTAGTTTCATGAATTTATAGTGTTCCTTATTGATTTTAAGGTCTTGTAGTTTTTTAGTATGACGTGAAAGAGTTGTTGCTTTATATATTATAGCGTCATGTGTTAATTGTGTGCAAATCCATGCACATGTGTATAGCATCATGTCTTGATGCTTGCTTATGACATTTTTAATTCGTAATTCTCATGATATATTAGGGAATTGGTGGTGTCGGCAGTGTCGCAGCTGAGATGCTAACAAGATGTGGCATAGGTCGCCTTCTGTTGTATGATTATGACAAAGTGGAGTTAGCTAACATGAATAGGCTATTTTTTCGTCCAGATCAGGTGATCCTTTACAAATTTCTGGTACAATTGTTTTTTTTTTAAACAAGGAAAAAAAAACATCCATAGAATCTTTTTCTCACGTCCAGATTGATGCTACTTGATTGCCTTTTTGACTTTTTCTGCAGCCTAAGACTATTATATTCTTGTAGAACGAAATCCCTTCGATATTCCCTTTTAAACTTACATAAATTGTTATGTACTTTAAGGTTGGCATGACGAAGACTGATGCTGCTGTTCAGACTCTCTCAGAAATCAACCCTGATGTTGTACTTGAGGTGAACGCTTTGCATGATCTTTCCCTGTCTTTTGTTTCTTTACATTTTTTATTTCCATACTTTACCATTTTGCCAACCATGTCTAATAAAATTTTTTTTTAAGTGTTCTGTCGATGAGAATATGGGTCTTCAGCCTCCCATCATCCTGTAAATATGGCATATGAAAATGCACCCTTAGATGATGCCTCTATAACAGGTTCTTATGGCAAAGGATCATGAAGTGTCTTCCCAATAAAAGTGGTTGCAATCTTTCCGATATAGGCATCATTTTATTTGCATTTAAGTGATTCCTGGAATAATGAATAATGTAGAAACTATAGCTTCCTTTTAAGTGATATCTGGCTGCTGACATTAAACTGTATTCCCCTTGACTTGTGTAGAAATGGTTATTTGATGCATAATCTAGTGATCCAGGAAGTCTTTTTCCCTTTGTTATCCCCTATACTGATTCAGTTCATCTTGTGTTTAGAGCTATACGATGAACATCACAACGGTGCAAGATTTTGAGACCTTTATGTCAAGCTTAAAAAATAAATCATTTCGCCCAAGTAAACCAGGAAGCGGTGTGGACCTTGTTTTGAGCTGCGTAGATAATTATGAAGCGAGAATGGCTGTTAACCAGGTAATGACAACTGGTTATAATAGATTGAAATTGATTTATCTCCAATGTAGATGCCTTTTCTTCTGCTCTGTGGGATCTCAAATTTAAATGTGATGTCTGCTATTTTGAGGACATCCAAGTTAATTTAATCTGATTCGTATAACTTTGAAAACATTTTGAAATAATTTTACTGTGCCCATGCAGGCTTGTAATGAGTTGAATCAAACGTGGATGGAGTCTGGTAAGAAACACTATTATTGATTTGCTTGTGATGTAGTTTTTAAACTACTGATGTAAATTTTGTCCAGGTGTATCTGAGGATGCTGTTTCTGGTCATATCCAACTGCTGATCCCTGGAGAAACTGCTTGTTTCGCATGTGCACCTCCTCTGGTATGTTTGACCACAAAAATATGAATATCTGCTGCAGTGAAATATTAATCACACACATTATCGTTAATATAACTGTTTGCTTTACAATTGCGGACATTATGGTTTTGTAAATTTGTAGAAAAGAACATTATGTTGCATGATAAGTGATGTGAAATATGTTCTTTTTTCTTTTAACAACCCTCTCTCTCAAAGGTTGTTGCATCTGGGGTGGATGAGCGAACACTCAAGCGTGAAGGAGTTTGTGCTGCATCCTTACCTACAACCATGGTAAGATGCTGATCATCCTAGTCATTATCATTTTGCTGCTCTTTTTATGGAATAGAAAATATCTCACTGCAGCGCCCTGAATATGATGTTGTCTAAAGGAAGTTTTGTGAAGTTTACTGTTTAGTTTTCAATAACTTAACTAGTCCGTAGTCATCCAAAGTGACAGTACTTTGAAAATTGTAATTTATTATGGTCTGTCCACTCTATGCATGAACAATGCCTTTGATTATGATGGTCGGTGCACTCTATACACTTTAAGTACTTGTACTTGCTACCATATTTTTTTTGTTTGGTAACATGTCTTGAGTTTTCAGGGAGTTGTTGCTGGACTTCTGGTTCAAAACACTTTGAAGTTCTTGTTAAAATTTGGAGATGTCTCCCCCTATTTGGTAAATGCTTATTTTTGTTTACTCTTTTGCCTTATCCCTCTATCTCCCTCTCTCTTCCTTGGACCCCTGGGAAATTTTCATGATTGAAGTTCTTGTACAATTTGTTTCTCCACATTTTTGTTGGGAAATTAGTTTACTTCAGGTAATTATCTTGTCTATTTTTTGACAAAGAGGGTTTATGTCATTATTGCTTGGTTGCAGGGATACAATTCTCTCAAGGATTACTTCCCGACCATGGAAATGAGACCCAATCCTCAGTGTTCAAATGCAGCTTGTCTGGAGCGGCAGGTATCAAATTATGACCCAGCATCTATTGCATGGTGGTGTTCTCTTAAAATGTTTTCATTTGACGTCATTTGGTTTCACTTCTCATGGTAAATGCAATCACTTGCTGTGCAGAAAGAATACATTCTTGCAAAACCATCTAGAGACGCTGCGGCTAAAGCCAAAATGGAGGCTGAAGCATTGTCAGCTGAAGAAGAAGAAGCACTTCATGCTGATAATGAGTGGAACATAAGGTGTGTGCATTTTTTAGAAAATGAGCTAGCATATCCTCCTAATGAAGTTAATAGACTATTATTCAGTTGATGTACAGATGACTTGATTCGCAATTATAAAGGATAATTTATAGCTTTAATGTCTTTGATGGAGTAAGTTTTGCCAACTCTTTGACAGATTCCCAGCCTCATGCTAATGAATTATGTCACATAATTTCATGAGTAATGTAATTTGTTACATTGTTATTGTAACTCATAATAACATGTGATCTCTTAGCTCATAGATTGCAACATTTCTTTCCAGATGCTTAAGCATCATGCCCATTGATATTTTTTTTTCTTATCTTTGCCGTTCAGTATTGTTGATGATAGTGAGCTGGAAAAGGTAGACGTCACAAGTTCAGGTGATGTGACCATTTGTTTTTCTGAATTTAGTCAGCTTGGATACCTTTCAGCGTTCAGGAAATTTTGGACAATTTATGTAAATTTTGTCCTACCATCTTCTTTGTTTTCATATGAGTTCTTTCTCCAACCAGTCTGGACTTTCCAGATGTTGGGCATGTGATCTTCTGAGTTGTTTCTTCAACTGAGATGTCATAGATGCAAGTTACATCATCTCTTTCTGACCTTCTATTTTATTGACCCGATGGTGCTCACTCTTGCCTGTTCTGGATGATAACTTGTTCCTTTCCGCAGATGCTCTTCCTGAAGGCCTTACCCGTGAGCTGCCAGAGGCAGATGAATTTCACAAGTTCCCAGCTCCCAAAGAAACCAGTACTTCGGCTGATGACATTGATGATCTCCGGAGACAACTGGATGCCCTTAATGCTTTCTAATGCCCAGTTGAATTCTGGCCAATTTCTATTAACAAATTTTTTTAAAAAAAAAATTCATAGGCTCCATTGTTTGTAACCATGCCCGCCCTTTGTGGGCAACAAGGGAGTTCTCAGTTCTCATCCTGTGTACTTCTAAGTTTCCTTGTTAAAGAGAGAACTATCCCTTTTAACCCTTTAATTCTAATAATTATATACCATAAACTCTACTAATGACAGTTTCTATGATCAAAGGTACCAAAACTTTGAAAACGGTTAGCGCCACAGGCCTGTGGGAAAATTGAATTGGTGTTGAGCAGAGAGCTCAACTCAAATAAGCTATAGGGATTATTGCAGATATGGCAGGCCTCTCTGTACGGTCCCTACGCTTATAGATTCTTTTGCTAGACCCCCCTCCCTTGTAAGATAATTAAACCTGGAGTTGCGAATTCCCAAATCATTACATGAACTCGTTAAGGTACAACACAAACACGAGGATACACTACGCATGCACAAATTTTATAGAGCTTCGGAGAATGGTAGGGATAACCCCCATCCAATGCTGTGATCTGTGTCTGCCAAACTTCAATATAAGGATATAAAAAACTATAGCTCTTCGAATTTTATCAAAATGTGGTTCATCTGAGGTTGATGTTTCCTCACCTACAATCAGAAGAGGATGTACATATAAGACACTAGCAGAAATTTCAGGAGTGAAAAAAAAAATTCTCGCAGTTGCAAATTGAGGGAGGATAAGCAAACCAAAGGCGCATTATATGCATACACAATGAAAACAGTTCACTAGCGATCAACTGCTATATTTATGCCATCTTGAGGTCTATTTTTTCTATTGGAAGTGCTCTGGTTCTATCATAGAAACAAGAAAACTCACAATTTTAATGGACTAATAATATATGCAAGGAATTTTCTAAGTTGAACCAAGTTCATTACCCTCATGGAGATAGACTGATAAGTACAAATGAGGTCAAGAATTCAATAAAACTATTTGGAGAGTGACAAAAGCTTACTTTGATGCCAGCCAAGGTAAGTAGTTTGTGTGAAGCAATGTAAGCGACGTCTGAATTATTTAATATCTTCTCCACAAAATATATAACTTCAGAAACACCCGACTGCAAGAAAGAAGACGAGCTAAATAAAAAATTTCATGAATGTAACTCAGAGGAAAGAGATGCAAACAATCAATGGCTTGGGTCTGCAAAATCAATATTTGATGAGATATCAAAGGCATATATGTCATGTCATGTCATGAAGGGGAATGCTTCTGTAGATGATATTTTAAAAGGTCCAAGGAAAGGTCCTAGATGAAAGTTTTAAAAGAGCAAGTTAACTTATAGCAGGTGGATACTTGTCCGTATCTGTTGAGAGAGACCCTCTCGGTTCTCTGAAATGAAGTTTCTTGAATATGCATCCTTTTTCTTTCTCCCAAATTCCACTGGTTTTCAAATCTTAGATATCATCCTGACGCCTACATAGAATTATGCGCCAAACTCAGTGCAGTTTACAGTCTTATTAGATATGTATTCTAAAAGTTCATTCTATCTGCAATTCTGCACCTATCTTACAATGCTGTTGTCCATTGACACCACAGGCAAGTGTAAAACCCAATATCTATAATCATTCCATTAAAGAAGGTTTTTTTGTTTGTTTGAATGAAACTGAAAGTTTTTAGTGTCATATCATTCTTTGATTCTGTTTCTGAGTGGCAGGAGCTAATTCAATTCCCATGTTTTCTGGAAAACGGTAGAAGAAAAATCAAGTAACAATACATCTAGTTTTGGCATTTCTAGGTTATGAACAAGCAAAATCGAGCTGGCATTCTTCTTGCCAATCAGGTAAGACTAGAAGAGGTCATCCATTCTTTTTGCATGCTCGTCAAACAGGATGTATTCTAGACACTTTTGTAAGAGAAAAATCACTGGTCCTTTCTACTGATGTAAATTTGATATGGCATAACAGTTGTGATATATCACATAGTAGAAGGGAACATTATTACCAAACCTGAATAATTATCTTCGCACATTCATTGCAAGGGAACATTGTCACGTAAAGCCTCTGCAAAGACAATTAGAAGTTGATGGAAGTTTAAAACAAAAATACCAAGAGCATATGAAACCATTGAAATGTTACAACATTATTAATTCCAAAAAAGGGTTATCTTTGATTCTATTATCAAAGTTCTATTGTGGTTGGGGTTTACGAGGGAATGACAACTCATAATTCAATAAAAGGAATTCTGATATTTGCACAATGCACACTTCCATGGGATTTTCTTTTGGTTCTTTTTCCCCAGGAGGGGGGAGGGAGAGATTGACAGGGAAACAGCTTTAACTAACCTACCTGCCCAGCAGCAGAAGCATGATTGGTGTTTAGGATGGCATTCACTTCGGCATGGCATACATAACTGCAATGAATTGTTTAAAATATTAAACACAAGCCAGAGGTACAGATTAGGCAACAATCCAGAATAACTATAAAGATTAGTGTAAGTTTCAATAAAGCACAGACTTTGGCAAATATGATTTGGTGAAGATACTGGCAGGCAATTTGATCAATGCACAAGAAAAAGAACCAGGCATGATACTAAGTCATACTAATACATGCATTCCGGGATAAGAGAACATCATAGATGGCAGAAAATCAAGAGTAGAACTCTTAAAAGCACAGTACTTACGGGTACTTTGTCTCCAATGGATCCCCATTCTTTGATTTCTGGAACATACAAGCACAATTTATCACTGAACATTCTTTCAAAATATCAAAGAGTAATTAATTATCCACCAACCTTTGCCCAAGGAAGCTTGTCATCTGAACAGCCTCTTGGAAATCCATTATAGCCAATTCCTAGAAAATAATGAGATTCAACTCTATCACTGGATAGTACACACGGATGCCTACACACAGACACATACATACATGCGCACATATGCCTGGGGGTCTGATCCATCAATAATCCATAAACGAAACCATGTGTCTACAAACCTAATTCAAATCATATTATAATCTCTTCAAATTTTATTTCAGCCTTTATTAAAATTTCAATTTCAACAAAATGACTCTCGAACTGCAATTACTGTTTTCTTTTTTCCTTACATTCTTATAGATGCAAAGCATAAGCTAAATAAATAAGAGACAAATCCTTCAACAACAATGCTAAATATTTCCATACAAGTTTTCTGCAAAGTAATCTTACCAAGAATTACACCATTTGGACTAACCAAGCATGCACCAACCTACAAAGCCATTGTAACTTGATAAATAAATTTACAAGAACAAAATCTGGAAGAAATTATAATGGTATCATGTACTAATGCAAATATGTTATCGTCAATCATAAACTAGAAACGAAATTATTGACCTGCCTGTTTGGATCTTTGGATCGTTCAGCAGATAAGAACGCAATCGACATAAAATAATCGTCCCATGACAAATACCTGCGTTCGATTCATATTTAGTTACCATAAAACGAACAAAATAAAGAATAATCCGTTTAAAATTTCAATAACATTAAGTACAGTTATCAGTACTGAAACTCGAATAGCTTACTAACCCTTTGCGTTTGGATGGATCGAAGGGGCTCTGAGAGGAGCATTTCCGGCTTCCCGAAAAATCCTTTCGCGGAGATTGCTTTTTAGGGTTTAAAAATATCCGAAATGTGATTGCGGATGCCAAGGCACCGAACACAGCTGCAGTGGAAACCAGAACGAGCTCTCGAGAATTCATGGTGTTTGGCAGATCGGAAATGGCAGGGAAATCGACTTTACTAAAGCTTGAAATTTTGAACTGATCAAGGGCAAGACCCGAAGGCCGCTATAAAGCGCAGAAGCGGGAAACTTCGAAAGATGGAAAAGCGCGAAAAGTGTGAAGGGCGCGGGGTAGCAGTACCAAAATCCGGGACTAGGATCCGATGTTTGTAACCTCGGGTCGGGTGGGTAGCGTAGCATTATTTATGTTTTTATTTAATTAATGTATATATAATATATCTAGATTATTTGGCTCTCTTCTATGTTGATAAGTTAATAGGACATTGATGAAGACTTTGGTGGGGGCTAGTTCCACTCCACTTTTTCCCATTCACGGCCCATCACTAAAAAACCTCCATAAAAATTCACCTGAATCTGAGTACACCCAAATTCTTCGGTATTCTTGGATTTGTCACATGAATCTGAATACACCCCAAATCCTTGTTTTGTTTCAGAGACGCAAGACAGAGAGGGAGAGGGAATAAAATGGAGGAAGGAGCTCCGGCAAGACCCAACTCTGCCTCCAAATAGCGGCTTCGACAAATTAGACGATCACATGCGTCTTGATTTCTGTTATGGATGGTACCCACGCATACCCATTCCTGGATACACGGTACATCTTGTTGCCAATGTGGAAGATTAGCAAGCATTGGCCATTTCTCAAGAGTAGGATGGCCTAATACCTTGAATATCTTGTCAAGCTGGAAAGAATTTGGCCCGGCTTTTGCTTCTGCCCCTTGGAATAGTGGCTTCAAAGTCAAAAGCTCAGCAAATATACAACAAACAGTCACATATCAACAACACTTTTGTGTAGTGCTTTGCTCCAAGCAACAACTCAAGTGCCATGATAACAAATCGTGACAACAACCCCATTGTCAGACAATGGTTCAAGGGAAGAAAAGGAGAAGGGGAAAGGTGTGTTGGGGTGTTTGCAGACTAGGGTTGGAGTTGGGGGGTTTGCAAACTAGAGTTGGGGTGTGTTGCTGATTGAATTTGTTGTGTTTTTAGGGGTGTAGATGGGAAAAAGTATAGTGCAAATAGTCCCCATCGAAGACTTTTTACAGTTATCGAGAACAATACAGCAAGTGCTCTTTAGACCATTGAGTCCAAATTCGTATCGAGTTGGATAAGTACAAATTCGCTCGACGGTAAATTGGGTTGAGATTCAACGGAAACGACTTAAAAATAGTTGCACTAGCTTAGAATTGAATTCACGACTTCAGGCGTCCAGATAGATAGTCAACCAAACTATCGTCAACTTAAAAATATGGTTTCTTTATTTATTAGAAAAGTATATGTAATGTAAAAAAAGAGTTATGTTGCAAATATACAAATAATGTGCATTGAGTTTGGTTCATGAACAAATTCAATGCATTCAAAAACACAAAATTGAGATCTTTATTAAAATATATATTAGGTACCGAAAGAAAAGTAGGAGAAAGAAATTGTGATGAAAGGCAATCCTAATTGCATGCCAAAAGTAGAACCCCCAAACTTTTCTGCTTTAATTATATGAACACATCCCAAACCAGTTACGTTTTAGCATAGATTTTAATAAATTCCAACTCAAATGATATAATGAGTTAAGAAAGTAAGTCTAAAAGGTGGACCCAGAGATGGAGGATCCAAGTGGCAGAGCCAGTACCCACAATCATGGTCAGTCAAAAACCCAATGTGCCCATTTCACGTGCCAAACTGCCCCAAGCGTGGGCTGTTGAGCTAGAAAGTGAAGACCTTTTTATTGTACTCGGGCCGACAGACCCAACCCTACCCATATAAAGCGATCAGATCCATCTCAAACACACAAAACTAAAGGTTAAGGTCCACTTAAGACCCCCCACCACCACCCCTTACTCACGTGCGACCCTAATTATTACATGCATCCTCATCCCCAAAAAGAAAAAATAAATAAAGAAGGAAAAGTCAATATTAATAAAATAATTAGTAATTTACATAAAGTTGAGGGGGAAAAATGTGAAATCCTTTTTAATCATGGAAATGAGCACAAAGGAGCCACTCATTATCCCATAACGTGATCCGTTATGTTCCCTCGCTTTTGGCTCTTCTATAACGGATATCTTGATCACTCATTTTACTAACACACCCTTTATTTTTTTGATTATTTACCTCTAGTCATGGTGGTGTGGATTCTGAAATACGAGAAAGAAGGGGTGTAAGAAGGTCATTTCACAGAATTCAACGTGGTTGTTTAGTCATTCTGCATGGTAAGTTGGGGTCTATTGGTAATTTGGGCTTGTGTGGGTTGTTTATATATAGGCACCAACATCCGAATCCATGATAGGACTGAAGCCTGTTTTCCATGGAAGAGGAGGATCAGAAAGAACTCCAGCTACTCCCATCTCAACACTCTATAGCTTCCTCATCACACATGTCATCCAGGCCGATGGATTCTCCTCTGAAGTTCCGATCAGCGGTGTCCGATCAATTCGAAGCGCCATCACTGGACCTACAACTATCAATCAGCTTAAGCCCAATTCAACAACCAAAGAACTGCCGCTTTACAGGATCCATATGCGAATACAGCGATGCCCAGGCGGCAGAAGCAAGCAGCGTAGAGGCCTTGAAGTGGCAAGCAGCGGAGCAAATTCGCCTAGCGGCCATTGAAAAGGCTTACGCAGAGAGAGTTAGAGAGCTTACAAGGAGGGAGATGGAGTTGGCGCAATCGGAGTTTGCACGAGCAAGGAATATGTGGGACAGAGCAAGAGAAGAGGTCGAGAAAGCGGAGAGAATGAAAGAGAGAGCGACCAGACAGCAGGTTGATTCTACCTGCATGGAGATCACTTGCCAGGCTTGCAGGCAAAGGTTCCGTCCTTAGAAGGATGGAGAGAAGAACATTTGGGTGTGGACTCAAAGTTGTATTGAATTATTTTTCGGTATTGGATTTGTGCAATGTTGAACTGAACAATAACAGATGTGGAATAAGATAGTAGAGATTAATGTTATTTGCTATAACTATGCTTACACGTTCTTTTTCCTCATTTTTTCGTCTTTGCTTATTGAGTGATGAACATGATCAGCTGATCAACTGTACTAATATCCTAGAATATAGTTTTTTTGGGGTAAGTAAGCGGGAGTGGGGGGCTCGCACTTAAGTACCACCCAATTCGAGTATATGTCTTAATCAAGACGCCTCCGGCTGAGAAGTTGTTGGCGTCTTTCTTTGGGTAAGTAAGCAAGAGTGGGGGGCTCGCACTTGAGTACCACCCAATTCGAGTATATGTCTTAACCACGGTGCCCTCGGCTGAGAGGTTGTTGGGCTCCTAGAAGATAGTCATTAAAAGGCATATATTGTTGATTCTGCTTTAATATATTTCTCACACAGCATCTAAGGCTTTAAAAAGCATGTGTACAAGAAGTCAAAAAAGTGAAAAACCTTGGAGGAGAGGTACCTGCAAGAAGCTGAGGTTGCTGACAAATACCAGTTGGAGATCCAAGGCTGGGTTCCTAATTAATAGAAGACGAAAAGATAAAAACCAAAACTGTACATGGGCAGAAATTATGAGCTAGGATTGAAAGATTATGAAACAGAGAGATGACCAATACAAAGAGAAAGAGGAAGACATATCTCACTACTTTTAAATTTCAGAGTATAAGGGCTGCCTCCACAACGATTATTTTTTTTCATATACTTTCACCATTATTTCAAGCAGAATCATTTGAAAAGGCACACAAAATCAGCCTTTATCATATGGCGAATTTGTAAGACTGTAAAGCACTTAAAACTTGGGGATTTGGACTTCACTGGTAGTGTAAGCCAGTGTCAGGACTCAGGAGTCCAACTCAAAATAAACAAAGAGTGGCTGGAAAAGTAAATATTTTGACAAGGAACAAACTTAGTAGTGATTATTTGAACAAGATATTCTTCTGATCAGCAGTCATGGGACAAAGATTTCTTTGCCTTAGCTCAAGTTCCCGAAAATTCTCATATAATGCAGCCTAGATGCTAGTGGAACTCAAGAATCATATAATGCAGCCTATATGAGTCAAACCTGAAGCGACAGGGGTCAAGTTAAGAACCTTGATTTTGATAGAAAGGCAAATGAATCAGAACAAAAAGCAGGTAATTCATTAACAACAAGACAGGATAGCTGTATCCACTTGTATTCAACTTCTTTAACTTTTGCTAGTCAGAAACCAAACACCCACTACCCTTGTCTGGGATCCAACACAAAAAGAAAAACAATTTCGGATGGGATAACTCTACTCAAAGCATCACTATAGAGAGCACTGAACAAGGCACCTTTCACTGGGTCGCAAGTATGGAACTAGCTTGATTTTTCAGCAACCTTTAAACTTGTTACTCATATACAGTTAACCTGTCAATGGTTGCTTCAAATAATACACTGATACATAATCTTGTGGGGGTCCTAGGATCTTTTAAGTTTCAAAATTAGGTCCTCCAGAAAAGTGCATTACCTAACAAAGGAAAAGATTGAATAATAAAAGCCAATCCTGACTGTATTAATTATTAGAACCATATCTGTAATTTGGATGCAAGAGGCTTCTCATATGAATGACTTAGATAAGGATCTAAAGATCATATTTCCTTACTATCTAACCACTTGTGGCTCCGCTATTGCCAACGCACCATCTCAAAGATGCTGATAGGACCATGGTTTAAGGTGCTTAATTGATGCTTTAAGTTTCCATATGATCACTGTTGGTCTTGTCTGATACTAACTACTGCTTTAGTAAAACAAGAATTCAAATACCAAGTGAAGAAAGAGAAATGGCTTAGGTTCGTACCTGTTCTGTAATAGGCAAAAATCTTTGAAATACTCTTCTAAAGAGTCTAATTGTCATGTAGAAATCCCCCAGTATGCTTTATATGGTGCTCTGCCATAAAGCAAATGCCAATGATAAAAATTCACAGCATTATAGACCAAAAAGAAAAAACCAAAAGGCTCTCTGGTTGTATCAGATGGAGATTCATAATCATCTAATAGACAAAACAACACCTGTGCACAAGGCTCCCATAGTGGGCGGGATAGGAGACAAATACGATGTACACATATCTTATCCCCGTATGTGGTGACGTTGTTTCCAGGAATTGAACCTATGACTCCTAGGTTGCACCCTGCAACTCTACCATTCGGCCCTTGTCCTTTATCTTTTATTTGGATACAATCTTAGAAATGAAAGAGCCATCAATTTTTTCATAAAGTTGAGTGCAGGATAAAGTTGTAGGACATACTTGCTGAATCATCAAAGCAAATCATTATGACAAAACCTTAACATTTGTCTTTTCACATTGTCCACATGTTATTCTGAATGATACTGCATTTCTACTCGATATTGGAAAGACATGTAATGTATAAACTTAACACCTAGTGAATGGCAAAAAGAGTAGCCATAATCAATTTTTCTTTAAGTAGAGGTAAATGACTCCGCATGCACAATGCTCCAATAGTGGAGGTGGGTTCGAGAAGGGCAAGATATGATTTAGCAGTCTTATCATAGCACTTCGGAGAAGCCGTTTTCATGATTTGAAGCCATGACCCAAAAATTGGGGTAGAGCAACCTGAGCACTAGGGAAAGAGTTCCTCTTCAGTATTTTTCTCTAATTATTACCAGAATTGCATTCATTCTATGTTCATGAATTATTTGGCATGCTTTAGAGTTTAGATTTGGCTTGCTAAATACCTATCTTTACATCATAATAAAGATAGATAAGGCTAATGGTCTTTATAGATTTCTCTTTATAAGAAATTTTCAACACTTTTCAGCTAGGAAAGGATCTAGTTACATTTAAAGAGATGTGCCAATCATTGAGTGGAGCATTGATGCAGTAAAACTATCAAGATGTACTAGAGGTCAAAAGAAAGCTGGAGTTAATCATGTCAATTGAGAATTCAATCATTCATTAGGTTTATTTTGCAATAATGGCATTAGGTACTATGTGAATTAAAGACAATCCGCCCGTTTTCGATCTCTTTTTCGGTAGCAGAGGAGATCAGAACAATTAAATCTATGGGACTGTTTAAATAACTCATGATAAAAGCAATCAAGAAAAGATCCTGGTAACTTTAAATGCAGAAAAGTGCAATTCATGCTTCATAGTGGAACACACACTATTGCAGTCACACCATATGGAAATTGAAACCACACTATCTCATTAGTAAGCACAATATACACATATATATATATATATATATATATATATATATATATTAACTTTACCTTTTTCCAAAAGATTGAAGGTTAAAGAATGAGATGCATCACAGAAACCATCTTACTGCTTCTTTTGCCCTTTGACCTGAAGTATAAGTACCTGCCGAGGATTAAACGTTTTTGTCACCGGCAAAAGAACAGATGTTCATCCATCCCTGAACAACAAACATCAATTAAAAGCTGAAAAGATCCGTAGTTAACTATATACCTAAATCAAGTTACTGAGATGTTGAAATAATTCAGGAATGTTAAACTGTTGGACAAAAAAGAAATGGGGAATGATGAATCAATTTCTTGATAAAATTAACAGTCAATACAAACAAATCATTTGTTGTCTGGTTTCAGAGTTTTGGGATTACGAAACCATTTGCACATTCAACGACAGCACTGCCTAAGATTGGCAAAAACGGCATGATCGAACATGATTTTATCGAGCTTAAGATCTCAATTTCCAACCGCCTTCATCCTCCATGCCCTAACTTCTTCAATTTCAAGAACTACTGTATGCAAACAACTCCTCATAAATTCAGTTGCTACAAATTACAATATTAGCAGATTCCAAACTTCTGAGATAGATGAGGACGACGACAAATTACAATATTGCATTGAAAACAGTTCTGATTAGTTTTGTGGATATGAACTTTCCTCAGAATTCAATGCTTAACATGATTCACGTATGCCGATCATCTATCTTGTTACTTGTTAGGATGAAGAGAGCGCACTCACCGAGTTATGCAGACAATGTCGCCAGACTAGTTTTGTTGAGATTGTAGAATTCGAATCGATGAGCTTCTGAAATTGCGTATCCAATACCATCGTATATTCGTATTGTGGGAAGTTCAGAGGATTTTTGGGGCGTTTGAAATTTGACCTAACAACATATATTTCCCTTAGAATCGCATCTGGAAAAAGGCGGGATGTTCCTACGGCGACGTTTTTAATTTACCTTACATATTTCCTAAAAGCATTTGGAAAAGGCGGGAGGAGCATACGGTGCCGTTTCAGAGACAATACTTCTTCTCCTCCCACCCAGTTCATAGCTCCACAATTGGAGAAATCTCCATACGGTAATGGAGGATCGTAAGCAATTTCAAAAACGCTAATCCTAATTTCAAAAAGGGTGAGTTTGGTAAAGTGGGTAGATTGATTTTCAATGCTAGTGAAAAATTAGGATTAATTAAGTTGGTTTTCTGGAACCCTAATTAATTAAGTTGCATCTACAATTAGATTTCTCATATATAATATTACTTTCTTTTGAGTTTTTCATTGTATGTACATATGATGGTACTAAAAAGTAATATCTTTGCATTATGTTCTAGTGGGCGGAGCCACAAGCCTCTGCAATGTCAAGTTTGGTAAGCTATCAAATGGTGATGGGGTTAAGTATCTTGTCTCACATCGCTCATGAGAAGATGTGAAGGACATACTATAATACGCTAAAACTTCCAAATTGTTACAGTTTTCTTAAACTCAAACTATTATGGGCTGGGCTGGGTTGGTGGTGAATCTGAGAAGACAATGTCGTGCAGACCAATATGGATTGGCTTAAAGCAAAGAAAGTATTACAAAGTATATGAATGGACAGCATCTGCACTGACATTTCTGATGCACTAAACACTTGAGCAATTCATGACGATGATCACTTCTAGCTTTGACCAGTGCTCGGGACCTGCTATAATAAAATTACAGCAGGTCCCGCTGTAATGCCCTTTATGGGTAATAAAAAATTTTATTTTTTATTTTTCAAAATTATATAGTATTTTTCATAACAAACCCAATGGTATTTTTTTGTTTGAAACAAAAATCAAATTCGTTGTAATCAAAACATCGAATATTTTGAGTTTATATTAGATGGTCTAGAATTGTCGTGTCTTTTTCATGTTGAATTTGATTTTTGTTTCTAACAAAAAATATATGGTTGTATTCGTTGCCATGAACACTACATATTTATGATTTTTAAAAATAAAAATAAAAAATTTTAATGCCTAAAAAGTGCATTACAACGGGACCTACTGTAATTTTCCCAGACACCCAGCTTTGACATGGTCTCTGGATGATTAGTTAATTGCCTTAATATACACATATTTTATATTTATAGCTGTCATTGAAATAATCACTCTTAATAAACCCCCAGACTTAAGGGTCACAAGCACAACAAGCTGACTTAATTAGATTTGTATTCACACCAAGGTTGTTAGATTCCTTGCAAAACCAACTGGGTTTCACCTGATTCCTCACCAAACATCTAAAAAGGGTCACTTTCTAATCAAATTTTTTAAATTCACCTGATGATGGTCGATAAACCCTAGTTTAATACAGTCTTGTATTTGATAATTCATTTCTGTGTACTCTATCCTTTTGTCAGTCTGACATAAGTTGTAACTTTAGCCATACAATCAATCAATCAATCAATCAATTACAATATATAAAGTTCATAGATTTCCCGTGTTCTCGCGGCGAGTTGAGCATCTTTTATATACTCTCTCGATTGCTCTTTGTTTTGTGGTGCAAGTTGACAGGCAAAACGGCGTCGTTTTTCCATGCCTCTTTTGTTTGTTGGTTCGACTGTATTGCACTCGCGCGTCATGGCACAAGTTACAATGACTGTCTTTGCAACTGCTACTACTTTTCACATTGCTTTGCAGGTGTTACTACGTTTCCACCTACGCTCGCAATACGACGTCGTTTGCCATTGCATTGGAGCCAAAACGACATCGTCTGTCACAATTTCCTTTGAAGCATTAACCTGTGGTTCATGCATCTGATGCATCGAGTGCCTCAATATATCAATTTTATACTGATGGCTTCAATTAATTGCTTCACAGTCAGCTAGGTCTACATCAAGCAGTCATTAGTTCCATCCTTCCATTACAGTTTGTTCATCGATCTTGGCTGCGATTCATCAATCTTCGTTTTCTGCCTTTTCTCCGTGCGAGCTATTTTTTACTGTATGTTTGCATCACTTCGTCGCCCTGGGCAACTTTCGTTTGTTATCTCTTTTCTTCGTCAACTTCATTTGTTACCTCCTTTCTGCCATTGATAATCTTAGGTTCTCGCGTATGCTAGGTTCGCAGTTGTTCTTCCTTTTCAAGCTAGAGAATAGATCGTCTCAGGTTAGCCGACTTTGTTCGCCAATTTTTATTATATAGTTTTCCTCCTCAGGTTTCTGTTTGTAGTCTTTTGTTCCCTGTTTCCATTGCTCTTGCAGCTTGAGATACGATCGTCTAAAAATTTGTTGTCAGGTAAGTTCTTCACGCCTTTTCTTCATTGTTATTGCAAAAATTCCCTATTGATTTCTTCATTGGTTCATGCATCTGAGTTTAAATCATCACAAGCGAAATATGATAATCAGTGGCTTATAGTTTTAGACCACAAACTTTCGTTCTTCATTTTCCCCTTCATTTTTGTATGTATTACCCCATTTGAAATCTAAGTTGCATTGGTACTCTCACATGTTTCTAATCAGTTCTGTACTCTCTCTTCATCTTTTTAAATATTCATATTTGCATAATTTCTGCTATATAACTATAACCCAGTGATTATCAGTATAAAATTGTGATGATTTAAACTCAGTATCCCATCTTTGACTATCCACAAACTTTCGTTCTTCATTTTCCCCTTCATTTTTGTATGTATTACCCCATTTGAAATCTAAATTGCATTGGTACTCTCACATGTTTATAATCAGTTCTGTACTCTCTCTTCATCTTTTTAAATATTCATATTTGCATAATTTCTGCTATATATTCATTTAATGTTTGTCCAGCAATCTAAAATATACTCTATTTGAAAAACATGTTTATTCTTCATTGTCATCTACATTTATTCCCATTTTATTGCAGAATACCAGGCCTCAACAATGGATTATACACCATTAAGAAACTTGGAAATCGGTCAGCGCGGGAGCACGATTATTGTCCGTGTTGCAAGGATGTGGGATTCTACAAACCCATCACAACAAGACCAGCTGATGAGTGTTGACCTCATCTTTGTTGATGAACAGGTTAGTTTCTGTCAAAATTAACAAATGTTAATTTTTTTTTGCAAAAATGCAAATAGGAATGTACATTTATGAATATATCATTCCCATCATTATGTTTATGATACCTTTAGGGAACAACAATACAAGGCTCCATTAGAAAAGAAGATGCAGACAGGATAAAGGAATTCTTGCTGGAGGGACATATCTATAAAATATCAAATTTCTTTGTTGGAGCTGCAAGAAAGACTTTTAAAGTTTCAAAGCACGAGCACATTATCCGAATTGGAACATGGACCATCATATCAGAAATGTCTGATACCAAAGATGACATTCCAATGAATTGTTTTAATTTTGTGGACGACCAGGTATTAGAATCAAGATTATACAATGATGTTGAGCTTACTGGTAAGTAGATATGAGTCTGTAAAATATTATCATATATATTATAAATAATGTTGTCCTAAATAGACTGAACTAACTTTGCATACCTACAGATGTGATGGGTCACTTAACTTCTGTTTCAAGGCTTACAACAACTTTTGCTAATGGAAGGATGGTTGGTAAAAAAAACCTACTTATCCAAACTCTTAAGTAAGATTTTTGATATCTGCAAATGTTTTAATTTATCTAACAATTTGACACACACTACATGCACTGATAATAAAGTACTAAATCCAACAGCAAGACTATTCCAGTGACCTTATGGGGTAGAGTAGCTGATGAATTTATTGAAGACAATATATCAAAGATCCCTAAAAAAGATCCTATAATAATTGTCCTTACAGGAATGACTGTGAAATCATTTCGAGGTAATTTTAAAAAGTTTTCATATTTAAGTGTTTAGTCTATTGAATAAACTGAGTAAATATGTGTACTCTAATGACTATGTTTCTTAATGCACAACACTGTCAAGTACATCAGCCACCAAAATTTACCTTAATCTGGATATAGTAGAAGTTCACAAATTCCGCAGCAAGTAAGTTCAATGCATTATTTATTCAAAATCCATTTAAAAACACAGAGAATTTGACTTGCACACTTGCTTCAACAACTAACAATAAGTTCTCCATGAAGTCTTTCTTATCCAAATGAGGTAACAATTCTAGATGATTCACATGCCTCTGAAACACCCAGCACACATAATGATCACAAGACAATTTCAGAACTGCTCTCTCTCGATAAAAAAACAAATATGGTTAAATCGACTACTACTTTTGTTATTAATAATGTCATACTAAGTATATATAATATCTCAAATTGATGACAGGGCAAAAAATTCATTACTGTCGCATCGATAGCAGAGATAGACGCATCAAAGGGCTGGTGGTATAATGCATGTCCAAAATGTAAGGTCGGTATCAGCAACTATCAAGGAAAAATGTCCTGCAACAAGTGTGGACCAACAGAGAAAATGCCAATCCCATGGTAAAAATTTATTGTTGTGACCATAAATTATCAAATTTAATGTTTATTCAACCTTAAAAACGTCGTTATTTGATCTTTGAAACTAGGTACAAAGTAAATGTCAATGTCACTGATGGAATACATGGTGCTAAATTTCTCCTCTTCGGGAAACATTTTGAGAGACTAATCAACATACCAGCGGGCACTTTGTCTGAACTTCCAACTTCTGTTAGAACAGAAGTTCCGGAAATCATGCAAAATTTGTATGGCAAAACATACAACTTCACTGTTTCCATTAATGAGAGGGACAACAACTCTGATATCTTAACATTTAATGTCTCTCAAGTTTATGAAGATGAAAAGCTAATGACAAATGATGCGATGAAAAGGAAGGCACTTCTGGAACCTTCACAGTGCCAAATTTTGGAAACTGATGGGGATAATGCTATGGGGAATAACTTTCTGCACAATGTTGCAAAGAACAAGCGAAAAAGGTCAGTCGCATTTTTTCCTCAGAAAAATACAATGAAGTTATACACTATCGAACAATTACATGTTTTCCTATTCATCTATGTATTTGCCTTGATTGTTTCTACATTAAATGCTGTGAAAAGGGATCTCCCTAACTTTAATTTGTGATAACATTTTTTAATATTGTTCACAACACAGGGATGTCGTGAAAGAGGAGAAGAAAAACTTCCTTGCAAAAAATAAACGTCGTGCAGATCTTTGAAGACCATCGCTGCAAAAAGGAAATCTTAAAAATTGAACATGTTTAGTAAGCCATGATTCCACTTTTGTTTTTGTTGTATATAGACTTCCAAAAATGGCCAAGTAGGCAAATATTTGGTCTCCTGAAGAAAAAACTTATATTGCTATGTCCTGCCTGGAATTCTGCACAGAGCTTTTGTGAAAGACAGTTGTTTTTGGTTATATTAACTTCTAAGTTGTTTAATGAACTTCTCCATGTATATACTTGACAATTATTATAATAATTATTATAACTTCTATAAAGCATTCTCATAATTCATATAGTCTGAATTTTAAACGAATTGTAAATTATAATCCATCCTTCCAATAACTTGGTTTCTTAAAATAATTTGAATTTTAAGGAATTGTCAAAGTTTAATATATTTGATAGCTCGAGGCATATGTGTGTATGTTTGCATCTGCTTCTTTGCATATATGCACCTCAATTGTTCTTACACACACATATGGCAACACCCTAAACCCTTTACCGGAACACCAATTACAATTAGCATTGATTACGTTTCCCACTACTTTTCCATTTCTCCAGTGCAAATAAGTTTTATTTCTTGCTCCCTTTTCTATGACTACTTTTACATGATTTTTGGGAAAAAACCACTATACTATATTTTTATATCTTTGTAATATGAGACATATCAAAACAAAAAGCATGGAAAATATTTTATATGCCACAATAAATCGCTTTGTAAATTGAAATAGTATGATTTTCCAAAATATGTAACTGAGCAAATACATTCCTAAATGGTGCTGTACAATAATTATGAGCGAACTATTCTCTAGGCAACGATGGTAATAAATAGCTTTGTAATGTAACCAGCCACACAAAACAAGAAACTAACCCATCTGACTGGCTGACCAATCAGTCTGTATTACGATTGGGTGAAAATCAATCCAATCCAATAACGTCAACAACTGAATCACAGATTTCAAAGCCAAACAATTAACCACGGTTAAATAGACTCAACGACACAGTAAATAACATGATCCAACATTTAAACCCTGGCCACAAAACTCCTTCATCTACTTCTTATCTTCTTCAGATCTACCAAAAAAGGACAAAACTGCATAATTTAAGATACTTCATCGGCATACCAGGTCAGATTTATTCATCTATACTTTCTTTACCAGATAATATAAATTTATATTTTTAGATAAAGTTAGTGTCAATAATATACTTGATTTCGACGCATCCATTTCACAGATCCGTTTTTGTATATTTCCTTTTTTTTTGTTCAAATGGAAGAAAGTGATAAATGTATGGAAAATCGATAAAAACTTAAAACTCAATATAAACATGTATGCGTAAGTGCTAAAAATAAAATCTTTGAAGGTAGAGGAAAAATTAAAAACCTTCCTTAAATATTCGTAATGCAAATAGAAAACGCAGCATAGTTATTCGTGTTGTTAGTAGTTGAATTTTGAATCGTTTCGTTTCTCTCTTACAATGATGTATTGTGCCAAACTTTTTGCTATCAATTTTATTTTGTATCATGTTGTTGCCTATCCGTTATCTATTCACTTTATCCGGGGTTTACATTTTCGATGATTTTTTTTTGGTTTAGTTAGTCCATGTTGTCCTTTATTTCTGCACTTGCCGATCCCAGACTAAGAAAAAAATGAAGGTCAGGATGATCAACCAAGACCGTCCGCATTTCATAAAGCCCATTAACGACGATTTTGGGAAAGAATTTGTACGATCATCTAACTCATTGATTTTACATATGCTATTCGAATAGAAACTAATAGTTTAAAAATATAATATTTTCCTCATAGCTTATTCCTTTGAAGTTCATGCGCCACTTGGAACCAACAAATGATCTAACTGCACTGATAAGAAGTCCAACATCAAAGAACTATTATGTCAGGATTGACGGGAGAAAGATTGAAAACAATTGGGCACAATTTGCAGTGGACCATGATCTTCATCTACATGACATTCTGATGTTCGAATACACAGACAATATGATATTCAAATTAATGGTTTTCGATTCAGATGGTCTTGCAAAGGAATTTCGACAACCAGGTAAGCAATGTCCATCACATTACAATATTTGCTCCTTTAACTCTGGATAACACTTTGTATTTGCATGACACATTTAAGTCCTTTTCATTTCAAACAACACTTACAAAATTTACAATGCAGATGAAGACGTCCCAAAAGAAGCGAATAAGCCAAAGTTCAAAGCCATTATGACACCTTCAACTCTGAGAGACAACAGATTGGTCATTACCAATAAATAATACAAAAAGCAAATACATTTAATCTCATATTATGCATCTTCATTATATTATTACTTTTTTAAACCTAATATCTTTCTCTGCAGCTCATCCCAATAGCTTTTGCAAGATCAACTAACCTAGCAGACAAAGTCGACAACACTGAAGTAATTCTGATGAATGAAAAGGGACAACATTGGACCGCACATCTTAAAAAGAAGAGATCACGACCAGTTGTCTATATCGGAATTGGATGGACAAGATTCATGGCTGATAATGACTTGAAAAAAGGCAATTCTTTTGTCATGAAACTGCTTGACAATGGTGTGAGACCAACATTTCTTATTCAAAGTAAGTTCTGCTAAAAAAATAAAAATTAGTCAGAAAAAAAGTTTTCATCCTGTTATATATTTTACAGTAACTTTATTTTCATCTTGCTTGATGTTCATATTCATTTATTAAAAACTTTTTTTCTCTGTAGAGGAGGTACTCCACGCATGAAAAGCAACTATCTTATCAAAGAAACGATGGCATCCTTCCAAGTTAAATGTAATCCTGGAAATATTCTTATTACCTTAGCTTGGGTACTAACTTATGTTATGGATGTTGTAATAGACCATCAATGTCGTTCAATATTAGCATATTATGATGGCTGCTTGGGCCCTAATCTTTCTATGTGTTTCTACTAAACATTTCGTATGTGTTTCTACTAAGCATTCCAGGTTCCTCAACTACAGTTTTTCTTTTTCCTACTTGGATTTTTAATAGTTTAGTTTTTCAACGTCACGATCAACAACCCAACACAAGCTAATTGACATTATTTAAGTATGAACACCACGATGATGGAACTTGCCTTCCTGCCTATTAATTTTTTTACAAACGTAACCAAGTCAATACAATAAACTTTTTCAAAAACATCAATAACAATTACAATAAGTTTATCCATCGTAGATTTGAAAGACTTTTTGTTCGTAGTTCTTCACTGCACAATCAGACATTGAGAACAACATTATTAAAGACAAACTTAAAAAATAACATGGAACAGACTCTAATAATTATCATTTACAAAATAACTGTGATTATTAATGACTGTAATAATTATCACTAAATAATCATTATTCATGAATTACAGTATATGAAGTCTATTTTGTCGTGAATAATTATCGCTAAATATGGCTAATTATATATAATACATATTCTAAATTTCAGTATAATACTTTGTGTCATTTTCTAATAATGTTCATTCTTAAATGATCTTTATATATTGTAATTGATTAAAGCCCCTATCTAAAATGGGCCAATTTAATTGGGCTTATAAATGCCAGCAAATTGCAAACTAATAAATTGGCCTTTCATTAAAACGACAACTGCTTCCATTTATCTTAATTAATGTTTGACAATCGTCAACTCAAAGATCACGCAGATCTCAATACTTCATATGAAGCTATAGCTACGGAGTTCATCGACGGAGCTTATTACGACCTAACCATTGCAGACGCTGTGACATAAAATTCAATTACCGTTCTTCAATATTCTCTAGAATCCGCGTATGGTAGTGGATTTCATGCGCCCTCCAAAATCCCTTGGGTTTTGTTAACATCCTTCTAATAGGTATGAATTTCTTCATCCTCTTAAGCTCAATTTTACTTCCATTGGTTGTTATGAGCTCAAATAGGTATATCAATTATTCCTCATTGCTTGCCCTTTTTATGTTCTTCTTCACCCAGATTTTACAATCTTAAAATTGCAGATGTTTTGGTTCTCTTCTTTTATTTACATCTTTGCCCTGTATGTTATCAACAAAAAAAACTCATCAATATTCATATAGGCACAGCTGTCTATCGAATCCTCTCTCTAACAGTAGCTAGGCATTCTGCATTTTTCTGCATAGATTTGGAATAAAAAATATTTCTCTCTACCACACAAAAAAATACATATTACCAAGTTTAAGAATTCTGTTCTTTTCAACGGCAAGGAAAATAAGATAGTAATTAGATACAGGATAATGAAGTAAGTCACATTGAGTAGACACATAAAAGTAAAATAAGATAGTAAGTCACATTGAAAAATTACAGAGCATATAATTTTTTTTCTCTTTCAACAAATAAAAGGTGAATTATAGTAGCCTGTTGGTCAGGTAACCCGCACAAGATCTTGAGGTCAAAGGTTTTATTCTCATCAGGGAGGGTTGAGATATAAGTAGTTTCCATCGGCTGTGGTGACCTTAATACCCCTCGAACATGGCTTAACGTATGTGTGGCCTATGACCTTTCAAAAAATAAATTTCGAATCTTATCCGCAACTATTAAATGTCAACTAATACTTATAATTAAATAGAGCCATTATGCTTTTCGTCAGTTTCTAATAAATCTCATTCCTAAAATATTATAAAGGCCCATGTCTAAAAAGGGCCTATCATAATTGGGCTTACAAGTACCAGCAATAGTAAAAAGTAAAAACTGATAAACAAAACCTTCCTCCATTTATTTTCATTCGAGGTTCACGATCCATCTACTCCAACATTCTTAAGATTTCATTCCCTCTTACGAAGCTGTACAAAAGAACTCCATCTACGGAGGTTGCAATAAATCACCCATTCCAAAAGAAGTGTCAGAAATTTTATGTCCGTTCTCTCCCTAATCTGCAAAATCTGCTTTTCATTGAGGATTTCGTGAGCTTTGAAGAATCCGTTGCCTTTCTTAACATACTTTTAATTGGTAAGAATTGCTTCACCCTGTTCACCTATAATTTTACTTCCCCTCACTATTCTCAGCTCAAATTGGTTTATCGATTGTTGCTCAACGCTTTCCATTTCTTATTTCTTCCACACCCAAATTTTATAAATAACCATGACTAATTGACAAATTACAAATGTTGCCCTTCTAAAATTTAATTTCTTTCCAGTCTTTAAAATGGTTTCAATAGTTTTTTCTTCATAATACATTCGCTGATAAATGTGATGGTTTTATTAGATACCATTTTTCTTGGAAGCATGTTGAATTGTAATATAGTAACTGCTCTAATGCCTTTACGATGATAAAGAAGTTCATTTCATGAGCAAAGTCTTGCAATCTCCATCTCGAAAGCCTATTTGTTTGATGACCTTACGATCTATTCGACCCTTTTCACATCCTTCTACTCTTTTATTTCAACATCTTTGCCCTGTGTCTTATCCTATTTATTTGACGACCTTATGATATATTCGACCCTTTACACATTCTTCTACTTTTTTATTTCAACATCTTTGCCCTGTGCCTTATTAAGACAAAAACCATTTCTATTGATATCAGCACTCGTGTTTGCCCTGTGTCTTTTCAAAACAAAAATAATTTCTATTGATATCAGCACTCGTGTTATGCAGATTCATAACTATTTAGTTAGGCAAAACATTTTTGCAATCTACACATCTCTGCAAAAAACCAAAACATTCTCTGCTTTTATATTTGTTGACTTTAAATTTAGTTTACTAAATTTTACCAATTCTTATAAAATTTAATATACTTCTGTGAAATATTAGCTTACGTTGTCATATTTATTGACAGCCCCCAGCCCCTTCTATATTCGAAGCAGTTATTCATCCACCAAAAATTGCCTACCTGCAAAACATTCTCATTGTAATTCATTCCAGGTTTGTTTTCTAAACTCTATCATTTCGTATAAGTTAAATAATAAATATTTACAATGTTTTCATGAATCATGAGAATTTCTCAGAGTCTATCTCCTATTCCTTTCATGAATTTTGCCTCATCTATTATATACTCTAAACATGAAATAAGAAACTTATGCTATTATATACTGTAAAAATATTTTAAATTTACATAATTTTATAGTGCATATAATTCTACGATGGAGATTCGAGAATCAACCAAGCTTAATAGAATGAGGCGCAAGATGTTAATTGATGAAAAAAAGAGACACAGAACAAACCCTACAGAATTGGAAGCTTCATCTTCGTCTGTGCGACCTGCTAGCAAGCGACATAAACCCTACACCGCAAGTACAGTTTATCAGTTGAATACTTCCTCTGAAATACATGTAATTGGGTCAGAAACAGTGACGTTAAACCTAGGGCAACCTTCATATACTTGTCAATTCTGTGGAGCTATATTTTGGTTTTCAGAGCGTCTAAAATCATCCTCCAATTATCATCCAGTATACTCACTTTGTTGTAGACAAGGACGCATCAAATTACCTCCATTCAGTGAACCTCCACATCCATTGAAACAGTTGATGGATTATGGAAGAGACAGATGTTCAAAATTATTTCGTGACAACTTGAGAATGTACAATTCTATGTTCGCATTTACATCTACCGGCGGAAAAATTGACAAGGAAATAAACCGAGGTCAAGGGCCATATGTTTTTAAAATCAATGGCCAAAACCACCCTTTGATAGGATCACTTCTGCCACTAGATGGACAAAGACCACAATTTGCTCAGCTCTATGTTTACGACACAGAAAATGAAGTCTCCAATAGAGTAGCAGCTCTTTCAAGATCTGCTCTCAATGTTGCAGTCCAAAATGATATTGTTTCTCAATTAATACAAATGTTTGATCAGGTAAATCATTTGGTCAAAGCTTTTCGAATGGCCAGAGATAGAATTCACAGTGGAGATGAGCGGACTTTCTCATTGTGCTTATCATCTAGAAGACATGGGGACAGCTCGCAGTATAATGCTCCAACACTACCAGAAATGGCAGGATTGATAGTGGGTGACATTGGCAGTACAGATGAGGGCCGGGACATTATTGTTGACCAACAGGGACAGGGATTAAAACGTATAAATGATCTGCATCCTTCGTTCATGGCAATGCAATATCCTATATTGTTTCCGTTTGGAGAGGATGGATACAGGCTGAATATTCCATATCAACATAATGGTAACTCTCCTAAATTGAAACGAGGATACGTTACAAGACGTGAATTCTATGCCTACATGTTACAACAAAGAAAGAATGGTGGTGGGTTACTAATTAGTGGGGGCAAATTATTTCAACAATATATAGTGGATGCTTTTACATGCATAGAAGATGAGAGATTACGATATATTCGTTTTAAGCATCAACAAGACCATTATAGATGTGAAATATATAAGGGTATTCAAGATGCATTTCTCCGAGGTGATGTGAGAGCAAATTCTATTGGCAAGCGTGTCATCTTACCATCGAGCTTTACAAGTGGCCCTCGCTATATGATTCAAAACTATCATGATGCAATGGCAATATGTAGGTCTAGGGGAAACCCAGATTTATTTATCACTTTTACATGCAATGTTCAATGGATAGAAATACAAGATGCATTGGCTCTTATACCAGGTCAAAAGCCAAGAGACAGACCAGATATCATTGCCAGAGTCTTTCATATGAAGCTTAATGTGTTTATGAATGATATTCAAAAAGGAAACCACTTTGGAAATGTTGTGGGAGCTATTTACACTGTTGAGTTCCAAAAGAGAGGTTTGCCTCATGTTCACATAATTATCTGGCTGCACCAAAGTGATAAATACCCAACGCCAGATGACATTGACAAAATTATATGTGCGGAGATACCAGACAAAGAAACAGAACCAGATTTGTACAAGGTTGTTTCTAAATTCATGATCCATGGACCATGTGGGAATGCAAACTCCAAAGCGCCATGTATGAAAAATGGGAAATGTATCAAACATTTTCCCAAGAAGAATTGCAGAGAGACTACTATTGGTGAGGATGGATTTGCCATTTATAGAAGAAGGGCAGATGACAATGTAGTGGTTAAGGCTGGAGTTGAAATGGACAATCGTTTTGTTGTGCCTTACAATAAAAAACTACTTCTGAAATATGATGCACATATAAATGTTGAGTGGTGCAGTCGTTCAAGGTCGATAAAGTATCTCTTTAAATACGTGAATAAAGGACCAGATCGAACAAGAGCTTTCCTACAAGAAAGGACGCACACAACTGCTCAAAATACAGCTGCTGATAATGAAGTTATTGATGAGATAAAGACCTATCTTGATTGTAGGTATTTGACTGCATATGAATCAGTGTGGAGAATTTTTGAATTTCATATTCACCACAAGTTCCCAACTGTTCTTAGCTTAACAATTCACATGCCTCTAATGAACAACGTAGTTTTCAGAGGAAATATCCAAGTTGACAGAGTATTACAGCAGCCCGGAATTGAGAAAACTATGTTGACCGAATGGATGTTTACAAACACAAACTGTGAAGACGCTAGACAGCTAACATATGCTGAGTTTCCAGCTTTTTGGAGGTGGGACAACACAGACAAAATATGGTTTCGAAGAAAAAGAGGACATTGCATTGGCAGAATTTCATATGTTCATCCATCAGCAGGAGAGGTTTATTATTTAAGAATGTTGTTATCTCACATCAGAGGGGCCACAAACTTCATTGATATGAGGACAATTAATGGAAGTGTTTATGAAACCTTCAAAGAAGCTTGTAATGCAATGGGTTTAATTGGCAATGATCGGGAGTGGAACGAAGCTATCAAAGAAGCTGCAGAATGGGCAACCACACATGAAATTAGGGATTTGTTTGTCACAATGCTACTGTATTGCGAGGTTGCAGATGCCACAAAGTTGTTTGCTGATAATGTAGCATGCTTGCAAGAAGATATAATTTACAGGCTTACAACAGAAAATGGGATGCTGGAAACAAATTTTTCAGAAGAAGAAATAATAGATGCAGTGCTTATAGAGGTAGAAAAGTTGCTAAAGAGAAGTGGCTCATCACTTGCTGAGAACAGACTTCCACAGCCAACAAATAAAATTGTCCAAGATTTGGGTAATACTATATTAACAGAAGAACTATCTCATAACATAGGTGAACTTCGGTATCAAAGTCTTCACTTCATAGAGCAGATGAATGATGATCAAAAAACAGTGTACAACGCAGTTACAGAAGCTGTCAACAGAGACATGGGAGGCTTATTCTTTATTTATGGTCATGGCGGAACTGGAAAAACATTTCTTTATAATGCAATTATAAGCAGTTTACGTTCGCAAGGAAAAATTGTCCTTGCGGTGGCATCTTCTGGAATAGCATCACTACTATTGCCTGGTGGAAGAACTGCGCACTCAAGGTTCAAAATACCGATTGATATACATGCTGAATCAAGCTGTCATATTAAGAAAGGGACTCACCTAGCAGACCTTATTAAAAGAGCATGTCTTATTGTCTGGGATGAAGCGCCAATGACCCATCGCCATTGTTTTGAAGCATTACACAGATCTCTGAGTGATATATTTGACTGTGATGACGAAACAAACGCTAATCAATGTTTCGGAGGAAAAATAGTTCTACTTGGTGGAGATTTTAGACAAATTCTTCCTGTGGTTATTAAGGGTTCAAGACATGATACTATCAAAGCTTGTATAACACAATCATCATTGTGGCGTCATTGCAAGATTTATATTCTGAAACAGAATATGAGGTTGAAAGATGTTGGTTTATCAAATGAAGAAAAAGCAGATCTCAGTCATTTTAGTCAGTGGCTTATTAACATTGGGGAAGGTAGGGCCGAAACAATCAAAATAAAAGACGATGAGGAATGCCCAACCTGGATAAAAATACCCGAGTCCTTATTAATAAAATCTGCAAAAGGCGATATTGAGGATTTGATTACAGAGACATATAGTGGTTTGCTATCTTCGTACAATGACTTCGAGTATTTAAAAGAGAGAGCCATCATCACCGGCACAAATGAGGCAGTTGATATGATAAACACACATGTTTTGAAAATGATACCCACTAAACAGAAAACATATCTCAGTTTTGACTCAATATACAAAGTCGCTGGTGCTTCGGATGATGATGATCTGCTCTACCCAACTGAATTTTTAAATTCACTGTCATTCAACGGCATTCCCAACCACGAGCTTCAGTTGAAGGTTAATACACCTGTGATGCTATTACGAAATTTAAATCAAACCTGCGGTCTGTGTAATGGAACTAGACTAATGATCACAAGATTGGGAGAAAAAGTGATCCAGGCAACAGTTATCACAGGTAGTCATGTGGGTGACAAAGTATGTATTCCAAGGATAATAATGTCTGCAACCGAATATAAGTGGCCTTTCACAATCAGGCGTAGACAATTTCCTTTACGATTGTCCTACGCAATGACTATAAATAAAAGCCAGGGTCAAACCCTGGAAAAGGTTGGGTTATATCTTCCTAGACCAGTTTTCTCACATGGTCAATTGTACGTTGCTGCATCGAGAGTGACATGCTATAAAGGACTAAAGATCTTGATAGCAGGACAAGAAGAAGAAAATTCCATGTACACAAAAAATATTGTATATGATGAAGTTTTTGACGATCTCCACACAAGGTTTGAGCTTTTTATGACTAATAATCATAAATTTATATCAATTGCCATTTAACAGAAAAACTAACAGTTTCAAAATATTTTCAGTCATTGATCAATGAATATAGACGCCAAAGCCAAGAGCTGAATTTCAGCCAAGAAGATCAAAGTTGAAAATCAACAAAAGAGTTCAAATTGTGGTCTACGAAGACAATGTCTATAACCAACTGAATTCAGCAGAAAAAGGTATGTACTTATTATACAACACTCTAGATAACACCAACTAAGTCTTTCTATTATAAATCCCACATAGCCAAAAAAATAACCCACTTCCATTATCTTTTCATGAAATTCTATAAGCCTCAAAACTTACCAATTGCTTACATTATTATTTCAGTACAGCAACAATAAATATGCAAAAACTGGGTCATTTCAATTACAACCACGGCGTGGAATAACATGCTTCCTGACAAGATCAGGAAAATCAATATGAACCCTTTACGAAGTTGCATAGTATACAATGTGTGGACATGTCAAATATCGACTCCAATCAATGAAATCAAGGTCAAACCTTCAAATTCGATTCAGTTTCTTCATTTAATATTAAATAAGACTGTCTTTAACTATTACTTTATGTACTACTGCAGTGGACATCGCACCAACCTTATTGTTGAAAGCACACAAATCATTGTCAACAACCAGGAAGCAGGTAATCTATTCATCTTCTTTTTACAAAAAATAAACTTTGTGCAAGATCATTTCAACGGAGAAAGTTGATCTTCCTCTTTACAAAATTTTGATATGTTGTCTAATTAAATTGGTTACAGTTTGCGCAAGTATCCAACAAAAAACAAGGGTTAATGAAACAATTTACTACAGCCATTTATGGAACTTTAATGTCTTTCAAAGCATAATGTTAAATTCTAAATGGAATCAATATGATTCACAGATCTTCCAAACGATAAAGATATGAGAAACCATCTGGATTATGATCCTGTGCAATCATCCTCTAAGGTAGTTGCTTACTCTGTCAGTTTCTTAAAAGCAATTTTATAGCCTCCAAACATTTTATTTTAAAGCATGCGGTGATTTTTTCAGCAGGCTATCCTTCAGTAGAAGGAAAAATGAAAAATAGTAAGTTGTGTCCATGCATGAGTATGATTAATAAAAGATTTTGGTTGCATCATTTTGAGGATCTGCATACAAGGTTTGAGCTTTTTACGACTCTAATATTCACAAATTTATATCAACTGCCATTTAACAAAAAAACTAACAGTTTCAAAATATTTTCAGTTATTGATCAATGAATATAGACGCCAAGCCAAGAGCTGAATTTCAGCCAAGAAGATCAAAGTTGAAAATCAACAAAAGAGTTCATAACCAACTGAATTCAGTAGAAAAAGGTATGTGCTTATTATACAAAACTCTAGATAACACCAACTAAGTCTTTCTATTATAAATCCCACATCCCCAAAAAATAACCCACTTCCATTATCTTTTCATGAAATTCTATAAGCCTCAAAACTTACCAATTGCTTACATTATTATTTCAGTACAGCAACAATAAATATGCAAAAACTGGGTCATTTCAATTACAACCACGGCGTGGAATAACATGCTTCCTGACAAGATCAGGAAAATCAATATGAACCCTTTACGAAGTCGCATAGTATACAATGTGTGGACATGTCAAATATCGACTCCAATCAATGAAATCAAGGTCAAACCTTCAAATTCGATTCAGTTTCTTCATTTAATATTAAATAAGACTGTCTTTAACTATTACTTTATGTACTACTGCAGTGGACATCGCACCAACCTTATTGTTGAAAGCACACAAATCATTGTCAACAACCAGGAAGCAGGTAATCTATTCATCTTCTTTTTACAAAAAATAAACTTTGTGCAAGATCATTTCAACGGAGAAAGTTGATCTTCCTCTTTACAAAATTTTGATATGTTGTCTAATTAAATTGGTTACAGTTTGCGCAAGTATCCAACAAAAAACAAGGGTTAATGAAACAATTTACTACAGCCATTTATGGAACTTTAATGTCTTTCAAAGCATAATGTTAAATTCTAAATGGAATCAATATGATTCCCAGATCTTCCAAACGATAAAGATATGAGAAACCATCTGGATTATGATCCTGTGCAATCATCCTCTAAGGTAGTTGCTTACTCTGTCAGTTTCTTAAAAGCAATTTTATAGCCTCCAAACATTTTATTTTAAAGCATGCGGTGATTTTTTCAGCAGGCTATCCTTCAGTAGAAGGAAAAATGAAAAATAGTAAGTTGTGTCCATGCATGAGTATGATTAATAAAAGATTTTGGTTGCATCATTTTGAGGATCTGCATACAAGGTTTGAGCTTTTTACGACTCTAATATTCACAAATTTATATCAACTGCCATTTAACAAAAAAACTAACAGTTTCAAAATATTTTCAGTTATTGATCAATGAATATAGACGCCAAGCCAAGAGCTGAATTTCAGCCAAGAAGATCAAAGTTGAAAATCAACAAAAGAGTTCATAACCAACTGAATTCAGTAGAAAAAGGTATGTGCTTATTATACAAAACTCTAGATAACACCAACTAAGTCTTTCTATTATAAATCCCACATCCCCAAAAAATAACCCACTTCCATTATCTTTTCATGAAATTCTATAAGCCTCAAAACTTACCAATTGCTTACATTATTATTTCAGTACAACAACAACAAATATGGAAAGACTGGCTCATTTCAATTACAACCACGACGTGGAATAACATGCTTTTTGACAAAGATTAGGAAAATCAATATGAACCCTTTAAGAAGTCGCATAGTATACAATGTGTGGACATGTCAAATATCGACTCCAATCAACGAAATCAAGGTCAAACCTTCAAATTCGATTCAGTTTCTTCATTTAATATTAAATAAGACTGTCTTTAACTATTACTTTATGTACTATTGCAGTGGACATTGCACCAACCTTATTGTTGAAAGCAGAAAAATCATTGTCAATAACCAGGAAGCAGGTAATCTATTCATCTTCTTTTTACAAAAAATAAACTTTGTGCAAGATCATTTCAACGGAGAAAGTTGATCTTGCTCTTTATAAAATTTTGATATGTTGTCTAATTAAATTGGTTACAGTTTGCGCAGTATCCAACAAAAAACAAGGGTTGATGGAACAATTTACTACAGCCATTTAAGGAACTTTAATGTCTTTCAAAGCATAATGTTAAATTCTAAATGGAATCAATATGATTCGCAGATCTTCCAAACGATAAAGATATGAGAAACCATCTGGATTATGATCTTATGCAATCATCCTCTAAGGTAGTTGCTTACTCTGTCAGTTTCTTAAAGTGCAATTTTATAGCCTCAAACATTTTCTTTTAAAGCATGCGGTGATTTTTTCAGCAGCCTATCCTTCAGTAGAAGGAAAAGTGAAAAATAGTAAGTTGTGTCCATGCATGAGTATGATTAATAGTTTTTTTTGCCTTTTGATTTATTTCTTGACTATGTTACATAGCTGCTTTTTTTATGTCCTTCCTCCTCAACATTCTAAGTCAGATCTTCAAATGCTGGTTTTGTTGTTAGTAGTTTTTTGAAAAGAGTGAAATCAAGATTTTGGTTGCATCATTTTACGACTTTTTTTACTTTCTTCTATATTCAACTCTCTGGATCTTCAGTTGGATTACGTCTAAAAAATTTTCTATTGTTTATTGTTGCAGATTTATATTTGACTCACTTTAGTCCTTTGCCACCATGGATGATCTAGACAACCAAATCATGCCTGAAATTCTTACAGTACACTTGTAGTCATTCAGCCCTCATCTGTTGAGATCAATTTTTCTTCCTTGCAAAACCTCAGGATCTAAGTGCAATGAATAATATGAAACTGTAGATGTTATCATATTTCATTGCTTTATTCAGGTGGCCCATATTCATTTATTAGTAGCAATGAACTGATTGTCTCAAAAAGCATTTTTTGGCTCTCATCTTTGCAAGCCTTCTCTTGCTCGCTCTTCATCATCTCTCTGGGTTTTTTGCTATTATTTGCTGGATTGATGGTTGCTGTCGTGTATGCTGGTTTTATTCAATCAAGTGACTTAGTTGATTTTTAAGAAGCACAAAGCATAATAGTGTCGAATGCGGCAACAATACTCCAAGGGAAGCTCGGGGGAATATGCCTTTCATTCAAAAACATTATTGTGTGCTCATGGGGCTCAACAACGTTTCTTCTCATTATGTATTGTAACTCTCGAAGGTTCACAACTTATTTGTCGAATGTATAAAGAAGGAGGTTTCCTATTAACTGAACTTCATTCGTGCACATCATTATGTTATGCTCTCTTCATTGCATTTGTCCTATTTTATGTTCCACAACTTTTTTCAGGTTAATTTTTCTTCTTCATGTGATACTATTGACTTCTCAACTTTAAGAGCATACATAATATTTTTCTAGATCATAGTATATCTGCATGCTCCTCATGGATTACAGATCTATTAATTGGTTTAATTCAAGCTCTCCATTTGTTTCTTTTAACTTACATGAGGTATGCGATCCTTTTAAATTGAGATATTATATAACAAAAATTCCTCCCAGATATGCTCAGGAAATTAGATAGTGTCTCTATATTAATATACCAATATTGCCCCATTAACAAAACAAGAATCATAACAGTGCTATAATAATAAATTAAAAATCGACCATGATTATCAACTGAATTCCAACCAAGTGGCAAACTAAAAACATGAAAAATCCACTTAATGCAAACTAAGCATCAACAAACGTCCACTCCGGTAATTAAAACTCACTACACACAATCCCACACATCAAACAATAACTTCTTCTTACACAGTGATAAGATTAAAAAACAGAGCAGTCAAAAAAATATTACGAAAGCCAATGCAAGATTAAAGGTCAGGATTTGGACACATTAAGGATAAAAAACAAAGTACAAGATCATAGGCATTTAAAAACGCCATCCTCCTTTGCAATAACCACCATCAGATATCAAAATCTCAACAATTACCAACAGTCGGGTAGATTCCATGGAGTAAAGATCCTGCAGAAGGGAAAACAAACAACTTTCAGCTCCTTTTATAAGGTATGTCCACCATATAAATTATCAACAGTGCTAACCAAATCTCATGAAAAATTATTACACCTTACTACAGATAATGGTTGTTATTTGAACTCCTGCACGACTTCTTCTATGAAATATTCTTAGATCAGAAACATATCTACAAGATGAAAAATAAAAAGAAATAGCTTTCTCAAAATTTAATCATCTTTACTACAGTTCACATTCACCATCAAAACATGCAATCTACTATAAAACCACATTCATCATTCTTATAGCTTTGAAATTATTCATGAATATATGTACCTCAGAATAATTTTCTTTAACTTTATCTCAGGATTAAGCAAGAATGTTCACATCAACAATACAACGAAAACTACAAGCTCAAAATATATTTGGAAGGAGACATCAGGATGCAATCAATGCATTGGATTGGATTGCTATGCAGCTAGAATCAGTTGCAACGGACGAGGGAGATCTAACAGAAAAAGAAATGAAGTTCTTGATTCAGAATGTAGAGCAAGTATGCAAGGAAAAAAGTGCCTTACAAACATCTCTCGAATGGGAAAGGCATGACTGCGAAAATTTTGAAAATCTGTGCCAATCTTGCGAAAACGACATCCTGATCAAGATTGATGAGGAAAAAACAGATGAATGTGTTGATGAAGAAAATAATAATGCACCATGTCAAGATTCTCACATCCACGGAAGAAGATAAGAGGAAGACGTATTTCATGCCAACGGTGAAACAATTGTACTCGCAAACATTGATATTATATCAGACCATTCTGCAAAACAGTAAGAATGCATTGAAATATGAAACAACAAAGAACTTCGAAGCAGGATCCAGTGTTATACGTGAGCACAGATGCCCAAACCAGCTCATAAACTTGATTGCAAAGATGGATTGGTGCAGAATTCAGATGGAAAAGTTAGCTCTAAATGCATTAACTGCTCTCAAGGTCACTCTCGAATATTCTGAGATCAAGGAAGAGAAGACGCTCAAAATTTCAGATGAAGAGACACAACAAATCAAAGAGGATGAACAAATAGAGCACGAAAATTTCATTCCAACAAACTACAATGGCCAAAAATTCATACCACTTATAGGTGAGATTTTTGATATCATGGATTTGGTAAATGATATTGCAGGCAACATGGAGCAGACAAGATCAAAATTAGAACATGAAGAAGAAGAGATGAGGAAACAAAACATACATGAAGCAGAAAGCAGTAACAGAAAATGGTCATCAACAATGTGACCAATACCACCGCCTCCTTTTGACTTCAGAGAAGAAAAATGCTCTTGACTGGTAAGATGCCCTTAAATATTTCCTTAACAAAAGCACTTAATCAATACAAAAAATATATATATAGTTTTCCCAAATATTTAAGATGATAGTATACATGAATTACGAAGTTACAGGTGTATATACGTGGAAAGATGAAAGTTGCATCAAAGATGGAGAATGTCAATGAAGCTGGCAACAAGAACAAACAATGGACAACTAAGCAAAGTGCAAAGGCCTTATTTTGTTTTTCACTATATTAGGGTAACTTACTCCACAAGCATATCTATGTAAATATGCAATGCTGAAATTATCATTTTGAAACCTTTGCAATACATTAGCTAGCTAAGAAATGAAGGAATAGACGACTAACAAAAGTGCAGAAATGTTATTTTGTTCTAACTATGTTAGTGTCAATGAATTGCCAAACATATATATGTAAATATTCAATGCTGAAAATTTCATTTTCAAAATATGCAATGCCGAAATAATCATTTTCAAAACTTTGCACTACATTAGCTATCCAAAAAATCAAACAATTGCAAACATACAGCAACTCAAACATCATCAATCAAATAAATATTCCATAAACAATGGAAAATAATTCTTCACACCAAACAAGTCAAACAAAAAATAAAATCACATTATTAAGAACATCGATAAATATTAACATTGAGAAAAAAATTAACTCCTTCCAGATTCTAAGATTCTCCGGGACCATAATTTGTTGAAAAACTTGTAGAAGACTTTCCATCACCACCACCAACATTATTGTCACACACGACAATTTGACACATCTACGACAAACATTATAAATTGAATATTATAAATATGAAATATTATTATTACACAAAGAGTGACAAAAATTACACAATTGTACCTCATACATCCTTGCGTGCAACAAATAGAACCCCGTCTCATCACAAGCACCGGCATAATCATCTAATTTAAAACCTGATCTAACACGCTGCAAACCCAACCTCAATCAGAATCTGGTCCTCGCCCCAACTAAACTTCCACGTCAAAAATACACAGAAATTGAACTTTCCGAAGAACACTTCCAAGTACAAAAACAAATTATTAAATAAAAGAGGACAATAATTTCTAACACAATAATATTCAATCACCTAATCAATTACAATATATACCACAAAAAATGGATCGTGTTCCTTCGAAACATTGCAGGATAACACATCAACAAAAGGATGACACGCGTATAAATTGACAGCCCCTTTCATAAGACCAGTGATGCCCATTTCCGTATAATCTTTCTCTTCTTTAACATCAGTAGATCATTACAAAACAAAAATGAATTGCTCAAATATCTAAAATGAACATGCTCATCATCAATTGATAAATAATATTTAAGCATACGAGTGCAACGTTCCTTGCACCAACTTTCCATAGACACGTTAGTAAGAACCGTGATTGTCCCACCGACATATTTCTTGTACTCATCTGAAAAAAAAATCCACGATGGTGCACATTGACTCTAAAACGGCACTTAAATTTCATTCTATAGACGAGAAAAAATGAAATACCCATTAACGATCAACCAAAAAATTATGACTTACAACCAACCAAAAAATTACGACACAAACATGAACTTCGGAAAGACAAAATCCAGAACGTCGACAAAAACAATTAAATAGAAACTTAACCGCCAAGAACCAAAATTTTGCACAAAATTAGCCCAAAAAAAGACAACAAATTTAAACAAAGACATAGTTAGAGATCCCTCAGAATTTAAAAAAAAAATTATATATAAACAACTTTAACAATCACAAAGAGAAACAGAGAAAAAAAAAAAAAAAAAAAACCTAAACAATTCTTAACAATGTCATGAAATCACTCACGCCGATGACGACGACCAAACGAACCTCACCAAATCACGATGACCATATCACAACACGAAGCATAGGACGTCCAAAGAAAAATGGAAGATAAAGTGGAACGAACGCAATAACTACAGGATGCCTTCCCTCAAAAAAATATCATCATTCCACCCTCAAAAATGATTTAATAAGGTACCTGACCTGCCCAACTAAGACATTAATAAAAACACAACTATTAATGCAGCCAATAAAAAAATCAAATAAATAAGGAAAAAAACCTCCGCCCATCACCTAAACAATTGGACCAAATCAGGACAATAAAAGGTCCACTCTCTCTGCAAAAAAATATCGCCCTCAATTTCTACAATATATTCCGAATAAATAATTCAGTCGTTAATTGAGGCCCATTGCCACAAGCAATTCAACTTAATTCAGGCCCATCACAAAATCTTCCCTTCATCGAAGAACAGCCCAATAAATTTCTCAACCCCAATCAGTCAATTGTGTCTTTCACACAATTTACGATGCATAGCTTTTGTTGTTCCCGTGCTTCGCACGCACGCGTCTGTTCCGTGTGTTTCAAGGGTCTACGCGACTTATGATTTTTTTTATCTTCTGCAAAATTGACAACGCGGGTCCCGACTCGTATGTTTGTCCTATCCCCTTTACCTTTGCCTTCGCAGTGCTACGGCGTCGTTTTCGAAGCTTGGAATTTTTTTTGTTGCAGCTCCTCTCGAAACTCCGCCGATGACCGCTGTCTCATACATCAACCCAACTTCCCGCCGCAAAGCGCGGGCACGACGCTAGTATGATATAAGTTATAAGTTGATAATTCATTTCTGTGTGCTCTTCATCGCCCCGATTTCGTGCTGTGCAGTCTTGACAATACTCATGCTCATCCTTCAAAGATCACTTGTCTTCTGGTTCGAAACAAATCCTTTGACACCTCGGCTGCTTGATCTTGGAGCAATGAGTTAAGTTGTGCTTTTAATGTGAGTAGAGTATGCTTGAATAGGCTATAAGCAAATTTCTGGAGTTAGAAGCAATCAATATCTGTTCTTTGGTTTCTATAACCTGCCAAATGAATAATCTTCCTCTGGAAATCAAATCCTATGGGAACTAGAATAAGTTTCTAAAGCTGCATGAATAGGTGCTATCAAGCCTCTACTCCTCAGCTTTTAGTGTGCTTTTTTATGCATAACAAAGAAGCTTTGGTTGATGGTGAAACTAACTGTGTGGTAACTCCTTACAAATGCAGGAGGTCATAAGTTGAACTCCCACGCCCAACAGTCTAGGATGCAGGAGGTCACAAGTCAAACTCCCACATCCAACAATCTGGGTATGTTGGGCTGAGAAATTGAGAAATTATCGGTTAGTGGAAAAACATGCAATGCAGTTTCACAAAGAAATGCATGTCTACAAGATCAACAAATGCCAAACTTTGTGCAAGGCTTTGAAGTCATTCAACCAGTTTATATCGTTTGATTACTGAGGAAGTGGAACGATCTTCATAGACAAACTTTTCATATTTTTGTGTTTCTGTGGGTAAGGCATTGTATATGCCGAAAAGGAGAGATTGGGCGTCGCCTTTAGCAAGGTCAGCGCCTTGCTACTGTTTCAGATATACAGGGCCCCTTCAACTTCTTCAGATTTATAGTCAAATGCAAAAGATGAAGACTATTTATTATTAGAAACGTGAATTCTGTTTCAAATGCAAAACCCTTCACCAATAAGAACATCCAGGATGATGAGCTATTAAGTATTAAGTTGTCAAACAATATATTTTCGTCAAACATTACGGATTCAGCTTGTTTAAGGAAGAACTGATTCTTTAAAAATAAATAGTATAATACCTTGCACAAAAACTACTTTCTTAGCCATGTTGCTCTGCTTATATAATTTGAAACAACCTGGAACAAATAGGTGGAAAATTTTCCAGATAATTCAGGCCATGACTATTGTTACCACTAGTACAGCAACTCCACCTAACCTCCTATGTCAGATTTCTTTCCTAATCAGCCAATTTGTGTGCAAATTGCAGAACAGATTTCATTAATCAATGAGTTACATTAAGGCTCAGGTGACACCAACACAGTCAAGGCTGTCTCTCTTAACACCATCAACCACCAAACTCCTTTCTAAGCTTAGAAAAGAGCTGCCATTGTTCGTTATCGAGAGGTTTCTGTCCTATACCTCAACCATAAGCAAAGAAAAACCATTCTCTGACAAACAAACTGTTCAAATAAAAAGTTAAAAACCATCTGATTAACAAAACCTACGAGGATACCTGAAATCAGCATCTTAAAGCATCCAACAAAAAGAGTTTTTTGTACAGTACTCTTAACAAACTTTAGATAATCATATCAATGCTCCATTTGGTAAAAGCAGGACCAGACAAAGAAAGATTATATTAATGGTATGTTATCAATATGTAAAATTTGAACACTCCACAAGTTAATTGAGATAGCTTCTGTCAAGTAAATCCCCAAATCACCAATATTCAGTTATTCACAGAAGAACCTATAATAACAAATATGGAAAGAAAAAACAAAAATCACGACACCTACCCTTGTCCGTTAAGATTGCCTTGTCCGCTGCTGCGTCCACTACCATAGGAAGTATCCTCAGCCGCTGCTGCGGTCTGCCACACGCTCTGCCAAGCCTGAGATGGAGGCTGTGTTGAAAAGGTGTTAAAGGGATAAAAATCCCACATCGATTGTTGAGGGGCTTGGTGTCTAGTTTATAAGCTTGCCCAAGTCTTCAACCAATTGTCCAGCCTTTTCCAGGAAGGTGGGCTGGGAACTGCCACGGCCCAATGGGCTGAGATGGTGGGGAGGCTGGCTCTGGGTTGTGCCATCGTGGGCTTTTCTACATGGTATCGGAGCAGGTGTGCTCGTCCCCGATGAAAAAGTCCACTCGTTGGGCCTTGGGCTTTGATACCCAGTCCACGAGTGCGGGGGAGTGTTGAAAAGGTGTTAAAGGGATAAAAATCCCACATCGATTGTTGAGGGGCTTGGTGTCTAGTTTATAAGCTTGCCCAAGTCTTCAACCAATTGTCCAGCCTTTTCCAGGAAGGTGGGCTGGGAACTGCCACGGCCCAATGGGCTGAGATGGTGGGGAGGCTGGCTCTGGGTTGTGCCATCGTGGGCTTTTCTACAGGCTGCACATAGACACTGGGGTCCATCACTGGGCTCCCAATCATCATGCCCCCAGGGGAAGCGGCCCGGCAGGCCCGCCCATTGGGGGATAGTAATAGGGAACCCCGCTTGTGGTGGCCCCGACCATGGCGCCAATACCAGCAGCCTCATCCTTGATCTCGTCGTGAGGCACAATATCAACAAGGAAATCGAAGATATCAACGCGGGCAATTGCAGCAGCGATGTCGTTCTTCTGGAGAGTGCGGCGCTTATTCTCCTCGGCGTGAAGCCAGGAGCGGATTGTGAGCTCGAGAATGAAAAGCTCACAGGCCTTGGCGAATAGAATCGGTGCCTCCGCGGAGATCATGCGGACGTCCTCATCGGCTTTGATGATCTTCTTGATGCGTGCCAAAGGGAGCTGGTGATTTTTGAAGTCGTTCACCTGCTCGATCTCCGATAAGAACAAAACATCTGGAGCTGTTGTTGTTGCTGCTGCCGCAAGTCGTGGCAGGGAGCGGCATCCATTGCCGCCGGCGCTGGGTACGCCGCTTGCTGGTTGTTCTCCATTTTATTTCTTTGGCAGTTTTTAATTTTTTATTCGGAATTTGATTTGATTGGGTGTATTAGTTTCCAAAACCTGGCCCAGTAGGCCAGTGTTGGAATTTCAACTGTCAGGACAAGTAAGTTGGCCCAAATCTCGAAATTGAGACTTGGGCTTACGGACCAATCCAATTTTAAAGGCCCAATATTTAAATTACTAACAGCGAAGATGAGTAAATTGGCCCAAATTCGTTTATCAATTATTACCATGATTGGGGGGTTAAGGCCCAATTCCGCTCAATGGTTACCAAATGCCAACCATTCTTCATAAGAGTTGCTATTCTTTACCAAACAAATATCATGCTCAAGTTTGCTGTCGTTTTTTTTTTTTTTTGGTGACGAGAGAATCTACTGAAAAGACAGTTCATCGAACTTCATCTCAATGATAAATTTACGGGGCCACATGAAATACGCTCAAAAAACATGGGTTGATTCAGTCTTGGGCCAAAACCCACTGTGAAAATAACAAATATCAACGCTCAAGTTTGCCGTTGACTTTTTTTTGTAACAAGGGAATCCACTGAAAACACAGTTTACCGGACTCCATCCCAATGATAAACTCACAGGCCACATGAAATACCCACAAAAAACATGGGTCAATTCAGTCATAAGTCGAAACCCACTGCTGTGGAAATAATGTCAAATTAAATCAATGTCAGCGTTAGAATCTGCGACCTCCCACGTATATGCACCACCGCTCACGCACATACATAAATAGGTTTAAACAGCTAGCTTAACCATGTGAAACAACGAGTTTTTTTTTTGTTGACTCAATCAAGGCCAAGCACAAAAGTACTCTCACCACAAAGGGGGCAGATCACCACTGGTGAAATATGTGCATTGTGCAATGATTTCTCAAATTAAGAATTGAATGTTTTACAAATCACAAAGTAGTGATGCTGGTCTAATACCAGTACATGAATGAAACAATCTGCAAACCAGGAAATATATGATGAACTCTAATCCATGGAGTCAAAATTTGGAGCATACCAGCCTAACTGCTCCATGATTTTCATCATTCTTTCTTCTTGTCCCTTTGAGTCTCCTAAAGCTGTTGTGAATGGATATATGTAGGTCACTTTGGTGGCCATAGACCTATAAGCAACCACATCTCCATTCACCAAAAACTCAAGTACATCCCTCCCATTAAACCCACCATCCACCTCAGCTTGCAAATATGTCCCTGCATTTGTTTCCATTACCAATGATTGTATTACCTGATGTTTGTTTTATAAATGAAATTCACAGTTTAATGCAGTGCCAGAACTCTCAATTATAAGATTTAATCATTGGGGTCATACAATTTTTGGTTATCACAAGAGTGGATCCATTCCAACTCGGTTTCTGAAATTTCAAATGTTCCAACTTGGGAACCGAAAGTTGAAAATTATTCAAATATGTACATCACATAAGAGAGTTTACTGCCGAAAAAGTGAAAAATCTGTGTGTGCATATTGGAACTGTTTTCAATTTTGGAATCTCAAGTTTAAACATTCGGTGACTGAGTTGAAAATTTGACAACTCTTTCGGAGTCAACAAGTTGCATTACCCCTTTGATCAGTCTCAACCAAATACTAGAATTAACCGTCATCCCTAAATTTGCAATGCAAATGTGAATATGTTATTTACAAGCATTTATGCATACAAAATTATCTTCCTGAGTTGGGTTTCGAAAAATTACCATTTGGGGTGTCTTCAACAGCCTGAATCTTAGCATTTTTCTGGGTTTCTAGAATTGCTTGTTGCAATTTCTGCAATAAATCCAAAGCTAAAAAAGATTCAAATTCAATATACATGAAAGTGAGATTTAGCTAAAATGCAGCTAAGAACACTTGAAGCATAGCATAAATTCTTTTAAGAACCTGAATTGCGTCCTCTGGAGAATTCTCAGGAATTCTCCATGGGAATGCAAAAGACGAAGACCTTGGATTTGTTGATATACATCCCGGATTCGTGGATGGGCAAGGCCTAATTTTCCTGCAAGCCGAAAGCTTGAATTAGTGAAGAAACTATAAAAACCATTCACATATAGTAGGCAAAAGAAAATCCCAGAAAAGAGAAATGAAATTCAAGACAAACCCATTTTCCAGTCCTAATTTTAAGCTCTTGGATTGGGAGAATGGGGTGGTGGAAGAGAGTGGAGGAGGAGACTGAGAATTGAGAGAAGGGATTGCGAATGAAGGTAAAGGAGCACCCAAAGCGACAGTGAGGGCTATAGAAAGAAGTTTTGAGAGAATCGGTCTCCGATTTGGATTTTGTAAGCTAGCTATTGCGGTTTGCGGTTGTGGAGAGACTTCCAGATTCGATTTTCTGGAGATTGAAGAAGGCAGCGGGGGGAGAAGACGGCCAATCAAACTCATTTTTGTTGATGTTATCCACTGGTTCGTGATGCCGTTTTCAGCCTCTCGTTCACTCTCTCGCTGCTTCACATCATGCATGCAAGAATTTGACTCCTCGCAAATGGTACTTAGGCCTAGAAACGTGTTGTTGATGTAAGAGGGTATGAGTTTTGTTTATAAGTCACTAGGTTAGGTTATATCAAACCAATATGGGATTATCGATTTGACACTCTCCGTATTTGTCGTATTTGTGGGTTGAGTTATGTCAAATACTCAGACCCAATAAATTGAGTAAAGATCACGTCTAACTGAGTTAAGACTTTACTCCAATATCGTATTGAAATTCTCAACTCAAACACACCAATAAAATTGTCATATTTGGGTTTACCTATTCATTATGAATATAACGTCCCGCAAGATTTTATTTTTCATTGGTCATCAATAATGAATAATGATACTTAAACTTATAAAACAAGTTATTGATGTGAGACATAATGGATTTTACTTTTAAGTCACTTGACTCTGTTAGGTTATGCTAGACAGATGTGAGGTGATATTCTTGAGTGAGTTTGTACGAGTCGTTAAGGAGACTGACTTGGATTCTGCTGGTCAACGCTTGCACAGGTTCAAGTCCTGATTGGTAAAATTCCTGATTCTCGAAAGGTAAAATTCGTAGCCCTAATTTTTTTTTTGTTGTTTCTAATTTTCTATTGCATTCCGCCAAGTCGGAGATAAGCTAGATACCTGCCAAATCAAATGCAAATTAAGCATCACTCCTCTAAAATTTCATGAAGATTGAATATTTTTTAGCCAGGATCGCTATTTTCTGCCATGGATTGGACATAGATTAGCTCAGAGATTGTTGAAGTTTTTAAAACAAAATTGTGTTTGGTTACATGATCTTGAAACAATCTTAATCGAAAGCATAACCAAATTCTAATATGAAGATTATGTATCCTTGTGCTCACAAAACTGGAAGGGAAGGAATAGCTCGAAGAAGTTTTTATGGGTCGAGACTCGAGAAGTTATCCGTTTCAGTTTCTGTAATTCCATACCTAATGGCACATTTCCTCTTGAGATCTTGCAATTAAGTACTTGGGGCTTAACTCAATTAGGCCTCCGTACAGAAGAACAATAATCCAACTGACCAAAGTGTAATCGCTATCTGATTCATATGAAGGATTGGTTTCTGGTAGTGATTTGGCAGCAAACAGTTTTGTGGCTCTCATGTTGTATTCTCTTTTCATAGACCTGTTATTGTGAGTTTCCATGGCCCTGTGTTGTTGGTGACTTGGCTCTGTTTGTATCTATGTTTCATCTGATATGCTATATGGTTAAACTTTACCTTAAGATATTTGTAAAGTAACGTGGATATTATGGTTCCAAGTTTGTGAAGTTATGGTCATGACCTGTGAGATAGCGGCGACAAAGATGTCCATGTCAGATGAAATGTTTTTTCTAAGTTTTTGAGAAAGCTAACACAATTATTGTTCCTTGATAATATAGGCAAAAGCTTTTGAAACAGGTTCAACTGCCAGTGATTCGGCATCCCCTGCTGATGATTCTGAGCTTGAGACGTTAGAAGAGCAAGCCTCGAAATTATGAAAGGTAAGTTAGTAAATTAAGAATTCATGTGTTTGTATTTTCTTTTTTCATTCCTGGAATGGTAATTACAAAATTCTCTCTGTGAGAGGCATGAATTAGAGTGATTTGGTGTTTCCTTAAGGCATTAAATTAGGTGATGACGGTACTACCACATAATTGGATTACCAGAAAGAAGAATTCAATCTTAATCTTTGAAGATCTTGTGTGGATTTCTGCAATGTCCTCATTTATGATCCCTCATACTTCTGTTTTTAAGGTAGGAACTTGCGAACAAGAACAAGCATGTTAAGCTCCTCATGGATCAACTATGAGATCTCATTAGTGAGTTCAGATATTCTTTTTTGCCTTGGAAAACTGTGCCCAGAGTATTGAGGAGGCTTTAGACCCAATATCTGCTCGGGCAAATAAGCTTTTCTTGACCTTTGTTTGTGAAGCTTCAATAATTGTTTATTGTAGATTATCAGGCATTAGGAGATATCTAGTCTAATTTGATAAATGTAGTTGTTTAGAGCACTTGAATTTTGGTATAAACAAGTATTTTGGCAAACAATGCTCCAAGAGAACCTTGATTTTATATGAAAGATGTGAACATTTTTACTATATGAGAATAGATTAGACAACTCCGTGTTTTGTCTGCAATTTGAGCCCCCGCCCCCGGGCTGCTTCTGGAAATCAGAATGTTCCTCCATACTGTAGCCTCCGTATTCAAAAGTGTTTTTTTTTTATTGATAAAGTTTATTGCAGAATGAAAGACACAAAGAATGTATCTTCCATGACCTGCATAAAATATTTGAAACACAGGCCCAATATGCTTTTTTGTTTTGCTTGGGTTGCCTTATGGCCTTCTTTTGGAGCCACCTTTTTCATTAGGCCCAATGTGCTCAAATTAATTTTGTTAGGATGAGAACTATGGTGGTGTGGCTGAATTTCTCTCTTCAATTCTTTTTTTTTTAAGGATTTTTTAAGATTATGAATACTTCTATCTTCTAATGTTTAGTTGCATTATGACATCTGCTTTACCTAGAAATCTGAAGCACTGATGGGAATGTGTTGAATTTTATTGAAGAGTTTATTCATCATGATGAACTTATACACTACTCTTTGCAGCATGATGAATTGTTGAGTTTGTTCATTTTGGTTTGATACTATTCATATAACAATCAAACGTTGCAAGCTGCACTTATCAGGTTAAATCTTCTATTGCATATATGCACACAACTCATTTGCAGATTCAAATGACATACCAGTTGAAACTTCGGTTTTCACACTTTCAAATATGATGGCAGGCATAAATGAATGATATTAAAACCTCTGTAGTCTGCACTACAAATCACAAAGGCTGGATCACACTAATTGTGAACAGAAGATCTAGTTGTGAGAGATGATCTCATATCCACAATGGCAGATTCATCTGCTCCCAACTTGATGGCCTCTTTACTTGCTCTAATGAATCTGCTAACAGCACCTCTAACATACTCGTGAGCTTCTTTCACACTCATTTTTTTGCTCATCTCATCTGGGAAGCTGCTCAAGAAATGGTCACCATTTAAAACTGCTGCCAGTTGCGTCACCTCGCCCTGAAACTCTGACAGCTCTCGTTCCTCATTTGCTTCAGTAGTCCTTAATGGTGTCACGTCGGGTAAGGTCACTGCAACAAACCAAGTTATGCATTGTTATCTAGTCTCTTTCTTTTATGTTCCATAACCCAATGTTAAGATTCTGCTAAATAGAACTTGAACTAAAGATTCAGTACCTGGACAGTCAGTTCTGGGAGAGGTTAACTCTCCAACCACACCCTCGAATGTGCCAGCCCAAGCATCTCTGTGTGTTAAGAAGTTGGAGGAAAGGTTGAACATTTTCTTTATGGTTGCAGGAATTGAAGAATGCTCGAACTCTGAGTTTGGAGCAGGTCCCTTGGGGCCACTTACCACTGCAAAATAAGCATATAACCTCAAAATCTCAACTAACCAGTAGGAAATGCAGAGACTTTGAGCTTACCAGTTCCTTTCTTGATCCAAGGAGAGACCATAATTGTTGGAACTCGAACGCCAAGCCGATCAAACTTGAAGAAAGAAGGGGCAGGCCCTGTGTTCCCATCTGGATTAGGAACATCCACATAAGGAGTCTTGACATGGTCGAAGAACCCACCATGCTCATCGTAAGTAATTACCAAAAGAGTCTCATTCCATTGAGGACTTGCTCTCAATGTCTCATAAACCTCCTTCACAAACTTCTGTCCATTAGCAACATCATGAGATGGGTGATCATCATTTGCAGGCAATCCTTTAAGATCAAAGTACTTTGGCTCAATTACAGTCAAGCTAGGTAGCTTCCCATTTCTGGCATCTTTTTTGAACTTCAAACCAAATGGATGAAACTTGAATATATACTTCAATTTCCTCATATTTCTATAGAACAGAGTTGTGGGTATGTTCTGGAAATAAACACCAAAGTTCATACCATTCTCATGAACTGAATCAAAGATTGTTTTTTGTGGGTAACCAGAAGCGAGTTGCTTCTTGACATGGCTTGTTGAGCCATGTGAAGTAGCAGAGTAGACAAATAGTCTATTGGGTTGTGTTGGACCAGGAATTGATGAGAACCACCTATCAAATACCGCGAATTCATTCACAAGAGTTGCATAAACAGGCACAGACTCAGGCCTGAATCCCTTCATAACAGTATCAGAGAGATTCTGAGACATTGTCAGCGCTTGCTCAACAAAACCAGTCATTGAAGGAACAGAGCCAGACCCAAATACCTGTTGTTCCACAGCTTCAAAGGAGTGTCCCGGATCCGGATCCACAAACTCAGCATCATTAGAGAAGCAGACAGATTGTGTACTGGGGCTCTTCGTGGATACTGGGTTACATTCCTTCCCTGTGACACCATTAATGGCTGGATTGATTCGCTTCATCCACCCAAGCATGTGGTCGAAGGATCTGTTTTCCAGTACCAAAACCACAACAGTCTTGATGGGTGTTTGCGGATTGGCTGCATTGGCAAACTGGGTTGATGGAATTCCACAGGACAAAACCAAACAGAGCAAGAAAATTGAAGGCAATGAAGGCCTGGTTTTGGGTGATGCTCCCATTGCCATTTCAGAAGAGAGAGCCAAATGGGTTCGAAGACTTAATTTTAGGAGAATGAATATCGCAACATTATTCTTCTCTCAATAGGAGGTATATATAATATGTACATATCTCTTAAACAAGGAAAGGGAATATTTTACTCCCTCAATTACGTGTACTATGATTACAAAGAATAAATAATATTCTACAGAATATTTACTCGAGGAATCAAGAAGAAGCTGATAATATTGGGTGGCTAGTGATACTGGTTTGTGGAGTGAAGTAGGCTGTCTCTCTGGCTAATTAATAAACAATTGATTTTGTACTTATCTGGTAGATAAAATTTGCAGGCACAGGAAGATGTGTGTATTTACTCTAGATCCCTTTTCTTTTTCCCCACAAACAGAATAAAGAAGCTTCGGCTTTTGTGTGTGTGTGGTCTCTTATGGAGAAGAAAAGGAGGAGGGGTGGGAGAGAAGAAAGAGACTTGTTCTTCTTTATATTTCTGATTTGTTGGCACAACGTGATCAAACAGTCCCTCTATTTCGGAATAACAGTTTTACTTACGTGGAGTCATAAGCTTTGATTTGATGTGTATCTGAGTTCAAATACGGAGCCGAGAATAGAAGATAGTCTGGTTGGTCAAGTTATCTGCCCAAACATTGAGGTCCAGAGGTTCTATTCTTGGGTAGTTTCCATCCGTTGTGATGACCTTCATGCCTTTAAAAAAAAGTACAGATATGGTCATATGGAGCCAGCCTTACCCAACAACCACAGGAAATTTTAAAAAAAAAAAAATTGTAAACTCCCTTTTAGTGTGATTAAAACTGCAGAAACTACTCATAATATTAAAAAAAAAATCAAATCCGAATCATTAGTTGTAGCATTAAGGATAATGTGCATTATTTTGATGATCAGGGTTTGAATCTCGTTCTCTGTTTAAAAAAAATTAAAAGGAAAATCATTCATTGATACATATACATACATACATATATATATATATATATTTGATTAATTAAGGAATTTAATATATATTTAATGGATCGTGCATGCAAATCAAAACAGAATTTATCAGAATACAAAAGTCAACACGTAGTATATATTATATAGTTTTTAAATGTGTTTTTAGGTCAGATGTTCCCATTTGAGAATTGAAATTGAGGAAATATATGACAAAAGGAAAGGAACCCTTCAATTATGGGGAACTCAGATGGCTCCAAAAAGAGAAGAAAAGGCAGATAAGGCAAACTATACCGACAATTTTAAGTGGAGATAAAAGAAAATTATAGTGGCCAGTGTGCCGTAGAATGATTAAAATTGATGGTGAAACTAGTGACTGATAGTTCACATCTGTATACATTAAAAAAAAAAAAGAATTAAAGTTAAATCATATGCACCCACAAAAGAAAAAGGAATCTAAAGAGATTATTTTTTAAGGAAGCCATCGCTATCTTTGCCATCTTTGACATTGCTTTAGAGATTAAATCACTACCACAGTATCACTCTCTTTATGAGTAACTCTCGATTGAATTAGATATATGTGTGATTGAGGTTCGATTTTAATAAGAAACATATTTTTCAGGAAAAAAAAAAGAAAAGCATGAGTGTTGGGCCAAATGCGCCCTACAAACCGACAATTGGGGAACTGAGGCTTTGAGAGTCAAAAACGCATAAAGAAAGAAAGCAGGCGCCCGGCAGCCCACGTTCACATGTGAATCTGATACCTCCTCGATGCTATAGTGGATCAGATCAGATCATGCTCCCACTGTCATTTTATCAGATAAAACTCCACCTTGAGCTTTTGAACTGGTTTGGTGGTCTACGGTATCCTAACCATGTCCTCTTACCATTTTTTTTTTCTAGGTTACACTCAAAAGATGACCATTGTTCTCACCAATAAAAAAGCTTACTACCCTGTGAAAGCTAGGTTTTGGATCAAACAAATCATTGTAATGCTAAAATACACTCTATTTAAGTAGAACCATAACTATAACTATAACCATTATATGGGTCAAGTGTTCATGGTTAATTGCTGAAACTAGTGTTACAAACTGATATGAGTCCGTTAGGTATTCGGATTCAGACCCATCAACATAGCGTGAAATTCTTCATCAATATCATCAACCAAACATTTATCCCAAAAGTTTGGGGTCAACTACATGAGTCTATAAAAACATCACCGACACTCCTCCATATATGTATAACATTGCGTGCAATTGATGGGTATAATTTCAAGTCGGCTTTACCTGGACATGCAATGCAGCCCCCACAAGCCATTGCAACTTGCACGGGAGGGGGGAGGGATGGATAAAAATAATAGTATGCGTAACATTTATGCGAATCAGAACGTCAAAACCTCGTCCACAAATTCCATACCTCAAATGCCACCATTTATTCCTACACGCAATTTTTTATGACTTCATGAAGCCTTACAACTTCATTGACAAAGAATAAAAAGAAAAAAAGCAAGGAGGGGCAAGTGTGTATTGTTTGATGGATCAACCAAAGTAAAGGACTAGGCTTTGAGTATATTATTGTTCAAGGAAAACACATACCAAGTACACGCATTTGAATTCGGCCTTCAGTGTATGAGCAACTCAGCTCTGCTACTCTTTTAACATGTCCATCTATGGATCGGAAAACTTTGACAAAATTAATAGTTGGCTCTCTTCAAGTATGCTAATACACCTAGCCCGGCAACCAGGGCTGCACCTGCCGCGACAGCACTGTATGCGGAAGCCCATGCATCTTTTTGAGCATAATCCAAACTCCCTGAACTAGAGCCTCTCCTTCTAGCAGGTGTTCCTGAATAATCCAAGTGCAATCTCAAACCCTGCAAAAATCAGTAGTTTGTTAGATACTAGACAGTTGAGCTCAACTTATCCTTTGATTGTGAGTTTTCTATTAAATTTTCAAAACAAATGAATGTCTTTACAAGTATATTTCCAAGAGAATTTCCACACATTTTAAAAATAAAGAGAAAGTAAACCATAAATCCCATCAAGATCTATGCCACAATTACCCGTGCAGGAGACATACTTATCCTCAAAGTCAAATCCACAATCTTTTTCTCTTTGGCCAAACAGTTCCACGGGATAGAGCCCTAGGTTTCCTCCACTAAAGTAAGCATCCACAAAATGTATACAGCTAAGTAAATACCTTCCAACTGGCTGATCTGGCATGTTCAACGGCAGCGGCAAGATCACTATCAGATGCCAGCATAACTTTGTCATGGTCTTCGTCTTCATACTATATAAAGCAGGAAAACAATTAGCAAGTAATAGTGAATAGAGAACATTAACAGTCCAAACCAATTTTCTGGTAAAAATTTAAAATGGATACCAGAATTTGAGGCAGGTTATCACAGTCAATATCATCTCCCACCCTTTGAAGAATTGCAGTTATTAGATCTGTCAAACTCCTGGTGTCTGAATTCAAGAAAAACAAGCCAAAAAGCTTTATCAACTAAAGAAAATATTCGTGCACGAACAATAGTTTTGAATGATCCTAACATGTAATAGACATCTAACTGTCAAAGAATGAAAGACTTGACTGGTTGAAAAATCATCATGTGTGCTTGGGAGAATGGGACTGAAGAACAGTACTATCGATAAACATATAAATTAATAAGACCAGAAAAAAGGCCGACATGATAAGCAGCACAAGTGGCATACCACATGTAAATCTGTGCATTCGACCCTTCCTGTCTTCAATTTTAAAAGCGAAAGTATATGGCAGCCCAGATGAGGGATAGGGAAGGGATCTCCCAGTCTCTGCTCCATCTGATGCCATTCTCAAGGAATTTTCACTGAGACACACCAGTGATGAGTAAGAAGACACTAATGGCAGAACATTGAAACACACAGAATTATCCTAATGATATCAAAGCCAAACCTGCGGGTCTCCTCATCATCATCATTAGGACTGAGAGCCATGGCAGAATCCCAAAACTTTTGCATCATTGTGTTTGCAGCTTCGTTATTTACCCCACCAGTATTTCCAGCCTAGTTCAGGAAGGCCATGGCTGTTGATGAGACAAATATTGACACTAGAGGTATTGCAAAACTTCACTAGGAAAGAGGCATCATACTTTTGTTAAAAATGAAGGTATCCATCTTCCTACTTAATTTCTCAAGTTCTTTCGTAAGGTATTTCCTAAATAACAATGCTAAATACAACATTTTGCTTGAACAAGATAAAAAATGATTTCACCACAAGGTTTTCATAAAAATGTCTTCCTCATGTAGTTGAAATGTAAGTGATAGAACTTACAAAAAAAAGCAACGAAAGATAAAAAAGTATAGGAAAAGCAATAGTAGTCATATTAGATGTGTACAGTTATCACAAATTTGTATTGCTCTTTTTGTAGTTTTACTCCATCTCTAATTTTTTTTGTCATTTTCTTAATGCATGGGGTAGCCCAATACTGCCAAACAACGTTGAGAACATACGTCACACAAAACAACTTTTAAGAACATATAAGTCTCAGACATCAATTCGAATGGAAAAGGTAGGTAAAATAACTGTCATGCACAAGTTTCCTGCGTATATGAGGTTAGGAAGGACAAAATATATGCAGCCATGCCCCAGCAATGTCGAGATGCTGTTTCCTGGATTTAAACCATGACCTCTAGGCTACGATGAGAAAACCTTACCTTCAATATGAATGAAAAATATGTAATGAATTTACTAAGGTGGAAACAAAAATCTGGAGACTCACCACCTCCACAATCACGTCCAAGTACAGCGCGACCAAGAGATCCCGAGTAGATAGAACAAATGTATGAATTCCATCCAAGAATGTGTTGAAAACTAAAGATGATTCACTTGGAGTGATGTCTCTCCAAAGGGCATCCATTTAATAACGAAAATTGATAAAGGAGATGACCTAAAGATTAGGATGAGATTACACTAAAGTAATCTGACAGCTGATGAAATCAGTCCACATACATGCAAGACATACCATCCTAAGAAAACAAGATGAACTTGGTTTCCACCATATCAACAATATTCATAATAAAAGGATCTCCGAAAGGAGGAAAATTGACAACAAGATGAACTTGGTTTCCACCAGATCAACAATATTCATAATAAAAGGATCTCCAAAAGGAGGAAAATTGACTTACAGTAGCCACAGCAGCATGGGTTATATGAATTACGTCAACAACAGCAACCACAATCCCCTCTGTATCCATCAACGAAAAACCATCAGAATACAAATCCTATATAAAATCCTAATTTTTAATCAAGTACAGCACGGAACCTCGATCCACAACAGGTAGGTGCAAAAATTTTCCATCATGCATGGTATGCAGTGCATCAACAATTGGAGTATCAACCGTCGCACATTCTGGATTGGGAGTCATGACCTGCATAAAAAAATAAAAAAGGGAATATAATCATGAATCATGAACATTTCATTTTGTTTCTCAGATAAGTATAATGCACAGTGGAATGTGCATAGTTTTTCAAACTTCTACTAACAGTAATATAAACAGCCAGAAAAGTCTTGTAAAAACAATATCCCAAACAACTTGTGCCATTTGAGAGAGACAAATACCTTCTCAACATCAGTCGACTCTGAAGAGAGATTTTGAGCAATCACTCGCATCAAGATATCCTTTGAACTGAAAAAATTAAAAGAGAGTTAATGTTCTGTGAGTCAATACAGACCGCATAGACACATATGCATGATCATTAATTTTCTCGAGTCGATGATGAACTGCAATTCATATAATAGAACTCACGTTAGAATTCCCCGGGGTTTGTTATCCACAACAACCACAGCAGAGCTTGTTCGGGATTCAAGCATTTTCTTTGTTGCCATTAAAACTGTATCAGTTGGTGGAACTGTGACAACCCTGAGATTTCACAATGGGCTTAAACAAGAGAACTGTAAAGCTTAAGAAATCCTACTCACAACTAGGAAAAGAGAAGTTCCATCAAATTAATTAAAAAAAAAGAAAAGGTATTACCTACTTTGAATTCTCCGGAATGATTGTGGACAGTGAGGGCCTAAACATGCGCTCTCGAAGTGTCTCAATGAATGTATTGGGGCCTGCATTCAGGTAAAAAAAAACCAATAACAAGAACACAAAAAAAATCTCTCTAGACTAAACAAACCACAGCGAAAACGTAAAAACATAAGAGAGGACCATAAAACATAAGGAGTAGAATTTAAGTTTTCAAAATAGCATTCTCAACCAACCAGAAATAGAAGTCCCCCAATGTTTTTCAACACCTTCAACAGCTGCAGCAATAGCCTTCCCCTTTTCAGCTGCCCTTTCCATGCGAGCAATAGCATCATATAAACACTTTGCTATGTCCAGTAAGGCAACGACTTCTCCATTCTCTACAACAGGCAAATGCCTGAATTTTCCTGCAGACACACATCAGACCATTCTAAGGGCAACACAGAAAGCAGTATATTTCATTATGAACGGCATCCTAGGGTCTCAATCATGACCAACCTTGCACCATCTTCTGAAGTGCTTCCACAGCAAGTGTGTCAGAAAGAACAAATACTGGGTTCCTGGTCATAACTTTTGAAACAGGCGTCTCCTCAAGATTGAGCTCACGAGCAATAACTCTTGTAGCTATATCCTTTATTTAACAAAAAGGGTAAAAGAAAAACTACATTAACAAAGGCTGAGGAAGATTATTCGAATATAGTTTCGCCTTTTCTCTTTCTTCTTTCTCAACTCAGCAATTTACAAGGTTTGAAATTTAATTAATACCTTGTCTGTCAGGATTCCACATAGTAATGCGTTTGAGTCGGTTAGCAACAAAGCGTCAACTCTACGAGCAGCCATCCGACGGCAAGCCTCATAAATTGTTGTGTTTTCCGGTACTGTTAGGGCCTTGGATAGCCGCAATCTTTTTACTGTACGCTCTCCAGTTACTCCCCTGTGGCAAGTGAAAATTGTGGATTTAATTTGCTACGTCAGAGTTACTAATGACAACTGTGAGCATGACTAAGCCTACGTATACTACAGTGTGGCGATCTAAATGTTCTTGATGATATGTTCAAGTACTTTGATAGTTGTTTGGTAAAACTTAAAAAGTATTTGTACAATAAGATATCAAAGAGTAGAAGCTCATATTCTAAATGTTAGTATACTTGCTTTTCACAGAAGTGGACGATTAATAAGAACAAATTTTAAGAGACCAACCACAATATCCTCATAATATTCAAAACGCAAGGATGTCCTTTTCTCTCCAATTCTCCATTTCATATCGTTCCATCCATCAAAAAGATATAACAGTTGTGCATTAAAAGTTTGAAGGCAAAAAAAAATGATATCCCCAGTCATATGTTGGTCACCATTATACATTTATACCAAATGGGCCAAGAGCAGCTGTTCAAATGGCTATGAAGTTTCATCTTGAGTCATCCTCAAAAATATACATGTACATTCTGGTGTTCCGATCAAACACTCCCAAACAATGATATAAGAATTATCACAACACCACCCATACATTAACACATCACAACGGAAAAAAAGGAAATGTCTAAGGTACCAAAAAATATGGTGTGCAACATATTGCTAGGGATCTTTCCAATGTTAATATGCATGACGTACTAAAACTACTCTGCAGAGAAGCTGTCCAATAGACCAACTGCCTAGTGGGAACTGATAAGTTTAGCTCAAGTACATCTGAATATGGGGTGATCGTAATTGCAGCCAAAAATGTAAGCGGCGCCATATCAAATATGGGGGAGACAACGATCAGTAGATCAACTACAGCGTAACTAGACATTCATGCATGCCCAAGAAGAAAAATAAAAGGACTATAGGAGAATCCCAATGTTTGTGGTGCAACACTATAATCTGATCCTGTAAGTCAACATTACAATGTTTTGGAGAACAGATACCTCACATTATATGCATTGAGAATTAACCTGAAATTTGGATATCATGACAAGCTGAAATTTCTGTTCTCTTCTTTTGATTTAAATTGAAAATTAATTCATTATGACACAGGAAAATATCTGGAGAACACAACATCTTGTAATAGCTAAGGATAGCACCAGCGAATATATGTATCACTCTCTCTAACACTTGAATGTATGATGCAATTTATGCATAAAAAGGGCGACAAGAAGAGTAACTTGGAATGATATATTTTTAAAAGGAATGTCAAACCAGCTCCAAGGAGGTGGTGAAAAAACCAGAAAAAAAGGAACAAATAAATATATGAGGGAGACATACATGGAGCGAGAAGATGTGAGAGATTTTCGCGCAAGATCAGAGCCTATATTCTCAGATGCTTTCTTCCTCGCCTGGCTCGATAACGTTAAACTTTTCCTAGACGAGCCGCCGTGACTTGCCATCCTCACCGATAATGAACAAAACCTCCTTCAAATTCCAACAACATAAGCATAATCAACGCACGCACAATAATCTCCAAACGCAAAAACTCCATGAAAAATATATATGCATATAAATATGAACAAAAGCTTATCAAGCAAAGCATACAGCAAATTTCTTTGTCCTTCGCAAAACTCATTTTAAGGACCAGGAGAAATAGATAAGAAAAATTACCGAAGCAGAAAACGCTCCTCTGCACCAAAGAAATTAATATACCGAAGATCGAAACAAATAACCGATCGAGATTAATATCGAAACAAAGTCTGGCTTCCAGTGGAAGAAGATTCTATGCCTCGAAAGAACGCGCAGGCCGAGCTAAAAGATTGGGTAACTGTTTATGGAAATCAACGTAAAAAAATCGCGGTCGGGAATCTCGACGGAAACTCGGAATTTCCCGGGAAAATACACCGACCGGCCAGAGAGGTGGAGAAGTCCGGAGCGAAGACTATAGGGAAAAAAAAAGCTAAGAAATGGGCGGTTGTGAAAAATTCTCCAACGAACGGATGGAGGGCCAATAGGATTCGTGCACGTCAACGATTTCACCGAAATGGCTCCAATTTCACAGGGCATTTCGAGGTTTCCGCCTTAAATTTGATTTACATTTTCTGAAATTTGTGGGCGCAATTACGATTTTATTCCGGCTGGGAAGGCGAATTAACTTGTCAAAAATGAGGACTATTCAGTAATTTCAATTATACGAAGGAGTTATGGGAAAACGTGATTAGTGTTTTTTCCTTATAAAACAGGATTTGCTGTCGTTGTTTGGATTTAACAGAATCATCAAAGTCAATGAACAAGGTTTTGGCCTTTTGGGCATCGTTTTTCCTTAATCCGTTGCCAAACGCGTGAGTTGTGACTGAGTTCTACGGGCCCACTTCGGACCGCCAAGTGGAGCCGTGAGAGAATTAGTGGAAGAAACGTCGTAATATGCCACGTGTGTGGTGAGGATGCAATTTCCATTTAACTTGATCGGCTCTCCAAAGTTATGGGCTAAAAATTAAAAAAAAAATTAAAATAGGCCCAACAAATTAATTAAAGCCCAGTTCTCCAAACTTATAAGTCATCCCAAGCCCATCTAAAAATGAGTTGTAACTTATATATATTGAGAAATTAATTAGAACTTGGCAAAAAGAAAAAGATCTTTTTATGACAATATAATTATTGGTTTTTGGTCCATCTAAATTCATGCTACTTTTGTTGTCTCCCCCTTTGATTATTCTGTTTGGGAAGTGATTTGACATAGCATGTATTACTAAAAATCTATTTAGAAACTATTTGGGAACTATTTGCCAAATTGTCTCTCAACCAACCATTTGAGAACAATTTAGACTTTTTGACCACCATTTACCCGGAATAACCTAATTTTTCAAATATTTTCTAAAGATAACCCTTTAACACATGTAATTTGCCACAAAAAATATTGAACCAAACATAGCCCTAAATTTGTTCTTGTTGTTTTACTATGGCTTTCCAAGAAGTGAAGATTGTCTTTTAGGCCTTAAATTTGCTTGTATAAGTGCTAAATTTAGTGAGGAATGAGAGGTGCTCAAATTTTGACCCTTTAACACATGTAATCATGATATTAAATCATGATTTTTTTTTTGTCAAAATAATTTATTAGAGTTTAGGAGATAGATATTTGTGTTTAGGGCTTAATTTTTTCAAAATAATATGTTCTAACAGTATAAACACCAAAATACTCAATCTCATATGTTCTAGTGGGCTGGGCTCCCTTGATGGTATTGGTGAAAATAAAAGTTGGGCCCAAATGTTCAGCTATATTAGATACTCGTCCGGGCCCAATTCCTGCACCATTTAAAATCTCCTTACGCTCCATCTCTAGAAGATCACATACGTTGAAATTTGAAAGACTCCTCAAGATGCTGACACGTTTAACACTGTGGCCACTACATTTCACGAGAAGCATCGACATGAATGCAGTTTTTGTCCATTAGCGTTCCCTTCTAAATCTCAAACTTCTCTGTAGCCCAACTTTCCCTTCCAGTTCCAGATCCTTCGTTGATTAATTCTGTGCCCTGTCAGTCTCAGTTATTTGTTTCGATTTTGTTTCTGTTTCGAGTTGTAGATTTAATTAGAAAGGTTGAGGTATGGCAGATTGGGGTCCAGTGGTGATAGCAGTGGTGCTGTTCGTGCTGTTAACGCCTGGGCTGTTGTTTCAGATCCCGGGAAGAGACCGAGTTGTTGAGTTCGGGAATATGCAGACAAGCGCTGCTTCCATTATGGTGCACGCTATTATCTACTTTGGCCTCATTACCATCTTCCTTGTCGCCATTGGCGTCCACATCTACACGGGCTGAAGTGCACTGTAAATCCCTTTATTTTTTTTTTCCATTTTTACCCTTGATCTGTTTAATTTAGTCGACTGTGTTCTTCATCCCTGGTGTTGCTTGATTTTGTATTAAGACCGATTAGGCCCTCTTAGGCATTAGAAAGGGCTTTTGCATTTTAGCAAATACTTTTGTATGCATTTGTCTGCTATTTGCTTTTGCAAGAAGAAGAAGTACTTCTTAGTTCTTGCTTTGCTTCTCCTTATTCCGGATGAACAGAAACCTAAGATTTTGAAATTAGAATCCCCATTAAAGCTCAAGCTTTTATGCTGCTATGATTAATTCGTGCGATTCATGTCCTTTCCCATTCTTCTCAAGGCAACAAAGACGAGAACCCCAACAGCACCGGATCAAGGTCAAGTCCACTGTCAAACCATTGAGTTCGAGTCTGGAGCGCATTATGTACTATCTTGTCGCAGTCCAAGTCTGCAAAATAAGAGCCCATATTCGAACCATAAGTCCAGATCCGGAAAATAAGAGCTCCGAATGCTGTGGTCCATACCCTATTTTACCAGTTTTTTAGCCCATACATTGCATTGTCGGTTTAGACTCCGACCCGTTAGGACGGGTGTGTAGATAACAATAGACCCAAATTGTCAATTAGGATCCAAACCGGACTACCCGAAATGAATTATCAATTGGCGCAGTGTGACGAGAGTGCTATTCTTGGAGTGGGCTTGAGAAAGATTGAAGAAGATAGGTTGTCCTTCCTCGAGCAAGGCCAACTTTATTGAAATTTCTTTTATTTTTTAAATTTAATTAGAGTTTACTAGGGTTTTGTTTGAACTTCTACTATTTAAGGTTGTAAACTCGTTAGAGAACAATTTTTGTCGAATTAACAGAAAATCAAAGATTATTCTCTAACCTTATTTCGTTCAATTTTTGGTAAATCGAACGAGTAGAAGTTGTCCTATGGGGGCTCTTGAATATACGGAATTTGGATCTAGGAAATCAAATGTATGCTTAATTATTAAATCTGATCTGATTTATGTTGGTAAAGAATCTTGGTTTGGTAAACTCATGGATTTGAAGGGGCTGTTTCTTTTCTTGCTGGGGATCAAATCCAACTTTTTCATTCGCACCTTCTCAATAAACATACCTTAAAGAGTAAAGAGCTCCATAGTGCGGAAACTAGGACAAGAAATTAGGTATGTGGGTCACTGGACAGTGAATCTATGGGGTTTGTTTTTGTTTTTGTTTTTTTTTTTTTTGAGTGGAGAGAATAGGCCATTCATCTGAATGATTTATTAAGAAGATTTGAGTGATTGAGCTTTCAGTGACGGCAATTGTGATGATTTTAAACACTTTTCAACAACCCCAAGTTACGACCACCAACAATCGTCCTACAATAACAAATCACTTGACCAAATTTTTTGGGTCGAAGTTGTTGCCAATTCCCGTCATCTCCACATAACATTATCCTCCTAAATTCCGCACCGGCCACAAACCAAAAAATTTGTCAATTATGGGTGTCTCTTCATCCTCAACCTCCTTGCCTAACTTTTTTTTAAAACAAAAGGAAGCAGCCAATCCAACATGACATTCAAATCACGTCACTGGGGCGAAATCTATGCAGATGAAATGAGGCTCCTAAGTCCTAACCCCTCGCTCAGAAGTGGGATTTAGTTGAGTGGGTCAGTGGGTGTAAACTTCAGGCCGTCAAAATAACCCACACCACACTAACGATAGGTAATATTGGGTAGAATCCCATGTAGGTGAAATGAGGCTCTTAAAGCTCACGAGATTAGGAAAACCCCATGGAAATACTTCCAACTGGTTCGAACTCCCAACCTTAGTGACATGCTGAAGAAGCAACCATACACTCTAAACCTAGACATATTTAACCAACTGAACAATCGCTCCGTCAATCTCCTCACCTAACTTATTACCTTACATTTCCTATTATTATAGACACATACCAGAAAGAGGAATACCAAAAACTCTGTAGGACTTGTTCAAAGTTTGTTCGTTTCTAACAATATTACCATAATAACTGGCGTTAATTAAGATAGCTATTCACAATTTGACTGCAAATTCTATGCATATTTAACCCTTCATCCTTGTATTATCAGTCAATAATTATTAAACTGTTGTAGACAATAACATTATGCATAAGAAAATACAAAGCTAGGGAAAGAACCTTTTGTGGGTGCAGTTGGCCAATGTCATCAATCACTAAGCGTATGGAATACTCCCTATAATAAACCTTAAATCAATTTTCAAACTTGTAAATCGAGCAAAGACTCTGTCATCTCCACCATTCTATTTTCTTGCCAAATCCCTCGTCCATGTCTTCTGCTCTCTTCTTCCTCTTACACTGCATCCCACCACTCACAGTTCCTGAAGAAAACTTGCTTGCTTGCTTGTCTACAAGGAAGCAAGGTTTTTGATCATCCTGATTTGGGTAAGTTGAAAGGGAATGGAGATGTTGGAATGGCTCAATCAAATCAAATCTCCCAAAGGATATATTGGGTTGTTTCATTTGATTGAGCCGTGCCAATATCACATTAGTTTACATGATTTCAGGTGATGATTCCTCTTCTTCTCCCTATTCTCTGCCTCTCTTCTTATGATAGTACTGGAAGCAATGATTCTTACAATCTTTAAGCATAACAAGACAACAAGAAATGGAACCCGGCCGGCCATTCGAATTCAAACATTCTTTTCATATATATATAAAAGACATGAAAATTCTGAACAGTTGAATATAAATCCGAAACATTCTAAGTCTCTCTTGCTGTATGTTCTGTGGAAGGTCTTCGTTTTGTCAGATCGATCCCTATCATCTGAAATTTTGGTGTTTTCTTGGCTTCGTTGTTCTCCCAAAGGATATATTGGGTTGTTTCATTTGATTGAGCCGTGCCAATATCACATTAGTTTACGAGTGTTTGTCGAATTACAAAAGTCTTGAATATTGACGTGTTTTGTTGGGATCCGGGGAGAGTTTGGATTTCGGTTTGATAGGTGTGTCACATCACATTTTGTCTACACCACATCACTCTGCTCGATTATTTATGCACCGTTAGATGCGGATTTCAGAGTCTAACTGTGGTCAGAGGTTAAACTAACAGGAACATATGACAGGACCAAATAAACTGCTGCGTAAACATGGTGGCAACGACGAGGGTTGTTTTCCTCAGCAACTTCTTCTTGTGTAATTAAACCTGAACAGCCTCTTCCGATTTCTCCTCGACAATACACTCCAGCCAGTGGAACTCCAGGGAAGTTTCCTCGAAATGGATCACTATCCATATTAGGTTTTCCAGAAATCGATTTGCTGCGGAGATTCGAAGAGAATAGAAATCCACCCAAGACTTGTGGAAAGTTTGAATCTGCCTTCAAAGCTGAAAGGTTCTGGAAAGCTTCATCAGAAGTGCACAAGGCAGTGCCTGGATCAGAGTGGTAGAACAGGAATGAATCACCAGGATTGATGCCCACTCCTTCAATGCCAAGTTCACTACCATATGACCTGTTAATTAATCAAAAACCATAAGTTTTCTTTTTTTCACAAAGAAACCACCCATCCCTTTCACAAAGGCGTCCCTCGGGACGGGCCCCCTAAATCTTCAAAGCTTTATATTTTTTAAAAAAATATTAAACTGTTAATACTATAATAGTCACATAAAATATTAAATGAGATAGCTATATTGTTTATTGAAAGTGATTTGATGGAAAATGTTGATTACACCGACATAATTAGTGATTTTGCATTTCAACATGCTACAAGATTCATATTTTTAAATAATATACGACATTTAAGTTTTTTTTATCAAGAGGGTCCATTTTTTAGAGCTCGTTCGAAGTCCCCAAAGACTCAGGTACGCCACTGCCCCTTCAGACACATAAATGGGCGTAATGTACAACGCTGGCAATAAGTCAGACTGGCTAGTAGAGTCTAGAAGCTGATTGACTCAAACTCTCGACCTCGAGTACTGTAAAAACTAAGTCATGAGAGATAACCAACTAGGTTATCGCCAAGTGGTTTCATAAGTTGTTTCTAAACACTTAAAAAGAACATGTATGTTGGGTTTGTATCTAATTACCCTGTGACTTGATAGAACGTTAATGAGGTTCTGGCTCGCCAACTCACTGAACCATCAACATATAAGCCTCTTTGTAGATGAATGACACCAAGGAACAAATCTGGAACAGTATGCTGCTGATCCATCTGAAATAATGAAAGCATATAAAGGTTTTAGGAGTCGAGAAACAGTAACCCAGATGACGAAGTAATGGAAATTTGCATTGATTGAATAACCAGATCAAGAATGTCATCTACTAGTTCCTCTGCATTAAGGATTTGATTATGTCCTTCCATGGTGAAAGTAAGCCTGGATGTATTGGAGCCTTTTTCCACTGAAGCTGCCTGTAGTTGTGGACCGAATGGTATTACCCCTGTTGAACATGCCACATTGAATTGTACATCTCCAATTCCTGCACCTCATTTGAACAAACAAAGAAGACGATAAGTTTGTGTTAGGAAATATGGAACGGGGGTGAGTCCACGTTACATGGGTTTGGAGGAAAATTCATCTTACTCAAAATCTTAAGCCATGGAGTTCGACCTCCCTATGCCATATAAATTGCATTTCTTCTTTCTATTTCTTTTTACGTGGGACTTGGGTGAACTTCAACACTCCCCAAGTCCCTACATCTTCGAATGGTGATACATCTTAAAGTTTTTTTAATAGCTCATTTTTAGTGCCTTTTCAGTGTTCAAAAAGACACCTCTCAACCTCGCTCCGATACCACGTTAGAAAATATGGATAAGGGGTGAGCCCACATTAAATGGGTCAGCGTGGCATACGTGGTCCTAGAAGAAATCTCATCTTACTCAAAAGGTTAAGCGATTGAGTTAGATCTCCCTAACTTAGGTGAGCTCCAACAGTTTGTCGACTATTATGAAGGAAAAAGGTTTGTCTATCAATATATAGTACCAGGAGAGTTTTGCTTGTCCTTGGCAAAAACCAGAGCAACTGCACCAATCCAATAGCTACAAGAAGGAGAATTGTTCCAATTTCTGCATAAGAAAGACCCACTTCCATCGCCTACTATGGCTATTTCATCAGGCATCACAGCATCTGCATACACAAACCCATTAATTGACTGCAAATAAGATATCCTCTTCCATGAAAAATTGAAATGATGGGTCTCACCCATCTCTGCCATAACCGGTTTCATGTCGAAATTCTGATCCTGGAAAATCATACAGAGATTTAGCAGAGAAAAACGAATCCAGCGCGCCCTACCAGAAAAGAAAAACTAGCTACTTACCCCAAATAATATGATTCCAGAAGGGATTGAGCACCCTGAGACTGAGTCTGTGTATTGACTAATATCAATCAAGAACTGATCCACCATAGCCATTTGATAGTTCTGATACTAACTAACAATAATTCTATCATTCATACATACAATTAATCACATAAAAAAATATCACAGAAAAACACATAGCCTTACTTACCGTCCTTCCTATCAGAAGTGGGATTGTATCCACTTTCAATCCAGGAACAAATCCTACAGTTAACAAAATCCCGCGATTTTTCCGACTACGCTCACCATCAGAATCAGCATCGTCCCACTTCACCTGAATAATTGTACATGTATTTTCATCAAAGAAGGAAAAAAAAAAGAATGGAAATCCACTGTGATTATTATAAGGGCAAACCTCCTTTACTTGGCTTGTTTTAGCATCCATGCCAATAAGTCCACCTGCAACATTTGTGATTATTGGAGTTCTGGAACCCAGTTTCTGTGTGATCTGCATACGTAGAAGATTTAATTCATATTAATGATTCTTATTTTAGGAAATAATGGACTTGTTTGCTCAAACTCGACTATTATTGTAAGATATTGTCCGTTTTCCCAAACCCAACCGATCACAGGACTTCTATGGCATTTCAGGTCTCACAGCTTTTAAAACGCATATACTAAGTCAAAGAAACCATGAGCTGAAACAAAAAAAAAAAAAACTTACGAGTGTATGAGCCGATTCAAGGTTGAATCCTTTGCCAATGCTTGCGATGGCGAAGTCAGGACAGATAGGTTCTGCGAGAACCTTGTTAACAACCTCATTCACAGCCTCCTGGTAATTAATTAATAACCATAACAGAAACTTTAAGCACAACAATGAGACAAAGAAAGGAAATAAAATGAACATTTCTTGTACATTAAACAAAAAAATTACATGGAGATTAGGGTTGAGAGAGAGAGCAGACGCAAGTTTAGGCGTCGAGAGGATTCCCTTGCAGGCCTTGTTCCATGACTTGTTAACACAAGCCGCGGACGCAAAGGCATCAGCTGGTAGCCTAGAGAGTATGTCATGAAGAACATCTGTGTTTAGAAGACTGAAACCACTCATTTTTCTTCTACTCTAGCTACTCTATCTATCTCTTTGTGTTCTCCCACTTGAATGTTCAGTGGTGGTTTATATTTAGAATTACAAAATCCAAAAAGTTCTATTTTAGTTAGTTTTGAGGAATTTTTGACACAATTATGTGGATTTGGGGTATCTGGCTTTGGATTTTCTTGGACTTCATTAGCTTTTAGGGTTTCTTTCATCAATAACAGCTGCTCTTTGATATCCAAAACATAATTGTTTCCTATATTTGGTTGATTTTTTTTTCCTTTTGGGTCAAGACTGATGCAATCTTAATTACTGTACAGATCATATCTGTATGAATGTACATATACATGCATGTGCTGTCAATCCATCACCCAAACCGGGAAAAAAAAGGCAAATTTTGAGGGCATAAATGAAAATAATTAGTAAGTGTGGAGAAAAATTAAGATTAATATCAAAATTATTTTGAAAGAATGATTGAGAGTGAAAGCCGAGGAGATCTTAGGCTTGGAGAGGATTTCCTTCCAACTGTTGTTCCATGACTTGACAACATAAGCAGCAAACGTTAAATTCATGTGTGAGTTCATGTCTCTTCAAAGTCCAGACAGAGGTACGAGACTTGGCTTGCTAACATAAATGGCAAACGTTAAATTCATTTGTGAGTTCATGCCTCTTCAGAGTCCCGACAAAGGTATGAGACTTGGCTTGCTAACATAAGTGGCAAACATTAAATTCATGTGTGAGTTCATGCCTCTCCAGAGTCCAGATAGAGGTACGGGACTTGGCTTGCAAACATAAGTGGCAAATGTTAAATTCATGTGTGAGTTCATGCCTCTCCGGAGTCCAGACAGAGGTATGAGACTTGGCTTGCTAACATAAGTGGCAAACGTTAAATTCATGTGTGAGTTCATGTCTCTCCGAATAGAGGGATGAGACTTGGTTTATATAGGAGTTTGGGCTACCTGGCTTGGGATTAGTGGGAGTTGTTGCTATTTTGGAAACAATGGCGGGTCCATAATGTAATTATCTTACTATATATATATATAGAGAGAGAGAAATTCTCACATAAAGGTGTAATGTAAGGGTGTAAAAAAAGCGTTATGTTTTAATGGTGTGGATGAATGAGATGACAAGTGAGGTGCACTGTTTTGGGTCCCACATATTTCAAATAAATAGTATAAATATAATCTCTTATTTTACACCCTTACATTATACTCTTATGTGAGAATTCCTCTCTCTATATATATACTCATTAATGGCCTCACAGCCCAATATGAGGCATTTGACCGTCCCACGTACATCACCTAGAAATGAACTGCAAATGCCTTCTTAGAGTATTCGCAGTAATTTCCTCATCTCTATCCCTATTCTACAGTGTCACAAGATCATTATGCAGTATAGAGATTCAATTTTTACACTATGCACCCAACATATTCCTTATTGATCACCCAAAGAATAGAAATTGACAAACACAATCTCGTTATTGATCACCCAAAGAGTATGTACCCATCAGATTATTACTGCTAATTAAAGGATGGCAGTAGTAACTAACAATCAAGATCAAGAATGAGCGCCATCGAGTATCGAATACCTCGCAATCCCCACCCAAAATGTCATCCACAGAACACCAAAATAAACTGGTTCTACCCAAATTGCTAATAAATGAAATTTACACTTCCAAGAATGCTATTTTGCAGCAGTATCGCGTATATTATTACGGGGAAAACTTTAATACCAACCTTGAATTAGAATACATTTAACTCTGAAAAATTGTCAAAATCCAAAAATTATCTCTGTAAAATTGAAAAAATTCGACCAAAATCAAAATCAAAGTCAAATCAAGAACATTGAACCCTAAATTTTATGTTTCGACAAAATACATTCAAATAAGATGATTTCAAGAATCTTATATATGAGATGAAGGCAAAAAAAACTAGTAGAGGAGAGAACTACATGTGTTGATTTCTTCGATTCGACACTCATGGAGAGCAGACGAAAGCTCTAGAGAAGAAGAGTTCATATCTCGCAAATGATTTCACGTGTTCTCTATCCCTGCTAAAAGCTGACGTGTTAATTTTAGTGAGGTGTAAAATATAATTTGACACACAGAGAGCGTTTTTTTCACTCCGTCACCCTAAGAAAATAAATCAGATATAGAGAATAAAGTAGAGAATTATATAAAGATAGGAAAACTATTGCATCATTATTTTTTGACATGTTCTTCAAATATGAGGAGGATAGAGAGTTAGATAAGGAGACCATTGGCAATGCTCTTAATGTCCATATTGGGCTGCACCAAAACCCTTTACTCAAGGAAGGGTTTTGGTTATTCTACAATAAGAACTTCTGCTTTACAAAGAATCAATGCCATAGAATATTCAAAATGAGGAGCAGATCTTGATTACTCCCAAGACATTACATTGTCACAACAAAATAAGAGAACTAGTTGATTTCCCATTTCCCAAACATGGAATAAGGACAGAATGTGAACTTGGAAGTGAATATGCAGAGCAAGTTATGTAAGTAGTTATTCCCAATAGAAGGGAAGTGTCTGTGGAGCTTTGTTTCCTGATGCCTCATTAGAAGACCCCATTTGATAAGCAGTAGAATGGATGTTAGCATCCGTGCCGCTAGAAACCAGCACCGAATTCATGGAATTTAGCCCATGATCGCTGAAACTCCGCCCCGTGTGATGATGCACTGGAAGAATAGAATTAGGCTGCAACATGTTGTTGTTCAAATTAGTCCTGGATGTCTGCGTCGGCGGTGATGACAGAAGAGAGAGAGCACAATCCGAGTCCTGGACTACTTGTGTCGTTAACCTGTCACAGAACATCATATGGCTTCCCCCAACAGTTTGCGGAAAAGCAATGGTCTTGAGAAGTGGCCTGCAGACAGAAGATGTTCCGGGAGATGTACCTTGCAAGAATGCAAATTCCTTCCCTCCTTTATAGCCGCCATCCGACGATGAAGGTTCAAGAAATAGGTTCTGTTTGTCCCCAAAGTAGTGTTGTTGCTGCTGCAAGTTATTATTATGCCTGGCCTCCCCTTCACCATTGACAACCCCGGTCCAGCCTGGGTTCACCAAAGCAGAGGAGGGATACACAGTCACATTAGATAATGGCCACAGACGGGGACCTGAAAAGAAAAAAAAAATCAACGACTGGTTCATAACATGGTACAATGAGGACTAATGTATTACCAATCAAGTACTCAAACTACCCGAAATCCGAATTTTATTTTTAGTGAAGGAAGCTCTGCGAATGAAATATTTGGGAGTGGTTTGGAAAGGCCACTCTGGATACGGAAGGAAAAGCACCCAAGTGCAAGTCATTGACCAAAATAAAACATACCAACAGAAATCCGGACAAATCGATAGCTCGGACATAAATGAAGACACATGATGATAAGTGAAAACATACCAACAGAAATCACTTGATAGCGGTAACTAGATCATCACTTACATGAACATCAACCACGCGAAGTTGGATTTTGATTTGAGCAGATAAGATTCGGAGGAAATCATTACCTCTGATATATGTCTCTGCTTAAGGTGAATATTATTCATCCACTCAAACAATATTGAAGCAACTCACCTTGATAATTGGACAAAACGCTCCCTGAATGTCCGAGGGGATCTGGCTGAGGCTTCCTTCTCCTCCTATTGTGACCATCTAAGCGTTTTCTACAGCTTCGCTTACCTTCATCGAATTCCTCCAGCGAATGAAACCTATAGAAACAGTAGCGTTACCAGCAAAGCAATTATAATTGTGGACTGCACAACTAAAAATTGGCTGTAAAACTAGTCTTTCTGATGCTTGATTGCTTGACCCATATCAAAAGGTTGACAGCAGCCTAAAAATGAATTTAATCACATAATTTGCAGAACCTGATCCAATTGAAAGATGGGAAAGTACAAGAAAAAAATTCCTACACATCAATCCAAAGCAATTGTGCATATAAATGACACCAGTAATTCATATTATACCTGCTGCACTGTTGGCAGAATCGTTGTTTATGGCCACAAATTGTAACTTGTGGAGTCTTAGAGTGGAGTTCACAGACCTTATGGCGCCTATGATAGTCTCTGCAATTACTAAGATCGGCAGCACACCCGTCCACGAGGCACGACGCTACCTGAGTTCCATTAGTCCCCGCTCGTGCCCTCTTCGCTGATCCTGAATTTAAAGACACCATTTTTGAGACTCCAAGCTCCTTCCACTTATTTGTTGATGACTGGTTGCTTGAATTTCCCACCTGACCAAGCTTCAAATCGACCGAAAAATGGCCTCTAATCCCATGATTCTGAAAGCCGCCGGAATCATCCACGCTAGGCATTTCTACTTGCGCAAACTCAGTCAAATCCCAAGAAGTTGTTCTTGAGTTCCAGTCCATATATATAATCTGAAATTCCACCTATATCTTTCTCAGCTTTTGTCTTCTATTTCCCCTTCACTAAATCAAATATTGTTGCTAAACTAATCCAAATACAAGGAAAATTAAGCATAAATTGAAGAACTGAAGTGAACACAACCACAATTTGCAACTAGAATTGGAGTCAAAATGTTCTTGTTCCTCTTAAGTCTTAACTCAGAGAACCCACAACAGATTACAGAAAGTAACAGATAGCAATACAGTTGCAATACAGATAACAGATAGCAATACAGTTTAATTTGTAGCTCCAAGAAGATTGGAAGCTACAATACAGAACAAAACAGAACAGAACAGAACAGAACATAAATAAAGAAATCATAAATACAGAGAAAGAGGAGATAGAGAGAGAATACTTACAGGAGGCAGGTTCCCCAACCTAAGACTGGTTTTACTCTTTCCAGCCACTCAGTTACTGACAATGATTCCCAACACAGACCCAATAGAACCGATTAGTCCACTCAGTATGGAAAAACAGTTAGTTAATACAAAAATAGTAAGAAACAGAGTAAGAAGCTACCAGCTCTTGGACGGTCCCCATTTGCAGAATGCCATTAAAAGTGACCGTACAGAAAGTCAAGGATAATTTAGTTTATTGAGGTTTAGAATTTAGTGAGAGAGAGAGAGAATACACAAAATGAAGGAAGATAGTTAACTGAGATTCTTATCTAGAGTGGAAGAAACGAAAAGAGGTTCCATGTTTAGGGTTTGTGAGAAGTGTATGAATAGGAGATGGGGAAAAGATTAACAGGGACAGGCTGTTTGTTCTTTTGAACCCAAGGAAAAAAGAGAAAAGAGAAGAAAAGTACAAGGGATGGATGGCTTTAGGACAAAGCATGTGGCTTTGTGTTTCACAATTTCATGGCATGTCTTGCTTTTGGGCTTCTTTCTTCTCTAATAGCCATACTCCACGCTCCTTACCATGGAGCGTGAGGTCAAACGCTGCAAATGTTAGATATACTTCACCAGTAATTTTTAGAAATTATGTATATTTCAATGTTTGACGAGACCATAAAGTTTATTCTTTAGAGTTTGGAGAATTTGACCTTGTGTGCATGAAAGTTTTTCACCTGACGAAAAGATAAATTAGGTTAAAATTTAGTGTATAGCCACAAAAATATTATTTTAGATGAAAATCAAACTTAAAACCTCTTGAGTACATATAATTTGACTCCAAAGAAATTTACGAACTACGTTGTTTCCACCTATGTGATTAGCTAGTAATTCTCTCTTAGGAAAGTTGATCGAAGAAAATACAAAAAAGCACTTGAACATGTATTGAATGCTCACGATGTCCAATTCAAATATTCAATCAATTAATTTTGAGGGAAAAAAAACAAAGTCCATGAGTTAAATGTGCTCCTGCAAAAATATCTACATAGGGTGGTCCATTTACAAATTGAAGATCACCACCAATCCAATATAGAATTATTGACAAATATTACCAACCAAACGGACTCTATATGTACACGTCTTCCAACCATCGCACTTGACCAACATGGGCGTAGAGCGTGGCTATTGGGAGGGCAAACTAGTAAATATCAATTCAACGCCAGACAGGTCTCTTAAACGAGCAACTACCAAAGTCAGTGTGGTAGATGTGAATGGGAATTGTCAATGTATAGGCCCATGCTACATAATTTGTGAATTAATTAATTAAGATCTTCTCTCTTCATTTGCGGTTGATTTGCCACGTGTCACCCTCTTCACCGGTCAAGTTAAGAGCAACTCCAATGAACTCTTGAAAATAGATTTATCAAGCACTTAAAACTAGATGTCCACAATTGATCAAAGTGAACTATTGATATACATATCAAATTTAGTGGACACTTGATATATCAAGAGCCACTTGAAAAGTAAATGTGGATCCACATAATCATACAAAGCTTGACACCTTACAACATCCTCCTCACTTTTCCTCTCTCATCCCCTCAATGGACCCATGCACGAACTTTGGAAGAGAGTGAAGGTGAAGGATTTAGAGTGTTTGTCATTGTGGGTGAATACTTGATATTATAAAATAAAAAATAAAAAATAAACTAGTTTTGAGAAATATATGAAGTGTGGACACAATTGGGCTTGTTTGGGAATGCTGTGAGGTGTGGTGTGGTGCTGTGAGGTGAGTTGGAACGCAAAAAGCTGTTTGACGCATCACTTTTAAAATTGCGGTGCGGTGCGGTGTGGTGCTGTGAGGTGCGTTTGGCGTATCTAAATTACGGTTATATTAGATGACTAATAATATTAATATAAAATAACTTAATGTCTATATTGTACATTAATCAAAAATAAAATAATTTACCTAATTTTATTACGTATGACAATTCAACATACATTGTAAGCGTTTGGGAGTGCTGTGAGGTGTGGTGAGGTGCTGTGAGGTAAAAAGCTGTGGTGCTGTGAGGTGAGTTGAAACGCAAAAGCTGTTTGGCGTGTCACAAAAAACTGTGGTGCTGTGAGGTGTGTTGCAACTGAACGCAGTGCAAACGCACTGCCAAACACCCACAATAACTCCCATTGCGGATGCTTATGTATGAATGTCGGCACGCTACAGTGATCAGCAGTTTCGGTTGGTATAAATAAGTTGGACCGAAAATATGGTTTTTGTTAGCAACCACAATTCGGGATTGGTGGGTCTCCCTGATGGCATGCGTTTAACACACCATGGAAAATAAGTCTGAATTTGTATTAAAGGTCGGTAGGTGGAATGATTATGGTTGACGCCTGACGGGGGAAGCCGGGGTCTGCAGTAAAGTTTTTACAACGAACTCCGTTATAAATGTATTTTCATTGCTTAATAATTTTTTATAAATTTCAAAAAATTCATAATTATATTTTGATCTGCATTACGAGTTCAACAGTATATTTATAGTGGGGTTTACAGCAACCCCAACCACTCCATGAAGGGTGACCATGAGAATGGTTCAAGTCAGTGGTGTGTCCATGCATGTGTGGTAGTCAAGTGCACAACAACTTCATGCTAGCTGGAAAGTCCGATACTGTTTCTGGGATGTGACTCTTTCTTTCTTTGTCAGTCATCAAAACCGCAACGAAAATTAATGCTAAAAAGAGTCCGTTGAATTGTCTCAATTATTCAATATGAATGCACATTATTCATGTAAAATTTTGAGCCCGATATGTGAGAGTGGTAAAATTTTATTCGGTATGAATGATCAAATTTGTCCAACTCATAATAGATCAAATTTAGACATAAGTTATATGTTTGAAATTCGAGTTCAAATACAAAAATTTTATCAAGGTTAAAACGGAATCCAAATCCAAACACAAAAATATTGTTCGTTTTCCTTGTCCGGACCCTCAACTATATTAGGTTATTTTCCGGATTTAAAAAAATTCGAGTTTGATCAATTAAGTAAGTCCGAAATCCAATCAGGGTTAGGATCCGAATGTGTAAATATTTCATAAACACGTACTGCTGTCCGACTCGTAACTTATTTTTTACCACCCCTACTCACATGCCCTACATGATCCATACGAAATCTTGTATGTCCATCTTAATTATTGGGATAGTAAAAAAAAAAATGCTGGAATACGTGAGACAATTGAAATCTCTGTGTGCATGGCTTCTATGGCCTAATTTACACACACAATAATTGATTGACATGAATAAATATTAAATGACAATCAACGGTCACGTTCTATGTATATATATTCTTCATTGATTTTCTAAAAGTCTATAATCTAGTGATGGTAACGAAGAGAATTGAGTACGTGTGATCCATAAATTACATATACTGTACGTCTTCCTTAAAAGACAACACAGAATAATGCTAAAAAGATCACCTTACATTTCAAGTCAAACCACATGATCATGACAAGAAACTCCAAGTACAGTTGTGATGAAAATCCCGCTGCTTAGTCCTACCAATCAACTACATATATATACTGTGGATGCTAAATTTGCACCGAAGTATAGAATGTGTATTAAGTAGAAAGATTTAAGAGAATAACAACACAGAATTTACGTGGTTCGACAACTTGCCTAGGTCCACGGAGTCTGATCTTTTATTAGAGTTGATTGTCGATGATTGCTTACAAATGTCGGATGAAATGTATTTATAGGCTTGGGATATGTCAGTTGATGCGGTTAATCATCTCTGGTAACTTCTCTTGTAACTGCTACTGGAAACCGTCGGTAACTGACTGTCGGATAAAACTGCTTCTGGAGACTGTCGGATGAAACTGCTTCTGGATAAGGTCCTTCCGTCGGGGAGAACCATACATACGGATGTACTTGTTTACTCCACAAATACCCCCAGCCTTTTAATTTACCTAAATAAATTTAGGATAAATTTAAAGGCTTTTTTCATGTTTAAAGGAAGTAGTTTCCTAACTGGATTAAAATGCTTTGAGTAAATAGTCTCCTTCTCCTTGTTGAATTAGGAGTCTCGACATCTTCTATAAATAGCTACATTATGTGAAGATTTTCCTTCGTTTTTAAACTTCATATGCTTCAAAGGTCATCTCTTTTCTGCTCTTCAAGAGGTAATTCTTTTTTCTTGACTTAAATCTTCTTGTTGAATTTACAATTTTTTTTTTTTTTACTTGGGATAAACCCTCTCGAAATAACGGATGAAAATTATTAGATTGAGATTGGGGGTCTCGCTCCCTTGCCAGACCCCCTTGCCGAACCCATGGGGGTTCGGCCCTAACCCCCTAATGGGGGTTCGGCCGAACACCATGAGGGGGGTTCGGTCCCAACCGGGGTCTGACTCCCTTGCCAGATCCCCTTGTCGAACCCATGGGGGTTCGGCCAAACCCCATCGTCTGGCTCCCTTGCCAGATCTCCTTGCCGAACCCATGGGGGTTTGGTATTGGGGGTCTGGCTCACTTGCCAGATCTCCTTGCCGAACCCATGGGGGTTTGGTATTGGGGGTCTGGCTCCCTTGCCAGATCCCCTTGCCGGACCCCCTTGCCGAACCCATTATATATATATAATTTTTAATCTTCGATCTTACAGGTTTCGTCATGGGTAAGCTTAAGGATTTGATTTCTTCTCCAGAGAGCTTAGCAGCATTCAAAGCGAAACACCATATTACACACCCATTTGACATTCGGGTTCCTTTTAATGACAATAGGGATTCTGATCCCGAATTCATCAAGGTTCCCATTTTTCTATTATCGGAGTGCAGAATCCACATTCCATTCTCGCCACTCCTTCAGGAATTTTTCATGTATACTGATCTTCATCCCTCAGAATTAGCTCCGAATGCTTATCGGATCATCGGTGGCGTGATACAAATGAATTCTTTCTTGAAGAAAAAACTTGCTACTATCGATCTTTTCTGCTGCTACTCCATCCTCAAGAATAAGAGTTCAGATGGCAAGTATTACTTGTCTCCGAAGAAGTGTGATTCGGCATTAGTTCATTGTCTTCCAAACTCCAATAAAGACGTGGATTATATGCTCGTCTCCAGGCATTGGAGCGGCTTTACATCTCGTAAAGGGGAACCCTTAGGTATGCCTTTGTTCTGATCTTTGGTGATTTTCTTGTCATATGCATATATATATTGCTAATTTTTCTGTTTACTACAGGGCGTATGCCTCCACTCCCGGATGTGCTTAGTGAAGCTGTGCAAGAGGTTCTTGATGATTCTTATGCTAAGTCTAGATCTGGTGGTAAATTTTGGAGATCTGCCCCAGTGTTATTTGGTTGTAAACCTTCTTATCGTGGTTTTGCTCCTCTCCCTCATGGTGTATCACTTCAAGTTACCCCCAGCGCGGCAGCGACGTAAGAGGAAGCGTTCTTCAGCTACAATTACTCTTCCCGTCACTTCTTCTCCTACCGGGGTCGGATCAGATTCTGAAGGTGATAGTGAGGAAGAGCAGGATGATGATGAACTTCAGGATACTTTCAGTGAGCATTCCATAGGTGTGTTTTCCTTTTCTTAATTTAGTTGTTATTATATATGTATGTTTCTCCATAGGTATTGTTATATACATACCTTTTACGTATGATTGCAGAGATTCTTCCAGGCAGATCTTCTGGATCTCTAAACAGTATCTCCATTCCTGATCTTCCTAAGGCAAAATTTAGTCCCTGGGCAAACATCTTCGGAGCTCCTAACCCTATTGGAGGATCTTCAACCTCATTCACGAGCTCTTCTTTAGTTAAGTCAACGTTATCTGTTCCGTCTCCAGGAACTCATTGTCTGCCTTCCCTCGGAGTGCCCAGAAGTGCCGATAGCTCTTCTTCTCAAGGTGGCACTACATTTGCTCCCTTTTCTCTTAGCAGAACGACCTTAAGTCTTTCATCTTGGAATAATGCTGACGGCATGTTCAAAGGTTTTGTGGATAATCCCTTGTCCTTGCAAGTTGGATATTCACCTTTCTGCCTTGAGAAGCTTTGTTCTACCATCTCCAATGAGGATAAAGAATTCTTTAACAAACTTCCCAAAGGCGAAGACCTTGGCTTGCAGATGCTCCTCGGGGTTTTCCTCTAACCTTGCTTATTCATTAGATATTAAATGCATATGTACGTGATTAAGTCATACTAACCTTCTCTTTTGTTTGGATCAGGGATCTCAAATGTGCCTTCACTACATAGTTGATTTGAAGCATCAACTTTTTGAAGCAAAGGCAGAGCTTGAAAAATCAAAGACGATGCAAACTGAATTTGAGAAGGTTGTTGAAGAAAAATCCATTCTTGAAGCGGAACTTGCCGAAGCCAAGGAAGAGATAGAGAAGATCCGGAGCGAACTTTCCAAAGCCAAAAACCAATTGTCCAGAGCTGAGGTAGAAAAAACGAAAACGGTTGAAGAAAGCATAGCTCAGTGTTGCAAAAAATATACGGAAACGCTTGCTGTTGAATCCAACGAAAACTTTGGACTTGGGCGAGGTTGTACACTTCTTGCACTTAAGATTCCTCCAGAACATGAAGCGTGGTCGGAGGACTTTTTCCAGTGGCCCGCCCCCAACCATCCTTGCCCGAGCCTAAAGAAATTTCGCGAAAACAACATTGGCCTGGACAACAATGCTCCTGGAACTACGTCGGCCACTGATCCTGGACAATAGGAATTTGTTTCTTCTTACTAATATCTTAGATTAAGCCTTTTCGGCTTGCATATTTAATTAATTGTATGAATAAAGTCTTTAGCTTTGACTTTTCTTAGTCTATTTCTTTGAATAAAGCCTCTTGGCTTAGGCTTTGCTTAGTAATAAAGCCTCTTGGCTTAGACTTTTCTTAGTCTATTTCTTTGAATAAAGCCTCTTGGCTTAGGCTTTGCTTAGTAATAAAGCCTCTTGGCTTAGACTTTTCTTAGTCTATTTCTTTGAATAAAGCTTCTTTAGCTCATTTGTTTTTGGAATAATGCCTCTTTGGCTAAGACTCACTTGTCTTTTTCTTGGAATAAAGCCTCTTCGGCTTTGTTTTTGTATAGCTTTTTTTTCCGTAGGCATTTATGCAGAAAGCAAAGTACTTTATTCATTGCATAGGAGGGAAAAGTTTACAATCTCTAAATGGACCAACTTGCTAGAACTACCATCGCCCTGTCTAAAATAGATTTAATACGGGCTGAGAGGTCCAGAAGAGACATCCGAAGCCTTTGTGGGTCTTGAGCCATTGCCGCCACCCAGGCCATGTCACATATCTGGATGAGTGAGTGTTGAACAGTTTGTAGAGTGCCTAGGAGCTCTTTGTTGCAATTGTCAGCAGTCTGGAATTCCCTCTTCATATACTGTAATTGTTCCTTAAGATCCTCGACTTGATCTTCCGCATTGCTGGTTAGGAATGAATCGAGAACCTTCAGTTCTTCGTCATCTTCATCATCTTCAATTTCAATCACCTGCGTCGGTGGATTGTTTATCGGTTGCTCAAGGATGATCATATCCTCATCCTTTTCTTGATATTCCAACTTAGCTTTCTTATGGAGAGAGGCTCCTGCTGGATGTTTAGGATTGACCAAATCGTCATCCTCCTCATTCTCTATCATAGACCTCTTCTTTGGTGGGACATTGGCGGAACGTGAAGAAGAACTCATTGTTATAATAATTGTTGTTCTTTCTTTTTCTCCGTCCCTCTGTACTTTTCTCTTGTCCATTTATAGGTGGAAGTGATAAAACGGTTGAACTGCGATGATTAACAGCGCCGAGACGTGTGAAGTAACTGCAGAGACGGTTGAATGACAGTTTTAAAGTCACTTATGGCCCTCTTTTCAACTGCAAGTAACCTTTAGCCTTTTTGCCAACCGCAAGTAACTTCTTGTCTCCTTTCCAACCGCCTCTTAGTTAAAATACTTGATTTTCTTGACTAAGATTCCCAACTTGTCTTGGAATCAAAGATCAATATTCTTAATAAATTGAAGCCTGAGCAAGAATCAGATAATCGTAAAACTTTCGTAAACTTAGTTAAAGAAATAGCAAGAAGTAACTAAATGCAAATTTAGATGAAGAGGAAACTTATTCTTTTATTGATGATACGTTGCCGAAGGCTTAAATCAGCCATAATCGGCATTACACATAAAATCTCCTTAGGTTGGAGATATTCCAAGTTCCGTGGACACTTCTGCCATCTTGCTTAACTAGTTTGTAGGCTCCTTGGCCAACCCGTTCTGTAACTTGGAAAGGTCCTTCCCAATTTGGACCCAACTTTCCATCAGTTGGATCCTTAGTTTGAGATAAGACTTTTCGTAAAATGAAGTCCCCAATTTCAAAGCTTCTTGCCCTAACATTTTTATTATAGGATCGGGACAACACTTGTTGGTAAGCAGCCAGCCGCACCATGGCCTGATCCCTTCTTTCCTGCAGCAAATCCAAATTTCTTTCCATTGCCAGATCATTGTTACCTTCTTCAAATACTTGCGTTCGGAGAGTTGGAAGCCCTATTTCTAAGGGAATGACAGCCTCCGCTCCATAAGTAAGAACAAATGGGGATTCTCCCGTAGACCTGCGAGGGGTGGTTCGGTATGCCCATAATACTGACGGAAGTTCTTCTACCCACCTTCCTTTGGAAGACTCCAACCTTTTCTTAATTTCATCTAAGATGATCTTGTTGGATGCTTCTGCCTGACCATTGCATTGTGGGTAGGCCGGGGTGGAATAGAGATTCTTTATCCCATATCCGCTACAAAATTCTTTAAACTTGGCACTTGAAAATTGAGTTCCGTTATCACTAATCAGGGCATGAGGGATTCCAAACCTTGTTATGATATTTTCCCAAACGAAGTTCCTTGTTTCTATATCTCGGATTGCTGCCAGAGGCTTTGCCTCGATCCATTTCGTAAAATAGTCAGTGGCGGTAATTAAGAATCTTCTATTGCCAGTAGCTCGCGGAAGTGGTCCAACAATATCCAACCCCCACTGGGCAAAATGCCATGGACTTGTAAGAGGACAAAGATCCCCAGCCGGTTGGTGGGGGATTGGTGCGAATTTTTGACACTTTTCGCACTTTCTTACGTACTGCAAAGCATCCTTTTGCATGTACGGCCACCAAAAGCCTTGGGTAATTGCTCGAAATGCAAGTGTCCTTCCCGCAGCATGTGCCCCACAAGAGCCTTCATGAATCTCAAACAACAAGTCCTCCACTCTTGCTGGGTGAACACATAATAAATATGGACCTGAGAAAGACTTTTTATAAAGCTTTTGATCAGAAGATAACCAAAAGCGTGATGCTTTGACTGTCAATTTTCTGGCTTCTTTCTTATCCTCGGGAAGAATGCCATCCTTTAAGTAAGCAACAATGGGATCCATCCAACTTGGCGCCTGCTCTTCTGCGCATCGTATCTCCTCTGGCATCTCATCTATGCTTGGTCGTTCAAGCACTTGCACTTGGATAACCCTCTTCACCCCTAGTTGGTCAGCCGATGCAAGGGTAGCCAAAGCATCTGCATGATCGTTCTGCTCCCTTGGAATTTGTATTACTTTATAGTCGTGAAGTTGGTCGAGTAACTGTTTAGTTTTTTCCACGTACGCTGCCATGGTTGCTGTCCTGGCATTGTAGAGTCCAGTGAGTTGATTGACTACTAATTGAGAATCTGAATAAATCACCAACTCCTTGGCCCCAAGTCTTAGAGCATTCTGGACTCCTTGAAACAAAGCCTCATACTCTGCTTCATTATTTGTTGCTGGAAATCCTAGCCGTATAGCCATCTCTAATACTTCCCCTTCCGGTGCTACTAGCACAATTCCTGCTCCGGATCCTCGCCTTGTTGAAGAACCATCAACCTGCAATTCCCAAAGATGTGAAGGAGTTACCTGTACCTTCCATATCTGATTAGCTTCTTCAGGGCGTTGCTCCGTAGTGAACTCAGCAACAAAATCAGCTAAAATTTGAGCTTTAATGGCAGTCCTTGGGACGAACTTCAAATCATATTGAGCCAATTCGACTGACCATTTGGCAACCCTTCCGGACATGTCTGCTTTTCCTAGCATGGTCTTCAATGGATATTTTGTCACTACTTCTACGGGGTATGCCTGGAAATAATGGTTCAACTTCCTAGAAGCCATTACCAATGCCAAAAGAAGCTTTTCCAGGGGAGAGTACCTCGTTTCAGCATCTAGCAATGTTTTGCTTACATAATAGATTGGGTACTGAACCTTCTTTTCTTCTCTCAGGATTACGACGCTAACGGCATGATCAGATACTGCTATGTAAAGTTGAAGCGTGTCTCCTTCCTTAGGAGTTGCTAACAATTGGGGCTTCTGCAAATAACTCTTTAACCCAAGAAAAGCCGCTTCGCATTCATCATCCCATTGGAAAGCTCTTCCTGACTTAAGTAGTCGAAAGAAAGGCCTGAATTTGTCTGAGGATCTACTAATGAACCTGTTAAGTGCCGCCGCCATTCCAGTTAATTTCTGTATTTCCTTCACTTTAGTGGGTCGATCCAAGCATTGAATGGCCTTGATCTGTGTTGGGTCGGCCTCGATTCCTCTTTGTGTAACGAGATGGCCCAGGAATTTGCCCGTACTAACTCCAAAAGCGCATTTGCTAGCATTGAGCTTTAGGTTATTTGTCTTTAAGACATCAAACACCTCCTGAAGGTGCATCAAATGATCTTCTTGAACTTTGCTTTTGACCACCATGTCATCTATGTAAACTTCCATAGTCTTGCCAATTAATGATCCAAAAAGTTTCGTCACCATTCTCTGAAATGTGGCACCTGCATTCTTTAAGCCGAAAGGCATTACTTGGTAACAAAATATTCCTTTTGGGGTAATGAACGAAGTCTTCTCCTGATCAGATGGGTGCATTGGGATTTGATGGTACCCTCGGTATGCATCCAGGAAGCTCATCCTTGCCATTCCTGATGTCATATCCACCAATTGATCGATTTTAGGAAGCGGGAACAAATCCTTTGGACATGCTTTGTTCAAATCAGTGAAATCAACACAAACCCTCCATTTTCCATCTTTTTTTCGGACCACCACTGTGTTTGAGAGCCATTCGGGATATTGTACTTCCCTGATGGCCTTAGCTTCCAATAAGTTTTCTACTTCCTTAACCACGGCCTCCGTATGCTGTACGGCTGACCTTCTCCCCTTCTGAATCACAGGTTTAAAACCTGGTTTGACATTTAATTTATGGATTGCCAATTCCGGATCCACCCCTGGCATCTCATAGGGAGTCCATGCGAACACACCCACATTTCTCCGTAACATCCCAATTAAGGATTCCTTCTCTGATATGGTCAAACTAGTCCCAACTAGAAAGTATCTGTCAGGACTTTCTGGTGTAACTTGAATCTTCTCAAGCTCTTCCATTGACTTGGTTGCTGGCTCCTTTCCAACTTCCTCTAAGACTGGAGCCTCTTCTTCCATCATCATAATTTTTCCTGCTTGTTTTGTTTTTGCCATAAAACATTCTTTTGAGGCAGCTTGGTCTCCTCTTATTTCCACCACTTTGTCCCCGAAGGGGAATTTGAGCATCTGATGATAAGATGAGGGAACAGCTTCCATTAAGTGAAGCCAAGTCCTGCCCATGATTGCATTATACGTTGAGGGTAGATCTATAACAAGGAAATCCACCTCAACTGTTCTTGGACCTGCCGTGACTGGCATTCGTATCCTTCCGAGAGGCCAAACTGGGGTCGCATTAAGGCCCACCAGATGTGTTGGAACAGGAATCAAATCTGCATGAGTTTTCCCTAACTTTTGGAAGAGTGAATAATACATGATCTCTGCAGAACTTCCTTGGTCTACCATCATTCGCTTCACTGTTGCTGCTCCGATTTGCAGGGAAATCACGAGAGCATCATTATGCGGAAAGACGACTCCTGTTGCGTCTTCCTTGGTGAAAGTGATTGCAGTTGCCTCCCTTGGTCTCTTAGTTCCCAAATGGGGATTAAGATCCATCCGCATTACCTCTTGTTGGTGTCGGACCTTCCTATACTCCGTTCGTCTTATCGCATCGCCAAGTTGTGCATCCGGTACCATTGCATCAATAAAATTAACGACGTAGTGTGAAGGTTCTCCCCGTTCCTTTGACTGAGGTTCTGCCTTCTTTTCGGCTGCGGTTTTTTCTTTGTCAATAAATTCTTTAAGATGACCCTGCTGAACCAATTCTTCCAAATGTCGTTTGAACTCTCTACAATCTTCTGTCCTGTGACCTTTGTCTCTATGATAGGAACACCATTTGGACTGGTTTCGAGTGGACGGATCCCCTGACATTTTATTTGGCCGCCGAAAATACGGTTTATCTGCGATCTGAGGTAGAATTCGAAAAATTGGGTCCTTAAATATTGTTTTTACCGCCTCGTAAGAAGTAGGCTTTGGGTCCTTCTTCGAGTCTTTTTCTTTCCCATTCTTCCTTTCAAACTTCTTATTTTCCTTTTTTGTTCCTTCGTGAGAAGCAAACTGTCGATCCCCCTGTTTGTCTTCTTCCAATTTGACGTATTGCTTAATCCTGTCTTGAAGCGCGACCATACTCTTGGGTGGAGCCATTGTCAAACTTTCTCGTAATTTATAATCACGAGGGAGCCCGAGGCGAAAAGTAGCCACTGCGGTCTTTTCATCACAATCTTCTATATCTGCATAGGTATCTGAATACCTAGCGGCGTAAGCCCGGAGTGATTCTCCTCTCCTCAGATGTAAAGCAAATAGTGTATCTAATGTTGCTGGATCTCGACTATTTGCTATGAATCTTGCTACGAAGATCCGGGCCAACTCTCTCCAAGACGAAACTGAATTTTCTGGAAGTTGGTGGAACCATTTCATGGCTGTTGTCCCGAGACTTGACGGAAACATTTTGCACATGAGTCCGTCTCGACCTGCCCAAAGTGCCATTTTATGAGTGTAGGCTGAAATATGTGCCACAGGATCTGTTTTTCCATCATAGATTGCAAAAGTTGGGGGTGAAAATTTGTTTGGTGGATCTTCCAGTCGTAGAGCCCGCACAAAGGGTGTGGAAGTCATCTTTCTGAGGCTTTGCTCGGCCTTCTTCTGAGCACTCCATAAGACTTCCCCAGTATTTTTCGTCAACCGAATCTTTGGGGAAAGGCTTCGACGTCTTATCCTCCTAGACGGTTGTGGGGACTTGTTCCTTGGACCCCTTGGAGAAGGAGTCTGCCTTCTCCTCTCCGTAACTGGTCCCCTCCTCCGATGAGACCTCCCAGTGCTCCCACTGTCATGCTCCCGAACACGCTTTGGATCCGTATCTCTATCACTTCGGACAACACTCTGGATTTCACTAGCCAAACGCTTCCCCTTTCTCCTCATAGTTTGGAGTCTTTCCCTTAGAGCTTGAGCATGCTCTTGTCTCTTTTGCAAATCTTCCTCTGCCCTAAGAAGGGCTTCTTCCAATTCCAATTCATTTGGAATTTGTTCTTCTATTTCATCATGATTATGCCGAGGCCTCTCCTCTTCTGGACGAGGCAGTTCCTCCTGTCGTAATACTTCCGCTTCTTCAGACATGGCTTATATTAATAACGTTTCCCACAGACGGCGCCAATTGTCGATGCTAAATTTGCACCGAAGTATAGAATGTGTATTAAGTAGAAAGATTTAAGAGAATAACAACACAGAATTTACGTGGTTCGGCAACTTGCCTAGGTCCACGGAGTCTGATCTTTTATTAGAGTTGATTGTCGATGATTGCTTACAAATGTCGGATGAAATGTATTTATAGGCTTGGGATATGTCAGTTGGTGCGGTTAATCACCTCTGGTAACTTCTCTTGTAACTGCTACTGGAAACTGTCGGTAACTGACTGTCGGATAAAACTGCTTCTGGAGACTGTCGGATGAAACTGCTTCTGGATAAGGTCCTTCCGTCTGGGAGAACCATACATACGGATGTACTTGTTTACTCCATATATATATATATATATGCTAGTTTTTAAGTTGGGGGTCCATTCCTGTCCTTCTCTCACTTTATATTTCTTTTCTTCCTTTGCAGGGCTTAAGGCATTGTTGTCGATTGAAAAGGAAGGGGAAACTCATGAGCGACTTGTTTCAAGGACCGAATCACTTATTCCAATGTTTTGTAGGTAATTTGATTATATATATATATATATGCTATCAAAAACCACTTAGAAAATAGCCTAATTAGCTATCTCTCCGGACTTAGTCGTAAAAAATCTCATCCGAGATCGAGAGTTTGATTCTAAACTAATGCAAAAGTGGTTTGAGTTTAGTCTCGACCCATCTAAAATGTCACATGAGTTTGCATGTGCCTAATCCGACCCAAGTTTGGGTTTGCTGAACTGTCCAAAGGTCATGTGCTGAGTTGTTCTCGATTGCTAAAATATAGTGACAAGTGTAATACGATACTAGCCCTTTTTCAAAAACAAAAGTCCCCCTTATCATTGAGCATTCTCGGCCCAACTTTTGAATCCAGCCCAACCCATTAAATTTGCCCGTGGCCCATTTACTGGACTTCAGAACAGTGATCGTTTCGTTATTTTGCAACAGGAGCTCCTATCCGATTCGTCCGTTTCACGTCTTTTCTAAGGAGCTCTACTGAACTGAACCCGTCTCTACTCACTTGACATCAGTTCTCTGCCATTTTTTTTTTGTCTATTAGGGTTTTGTATCTTATTTATGTAGGTTAGGGTTAAATATGGACGGAGAGGAGTTGACGGAGCAGGAAACTGCATTGTACGATCGCCAAATTAGGGTTTGGGGAGCTGATGCTCAACGGAGGTATCTATTCTTTTGTATTCTCTTCTCTTCTATTTTTCATTTGATTTCGTAGAATATGCGAGTTGAAAAACGTTTGAGCGAGGCTGTACTTGAAGCCTACTGGTTTGGTTTGCATTTGCTGTATTTAACTTGATCTTCGCAAAATTTCCGTCGTAGACTGAGCAAATCTCATATACTAGTCTGTGGAATGAAAGGGACTGTTGCTGAGGTAAGTGTCTGTTCGTAGTGCTTCTTTGTTTTCTCTTCTCATCAATATTTTCACCTAATTTATGTGTTTAAATAAATCATTGCGTGCAGTTCTGCAAGAACATTGTACTAGCTGGGGTGGGGAGTCTGACATTGGTGGATGATCAGGTAGTGACTGAAGAAGCATTGTCTGCAAATTTCTTGATACCTCCAGATGGGAGTGTGTATGGTGGTAGAACTGTGGCTGAAATTTGTGGCGATTCCTTGAGAGAGTTCAATCCAATGGTCTCTGTTTCAGTACAGAAAGGTAATCCATATACTGCGAACATTGTTCTTCCAATTGACTTTTAACTTTTTTTTACTTGTCATGCTACTTTTTTTTGAAAGCTATGGATTCAATTTATGAAGTTCAAGGAGTCTAGATGGACATGCAATTAAATTAATTAAGAATGGATAAATAACTAACTTTGGACAATTCGTGTTTAGGTGACATTTCAAGCTTTGGTGGAGAATTCTTTGATAAGTTCGATGTTGTAGTAATCAGTTGCTGTTCCACTGGGACAAAAGTAATAAGCATGCCCTATCTTCCGAATGGATTGAATGATTGATTATACAGCTGAGAAGATAGGCTTTTTACTATATTTTCGGTTGTAGATATTTTGATGCTCTCTGTTTCAAATGCAGAAATTGATCAATGATAAATGCCGAAAGTTGTCCAAGCGTATCGCTTTCTATACAGTTGACTGCAGGGACTCTTGCGGTGAAATATTTGTTGATCTGCAGAGTTATAAATATTCAAAGGTAAGCCCATTTCTTTATTTCTCTTGATTTATTATTATCAATTTTGTAGGTTGTTTGGTTTCTTTGACACATCTTAAGAACCTCTTATCATATATGAGAGAACTATTTGTGTAAGATAATTTTCTCTTGAACAATGAATGGGGCTAGTTTTGTATAATGATATAAGGGACACTAAGTATTGTAAGATTGGTGACTAAAGTTTACGACAGAAGGTGCAATATGGATTAGAGCTTAAAAAATAGTTACATTGTTTCCTTTCATGCTTTATATAACCACTTGGGTCTTTAGTTCATTTTCTCTTTTCGAGACCAGAATATCATGCTTAGTTGACACGGCAGTAACTGTACTTCTTTTTCTTTTTCTTTTTTGACAGAAAAAGCTTGGTGAAACTGTTGAATGCCAAATACAATATCCAAGTTTTGAGGTATGTCGTGGTCAGGATGTATACAGTAGTCACAACCATTGATGTCATAACTTGCAAATTAACTGTTGAATTGGTTTAGCTAAGAATGAGCTATACATATGTCTGCTATTTTAGGAAAAAATTCCATTTGCCATGTACTTCAGATTGCTTGCACTCTTTGGGGATTGACAAATGCAATTCCTTTAAAGTATATTGTACTGGCATTCAATTTCTAAGTTAACTTTCCTGGCATTATTATGTAAATAAACAATGACCACGACGTAAGAGTGATGTGTCATGTATCAAGACTTTGGTCTCTGATGTTGTCATCCTTTTCTTTGCAGGAAGCAATTTCAGTACCTTGGAAGGTGCTTCCCAAGAAAGTGTCGAAGCTTTACTTTGCCATGAGAGGTGTGGTGAATTATTCAGTAATTACTTTTTTAGATGAACAAAATTGAAAGAAAATGAAAACGACCAAATAATGTGCAAGTAATTTTGCTTGTCAGGAAAAGTGATTCTTTATTTGGAGGAATTTGAAGAGCAAATTATATGCACCCATTGATTATCGTCCAGGTAAAATGTTGTGAATCTCTTCAGGATTAGGTCATTGTTTTTTGTGTCTGTGTGTGTCACTGAATATGTGCATTTCCTAGTAGTTTTATATACATTCTGAATTTATCTTGTGTGACTCTGACATTTATTGTATTTCTCTGGGACAATAGAAAGGCTATACTTGGCATCTCTCTGTGACAAACTGTCAATATTTTATCACATTTTGATAAGAATGCTAGCTTATTTAGGCGCATAACAATCCACATGTACTGAAGAAATGACTTGAAGGTCTTTATGCAGTGATAGAATGTTTTGAAGAAGCGGAAGGGAGAAAAGCAGGAGAGATTTCAATTGGAGATCTCCCGGCTCTTTTGAAGCTGAGAAAGGAAATCTGTGAGACACAGGTAGTTTGGGAGGATTTCGTTTGTTGATTTCAATGGACATGTTTGTGTATCTCCGAAGACTTGCTATTCCATGTGCCGGCAGTCACTCGATGAGTCTCATATTCCTAGTACTCTACTTGAGCGACTAGCTATGGGTGCAAGAGAATTTCCTCCAGTTTGTGCTGTTGTCGGGGGGAATCCTTGGACAGGTTTCATTTCCACCAATTTTATGTACCATTATCTGCATTTGTTATGACTTATGATTGTCTAATTGGAAATATTTGTTGACTAATCTGCCCTTTAGGAGGTTATAAAAGCAATATCAGGCAAAGGGGATCCCTTGAAGAATTTCTTCTTTTTCGATGCTATGGACGGGAAAGGCTTAGTTGAAGACATCAAAACCCTGAACAGATAGCTGATGGGTTGATTTAATGAGGTGACTTTTAACTTATGCAGGGATTTTATTTCTCGTATTCATCGCTTTTATGCCTTTGCTTGCTTGAACCATATGAATTTGTGCCCGTTGGTTAGCACCTTACGTAGTTGAATTTAACCCAATATAGAACTGACTTAAGCGTGATACTGAATTTATTACGAGGGAATTGAAAAACATAGTATCTTTGTTCCAATTATAGTAAGAAAAAATGTGCTTGAGTGGATCGTCTGCAATGTCCCATGAGGAGCTACAAGTTAAAATGGTCAATAATTTTTGAATGGGTCATGGTGATCATTCTTTGTCTAGTACCAAAGAAGACTTGGCTGCCGGTGTTGGCATGTAAAGAGGAAAAAAAACTATCCTACGCTCTCTCTCTGCTCCTCTTTTATTCAAAAACTCCACTACATAACTCATGATAGAATGCAAAAAGAAGAAGAAGACCCCACCATGGAAACACCACAAGAAAAGCAAAAGAAACTGAATATATAAGGCACTGCATCAGCAGTCATGGACCTGCAACAAGAATGGGACTCCATTAAATGATCAAAAACCATGCCCAAACTCTTATTACCTTCAGCCCCAATGACAGACTCAAGCAATGCCAACGTGGTCACAATTCTTCAACTTCTAGACAAATCTCCTGAAACCCTTGTGTCTTCTTTGCAGCAGAAAAGATCTCCGTCATCAGATAGAGCAGGGAAAGTGAGGAACAATGACTGGTTAGTTGAGGAGATATTGAGAGAGAGAAGGGTAGCCATTGACAGTGGAAGATTGAAGGGAAGGCGGCTTTTTGAGTCCCTGGAGAGAGCAACTGTGATTGGTTTAGAAGGTTTGGTTCGTTGAGAGAGTGAAGCTTGTTCTGTAATATCTTATGAGTCTGATGATGATGAGAACGCAAACAGTGGAGGTCAGAAGAGATTAACCCACGTTTTCAGTCATTCTTCTTCTTGTTCATCGTTGTCATCTTCTTCTAATTGTGCGGGTAAGCTCGACAAGAGAGAGGCATTATGATGAAAAGAGAGAATGTGAAGACAAGTATTGAAGATAGGAGAGGTGTAGATGATTGGGCTGGGAGATAGAGAAGATGGATTGTGGTCATTGACTTGCTTCTAATTGGTTGTATTGTTTGTGCAGTTGGTATTGTCTCGACGAAGATCATCAATGGATGCCAGGATCAGAAACAGGTGTCCATAGTCCCAACATGACTCCCTCTAAACAACATTCTTGCAATCTTCAAGCGGAGAGTAAATTTTTATTTATTTCTTGTGCTTAGTTTCTGGATAAGAGATTGTAGCTTATTCATATATTCGTTTTTATTGTGATTGTGATTTCTATTTTTGAAGCAGAGTTAGAGTATTACTTTCATAGACTTGAAGATGTATCAGAGGTTTCCTTTTCTTGTTTTCTAGTATTTATTTCTTTCTTCAAGGGCTGATATCTCTAGATTATGTTTTCCGAAGTTGAGTTGATACTCTGATAAGATCCCACATTGAAAAAAATTAATGGAGGAGCGACAATAAATAAAGAGAATTCACAATCAAACACATTAAACCGGTTTTCTAGGCCTTGGGTCCGGATGAACAAATTTGAGAGGGTTTTGGTTTTGAGCGGACAATATCTTAATTTGTCTGGGTTTATGGGCGTCGTGCACTACTGGATCCTAGGAATGGCTTGATTGAACTTGGGCTTTAGGGCTTTGTTTGCCCTCGATATCTGATTGGATGGACTCCCTTGATTGGGCTTGTATGTCCGATGGCTGTGATCCTGTAAAGGGTAAGCAAACCCAACCAGGCATCCAGAAAGCCTGTCTGTGAAGGGTCCAGGTTCAAAATAGCTGGGGGTAAAACCTCAAATGAGACATTAGCTGGGTCGAAGCCACTTTCCTGCTTCCAGTTAACAAGGTCCGTGGTAGTTGACAGTTGAGTCAGTAACCACTAAAACAGTAAAACTTTGATTGGTCCAAGAGGCATCTGTTTCTGGGCGCCCTTTAAAGCCATTCCTGATCTTATTGCAGATTATTGGGTTGGGTGCATTTTCTTGCTCCACTCTAAAACCCTAAACTCCGAAAAAATTAATAATACTAAATTCTAAATCTTAAACACAAAACTCTAAACTCTAAATCTTAAATCTTAACTACTAAATCTTAAACCTTAAATCCTACTCCAAACCTTAAAACCTAAATCTTAAATTCCAAATTCTAAAACCTAAACCCTCATATTCTTAAACTCTAAATACTAAATCTTAAATCTTAAATTCTAAACTCTAAATTCTAATCTCTAAACCTTAAATATTAAATCCTAAACCCTCAATCATATTCTAAAGTCTAAATTCTAAACTCTAAATTCTAAAACTTAAACCGTAAACTCTAAACTTAAATTCTAAATTTTAAACCGTAAAGCCTCATATTACTAACCCCTAAACCTTAAATCCTAAACTCTAAATTCGAAACTCTAGACACTAAATCTTAACTCCTAAATTCAAACACTAAATCCTAGCTCTTAAATCCCATTATCCCAATTTCCAAAAAAGAAAGATTTGAAAGAGATTCATTACGGATTGGAATGCTAACGATTGATTCTTCTCTCATTCCCTGAATCTCTTATAGCTAGGTTTGGTGGTATTAGTTTCACTTATCGATTGGTAGGTCAACCTTCTTTTCAGTCATCCACGTATACAAAACCAACACGAGTTGTTTTGGAAATAATTCTTTTAGCAAACACAAGCCACGTCAATATGTTAGGTTAAGTCTTTTTTTATATGGGGCAATAGACTGAGAGTAGATCGATGTTGAATTGTTCTGGGGGAGGAGGACGTACGGCAGAGTCACATGGTGAAGGGCAATGCCTTTCACGTTTCACGGACCAAAGCAATGTGGTTCTTGTACAGTTTACAAATTAAGTAGTGCGATGAGAGCAGTCATTCTTTTACTTGGCTTTTTTTAGCACATTCACTTGTCGGTCCTTCAAGCTGCATAATGCTTCTGCCATGCATGAAGATTTCATCTTTCCAAGGCTATTGTTCAGTGTTGTGAGAACCGGACCATGTCGGCCGGTCAACTCAGAAACCTGGTGAGCCGGTCGTCAAGCTGGCACGATTTTGTTAATATTACCGTTTGAACATGTAACTTAATGAAAACCGATAAAATCGAGACGGTCGGATAGGAAACCGACGACCTGGCCTGTTTTATATGAACCAAGAGGTTGTTTCTCTTGAGGTATAAGTAAGTGGGTTAGACCCAACTCACTCAAGCCTAGAAAAAGACTTTGTTAGTGATTAAGGGTGGGTTTGGTCCTTATAAATAAGGATATTCCACACATCTTTACCGATGTGAGATTAACAGATTTAACCAATGAACCAGTGATCCGATCTCTTACTCGGGACGATGTCCGGGTCGGTTTTGACAACAATGCTATTGCTATTGTTAATCAATAACCATCTAAAGCACATAACATTGCGGTTTTTACCTAGAAAACCTAACAATTTCAGTCCCAAACGGCATGCTCAAACGCCAACTGTTGTGTTCAATAATTAATTGCTCACAAGTATGAATGCATCTTACTACCACAAATTAACGAAAGATAATTTTCAAGTCTTGAGTATCGAAAAGTACGTGAGAAATGCATTGCTGAATGGATTATATTATCTTATCAAATAGAGTTTCACCATGTCTACCTGAATGAGGAAATATAATTAAACAAATTAGTTATCATCACACCACTGAAAATATTTCAAGGGTAGTGAAGGGTAGGGACCTCTCTTGCTATCTCATAACTAGATGCGTAGGGAAGTTATATAAACTGTTCAAAAAGAATTGGATGTAAATGTGTGTGTGTATATATATATAGATTGTGCATTATGACACATGTCTTAACCCATATCGCACACGATTTCATATGAATCATGTGAAGCCCACGACTTCATATGGATCACGTATGCCTATCTAAGTATTTCAAATAGCTGAGAAAGAAAACACTGAAATCCTTAACATTTGCGAATTTAGCCTAGCCCAGCCTAGCCCTGGATATATATGCATGACCTGTTGTGAAACAGGTTTCTCACGGACAATCACATATTATACAACAATATAGAGAAGCAATTGAAAAAAGAGAGAGAAGAGAAGAATAACACAAGATTTACGAGGTTCGACAATTTGCCTACATCTTCGGGGTTTGCGGCTATTTTCAATATAATAATTTTATTAATACATTCGGTCAGTGTTTTAAAACTCTTATATACCAACTATCCAGGTGCTCGAAATTATAACCATATCCCCATACAAAAATAACCAACCCACATCAGTAATATCGTACCATACCCTAAGGGTTTTGCCTCCCACACCCTCTGTCCATACTGATAGTAACGAACAACTAATACGCTACGCTCCCCTCTCACACAACTTCCCCTTTCCTAGATCTTATAAGTATTGAGTAAAACATCTAATATTAACCATTATTTAACATGACCCTACATTACTTTGTAAAAGTTGAAGGCTAATAGTAGTGGAGATTGATTAGGAATTAGGAAATAAATGTACACACAATTTGTTGGCATTGGTGATAATTGTATCAATTGGAATTCTATTACGTAATCTTAATCTCCACTTATATCATGAATGCTTAAAATTGAATTAAAACTCATACCAAATTGGAGACTAAGAAACAATATCCTCCCAAGGAAGTGCTTGATGATTGTGTCTAATTTAATCCTATAATTTAGGCACTTATACAAATTAAGTTTATACAAACACACTGTTCATATCAAATCAAAGTCGTTTCATCCAGTCAGCCAACACAAAATCTTATAACCTTTATCTCCTAAAATCAATGCCACATACGTCTTTTCCCATATAAGTCGCCCTTATCTTGCATTGTTTTCATGGCTTCTGAGTCGAACGTTAATGGCCACATCTTTTGAAATTTTGGGTACCAATTATGTCACACATAAATTGGACACTTCTACATTTTTATTTGCTTCCTTGTACATCTTTTAAAAATCCTGATTTTTCTATTTTGTTATCGAAATGATTGTCTCTCAGTTGATTGATAATTATGTTACCAAAATTACTCCCACTAAGAACTTGACACGTGGTATTCAAAACCGAGCTCGCATCCGTCGAGAAGTCGTGTCGGCTACCGATCAATGTAGAGCCGAGGATTATAATCGAGGAGAGGGCATCTGAAGAGTTCACACAGGATACGATAATCGGGAAGAGAGCATCTCGGGCAAGACCGAGCATCGCCACTTGATAACCTGTGTTGACTAAATACCACAAGGAAATCAAGAGTTCAAAAGGATACCAACTCTACTCAGGAAATGAATCAATATAGGATTCACCTTCATGTAAATTCGGCTGGCCTAATATGAGGGAGAGGAGATCTACCCTTACAAAAATTAGAATTTGTCCAACTCATATATATTTATTTGTGTGTATGCATGCTCATTTATTTTCGATAGAGGGCTACAATTCTTTATTACAATTTTACCTACAATTCTCTCTCATAATAATGTAAAATGGTGCTTTAAAATATGTTATTAGATATTTTGATGTTCATAATCTAAACTCTAAATTTTAAATCCTAAATTTTTATTTAGTAATCATTTTAAATTTTAAACACTAAAAACATGATTTTTTTTTATGACCAAGAAGGCCCCAATTTAACGGCCACTTTGTGCACATAACGAGTCACTAATTTAGTCTTGAGTCGAAACTCAATGGACGAATAAGACTATGTCGAGGTCAAACAATATACACTATTTATCAACACTTCATACTTTTCAACACTTCATACTCATTTTCTTTATTTTCTCTCTCTTACTTTTTATCATCTCTCTCTTCCTTTTCATCATCTCTTTCTTCCTTTTCATCATCTCTCTTCACTATTCATCAACTATATACATACTTCATATTTCAAGTGTCATTTTTAACAACAACCTATATTTCAAGTGTCATTATCAAGAAAGTGTGTTTTCAAGTGTTCATTTTCTTCTATTGTAGAACTCCAGCACTCTAAATTTTCCATAAAATTCACTTTTCAACACTTGAAAATGTGTTATCAAGTGTCCATTGTACACGCTCTAACCACTATGATCGGATCAAGAGCCGGTGAACAGTCGAATCGGTTGCACCGGGCGGTCCGTAATGGTTTTTCAAAAGATTGGATTGAACATTTATAATTATTTTATACAAAGGTATGCAGTCACATCATCCAACTATCCAAGTAAGGAAATTGAAGAGACTGCAGTCATTCACAAATTAGCTGAAACTCATTTCCTCACTACCGTTGGTTACGCCCACTCGCCGTCAAAATGACGCAATCACAGCCTTACATTTTACACTCCCTACTTTTCAATGCAGATTGGGATCACGTTGAGAGCACTCAAATCCAACGGCATGATGCCACGTGGTTGTCAGGTGAGACCTTTTGATTACACGTGTGTCCAGTCATGACCGCACCCTGACCAATCCCAACACCAGTTGATGTTCAAAATGTAAGATTCCAACAGATCAACGGCTGGTTTTAATGCAAGAAGGAGCGTGTAAGATTGATCATATTTTTTTGACAATTAACTGAAATACCAAAACTGCCCCCGAGAGGGAAGAGCCAAAATTCATGTAACCCCCCATTTGTAGCTCAACGGCACGTGCCCCCATACAAAACGCCACGTACTCATGTGAGTGATGACGGTGATGAGATAGTAACGCCACGTACTCATGCACCATATGAAATCCATGAGAGATCATGAGCTCCACATGCACGGATAATGCGCCATATGATTCATGTGAAATTGTTGTTATAGAACAGGTCTTCTGCAAACAATCGGATAATAGAGAAATAACAAATAGTGCAATTGAAACAGTAAAGAAATTAAAGAAGAAAGAACACATGAGTTATGTAGTTCGGTAAGAATACCTACGAGTTTACGACTATTTTCAATATAAGTATTCCAGTGTTATAATTGCAACCAGGGTTCCCCCCTTTTTATAGCAAACTACCCAACACGTTACGTTTAGACTACTATAATAAGGCGTATAAGATCTGATGGTTCTAACGAGACATTTGGTTGGCATTTTGAGGAGAGAATGAGGCGAGCCAAGGGTGAGAATCACTCATTCTTTCGTTTGGTTGAGTTTAAAAGGGTGGAATCCCAAACTTATCCCACACTTACTCCATCCTTATGGAGATTAGTCAAGCTTACTAAAATGGTGAAATTGGCTAATCTCCACAAGGGAGAATGAGTTTGATACTTAAAATACTATTATACCTCTTATTAAAAAGTAATCACAATCATTAAATTAATCTATCTTTATTTTTATGTACGAAAAATTGGGTACTATGGAAATTGTACAACTAAAATTCTAAAACTCATATTCATTATTCATTTCATACCAAACATGATAATGTTAATCTCACACTCACCTCAAACTCCCTCATACTCATACTCATTGGATTAGCAATCAAATGCCTCGTAAGCGTCTTTATATTGTGCTATTAGAAACTGAAAGTTCTTGTATTTTTACCTACTTAAAAGACTCCCCTACAATTTACGAACATACAAAGGAAGAAAGAAAGAGAGTGTGTGTGTGAGAGAGAGAGAGCCAGAGAAAGAACTAGTTGCGTTCAAGCCCTTATCTATCTCCACAAAGTTTCTGTGCTTTGAACCAAGTGAAGTAAACAAATGGGGGAGGTATTGAAATCTCTGCAATCTAACTTTTCTTTTCCTTTTTTTTTTTCTTTTCAGATTTTTAATTGCTTTATTTATTTATTTATTGGGGACTGGTATACTGATATTGGGTTAATTTGTGTTTGTTTAGGAGGAAAAGAAACCAGCGGCAGCAGCAGTAGAGGAGAAGAAAATGGAGGAGAAAAAACCAGAGGAGCCAAAGAAAGCAGAGGAGGAGAAGACGGAAAAGCCAGTGAAACCCGCAGAGGAGAAGAAAGAAGAGAAAAAAACAGAGGAATCCAAAGACGAAAAGTCTCCTCCACCCCCTCAAGAAATCGTGCTGAAAGTTTACATGCATTGCGAAGGTTGCGCTCGCAAGGTCCGCCGGAGCCTCAAAGGATTTGAAGGTCAGTCAACGGCTTTGATTTATAGATTTTAATTTGATTACGAGCTCTAATGAATGTTTTTGTTATAGGTGTTGAAGATGTAACGACTGATTGCAAGACCCACAAGGTTGTTGTGAAGGGAGAGAAGGCGGATCCATTGAAGGTGTTGGAGAGAGTGCAGAGGAAGAGCCACAGGCAGGTTGAGCTTCTCTCACCCATCCCAAAGCCTCCCACAGAGGAAGACAAGAAGGCCAAAGAAGAGGAAAAACCCAAGCCCGAAGAGAAGAAAGAAGAGGTTTAACCACCTCCATTGAAGCTAAAAAAACCAAAACTTGTTTGATGTTATTAATTGTTTCTTGTCATTTTTTGATTAATTTGTTTGGTTTCTGTTCTTCCTTTTCAGCCCCAAGTGATTACAGTGGTGCTAAAGGTGTATATGCATTGCGAAGCCTGTGCATTGGAAATCAAGAAACGAATACAGAGAATGAAAGGTATACATAATCCAACTTCAGATCTTTTTGATAGAAGATTTTATTCTCCACCAATGATAAAATAAAGTTAACCCATTTTTAAAAAAATTAATTCAATGCAATGGGTCCAGTTATTTTAGTCGGAATCTTTCCTTGATTATTAATGTACCAGAAAATCCCACCTGACCCAGCTTAAAAATTGGTTATGAATTTTTATATTTGGATTAATTTCTTACCAAAGAAAATATATTTGAATGAATGAATGAATACAGGAGTGGAATCGGCGGAACCGGATCTAAAGAGCTCACAAGTGACGGTGAAGGGAGTGTTCGAGCCACAAAAGCTGGTTGAGTACGTGCACAAAAGAACCGGCAAGCACGCTTCGATAGTGAAGACAGAGCCAGCTGCAGCAGAAAATAAAGAGGGAGAGAAAGGCAAGGAATCCAAAGACGAGAAAAAGGCGGACGAGGGTCAAAAGGAAAAGAAAGCAGAGGGCGGCGGCGGCGAGGAGAGCAAAGACAAGAAAGAAGGCGGTGAAGGAGATGGCAAAGCTGAGGCTGCTGCGGCGGAGGATACGGCGACGGAAGAGACTAAAGTGGTTGAGGTGAAAGCGAATCCGTACTACTATTATCCACCAAGGTATGCTATGGAATTATACGCCTACCCTCCTCCTCAGATGTTCAGTGACGAGAACCCCAATGCTTGTTCTGTCATGTAAAAATACATGGGATTAGTAAAACGGGGGTGGTGAATCATGTTTGTAATGATCTACAGATAAAACTGTAGAGTTTTGGAGATTTGTACTTTCTTTCCCTCTCTCTGTTACCGTTAATTATATATATATATATATAAAATAATATCCCCAAATAAGAATGGTTATATAAGTGGTAGGTAGTCTGTGTTTCATGTTTGAGTAAGTGGGGTTGGTAAGGTAATTAATGAGTAACATGGACGGGGGTTCTTTCCAATGTTAGGGCAAATGCAATGGTGAACTGGTATTGAACCAACAAAGATGTTGTCTTTTACTGATGTGGCTGTATTGTAAAATGTGTTTTGCTTATGTGGTTGTATTGGGATAAGTGTTTTGCTGATGTGGATGTATTGATATTTGATGTTTTGGTGTAGTTTTGTTGTGGATAATATGGAGGAATGGAATGTTGTTGGGTTGGGTGGAAAGAGAAAGTGTGTGGGAAGAAAAAATGTATAGAAATTTGTGTTTTACTGATGTGGCTGTATTAGAATACGTGTTTGACTTGACTTTTTGTGTAATAGAGGTGAGACCGGACCAATAAAAATGTTGGCCCAGTAAATTGTTTCTCATTGCATTTGCCCTTAGAAGAGCTACAACTTGGTCAACATGAGTCTCCCAAAATAGACGTGGCGGTGACTCTTTTGGTGATATAATATTTTCTTTTGTTGTCTGTTCAAAATATAAATAGAGGAGGTGCCTTACTGCCTTACATGTATCAGTAGGCTATTTTTTATTTGTTAATACAAATACTAATTTTTCTTCCATATGGTGAAATTCTCAGTCCACACATGGAAGATATTGTTTGCTCTGGATCACATGGCAGCACATATTCGTTGTCGTCAATATGAGAGGAGTTGTGTTTTGTTTACAAATATTGATGTGAGATTTTTAGTGTTACTTTCTCGCATTTACAGGCTGAGTTATGTCAGACCCAATAAATTAATAGGTAGGGGCTCGTTCAATTGGATTGATTCTCGATACGTATTAGAAATCTCCATCTCAAACACATTAACAATATTATTCATTCTGGATCACGGATCCGAATAGATATGTTCTTCTTGAGCTATCGTCATTTATACTTAAATTTAGAAAACACATCTTCAATGTGAGAATAATTGAGTTATGTTAATAAATTAATCGATTGGATTATGTCCATAGCCGATTCCCACTGGGGGGTCTCGAGGTTACTTAATTAGCCTGTATATAACTCATGCTGCAGAAAGAAGCACCCACCCGCACCCGCACCCACACCCAAATTCGACTGACAAATAAGGCCGGGGATGATGATATTCATAACCGTAATAATGTTGACATTGAAGAGTTTGATTGAGGTCGTATTTGTGGGGTCGGAGGAGGATTCTAGTGTTGTCTATAGTACCATACTGACCATTATTTTAGCACATGCATGGCCTCCCTTATTAGTGTTTGTTGAATGTAGTAACATGTGTGAGTGTTTATATAACTTAATTAATCATATATATATATATATATATATATATATATATATATGTATATATATATATTATTATTGGAAGGACATACATATTCAGCCCTTTTTTTTGAAAAGGTTGTATAAATGACTGCTAGCTTCTGCATGAGATTCCTCCTTCACATGCTAATTCCATAACTCCAGCCATTAGGGTTTTGTTGTTTTGCGTCTTTCAGTGGGTTTCAACATTCGCATTCAAAGCTTAATTTATGTGTCCCTACGTACATATATACTATTGAATCCCCTTTCAAGCATGGTGGTTTTCATAAAAGTATGTGTATATATAAATATATGTGTATGTATGTATGTATAATTTGTAAAACTTGTCTTACATTTGTCTGATGATTTTTCTATAAAATATGTTTAATTTGATACCTTGGAATTGGAGAATAGTTTAGGGGATGGATCATTAAATTGTAGCACATAGTGACAAACCCTGCTAATTCGGCATTTTCAAAGAAAGCTCCATTAATTAACCTCTGTGATCGATCCATGTTACATATGAGAATTACTTGAGAAAAATAAAACACTTGTGTTGTTTCTGTCCATATAAAGAACGATAAATTTGCCAATACACCTGAAAGTGTCGACGTTAATAAATTTATCTTCCCATTTATTTTCTTGCCCTTTTCTTTTAGTTGTTAAAGGAGGCCGTTTTCTCTGTTGGATTTTCATGCTTTCCTGGAAGATTCTGTTAGACTTGTAAAATGTCTCACATCGGTTTCGTGTAAACCAACGATGTGATTTATAAATGTAAGTCCAATCTCTAACACTTGAGATGCCTTTTGAAAGACAAAGTCATGAAGACCTTAGGCCTACAATGGTGGTTAATATCTCAAATGGATCGAGTCAAATCTCTCACATCCTTCTTCTTATCCGTCTAAAATTTCTTAAGAAGTCTTAATGGAAAATACATGTTTTAATATAAATATAATTTATTTTTACCCATCATTCTTCTTCTTCTTGAGATACAATTATGATTTCTTGGAAAGCTTCTTAGCGTTGAAATCAAGACTTCAGTTTAGGTTGTTTAGGTAAAGTGAGGATGGTTTTGGTAGAGACTCAATTTACTCTATGTGGAAAAAGATGGATTCCCACTTGTGAAGGCAAACTTCCATTTTTCAATTAGGGGGGTTAACAGTTGATTTTTGACATAAATTTAGGTTGTATATGGTATTCACTTCTAAAAATTTTGAAAACAAAAATAAAAAACTAAAACGTAAAACGTAAAACATAAAATGAAAACATAAAATTGAAACTTGTTTGGTTGAATACTTAAAACTGAAAACAAAAACTGAAAGCATAAAATTGAAAAAAAAAAAGGTGTTTATGCTTTTATTTTCATAATAATGGAATATATCCACACCACTATATTTTTTATAACTGCAGCCTTTGCCATGTTTCACCGTTGAAAACATCAGCAGAAAGAAAAAAAGATAAGAAATAAAATAATAACCCAAAGTATATTTGATCATTGTCTTCATATCTCTATACAATTTCCAATCTGAAATCTTAAAAAAATTGCAATCTATAAGAAGTGTAACAAGTTCTGTTTCCAAAACTTTTAAAATCCCCTTTTTCTTGTTTTCAAAAATTTTGAAAACCTATTTTTTGGTTTTCATAAAAACCATAACAGAAAATATAAACAAACAATATTTTTTGTATTTATTTTCTATTTTTTGAAAAGTAAAACAAGAAATAAAAGTGATACCAAACATACCCTTAACAAATCAAAAGATAGTTTTTGATCGATTTTTTCAGTTTGAAAATGGTTTATCAAACCACGCCTTAGGGATTTTATCTCACGCTCTGTAATGACGCGTGAGTCTGCACCATAGCCCTTATCTTGGGGTCCAAACGGAAATAGAAGGCAGTGCCACAGAAACATTAGAGTGGGTAAGTGGGCCCCGAGTGATGGGGCCTTTTCGTAGTTATGGTCGAGCCCACGTGACACCATACTGCCCACTTCATTATTGTCCTATTTATCCACCACTGCAGACTTGCAGAGTGCAGATTACTATGCAATGTATTATAAACTATAAAGTAAACAACACCCACCCATAAAAACTAGATGTACCAAAACTCTCTCCAATACGTATTATCAAATTTATCCGATTTAGATCAAATCAAGTTTAAACATATATTATATATTCGAAATCTGGGTTCAAACGTATTTTTTATCCGATTTAAAGCCTATTTTGAGTTTAAACATATAAATTTTATCCGATTTACTTGTCCAACCCTAATTCAGATTATGCTATTGTTTTATTTACTTATCCAGATTTAAATCAATCTAGATTTGATCAATTAAATATGTCCGAAATCTAATCTGGGTCAGAGTCTGGACATGTAAATATTACGTAAACACGTATTATTGTCCAACCCAAAACCAATCTAAAACCGAATTTTTACCACCCCTACATAAAACTTTCATAAAAAACGGAATTAGAGACAAGCAAGATATTAAAACGTCCATTCCAATCTACTTGAGATATTGTTTTGTAAGAGCTTAAAGTTCGCAAAGTCTTTTTTTAAATGACCCGTTTGAGAGTAGTTTTGCTCAAACTTATAAAATCATACCAAACATTTTGTACATGTTCTAATCTATAAATTACACCCTGAAACTCTACCATTGATTCAGTATAGGGTTGAGGATGTGGCTAATTGGTATTTTTGTCTTTGTCTACCGCAGAGCCAGCCTAAATACATGGACCTGACTATGAAAGCATTATAAAGCGTGTATATATAATAATAAGGCCCAACTTCTTTTTGGATACACATCCCACCATACACGAATTTGAATTCAACATTTAGCATCATAAGTTCAGATACATTGATCGAGAATCCAACTTTAAAACATGAAGCAATAAGGTTGATTTTTAATTATGCCAAATTAAGAATATCTTGACTCGAAAATGACGAGTAACTCAAATGACATTCATATTTATGATATAAAATTCTCAAATTCGAACCTCTTACCTCCCTTCCCCTAGTTCAAAAAAAATAGAAAGAAGCATATTTCGGCTCTTTTGTCAACATCGATCAGGACGTACGAGCAAAACCGTGGATGATAATCAATGAAACGAATCATAACATTTTTGACTTCTAATAATTTTTTTACTTAAATTATTTATACGATAAGGGTTATATATATATATGTGTGTGTGGGGTAAGGCTATGTTACCTTGGTTTGCAAGGCTTGGGATGGTAAATGAACTGTATGTGGAAATGGTACAATCAGAGCTATGCACGAGGACTAGGGACGTCAATTTTATCCGTACCCGATGGATATCCGCTTATCCACACCATTGGGTACGGATACGGGTACGGATAAATGAGTAAAATTAGTGGATATGGATATGAAGATCTTTATCCAAGCGGGTGCGGGTGCGGGTATGGGGGAGCACTCCCATTTACCCACTACCCGTTTACCCGCCACAGGAATACTTTTAGTCCTACCTAATTAATTGGTGGTATTGAGGTATTCTCATGCATTGATCTTATTCAAAACCGGAAACCCTATTGGCCGGGTAAGTGGGTGCGGGTACGGGTATTTGGCGGTTATTATCCGCCCGTTAACGGTTAAATACCCATTCATAAATGAAATTAGCGGGTACAGATATTTGGCGGTTATTACCCGTGCCCGGCGGGTGCGGATATGAACGGTATTTTGCAAAATATTAGCGGGTAAATGGCGGGTACGGATTTGGACAAAATTTTTACGGGTAGTATATGGATATCAAATATCCGTCCGCTACCCTACCCGCTGCCATCCCTAACGAGGACGTACATGCTCCCAAAGGAAAAGATTGATAAGAATCCTAAATCGAAAGATAATGGATTTGGAGTGTAGCTTATAAGGGAGGACAAACCTCCTATTGTCAACCTGAGTTTTCAATAAAGAGTTAAACCCAAACTTGTTATATTAGACTTGGACAGTCATCCCATGTGACGATTGGCATTTATATATATATATCGGAGAATAGTTGGTGAATGGTTAAATGTCAATATATATAGTCAAGCCCCAAAAATACTTTTCTTTTAAATGAAGAAACCAATGATGCTTGTTCCCATTCAATTCAGCATGATTATAGCTTATAGGTTCAGACTACAAAATGAGCTTTTGATATAGTATTAGTCACGCCTCATGATTTCAAACAGGTTTTTGAATGTTCGAATCTTACCACACGCTAAAACCAAAAAAAAATGTAAGATCAGTAATATTACTCATCAAAAAACAAAACAAACAAACAAACATGATTATTAAAGGTGATTAAGACTGTGAACATATTGGCATGTTCCTTTACTGAATAAGATTGGGAAAAAAAAAAGCACATTGTATTTGTGGATGTCATTGTACTACTACTACACAAGTTGGCTGGGTTGATGATGTATATATATATATATATTATTGAATTTAATTACTTAGGATACTTTGTTATTACATTGAAGCAATGAATTCCTGTTCCCAAACTAGTTTCACATTTGCTAGCTCTCTATAAATTAAGTGGAGATTAGGTTTGTTTGACAATAATGAGGGAATCATCAGTACTGTCGTACTGAAGCAGAGCTAGACATAATAATTGTAATAGTAGCTAGCATGTATTATTTAGGGCTAAAGTTAAGCATCATTATAGAAGGGACATGAATGTGAGATGTAAAATCCTCAACCATTTCTGGTCACATGTCCTCTCAACTCAACAGGATCTTGGGGATTTGTCAAGACACTGAAATTTCACATCGTATAATTCAACCGAGTGACTTATGACCAAAAGTTCAACTCATCACTCACATTGAAGATATATTCTTTGGGTTTAAAAATCAATGTTGCCGACCAACGAAGAATAAATTCATGCTGACCCATGACTCAAAACAGATAATATGAAATTTCTAACGGGTTTTGATCGATAAAGTTGTCACAGACTCACAGCAATGAATTTTATCACCATAATGGCATCAGAAATCACTGATTACACGCTTATAGTGGACATTACAGTTACAGTCAAAGTGCTCTCGATTTCACTTTAGATAAACTTGACGGTTGTTCCTAGGAAGCAGTACAGAATTGGTTGAAGGTGGTTGTCGTCCTATATATATATATATACACACACACACACACATTACAGTTACAGTCAAAGTGCTCTCGATTTAACTTTAGATAAACTTGATGGTTGTTCCTAGGAAGCAGTAGAGAATTGGTTGAAGGTGGTTGTCGTCCTATATATATATCCTGTGCTGTGGTAGGGTCTAAAGTTGCTTGATGGTGAAGAAGACGTTTACTATAAGGATAACCTCAGACACTGGCGCTGAAGACTGACTGACTTAGTGGAGAAATTAGGTCTCTTGGGTTGTTATGAATCGTTATGCTGGCCTAGTCACAGTTGGGCCTTGCCTCTTTATGGTTTTGGGAGCCTGACTTGTATAAGAAAAAAAAAGGTCACAATTGGGCCCAAAACTCCCAATTATGATTCTTCATTGATGGGCTTGAAGGCCTTGGGAAAACTAGCCCAAATTATGCAGGCCTTTTCTCTCAGAATAAGTCCAAACCAAGTAGAAGGGTTATTTCCATGAAAAATGCTTTAAGAACTTCCAACTTACTAACTCTCATTTGACCCTTTTATCCCCAATTCACGTAGAGTGTTTGGTGTTAAGTAAACCTAACATATGTATTTATAATTAATGACTATCACACATGTACATAAGATTGATGATAAATTGGGCGTTTATAGCAAGAACGTCCATGAGGTGGGGTGACATGGATTGTCCCCCAAGCCACTGAATCTTCAGGGCCTCATATTTTTAAAAAAATATCAGTGTTATAGTAACTCCAAACTCATTTAAGTAACATACGACGATTTTTTTTAAAAGATGATTTTTTTTTTTAGAGTTTGCATCCTCGAGCACTCGGGTACGCCACTAGTCTATAGTATTGCTCTTATTTTTATGCATTAGCAGTTGTAAATTCATGGATAAGATTTTTATCATAAAATGCATATTAGTCTGCAAATTATATATGTTGAACACAAATTAGGAGTTTAGGGTTCATTCCTAATTTTATCAACTTACAATACAAAGCTCAAATCACTTAATTATTTTTTTTTAAACTGTATAATATAATGGCTAAGATCGAGCCAAAAACAGTAGAGGAAATAAAACGCAGTAATTGTGGAAAAGTAAAAATGGCTAAGATCAAGCCAAAAACAGAAGAGGAAATAAAACGCAGTAATTGTGAAAAGTAAAAACTTTAGATACCGGAGATTCTGTAATTGTGTTTTTCCTTGGCTTGCCATTCTGATCTTGCTCTAACAATCTCTACCTTGTCTGCTTGCATGCGAAGCAAGTGCGTATATTCCAACTCTGGTTTGCGATGGTTTGGGCTCTTACTCCTATCTTCCTGATCAAATGCAGGGCTTGTTAACGACTCCAACAGATTCGACTGTCGACATTCACGTCGATACTCAAGAGTCATGCTTGTCAGACTGTAGTCCTCTAACACCCGCATCGGCACACTCTACAACAAACCATAACCATTTATCATAAATTTTTTTGGTAACCAAGGAATCACGCAATTCAATATGCCCGTTAGATAGTGGTGTAAACAATCGATTCCGGTCTTTCTTTCTTTTTTTGATAAAAATTTAACTGACTGATATGTTATTGCGGTTATTTTTTGGCCGATTAACTGTTCGATTCACTAAATGGGGGGTTTGAAAATAACCGATGTTTCAGTTTTGTCAGTAAGTTTTTACAACCCTACTTTCAGATAGGTGAGTGGGCCTATAACATCGGGTTCCCATAACAGTTCATGTCACGCTAATAATAGGTAAATATTAGGCTAAAACCCATACAGATAGAGGCCTAGAAGTGAGACAAGCCCATAGAATTGAGATTCCACAAGGAAATATCCTGACGGATTGGTTCAAACTCCTAGTCGGTGCCATACGTGATATGCCCCAAGTCCGAAGTGATAACCAATTAGGTTATCGCCAAGTGGTTGATAGCCATTTATTTGTCATTCCTTAAGTACATAATTGAGTATTGTTTTGTATTGAAGACTGGGGGTTACCTCCAAAATCCATCCAATGTATTTGACATTGTTGACATGTTGGTTGGCATCCATGTCACTCCATCTTGGCTGGATTTGCAAGAGATGGGCAGTTGATTAGTAAACGGAATTATTGATATTTTAATGAATGAAATTGCAACTTACAGCCAACCCAGATCGGATTCTCTCAGCAGTATCATCAGTGAGCTTGTCAATCTTTTCAAGATCATTATTCTCTGTTGAAATTGCAGCCCTGTTGAGGTAGAAAGGCAGCACCTCTTGCCTCACTTGTTCTGGAATTTTGCACAATCTTCTTGTTTCTCTATTCATGATAACCCATGTGCTGCATTCAAACAATTTGTTTAGGATTTCTAATTAAGTTTTTCGGATTCGTAATCGTTACTAATTAAACCTTGTTGCTGTTGTTATGATTTCCTGCGTATGGTAATCGCGGATGATCCAGTCCCTCCGCATTCCATTCTTTCCTTCTGCGTCCACCCAGGTATCAATCTCAACAACATCTCCCCTGCCACACACAATTTCAATAATCAAATTCCTGCGCTGCAGATTTGATACTATCGTTTATGGGTATTGGTGATTTTAGCACGACACGGACAAATCAATAGAGTATTTACCAGCAGCTATATCTCTGTACTTGAATGTGGATGCGAGTGACGACCCAAATGAGCTTTCTGATGCTCATCTCTCTGGTTGCGCCAAATCCGTTCCCAGCGAGACCAGAGCTTGTCACATGATTAAGAGCAGTCTCCTGCAGTTATTCCAGTTAACACTCTGCCTTGTAATTAAATTGAATGTTATTACAGGCAATTTACTTACCTGAAGGAGATTCATCCAAGTCTCCATGGTGGCAGTTTTATCTGGGCCTATTTCGTATGACCTTATGATGAATGTTTGCCTGTAAACAAATCTATCCTCCACAAACTTTCCTCGCAAACAGGCATGCAGGGATTCATCATCATCAATGCTGCTTTCTCTAACCAAGGATGGTGCCTCCTCCACATAAACTCCATTCAATTTTTTCCCATTAATCATCCGCAGACTTTGTGGATTATTAGCACTTGCTCTGACCAAAAACCTCTGTTTTCGTTTCAGACTCTGAAATTCCAACTTTTCTATGCCCCAGGTCGCATTCTTCTTCCTCCTCTCTGCCTTCTGCAAGTCCGTCAGAAAGTGTCTTCCTGCATTACAAGTCGCGGCCATTGATGCTATTGCTTACTTGCAGAAAACCCAAGAACTAATTACTCCACATTTGCTAGCATGCATGGAGCTTGTAGCTGAGGTAGATTGGATTGGATGAAATTTGATAAATATTGGTTTTTGGTGTAACAACTTTTCTTGAAAGGAAATCAAGTGGTCAGCCTAATTAGATACTGTGTAGAAAGTATTGTTGCTGCTCAACAACTTCTGATTAGTGGGAGGGACTTGTAGAGGATCTGAAATCATTTGCTTACACGCAAATTATGAGTGGTGTCGTTTGCATAGATTGAAGGGAACCAACAGATTTTTTTTTTTAATTTTATTTTTTAATGATGCTCACTACTTCCTATTTTTGGGTTTCAAAAAAAAGGGTGACCTTGAAAGTAGTTCGAGTGGTTCAAACGTGGAAGGAAAAATGGGTTGTTTCTTTCATTTTCATCTCTCTCCCAGCCCCAACTTTGATGGAGAAGTAGGACAGCAGAACAGAGATTATAGTGATGTGGTGGAAAGTTTCTCCATGTTGCTACGTGTTAAAATATGATGAGTCAATATATATATCTTTTATAATTAAGAATATTATCGTATAAGTTTACCCTTTAAACATCCGAGATGGACCTAAATTTAGGCCATCAAACTTATGCTTCGAAAAAATTTTCACATGACCAGATGCGAAGCCTCTTGTTAGTGAGCGGGTCGGGTCAACTGACTCCCTCAAAAAAATTTAAGAAGGCCTAAGTATATAATAAATTATAAGAAATACCTGGTAAAATTTTAATTTAGACGAACTCTTGTAAAAAATATGCTTATGTGGAGTTTTTTTTTAAAAAATAATGTCAAAAAGCATGAGTATTGTTAGAGCATCTTGCAAAAGGAAAGATTGACGGGGCACTTGGAGCATTAAATAAAGGAGAGATTCTTGGTGGAAGAGGCTTGAATCGAGAATTAATTTGCAGTGATCGGGTGACACTCGTTGGTGTTCACACTATGGTACATTGATTAGACTCATTGTTATGTTTGTGCATGAGGTAATTGAAATCATAATGGATGATGGTATCAGTTCATAACAAAAAGTTGATGCAAAAGTTTTGTCGGAGATAATGCGCTTGTATGACTTTGTGTTCACTATGCATTTGATGAATAATATATTGAGAATTGCTAATGACTTGTCACTAACGTTTACAAAGAATAGAACAACATGTTGAAAATGCATTGAACTTAGTGAAAATATTTAGAAAGTGATTACATAGATGAGATCTAGTGATGATAAATGGGAGTCTTTGTTAGAGGAAGTGACTTCATTCTGATTTTTTACATGAAATCGTTATGCCCAACATAGATGATGTGTTTGCAGCTCGTAGATGTTCAAGACATACGCAGAATACAAAAAGTGAAAAACTTATATCATATCCGTGTTGAAGTTTGCAACACTATTATAGATTTACAACTTTCAGAACTAGAAAATCGTTTCTCAAAACAAAGTTGAGAGGTGTTTTCTTGTGTGGAATGTCTCAATCCAACAAACTCATTTTCTATTTTCGACACTACAAACCTGCTTGACTTTCTTAGATTATATCCAAAAGATTTTTCTGCTTATGATCTTGTGGTACTTGAAGATAAGCTTCAAACTTATATTATTGATATGCGAAGTGTTTTTAGCTGTTGAGGATACTGTCGGTCTTGCAAAAAATAGTTGAAACAAGACGACATTTGATTTATCCACTTGTTTACGTGCTCACCAGTCATCACATTAACATTAACTCTACCAATAGCAAATACAACTGTGTAGAGAGCATTTTCTGCAATAAAGGTAGTTAAAAATCGGTTACGCAGTCGTATAGGAGATAATTGGTTCAATGTTTGTTTGACTGCATACATTGAGAAAAAAAATGTTCTTAATGAAATTGAAAATGAAATTATTATGCAACGCTTTCAATTTATGAAATCTCGTAGGAAGCAATTGTAATTGAATTTTCATAGGTAATTCGTAACCCCTAAGTATATTTTTTTAATAGTTTATTGTCCTATGACCCCCTCACATTATGTCCTGATTTCAACGATGCACATGACGACATGAAAAGTTGGATCAAACTCCAATGCATGGTCTGAAGATAAATATTGCCTCAAGATTCGGGCCTCAATCAAACATGATTGGACAAAGTTCAAAGATTTGAGCCTCTTTAAAGTAATTGAAGCCCACTAAAGCTAACATTGTTTTTGTAAGCCCATTGAAGTAAAAGAAAGCAACGGACTACCCCGGCCCACAATTACTAATAAGGAAGGAGAAAGTTGGATCTCAAGGAGATGGCACGTGTCACCGACCTTATTCGTACAACAATCACTAACACGTGCCTTGTGTTTGGGGGAAGGAACCAAGTCATTAATGTGATGATTAAAACTTAATTACTAAAGAATTAAAGGATTTGGATTGCAGGCCCAGCATGCCATGGTATTGCTTTGTGTAGATCTCCACTGCTCTGGACGGTGGTAAATCTCCTCGGACACGTATACGGTAGAACCCGATACGTATCCCTTCTTGACACGTGTCCTACCTCTTTACTGTTATATAAACCTCAAGTCTCTCAACCGTTTTCTCATTACTCCATCCTCTGCAAATCATCAGAGTCAGTCAGTTTCTTTGTGTTTCTCGCAGTTTACGCTTCGTTATTTTGTCCCTTTCGCCGAAAATTTTCCAGGAATCAGAGAGAAAATATGGGTCGTTTTTGGACTCTGCTTACACACGTCCACGCACTTGCAGGGTATGTGTACAACTCTTCTTCCCTCCATCCTGATTTGTTCATGTTTTAATTTATTTTGGATAATCTGATTTATTGAAAATTATGAAAACTTGCAGACCAGTGTTGATGCTGCTGTACCCATTGTAAGTAAATTTGATTCACTGTTGTTTTTCTTTCTTTACTCTGTTCTACTTCATCGATAAATTAATTTTATGGGTGATTTAGGTATGCATCAGTGATAGCAATTGAGAGTCCTTCAAAAGTGGACGATGAGCAGTGGCTTGCATACTGGATCTTGTATTCCTTCCTAACTCTTACCGAGATGGTCCTTCAATCCGTTCTAGAGTGGTAATTAGGAAATAAAAAGTTCTCTATGTTTAATTTTTTTTATTTTCTATGTAAGTTCTTGATGAAACACCCAAGTTCGTAATAATTTCAGGATACCGATATGGTACTCGGTGAAGTTAGCGCTGGTGGCATGGCTAGTTCTGCCACAATTCAGAGGAGCAGCTTTTATATACGAGAGATTCGTGAGACAGAAGATCAAGCAATACCATCAACAGCGTGAGAAGTCTCCCAACAGCAAAGGAAAGAACAAGTTTGTGGATTTCATCATACCCAAGAAAGTAAGTAAAGAGAATTCCAATGACTTTGCTTAATTCATAGCATGTTATATTGTTATTATTACTCACATAGAACTACACGCCTGTTTTTGAACTTTAGTTTTTGATAAAGTTGACGAATAATGACAATTTTTTAGGGTAATTGAACTTGATTGTTTGTTTTCAGGGAGAGCAGGAGGCTTACTGAAGACAGATTGCTGTCTCTGTGTGTGTGGATCTTCTTTGTGTTTTCTTGTGGTATAGGCATAATAGCTTTAGACCAATGGAAAAGGTTTTCTTTATGACTTTATGTGGCTCTCAATCGACCTCTTCATCCACGTCTACTCTATGAATAGAGACCATGTTGAAAGCTTCGATTGTGTTGATGTTTTTCAAGTTTGTGGGTCCGTTAATAGTAGTAATCCACCGTCTGATTTTCTTTAAATCTTACGTAAAGATGATTCTGGGTTATGAGTCATGCGAGTATGGATGGGAAAAAAAATCAGATATTGATCGGACGACATCACATATTTACGAATATTTATATGTCTGAATCTTAATCTATATTGGATTTCGAACGGTTTAATTGATTATACCCGGATTAGTTTAAATTCGGACATAAAATTGGACAAGATTTTTGTGTTTTGATCCGGATTCAGTTTTAAAATCGAACAAAAATTTTGTGTTTGAATACAAATTTTAAACATGTAACTTATGTCAAAATTTAGTTTGATTCGGATAGGACATATTTGACCATTTAGACAGAACAAAGTTTTGTCATCCTCACATGCGAGTGGTGGTTATCTATTGCCATCATTTCATAATTGACTTGAAAAATGAGTGAGAATGTGAACATATTTTTTAAAAATACGAGTGTTGTTAACGAGTACACTAACATCAATGATTAAGGATTTATCTCACCTAATTTTTTATTATTAAAATACATATTTCAATAATTTTTTTTTAAAACTTCAAATCACTTTTATGTCATTTATCCAATGACCGCTCAACAGAGTTCCCCTTTTAATATTAGTCATACACTAATTTTGTAAGCTATAAAGAAAGAGAGTACAAAAACTGTGGAGAGCGTGGGTTTAAAAATAAATATCAAGGTCGGGACAACATTGTTGGAGAAATATGGTAGGATTGGTGGTGATTGCAACAAAACTTGTACAAAACTGGTGCTTCAAGACGCGTAGTCGGTTTCTTTAAGACAGTATTTGCCCCCACTAAATGGTTGCACTAGGTTACAACAAATCTGCGTTCAGGATACAATGAAGCTTGGTCTATGAATCACCTTCTTCTTGGTGCAATGGCAGTAGAAGGTCAGAGTACTTTGAGAATAATCAAGAGAAAGAAAGATACTTGTCTTTCTATTTCTGCAGCAATAGAAAAACAATAGAAAACTTTATGAAGAGAGAATGGGAGAAAGTTGATCGAAAAATTAGATCAAATGGTTGGAGAATAACTCTATTTATAGAGTTTGTGGTAACTCTTCACATAGAACATGTCTTTACAATGAATGATCATGTCTTTACAATGAATGATCATGTCCTTACAATGAATGATCATGTCTTTATAATGGTGACTCTTCTTTTAAGACACCATAAAAGGACATATATTTACAATATGAAGAGTTGCCTCCAAACCAAATACAGACATGTCTTTTAAAATGAAAGTGTATATTAAAAAGTCATGTCTTTTCAAAACAAAAATCAAAATAATTTTGAAAAATCTCTAACAATCCCCCACCATTTTTCAAAATAAGAAATGATGATTCTTTTTATCTCTTGTCAGACTTAGTGCATAAATGAAATGTGTCTTACAACTTGAACCAATCACTTAGTGACATAAATCAAAGTCAACCAAGATGCCTAGAGGACAATGCCTTGATCTAGTAATCTTATGCGATTGACCGGATACATTTCACAGACTAATCTTTTCTTACTAGTACTCAAAAAACCGACACGTGGATTGGCCTTGTGTCTATATCCTGGGTTCATGAGCATTCTAGAGTTAAGCTCTTAACTCATAGAAGGCGGCACCACCTTCTACACTCATATAGGTAAACTTACATGGTAAAGCCAAGAATGCACCTGAAGCTATAGCATTCCAACAACCTTTGTTTGTAAGCTTATTAAGAGTTAATTACTCAGCCTCTTCCTTATTACAGCCAGGTACCAAACACTTCTTCCTTTAAATGGTAATATAAAATATAAGTGTTTGCCAAACACGACATATGGTGTACTTTGCTCATTGAACTCAAAGACTTGATGTTTCAAGCGTTTGAGTTGAGTTTCGACCAAGAGTGATTGAATTAAATGGGCTTAAGTCCTATCCCTATTGATGTCTTCTTCACCAATTCCCTTGCAAGGCCCTTTGTTAAAGGATCTGCCAAGTTTTCACTTGACTTTACATAATTTACAGTTATTACTCCATCTATTATAAGATGACGTACATAACTATGTCTAAGACCTATGTGTCTAGACTTACCATTATACACTTTATTGTATACCTGTGAAAGTGTAGACTCACTATCACAATTTAAGGATATTGGAGGCATAGGTTTTGGTCATAGAGGAATCTCTATTACTAAATTTCTTAACTATTCTGCCTCTTTTCCACAAGAAGCTAATGCCACAAACTCAGCCACCATGTTTGAGTCAGAAATGCATGTCTGCTTCTTAGATGCGCAAGATACTGCTCCTCCGCCTAAGGTAAAAATCCACCCACTTGTAGAAGAATGATCCTCATGCTAAGTTATCCAACTAGCATCGGAGAATCTTTCTAGAACCGAAGGATATCCACTATAGGTAATCCCATAGTCCATGGTCCCTTTAAGATATTTTAATACCCTATTGACCGTCTGTCAATGCATATGACTTGGTTTACTAGTATATCTACTAAGTTTACCAACAACATATGCAATGTCTGGCCTAGTACAGGTTATGACATACATTAAGCTGCCTATAACCCTAGAATGTTCTAGTTGTGCGACTATTCTCCCTTCATTAGGATATAATTTAACTTGTGAGTCATAAGGTGTAGATACAGGTTTACAATCAAAGTGATTGAATTTCTTGAGAATTTTCTCAATGTAATATGATTGGGTAAGTACTAGGTTATCATTCAACCTTTTGATCCTTATTCCCAATATCACATCAGTCACACCCATATCCTTCATATTAAAGCATGTACATAAGAACCTTTTGGTGCTTCTAATAACTTCATGGTCAATGCCAAAAATTAACATGTCATCGACATATAAACATATTATGACACCTCTATTTCTATTAAATTTACTATATACACACTTATTTGACTCATGCACCCTAAATCCATTTGACAATATAACCTTGTCAAATTTTTCATGTCATTGTTTGGGAGCTTGTTTTAGACCATATAAGGACTTAACAAGTTTGCACACCTTGTGCTCTTGACCAGGCACAACAAACCCTTCAGGTTGTTCCATGTAAATTTCCTCTTCCATATCACCATTCAAGAAAGTTGTCTTAACATCCATTTGATGAATTTCTAGCTTATGAATGATGGCAAGTGCTATTGGCACTCTAATTGTGGAAATTCTTGCTACAGGAGCATAGGTATCAAAATAATCAATACCTTCCTTTTGCGTGAATCCTTTGGCAACTAACCTTGCCTTGAACTTATCTATAGTCCCATCAACCTTCACTTTCTTCTTGAAAATCCGTTTACAACCTATTGGTTTGAAACCAGGAGGCAATCCACAAAAGTCCATGTATTGTTACCTATGATGGAGTCCATATCATCATTAACTGCTTCTTTCCAAAATGCGGAGTCTTGGGATTTCATTGCTTCCTCAAAGGTTAATGGGTCAAATTCCATGGTTAGTGATATTGCAGTTTGACGTTGAGGAGATTCCCTAGTTCCTTCAACTAAGTAGACTATAAAATCTGGACCAAAAGATTTCTCAATCCTAGCCCTTTTACTCCTCCTAGGTTCAATGTTATCATTAGGTTCATTTGACTCATCTTGCTCTACAAGTTCATTTTCATTAGTATCTATTGCTAATCTATTGTTGTTATTGAGTTTTGACTCATTTATAGATTTTTTGATCAAAGAAGAGAATATATGCTCATAGAACACTGCATCTCGTGATTCAATGATGGTATTTATACCAATTGAATCATTTGGTTCTATTACAAGAAACCTATATGCTTTACTATGTAGAGCATACCCAAGGAATATACATTCTATTCCTTTGGTACCCAACTTCTTCCATTTTGGATCAGGTAACCTCACTATTGCTCTACAACCCCAAGTTCTTAAATAACTTAGGTTTGGTTTCTTCTTTTTCCATAATTCATATGGAGTGATATCTTTCTTCTTTAATGGTACTCTATTTAATATATGACAAGCCGTGAGTAATGCCTCACCCCAATAACCATTACTTAAACTAGAGTAACATAACATAGCATTAATCATTTCATTGAAAGTCTTATTTTTCATTTCCGCTACTCCATTTTGTTCTGGTGTGTAAGGTGCAGTGAATTCATGTATAATGCCAACATTTTCACAAAAATCAGAAAATTGATATTCACCTCCCCTATCTGACCTTAGCCTTTTTATCTTAGCACTGCATTGATTTTCTACTTCAGTCTTATATAATTTAAACTTTTCTAAGACTTCATCTTTGGAATGCATAAGATAAACATAACAAAATTTTGAGTAGTCATCAATGAAAGTAACAAAATATTTCTTTCCACCTCTAGTAAGATTGCTATGCATGTCACATACATCACTATGAATTAATTCAAGTAGAGATGTTGTTCTTTCAACTTTAGGGAAAGGAGTTCTAGATATCTTAGTTTGCATACAAATTCGACATTTATCAACTAAGTCAATTTCATACTTAGGAATTAGTGATAATTTAACCATATTATTCATTTTCCCAGTATTCACATGTCCTAAACGAGCATGCCATAAGGATAGAGAGTCAACAATATAAGCATAAATATTAGCTTTATTATTAATATTCATTTTGAACATGCCATTACAGTAATAACCCTTCCCAACAAAAGTACCACCCTTTGTAAGGACAAATTTGTCCGACTCAAAAACTAACTTGAAGCCATGCTTATTAAGCAAGCCTCCAGATACAAGATTCTTTCTAATCTCAGGAACATAGTACACATCATTCAGCGTAACGGTCTTGTCAAAAGTGAAACTCAAATCCACTTTTCCAATGCCTTTGACATTTGCGGATGAGGGGCTTCCCATGTATAGAACAATTCCTTCTTCCACTGGTTTATATGTGGTGAACGAGTTTCTATTGTTGCACACATGTCTTGTTGCTGCCGAGTCAATCCACCATTCACAAACATTTTCAAGGGTATTAGCCTCGGAGATTACAGCAGCGAAATTGGATTCCTTTGCCTCTTCTTTTTTCTTTTTCTTGGAGCGACACTCATTTTTGAAGTGTCCAGGCTTGCCACATTTCCAGCATGTACCCTTCTTCATTTTCTTGGAATCCTTCTCCGGCCTCTGTTTGCGCTACTTATTGGGTTGGGATTGCTTGCCATCATCCACTATGTGGACATTTGAAAGCTTAGTGCTCAGATTTTCCTTGCTTTCAAATTTTCTTGCCTCTTCCTCCAAACGGAGATGTTGACCTAATTCTTCAAGAGAAAGGTCTTCCTTCTTATGTTTAAGACTTTTCTTAAAGTCTTTCCAAAAAGCAGGCAATTTGTCTATTATGGCAGGCACTACAAAAGATTCATCCATATGAATGTTCTTTTGTTTTAGTTGGTCAATAGCATGTTGAATTTCATGCAATTAATCAACGACAGGCTTGTTATCTACCATATTAAAATGCATAAATTGACTTACTAGAAACTTTTTGCTTGTTGCATCCTCAGCCAAATATTTTGCTTCTAGAGACTCCCATGTTTCTTTTGCAGTTTCCTTGTTTCGGTAGACATCGAACAGAAAGTTTGTCAAGCCATTGAGGATACGTCTTTTACACATGTAAACATCATTATCCCATTTGGCCCTCTCACGTGCTTGTTCAACGGTCTCATCTTCTTGCTCGGCAGAACGTAATGTCTTCAAAATGTGAGCAACTTTCAAAGTGGTGAGGAGAAAGTGCATCTTCTTTTGCCATCTTTTAAAATTTCCTCCATCAAAGCAGTCCAACTTGACAAAGTCTTGTGTCAATTGTTGCAATGATCTCGCCATAAATACTGTCTTAAGATTGTTGGAGAAATATGGTAGGATTGGTGGTGATTGCAACAAAACTTGTACAAAACTGGTGCTTCAAGGCACGTAGTCGCTTTCCTTAAGACAGTATTTGCCCCCACCAAATGGTTGCACTAGGTTACAGCAAATCTGCCTCCAGGATACAATGAAGCTTGATCTATGGACCAACTTCTTCTTGGTGCAATGGCAGTAGAAGGTCAGAGTACTTTGAGAATAATCAAGAGAAAGAAAGATACTTGTCTTTCTATTTCTGCAGCAATAGAAAAACAATAGAAAACTTTATGAAGAGAGAATGGGAGAAAGTTGATCGAAAAATTAGATCAAATGGTTGGATAATAACTCTATTTATAGAGTTTGTGGTAACTCTTCACATAGGACATGTCTTTACAATGAATGATCATGTCTTTACAATTGTGACTCTTCTTTTAAGACACAATAAAAGGACATATCTTTACAATATGAAGAGTTGCCTCCAAACCAAATAAAAACATGTATTTTAAAATGAAAGTGTATATTAAAAAGTCATGTCTTTTCAAAACAAAAATCAAAATAATTTTGAAAAATCTCTAACAAACACTTTTATCCTTCTATCCACCTTTGGACACATTTTTGATTCAGTCAAAGAGATTGAGGCCTCGTTAGGAACTGTGTGCTATCATCATTATGTATCAAGAAATTGTAATCGAGTCGCTGATACTTTAGCTAGAATATCTAAGAATTTCATTGATGGATAGTCTATTGAATTTGGTTAGAATAATTGTTCTCCGCAATTCGATTTAAATTGTGGAGTCTACAATTTGAATAAATGGTTTGAGAAGCGTGTCATATCACACCACATTTTTATTTTTATATTTTTTTTGACTTTTTCTCAGTCATTAAATATAAATCGTAAACTTTAGAGAATTGCGCAGCGCCCAAATCCGAAGAAAAGGAGCCGCTGAGGTGGTTGAAAAATGAAAATACTCGACATAGACTTTCCATGAAAGCCCAGACGCAGAGAGTTCTGTACTTCTGATCTGTTCATGTATCTAAGCCGACCATTAAATTTTATTTTGGGCCATTAGCCCATTCAAATCTACGATGTTAATTCTATTGGGCCTTTTTTTTGCTTGATCGAAAAGTATTAAAGCCCAATTATTTAGCCCAGCCAGCAAAAAAAAAAAAAAAAAACCCAAGACACAGACAATTGCAGCAAGTGTTGTCATTTGGCGCGGGGTATTTGAGGCGGCAAAAGGAGGACAGTTCCTATCGTTACCTGGCTTCCCTCTTCCAAAACGTGTCATAACAATGTCGAACAATAGCGCCAACTCCTTCTTCCTTTCACTCCTTCTACCACTTTGTCTTTGCAAATCGGTGTATATATCCATCTGATCCATCTCGATCTGTTTCGCAAGCCATGGATATCGTCACAAATCTCGTTGACCAGTTCTTGAACCTCGTCGCTCCTCCAGTTTCATTTTTCTCTCTATGCTTCTTCTTACCTCCCTTTCTTCTTCTCAAGTCCTTCCTCTCCGTTTTAGGCTACATTTTCAGTGAAGATGTTGCCGGTAAAGTCGTCCTCATCACCGGTGCTTCCTCCGGCATCGGAGAGGTAATTGAAAAATTCAGATCTGTAACTGAATATAATTAATTGATTAATTACTAGGTTTTGATTGTTGATTTGTTGAATTGCAGAATTTGGCGTATGAGTATGCGAGGAGAGGGGATTGCTTAGCCCTAGTTGCTCGGAGGCAGAATCGTTTACGAGCAGTTGCAGATAACGCGCTTGAGATTGGGTCTCCTGATGTAATCGCGATCAATGGTGATGTTTCAAAGGTTGAAGACTGTCGACGATCTGTTGAGGAAACTATAAATCATTTTGGGAGATGTGAGTTCGAATTTTGGGGGAATTATTTCAAAAATTTAATTTGCTCCTTTTGTCTTTTAAATTCGATTGAATTGTGTACTAATTCAACATTTGATGCAGTGGATCATCTTGTTAATAATGCTGGGATCGGCATGGCTTGCATGTTCGAAGAATCAATCGACACTACTGAGTTTCGAAACATAATGGTAATAACTAACCCTTGGCTCTCTGTTCAGTATTTCAACCAGAAAGTTGGACCAATTGGTTTGGAAAATGGTACTGTTGTTCAAACTCTGTTAAAATATCTCACATCAGTTTGGGATGTCCAAACCATGTCCCTTATAAGGAAACCCAAGCCCCTACCACTCAAAGAGACATTTTCCTGGGCTTAAGTACCATTAAGTGAGATGAGAAAGAACAAAGTTGTGTGAGTCCGATGTATTCTTGAAAACTGGTCAAAAAGCGTACAAGATATTTTAATGTGGGTAGGGCTGTGATTTTTAACATTGTGTCGGAGTCTGCCTGTCCACTTGTTGCGGGGAGTGTTAAAATAAGCTAACAATATATTTGATGTGTGTAAACAAATGTGCAGTAATACCAATTTAATTGTATTAACTCTTGACTACATAATGCACTTGACCAAGAAGAAATTGTTTGTAAATGAAATAGTTGGCAATGTGTGATCTGTAAAACCTGCTATCCCTTCGTAAAGCTCATTCTAGTTTGTTGAGTCTGCGTTATGTTTGTCTTCGCAGGATACAAACTTTTGGGGCGCATCATTTACCACCCGTTTTGCCCTTCCACATCTTAGGGACACCAAAGGCAAGATTGCTGTCCTTTCCTCTGCTTCTTGGCTTCCTACACCGAGAATGAGCATCTATAATGCAAGTGTTTTGATTGATAAGTATCCCTTCTTTTCCTTACCCTTCTTTTTGATCAAAATTTGACATGATTAATAATGATACACTGGCATTTGGTGACTTTTAGGCCAGCAAAGCTGCTTTGCGGAGTTTATTCGAGACATTGAGGGTTGAAGTTGGATCTGATGTCAAAATAACCATAGTAACACCTGGCTTCGTAGAATCTGAATTGACTCGAGGAAAATTTGTGGTGAGAGATGGCAAAGTGGTGGTGGATCCAGACATGAGAGATGTAAGTTGTTTGGATTTTGGATTAAGAACATCCATAAATTAAATATAGCTAATAACAAAATTAATATGATCCATAAAAAAAAAAAGGTTGTATTGGGTTGCTTGCAATCATATATATCAGATAATGAGAGCTTAGTGTATTTTCTGCCAGGTCGTAGTGAGTGCCATGCCTGTTGCACCAGCGGCAGGAAGCGCGAAGGCAATAGTGGATAGCGTTTGCCGTGGAGATAGATATTTGACAGTGCCATCCTGGTTCAGGGTCACCTACCATTGGAAGGTGTCATGTCCAGAGGTGATCGAATGGGTACTCAGGTTGTTTTTTATTCCCAGCTCTGGAAGTCCAGATGAGGAGGCGCTTAGCAAGAAGATAGTTGATTACACTGGAATCAAGAATATCTTATACCCATCTACGATCCAGTCACCTGAGCTTAAGGTAGATTAATCAATTAATTAGGATATGGTGCTTGAATAAATGTATGATAATGTAAATCCTGTTAATATAGGTAGAGTTTGTCTTGGTTTTGTGAGTTTGTTGTGGGATAGTATTTGTGGGCTTGAAGAAGTGTTGAATGTTAACTAGCTATTTGTGTTTGATTAGTTGGCCTCTTTGTTATTATGCATAATTTCCTTGAGCGAATTTGAGATAAAATCTTCTTGAGCTTCCCTGTGAATTCAAAAGCTATAAGTATTAACAATTGATGGCAGTAGCAAAGTTGTTTCCGGTTGACAACCTCGGTTTGATTGGCTTTTGCAAATTTTATGATTATTATTGAATTTATGGATTTTTTCTCAGGTATAATGAATTCTTATAATGAAAAAAATATGATTTGTTGCATAGATTTATTTAGTAATGAGAATTCTACATGCGTTTATTCAGTATGAGACATGAACATGAATTATTTATAAGTTTTTGTATGGGATAACTTTCTTGAGAATAATACATGAACATGAATTCTTGGTTTACATTCTGTCCAAGTTTTTCTCTGGGGTATCACCGATATCAACTTAGTGGGGATATAATGCAACCCCTTTTTAATACATGTCGTGAACATTTGATCGATGTGATTGTTAAAACTACATTTTGCAAGGCAGAGCAGAAACTTAAAATGATGTTGCAGACCAAGGAAACGAGAGGTGCCACTCTCTCATTAAACCCAGTTGACAACATGGATCCTGATTTGCATGGCCTAGCCTTGGAACCGTTTGGGTACGGAGGCACAAATAGTCCTACCCGTTCGAGTTTTAACGTTGTATTTTGAACGTTGATTAAATAGGACTTCTCAAAGGGCAAAGAGGGAGAGTTTTTTTGAATGTTCAAATGTTCAAATACTGCTACCAAAGGGAGGATTATTGTAATTGCTTTAGTTGCTGGATGGTTCCCAGTCCCAAAATTGAGCTTCTATAATGCAAGACATTCCGCTCATTCTTTAAGTTTGTCTTTGTAGTTAGTCACTTAGATTGTAACCTTTGAATGACTTAGGCAAGCAAGTCAGCCCTTGCAAGTTTCTATGAGACATTGAGAGCTGAATTTGGTACAGGCATTGGAATCACCATTGTCACTCTAGGACTAGTTGAGTCAGAGATGAGCCAATCCGTCATGCGATCAAAGGTAGCTGCCTAAAAGAACAACAAAGTCTTGATATTTAGACTAGATTTTGCAATCCCTTAATTAATTACTATATTTGATTTTTGTCATCTTAAAATTCTTCGGTTGTAGGTTCAAATGGAGTTTGTACCTGCAGAGTTGACAGAAGGGTGCACCAAATCGACTGTGACCAAAGCTTGCCTGGGAGGAAGGTATGTGACAGAGCCATCTTAGGCTAGAGTGTGGTTCCTGCTGAGGGCATGTTTTTCTGAACAAGTTGATTCAACTGGTGTAGTTATTTCTTACTGGTTTGTATGCAAAAGAAATCAAAGAAAAATAAGTAGAAAGAATTCCCCACATACAATATGCTTAGACTCAATATCAGTGTTTAAGGCAGATTTCATTAACAGACTGAGCAGATTGTAGAGTAGGCTTGGTATGAACTTTTTGTTTTTCCCTTTTGTCATTAGTGTTAACTGTTGAAGGGATTTGTAATTTGCATTCTACAAGTAAATGTCATTCTAAAATTTGTTTTTCTATTTTGTCTTTAATGCCTTGATGATCTCTGCTTATGAGTTATGAGTTATTTGGAGTTTTCCATTTCAGTAATATCAGTAAACAAAAACCGGTTATCTAATTAATAAAGGCCTTGAAGTTCATGGATTAGTTAGAAACAATCAAAGGAAAAAGAAGAAAAATATATTCACATAAAAGGAAGAAAGAAAAAATAGTTAAAAACCAACCCTTGCTGATATGATGATATCAAATAAATTTTAAAAATATTAATTTAATACTATATAAGCTTTATTTACCATTATTATTACCCTTCCTTTTTTCTACTCATAATATTATATATTAATCCATCAAGAGAAGGCAATTGGTGAAAAGGAGTTTTGAAGAAGTTCTTATTTTGTTTGTTTGTATTCTGTATTGTTGTGAAAGCCATGGAGCTTATTCATGATGTACTGAACATTTTAGCTCCTCCTGTTGTATTCATATTTCTCATTCTCTTCTATCCACCATATCTGGTTTACCAGTTTCTTAGTTACATGAAAAAATCCTTAACCAAAGAGGATGTGAGAGGAAAGGTGGTATTAATCACCGGAGCATCTTCGGGCATCGGTGAGGTTGGTTGATTTTATTCTAATCTGTCAATATATCACTATTTAGATTGAAAGGCTAATACTTTTATGTGTTTTGTTATCATTGTGAAGCATATTGCTTATGAGTATGCCAAGAGAGGAGCTCGTCTAGTCCTCGCTGCTCGAAGGGAGGATCGCCTTCTAGCAGTCGCGGATAAGGCCTTAAAGCTTGGCTCGCTCGATGTTAAGGTGATTCGTGCCGATGTTGCCAAGGTAGAAGACTGCAAGCAATTGATTGAGGAGGCTCTGAACCACTTTGGACATCGTAAGTCTCGTGTCTGCAAAATTTTCTTGTCCTCCAGTTTCTCTGTGCATGTGTAAAGTGTGATTTTATTTTCTCAATTTGTGTTGAACAGTGGATCATCTGGTTAACAATGCTGGAATTGAGCGACATGGTCTATTTGAAGATATCAACCAAATCACAGACTTTGTTCCTATTATGGTATATATCACATAAGACCACTATATATATATATATATCACTATTGGTTGTAAGGAAATAACTTTGTATGTTTTCTGCATTTGATAGGACATAAACTTCTGGGGTTCAGCTTATTGCACCCATTTTGCAGTTCCACACCTTAAAAAAACCAAAGGGAAGATCGTTGTGATTGCTTCCAGTGCTTCATGGTCTCCAACGCCAGGATTAAACATTTACAATGTGAAATTCAAAACCATTCTAGTCATACTCATGATAATCTCCTTCTCTTCTGACTTTTCACTAAGTTATTATCATTGTTTCAATGGATTCAGGCAAGCAAGGCAGCGCAAGTGAGCTTCTTTGAGACACTGAGGACTGAATTTGGAGGTTCCATTGGAGTAACAATTGTTCTTCCAGGAGTAATAGAATCCGAAATGGCCAACAGCGTAATGCTGGCTCAGGTAGTAAAACACTTGTTGATTATGCAAAAACTGCCACAACATAGCAAAAATTAACAGATTTTTATTGTAACTTTGTGTTATAGAGTGGATTAGGGGTCTTACCAGTTGAATCGACTGGGAGATGTGCCAAGGCTATTGTGAACAGTGCTTGCCGAGGAGATATGTTCTTGACTGAGCCATCTTGGGTGGGGGTTGGATTTCTACAGAAGGTGCTGTGCCCAGAACTGTTTGAGTGGACTTACCATCAACATTTTGTCAAGAGAATGCGGAAACTTATGAAAGAAAAACTAGTTTAAACCTTCAATCTGTCTTGAACAAAATAAAACGTCTTTGCTTTGGGTGCGGTGCGGTGCGTTTGACGTATCAAAATTACATTTATATTAGATGACTAATAATATTAATATAAAATCACTCAAGGTTTACTTTGTACATTAATCTAAAATACAATAATTGACCTAATTTGATTACGTAGGACAAGTCAACATAAATTGTAAGTGTTTGGGAGTGTGGTGAGGTGTGATGAAGTGTTGTGAGGTAAAAAGCTGTGGTGCTGTGAGGTGAGTTAGAACGCAAAAACTGTTTGACGTGTCACAAAAAACTGTGGTGCTGTGAGGTGTGTTGCAACTTAACACAGTTACAACACACTGCCAAACACATACAATGTAATCAGAGCATTGATAAATAAAAACATGGGATTTTGGGAATTTATTCGTTGAGTGTTTGAATCATGATGGCATTTTCATCTATGGAGATATCAGATTCTTCATCACTGGATTGGTTCAAAAAATTGAAATTATTTCATCGTACTTTCCTGTTTAAGACTACTAATGGAATCCAAACAGAAGAGTGGGCCAGAAGGTTTCTGATGCAGGATTCAGGATATTGAGGCATTTCGTCAAACACCTGATATCGTCTTACTTTGAGAGAAGCCAATATATGGGCCGATGTTTTAGCCCATTGAGCCCTTAAGTCCAAGACAGCTCATCTGTTTTCTGTTTTGGACTTTTGGATCCTCTTCTGGATAAGGTAGCCCACAAAACCTGTCAACAAGGTGGTTCTTCACTTCTTTGCACTTCGCCCATTCCTGTAGTGCTTTCAAGCTGTAGAAAATAGAAATAAAAAGTTTGGTTCCTCTATATTCCTCTTGTGTGATGTGACTTTCTGAGAACAAATTCATAAAAATCTCAGGAGTTGGTATCTCAGTCATAGTAGTTGAGTTGAACGCAAATGATCTATATGAATTTTTAGGCTCCATATGTCTTATATGATGCACATAAAATTGTATACGTACAACTCAATAGCTATAGGCGCATCTAAGTCTCTCGGAGGTCTTGGATGAACTCTAAAAGAGGAGCCATTTTTTAAAAAAAATTAAATGACATATATTAGTTAAATGAGTTTGAGACTATTATAAAACTAATAACTTTTTCAAAAATATGGGGCTTTGAGGATTCGAAGGCCCTGGGTGACGGCCCGTGTCGCCCATCCCAGAGACATCTCCGTTAACACTTGGGATAACTAAGATACTACTGAGATTAGCATCATTGGGAAAATTCAATTTCTCGCTAACACAGCTAGCATACATGTCCAAGCAAATCTTCATGTATTTTAGCTTCAGAAGTGATAGGGATTCCAGTAAATGGTATCACAATCATCCTAATAACCAATCATGTCCCTTGATTGATTTACATCAGGTTTTGTGGGCCCCTACACTTACATCAATCAATGACCAAGATTGATTACTAGGATGACTGAGATCCCATCTAACATTTTTTGTTTTAGCTTAGGCCCATACTTTAGCAATAGACGGACCCAGATCAATGATCAACACGTGAGATCCGTAATGGGCCGGACATTAGTTTGTATGAACTGGGCCGTTCTTTAATTAGCCGCAAGCAATAGGCCTGCAGAACAACTGGATCAGACTGGCTAATACACGGACAATTTTACCCCTAGGTTTTCAGCCATTTTAGAAGAACAAACAGAGCGCACTACCCCCACTCTCACAGATCTCGGCGGCACCAATTTCTTGATCCGCCATATCTGATTAGCTACTGCGCAAAATCACGACGATGATGAACATTGTAAGGTCCCGATTAGCGAATGCGGCCCGAGGATCCTTCTCAACGGCCACCTCTCGCTCGGTGGCATCGAGGAACCTTATTGGTGCGTATAGTCGGGAGGCTGATCTTCTCTCTGTGACCTCTCCGATGAAGTCTATGACGCCTACTACCAGGTACTGGAGCAGTATGATCCTGAAGGAGATCTCCAGAAGTTCTGAAAAAATTAAGGCGAACCAAGTCAGGGATTTCTCAAACTTTGCGAAGTTAGAAGAGGTGAGAAGAAACCAATGCCTTCATGTTTAGGTACGCTATGAAATTTTTTGTTGATAAAGTTAAATTTTGTTTGGCAGAGGGAGGTGTCTCGCGCGGTGTCATCGCGTTCTAAAAGTATAAATAGCCCTATATTATGGCACATAAATGATGGGATCGAAGAGATTATCAAAGATTATGTGCATCACGAAGTGACCCGAACTTGGATCTTGGTCTGTTTGAGATTGTTCTATATAATCGTGCTCAAAGATGTTTTCTTGTTTCTCTTCTTTTCTGAACCCATCGAAGAACCTAATGGATCGAACTTGCGAAGAATTGGAGGGATTTGATAATCAAAGCATGAAGGAAATGAAACGACGTGCTAATGGTAAGCTCACTAAGAGCAAGAGCTAGTCTCTTCAATGGTCTCTTGCATTGCATGGTCAGTAGGACATTTAATTCGTTGCAGAGCAAGTTCTAATGTAGCTTTAAGATAAGAGAAAAAATTGTTCAAGGTACTTTAGAACCTGTACCATGTTAAGGTGCAAATGTTTCATGTAGTATTTTAACTAATATTTTTGTAGCTGGTGTTCAATACTCGCGTCCATGCCTCTTTTCTAACGTCCGGGGGTCGAAATATAGCTTTCAAATTAAGTTCTGAAAAAGAAGAGCCAAGTCTAGGTTCATTAATTTTCTCCCGGTATGGATCTTCGTATGCAGTGTAAGGTCCTTGCCCTTTTAATCTTCAGGGCATGGAAGATGATGGTTTTTTATTGAAAATTTACAACTCAGTTGTTAATGTAGTAGCAAATCAATGGATTTCACTGGTATACTTGATGCACAAAACAAGATGCCTTAGGTTTGCGTAGGTGCACCAAGTTAAGTTACTTAAGTGATGGGTCCTTTTACCCAGAAATTGTCATTTGGCTATTTTGGCTCACTGATTTTATATGTACATGATGTGTTTTATTGCTATAAGCTTGTTACATATTATTGCATTGTCATGTTTGACACAGTGTATCTGCCTTGTAACCATATTAAGAGTCACAGAGTTTGTATTACTATTTTAATATTTTTGACGGTTAGACACGGACCATCTGTTATTTTTCAAGATTTTATATATTTTCATGGTGACATGTTACAAGTTTGGACTTAATAAATGCCTCAACGATCTCCTTTGCTATGGTTGAATTCTAATTGAATGTATTTTGTTAACTCACTATGCGAATAATTTGTCATTTTGCAGATGATGAGTACATTGTTGCTAAATAAGACTTAAGCAGGTTCTTATCTACTGGTCTCGGACAGTTGCAGCTGCTAGTATTAGTAGTTGGTGACTTGGAGATGGACATATGTAATAATGGATTTATGAACTAGGGGATGTTCCCTAGTTAGGTATTGGTTATAATGCTGGAGTTTAATATGACTTGCATAATTTATGGATTTTATAAACTGGGGGATGATCTCAATTTGTTACTGTTTGTGTTGCTGGAGTCTAATATTCATATCTATTTGAGTATTAAATTTGAAATGGTATGGAGTCATATGCTTTTTATTGGAAACATGATCAAGTCTCAAGCGATAAAGTGTGAGGCTGCTCCTCTCGAAATATATATATGGTCTATGAGAATTCCATGTTTCTCTCTTTTTTGAAAATCATGTTTCTTTGTCTTGAGAATGGTCTTAGCTGGTGTTGGAAGCTCTTAGTATTAGTAGTTCGGAGTGTCTACCATAGTTGTTTGTATTGAGTGGACTTTCAGCTATAGGGCTTGGTAATTATGGATTTGATTTGGGATGCTTGGAAGCAACGCAAATTGCTAGCTAGAGCAAAGGTGGTGTGGCAAATCCTTATAGGGGAACCATATCAAAGTGAACTTTGATGCTGCTATCAGGGAAAATGAGTCATGCGCGGCTGCTGGAAAGTGCTTAACCTTTGTTTTAAAGTTGGTTTATGGTTTGGCAGCTAGATGTTCCATAAGGTAACGGGTCTCGGGTTTCCTGAGGATTAGAAAAAGAAGATGAAATGGAGACTGATGCTCCGTTTGTTTCACGAAAAGTAAAATCTTGGAAAATGATACTTATGTTTTTCAGTGTTTGTTTGATGGAAATTGATAAGATCAAGGAAAAACTACTAAAATCAACATGAAAAATTCACTCTAACCTAAGGAAAACAACATCTTATTTTAAAAAGGGTATGTCGTTTTTCACCATGACTGTAACCTTATATGCTAATTAATTAATATGTTGGATATAATATTTTTTGCTTATTGATCAAATTTTGGAGTTCTAATATATACCTTTAGGGTTTGTAAACTTTGTATCCATGATGCTGTAGCGGTTTGTTTGTTTCTTTTAAATTTATGTTTTTCATCAAGCAAACACTGGAAAATGTTGGCAACGTTTTTGTTCAAACACTGGAAATTAATTGTTTTTTCATGATAAATTTTTTCTTTTTCATAAGAGGTTGGTTTTCCTCGAAACAGATAGAGCATGAATTAGAAATGATAGAAAACATAGGTGAGTGAACTTGAACCACGATAATTTCTTTTGCAAGTTTTTTATTGCTGCTTGTATATGTGGATTTGCTCCTATCAACTGCTCGGTCTTTCTGGATAGACAACCAAACAAGGAAACAGCAGAACAATGGTTTCATTTCTTTGGATAGTCACTCTGTACCTCATTATGATGGTGGATATGCATTCAGTCTGAGTTCAGCAGATGGTCCTAGTAATTTGGAAGGGTAAATGAAGGGGTGGCAAAAAAAAATTGGTTTTGGGTCGGATAACATTACAAGTTTACGAAATATTTATATATCTGGATCTTAACCCGTATGGATTTCGGATGTACTTAATTGATCACATCCTGATTAGTTTAAATTCAAACAATAACTTAATCAGGATTAGAATCCATAACAGTTTTCTGTGTTTAGATCCAAACTTGGTTTTAAACCGAACAAGAATTTTGCATTTAGATTTGGATTGCAAACATATAATTTATGTTCAAATTTGGTTTACTCTGGGTCTGATAAATTCGATCATTCAAATTGAATAGAGTTTTATCATCCTACGTAAATGCTATGTGATCTTATGTTATCTTATATAGATGAGTGCTTTTGAGCTTTCGGCAAGTCTCACCGGAATACCAGAGAACAACCATTGGTCCATTGCTTTGGGCATACTAGATTGGACTGGACCATTTTGGTTCTCTACGCCCATTGCATAAGCTTTCCTTCTCGGCCTTTTAGCTGGTCCTGCCGCTGCATCATGGGCACACGGCAACTGTGAACAATACGTGCCTGGGAGATAGATACGTTATAAATGCACTCACAGAATGAATTCATGTTAATCATGTGAGGGGGGCCAATGTTTAAAGTTCACAGAAAATCTGCTAAATTATGGAAGTAATTGATTAATTACACCTGGATTTAAACATTGACAATACGTAAACTCAAGGAAATGCCCCAACCATCTCTGAATTTGGCCGACTTTAGAAATCCACACCTGAGAATATTGGCCTACGGAAAAGATAAATATCCCAGCAACTAGGATCTCAGTTGCTGAGGTGTATACACAAGATTTAATGTATTTATGATTGGCTCCACATGTACATTAAATCCTGTGCATACACTTCAGCAATTGAGATAACTGGAATCCTAGTTATTGGGATCCATAGCACTTGAGATTTGCCTAATCGGTTTGAGACGTACCCAGCCAGCTAGTTAGCCATAATTAGCCTGACCCATGCACCTAGATAGACTGCTTTTGGGTGGTTGAAACATACCCAACAACCATTATTATAGTACCCTTCTTTTCTCTACTCACCATAATATAATCCCCCAAGAACACGCAATTGGTGAAAAAACAAAGAGATTTCTTTGGCTTTTCTTGGGAAGCTATGGACCTTATTCATGATGTTTTGAACATTTTAGTTCCACCCATAGCACTCATATGCCTCATTCTCTTCTATCCATCATATCTAGTTTACAAGTTTATTAGTTACACTAAGAGATCCTTAACCAAAGAGGATGTGAGAGGAAAAGTGGTGCTCATCACCGGAGCATCTTCCGGCATTGGTGAGGTTTGGTTTCCGTCCTAACTAACTAGTCTATGAATCACTATTTAGATTCAAGGGCTAATTAATTCCTATCCGTTTTATGTGTTTTGAAGTATATTGCTTATGAATACGCAAAGAGAGGAGCCCGTCTAGCCCTTGCTGCTAGAAGAGAGGATCGCCTTCTAGCGGTAGCGGATAGGGCGCTAAAGCTGGGATCCCTAGATGTTATGGTGATTCGTAGCGATGTTACCAAGGTAGAAGACTGCAAGTTTTTGATTGACAAGGCTGTGAACCACTTCGGACAATGTAAGCGTCACTTAGACCATTCACATCAACTCTTCTTAACAGTTACCCATAAAAGTTCGTAGAAAGTACGAAACTTTGAATAGAGAGATTCCACTATTTCTAGAGATTTATTGTTCAATGTTTTACCCGAAACTCAACCTACAACTCTAAATTTAGAATATTAAGCTCTATGTAATTTTGATACGTCTTTGTGTGAAACAGTGGATCATTTGGTTAACAACGCTGGAGTTGCGCAACATGCTCTATTGGAGCATATCAACCAAATCACCGATTTTGTTCCAATTATGGTACACCACATACCACATGTATTATGATGATTATATATAAATATTACTATTTCTTGCTTAAAAATGTCTCATATAGGGTAATTGCTTTGATAGGACACTAATTTCTGGGGTTCAGCATATTGCACTTATTTTGCGGTTCCACACCTAAGAAAAACCAGAGGGAAGATAGTTGTGATTGCTTCGACTTCTTCATGGTCTCCAACGCCAGGATTGAACTTTTACAATGTGAAAATCCAACACGTATAGTCGAATCCTAATTTCTCTGGCCGTTTTTTTTTTTTTTACTAAACTATTACTTTCTTTTTTTTCCATGGATTTTCAGGCAAGCAAGGCTGCTCAAGTGAGCTTATTTGAGACAATCAGGACTGAATTTGGAGGTGGTATAGGAGTAACAATTGTACTCCCTGGAGTGATAGAATCGGAAATGGCAAACAGGAAAATGCTAATTCAGGTAGCAAACACTTGTTGATTAAGTAGACAAAATAAAAAATTTTAACAAATTTCAAATGGTAATTAACATATGATACAGACTGGATTGGATGTCTTACCAATTGAGTCGACTGGAAGATGTGCCAAGGCAATTGTAAACAGTGCTTGCCGTGGAGATATGTACTTGACTGAGCCATATTGGGTGGGGGTTGGATTTCTACTCAAACTGTTGTGCCCTGAAGTGTTGGAGTGGACATACCATCTGCATTTTGTCAAGAATTTATGGAAACTTTCATGAAGGGAAGACAAAAAACTAGTCCTGCAGCTTCAATTTCTCATGAACAGAATAAAATGTTTGAGTTGTATTGGCTTAGCCAACGACTCAAGGTGATCAAGAGTATTAATAAATAAGGAATTTGTCATCCCAGCAATGCAGGAACAAGATGGAGGTAGGTGAGAAAGGAGAGAGGGAACTTGTAGTATTCTCTTATATACTCGAGTCTTGGATATCTAACCAGGACGAAATATTATCACGCTCAGAGTCTCAGATAAGCCTTGAGCCATTCTAAATTTCTAAATTCTAATACAGAAAAAGGCAGTGCCTCAGCAAAATTTTGAACAACGCATGCCATTGTGGAAAATAAGTAAGACATATCTTGGGTGAGTGCTTACACTTCTCTGGAAGTTGTTTTTTGACCGAGAGGAAGTGGCCATGTTTAAAATCAGTTCACCTAACACTTCACAATAAGAACTTTAAAAAAACAGAAAAAACTCCACAATAAGAAGTCACCAGCGATAAGGTTTTTTAGTTAGGATTAAGATCAGAAAGCATAAAGTTTTTATTATGCCAACATTCATGTTGTTTTGATAAATTAGAAATTATCATGATCTTACAAGATAAAATAGTAAAGCGAATTCTATCTGTGGTTACTCTGCAAGGTGGGTCCAATTAGGCCCAACCTTAGAGAGGTTCCCGTCCTTGAAAAAGAATATAAGTATGTTAGAGATATATAGAGTATATCTCTAACAAAGTAAATTCACTGGTAGATTAATGGAACCATAAACCTAAAACGGGTTCATACCTTCATGAAGGTGGTCGATATTTGAGGATGTTGCACACACGTATGAACTTCAAAGCTTTCTCTGAGAGACTTGGGGCCAATCTCCACCCTGATAACCGGTGCTGTCTTGTTCAACTTCATCAAAGTATTTATCAATTCTTGCAAATATCGAAATATCCACCAGAGTAAAAGAAAAAAAGGAATCTGTGCTTGCGTATGTCAAATGGCTAAAACCAATCAACGAACAGAAGTGTGGTCATGTGCGGACCAGAAAGATCATGCCCTTGCAATAAGCCTGCCGAGTGCTGAACATGATCAGACCCATACATCTGAATCTTAAATGATTAGCTCAAAGAAGGGTACCAGTATTCTGCATGTCAACCACCGCCTGGCTCTAATTGGAATCCTTCTATTTCACAAATCAAATGCCTGTCTCAGTGATTTATCATTGCTGCCACCTTTTGCAGGCATTCTACATCATTCCCACGACAAATTGTGAACAGGTGAAACCCGTCAAGGGGGAATCTCAATGGGATCCAATGGTTGATGCTGCGGTGTTTGGGCTGTGGTGAAGGAACTCACTCTTCTGAAAAGCAACCATGCGTCCGAACCAGGACAACCCTGGCTCATCTCCAAAGCAATTGGAAGAGAGGAAGTTCCATTCATCTCTACAAGCATTGTACCCTGGAACAAAGCATTACGACCCTCAAGATATTAATACAATTAATCTCAGACGCACATTATAGCATTTACAAGATGTTGTAGTCTGTCAAAAGAAGCCAATTCATGGTTGTCAAATTGGACATACTAATCTAATAGGAAAGCAGAAAGATGATACCTCAAAATTTGCCAAGAATATTTGGAACTGTTTAAGAGTCTCCTTCATATCACTAACTATCTTCTTGTCCGAAGAAGAAAGAGCAGCTGTGACCTCCACAGGAGAGTAACCTATTCCTCTCTGTACAACCTGAAGGGTACATGAAAAACTAATCAACATACTAATTTAACAACGCCATAATGTCAATAGGAAACTTGCAACTTAACTCACATTGTGATCAATCAGGATCTCAGAAATGAGGCTGCCATCATCAACATAAGCCCGAAGCTCATATGTTGTCCTCCGCTTGTACTGGAATCCCTTTACACCAGTCAAAAAACACTGCAAAAATTTTGTTCACTTTTTGAATATCCATATTTATCAGGCTAAAAGGAATATTTTGCAAACTCAATTATATTTCACTATGTACCGATAATCCCTCACAAAACCATATGAAAAACATTGGCAATGGGATGAGAAGTTTCACCCATTCTGAATCACTAAGGAAGGTTTAGACTTAGACTTTAGGTTGAGATACATCTTACATAAAATCGTGACTTCTATGAGACATTCATCATCACTTTCAATGATACCCTCCCGATCACTATCTTCATCAAAATGAAACAATTAATAGGAAGACCATCAAATATCTCACCCTTTTGACTTAGCATGAGCAATTATCACTTCAGTTTTAATAAAATAATATAAGTGTCTACGATATATAACTATGAATTTTCGAACTTGCATATTATTAAAAGGACTATCGTTGGAACTTTAAACTTCCATACCCATATTGGCCAATTATGAATTTTCTTGACTTGGAGTTTATTTGTAGATAGATTGTTCATCATAAGGTTCATGCATCTACAATAGCAAAATCATTCTAGATAATCGTCTTAAAAGCAGCTACAAACCTATATTTTGCCATTTTGAGCACACAAAAGTATGAAAGAGATTACTTAATACTCATAACTTAATACTCATAAAAAAGAGAGATTACTGAATAGTACATCAGCCACTTTTGTGTAGTGAACAAATATGTGTGATCAGACATTGGAGAATCACAATGATTTCAGTGGAGCGGATCTTAATGCCATTAACTTATCAAAGCTAGATGATATTTCAATGCTCCAAGATAACAGCAAAGAAGCTATAAATCGAACCGTCAAAAAAGACAAATATTAAGCATACCTTAATGTTTCCTTGAACAGAAGGTGAGTTATCCCTCATTGTAGCCAACTTAGCTGATAAATTAGCTATATATGTAAAAGGGATTTCTTGATCTCCAGATAGTAAGATTGGGTGCTCAAACTCATCAACCATATGGCTATCATTGGGAACAAACGAGGGACCTGAGTCTTGGTTTGAACTGGCATTTACCTCATCAACGAGAAGAGCATCAATATGCATCTCCTCAACATTTGAAACAATATTAGACAATGAATTTGCAACGGTAGGTTCCCCATTCATTGGAACAGTAAACTCTTCCAATCTTCGATGACGGACACCAGTTTCAGACACAGATGAAGTGGTACCTTCAGCACATAAATAAATGCACATATTCATATTCCTTCAGCACATAAATAAATGCACATGTTTTACAGGCATCCATGTTCATATTCTTAGCTTCAAATTATAATTTGTGGATCATGGAAGAAAAAAAAAAGAAAGGCAAAAATAAGCAAAAGAGAAAATAAAAATTAAGTGTATATCATCAAAAGTTTCACATTCAATCTACATCATCTAAATATTATAATGAAATATCAAGAGTAACCTCACATGAGGTGTTAATACTGTTGTTTGTCGGAACAGTACCCTTATGATGAAATGTGAATGTGATTATATGTATTTTAAATGCCACTTCTGAGTACACAAGACACATCAACAGTGCCATGCTCTTTTTATTTGGTAAGCAGAGCTGCCGCAGTAACTGAATGCAAACAAGTATTCAACTATTCAAGCTATGTCAAATGGAACTGATGAGCAAAACAAGATTCAATAAGATTTCATCTACAGTCTATTAAGCAAACTGAAACATCCTTGTTTCACAGCCAACATAATTTTTTTTTCCTCTCATTTTTTTTTCCAGCATATTTAATCCCAAGACTACCACACAACTTGGTTCAAATGAAACTCAAAGGGAAAAAAATCCAAAGAAAGTAAAAGACCTTGACTTTCTGCCCGTAACAATGTTGTATTATGCGGTAGAGAATTCTGATTGTGCCCAACAACATTATCAGGAACATTGGATTGCCCATGACTATTTACACCATCAGATGGCCATGCAGCCAAAGTTGCTCTATTCGCTAAAGAAGGAGCCACACCACTTCTAGTTCTGCAAAAGTCGAGTTACCATCATAGTCAAATTGATATCTGATACTCAAGTTGTCAAATTAAGTTAGGCTTCAAGCAACCATTCAAAAGTTCAGGAATCAATTCAACTTCAAAAGAAATACAACTGAAAATACACAATACTGAACCAAAGCTTTGTTAGAAATCAGATGACAAAGTTCGGGAGTTTCTAACTGCAAACTCTATGTATATGGGTATCAGAGCCAACCCGGATGATGTTGATTTTCTCAGAAATTTAAAAACTATATTGGTGTGATCTGATTACTTTACATCCACCAGGGTCCTCTCTGAAGATGAACAGAACCTTACAACGAAATCCCAATCTTTCCGCATATAGTACCATGAAACCAACCTGCAACCTAATGCCCAACCATCTATCCAACAATTTTTCAAATAAGTAAACATGTGTAAGTTTGAACAGTAGAGTGGAGCATCACAGTTTTATGTGACACAAGCCTCACTTCTCTTATCTTCATGCATCATCATTTTATCACAGTTTTATGTGACACAAGCCTCAATTCCTCTTAACTTCATACATCATCATAACAAGAATCATAATGTGACCAAAGTCCAACACACTAGAACTTAATCTCACCTTTTCCCCCTTGGTGGCTTATTTACTTCTTTGACAAGACGCTGACGTGCTAAGTCCAACTCCTCCACAATTCCTCCTAAAACTTCTATGGATTCAGGGACCAACATCATAAGTCCATGCCGTATGTGCACATTACGAATGGCAACCTACAAATGAAATAGAACTCTGTCAAAGAACGTTTGCTAATGATTGGCATCAAGAAAATGGTTCACTTGTTAAGCAGTGAACATAACAGATCAAGACAATAAAATGAGTAAGATACAGTTAATCCTCCATACAAAAAGGTCACTCATAATCAAACAACCGATGCCTCAAAGTCTTAAGATACTAGCATGTGTTTGTAAATCATGACAGACCCTTTTCATTGAGATATCCATAGTAAGATTTGTTCTCTTCAAGCAGAAAATCTGTATGCATTTCTTTTGGGGTAGAACAAGAAAAAAAAATCACCATTCAAACTCCTTATATATGAGTAAAACACCCATTGCCATCCCAATGTAAACAACTTTGCCATAATATGCATATTTCAGCCCATCCAACTGACAGAAAGTCAACCTTCTTGCAAAGGAACTTCATATGAGGACAAACAGAAGATTGTGTCTACTGCCAAAGGACAGAAAACTTGTGGCAGTCTACAAGACTACAAATAAGAAAAATTACAAAAACTTTTGTGACAGTCTACTCATATAGGATCATTGGATAATAATAAAATACCCAATCATGGTGATGATGATTAACATTTACATTAACAAGGGATAATTTACAAGAGAAACCTTTAATCCAGCAGGAGCCAAAACATGCAGATTTCTTATGGCCCTGTATTCCATGCCAAATACACGTTGTTCTCCATCTGTCATAGACAGCTTGAGGCACCTTTTTATCCCAGCAGGCCTCTCCTCGTACCTGCCTCGAAGAGGACTACTGATATTTACTATCTCATCAACCTGAAAAAAAGTAACCAGTGGACATTAGAAACTTTTGTGACAAATACTCCTTACAATTCACAATTAATGAACACTTCCAGTAATAAAGGTTATATCTCACAATAATAAACTAACTGTTAAGAGATGAATGTCTCACATCGTTTAGATTGAGTAAATTGTATGTGCATATATGTGGTGTCCTCTCTTCTCTCTAATAAGTCCTTTTAAGGAGAATGTATGGTAACATACTAAATTTGGATTATAGTGGCCCATAAACTCTCCCTAAAAGGGCCTATTAGAGAGAGGAGAGGGTACCATATAAATGCAGATACAATTTAACCAATCCAAACGATGTGAAACATTTATCTCTTTAACACTCCCCTCACTCGTGGGGTGAACAATCCGAAGGTACAACAAGTGCAACAAACTCACTTGCAGAGTGATATCATTAGTTTGAATAAATTGATGCACCATGAGCCATATTGCTAGGGACAAATGAACGCAACAATAAAAATAATTATGAATCTACAAATAAAAGGGAATAGAAAGATCACAATCCAATCAACTAACACGAAGAAATCTCCACGCACCTGTAACACAAACGGACCTGGGAGATCCACAAGATGCAACGATTTCACATTATGCGGAAGCACACCTCCCCCAGAATAATTCATATCCGAAAACAAGTACTCCTTGAAGCAATGCTTTGCCTTTGCGGCCACATCAAGGCTTGAAAACCCCGCAATATAATGCCCAAGGCCCTCCATGCAGGAATCCAGCCATTCTTTCTTCAACTTCAATCCAAGCGTCAAAAGAAAGTCCCCCACGGGACAACCGGTGCTCTCCATTGCGCTCACCACGGAAGCCATCTGAGGCGGCTGGAAGAAGTTATCCAAGGCCACTGGCAGCAGAGGCGAAGGAGGGGATATATTCTCAGAAGCATCAATGAACTCTTCGTCTCCATCAGAGATTGTGATCGCTTCAGTAGGATTGGGGATGGGGATAGGGCTAGGGTTTTGGTTCGAAAACGATTGTGTTAGAGGTTGGTGAGTAGAAGTCGGTCCTTGCAATTGAGCGCCTCCTCCCGGTGATTGTTGATGATTATGTTCTTCTTCTTCATCTTCGTCAGAGTAGCTTAGCCTAAGGCGTCTAGCGGGCATTCTCTTTTATGGGGGAATCGGAGCTGGGTTTCGCTATTTCCCTCCACTCTTCTGTTTCTGGATTTTGAAATTCCCTGTGAACACTGTACAGCCGTCGGTAACTTTTTTTATTGTTAATAATCGGGATTTCAAATTGGGCCTTCGACTAATCTCACATAAGTTTAAAAGGCCCACTTTGGGAGCCTATGTGAGAAAGCCCAAGCCCCAAATTGCACCAAATCCGTTGAAGATGATAAAACTCTGTCCGATTGAGATGATCGAATTTGTCTTACTCATATTAAACCAAATTTTAACACAAATATGTCTGAAATTTGAATTCAAAGATAAAATTTTTGTCCACTTTAAAATTAAGTACGTGTCCAAATATAAAAATCTTGTTCGGATCTTAATTCAGATTAGATTATTATTCTATTTATTCATTCAGATTTAGATTAATTCAGATTTGATTTGGTGATGTCAAAAAAAATTGGATATGAGCTAAGGATCGGATTCGTAAAGAAATAAATATTTAGTAAAAACATGGTGAATGAATGATTTTGGCATAATTTATTTTGTTCTTTGTTTCAGCTTTTGCCGGGAGAGCCTAGACATGGATGAGACCTAAAGAGCCCGCTTTCGAAATTTTGGCATGAAAATTTTGAACCCCAATCACTCCTAATGAGCCCGCCCTAAATCGTTAATTCATTACCTTGTTTTGCAAACAAGAAGTCAAATTTACTCCACCTGTATCCGCGATCTCGCTAGGGTTCTTGATCTTTTTCATTTCATCTTTGAGTTTCACTGCCATGGCGAGCGAAACCCTAGGAGAGACGAAGCCGGAGGAGGAGGAAGAGGCTCCGGTGGAAGAGAAAAAGGAGTCGAAAGGAGAAGAAGGTGATAAAGAAGCGCCACAGAAAGAAGTGATTGAGCAACAAAGTCGAGATGTTCACGAGAAAGAGGTCTCCGGGGACACTAAGGAGGAGACTGAAGAGAAAGAAATTGTCGAACAGAGAGTTGAGGAATCGAAGGAGGAGGAAGCTGAAAAAAGCGAGAAACCAAAGAGGGGACGAAAGAAGAGCTTAACGAGTGACTCTAGTGAAGCTAAGGATGCCAGTGCGGAGAAAAAACAGAAACTGGATCATAAATCAGGGGAGAAGAAGGCGCCTACAACGCCAGCTAGCGAAAGGCCGACGAGGGAACGGAAGACAGTTGAGAGGTACTCGGCGCCCTCGCTAGGGAGATCTTCATCCAGCAAAGGACTATCGATTGAGAAGGTACGGCCCTAGTATTTGACTGATGGTGAATGTATATTGGTCTGAGATAGTTAATGGTTTCTCATTGGATTTGCTTTCATGGCTAGCAGGGACGGGGCACACAGCTCAAGGATATTCCAAATGGTATGTCTGTTTGTAGTAGTGAAAATTACTTTAAGTTATCAAACTGTTTGCATTTGAAACAATTGAAGAGAAAAATTGAGTGTGGATGGCGAACCATGTAGTTTCCTGTTCATACTTGTTTGGCTCTGGTGCAATTGTCTGGTGTTGCCAAGGTTGTTGATATTTCCTGTAGTTTTCCAGAATAGTCTACTTAATTGCATCTGTGTTAGCTTCATTGTTGTACGTGCCCCTAACTTCCGATGATAGAATGATGGATTGAACCTGTTTGGGTCATGACCCTATTATGGAGGGTGGACCGTATGTAATTGTCTGTGCTATAAATATTCTCATTGTAAAACTAGTAAGCAGATAGAGTTCTAGTAGTCAATGTTCCTGAAAGAGAGCTTATAACTTCCTCAATCCTTGGACATAGGCAAGATTGGCTAAACTAGTAAGCAGAGAGAGTTCCTATCAAAAAAAGATAGAGTTCTACTATTCTCTATCCTTCTGCATTAGTTATTTGCTAATTGTATTGATCTTGAACATCTTGGGCTGTTTCCACACAACATTCGTTATGCATGCATTGTTTAAAGATTTAGCTTCATGCTGTTTTTGTGATTACTTATTAATGTTAGAGTGTGTGGTCCCCTGCATTATTTGTCTAAGCTAGTTTCATGATGTGTACTTAGATACGCTTCTCTTCTCAAAAAACTAACCAAAATTGTTCTGTTTCATTTTGTTGTCTTCTATGTATGGGGGAATTTACTTCCTTCAGAATGATTTGTTTTGTGAAATTCTGGTTATTATTGGCCGTTATAGAGTTTCTTAAGAAATTTTTGCATTTGGAACTTTTTTAATGCAAGATGTGGCAGAAAATTGCATTTTTACTGTCCTGCAGATAGTTCTCCAGCTGATGTTATCTACTTGTATTCAATTTTGTCTTTACAGCAGAGTTACCAATTTATTGTCTGAAATTGTAAACTATTTCAGTGGCTTTTAAACTGTCAAAGAGAAAACCTGATGACAATCTGCAAATACTTCACGCAATACTCTTTGGAAAGAAAGCAAAGGTGATTGGAAATCTTATCAAAGTGGTTGCATAGAGTTGCCTTTCTGTTACGCTTCCCTTTTTTTCTTTAAATACTTGTGTTACCTGTTGATATTGTTGTTCTTATGCAGGCGCAGGTTTTGAAAAGGAACATAGGCCAGTTTTCAGGCTATGTATGGGTTGTGGATGAGGTATTTCTCTAACATATTTAGATTTATTTTCATTTCTTTTATTCATTTATGCATATAAAAATCCGTGAATATCCATGCATGAAATGATACTTGGATTTTGTTCCCGTCATTATGTGACTGGAAGCCTTTGTTTTCAGCAGGAAAAACAGAAAGCAAAAGTGAGGGAAAAGCTTGACAAATGCGTGAAAGAAAAATTATTGGATTTCTGTGATGTTCTTAATATTCCAATGAATAAGTCCAATGTGAAAAAGGTTGTTTTAACCAGTTTTTCTATTCTGTTTTTTTGGCCGACTTAGGGACTTTCTAACGTTTTGCTTTGTTGAGGTATGTTTCAGGAAGAACTCTCTGTTAAGTTATTGGAATTTTTGGAAGCACCTCATACCACAACTGATGTTTTACTTGCTGATAAGGAGCAGGTATAGCCTTTTTCTTGTTTTTCCCCACTTCTGGGATAAGATAGCATTTCAGCTAATGGGATAAGAGTTTTGTGAATTTTTTTTTCATCTTTTGATTTCAGAAAGGTAAAAAGCGTAAGAAGGCCACAACAAGCAAAACTGCAAGTCGTGGAGCAGCATCAGATACGCCATCCAAGGTTTGTTCGCCAATGAGTATTCTGACATTAGAACCTTTATATGGTTCTGGAAATGATTTATAGCATGGATGATTAAGCATACAATATTTGCTTACTTGGAGGTCTATTAGTGGAATTTTTAATTTTAATGGTTGTCAAATTAAACTTTTGCATTTATGATGTTAGCTAGTATGGTATGAAGCTCTATGATGTTGATGTTCGTTATGTGACCATTTAGTTGACTCGTACTTGGAGTTGGAAATTTGAACATCTCCTGTACTCGATTTATTTACTATTGAATCCTTGCTGGAGAACGTGTATTTCAGTTGACTAGTTTAATTAATTGATTGCGAGTGAGGGAATTTATCCTCTGATTTGTATGCATTAATCTTCAAACCATTATGCAACATCATTGATGGATGTTCAATTAACTACATTTTACTGATCTGTACTTTGCCTTCTAAGTAGAAGTTTGGGTTCTGACATCCCCCTTGACTCAGAGGCCGTCCCTGCCATTTCCCCCGTATGTAGCCATTGTCACAGTATGAATCAATGCCCATGTTTTATGGAATTTATTAATATTAAATTTTACTCTATGATCTCAGTGATGTTTTGTGGTAATTTTTAAATGCATGGAACTTCTTGTGTTTGGAGTAAATTTATCTTTGGTGATTTGCTACTAGCCACTTTTGTTACATTATTTTCTTTGTGGTTTCTCAATGCAGCTCAAGGTTCCTCTCCAACAGAAACATCTTGAATACTCCCTTTGATCAAGAATTTCCAGCTTCTGTCTTGTGTCTTTTTTCCAACTATAACTTTTGTCCATTCCATTTCTATATTTAGGTTATGTTGCTTCTTATCCAAGAAAGGGATAAACAGAGTTTAGGTTTTCTTAGTGGCATCCTCTTGTTATCAGTCTCTTTCAGCTTCCACACTTTTTTATGGAGGGATATTAATTATAGTTTCTTTACTGAGTAATCTCTTGGTTTTATTTCATGGGTTTTCTTTTTTGAACTTCTTCCTGGTGATATTTCTGGATTTTCCAGTTTTAGCTTTCTCCGGGTGGACTGATGTTTTTCCTTGGAGGATGGACTGTTCTCATTCAATGTGTTTCCTTTTATTATCATAAGTCCCAGTTGAATTTAAATCTTATTTGTAGTTGCTACATGTTTCTGCCCTTGTATCTAAACCTTAAATATTGAGGACAGAGGCATGGTGCCTGACTTTCTGTCATATCAGAGAATTTAAAATGAGTACCTCTGTACTTGGTCCTTTTTATTATTATTTTTTTGAAGTCATTTGTGTTAGTGGTGATTGATATTACTGTCTATAATTCTCTACATGCTAACATCATTATTGTATGTTTTTTAACTGTCAGGTTTTGTTTGAAGTAATCTTTCTCCTTTCCACGACTTGTTTGCTTCTGTTACATTTATTGATACCACTTCTTATTTAGTTGTTAATCATCTGCTTCTCCAGAAGCAGAGGAAAACATCTGGGGTTGGGGAAAAACAAAGGCCTTCATCCGAAGTTGAGGAAGAAGAAGACGATGACAAAGATGCTAAAGATGGTTCTGAGGATGAAAATGAAGACACTATAGCACCAGAACAGGGTGATCATGAGGAGGCAAAGTCTGAGGACGATGATGGTGAACCAGAAGAGCAGATGTCAGGTAAAAAGAGCTCAAAGAATGTGAAGGAGGGTTCTGCTAAAAGCATCGATAATGCTGTACCGGACCAGAAGAGTTTCCCAGCAAAACCTGCAGAAGGTTCTAAGAAATCTTCCAAAAACGCTTCTAGTTCATCTTCAAAAAAAGGTGATACTGAAATTGATAGGACTTTTGGTTCACTTTCTAAATCAAAGGGATCTACATCTAAGAAACCCAAAGGTGAAAGGAAGAATGCAAAGGACCAAAGTGTTACGATCAAGGGCAAGAATACTGGGAAGCAACAATCAGGTAAGTCACCGCCGAAGGTTTCTATCAAGGATCAAGGTGTATGGCTTTTTGTTGCTTTGTTATTTTTTTTCTTTGACTTTTGATTTTAATTTAGCTGTTTGGGCATTTCTGGTGGACTTTATTTTTTTCTGTGTGTTGCTGTTCCCAACTTATATATTTGCACAATCCCCTTTTAATTTCTGAAGAACAATTATTGTTGGTGTCAGTAAGTTCTGTGGCAGACAGTCACTTTGATATTATTGTTTTCAAGGTCCTGGTGGGATTAAATGAAGACCAAATTAACAAGATGCATCATGCATGCTACAATAACATTGCATTTTGTGTTATTAGTCAGTTGATTTTGCTATTTGTGTGTTTTACTGACCTCTTAAGATATGATTTTGTATATTTGGTAGTTAAGCTGTAAGTCTGTAACTATGCATCATAATACTTTTCTGTGTAAGGCATTCGCTTATTATGTTTGTTTTTGGATTTATGGTGGAGTAGATAAGGGAAAAGTTAACAAGATGCCTAAGGAACCCAGCAGAGAACAGATGCATGCAGTGGTAGTAGAAATTCTGAAGGTGGTGGACTTCAATATTGTAAGCATACATCTGAACCTGCATTCAATAGAGTTAATTGTTTGGACTTTTTAAGTGTGTATATGTATATTATTCATGGAATGTTTGTATTGTTTTATAACAGGCAACTTTATCTGATATTCTCAGGCAACTAGGTATTGAGTTATTGACCTTTTTTTGACTAATGATGGGAAATTTTATGGTTCTTTCAGTTAATTTCCACTTATTATAATATTTTGCTTCATCAGGTACACATTTTGGTGTTGATTTAATCCATAGAAAAGCAGAGGTGAAGGATATCATCACAGACGTAATAAATAACATGTCGGAAGAAGAAGATGGAGAGGAAGATGATAATGCTGAGAGTGGCAGTGACTCAGAAAATAGTGAGGGTAGGGGTGATGATGCTTAGTTCATTCAAGTGAATGCATAAATGAGGCTCCCCGAACATGAGGTATTTTAGAGTGTCATTCGTCCTTCTGGACTGGTTTCATGGGGAGAGTTTCTTGAATGTTGCGAAAATGTTACAGTTTCGATCTTGCGACATTTTTATATGAAAATTCGCAAGTAGGATTGTTTGTACCATATTTCTGGGTAGGTTTTTTTTTTTTTTTCTCAAGATTGGGGCCATAAATTTTTGAACTTCAGATGTATTTGTTTAATGTTTCCGTATAAATTTGTAAATGGTTCTTTTTCTTTGTGATTGAACCTTCTTGTGTTATACATGGTTTAGTTGCTAGTGGGATGTTGTTTAGAACAAGCAATAAATTGGAAATAACTTTATTTTTTTCTAGGTGTTAAAGAGTGTTGGCCCCTCTTTTGGGCTGAAGTTTTCTTTGAATTGTGGTTTTCTGAATTTCCCTTATCTTCAGTCTTCCCCTTTCCTTAATCTTTTCAGTAAAAGTTTTGCTCTGGAATCTAGTAGCAATGAAGTGCCTTTATTGCTATTTGAGCATTCTTTATTAAGCAGAGCTTTAACTTGAATTGATGTGGTTTTTCTGAAGTTCTAGTTTGTAACTACATTTATGGACGAAAATATTAGAAGCTGAGGTTTGTTATTGTTTTGAAGGTTTATTTTACAGGAGATTAAGCTTGATTTTATTTTTTTTTTTGGGGAGATTTTTTATTTGTCCTCACTAACATACATTTGACAATAACCGATCAATCTGTTGATTTGGTTTGACACGGTTTTTTTGAATAGCCCTAATTTTACATAGATTTTCTCAAAAGTTTGTTGTCAAACTTGTGTTTTCAAATGCTTGCCTGTTTTGCTTAGCATGGTCAAGTCTGAATTCGTGTCAAACCAGTGAAAGGAAATGCACACCGTGTATCTGTGTATGTCATTAGGAACCTCCTATTTCTCGGTACGGGTTTATTGAGAAGTTCTAACGGAGGCCTATTAACTGTGTATTAAGAATTCTTTCTGGGCTAGATTGATTTTCTTTCTAGAATAATTTAATAAAAGTTGATCAAGTAACCAAATTTTGGACGCCAACCCAACCAACCAAACCCCACAGCCTCCTCACTTTCTCACGACAGGATTGCTCACTGGTATTGTATTGGTTCCTCGGCCAGTAGCCTACCTCAACCCATATGACCTTATCAAAATGTGCAGAAAATATCAATATCAAAAGCAAGATGGATTTACGTATGAACTCTTTCAAACAGGAATCATCACCTGTCTTTATCATGTTGAAACATTTTGTTAAACCAGAACAACTAATTTTCTAATTCCATGTCTAAACTCTTCCTATATAAATGTCTCTGCTTTCGAAAGGAGTGTACAGATTTCCATTTCATTGCCATTCATCTGCCTCCAAGTTAACAATACTCTACGGCTTCACTTGCAGGTATGTTTCGACTTTCGACTACTCTTTGCTTTAGAGCTTGTTGTTCTTGTGATTAAAAACTTAGCATCCTTATGTTCTCTTTGAAAATCTTTTTGGTTCAGGTTTTGTTCTTCAGTAGTGTAATCCAATGGAAGTTGTGGAAAATAAGAAGTTTGACGTTTGTGTAAAGCAATTCGAACCAACACTGGTTCCTCCAGCGGAAGAGACGCAGAAGGGTCTATATTTCCTCTCAAATCTGGACCAGAACATTGCAGTCATTGTTCAGACCATTTACTGCTTCAAATCAGATATAAAAGGAATTGAGGAAGCTGTGGAGGTTATCAAGAATGCCTTGTCAAGAGTTCTTGTACACTACTACCCGGCTGCAGGGCGGCTCACAATTAGCTCAGGAGGAAAGCTGATAGTGGATTGCACTGGTGAGGGTGCTGTCTTTGTTGAGGCTGAAGCAAATTGTACAATTGATGCGATCGGAGATATAACAAAACCGGATCCTGTCATTCTTGGAAAGTTGGTTTATGACATTCCTGGTGCACAGAACATACTTCAGATACCTCCGCTGGTGGCCCAGGTATGTGAAAATTTATAAGAAAATTCTGGTGGAATCCATAACTACTCTAATATCTTTTTAGGAGCAGTGCAATAGCTTAATATCTTGTATTCCAGGTAACTAGGTTCAAATGTGGAGGATTTGTTCTGGGGTTGGGCATGAACCATTGCTTGTTTGATGGTATTGGTGCTATGGAGTTTGTAAATTCATGGAGCGAAACCGCAAGGGGCTTGCCTCTAAAAGTCCCTCCATTTCTTGACAGGAGGATACTCAAAGCCCGAAACCCCCCCAACGTCGAGTTCCCACACCATGAATTTGCTGAGATAGAGGACATATCTGAAACAAGCAAGGTTTACAAAGAGGAAATGCGATATAGTTCCTTCTGTTTCGAGCCAGAGAAGCTTGAACGACTGAAGAAAAAGGCAATGAAAGATGGAGTTTTAACCAAGTGCACTACATTTGAGGCCCTCTCGGCCTTTGTGTGGCGCGCTCGATGCAAGGCATTAAGAATGAGGCCTGATCAACAGACTAAACTACTCTTTGCAGTCGATGGACGGTCTAAATTTGTGCCACCACTTCCTGAAGGTTACTCTGGCAATGGAATTGTGTTAACAAATTCACTTTGCAGTGCTGGTGAGTTGCTAGAGAACTCCATGTCCTATGCAGTTGGGCTGGTACAAGAAGCAGTGAATGTGGTTACAGACAGTTATATGAGATCCGCGATCGACTATTTTGAGATGACAAGAGCTAGGCCTTCTTTATCTGCTACTCTTCTGATTACTACATGGTCTAGGCTATCATTCCACAGTACAGATTTCGGATGGGGAGAACCAGTTTTTTCAGGTCCTGTTGCATTGCCTGAGAAGGAAGTGATTATGTTCCTCTCCCATGGAAAAGAAAGGAAAAGCATAAATGTGCTTCTGGGTCTTCCAGCTTCTGCTATGAAAACTTTTGAAGAACTAATGCAGATATGAAACATTATAGGCCGACTCAATCTTATGGCCAACGGAACGATCACACTTCCTTACCCGCGTGAGTTGGATCCATATCCAAATCCATCATAACAAATTGAATACTTGATTACATTTTTCTATTTAATTTAAGATACACCAACAATAAGTCCTCTTTAATCTATCTCCAAAATTGATTATTGTTTCTTAATTATGCCAATTTGTTTAGTTGGTGAACGAATAAACACAGAGTTGTTAAGGAAAAGAAAGGATGGATCTTGGCTTTGCTAAGGATGAGGCAGCAGGAATTCAAATTTGTATCTCCTCATTGTTTATTGTTCTTCACATGTTTATGTTTGCAGTTTTTTAAGTTACTGAATTCAATAACTTGAACACTTTGGGCTAATTTATTTTATTTTCTCACTTTTTTTTTTCTTCCAGTTATTTGTTCTTTGAAATTGTAGAAAAATATGAGCAATTGTAGAAAAGAATAGAGGCAATATTTGGTGTGTATGTATATTGATTTTAACATTACAATTACAACCTCATATATATAGGGATCAAACATTACACCCTAAGACAAATGTTCCATAATTTGAGGAGCAAATTATGGGACAAAAGTTCCATAATTTGATCCATAATTTGAGGAGCAAATTATGCCATAATTTGAGGAGCAAAGTTGGCCATAATGTGAGGATTTAATGTCAATAGAAATTATTCTTTTCTAGTTCTTTGGCTATAGAGTTTTGTGCTCAACTTCGCTGTTCATGCCAGAATAGAAATCCAACAAAAAAAAAATCCTTCCTAAACTATCATTGTTTTGGCTGTTTTTATAGGAATACCAAAGGGGATAAAAGTTTAGAAAAAATTCAAAATGAAAAAAATCACAATTCTAGACTCTCTGTTACAAACTCAAAACATTCGATTTTCAATCGTGATGAATTTGATTCATCGAACAAAAAATATGTCGGGTTCATCGTGCTAAATATTCAACAACTACCACTCAAAAAAGTATGTGGCAAAAAACTATTAAATACGTTCACTTGTTGTTTGTTTTGCCTAAATTATGAGAATCCTACATCGAAAAATGGTGAGTTTGGAGTCTAGCTTATAAGGGAGGGTAAATCTTATATTGTCAACCTGGGTTTTCAATAGAAAGTTAGGCCCAAACTTGTGATGCTAGACTTGAGCCCTCATCCCGTGTAGTGGATATTCATCATTTGTGTTTTTATTGAGAGTCGCACGTGCCTGCGGGCAAGCTTGTGGGTTGATACTATCATAGGCGGAGCCCATCCCTTGTGGAGTTGAGTTAATAGACAGTGGATCAAATCCATTGTAGGCGGGTTAGAAATTGTTGCATGTGCCTGTGGGCAAGTTTGTGGGTTGATACTATCGTAGGCGGAGCCCATCCCTTGTGGAGTTGAGTTAATAGACAGTGGACCAAATCCATTGTAGACGGGTTAGAAAAGAGAAAAAAAAAAGTCGTAAAAAAAGAAATAAAAATGTCGTTCAAGTAAATGGGAAAACCTTGATCCACTGGATTGCTATGTGATCCTGTCTCACAGGTTTGGGGCGGTAAGTGAGCCAACGGTTCGAAATGGTATAGTCGGGACCATGCACGAGGCCCAAGGGGGAGTATTGATGAGAATCTTACATCGAGAGATGATAAGTTTAGAGTCTAACTTATAAAGGATGTCAAGCATTCTACTGTTAACTTGAGTTTTTAATAGAAAGTTAGACACAAACTTACAATGTTAGACTTGGACTCCATCTTGTGTGACGGGTATTCATCACTAAATCCCCGCTTTATTAGCTCTAATAAATTATTTAATTCGAAACCAAGAACAATTAACATGAACATATTAAGAAATTGCGAGTTAACTGGCGGCGAAGCAAGTCTTTGGCGACTTAACCCAATAATTAAAATCACATCAACAAAGCGGCCCTAATAATAGTATTAATTTGGGTCTCATGGGCTTAAATACATAAAACAACCCAACAACACTTGTGGGCTGGCTCTGTTGTGCAGATAGCCCAGCCCATGAAACTCGACACGTGGTCAAACATCTCTCGGTCTCTCCTCCATTACTTTGAAGAAGACAGACCGTCCGTCGCTCAATAATCAGCCTTTACTGAACCCGACGCCTGCCACTGTGCCACTGGATTTTCATGCAAAGTTATTTCCTAATTAAACAAATTCCTATTCCAGGTCACAAGTTCAAAAGAATCAAAACTGGAAACTATTCCTTTAAATTGTCTTTGCGTAAAACCTTTTTGCTTTCCCCCTCCTCCGAAAAGGAAACAGTATCCCAACCGTGCACGGCAAAGTCCCTTTCTCTCGATACCACATTTTGGGCGTCTGAATCTTTGCATGCGAAAGCTGTTTGTATCCTCTCCTTTCTTTCTTTCTGTTACTTTAGATATTTGATGCTATGGATGTTCGCGTGAAGCGAGAGATTCTAGACGCCGCGTTTAAGGAGCGACCGAAGCAAAACGGGAGCAGTGATGCGACCGTGATTGTAGTGAGTAGTAGCGATTCGGACTCGGTGTCAGACTCCGACAATTCGGACGGGGAGGGACGCGGAGCAATTGTTTCTTCCAATGGTGTTGGTGTCGAGGGTCCTGCGTCGAAGAAGAGGAATCTGGGTGATTTGGGAGTTGAGTTGCCCGTGGGGTTTCTTGCACCTCTCCCACCGGTGGAGAGGCAATCTACGGCCAATGCGGGCTTGGCCGTGATTGGACAGAGTTGCAAACAGTTTTGGAAAGCTGGGGATTATGAGGGCGCTCCTTCTGGTGATTGGGAATTTGGATCGGGTAATGTATCTGTGTGTGATAAAATTTTAGTTTCTCGTTCTCTTATTTTTGTTGTGGATTAGTTATCCCTTTCTGTTTGGTTAGTAAAAATTTGGAAACCTAGGAATTTAGGGTTTAGAAACCTTGTATTGCTTTAGAAATTCGAAATTGTCTCATTTAGTTATATGTTTTTCTTTTCTCAATTACAGGATTTCAGAACCATGAGTATTTATTTTTTATTTTTATGCAACACTACCTGTTTGGTTTGGCTTTACTTATCTACTCTGGCATTGGAAATTGGAGTTTTCACCTCTTTTCTTTAAGAACGCGAGGTTGGAAATCCGGATATGATGAGCCTGATTTGGTAGAAACCTAATAGCAATGTTGGTTTTTCTGCTGTTCGGCTGGTCACCTGGGGAAAAAAGGGGGCAAAAAGCTTTAGTTAATTTTCCTATGTTTGTTGGGTATATGAGCCCTTCGTGCATTGAAGCTTTTGCTCTTTTGTCTTCTCAATGAATTTGTTATTTTTCTTTTTTTTTAGTTGGATAAAGAATTGGTCACTCTCATCTGAATGCTAACTGGAATAACTACTTCGCAAATAAAGATTTGAAATGCAATTAGACGAGCAGCATTGAACTTACCAATTTAAATATTGTGAAAATAAGGAGCAAGTATTTTACTGCTTCCTTTCTAGGGATTGCGGCACAGCAACTTTTTAGAAATTCTGAGATTTGATGTGACATACTGCTCTTTTTGTTCTCTATTTTATTTTTCTGTATTCATTATTCTTTGTTTCTGGGTTGCACTCACTTAGTGCACCTTAGTAAAATATATTTTACTTAAAAAAAAAAACATGTTCTGCATCTGAGCTAGAAAGTGTAGAAGCAAAATGAAAAGGCTTACCCTGGGCTTATATTTGGGGGTGGGATAGGCTAAGATCTAATGGTCAGACATTCTTATGAAAAATATATATTATCTGGTCATTCTTGTGGAGTAGGCTATGAAAGTTCCTCAGTAAAGCTAAGCAGGTTGAAAGTAGAGGAAAGAGAGGGTGTAAAAGATGAGAGAAAAAAGGCTTATGCTTATTCACTTAGTCAAAACCCTATATCTAACCCTTACATATATTACCAATATATATAACCATTCTAACACTTTTTGTCTATTATTGGTCCAATCTTGGTGAAGGAATATTTTGTATGCATGATAGTTCTATGCAGACTGTATTCACCACACTCTTTCTCTAGATAGAGTTATGTTGAGTTCTTATGCATCATGTCCCCCTATCTAAGTATCTATCAATTCGCTTATTTTTCCTAATGTTGAGAGTTTCATGACTGTTGTCGTTTATGGATATCATTTTGTGGATTTTTTTTGAATAGCTAGCATTCAAATCCATGTAGCAAGGTGCCCAAATATGAGCTTGTGTTTTATGTTGAATACTGGAAAATTCCTGCTTCTTATGTTTGATCCAAATTTGCAGGTGGCATAGATCATGTCAGGGTTCATCCTAGGTTTCTACATTCCAATGCAACCAGTCATAAATGGGCCCTTGGAGGTAAACTTGACTAATACTTGTACGCATGTTGGTTTATTTCTCTTAGTTTATCTGGTTTTACGTTGAGAATCTTTATCAGGGTCCATTTAGAGTTTTAGTTGTCTAAGCTATCCTCTATGGATTTGCGCTTTGCAGCATTTGCAGAACTTTTGGACAACTCTTTGGATGAGGTATTTAATAGGATCAACGTGCACGATACACTTTCTTGGTTTATATAGTTGGTATAATCACTTTGGTTTTAGGTCTGCAATGGAGCTACATATGTTAATGTCGATATGATTCTAAGTAAAAAAGATGGGAGCAGAATGCTACTGGTTGAAGGTATTGAGCTTTTATCTTATCCTCCTTCCTTTAGGCATGCGTGCAACTGTTCGTGTTCTCTTTTATAGTTGGCGTCCTTCCATTTCTTTTGTTGTTTGGCCTTGCAATAACCAGGATGCATTTTTTTGAAAATTTTATATGTTGGCGTCCTTTCCATTTCTTTTGAGTTTCATTATGAAATATTTATTTGTTAAAATTTTTGTTACTGTCTTATTACCGACAATATCTTGTCCTAAGGTTGGAAAATTGAAACGGTGATTGTAATGCTGTACTGGTTGATTATTTGAAAATTTTGGAATTGTGCATGTTTATGTATGCTCCATGTTTATTGAGCCTTCTTGTATTTTTGGAAAATGAAACATGTTGTTTGACCCAATGACCTTTTACCCTTGCTTGTCTATGATTCTCTTTGTTAACTATTAAATTTCTTTCAGATTTATAAGTACTTGACATCATAGCCTGACTATGTTCTCAAAGGAGTTTGCATTACCCGTGGATCTGTTGTTTGTTGTTTACATTAGGAGTAGGTACTTGTTTTGCCTTGTTTATGCAGGATTTTGTGAATAAAGTGAATGAAAAAATGGTTAGTATCTATGTGAGACCCTACAACATGGTTTCATGTTATACTTATCAGCTCTTATATTCATCGGTCTTATTTCCTTTTCTTCAAAATATAAATTCATGAACACTGATGGCTTTATTCTAATATATGCTTCTTTTATATTCTTCAAGTGAGGTTTCTTGAAAAAAAGTGAGCTTTCTTGACTATGTCATCCATTTTCATTTTATTCCAATTTTTTTGTCATTTGTGCTGAGATCTGATGACTAGTTTCATGATTTGTCACTTATTGGTGGCTTACTCAATTACTCTATGTGTAATGCAATACCTGTTTTTTTTGGCAGATAATGGTGGTGGGATGGATCCGGAAAAAATGCGACATTGCATGTCTCTAGGATATTCTGCAAAAAGCAAACTTGCTAACACAATCGGACAATGTGAACCATTAGTCTTAATAAGTTCATTAAGTTGATATGTTGTACATCTGCTTATGTCTCTATTACAGAGTGAATTTTTTTCTTGTATTGTCGTTTGTCAGATGGCAATGGATTTAAGACAAGTACGATGAGGCTTGGAGCAGATGTTATTGTGTTTTCTCGTACTTCTGGAAAAGATGGGAAGAGGTTTGTCTACTCAATCCCTTGAATGTGCTGTGGATATTTCTTTTATAAGCTTGTAACAGTATTGTGGGTGAGGCCGGTTTGATTTGTTGGACTATTCACCATGCTGACCATGCCAGATGGTTAAAAGTACTGGCATATCTTATGAAAATGAAAATGTGATAGACTGTTTCGAGATTGATGACTGAAACTGTGTTTTTTCGGTAGTGAAGTGAGGGGAAATTATCCGAATTTATGGTTGAGTTGAAGTCTCTTATAAATTCCTAACACATAATCTTAGAAAGTTGAATTGATTGATGGATAAAATAATAAAACCAGTCCTTTCTGGTTCATTTGTTGGAGGATTTCACCTATAATTAGCACAAATGAACCTTTTTACTTTTGGGTCATAATGGTAAATTTTTCCCCCCTTTTTGTTATAAGATTCTTGTGTTTTGTATCCATCTTCATAATGGTCATCATTTTGTTATTTTCATATTATTTCCATATTGTTTTTGTGATGCAAAAACTAATTTAGTTATTTGATATTGCTTTAGCCCAACACAGAGCATCGGATTGCTGTCTTACACATTTTTGAGAAGCACCGGGAAGGAAGATATTGTGGTGCCAATGGTAATAACAATTAGAAGGCTTTGCAGTGTCTTGAATAACTTCACCTGTGCTAGTTTTTGTTACTGTCTTGACCTTGCATTGTCTATGGTTATGTAATGGAATATCAGTGTAATGACTAATGTAGTTTTTGTTTGTATGTCAAAGAATGATCGTCTCTTGTGGTGTTGTACTGGTCAATGGCCAATGAAACATGTTTAGCTGTACACTTAAAAAAAGGATGAGTTGCTAATTTCTGTTTGTTTTGTGGCTTGGTATAACTGAACCAAACCATAGTTCTAAACCAAATAATCAAGCAAAGTGAACCTACCTAATCATTGTAAATGTTGTAATACGATATTATGACCTGCTTATTTTCTGGTGCTGTGGATTACTATTTAGTATTGTGTTTATGCTTTTCATCTATTTTTGTTTTATGCCCTTCTAATCTTTGGCTTGTTGATTGGCATGAAAAGCTTGACTACAAAAGAAATGGTGGAGAATGTAAGAAGATAATGAGATCTTCTGCCGTGGATTGGAGTAAAAATGTGGATACAATTGTACAATGGTCTCCTTTTCGTGATGAAGTAGACCTACTCCGTCAGGTGATTCTCATCCCTTGTTGAGAGAACTAAGCACTTATATGACATGTATTCGTCAAATTTATTGTTGGCTCAAAATCATGTGCCCTGCTGGTAAATTTACTGTCATAAACATCATACCAAGCTGCTTTCATGAAAATTTATATGCCATTAAATCAGGTGACTTGTCCACTGCTATTTCAAAGGAATGTTGGCAACTATGCACTTTCATTTTTGTGTTCGTGTATCTATCAGTCTTGGCAGATTTTGTACCCATGTATTTTTGTTGGTTGCTTCTCAATCTAAGTTTTATTTAACTTGTTTTGTTTTATCTCCCCCGGAGTGGTCTGCTCTTCTTTCTGTAATTTATCTGCTTAACTTCTTGCTCTTCTTACTCTGTAGTTTAATCTTATGAAAGATCGAGGTACACGTATAATTATCTACAATCTCTGGGAGGATGACCAAGGGTTATTGGAGCTTGATTTCGATGCTGACCAGCATGTACATTTTTGATACCTTCTGTATCCTCCATCTATTTGTTGGAAATTCTAAAATTTTAATTATAAATGGATCTCCAATGTAAACTTCTTTCTGAAATCAAGTATCAACTGGTATGTGTAATCTTGCAGGATATTCAACTTAGAGGTGTCAACCGTGATGAGAAGAAAATACAGATGGCAAAAGAGTTTCCTAACTCTAGGCACTTCTTGACTTACAGGCATTCTTTAAGGGTAGCGTAGCTTATTCCTCATTATGATTTTTCCATGAGTGAACTGGTCGAAGCATATTTTATCAGTTTTCCTGGCTGCATGTCAATGGTTTGGTTTTCTTGTAATCTATTGAGTCCTTATCTAATTGTTGTTTGAAGATTTAGGGTTGTTAGTTATATTTAGTTGCTACATATATGCATGGCCAAGTTTCATATATTTATGGAAGCAAAATTAACTAGCTTTATGATCTCATAAGAAGTGATCGCAATCTTTGTGTGATGGGTGATTCGTATTGGACAGATACATTATATATGTGAGTGTGTGTTTGTGATATAACTTAATGCAACTATTGTGTTAATGCATTTAAGTGATGTGTAAAGACTCTTCACATCAACTAGTCATATGGCAGAGAAGAGTCCCATTCCCTGGTGTGTCCATGGAAGTGTGGATGTTGGAATGCCAAAAGGCTAGAAGGTTAGTGCGCGTGACTTCTAATTGAAAGATGCTCGTAGAAATATAGCGACTGTCAAAATGGATTTGGTGTTCGGAAATTAATTGTTTCTGTTTTCTTCCCTGTCAATTTACATGAAATAAGAAACTCATTTCTTGTCATATACAACAAATGTAACTTCACCCAAACAGGGAAATTTTAGAGGATACATGTGTACGATTCTGTGCCTAAACTGAAGCTGCAGAATGGTTCTTTTCAATGATATTAAGTTTCTTTGTGATCCGTTGTGAATTTCAGAGTTATGCTTCGATTCTCTATCTAAGACTTCCTCCGCATTTCCGAGTCATTTTTCGTGGAAAAGATGTTGAGCACCACAATATTGTAAATGATATGATGATGGCTCAGGAGATAACTTATCGTCCGAATCCTACTGCTGATGGGGTCCCAAAGGATGTGAATGTAATGCTTTCTAACTGCTTTCACACCTAACTGTTGCTGTCACAATTTTGTGCTGACCTCAGCCAATTACTGTCATTAGATGGCTGCTGTTGTGACCATTGGATTTGTGAAGGACGCGAAATTTCACATTGATGTTCAAGGGTTCAATGTTTATCACAAAAATCGACTTATTAAGGTTAGTTTTCCAATGCAAATCTAACTTTGATAATTTTGATTTACAATTCTTGCAGTAACGTCGTGTTTCTTTTTCGTGAGTGATTATTGATGAGAACTTGAATTTTTTCCCTCCATTTGGGTGCTTCAACCCAGGCACTTGTGTTTGAGAAATCTGCTTATGTTCTCTATAATCTACTGAATTTTTTTGAAACAACCTTTCTGTTGATGCTGATTCCATCAAGACCAAATCGACTATATATTATCTCATGAATGCCATCTTAATAAGAAAGCGAGAAATGTTCCTCTTGTACACAGAGTTGATATTCCTGCCTCTTGTTAAGCTTATCCTTACTGTATACTTCATTGAGATGAAATAATTTTTATTATGGTGATGTAATTGAGGCAGTTCAGATTTTCCTTCTGCTTGACCCTCGTAAGAATTTTCTGTTTTGAAGTTTCAATCTTTGATAAGAGCAATTTTTCACTGTTCATAGTCTTTCCTTGAAATTAGTCTCAACTGTAGCTACAGTGCTAAACTCCCTGAGTCAGGCTCGGTCCAAATTTTTGGCCTTATAAACCTGTTCACGCCTGCATGGTCTGGCATTTTGACCTTGACTTTGCCACCAACCCGAATTTCACGTGTGGCATAAAAACTTGCTAACTTCATCTGTTAGTTCAGATGTGGCGTAAAAACTTGCTGACAAGAAGGTTTTTTTTAGTTTACCCTGGATTAGGATCTTGAGGAAAAATAATGCTTTTCAAGTCAATTCCGGTCTGGGTCCATGCACTGAATGCATAGTGCAAATGTTTTTACATTCTATGTTAGGCTTGGGTTGACCTATTTTTGAAGGTTGAGATAATTTGACCTTCACTTGTCTTTAAGCAGTGATACATTTGGGCTTCTCCAGAAAGTATCGATCAATCTATTTTCATATCATTCTCACTTGAGTTATTGTATATTCCAGCCATTTTGGAGGCTTTGGAATGCAGCTGGGAGCGATGGTCGTGGTGTTATAGGTGCTGTATAACTTAAAAGGCCTTCTTTTTCTCTTTTTTCAGTAGTTTTTTTTCTCTCTGACTCATTTCTTTGCTACCTCTAGGTGTTTTGGAGGCTAATTTTGTTGAACCAGCTCATGATAAGCAGGGATTTGAACGCACAACAGTTCTTTCAAGACTTGAGTCAAAACTAATAAACATGCAAAAGACTTACTGGTTTTGTTTCTTTTGTTTCTTGTTTCTATGGTTTAAAGTATTAGAAATTGCACTCCTAAACAACGTGAGTTGTTTGTGAAGTTTGGTTAATTCTGATGGTAAAGAATTACTTATTTAGGTCTTCCTACTGCCACAAAATCGGTTATGCTCCTAGGCGTAATAAGAGAATCATAAACGAGTCTTCCGAGAGAGGTATGCTATATTTCCTTTGTGCTACATAAATACTCTGCTGTCGCAGTTTCGATTGTGACTTGTGAGTTCATTCTGGTAAGTTACCATTGCAATTACGTCATGATGTTATAGAGGATTCTCCAGACTATCTTCCACATACTTCTGCTTCTAAAAGGAAGAGTAATGCCTCAAGCAGCAGGACGCCGTCTTTTGCACCTGGAAAATCCTATTTACATTCAAAGCAGGACAGGGGAGGAAAAGTCGACCAAGGAAATGGAAATGGCAATATCTTTAGTAAAGGAAGTAATAATAGAAAAAAGGCTACAACATCTGCAAGACGAACAAGTTCTTCTGAGCCATCATCACCTTCAGCAGAGATTGTCAGCAATGATCATGTTCGCTCTGCCCCTCCTGAGAGAGAAGCTAATGGCTTTCCACCTGCAGCCGTTTCGTCTTCCTATGTTAAAGATACTGCGTCTCCACAGGATTGTGCCTTTGTTGGAAGAGCTTTTCAGGCAGTTGCCAGGTCCCAGTCTAAGGTGTGGCCTTCTTACCCCCTGCTCCTTCTGGAGCCAAATTATCTGATACTTGTTTTGGGTGTCTGGTATTTCTCGTTCTCTTCAGATGTAGTTGGTGTTTTTTCAGTCATAAATAATGCCAGTTCAGGTGATTTTATAGTGCCTATATGAACTTGATCTTTTTGTAAATTGGATAACATCCCTGCTTTTACGTTTTCCTTTTGAAACCAAAATTTCTCATCACCTACTGTGACGTGGGATGCATAGATGGGTTTCTGCGCCACCCATCTTGGAGAAATAGCATTCTCTTGAGAAGAAACTGCAGTGAGAGTGGTGAGGCGGATTGAAGTACCTCACCCGAGTTAACAAAAGATTATGTTAAGGATGATACATCTGTGTTTGTATGCTCCTGTCTGATTGTTGGTTCGAAAAATAAGCCTTAATCTTTTGAACAGTACTGTAAAATCTTTGATTTTTTCCCCTCAACTGTGTGTGACACTGACCTATTTAAAAATGCTATTTCTGGTCTAATTGTGTACTTTTTAATTTCTTACTGAAGGGTGGTGATAGCATCGATGCTGCACCTTCCACTACGAACTCTGATTTACGTACGGTGGACCAGTTGAAACAAGAGAATCGTGAGTTAAGAAAAAGGTGTTTTTTGTTTCTTCCAAATTTATGAACTGAGTTTGTCGATATTTTAACAATTTTTCTGAGTTTTGTGGATTCTCTTCTTGTGTGGGGGGTTACTCTCTTGAACTTTTTGTTTGTAGGTTAGAGAAAAATGAAGGAGAGACTCAGGGGGAATTGATGCGCGATTTGCAGCATGAAAGAGATAGGATCAGGACATTTGAAACTCAGGTATGCCAATTTCTTAAGAGCTATTTTAATATAGAAGAGAGTTGAACTGTAGAATCTTATTTGACAAATGAATTGTTGAGAGGTGGGTTATTCTTTATGCCAGCACATCTTTGGGCTAAATCCTTGACTTGGGAATCATAAATTCATATTACTTCATCTCATATTCGCATGTGATAACTGAGGGTGGTTCTTTGATTTAGAATTTCGATTCTTTTTGGCTTGTCCCGCCATGAGTGACCATGCCATGATGTTTTCTGCACAATTCTTTGTCAATGAGACCATGGCGCAAATATCATAGGTTTGCCAATCACTGCATTATGCTCTATGTAAATGCTTGGATGCTGTCAACTTGTTTAAAATCAATATTTATGGGAAAAATGAGAATAGTGCACAGATGTGTGGCGACATTTAAGACATTAGTATTTTATTTGTTGGAGCCCAACACAAAGTCCCACATTGAAAAAATAGGAAGTTGAAGTGTGGTTTATTATGCATGGGGAGGTCCAACTAAATGGCTTAAGCTTTTGAGTAAATATAGGTTTTCCTCCATTGCCAAGTAAACCCACATATGTTAGGCTCATGTAACGTGGGCTCACCCGTGGTCCAAATTCCTAACATGGTATTGGAGCTCGGTTGTGGGGGTGTGTTTGAGGCCCAAAGAGGTCTGGTAAAAAAATTGAGGTCTCCCACCTCTGAGCACACAAAAGATGTGACAAGTGGGATGGGTTTGAGGATGTAGGAACTTGTGTTTGAGGGGGAGTGTAGGAGCCCAACACAAAGTCCCACATTGAAAAATTCGAAAGTTGAATTGTGGTTTATAAAGCATGGGGGAGGGTCCAACTCAATGGCTTAAGCTTTCGAGTAAAGATGGACTTTCCACCATTGCCAAGTAAACCCACATGTGTTAGGCCCATGTTGCGTGGGCTCACCCCCGGTCCAAATTCCTAGCATTATACAAGGTATAGGTAGCTTTAATTTGAAGGTAAAGGAAAATCTGAGATGGTTGAGGCTTGTTGTAGAAATCTCAAGTTCGGAGATGTAGTGAAGATAGAGTGAGCTAATATTAATTGATTATTGGATGGTGCACCCTGCATAAGATTGAGTTGCTGAAAGACACGACATAGTAAACTTTGACTCACTTTTGATGAAGATTGAAGACTTCTGTATTCAATCCAAGATATTTAGGAACAACCGTTGTTGCTGAAAGACAGCATGTGTGTCCACGTGTGTGTGTGGGTGTGCACATATATCGTTATTGGCTCCGGTTCTGGCTCTGGCAATTGTGACTTATTCTTTTGCCCTGATATGTTAACTTCCGAAGCCAAGGCTGAAAAGGGTGTGCAGCACACTTGTCTCCTTCTCCTATGATATATTTCGTCATAGAGAGATGATAAAAGTAGGCAGTTTGGTAAACATAACTAATATGTGGATTTTTTTTCATCCGTGACTTCTGAACATGATATTTTTATTTTTAAAAGGGAAGTGAGGTACAGTGCCATTGGAGAAAGGTTTATTACTTATTTTTTTCAATACCTTCTCGAGATTTACTCACTTTTCTAAAATGTTTGAATGTTATTGATGATAGTTGCTTAGATGGTTTGCTAACAAAAGCAATAAATCCATGCCTCAAGATATTGTAGAAACGTCCATAATATATAAAGAAAAGAAACAGAGGGATGTCTTACTCTTGAAAATTGGGTTAAGAAAGACCTGACCTGTTCTGTGTTGAAGCTCAGAGCTGAGCATATTGAACAAAAGATAAGATGTGATTTTGGATTTGGGTGTGCGTGCGTCTAAGGTCTTTGCCTGTTCTTCTTTTTCAGCTCCAGGCAGCAGAGAAGAAGATAGAGGATTTAAACAGGGAACAGGAGAGCCTGATTGACATATTTTCAGAGGAACGGGAAAGAAGGGACAAGGAGGAAGAAAATTTGAGAAGGAAGCTTAAGGTCTTGAGCTTCAACCAATTCAAGCTTCTTTTTTACTATGTTTGAATATGACAACTCATTTCGAGTCGTTGTTTTCCTGTAGGATTCATCTAATATGATCCAAGAATTGCTTGACAAAGTAAGGCTGCTAGAGAAGTTGAAGTCCCCTAACTACAAGCAGCATCATTGACGAGGTTTGCGTCTTGCTTTTTTGGTGTCACCAGTGGTTCTTAGGATGACTTTGGGCGTAAAATTTTTTTGCGCTCCCATGCCAGTTTTGCTGTAGGCTCCGTTAGCGTTAATTAGCACTAATGTTTCATGTCTGAAAGCCCAAAGGTAAGCCAAACTAGAATGCATCTTTTCCCAACTGAATATTGTATTCAGTAGGCCATGTAAAGATGAACAGCACAGAACATGAACAATTGCTAATTAACATGAACAATGACCACACAGTTTCCTCATTCAAGGATGTCATTGTTTGAATGTTTGAAGACATTTTCCTGCTTGTTTCCTAGAAAATAGCTTCGCTTGGATTATTATATTTTGGAAACTTGTTGGATAAAATTATGTGCAGTTAGATGCTTGCATGCTAAGTTGCAGGAAAAAAATAAAGTCTGCTTGGTGTTATTTAATAATGTTTGGCAAATTCTTTACTGCAAGCTGATTACAGAAAGAAGGATTGCGGGGGGACTGAAGTGGTGATGGTCACAGAAAGAATAATGATCTTTTACTTGTAATTGTACATGTGACTACACCAAATTACATTGGCTGATTTATGTTGGCACAAATTTACTCAGCATCTTCCTGAGGGGGAAAAAAGCTTGGGTGTCATCTTAGATCTTGAAATATGAGCTTTTCAGGCCCATTGAAGAGAGCCTGCAACCGAGTCCCAAGAACAATTTATAACAGTCTTTTAAGAATTTCAGTGTTTTTAGATATTAAATACATGACGGACCAAACATTTTTGCATCAGCTTGTGGTTGAAGGCCCAATTACTTGTTAACAGGCCCAAGTCTGAGAGGCCCATGGGCTTAAGCATCGAAGAACAGTTCAAAATTATGCGGTGCCAAGCCAAGATCTTGACTTTGAAAACAAAACCGACCCGTCCGATAGGCAGCCCTATACAAACCCCCAGTCTAAGATTGTTTTGAGTGTTCCTTTTTACCATTTCTTATCTGCTCCTCGACTCAAAGAAGACGAGCCAGAGGGAGAGGGCGAGATACAGAGACAAGGAAAATGGCGGCCACAGTTGGAGGGGTTGGCGTTGGGTTAGGGCTTTTATGTTCTGCAAAGTCCTCCAACAGAGTCTCCTCTGCACGATCATCTCGCGTGAAGATGGCAGTTACTGTTGAAGAGAAGAAGAAATTCACTCTTAAGAAGTCTGAAGAAGCCTTCAATGCTGCTAAGGTACTACCTCTCTGTTCAATTTTTTCTCAGTTGTCGGCTTGGATCATTTTGAATTTGCGGCCAATGGAGTTCCGTTTGTCTGAATTATAGCGAAATTTGCGATGTAGGTACTGACTTGCAGATTTCAATGCAGTTTTATGTTGATTTGAGTGTGGTTTTGCTGGGAGAAATGGTTTTGGACTTTGTTGGGATTTGGTATTTAGTATTTAGGTTTTGTGGAATTTGTTTCCGAGGGATTAGAGATCTTTTATGTTTCATTTCATTTCTGATTTGGTGGTATATGAAGCCATCGTGCATTAGAGTTGAACCTGAAGTTCTAGTTTGTGATAGAAAGGCGTCAATCTATTGAGTAACACACGTTGACTCTTACTTTTCAAGAAAGAAAGGTGCTTCAGGGCAATGAAAGGCAAACATGTAGTATGTCCTAGGCTTTCTAAATGAACTAATTGCTTTTTAATTTGTCTTCTTTTGCCTAAGGAAGAGGAGTTGATACTTATTGTTTTAGATTGATCAAGCCAGTGATGTCTCAATTGGAGATATAGGGGTTGAGATCGGTTAAATGTATGTTAATAGGTGGGCTTCCACCCCTATTGGCAAAATGGCCTGTGTTCTTGACTAATTCAGAGTAGTCCATAGCTAGCTTAATTAGGTATACTGCTAACCTGTTCAGCTGACTTGAGCAAAGTGCCAAGAGATAGTCACTCTGTTGAGTTCCTTGATGGAGTTAATTGTAGGGGGACAGAATATGCTGGCTCATATGTGGATTCTATAAGTTTTACTCGTGAGTTTAGATTCAAGTAAGTGTGTGGGAATTTTATGGCCAAATGGCCTCGCTTTTTAGAAACACATATTGTCTGCTGTTAGTAGCGTCTTCAAATGATGTTATACTATGAGTAATTTGTTGAACCCATTTTATTGCAAACTAATATTTAGGATTAAGGCCTGTAATCATCATGATGACTTGATACTTTAATATTTTTTGAACCTGTGCATTTTCTTATTATGCACTGTGAAAGTACTATGGGAAGGTAGACTAGCGTGGGATTGATTCTGGAAACTTGTTAGGTCTTCCTACAAAGTTATGTAGTGGAAAGTATGATGAAGAATGGAATTTGAAGTATAATAAATCCCCATTATATAACCAAGAGAAGCTTCCTATTCCATATTTGTCTACCTATCTTACACTCAACATTTTTTTCTGTTGCATTTGCAAAGTTATAGGCATTCAGTGTTTCTGCCACTAGTGCTTTTCACATGTTGTAACTGTGAGTCATTTTCTTTCTATGTGATGCTTTCTGTAGGAGCTGATGCCTGGAGGTGTGAATTCACCTGTCCGTGCTTTTAAATCTGTTGGTGGACAACCTATTGTCATGGATTCTGTCAAGGGCTCTCACATGTGGGATATAGATGGAAATGAATACATCGACTATGTTGGTTCTTGGGGACCAGCAATAATTGGCCATGCAGATGATGAGGTTCTATTCTACTTCCCTGTCATGTAATTTGTTCAACAACTGTACATAGCACTTGGAAGGAGGGGTTGGGTGGGGGCTGAGTGAAATTTGTACATCTAATCTGGCCTAACTTTAACTACAGGTACTTGCAGCCCTTGCTGAAACAATGAAGAAAGGGACAAGTTTTGGTGCCCCGTGTCTTTTAGAGAATACTCTTGCTGAGATGGTGATCTCTGCTGTTCCAAGCATAGAAATGGTACGGTTTGTTAACTCAGGAACGGAAGCATGCATGGGTGTGCTTCGCCTGGCTCGTGCCTTTACCGGGAGAGAGAGAATCATTAAATTTGAAGGTTGTTACCATGGTCATGCCGATCCATTCCTTGTTAAGGCGGGTAGCGGTGTTGCCACACTTGGGCTTCCCGACTCTCCTGGTGTCCCAAAAGGAGCCACTTATGAGACTCTTACAGCCCCTTACAATGACATCTCTGCTGTGGAAAAGATTTTTGAGACTGAAAAGGGTGACATTGCGGCAATTATTCTAGAACCTGTTGTTGGGAACTCTGGCTTCATTGCTCCTAAAGCTGAATTCCTTAATGGCATACGAAAGATTACCAAAGAAAATGGCGCCCTCCTCATTTTTGATGAGGTTATGACCGGATTCCGCATATCCTATGGTGGAGCTCAGGAGTATTTCGGCATAACTCCTGATTTGACAACACTTGGCAAGATTATTGGTGGTGGATTACCTGTTGGTGCATATGGAGGAAGGAGGGAGATCATGGAGATGGTGGCGCCTGCAGGACCGATGTACCAGGCTGGTACGTTGAGTGGGAACCCATTAGCAATGACAGCAGGAATACATACTCTCAAGAGGTTGAAGGAGCCTGGAAGCTATGAGTACTTGGATAAAATCACCAACGAACTCATCCAAGGAATCTTGGATGCTGGCAAGAAGGCTGGGCATGCCATGTGCGGTGGGTATATACGTGGGATGTTTGGGTTTTTCTTCACTGACGGGCCTGTTTACAACTTTGAGGATGCAAAGAAGAGCGATGCTGCAAAATTTGCAAGATTCTATAGGGGAATGCTGGAGGAAGGTGTATACTTTGCACCTTCACAGTTCGAGGCTGGGTTTACTAGTTTGGCACATACTTCTGAAGACATCCAACAGACAATATCAGCAGCGGAGAAAGTCTTCCAGCGAATTTAGCCCGCCTCCCTTTTTCCTTATCGGTTGACAGTTTTTGCTTCTCTTTATTTCAGGATTGCACGTTTTGTAGATGTAATGTCTTGTAGCCATGTAATACCCAGAATTCTTTTTCTTTTTTAAGACCCAGTGTAATTTATGAGTGTATTATTTGCTCTTTGAGCTTCTCTATAGTTTGGGTGGTTATCATACTCTTAACACCGTCTTGAATAATTCTTCAAGGATACGAACCATAAGGAGATTGAAGACTTGATAGGTAAATTAAGTCCTTTTTGTCTGATTAATATGTAAATTATGTCTCCATACTTGATTTTCTGAGAATTCCCCGCCCAACAATCCGTAACTTGGAAACTGTTGGGCGCGGAAGTTGAATTTGTAACCTCTCATATTTGTGAAGTGTTACACTTACACAGTCAATTACTCCATCTGGCAAAATTCTATTTGGATTCGAATTTGTCTTACTCGAATTAAACTAAGTTTGGACATGAGTTATATGTCCAAAATCTGGGTCAAACAAAAAAAAATTGTTCGGTTTAAAATTGGATCTGGGTCTAAACATTCTAGTTTACTTGTCCAGACCCTAACCTGAATTAATTTATTGTCTAATTTACTTATTCCAGATTTAAACCAATCTGGATTGATCAATTAGGTACGTCTGAAATTCAATCCGAGTTAAGGTCCGAACATGTAAATATTTCACAAACACGTGATGTTGTTTAACCTGGAATCAACCCAGAATCAAATTTTCGCCACCCCCTACAGAGTCAATTACACCATCTCAATCAAAACTTCTATATCCATACTACAATTCTTGCCTCCAGTCTTCGATTTTCAACATAACCACCTCAATGAGCTGCATTGAAATTTTGCATCAAATCCAATGAAAAGTTAAATAGTTGGCATAATGTTTGTTTTTTCAGGCTACTCTGCCCTAAATATTGTTCCCTGTGTATCAGGGCCGATTGCAGACAAGAATAGAACTGGAACTGAACTGAAACCTAAATAGCTAGAGTATACCCCAACCCTAGGGGAAGGGATTTGTCATGAAATTAACGACACAGTCAATTCTTCATGTAAATTTGATCGTGGCATTTGTTTTTACATCATTGGGGCTATACAGCTTTCCATTCTGCTATAAATCATTCAAGCTATATGTAATAAGCAGGGGAACAAAAGAAAACAAAAAGGAAAATAGAAAAGACAGGGAAAAAAAAAAAACATGATCACTGCACGATGAAATCCGAGTATCTTGTGCCTTCACAATATGGAACACGAACAAACAATTTTCCTGGGGGAATCATCGACCTTCTTTTCTGTTCACGAAAACCACCATCAATGTGTCAGTAAGAAGTTTTCAAGGATAAAAAATGAAGAATGATTCAAGATAAATCGTGTCAGTTGTATAATGCTATCAACTAATGAAATTTGAGGACATCTACAAGCCGCGAAATTCGATTCACACACAACTGCATAAATGAAATTGTGCATAGATGAATAACTGCAACTGTCTAGCAAAAAGGATTACAGTGTTCACTATTCAGCTCCAAGAAAATCCAATAATGCAAGCATCATATAAAAAGAAAGTAATGGTCATGTTGAATTAAAATAAAAAAGAACAAACATATTGAACACAAAAGAAAAAAACATAAACTAGTACACTCTTAAGTGGTACAAGTACATGTCAAACTCTAACTGAGCTCACTTAGAACAGTTAGTGTGCACTGGAGCCACTCAAAATTTGTAACTCTAAACTTGACTGACATAATAAACTGCTTCAAGTTAGAAATCTTTCTAGATCCACTAAATGTGCAAGAAAAAAGACATATGGGATGAGAAAGACACATGGCAAGTATCAAGAGAGAAAAAATCAATGAGATATATTCAAATCCCTCACGAAGTTATTCTCCATCATAAGTTTAGGAATCTTTTTTCAAAATAGAACTTGTCTTAATTTCTTCGACATTGCTCACAAAACAAAATTTAACACATTTGAGTTCCAACAGGGATTTCAAAATCATCAAATACTAAAAAAAAACCACGCAAAGCGGAACCAATCTGATAAATTGATGCCTCAACCTACATCCAAAAGGGGGTTCCTAAACTACAAATTATTGGACCAGTAGGCACCCTCGCAATTAAAAGTAATTACCCGACAGTAAAAGTTATTCATTATGTAATTCCCAGTCAAATTTTTAAGCGATTTCCATTATCCTGCCTCCACAGTGGGAGCATTGTTCACATGAGTTGTTTACCTCTACTACAACATGGGGAAAAAAACCATATTATTGTAGGGAAATAATAAGTAGTTTGTGTTCCTACATAGGAAAGAGTGCTTATAGTGAGAATAACATAACGTACCTGTTTTAGTTTTTGCTGGGGATGGCTGTACAACAACATGCATAATGATTACTCCCCCAGCTACATCACCAAATGGTGTTTTGCACTGATTAACTGTCTTGTTGTTATCCAAAATTTTACCAGTGCTTATCAGTTTGACTTCATTCACTGTCTTTGGTGTAATTGTTTTTCCTGCGAAAGAATCGAAATAGCATTCAGGAAAGTTGCAATATTTGCACATGCCAAGGCAAGAAGAAGAAGAAAAAGATCCTAGTAGTCAATTCAATCCACATGTATCAACCAAAGTGCAAATGGTTCATAAGTAACACTCAAGGTGCTAATTTATTCAACCATCCACATTCCAGAAACAATAAATACAGGCCAGTGCTGCTCAGTCATGCCTTAAGAGTGTGACCGAGTTTCCTTACACGAGGTATTCGTTCTGTGGATGTCTCATAAAAGGCTAGAAAGGTAAAAGAATTATGACTGTAAAAAAACGCCACTATTTTACCTTTCTAACAACCTAAGATTCCCATTTTCAACTCCATCAAAACCCGGTGATAGATTGCAAAATTATTGCATTAAAAAAAAAAGAATGTTGAACAGTAGTAGGAGCAAATAGGACATGTTTCACTTAATTATACAGAAATGATGATAATAAAAGCAATGACAGCCAAGACAACAAACTACTTGGTTTGCGGCCAAATTGTCTTCCCTTCAAACTTATGTCCAAAAAATACTTTGTACGGCCAGAGCAGTTTTTTTGTGGCAAGTGTATAACCAATTAACCATCCACATAGTTCATTGACTTCTTTGTGTATGGTTCCATTTAGTTATTTGTACAACTAATTAGGACTTTGAGATACCATCACAATTCGGGATAAAGCTTTGATGATGATTATGACTATTGGACTGGAATATATGCATGCTAGTTTCATCCCGAAAGCATTAGTCTGTATGTCACATACTCAGTGCACAAAATGCCTATGAACCTGAAGAGAACAATTTTCACCAAGTCTCAAAACTGAACTACTTTTCCTTTTGGAGTGCTTACCGTGCATTCATATATAGTTTCTATTGAAATTGATTGGGAATCAATATCTAGGTCTATTACAATTTCCCAGTAGGGATAAGCACCAACAGTATTTGTTCAATCAAAAGTGACTTTGGATATGACATATCATATCGCTAGCATTTGTAAACCATCACATATTGGTGCTTTGATAACTTTTAACCATAGTACTCAGTACAGTCCAGAAGTTTAAATTTCCAAACCAAAATTTCAGTCTTTAATTACAGTCTAATTCCAAAAACTTGGACAGTTCATGTTATAAGAGCAACAGAATCATAGACTCAGATATTGTGCAACAGTTTGCGGTAAGCTCCCAAGCTTGTTAGTTGTTACAATCGATTGAATGATAGAAGCATATAACAACACCGAAAAGCCAACACAGTCCAGCTAAACTAACGCTTTATCAGAAAGAAGAGGTAGAAAAAAGCTGTAAGGAAGAAGTGAGAAAGTTTATTAACCTTTGGGCCAATCGGATACAATTCTCTGCTTTAACATATCTACGGTTGATGCCGACGAGTACCGGAAAGGCCCAATATCGGACCCGTCGTACAACCTGAACTTTATATCAACCAGATCCTCCTCCGGCATTTGACTTGACTTCTCCTTCAATCTCACAATTAATTTCTTCCTTTCAAATCTTCTAACAAAAGATTACCTACGAGCTCATCAGATCTTGATCCTGAATTAATACAAACAATCAAAAAGAGAGTTGATGCGAAGATCTGAATTGCGAAGCTGAATAGCTAATCAATTACTTGAATATTTCGGAATTGAAACACTTTACAGATTGAAACTGACCGTATATCAGCTTTGATCGGCGGGTCGCCTATGGCGTCTATTGCACTTCTTCTATGGTGTTTTGATGATCGGTGTTTGTTGCGAGAGCTGTAGAGAGCCAAGTCACAACAAACAAGAGCCGAATCCACCGACGACGCCGTTTAAACGCGTAAGAAGTCAAAGTCAAAGTTTTTCTTAGTGGGGGCTAGACGGCTAATTGCACCCCTCATTTTCCCATCTACACCCATATTCTATAAAACTCCATCAACAATTCATCTGTTTCTAAGTTCACCTCATTTTCATATTTTTTCAAAAAAAAAACCCAAGATACCCCTTGGCGGAGGTCTGCCTATGTAAGAACATAACCTTAAAACTTGAGATCACAAGACTAGAAGTCACAATACTTTGAAGAGAATCCTACGATTAATGAGGAATTCAAGAAATTACTCTTAGTATAAGCAAGAGAGAAGGAAGAAAGTTAACTCCAATCACTTGCTTAAATTTCATGAATTCTCTCACTCTCCCATGGTTTCACCCTACCATTTTTAAACTCAAAATCTGAGACCCTCCATTTCCCTATAGCAACATCGCGGATAATCTCGAAGAAGAACTGAAATCCTCATGCCTGAAAATCTCAAAAAACATGTGGATGAAAGGAAGAATGGGTTGACCAAGAGTGGAATTCTCACAGAGAGAACAAGGTCGATGGCGAGGGCGGCAGAGCCAAGGAAAATGATGAGCTAGAAGGGACGGAGACTTCGTTGGGTGGCATGGGAAAGAAATGAATGATAAGAGATTGGCGCCTTGGAGAGTTATTCAGACTATGATTTTTTGAGTTTTTAGGGGTGTAGATGCGAAAATGAGGGGTGCAACTAGCTCTCACTATTTTTCATTCCATATTATTTTCATTTTCTCCTATTAACGGTAATTCCTGTATACGGCGACTTTTTCAAATTGATAAATTATTTAGATAAAATAAAAAAAAATCTAATTCAAAAGTACGTTAGTACTTAGTAGTTGGGGTGGCAAAACAAATCGGTTTAGGAAAATATTTATATGTACGAACCTTAATTCGAATTAGATTTTGGACTTTGGAGTACTTAATTGATCAAACTCATATTTGTTTAAATTCGGACAATAATCTAATCCAGATTAGGGTCCAAATAATTAAATTGATAAGATTTATGTGTTTGAAACTTTGAATCCATAGATAAAATTTTTGGTTTGGACTTAGATTTTAGATATATAATTTATGTTTAAAGTTGTGTTTAATTTGAGTTAGACAAATTCAATTATTTTGGCGAGATATAGTTTTGCCACTTACTTAGTAGGATGGAGAGGAAGAGGGAGGGAGAAGCAAATATCAAAAGCATGGAGATCGTATGGCAAACGCCGGCTAATCCACCTGAGAAACACGATTATATATTTCGCAACGGTAATCAATCATTCAATACGCTTGAAAAATACGAAAATGGAATTATAAATTCGTTCAAGTAAGCTCAAGGTAGTTTAATTTGACTGTTATCTTTGTTTGCGGGTGGTTGTTCAGGGACGCGTTACGTCAGACCTTACTACTTCGAGTTCATCTCTCATGTTAGTACAGTCATTCTTTGTATGCCTCTCTTCTTTGGCCCAATTTGAGTCGTCAAGTTGGGAATGAACCCTAAATTGTTTATTTATTTTTTCAATGGAAACCCTAATTTTAGGTATTTGCCAACGCATTTGGTTTTGTTATTGCTGTGGGCAGGTTAAGAATCGATGGGAGGGCAAAACTATTGTTGATTTGTTCGCAGAGGAATTTAAAGGCCGGCCTTATGATTATTATGTAATGTTCTTCTATAATTTGTTTTTCCTTCCTGCTTACACATGATTTTTTTTTGGGGGCCAAGTTTTGGGCTGTAATCAGTGATTTCCGTTTAGCAGACTTTCTTTTGCTGTTAATCTGTTATAAAATTTTAAGAAAAGAAAAAGAAATGGTGGAAGGTTTCAGATGAAACTATTTGTTTCTATTGAAGTATTGAAAGGAGAAACAAACATCAGATGGTTGCATGCTTCACTAATGTAGTCTAAGCTTGTTAGTATTGTATTTGAGCCCTGCAGGTCAATGCTGTCAAATGTGGACGGATACAAGTAGATGGAGAGATGGTGCCAGTTTCGTACATTGTCAAGTCATCACAAAAGATTAGCCACTTCTTGCACAGGTATGTTTTGCTCACTGCTGTAATTTCATCGAATATCTACTAAGCATGCACTTAATTAGATAAATGTATGGAGAGATGGTGGCATGTGTTTATTTTAAATATTGAACTTTGTCATTTTTTCTTTCCATATTATACTTTTATCATTTCTTGCTTAAATTTTCTTCATTTTGAAGTCATCAATCTTGTCATTGATGTCTCAAAGGTTGTAGGCATGAGATGGTGGCATGTGTTTATTTTAAATATTGAACTTTGTCATTTTTTCTTTCCATATTATACTTTTATCATTTCTTGCTTAAATTTTCTTCATTTTGAAGTCATCAATCTTGTCATTGATGTCTCAAAGGTTGTAGGCATGAACCACCTGTGATGGCTTGGGATGTTTCTATTCTTCAAAAAGAATCAGATGTTTTAACTGTTTGTAAGCCAGCATCTGTTCCGGTATGTCAGAAATGATGAGCTTTACATCCTTCTTAGGTTATTATTACTTATCAGTTTTGTGATAATAACAGCAGATTTATTTGACCAATCATAAGGTTGCTTTTATCTTTGTTTTTTTGTGTTACTTAATGAATTTTGTGGTTATTGATTGAAAACTTTTGAAAATTCTGCATGCATGCCTTATTTGTAGAGAACTCCCTTCCATCCTCACAATCTGATCTAGCTCAATATCTTTCGGTTGTACGTGGCCTTGAAACTGATTTTCTATTACTATTTAGGTGCATCCTTGTGGTCAATATCGTAAGAACACTGTTGTTGGAATCCTTCAGGCAGAACATGGTTTGGCACCTCTATATCGTATCCAAGTGCAATACCTTGGAACATATATTGTTATTATTTATGTAGACTACACTGTGAGGTTCTTTTAACGTTTTGATTGCGAACTGTGTGGTGCCTGCTTCTGCTTAATATGCACCTCTTCATTTTTTTTGGGCACAATTTTTTCTATTCTGGGGAGTCTCTTCTTTTCCTTGACATGATAATTTCAGCGGTTCATCGACTCGATCGCCTCGTCTCAGGGCTCCTCATCTTGGCAAGAAATGCTTCAAAGGCTGACCTTTTCAGGCAACAGGTAGGCCATAGGCCTCATATTAGCTCCTAGATTTTCACTGTTATTGAAGTTCCTTTGTCAAATGTCATGCACTTTATATTTTAATCTTCGACATGCATGTTCTCACTTTATTCCTTTCTGGCTGATCTGTGCACCTATAGTTACTTAGCCTTATGAAGTTAGTTTATCATGCAGCATATCTTTCGTATCTTTTTATGATGTACCCAACATTTTTTGCTTGCAATATTGATGAAATGCATTCCTGAAGTACTAATACCTGTGATATTACTTTTTAGTTTTTTTAGTATGTTTCATCCTTCAATGTGATAACTACCGATATGGAGATATTGTTTTTGCTCCTTCCCACACCCCCCCCCCCCCTGCCCTTTGGTGGGGTTGGTGGAGGAAGGTGGGCATGGTTTGGATAGTAAACCTCCACATGCCAACCTTACCCATATTTTTGTTTCACCATGAAAGACTTCAGTTTTCTGGTCCTTCCCAAGGATTGTTTGCTCTAGAAGAGGAGTGATAACTTTTGGGTCTTTCTCTCATTTTGTGGACACAATGTAATGAGCTTATGGCTCCTGAACTTAGTTATTGAGATGGATACACATTGCAATATTTTGAAAGGGAATATTTCATGACTGAGATTTTCGTTCTTGTTTCTACTCTTTGTATTGTTGTAATAAGAATTCATGTGTTGTCATGACTAAGATTTTGTAAGATTCACATGCACGATATTGTGATTTATCTGTTTTTCTAATAAAAATTAATGTATAAAGCCTTGGGATTCATGCTATAGATTGAAGCTGGGAAGGTGAAGAAGCAATATATTGCAAAAGTCATAGGGGTATTTTCTGATGGTGAGGTATGCTTTTGTTTATGCCTGATAGTTCATGTACTTGCATATCAGTTTGATATTTCGAGTGTGATAAGCAATGTTTAAGATTTAATTCGTGTTCATTGTTTGATGCATTCGCTTTGCAGCGGATGGTTGATGTCAACATAAACTATAATGCACGAGAAGGAAGGAGCACTGCAGAGGTGATGCCATTTATTTGACCCCTTCGCTCTTTTAAACTATAATTGCTGCTGAATGTGAGTGGATAAGAAAGAGAAGAACATTTAGTTAATCTTAGTTCACGCTTGGTAGGCTGGAATAAAATGTTCTGATCTAGTTTTTTTTTTAATTTTCTCTTTTCTAGTTTGCTATGTTAATTATAAACGAAATGGAGGAATCTATTTTAGTCTCTTTTCTACCTAGTACCTGGTATGGGATGACGGATTCTCTCTCTCCTCATTGGTATCCCCAACCTCACCTATAGTGGAATGAACTTTTGCGACGGAAAGTCCGTGTTGGCGCATTTTCCCTACTTTTTAAATATTATGTCATATATTTTTAATGTGCTATTTAATTATTTGATTGATAAGGGAAGGAACTCTTGGACCCACCTTAAACTAGGAGTCTCTGTGTTAATCCTATTGGATGCATCTTGGGTTTTAATTTATGCAATTCTGGTGGTTTACAAGTGTTGCTGGCATCTACTGTTTACATTGCAGGGGTGGGTCCAATGTGGCCTTTCCTTGGAAAGGTTTCATATCATCAATAAAGAACAATGTTATTATTAACATGCTATTCTAGATCATTGGTGGTCAGTGAAGACATCCTTTCCATTGGCATTCATTCATCTGTCTGCTGACTCTGCTTGCATCTTTTAAAAAATATAGAAAGTAGGTGCAATGTTCATCTTCAGATTTTCTGAAATCTACACGTGGTGCATAAGTGCAATTCCCGTGCGTGATGCTCACTGGTCATATTGCCTCCAAGTAGGCTACGCATCTGGTTGTCTGTTTCTCTTGTGGTTATAACTAATTTTCTTTCCCCCAATGAATTTGCTGCAACCAAACTTTCTTGCATTGGCTAATAATCCTTTCCAGATGGTCTTTCGACTACTTTAACTTTAAAGTATGATGTGTCTTTACCGAGTCCATGAGTACTTTTTCTTTGCGCAGGTGGGCAACTGTGACCACAAGTCTTCAGTTAAGGGAAAGGTGGCTTGTACCAAGTTCACAAAAATTAGTACTGATGGAACTCATAGTACTGTCTTGTGTGAGCCGATTACTGGTCGTACTCATCAAGTAAGTTGAACATTTTTTTGTGGCATCCAATGTGATTGTATCCAAAAATACCGATCTAAGAAAGTTCCATTTAAATTTCATTATTGGGGAACCTTAGTGGATGTATTTTGTTTCCACACTTCTTGACTCTCCATCTTAGTTTGTTGTTACCCAACTTTTGCTTTTGTGATTTTCCAACCTAACTGAGTTGATTAACCTTCATTTTAGTTTAGAATTTTAGATTAGTCTTAAATTCAAAGATCTCTAGAATTTATAAAAATGTTCAATCTTCACCGGTATTCAATATTCTTGTTACTTGACGAAGATGCGCTCATGATTTTTTTTATCTTATTTTTTGCATTCATCTGAATTCGGCTCTCTCCCTCCCTGCCTGTAGATACGTGTCCATTTGCAGTATACAGGCCATCCAATAGCCAATGACATGCTTTATCTCTCAGAAAATGCTGCTTATCATTCTAGAAGGGGAATGGGGGCCGATAAAATTTCCGTTGATTTGTCTCCTTCCGTAACACTCTCTTTGCTAGGTGATTGTCTTGAACAATGCAAAGAGGAATCCAGCAATGATTTTAGCATTGATCCTGTGTGTACTAACTGCCCGAATTTGGCTCCCAAAGGGTGAGGAACTTTTATCTTGTGTATGCTCCATATGTAGACTGGCTGCCTCATTTGTCATTCCAATGATTTTCTTTTTTCTTTATAATCAGTACATCTTCTATTGCATTTGACATTATGATAAGAAAGTGTGGATTTATCCTGCAATCATACGAGAGATAGAGAGCGGGATGCACGGGATTGATTCAACATGACATGGGTTTGGCAATTTTTTTGTGTTCACATCAATTGAATGATTGGATGAGGATTGAGGGGTACCATATGATCATCTGAATGTGATGTAGCAAGATTCACAATTTGCTTTGTTTATTATTTTTTTTATTCTTATTGCAGTTGCTTTGAAATTGCAGATATGACAGAGATGAGGAACCCTTATGGCTACATTGTGTGAAATATTCTGGACCTGGATGGGTTTATGAATGTCCATACCCAGAATGGGCTTTTCTTGACTAATCGTCACATTGATCATTTTTTACCCCGGCTAAAGATATTCTTAATCGCCGAGAATGGAAGTATTAGAAAGAGAAAGTCGCTGGTTAGTGTTTCGAGCCCATTGGATACTTCTCTTCTTTTGTGCCATAATTAGTCTTGTTTGGACCATAACATCATGTGATTATTCCATTTTGCAGACTTCACAGAATGGCCCTTAACCAGAAGTGGATTCCATAATTAGTTTGATTGTCAGACCCGTTTGATGTTTCGCATTTTTCTTCGGGTTTCTGGTAATGGTGTGGAAAGTTCTCCCACCCGATATTAATCAAAGCGAGGTATGAAGGCTAATCTGCAATAAATGTTTTACGAGTAGATTCAGATCGTTTGTCTTGACCAGTTCTTAGTCCCAACGGTTCCAGAACTTCATTGATGCCAATTTAGAGTTGACAGAATTTTGCCGTTGCATTTTGGTCATTTTGAACATTCGTTGACAAGCAAACCATTTAAAAGGATTTGATTTATACTATTTACTTAAAAGTTTTATATTATTTATATATAATATATTCCCACCAAAGTTCGCGTGAATTTCCCGGTTTATTTTATATTGTTTGCTTTGGGATTTCGATTTCGTGGATACATTGGATTACTCTCATAGGTTTATTCTTCATGGACTCGGCAATTGAGTCTTAACTCAAGTCACTAACACCATAAAAATGCTTAATTGATTGTTTAATGATGGGCTTTACAATATATATCCATCGGAAGATCTTTTGTCTTACCGATGTGGTATATATGTGAGGAAGACCTTTACACCTTCGGACAAGTTGGGTTAGACTCTGGATAGATTCAACTTATTCCATAAGCCCAACAATAATATGATATTATCCGTTCTGGACTGAAACCCTAATGAAGATAGCCAAAGGTGATTCCAAGTCATAATCACTGAAATTAAATTACAGGAGAATTTCCAAGGATTTTTCATTGCAGTAGTATAATATAACAAGTGAATAAGATATGTCATATTGTCATCTGACTAAATGTCCAATAATAATTATTATTACATAAATCATTTTCAGTCATTAATAATTTTTAATATCTCTGGTGGCTGGGCACTTGAGCTTAGTTGTCAGTAATTATCAAATGGAGCAGCCACGTCGGATTGGAAGTTCAATAATTTAATTTAATTATTTATTTTAAACAACAAAAAGCCGCCTTTCCTCTCGTTGACTTGTCTCCGCCAACCTTTTGGCTTTGCTCGATGAATATTTCTTCGCATAAAACCAGTGTCAGAGACGCGGGTATTTTTTGATCGATTGACCTTTCAAGCCAGCGTCGTAGAGGGGGTGAATGAGGGAGACGTATGTGGTGCCGCCTCCTCCGTCCCGTGCTTCAGGCTCGCTGACTGAAGCTGCAGACGCTGCTGGGACGGCGATGATCAGGGCATACCGTATTTGGAAAGGCAGCAATGTGAGTAATTGCTGTCTCTTCTATTTGTTGATAATTGTTTGAGTTTAATTATGATATTTTTTTTATTTGTTTATCGATGGCTGTTGATGTGAGTGTTGTTCTCTACGTAGAGAAGTTCAGGATTGGGGTTTGGGGATAGTGGTGTTTGTAAGATCTGATTTTAGCGTTTGTTTGATGGATTTTAGATGTATAAAAAAAGAGGGATTATGTTGCTTGGTAATTTTTGTTTTGGAGGAAAATTGTAGCTCTGAGGAAATTTGCTGGTACTGGATATGTAGTGTGAGGGGAACATGTATTGCTTCAATTCTGTCACCTATGAGCCTTGTTATGTTTGGGCTTATGAATTGATGGCGGATGGGTAGGAACCTTTTCGATAAATTTCTGGCTCTATTCGGCTTCACTTGTAGCTTGGAATCTATTGAACTAATAAGTCTATTGTTCAACTTCTTGTACTCCAATTTCTTAATTATCCTATCTTTGCTGTTCGAGTTAAAGGCTTTTGTTGATGATGGTTGTGTATCTGCTCTTGAAAATAGCTGCCTTGTTGAGTTCCATAAGTCATTAATTGCATAGAGTGATTACTAAAATTTATAGGATTAGGAGATCCAATGATACATTGGTTTTAGCATTTTGAATTACCACAAGAAAGCCGATAATGGATGTCTCTCTTTTGCTGCCCATGAGCTCATCTACTCATTTTCCACCTTTAGCAAGATTAAAGAAAGAGAATCATTGGCAAAAAGACCCAATCACCTGCAGTTTCTGTTTCCTGCATAGTCTTAAGTGTGAATGTCTATATGGTTTTGATAACATTTTCTTCTTACAGTCGGCTGTTTCATTTGCAGATATTTTTTCTTCAGGGGAGGCTTATATTTGGACCAGATGTGAGATCAGTTCTACTAACTGTGTTTCTTATTGTAGCTCCTGTTGCTGTCTTCTGTGTCTTTGTAGCAAGAAAGCTGATGGATGATTTTCAGCATCACTTGGGAATATTAGTGATGGTCATTGTTGTTGCCTTGACATTATTTGTACGTAAATTTTCCTATCTAAAATCTTATGCGTAACATTTTTTTTCTAGAAATACCAATCCTTGATTTGAATTCTCAATGTTCGGAATGTGACCGCCATAGCCCTGAAAACTAAGAAGTCTGGGCTTGCCTCATCCATAAACTTATAATTAGTGATCGTTACTTATTGTTCTTGTAATGGTGAGAACATTTTGTCTTTCATTTTTCACCTATACCATTGAAATCCTGGGATGGTTTTTTGAAATATAGTTTTATTTCTAAGTAGATAGCACATGCATGCATAAATCACAGAAGCTTAAATGTGGGAATTTTACTTGTTTGCAAAAAAAATTTGTGTGTGAAAGAACTATTGGAAATTATTTGTCTCCATTTTTATATGTTAGTAACATTGGGAGTCCTCTCAATTGGTTTTGACTTTAAAGCTTATTGCCCGTGACATTTTTTTATCATAATTTTGCCTAAGGGGCTACATAACTAGTCAGGAACAAGTATCATGCTGCCTATCTTATTAGAAAGACCTTCCGGTCCATGTTAGAATCATTACATTGTTCGCTAAATCTATCGTTTTGTCTGGGAATTTTACTTGATTGCAAAAAAGTTTGTGAACTGTGAAAGAACTATTGGAAGGTATTTATGTCTCCATTTTTATATGGTGTACCATTGGGAGGCTTCTCAATTGTTTTTTACTTTAAAGCTTATTGCCCATGACATTTCTTGATCATAATTTTGCCTAAAGGGGCTACATAACTAGTCAGGAACAAGTATCATGTTACTTATCTTATTAGAAAGACCTTCCGGTACATGTTAGCATCACTACATTGTTCGCTAAATGTATCATTTTGTCTGGGATTTAATTTTTGAACTGAAAGATGCATGTATTATTCGGGTTTGCTCTTGAATTGATTAATGTATGTCTTCATCCAGGATTTAATAGTTCTTCTAGTAACCTCAGGAAGAGACCCTGGAATAGTACCTCGTAATGCACACCCTCCTGAACCAGAAGTCTATGAAGAGAGTTCTGGAGTCTGGCCTGGGCAAACGCCACCACAACGTTTGCCTCGTACGAAGGATGTTATTGTCAATGGAATAACTGTGAAGACCAAGTACTGTGATACTTGCATGCTTTATCGGCCTCCTCGCTGTTCCCACTGTTCAATTTGCAATAACTGCGTGGAAAAGTTTGACCATCACTGCCCCTGGGTTGGCCAGTGCATTGGATTGGTGAGGGACATTTTTCTGACTTGTGGTATTTATTCTCTAAATTCACATAGAATGCATTCGCAAAATCCTGTTTGACGGAAACCGAAAAATCGTGTTCATCTTCATTTTATTTTACGCATCGTATTTTTTCCTTTTAATTTAAATGATGTGATCTATTAACACTAAGAGCTATGCTTTCATCATATTCATCATAAAAGGAGGAAATTACAAGGAAAAAGATAAAGCCCCTCCATAAAGAAACTGGTACTTTTGCTCAGGAATTAAAGCATTAGCCAATACGAGTACACCTGAACCATTTATGGATTATTCAACTTGCTAGCATCATAAAAGATTGAAATTGGCCCTTATGATTTTATGAAAATGATTATGAAACACAGCAAAATGCTTGTATTGAACTACATAGTAGAAATATCTCAATAGATGTAAAAATATGAGTTAGTTATGGCTTTTATAAATGGTAACTCTTTTCAGTTATACTGATCTTGCTGTTATATGAGCTAGAGAATTTAAATTTTTTGTTTCTTGATATAATTCAAATCAAATATATTTCTGTAATTTCCAGCATCGGGCAAAATAGGAATGGAAGACTCCTTTTTGGTTCATTTTAGGATTTTCAAATTTGATGTCAAGTAATTCCTTAATTGGTATTATATGGATTGACACAATCACCAAAATCACTCCATGATCAATCTTCAAATTGTTTTCAATTTTTTGGTGCAGCGCAATTATCGGTTTTACTTCATGTTTGTCTTCACTTCAACTCTGCTTTGCTTATATATACATGGGTTTTGCTGGGTATATATCACGAGGATCATGGATGGTGAGGCAACATCGTTTTGGAAAGCAATGATTAAGACTCCAGCTTCCATTGCGCTACTGATTTACTCCTTTTTCTCCGTCTGGTTTGTTGGCGGCCTTACTGCTTTACATTTGTATCTCATCAGTACAAACCAGGTAAGAATACTTCCCGTCAATATTCTTTCTTTTTGGGCTTTGCATTCCATTAATAACTATCTGCGTTTTTATGGGAAAGGTCATCATTTTCACGTTATACTGTGGTGACTTCCCTCCATGAGTACATTATAAATATTTTATCTATTTAGTTTGGCTTGTAAACAAAACTCCTGTTTTATGTGCTTTTGGCAGTCTACGTACGAAAATTTTAGATATCGGTATGATCGAGTAACCAATCCACATAACAAGGGAGTCATCAAGAATTTCATCGAGGTATTTTGTAGTAGTATTCCTCCTTCTAAGAACAATTTCAGAGGAAAGGTCCCAAAGGAGCCTGAAATTCCACCGCGAATGGTTGGAGGAAGTTTTGTAAGTTCAAACAGGTCGGAAACCATTGTTGATACAGAAACAGGGAGTATGAGGAAGACAGTTAGGGATGAGGCTGCAAAAGAGGTAGGTGACAATGAAAGCCGACTGAGTGATGATATTGCAGTGAACGTGGATGTCAAATGGACTGATGAGTCTTCGAATCTACCCAAATTTCCTCCGAAAGATGGCACACAAGGGAATGAGGCCTCTTATCATCGAATATCTAGTTGGGGAAGGAAGAACTGGGAAGTAGCTTCTGAGATTGGAGATTCGAAGTGGGCAGCTGATGGCAACAGTAGTAACTTGAGAACAGAGGATCCACAATCTTGTTCCTTCGAGAAACATTAAGTTGCAAAGTACACAGAAGAAAAAAGTTATACTCGGCAGATGCTCAAACAAGATAATGAAAAGACAATGGATACGTTCGCATTCACTTCGTTGGAGTTTCACGCTTTTATCCTCTTGTCGTTCGCATGATTGAATCTCTTCTGCTGTTCATTGGAAACGAGGTTTAATGTTCTGTTCCTCCTTTGTGAATTTGTATAGGTTTTCAGCTGCGGTTGTTTAAGACATTCTGGGGTCTTTTTGGCTTGTTTCTTGTATTTTCCTGTCATGTTCTATGTTTTTCCTTTTATGTTTTCAAGTGGAAATAGAAAACGCATGGAAAGAAACATACCCAATGTTCTCAAAAGGCCATTACTGTGCAAGATTCTATTCACAGTGCTCATTAGAACCTCTGATTACTTCTACGTAGAAAGGTAGGTTGTTTTATAGCATCATCCACCACATTTCTACCGGATGCAGCATCGACAGGAATACATCCGATATAAGGCAAACGTCGCCAAAAGACCTAAGATTCTAACATCAAATAACTCGGCATCATAAACTGTTAAATTTCAAGAACTTTAAAGATCTCAGATCAATTCAGATACAAAGGACGTCTTAAAATGAATGTTGAAACGGAATGAAATAGCAAAAATGCAGTATTAATTGATGGTAGATTGATGCAGTAGAGGGAAAGCAGCTCCACTTCACTGCATGGACTGAAATCTTTTCATGATAATGAGACTCATATCCATGTATCGCTGAGCACAGTGTGATAAACATGATGATTCACTGGAGCTGAACTTGCTCCCTGGCGTACTAGTGATGCACTTGTCCCAGCAGACGCTCGTAAGTTTTGCCACCATCTCATTGACCATGGCCCTTTCTTTTTCTTGCTGAAAAGGCAAAATAAATCATTTCAGAAATCAAAAGGCCATGAAGACGTAAAGGTTACAGCAAGCCCTAAAATGTGGACAATATCGCAATGGCACCCCCAAGTCATACATATATCATCACTTAGAGGTTAAGATACTGCAACTTCTCACTGTTGCCCTGTATGCAACATAACAAAACCTTATTTCTATTTGAAGCAGTGCATAATTAGCTATCTATATGTCTCAAAGACAATATACGCAACCCCAGTATTTGTAAAATTGATAGGCAAGTCAGTGGCTAAACTGACTAAATCCAAAATTTTCGGAGGAGCTGACAACTCTAAATAAAGTGACAACCACAAGCCTTATGATAAGGGAGGAGCTGGAGGTAGAAAGAAGTTGAGAAAAGTCTCGCAAAGAAACATACAACAAATGGGATAACGGCTAAAGCAATTAATATCATCCCATGATAATCATTTGAATATATGCATTCTCATAAACTTCCTTCTGCAACATTGTTCCAGTAGGGACTGTTGTAAATCCACACCCCCATACACACCAACAATATTGTCCACTTTGGGTTGTCCGGTTCTCGTGGATACATCGGGCTAGCACGACTTTGTTTCTCCTTAGGCTCAAGAAAGTGGGCTAATCCCAACTCACATGAGCCTAGGAAAAGGCCTTGTTAGTGGGACAACACCATTGACAACGTAAATAAAGTTCTATTAAGCCATAATGTAACACCAAAAAATATATTATCAGCGTGGACAAACAATAGAATTCTGATGCAATGACTAATCTTGAAGGAGAATGCATGTCATGTCAGCCAAGAAATCCAGTCCACATCCTGTTCTAGAGAAAAACAGGGAAGGGAGAAACAAAGAAGAAATCTAAAAAGTATTTGCATCAATAATTCAATTCAAAACAAAAGATTACAGGCAGCACATTGTACTATTACAAAAAAAAGGCACTTATAACACAATTTTCCAGCTCAAAAATTTCTAGCTTTAAGACTATAGCTGTCTGTATAAGGTGAACTCATAGCCTATTATGTACTTTATCTTTACTATTAGGTAGCTATGTATTTAATCTTTAGATTCTAATATCTTAAAAAGACAACGGATAAATTACACAAATTAAACAACAAAGAGCAGGAATCAAGAACAATCCAACAAATCCATGCAGCGTATGGTATGATAGAATCAGTTCACAAACCTATTTGATATCTGATAAAAACAAAGAAGTTGTTATCCACTGCATTCGAAGATAACCATGAAAGAAAATATACATACTTATAATTTAATTTATGCAGTCAGAGAGAATGGAATGACAAACAATCAGCGAAAGCTCACATTGAGGAATCGTTCCATCTCAGCTGAGTTAAGGGAACTGGGATCCATGGCTTGACCGCGTAAACCCTCTTCCCTACAAAGAAATCTCTTAAGAAAAACCCTAACACAGAGCCGCCCCACCGGTTTAAAAACAAAACCGCACCACCGTCAGAGGCAATCTCGAGGCCTTTGTGATGTAGTAAACTTGGTAAGCCCACTGGGCCGATCACAAGCTGGTGGTTGTTAAATATCTATGGGCCAAGGCCCATTAGAGTCCAGTATGATGGTCACCAGGTGGTGTTATTAACAATGGGCCCTGGCCCAATGGAGTCCGGCAACAAAATTATTTATTTATTTTTGAAACTTATTAGATCACTTTCTTATGAATTAAGCATGTCAATTATTATTTTTATTTGGGAGAAATTACTTTGTATATAATTTGAAAGGTGATGGATGCCTAAAGAAAGAAAAAAATTATTAATAAATGATTGGCAAGATTCTAATATGAAGAAGAAAAGAAAGATTTCCTTTGCAACTTTCACCTAAAATATTAGTTTCCTTTCTATCACCTTGTACTTTAAACAGTCAAAAAAAATTGGCAAATAAAGGAGAGATTTTTATGGGGGAAGAAAAAGATAGCAAAATCTAGAAGCTTTTTATTTTCGTGTGATTATTTACAATTTTTTTTTCCCTTTTAGATTTGTTGAAATTTCCGGTCCAAACACACTAATAATATTGTCCTCTTTAAATTTATCAGTTCACTATAGATACATTGGACATGCAAATTTTATTTTTCATAAGTCATCGCTTAGGCTCAACAGACCCGTTGTTAATGTGAAAGGGTCTACACTTTTAATGTATGATTATAGTCTTGACACTGCTCGCATTTCTAGGTTAAATTGTGTCAGACCCAATATTGGAGTAGAGGTCATGTCGAACTGGACCGAGGCTTCGCTTCAATACCATATTGAAAATTTTCAACCCAAACACACTACCACTATGGTCCTTTTTCAGTTTATCAAACATCAGGCCAGCAAGTCTTTATTCTTTATTGGCTATCGTCAATAATACTTAGACCCCAAAAATGTATTGTTAATATAAGGGAGTGTATTTTATTTATAAGCCACTCAATAGAATTATGCCAGATCGAGAGGATTCTATATAGTCGTGACAAGAATCACACTATATATATATATGTAGCCGAATTGATTGCTTCTTTGCAAAGATTGAAGAGGGTGGAGCGACCCATGTGTGACACGTAAAGTAGTAACTGTTGTTGTTGACTAGGGGCATTTTGCATTGAGTTCGGCACCAATTTGGAAGGAATAGTGTGTTAATCAATAATCAATGTTACCTGTAAAGAGAGAAAAAGGCAACATCTTCGCGATGAAGAAAAGTACCATTTCAAGTGTCCTACTCATCCACAACATGGTGTTGAATGGGGTCGTTTTGACTTTTGAGAAAGCATATGACTTTTTGTATGTGGTTTTTTTCCTTCACACTCACCTCTTTATTATTAATCAACCAATATCTTATTAATTAATCCATATTGTTTTACTTATATTTTTTTAATAATCATTATTGCATGTGCACAAAGAGAGCATTGCCGGCATATCCTAATCTTCTTCAACTAACCAACACAACAAAAAAACGAACGAGGGCACTATTATTTTAGTACATTACTCGCACATAATGAGGCATATAATAATTTGTAAGAAAATCTAACTCAAACAAATTATCGTACTCACACTTCAAATACCTCAATTTTTGTGCAACTATAGATTTATGGAGTGTTTCATTCCAATGTGTTCATAATGGATACTTTTGAGCTAACACTCCATAAAGAGGAAGGTTATCCTTAATATTGTTAACTCAATAGTTATTACCGGTAATGGAGAGGAGGAATTGTCGACGGAGCTGAACATGATCAACATCGCAAGGAGCCTTCTGGTGGTGTCCGGCTCAACGGCATCCGATTTGGTGGTCGGAAGACGAAAAGCCACCATAGCCGAGCGGTGGTTGTCGCGTGAAGGGAGAGAGAACGTGTTGGTTGTCCCGTGAAGGGAGAGAGAACATGTTGATGTTTCTACCAATGGGTCCCAAAAAAACTCATTGTTCATCAATTAACAGCTACTTCAAATATGAAGCGGCTCTAAATTTTTGTTGAGTTTTTGGAGTGTTCAAAACTTACCATTGTGAAAATGTAGCACTAAATATATGGAAAAAGTGAGTTTTTGGGACACTTGAAACAAACCCCACTGTATTAGTTTTGGCCTCAAAATCCGTACAATTTTATTTTTAAAAAAATCATCCACACTTGAGATGTTTTGGATCTAAACTTGTAAAATACTTTGTTTTCCCTCAACTTTTTTATGTGTGACATTCTTAGATTAACATTCTTTTGTATTTGTCGGCTCGATTGTACGAGACCCAACAAGTGAACTTGTGGTTTATCCACAAGCATATCCGAAAGGCCCAAAGGTGACCTAGACAAGGAGGTAAATGAACATGACATTATAGTTAGGTCCCACTCTGATACCATGTAATAAAATCTAACACAACTAACTTGTAGAAATATTATTTGTTTTGGGCCTCAAAGCATGCACAAATTTTTTTTCTTCGGTAAGTCGTGCACAATTTTGTTCTTAGAAGGGCCCTCTACGATTGATAGGGGTATTGGATCTTAACTTATAAAACACGTTATTTTTCCTCAACTTTCCGATGTGAGACATTTTTATCTTAACATCAATTGTTACTAATTCTTTTCTTTTTCTTGGCCATTCGTTACTAATTCTGTTTGCACATCCATTTTGATTTTGGAAGGCCATATTTTCTTGAATAGGTATTAGGCAAGCATGACACCATATGACATCACTCTGAATTTTTTTCTGGGATTTGCACCCTCTTTTTTTTTTTTGGAAGTGTTTAATTGAGGACTTTCTCTACGGCTCTACCCATTCATAGAGGTAACAATCATCAAAACTAAATTATAAGGCTATTTTGTGTGTATTTGCCAAATTTTGAAATTGAAAAAAGAAAAGTATTGAATAATATATCACAACTCCAAAATCATTATTGGATTGAAATTCCAGAGCTTTCAAGACTTGTATGTAAAAATCTCATATTGATAATGTTGTTGATAAAGAAAATCTCAATCCCTCTCCATAAGTAAATACGTTTTCCTTGAACCTAAGTACCATTAAATGAGACGACCCAAGAAGTTATGCGGGTCTGATATATCACAAGAGCCGATAAAACTTAAAACGGATAATATTATCGATGTGAGTAGGTTGAGAAGAGCCTGATGCTTCGGTTTTGCAAGAATGCATTCATGACCAACTCAACCACTACAGAAATTAAAGCACTGTAGTATCACAGTTTCCACATCATTTGTACACTAACAGTTGGAATCATCTCCAAACCAACATAATTTGATCTAGAAACTCTAGTCCCCAATATTAAATTCACCCAAACAACCCCCCACCATTACTCACAAAAGGGCTTTTGCTTCTCCATCTCACCTAACCCACTGCAGTACTCTCGACTTTCTCTCTATCAGTCTCACTTTTCTTATGCATTATAAATACTTAACATTGCTTGCTTGATCGATTCACTTGAAAGAAGAACACATCAAGCATGGACAAGTTCAACAGTACCAGAGATGGATTAACAAGACTCCCACCCGGCTTTCGCTTCCAACCGACCGATGAAGAGCTTGTTTTTCAGTACCTAAAATGCAAAGTCTTTGCATGGGCACTACCAGCCACTATCATTCCTGAAATCAATGTCTGCAAGTATGATCCTTGGGACTTACCAGGTTAGTGTCTAATCAATAATGCTAATTAAACATCAGTGATTGAAATTCAATTAATTAAGCTTATTGATTAAGAATTCTGTGTGTGTGTGTTGTTAGGGGATGTGGAGCAAGAGAAGTACTTTTTCAGTAACAAAGAAGCAAAGTATCGAAATGGGAAGAGAATAAACAGATCAACTGCTTCTGGGTATTGGAAGGCAACAGGCTCAGACAAGCACATTGTGTCTTCAGTGACTAATTATCAAATGATGGGGATTAGAAAGACACTGGTTTTTCATAGAGGGAAGCCTCCTCATGGGTCTAGAACAGATTGGATTATGCACGAATATCGCCTTGTCGCTGCACCAGCAGCAGCAGCATCAACTGCTAATGTAGCATGTGAACGCCTTCAAACTACCCAGGCAAGCTATCTTCACTTCTTTTTTTTTGGTATCCGAGAGTTCTTCAGTCCAACATTCTCACGGGACAGTTGGGTTAGCTCTAAACTCGGGAATGTAATAGTGTTTCCATTGTGTTGGTTGCATGATTTGACAACTTTGCTTGATATTCTGCAGATTGAGCAGTTGGATAATTGGGTTCTTTGTCGCATATTTTTGAAGATAAGAAGTTCAAGCTCCAAGGATGATCAACAGACTCAACAGAGTAGAGATGTCAATGATTTTATTGCGGATGAGCCAAGATTTTTCAATTTTATGCCAATAGACAAGGCTGATGATTTGAGTCCTGCATCTTCTTCATCCTCTTCAAGTTCCAATGCGATCATCGATACATTCTCAAGTGGATCATATCATTAGAAGTTGCAACATAAATAATGCATTATGAGCTGCAAATTAATGCAACATCTTTTCAACTTGTTGCAGTAGAAAGATAATTAAGGAAGCTGTGACAAGTACTCTTCTGTATTGATTTTCTTGTAATATTTGCATGATCTATGGCCGTAGTAGGAAATGGATCTTATTGAAGGGATCGAATTAATGACACTATCCCTAATCAGCTTTTGCAATGAAAGTTAAGTGGATGTCACAAATGATCAATGGTTAACTATGATATTATTTGGTACGATCCCACGTCACTTAAATGTGGGAAGGAAGTACATAATATAAAGTGAGGTTAAACTCCTTAACTAACAAGTAACAACAACCGATTTTCCTGAGGTTCCCGCAGGAGATTGGTTGTTGGATTGGGTCTCTTGGGCCTATCATGAGTTGGACTCGGGAAGACAAATCCGTGTTCAAACAAAAGGAAATAATGTATACTGATACGCTGATAAATATGATAAGGAGCAAAGACAGAGAATAGAATAGAGAATAATATGCATGAACTTGCTTAATTCTGCGTAAAGAACATAATCAATAGTTCAGTTACCATGAAATGTTTTGTTTGGTATTGTCGCTTTACTCGCAAAAGTTCAATACTCATCCTTCCTTTACGTGACTAACCAGAACCCATGGACCAAGTCAGCAATTTAAGCAAACCCATGGAAAATCCATGTATAATATAATTATGGGAAAATTCCAGGCCGGTACCATTAGTATGCTAATTACTTTTTTACCCCTGTCTTATCCACCAATTCACCATCTCTGTGTTCATCTCTTTTCATCCGGAGCTGCCGTAACTTGGGCTCATCATGCTATACTCGCGGGGAAGGAAAAACGAGCAGTTTATGCTTTAGTAGCTACCGTTTCACTGGCTCTAGTATCCACTGGCTTTCAAGGAATGGAATATTATCAAGCACCCTTCACTATTTCGGATAGTATTTATGGTTCTACCTTTTTCTTAGCAACTGGCTTTCATGGTTTTCATGTGATTATAGGTACTCTTTTCTTGATCATATGTAGTATTCGCCAATATCTTGGTCATCTGACCAAGGAGCATCACGTTGGCTTTGAAGCAGCTGCATGGTACTGGCATTTTGAGACCATCATAAGACAAAAGCTTTAGATCCATTGGTTTTGGATAGATGTTGTGGGTACTGATGATGGTGGGGGTGGTTGTAGGGGTGGTGGCGGTGATGGTTGTGGGGGAAAGGTTGTCACGAAGCAACACTGATTTTCCTTTCTCTCTCACTAGCCTAGGGTCTCTTCCTCTCACTAGACTAGGGTCTCTCATCTCTCTTCCTCAAATCCATCTCGGCCAATGTTACTGTTTCAAAACAGTAACATTGGTCTGCCAGTGTTATTATTTGAAAAAAACTTCAGATCCAATCAATTTCGGCGGTGGTTCGCCATACCACCATCATAGTTGGACTCCCTTCATTGAAGCACACAATGCCCAGCCAGGTACGGGCCAAAATGACCACTGGATATGGCCGTTGTAAAACAGTAACATTGGTCAATGTTACTATTTCAAAAAAGTAACATTGATCGGCCAGTGTTACCAATGTTACTATTTCAAAACAGTAACATTGGTCGGCCAGTGTTACTATTTGGAAAAAACTTCAGATCTGGTCAATTTTAGCGGCTGTTCGCCATACCACCACTACCATTAGAATCCCCTCACTGAGACGCACAATGCCTAGTCAAGTATGACCCAAAACGGCCACCGGATATGGCCTTTTTAAAATAGTAACATTGGTCGGTCAATGTTACTATTTCAAAATAGTAACATTGGTCGCCTAGTGTTACCAATGTTACTGTTTCAAAACAGTAACATTGGTCGCCCAGTGGTGTAATTTGGAAAAAAACTTCAGATCTGATCGATTTCGACGATAATTTGTAATACCACTATCACCATTAGACTCCCCTCATAGAGACGCATAATGCCCAATCATATTTGGACCAAAACGACAGCCATAAAAAGATATGAGAGAGAGACGTAAGTAGAGAGTAGATGTAGTGCGATAAGAGAGATATAACATATAACAAGAGAGAAAACCATATTAGATTTAATCCTCTTTGAAAAAGAGCAAAAAAGGAATAAGATAAAATTTAAATGATTTAAATATTATAAAAAATAAAAATGGACTTATGAGATATAAAGTTTTTTAAAGTGGATCTAGATGTCCAACAGTTTTGAAAGTTGTATTAATATGTCATTTTCCATATAATTATTCAATGTATTTAAACAACCACTTATAGCAGTTGCATTAGTATCTGTAAAAAAATGGTTGAGAAGATAATATAGAGAAGAAAAAAATACAGATTTTGGCAAAATACTCTATGCATTGGTGTATGTTAAAGGTTATCCAAAATACAGCGTGCTCCGAAAAAAAAAATGGTGGTGGCGCAAGAAAAAGTGTACCCTCATTCTTCTCTCTCTGAAAAGTGGTGGGCGCGTCATTATAAGATATCAATTTAGTTGTTGTTGTTGACATGCTGCAAATTATCAAACAGTGGTATTTGAGTAGACAAAATTAATAATTTTTTATCAGAAAGGGGGATGGGGTTTGAATTTGGGGTTCAAGATTACATGAGGGGTGGCAAAGCTTTGATTTGTTTGGATGATCGAATTTGTCTTACCGGGATTAAATCAAGTTTGGACATCAGTTATATGTCCGAAATCTGGGTCTAAACACAAAATTTTGTCTAGTTTAAAATAGAGTCTTAGTCTAAACATAAAAATCTTGTGCGATTTACTTGTCTGGACTCTAACCCGGATTAGGTTATTGTCTGGTTTGTTTGTCCTTATTTAAACCAATTTGGGTTTCATCAATTAAGTATATCTGAAATCCAATCTGGATAAGGGTTTGGATAAGTAAATATTTTGTAAACACATGATGTTATCAGATCCAAAACCAACCTAGAATAAATTTTTTGTCACCCTTAGATTACATATGACCCAACTCTTCAACCTAGCTACTCACGATTTGTAAATTGAGAATTTGTTAAGAGACTCTTATCCGAGTGTTTTTTATGTTGGAGCCTATGAACTTCGGAGTAACTAACGAATCATATCACAATGTTTACCGGACCAAATAAGCATGCTTTAATTCTTACGTGGGTCCATAAATGTCAACCTCTGCCCATAAATGAGTACCCCACTTTAACACTCCTCGCCCCATTTAAGTCAAGTCAGTCACAGTCATCTTTATTATGGGCCCAAATCTTTGCTTCACAAAAATATACGCTAGATTTGAAACGTGATTAGATCATCCGACTATTGACAGCGCTAAATATCCTTAATAAATTCAATCATAATCCGTTATAATATGTAATTAGACAACGTAATAACAAAATCAATGTAATTAGATAATATAATAATATAATTTAATATAATTAAATAACATAATACTTTTATAATTGGTTATGGAAGAAATTGTTAAGGATATAAAGAGTTTTCCTTCGAGGATTAACACAAGGGTGCCATTATTTGCACACATAATTTTCAAGCAATAGTATTTGAATTCACCAAATTAAGTTATGTAAAATTACCTTAAAACCTATTTAATTCTTTGCACACATATTCCTGTCAACTCCATTTTTGGCAAATGCATGAGCTACCCGGTTTGCTTTTCTCATGGGTATGAGTCATGAGTGAAGGAGCACTCCACCCTCCATCTATCGCTGCCTTCCTAGGAACCTGACTTTTGAAGTGCCTTCAAGACCGCACACACCTTCGCTTCATTCGCTTCGTTTGAGTCAAGGAGACCCGCAGGGAAGGAGAACAAATTCTAACTTCTAAGAGCACCACCAGTCCACCACAGATCAAGGTGTAACCAACTCAAACCCCCCACCAATTCATAATCTTGGCCCAAATCAGTCACTGTTCATGACATTGAATGAGCAAATGATTCACCCACACAATTGCAGAAAGGACATATTATCAGTGATGCTCAAGACACAACAACATCTCCCCTGTATTAGTTTTTCCACATAAAAAGCTCAACCGAGTAGAACTACCACTTTTCTTCAGGTATTCAAATATAACTGTTCCTGGAGACCTAAAATGAAGCAATACAGGCAAAAAAAAAAGTTGAAGAAAAAGATTTGACATAGTCAATACAAGTACAAAGCATGAGATAGCAACGCCAGGTGATTTGCTCATGATAAGACAAGACTTTTGTGTAACTAATTAAACAATATGCCAACTCAATTTCTTATAATTGGATCCTCAATAACAAACATAAAACAGACTGTAACAAACCAACACCCCCTATATTCCATCCCCTTAATAACTCTCAAACATCTCTTCTACACACCATTCATTCATCACATCCTCTCAAACTCCCACTTCTCCTTCACCCTCCATTCCTTCTCCGCTGCCTTTGTCTTCCATGGGGTGTGGAGCATCAAAGGCTGAAAATGGTGGAGAGGTGGTGCCTGTCAGGCTTCGTCCTTTTCTCCGACGCCGGTTTGAGGAGATCAAAACCCGAAACGCCATGGCAATGAAACATGAAGGAGCAACTCTGTCCAAGAAACAGCTGCTTAAAGATGGTGAAGAAGAAGATGATGATAGCCAGAAGAGCGTGTCTTCACAAGAGGACAGCCAGGTGTCCCCGCCTTTGCCAGAGCCTGAAATGACAAGAAATGAGGTTGCGGAGGAAAATGTAGTTGATGTGGCAACACCAAGATCTGCTAAGGTGGCACCGGAGCCGGAATGTGATGATAAAGATGAAGATGATGACAATGAGATAGCAAACAAGGAAATGGATGTTCCAGTTCTTGTGAAAGAGGAAGTGTTGGTGATGGAAACAGATGGAGCAGAGGATGAAGAAGTGGGAAGACTTGTTAGGAATGTAGAAGACAGATATATCTGTCCTGGATCACCAAGTTTCAGAGTATATTGTATCGATCAATCATTCGACGACTCAACGGATGAAAGTGAGTACATGTCCTGATATTTTATCGAACATTATTAGGAATTTAGAATTAATTCATCAACTGTGACATTCAAGATTAGTTTCAGATCACCAATGCATGCCTAATGGGTTGAAATGCAGGTAAAAACAAAGAGGAAGATCACACAATCCTACAATCGCAAAGTGGAAGCATGAGTGCTGGATCAAAATCCGATGGGGTATGTTTATCATAATCATATTTAAATCTTCAATATTTTACTACAATCTTTTATCCAGATTCTGTTTATTTTTCTAACAGAAACAATGCCATATTTGGCTCCTTTTCCTCCATCCCAAAACACGAAAAACACTAATAATAGAAGGAATTATTAGTAGTACTTACATATTTTCTGTTCTATTCTTACTTCAGGAATCAGAGACCAAGATAAAGAAGAAAGGAAAGAAAGTATACAGGTTTAAGAAGGTCATCATACCTAAGGGGAAGCTGCTGAACATCACGTCGTGTTACTATCCGGCTTGTTCTGGCCATCATGAGAGCACACGTCTTCTTTCCCAGAAGGCAGCAGTTGCTTAATTGGATGTGCCGGGAAGAATGAAGGAAACCATCCCATTTTTCTTCTTTCTGGGTTTTCAAATTCTTCACCTTCTTGATCACTAGTCCCTTTCTTTTGTAAAGACAGTAAGATTACCTGATCAAGTATATAATCAGTCAGAAAGACATGTAACCTGCAATTCACCTTTGATAATCATGTAAGTGCTCTATTTATTAGGAGAGTATTTATAATCAGTCAGCAAATGAAAGCATAATGTTTTCTTTATCTCAATAGTCAATACCATCACCTGATTGATCAATGAAGTAACAGATCAACTCTTGCATGTCTAGACCTATAGCACACATCCATCAACTTTAAATGAAAATAAGGCAATGCCATTCCAGGCATTAGTAGCATCTCAGTCAGAAGGAAATGCAGAACCTTAACAGACTCAATCCCAACAATTCTAGGAAAAGCTTCATCAGACACGGCTGAATGAATGAAAGTGAGAGCCTTAAAATTCTTTTGCCTCTGCTCAGCAAGATCCTTAATCAGCTGAACAGTGGGATCTTCCGGCAAAGACGATGGATCATATCCGACCTCAACAACATCCCACAAATTGTGACTTGTGAGCCATGAGAAAAGCTTTCATTTTTACACTCCAGAAATCAAAGGGCTCACCTTTGAAGGCAGGTGGAGAAGGAAGAGATGAGGCTGACATACTTCTTTAACAGATAAAAAAACTGGACTTCAAAAACAGCTACTGCAACTCCTTCTCTCACAGGTCCACCAAGATGTTAGCTCGATACCACTGTAGAGTTTAAAAGTACACTAAAACCAGCAAGAACACTTGCAGCTGTAGTAATCCAGATCTGAAAAACGGAAGTGAATGTTCCAGAGAAAACTACAGAGTACACTCTGTAAAATAAGTGATATTTCTCAGGTAAAGACAAACAGTACAAAGATGAGGCATATATCTACACCTCTAGAAGACACCAAACAATAAGTATAAAATGCATAAAAATAGCCAAACTCCTGTTGACCAACTTAATACACAATAGAACACAACAAGACATATCAGATACACCAGTAAAACACTAACACACTTTGACAGATAACAATTAACAACCATATAAAATACCACAAACATACAACTCACAAGAAACGCTCCAGAACTTCAACAGGAACAATACTTTCTTCAATGAGCCTTGCCCTGATTGACTCCCTTACAGCATTCAAGTTCGCATAGGATGATCTATTTAATGGCAAGAACGCCAACATTCTAGACAAACTGGATACTGGAGCATCTTCCGTCATTTTCACCAGTGATGTGAATGCATTGATAAAAGCAGAGGAAACACAGTCAAGAATTCCTTGGTTCCATTTGTCACCCAAGAGTATCGTCTCCCCTGATGATGCCAAAAGAAAATCAGCATGGATTATGAAAGGGAAGTTCGTAACCATCTCTGTTGGCAGAAATGCATAGACTCCTGGAGAGCTCATTCCCCTATTGAGACGCTCTTGGTTAGGAAAAGCCAATGTAATTGCCCACTCCTCCACGTCCATTCTCCTTTCCACTTTGTTTCCTTCCTTGACAGGAAATCTCTGCTTCCACATATAGTAGCTACATTCTTTTTCCGAGTTGTCACCATTTTCCTCTGCAGAGAGACTGATGGTATAGGATTCTGCATCAACGTTCTTCCTCCTCACAAAGTTAGTTTCACTTGTAATAGCAATTGCACATACAGTGTTCAGCCTCGGATCTTCATTATCTTCCCTGACAGAAAGGCACTTGATCTTGGAAAGGAACAACAGAACTTCAGGGTGAACCTTTGATAGCTGGTCCTTCACAGGTTTGACCTTGTCAGGCTTCAAAGGCAGAATCAATGTTGTAGTCGGAAGGGTGGCACCTGAATCGTACACTTTTTTTATGTCAGAAAGAGAAGGATTCCCCTCAACCCATTCAGGAACTATGTACCCTAGACCACAGTGTGGGCAAGGATTCTCAGTGAACCGAATTTGATAGCCATTGCTGAAAATGTAAGGCTGAGCAGTGATCAGAAAGACACTTTTGAAACCAATTCCTGCATAAGAAAGAAGCACTGACAACAAATTATACAAGTCCCATTTAAATGGTATCTAACCATCCATTGATACTTGATATCAAAATGCACCGTGTAAGCAACTGATATCAAGGGTATTTCTTAGTGTACTTCCGTTTGTCTTTCAAGATGACCAGGCAATCAACTTTTTCAAGAACTCAACTCTGCGTCCGAGTGACTTATTTTTAACGATAGTCACTTCAATTGATTTCCTGATCCCTCTTCGTATAGGACAGAAATACAAACTCATATATTCCACAAACTCAAAAAAAAAAAATTTAAAAAAAAACACACGGGGTTAAATTAAGCTAAAATGTTATTCTCACATGTTCATAACACCAGCACAAGAATTAGAGTGAGATGGGTACCTTTCTCGCCAATATAACCGCGTTTTCTGTTGCCTTTCTTTGTGGATCTTCCAACACTGCAGATGGATTCAATATTTTTTGATGAAAACCCCTTCTCATTATTGAATATTAGCAATGTAGCAGGAGCCCCTGTTCCCATTATGTCACGAGACGTCAATACAAATTCAAGTGAAGGATCCACACCCTCCAAGTACTCATTGTCTTCTGCATTCTGTTCTAAAAAATACACCTTTCAGCAACTGATGACAAAATAAAATGCTCAACAAAAGAAACTAAAAGCATAAAAGCAAGGACAACAAATTGTTCAGTAACATATCCTTAACATTGATTAACAACAAATCAGTACAGCATCAGTTGAATTTGCAAAGCTTCACTCCTATAGATCAAGCTTCTGAGTTTAGAGATACACTACCAAAGCATCAATCAAATTTCTCATATGGTAAAGACAAATATCATCATTGGAAAGTGTTTGTGCAAGGTGACCTCCCTTGAAAACCATAAGCTTAACCTAGGACTCAGATTCATTCGAGTATAGTAACCTTTGAACATCTTTGTTTAATTTTTAAATTTTTTTTGTTTGAAACGATAACTACACTTGCCCTTTGACATTCGATAGCTAGCTGTGAAGATAGGGTAACCAGCTCAGTGAAAATCAAACTAAGGAGTCTCGAGTCCATACGATTTATACAGTTTGACCCCCGAGTGATCACTAGGCTATCACCCAACTAATAAGGCAGATATGCAACTACGAACAACAAACAAAATCAAGAACTGGTGTTTCATACACCAATTAAGTGTCCAGCAAATGCAACATAACAATGTCACCATCAAAGAGCGAATCCAACAGCAGTCATTAACTCGTAAAGAATCAGACGCACAATCACACATTTGAGAAAACCACAAGCATGATATACATACATAAACAAGGAATAATGAATACCTGAAGAAGTGAACATCCTTAGAGTAGAGTTCAGCAGAGAGGTGCTTGGTTGCTTGGTGAAGATCTTCAATTAACGGATTAGGTTCTCCACCGATTGAAAACTTTGTTTTTGTGATTTGCTCTACGTGTTTCCTGGGCGTCGCCATTGCAGCCTAAACCGATCACACAAACTAGCGCTTTTGTTGAGGACGACAGACGGTAAGAGAGTCGAAAAAAAAGGAAGGAAACGGTAGCTCGTAAGCAGAGTGAGCAGCGAATGAGAATTTAAAAGGACGACACTTCTTCCTTGCTAAGGAGTCAAAACTCAAAAGGCGTTTGAACTGCTTCCTTGCTAAGCAGTCAAAAAGGGCGTGAATGAACCTTCTATAATGCTGATACGACAACAAGTCGTCGTTTGTTCCCTTCAATACTGTAGTCGATTGTACGAGGGTAATAGCGTCAACTTTTAATTCATCAAGCATCTCATTGCACACTAGAGAGTTTTAAACTCTGTTTTTCACAATTTTTCTATTAACATTGAAAATTAATCTAACTATTTTACCAAACGGACTCTAATATCCTCTTATAATTAATAAAATTTAGAGTTGGTGTAAGCCTTCGAATTTGGGGAATTAGGGTGGGCAATTTGAACTCTTAGTTAACACAATCGAGTCCATGTCTATAAAAAAAGGTAACCAAGAGAGGTTTATGACAATGTTTTCACTGAAAGAGCCATAACCCTTGAATGTGGAGAGTTGAGCAAGACAACAAAGAATACCCATTTGGGTGGTGACGGTATTGTGAACCAGAGAGGGATTAGGAAAGCAGGAGGGAATGAGGAGAGAAGATTTGGGGTAAATGGTAGGGTCAAAGTGGGGTGCTTATAGACGAGGGTTTTTAGGGGGTTAATGGAATATATGTAATTGAGTGGTGCAAAAAGTCATCCTCATAAAGAAAGCAAGTCTAAATAATTTTACGAAACCGTATGTTTCAAGTCTATAGTTGGCCACTTTGGTCCATAATCCATTGAACAAAAAACACAATGTCAGTCGGTACAAGGGATTGAGAAAAACGGGTTGGATGTCAATTGAACTAATAAAACTTGAGAAAACTGTAGAGGAAAATTGCATTGAATTTGCTGATTATACACAAGGACAACGTGTTCTTTTGGTTCAGAAGATTATATGAAGTACTTATAAGATACAATCAATGAGAATTACAAGGGTCGACAAAAATGCATTTATTAACTAAGATCTATCTAAAAAAAGAATTGCAGACTCATACGACTATGCTTTCGCCCTGATTTTGGCTGCCAAAATTTGCAGATTTGCCCTTGAATATCATACTCATTGATAGCCCGATTGAGGACGGATTAAATGCGCGAAAAAACTTACCGGACAGAGCCAGGTGGGGTTCTTTATTGCTTTTCCTCCTGGAAGGGCCTCCAACAGATGATGCACTTTTAGCAGAATCTGCTGGTTTAGAATTGAAATTTGACGATCCAAAAGAAGTATCAGGCGCTCCAAATGATACAGGGCCTTTATGCAATGGTTCAATCCGGTGTCCTACTGCTCCATCCTGATGAGGTGGTGGAAACTTCTCACTTTTGCTCTTAGCATTTACCTGTGACACGACCCTCCACCTCTGAAAAGAAAATTTAAACACCACCTTGCAGGTCAGAAAATTGTACATTGACAAAACCAGGCAATAGGTAACAGTGCAACTTATCTTTGTAACATTCATGCAAGGGAAAGCACCTATGAACCTCAACTACTGACCAAAATCTTCACCTAGAATGTCATTTGGCCTCGGGATAGCAACCATCTATTGACCTTATTTTTAGAATAAAATAGCCCACGATGGTGATTACAAACAATGAAACCGATGGGCAGGCACTAATGCTTAGTTAATACAAACTTCAAATCCACTAAGGTCATCCATCAGCAGATATGCAGTAGAGACCAGGTTTCATGTTACTTTGATGACATGTATCCCTCTAGCATAACAAGCAAACAAATAACAACGGCATAATAACTCTTAACATACATCTAGGTTAGCTGGAATCTCTGCGTTGGCTTCAGGGGCTGGAATTGCCCGACCAGCCCTGTCACGAACTCTAACTCGTCTCGCACCATCAACTGCATGAGCCTTTCTACCTAGAGCCTTTTGCCTACAAACAAAACAAGATACTGTTACCATATAACAACACCCTTCCCCCTCATAAACACACATGACACATACAGAGGGGAGAGAGAAATAAAGATGAATTCCAGGATAACCTTCTCGCTTCATCGTCTCTCAACTTTACATCTATTTCTTTGCTAGGAGGATACTTGGGCAAACTTGATGACTCACAAGCAAATGGTTCAGTGGCAAAGAACTGTATACAAAAAGTCCCAACATGAATACGATCCATAAGTCTAAGACCCATAAACAAATTCAAATTAAGGGTATATAACACAATGTTGTTCAGCCGTAATTAACTATATGAAAATAATATGCAGTGGCCATTAGCTGCTTAAAAAGCCACACACCTTGTTAGTAAGAAAAAAGACAAGCCACAGGAGTCCTGACACAATCAACAATTAGCATGTGATCTTTAGAATCACATGTACTTTAGACTCACATGTTCTCATCTAAAGTTCATATGTAGCAACATATTCTGTTGCACTGAAACAGTTAATTAAGTTTATACTACTCACTTCGCTATTTAGAGCTGCTGTGGTGGTCCCCCGTGCATCAGGGTCTATCGAAAGAAGAGTTTCAATTAAAGGCATCGAAGTAGGTGGGAAATCTTTGAAAGTTTCTGCTATGCAGCGCTTGTATGGCTGCTGTGGCTTAAAAAGTGTTGCATTTGGCAATTTGGATTTCTTCCAATATTCATCGGATGGTGAGCCACATAACTTAAATATCTTGTGCAGTTGTTCAACCTAGAAATGAAAAAAGACCAGAACATGAGTAAAATGTCAACCCACCAACTATAGATTAATAACAAAAGGGGAAAAAAATCAAAGAATAATAGCATAATAAAATTATCAAGCCATGATGGATCTATGGATTACAAGGCAGATGATCAGACGACTTACCCAATAATTAATTTTTGATTTCCCTACTATCTTTCGCTTATGATATTATATACTGCATTGCCTTAGAGGTGCAAACAAAACCAAACCGATCCAGAACAAGCCTTCTGCCCTGTCTATTTACTTAATGCCATGTTGCATATCAAAGTGAGCAAAGACGACATTCACAATCTAAAGGTCAACCTAGTCAGAGTACTGTTGTAAAGTTGCACAGCGATATTCAACAGGCACATGAATATTTACAATATGAAATTGAAGAGATTCCAAATTGATTCATCAAGATTCTAGCATGATACATTTCAATAAAGAAACTTATAGATCTGAATAAAAACTGCAAGAACCAGAAGCTGGTTTCTTTGGATAGGAACAATTGCTGAAACCAGAAGCAGCCAAATAAATTTCAAGGAAACTAAAGTGAAGTGAAAAAAAGAATAAGAAAGACCTCTGTTCTTCCAGGCATTATTGGCTTTCCAGCAAGTAACTCAGCCAGAATGCAGCCAGCACTCCAAAGGTCAACACTGACACCATAATAAGTAGCCCCAAGAAGAAGTTCTGGGGGGCGATACCAAAGAGTAACAACTCGGCTGGTCATTGGTTGCCTTCGGTCCGGATCAAAAAAAGTAGCCAGGCCAAAATCAGCAATCTTTAGAATACCTTCATTGTCAATAAGTAGATTGGAACCCTTGATATCACGATGCAAGACACCTCTGTTGTGGCAATGCTCAAGCCCAGATAGAAACTGTTTCATATAGCATTTGACCTGCCACAGGAATAAGCTGAGAAACTCATCACCCTCTGAAATGTCACACACAACTTCAAGCATTTCAAAGTCCAGAGCACATACATCAGAAAAATATATATATTTGTACTAAAGCATAAAGCGGTTTAAGTAGAAAATATCACAATTATTACATCATGAATCATGATAATTAGAAAAAAATGACACCAAGATAGATTTTTCCATGATAATAAGGAGGTAGTAGACAAACCACATCAAGAGAACATGCAGAACAAAAATGGAAAATGAGGACAATTCTGAAAACCATCATGTGTCTTTCTATTACTAACAAAACCTTCACTTATATCTGCAATCAACATTAAACCAAAAGGTGCTCAAAACCAATGTTTAAATTGATTTGATATTGTTGCAAAGGGAGCCAGAGAGGGACCAGAATATGGCAGGGAAAAAAATCATTTAATGTAGACAAGATGTCAGAGTCTACTAGACCATGCATTATTTTGAAATTTTGAAATCGAGAAAACATCAGTATTATTTTTCAAACAAATAATTACTCGAATCTAGCACCCTTAGATACTACTTAAAAGTATTCCCAAACCCTGGTTTCAGTTCAACTGCTGAAGAGATGGCGAATAAAGGCATGTAAGCTAGCATTGGCTTATGTTCACTATCAATGAACGACTTAACCCAAGTAAGCCAAACATTTGAAAAACCCCAACTCAAGTGCAGATTTTTTCTTCCACATTCTAGAGTACCTACTAATACAAATTATTATTTATCAAAGAGACCACAAAAAGGCAGGTTTGGCATTCTTGAGTTTTAGAAACTGGAATAGGAAAATAAATCTACATCCGTTTCTTCACTTTTTTGTATTGATGTGAAAAATGAAATTTCATCGAATTTGTTTTCAAACTTACATCAAATAAGTCTCAATAAAACATAAAATTGGATTGCAGACCAATTGGTATGGGACCCAATGACTATGAAACGTCATATAGCAACTATTAAAGCTTCCAAAAACCAAGAGATAAATCAAAACAAGCTAAAATAAGCCAAAAGGCAGAAAAGGCTGGCTAAGGAGAGCATATGCAAAATGTGCAAAACATCTAAAAGCATAATACAGTCTCTTAAAGTAAATACACATCCACCGCACTCTGAAGAAAAAACAACTCATGTGCTCCCGCAGTGGACGCAATCGGGGTGTGCATGGCAGACCGAATGTTGTTTAAGGAATTTAACATGTGACCATTTCACCCCCTCTAACCCTCCAACCCACTCTCAATATAAAAACCAAAAATACACTCAATAATTCAAGAAATTCTACAGTCAAAAAGCAAACGCAATTTGTATACACATGGCTCAAAATATAATTTAGTTGTACCTCGGGCTCAGTGAACTTGATCCCTTGAAGTGCAGCAAGGCCAGCAAGATCATGCTCCATGTACTCAAAAACCAAGTAAAGACTACAAGACATTCTTGACGTAACCAGACCCTCGAGCTTAATGACATTTGGATGATTGAGCCTGCTCAGAACCAGAATCTCTCTGGCCATGAATTTCACGCTCTCTGGCTCCAAATTGTCAAATCTAACCTTCTTCAATGCAACTATTTTCCCTGTTATCAAATCTCTAGCTTTGTACACATTGCTATAGGTCCCTTGCCCAATCTAAAAGAAGATAACATAATCCAAAGTCAGGAATAGCAAAAAAAAAAAAACCTCAAGTAAATCCGATTTAGGACTCTTTTCCATGACCTTATCGAGCTTCTCAAAGGTATTGGCTCGCCGGGGGGTCCACTCACCAATCGCATCGCCGGCGACGGCGAGGAGCCAAGATGGCCAGCCTTGCTGGGTTTCCAGGTAGTATCCTGGCCGAGGCTTACGGAACTCCGGTGCCGAAATATTCGCAGAAGACTCGGTGCTCTGCTTAGTCCTTTGCCTCTGCCTCCCAATCGCCTCCTTCCTAACCCTAACTGCATCGACGCGGCCGTCTGCAACTGTGATGGATGACTCACCAAGACTCCGGCTACGGGGAGGGCTCCGTCGATCTTCATCCGACGGCTTTCCGAAGACGCAGCCCATTTATTACCCTAACAACCTCGTCGAACACATCAGTGCCAAGTAATCAGTACACTACGGAAACGGAAAAAAACCGCCAATGAAGTCGTAAACAGCTCCTGGTTCTATCAGCTTTACCAAAACTACCAAGTTGAAAGGAAACCGAAGAACGAGACCATCAATGGATGGCGATTCATCGACAACAGCATTAAAGAAAAAGGATCGAAGAAGTGGTAGTTGAGAACGGAATTTCTAGAAAACGAAGCCCGCGAAGGAGGCAAGGTAGCTTAGCTTAGTCTTTCTATATATCGTTAAAGGGGCGCCTTAGTAAATAAAGCATAGACTTGGTTGTAATTACGGAACCGCCACTGTTGGAGTGTTGGTGTTGGAGAATGTCAAGAACGAAGGGAAAACAAGTTCCTTTTTCTTTTCTGTACTGCATTTGTGAAAAAAGGTTTGGTCATTTGCTTAACGGCTCGACACAGGTGGCATGACCACACACACTTTTGAGCACAGTATGAAAAGGCTTGGACATTTTTTAGTTATGTTGGATAAATCTCAATAATTAAAGTGGTTGGTAATTAGAGTGTGAAATACAATTTTTTTTTTCCTGATAATTGAGCAACCACCCAACTCAATATTCTTTTGGATAGCTTACCATGAGTGAAATTCGTGTCGTTAGAATAACTCACGTCATACCACCACGCCAAAGACAGGTAAGATTAGGGTCGACCCTAGTCATTTTGGTTCTCAAAGCGATACCGTACAATGGTGCTCTATTGGAAAAATCAAATAATATTCCTACAAAGTGAGAAGATACTCATCTCGTGTGCATGAATGTTGAGTCTTGAGGGAGCGGAGAGGGAGGAGGGAATCGGAAAGATCTTTTTTAATTTTTTTTTTATCTTGGGACTTAATTTGAGTTGGGTCGGTCAACTAATGGAATAGATCATAGATGTAAAAAAAAAATTATGATGTCCTGTGTCGGCTTGGTGTCCAAATCACTATCTTGGGCTGTTTTAGACAAAGACCGACTATGAGTGAGACTATGTCAAAGTTTATGCGAATAGGGACCCATAAGTGAGACAAGTCAATGGAATCAGAATTTCGCAAAGAAATATCTCCATTGATCCATTCGAACTCTCGACCTCAGACATTTTTTGTCATAAATCTGGAGAGATAACCTATCAGTCAAATTGTTAATTATAACTTTCTTCTCAAACCACACAATCTGAATCCTAATTCTTACGAATTATTTCCTTGGTCTGGACATGAAAGATTGAACACAACGTCAAAAATTGCCCAAAATGACTCCATTAAAGCTTTGATGTGGCTACTTAAACCATTCCTGGCGACACAGAACTTGAATTGGTCAGTGAGGAAGGTGAGAGAGAGTCAACTAGAGTGGCTGGCTGCAGATTTACTTTACTGCTCATCCCATTTTTTACAGTGATTAGCCAGGGGGGATTTACAGGTTAAATCTTCATTCAAAAGCTAGCAGTGAAGAAGTCTTGTTGTTTTCTACTTTTACCTACCTACCTAGCAGACCCGATGCAATTAAGTGCTTCTCTGGGTTTGCATTTAATGGAGAAGCAGGGAGAGAAAAGAAAACCCTTTGCCTAGCATATGCCCCGTGCAGACCAAGGCATTGCTATGACTTGTCAAAGGCACATGAAATTGACCTGGTAGAGAAATTAGAGCATGATTAAAGGAGGGTTGAAGAGGGCGAAGGGCAAGACAATGATTGTCAGAGTTTTATATTTTAAGAAAGAGAACGTTGGTTTGAAAGCGTTGAAATCTGCAGCAGACTACTCTACTCTATCACTTCCTCTATATTAAATGCGAAAATTTCAACTGTCTGACCTATCTTTCTAATCAGTCCTATAGAGTAGAGGTCATATTAATTTATCTTATAATAAACTGGCAATTGTTCAATCATGTATACCTATTCCATTTGATTTCTTTATAACAAGATAGTTTTCTTCTTCTATTGCATACCAAATCCTTTGTAACTTTCTTCGCTGATATTTCTAAACTAAATTATGATCATCAGCACTCATGGGCTGTCCATCATCCTTGTGTTTTTTTTTCCCCTTTTCTTTAAAAGATGATAAGAGCAACTCCAATGTTAAAAAATATATCAAGTACTTCAAAACCATTCTCTCTCATCTCATCTCTCCTATGTGACATAATTTAATTGGATGAGTGGGTCCCACAATATACACTATTCATCAACACTTTATACTTTTCAATGCTTCATACTCATTTTCTCTATTTTCTCTCTCTTACTTTTCATCACCTTTTTCTCACTTTTCTTCATCTCTCTTACTTTTCATCACATCTCTATTCATTTTCTATCACCTCTCTCTTCATTTTCATCATCTCTCTTCACTATTCATCAACTATATACATACTTCATATTTCAAGTGTCATTTTCCACAACAACCTGTAAAAAAAGTGTCATTATCAAGAAAGTGTGTTTTCAAGTATTCATTTTCATCCATTGTAGAGCTCTAACACTCTAAATTTTCCATAAAATTCACTTTCAACACTTGAAAAATAGGTTTCAAGTGTCCCATTGGACATGCTCTAAGATTCATTGAAGAACTTGTTAAGACTCACATCGATTGGGACAAAGCCAACTAAGTGATTTATATGGATAAAGCTAATACTTACATGTCATCTCGGCATTTTCTCAAGTTTAAATGAGTTGGGTCTTGGTCTATTTGTTGGGTTTGGAAGGAATAAACCCATAAGGGTAATTCGATTTATCTACAGGAATCAAAATCCCAAAACGAACAATATAGTTGACATGTATTGTGATGTGGATTTATGATATGGTATCAGAACAATTCGATTCAATTGGATGTAGCATCTACTCCACTTGTTGGGTCTGACATAACATACCCTACAAGTACGGAGGAGTGTTAAGACTCAATGTCTCACATCGGTTGGCACAAAAGCCAACTAAGTGGTTTATATGGGCAAAGCCCACCCTTACATGTCATCTATGCCTTTTTCCCAAACTTAAGTGAGTTGGGTTTTGACCCATTTGTTTGGTTTGGGAGAAATTCGTGAGGGTGCACCGATATATTCACAGGAACTGAAATTCCAATGCAGATAATATAATTGACATGTATTGAGGTCTAGATTTCTAATATAACTAGTTATGAGATCCAATCAGACAATATAATTGACATATATTGAGGTGTAGATTTCTGATAGAACTAGTTATGAGATCTAACCACAAAAGAAGTGTATTTAAAAATCTTGCAACTATCATATGGAATTATGTTCATATATTTATTTATCATATGGTAAGGTAGTTAATGGACATGGAAGCAGATGTACGCTCGTGTTTTTGCTACACTGATGATTAGCTTGTGTGCTGTGCTGTCTAGTCTTGCTTGGAACACTTGTCTGGTGTCGACGATGTGATGCTTTGACAGGTTTCAGGACTACATTTCAGATGTTCCTTCCTAAAGTGAAGAGTGAAGCACAAGCTTAAATTACCGATTAACATATCTGTCTGCTGCGAAAATGATAAAGATTCAAACAATTTACCCTCCCCGTTATTCCAACTACTGCGTTAAACGCACAGGTCTGCCCCACCAAATTGGGCTTTAATTCAGGCCCACGAATATTGCGCATAAATATGATTGCAGGCCGATAAAGCCGAGGGCATTACGGGCACCTCTCTACTGCATCTTGGTTTTCATTTTCCCTCAAGATCCCACACTTTCTATTACAAGCGTCAGAGACTTTTAGTCTGGTGTGGTGAACTGCGAACATTCATCGTCTTTCCTACCCCGCACCCCCTCCTCCACGCCCCTTTTTCTTCTCTGTTTAAGAACCCACAAGCATTTTCTAGACTCGTGTTCTCTTTTCCCCAAAAGAGAACTGAGGATTTATTTACTCCCCAAAATGGCTCAACGGCAATTGGCAAACCACCTTATGCTTTAGCAGTATAATAAAATACACAAAGTTCACCAAATACACTACTGTCTCAGTACCCTTTTTCATCCTCAACAGTCACAACATGAACATTATGTGCCTGAAATGCTGAAACTATCAGCCGCTCGGTTCTCCAAGATGGACTAATTAAGTTTGTCATGCAATCAAATCGAATTCAGATGCTCATAACAGATCTAAATACTAAAAATAGTAATCTAAGGGAGCTCCACAAGCTTAATAGTCAAAGACAGACAAGCATCAAAATCTCACTTGAGCCTGCCTAGGTAGTTCATCCAGTTAATATGCGGCCCTAAGAACTAAATAAATATAGCTATAATATCAAAACGAAAAAAGAACGACTTTCTAAAATGCATGTCGCCTGAATATGAAATGCAGACAATCTTGGGTAGGCCATTACATGTTCAGGTAACTACCAGCAGATTTTGATATGGGCATACCATAAAACAGATGCACATGGTTAAGGAAAATGCACATGGCTTAGACCCACCGGCGTAGGATACAAGGTAGCAAATATCTATCAGGCTACTATATTACTTCAAAATTATTGAAACTATCTAAATCAAGAGAGATCCTGATAAGGTAGATTTCTCAGAATATAGAATACTGACCTTATAAGACGAAGAAGATACAGGAGGAACCTGAGATGCTTTACCTCTTTAGGTAAGCGAAAAAAATACATAGTGCAGAGTATTGAATAGTAAATTTTGCACATGCAATGAAAGATAGGTTTTCCATAAACAATCAAAGACAAATCCATCAAGGTATGAAGGAAATATTGACAATATTAAAGTGGTTGAATTTACTCATTCCGTTCATGGAAAACAAAATCGTGTTCTTAATTTCTAATAGAATATCTTCTGAAATATGGGTAATACAGAGATATTGGCAATAATGGGAAATGGATATTAACCATCAAAGCAAGATGAACACATTATATACAAGGCATTAGAATCACATAAGCATAAGCATGGTGGATGTTTCAGCATCAGAAGTCCATATCACATCAAACTAAACAATGATGATATGGACAAACAGAACTATGAGCTTAAAAATGAGAGAGAATTTCAATTATCTAGTTTTATTTAGTACAAACACAGCCTCCAATCTGGTTTAGGTAACCAAACAAGGATTCTGTCAACAAAGAAGGACTTTTCATGGGAAATTAAGCTCAACGCCTTTACTTCTATCACAAATTGGCAATCATTATCAACAAAGATTAACATTTTACACTAAAAATGAGAAGAAAAGAAAGTTGAAGTTAAACAATAATCAATGAAAACTCAACTGTTGTACATACAGAGAAATCAATTACCCTCTGCCTTCTGAAGATTCCTAGCACTGCTATGGTCGGGAAAAGACTCCCCAAATTTTACTCCGGCCAAGAGCTTCCAAGAGCTTCTTAGCCCCCTCAATATCCATCTCAACAAGTTTCTGCAAGTGCACAGTAGCCCCGGCCGCAACCATTTGTTTTCTACAATTTTTGGAATGGACAAGGGAAGACAATACAGAGATTGGGTATTTCTTATCCAAATTCAGTATGGAAGGATCTAAAAGCTGAACGGTAGTTACTATCCCTCTCTGGTCCCTTCTGAAAATCCTTCTATTTCCTGCATACAACACAAGACTCGACAGGGTCTTCGCGGCCGCTTCCTTCTCTTCAACAGCTTTACCATCCAACATTTTGATCAATGGTGCAATGCACCCACATTCACCCATTTCTTTTCTTGTTTTTGTGCTAAACCCAAGCTCGTAAACAGCTTGAGCAGCTGCAATTCTCACACCCAAAACACCACAATTGAGTACAGCCACGAGTCTAGCAATAAATCCATCTGAAACAAGAAAGTCTGCAACTGGGTGGTATGAAGCCAAGTGAGACAACAGCTCAACAGCTGCTTCAAGAGTCTTCACTGAAGGAGCCGAATCCCAGTAGTTCTTCAAGCACTCAATTACCCCTTCTTTAGCCACTAAAAGCTTCAAGCTTTCATCTTCAGAAACCAAATTACACAAACACCCAATAGCATTCTCTTGGGCTGTTGCAGTCCCTGAAGCTGCCAAGCCAATAAGAACGAAAATTGCTTTCTCCTCGATGAAATTCTCTCTAATTTCGCTAAACACGGAGAGATTTCTCAAAACCCCAGCAGCAAAAGCTTGTGAACCAGGCGTGCCGCCCTGACAAATCTCTAATAGGGATGAAATTCCGCCTCTAGAACCAATAGCCCTTGCGTTCTCTTTCGAAATGCTCAGAGCTTGAAGGACGATACACGCCTTTTCCTTCGCAAAACCACTCCCTGATTCGAGAATACGAAGCAAATGATTCAGGAGAAGCAATCCCTCCGCAACCAGGACGTGCTTGCTACTATCCACCATTGAAACCCTAGAAATGGCGGCAACAGTCTTCTCTTTCATCTCGAAAGAGCTTGAATCGAGTAAGCCAACAAGCACGGGAACTAAACCCTGCGCCACTGCAATCATAACGTTCTTATCATCCTCCAGAAGCAACCCTAGCAGCGAGTCCATAGCGGATTGCTTCGCCTCAGTGCTCCCAATCTGCAACCGGGTCAGAAAATTCCTCGTCTCGGCCCTTATGGCATCCCTCTTGGAAGAAGACGAAACGACGACGCCTTGTTGAAGAACCCCACTCTTAGTCAAAATCTCGCTGTCCTTAATATGCCGATCGAGCCTCGCCAGAATGGAATCGATGTCGCTCTGCGTCTTGAGCTTGCCCTCCGATAGATTAGGGCTGCGACATTTTTCAGAAAACAAACTAGCATCGTTAAGGGTGTGAGAAATGGAGTGAAGGAGGTCGAGACAGAGCGGGTGAGAGGTAGAAGAGGGGAAATCGTTGAAGTCGGCGAGTTGGGCTTGGACTTCGTTGAGTTTGGTCCTGATTGAAGCCCATTTTCCCTTGAAGTTCTGTACGTGAGGGATTTTCTCCAGTAGAGATTGTAAAAGCTGGTTCGAGAGCTTGATAGGATCGTTTTCTGGAGATTCCATGGCGGTTTTTCCTTTTTCTAATTACAATGACGAACAGAGACTTTAGGCTTTTAGAGAGAGGAGTGTAATACTGTAATCAATGTATGAGCTGGAGTTGGTCACTAACGACCAACGAAGAAGAGAGACTCTCTATGAGTTCGTGTGAAAACAGCGGCGATTAAATCCGAGACGCATCATAAGAGCGTGATTTCACGGATGTCTAAGTTCAATACTCAATAGCATTGCTTTGGTTTATTATTTTATCTTTAGTCTTTATCCCGTACTTATGGAAAACACGAGATTTGGATTGACAACAATATCTTGCTCCCCTATCCTCCAAAATATAAAAAATACACACCTTAAACAAACAATTATATTTTCGGTTTTTGAGTTATGGTTTTCATAAATATATCAGATTATCCTGACGGGTTTGTTCTTTCTAATGGCTAAGCCTAACTTTCACTTTTGAGTTATGATTCTCGTGAATATATCGAATTACTCTCTTGAATTTATTCCTTCCAAAGACTAAGTCTAATTCACCAAGCTTGAGAAAATATCATATTATTTGTTAATGGTAGACTTTACCCTTATAAATCCATTGGTAGACTTGTGTCTACTGTCTAACCAATGTAAGACTTTTATGTTATTGACAGAAAATTTACAATTTTGAGTAGAAGAGATAAGGTTCGGTTTTTCATTTTCTTAATTGTAAATTTGCAATATTAATTGTAAAAACAAATATTACAAGCACTAACATAACATAGTGTCATTGTTAAAAACCAAAATATTTTCAGATGATCATGTTTGCGAAAAACATGTGAAGGAGCAAACCAAACATTAATTCAATAGAATTGATCAACTTTCACAAAACAAATGCTTCTCAAACCTTTAGCTTTATTTTGATTAAGCTCGCTTTTCGATTACACAATTAAGTTTAACTTCATTAATACTCATTTTTTAGACATAAAATAATTTTTAAAAATCTCAAGAAAATAATATGAGATATGTAAAATTTTGACGTTTAGATCATGTATTCAATTATTGAATATTAAAAAATAAATGTTACATGTATTTACATCTAACGATTTAGAACTACTAAGATTTTATATACATCTTCTTTAATCAATTTATTTTTTTAGAGTAAACTGGTAAGTTGGGCTTCGTGCTTCACACGCGCGAATGACACACGTGCAATAAGAGAGAAGTTTATATGAATTGGAAATTGAGCCGAAGAGGGTTAGAAATCAGAATCAGAATCAGACGGCTATTAAGAGGTTGAGTAGAGTGTGGGGTCCGTTACCTTTTCAATAATACGGAACCTTTATGAGCTGCATGCCAGGTGAGACAGCGAAAGTTACCAATTTCGATCCTCGTCTAGGAAACAGTTTTAATCTCACTGGCGGTCTTTTTCCGTCCTGTCACGGCCTTTTCAGTTTTCCAGGTCAATCAGCTGGTATGCCTGGTTACACGCATCATTCATTAGACGCCAGCTCAATAATTTGTCTGTGACGAAACACGCATTACAATCATGTTATCTTAACTGTACTTTCGTCACCCTTGCTGCCCTGCTTGCCGGTTATCTGCCAGGAATCAGGATCATAGAATAGAACCATATGGGATTAGAGGCTATGAATTTTTGCTACAATGCAACTATAGCTACAATTCTCTTTAAAATTATTTTAGTGTTCATAATATTACAATATAATAGATTTAGAAAAAAAAATCTAAATTTTAAACCCTAAATCTTAAAAAAACTAAAATCTAAATTATAAACTCTAAACACTGATTCTTAATTCTTAAACTCTAATATTTCATTTCAAACAAACAAAATCTTGATTTAACATGATTTTTGAAGGATAATTGGAGCTAAAAATTGAAGCCCCTCCCAACTCGAACAATAGTGTAATTCTTTGTAAGTTGTTGGTCCATCTTTCTCAAGACGGAAATACTCCTAGAATTTTGGAGTTCTATTATTCCTTAATCCTTACTAATTTTAGAGTTTAAAATTTCAGATTTAAACTATGGACCTACCCCAATCCCACTAACATGTCCAGGTTTGGTCGGGCTTGCCATGGCATGGCTCAAGCCTGGACCACGAAGAAGATCAACCAATTTGCTCCGATAGAGAACGAAATCGACAATCATTGTTAATTTTGGCTTGATGTACCAAAAAGGAATCTTTAAAAAAAAGAAAAAAAAGATGAAATCAAGGGGTCCTCGATGTCACTATGGGGCAGTTTGCGACCAAATCTTTATATTCATGATTTATAATTTTCACGGACCTTACGAATTGAGACTTCGCCATCTCCATGATTATATATACCTCCATTGCTATCATAGTCAGCGAGAAAAACCAATGCATGCGTGTTTACTTTGTCAAACATCTAATATCTGTTGTAAATCCATACCCCCATACACACTAACAATATTCTCCGTTTTGGGTTGTTCGGTTCCTATAGATACATCGAGTCCGCACGGACTACTTTCTCCTTATGCCCAACTCACTCAAGCCTAGGAAAAAATCTTGTTAGTGGCTAAGGGTAGGCTTAGGTTTATAAATCACACATGGTTGGCATTACCAACCGATGTGGGAATATTGTGAACAATATCGTCAATTTGTTTTGTTTGGACATTTGATATGAACTTAAATTTGGACCATCAAATATACGTACACATAAGTTTCCACCTTGTGACAGAGTAAATTGGCCCAACGTCTAGCAAGTGGCCACAAATATATTGGTTAAAGTGAGAATTGAACTCGGGATGTATTCGGTGATAAGGAAATTAGATATTATATTGAGATTAACCGACTTTGATGTTGAGAGACTTGCTCCGTCGGCAATGATTGCACCCGATTGTTTTGTGACTAGCTCTACTAACCTAATTGAGATTTGACATTCCCTCAATGAGTGTCAATTTTTGTATGAAAACTTTCCACCCAATTCATATACATACATACATATATAAACAAGGGCGGATTTAGGGGGGGGACTACACTAGGCTGTAGTCCCCCCCAAATGTTTGGTAATTATATATATATATACTTACACATATATACACGCACATATATATATGGATACATGCATACATACATATACATATACATACATACTTATATAATTATACATAAATAAATAAAAATACAATTATATACATGTTCATACCTAAATATACACTAAGCCACCTAAATAAAAACACACTTTGTACCTACTCTCTTTCGTTGGTGCAAGTGTGTAACCGTGTTTCTTCGTAAATTCGTCTTAAGAATCTCAACTAACAGTAAGCCTAAATGTCTAATCAACTAATTTCAATAACTTGTATTACCAATTAAATAGGTATAATGTAAATAGTCTAAACAAAATTTCCGGGGGCACTGCCCCCGAACCCCCGCTAACTTTTAACAGTCCCCCATAACATAAATTCCTGGTTCCGCCCTTGTATATACATATATTTGTATTTGTACATGTATAATAATTTTAATTAAGGTCCACGCGTATTGTAGATTTGAAGTTTCTACTTCTGGTTATTTTATCTCTCTCTCGAGATGGCCGTGTACATATCTTCATATATACATTAGGCTACTTTTGAGCCACAGAAGCTGAACTGGGCTTTTGCTTTATTGCATATTTGGGCTTTGATGTTCTTGGTCACCTCTTTGGGCTGAAGTCGAAAAAAGTAGCAATCTACGGCCCAATACATGATCTTGCGACACGTAGAGCCAGGAAGAAGCATGGCATGGAATAATTGGTTGACCCAAAAGTTCATCGAAAATGGGTATTAAATTATTAATTGGGCGTGGCAATTGGGAGGTCAAAATGGAACAAATCCAAAATAAAAGTGTTCATTAGATGGCATTGAGTGGCAGGAGACATTGGTCGACACTTGGCAATTAGCATTTGGAATTAATAGTGGTATTCCATGCAACTTTGTCTTTGTTTGACACTTGAATCTTTCTCGAGAATATTAGAATTTACAACCCATCTACACATCAACAATATTATTCACTTTGAGTTATCCGGTTTCCATGGATACATCAGATCCATATGATTTTACTTTTCCAGGGGGTCATCAATCCTAATAGTATTCTCGTAGAAACACGTTTAACTGTAAAGTTACTATCAGATGTTGTTATTTAAGGAAACGCATTGTTGATAGATAGAAACTAAAATCATCTATATATATGTTAACAATGGGGATGGGATATATTCAAAATTCTTTAGCTAGGTCTAGAAAGTTGATTTTTGTGCATGCAAGGAAGTGGTTTTGGGGGGGGAAAAAAGAAAAGGTTCCTCCTAACTAAGTTGACGAATATATTCGTTGGGTTGTGGTGCTTTCACCCCAAAAAAGGAATTTACCATATATTAAATTCAAGCTATTTGACTATTGGCCATATTGGAGACCTTTTGAAGCTATTAGCTAATGCCTTAATGGTATAAATAGAGGATACCCCTTAGAGAACCATTGGCATCCGATCCAACCTCCTCAAAACGTACATTAAAGAGGAAGAGAGGGTCTCGCCGGAAGATAAGTCGTGACGTTTGGTAGCCAAGGATGACTTGCCTAAATCCACCCATTATTGTATATGATCATGATGAAGAAATCACATATTGTTTTCTTGTGGTTTCTAGGCAGTCAACCCCGGCTATCCTGACTTGCTGCTTATCATTTATATGCAAGACCCTAGAGGTATAAAGTGGGTTGGCTCGATCCAACCCGATACGGCCCATAGGAGGCCCGCCACTTTAGTGGATCGGATTGACATGTATGTCTCTGTTCGTGGGTAGTAGGGTTGGATTGGTCTGCCAACCTCAAATCCCCTGACCCGTGAAGGCCCAGCACGACTCAATGACTCATCGTATGTCGTGGGTCCCCGACCCTGGTCCTGTCAGCAAGGAGGTGTTGGGCCGGGCTGACGGCCCATGGCTTGTTTGACACCTCTAGCAAGACCTAGTGTATCTCCTCGATTATGTTTATTTTTAATGCAAAATATTGAAAGTCAGTTATAGGGAAAATCATTAACAGAAAATGAACAGCTCAGCAGTCTGCGCTGTCATAACCAATGACGAATTGCCAAGTATCAATAAGCAATACGACATCGTTTCTCCTCAGGAAAAGCTCCTCAGCGTGAAGCCGGGGGACGCTGCTATCTATCGTTCACTCGCTTGGACTCCAAAGCTGAACTGAACAACAACTGGAAGGAACGATGAAGACGAGTACAGGAGTGATCGCCGTCGTTGCGATTTTGTTGTTCATTTCATCCGCGCTTGCCGTCTCGGAAACTCCGTTCATTTTAGCTCACAAGAAGGTCAGTCTTACCGGCCTCAAATCTGGATCAGAACGTGTTTCTGTCTCCATTGACATCTATAACCGCGGATTTGTGTACGTACCTCCTCCTCCCTGATATACGCTTTTTTTCTTTTTCTTTCCGATTTCAAATTTCAATTAATTTCAGTTATCAATCTCGGATTTGCTCGTCTTCAGTTATGGGGTTTTTTTTTTTTTTTCTTCTTCTGAATTTTGACTTGTATGCGAATTCTGTGTTGAAGTTTGACATCTATGTTTGGTTGTGGAATCTTCAATCGTTGATTTCCTTTCAACAATCACTGTTGAATCTGGAATTGTGAATGAAATTAGTTTTTGTGTGGAGTTAGGATTGTATTGTAATTTTGCCAAGGACAGCATATATGGTTACATGTATTGTTGTTGCATCTGATTCTCTGTTGCTGAGAACACAAGGTTTTGTGTTTGTATATTTTCAGAGAGAAACCTGAAATTTGGATAACTTTTGTTTTCACAGAGATGCGTATGATGTGAGCGTTAGTGACAGTAGTTGGGCTTCACATGTCTTTGATTATGTCAGTGGCAACACTTCGAATTCATGGGAACGACTTGACGCGTAAGCTACTCCATTCCTTTTTAACTCGTATTAGACCGAGTTGAACTTCTTCCATTAGTCTTTGGCTTTGTAGATGTGACTAATACTTGTGATCTGCAGCGGTTCAGTTGTCTCTCATTCTTTTGAGTTGGAGTCAAAAGTAAAGGGCATGTTTTATGGCGCCCATGCTGTCATCACATTCCGGATCGCAACAAAGACTGCGCTGCAGGTTGGGAGTTGTATTTTGTTTCTGTTTGAACTGACAAATTTCTGGGTACTGACTGGTGAATATGTTGTTTCTAGGAGGCATACTCAACTCCAATTCTGCCATTGGACATCCTTGCAGATAGGGTTCCTGATAAGAAGTTTGCCTTGGTAATCTCTTATTGTGAAACAAATGTAGAATAGTGGCATATTCGTTACATAATCAAAAGATAACTGGTATTCTTAATGTGTGTCACGCTGAATGAACAAATTTTCGGTGTTCTAAATAATTCTTCTAGTGGCTCAACATTTCAGGTTAATGTAAAGAATATTGTTTATATCTAAAACTTCACTCTTTTTGGCTGACAACATTTTTTTTTTTTGTGTGCAGAGGTTGTTGACCAAGTATGGATCCCAACTTTCTGTCATAACCATTGTTGTTCTGTTTGCTCACTTGATTGCCACCCCTTCAAAATCAAAAGCTACAAAGGGAAGGAAAAGGCAGCATTGAGCATTACAGTTGCAGAGTTTCAGGTTATTAGTTTTATCTTTTTGTCACAGAAATCGCCTCCTAATTTTGAACACCTCTGAGGAGCATTTTTAACTCTTGATGGTCATACGAATTTTCTAACCCTTCTTTTTACATTTCCGTTATGCTACTTCCTATTTTACTCCTCTGTAGTAACCTGTTAATTTATCTTTCTCTGAGCCAGTTTTAATTCTGATCGCTTATTTACTACGAATATGATTAGATGCCACCTTGGTTATACCGACTATTTTTAGCATGATAACCTAAATTCTGTGGCCCTGGTTTTTATAATATGACGTCTGGTGGTATTTAGGTTTTTACCCAATCTTTAATTACTCGTAAGATTTGATGCTATCAAGATTTACCTAAATTTTCACTATATGTTGTATGCAAGATTTCCTTTTATTCATGGGTTTAACTTCATGGAAATAGAAAGGTTGAGACTTTAGAATGGTTTCGCTTTCCAATGTTATAAAACTTTATTCTCGTGCTGTTATTGAGATAGATAGATAAGCAGAGGTGTTTTTGTTTTAATTCGTAATCCTAGGTAGTAAGTGATAAAAGCAATAACACATTGAACGGCCATGTGCCAATGAAGATTTTCTTGTTGAGTATGAATTGTTTGTGATGAATCTTATTTGCATCCCAGTTTTTGCTAAGTATAACCCAAACTCAACAAAAAACCCTCATCTATACACACCTCCGCCTAACAATTGTTCGTCATTACCTCCCTTGATAACGTTGTTGGACCTTCGATTTTCCTTCTCAATCTCTCTCTCAAATTGAATCCAAATAACCCTAATCTCTCAACTCGTCGTCCTTACCTCCCTCGATAATTGCCCTTAAGGTTCTCGGAAAGAATGACTGCCTTGTCGAGGGCGTTCTCCACCTTCCCGGTAACACTCCCGTCAAGCTTGACTCCCAAGACCTCCTCCAGATCGGCAATAAGGAGTTCTATTTCACACTTTACGATGAGTATGAGGACGTGGAAGACGTTGGTAGTAGCAGTAAGAAGTTGAGGAGATAAGGTGACGAAGGTTATGGGTAAAGACGAAGAGTTGTTATTTCAGATCCATTTGCGGTAGCAGCGGAAAATACTCGTAAACCTGTCGAAAATGAGAGAGGAAGAGATAGAGTTGCAGGTTTGCCCAGAAATTCAAGTCGGAGAGGAGCATGAGTTGCAGATTTGTACATGTGCTGCAGGGGGCAAAATTTAAAAAAAAAAAGGAAAGAAAATGAGGTGAATTCATAATTGTTTTAATTTTAATTGGGTTTATTTAGAGTGGGGTGTACTCAATAAATAATGGAATACAATTAAGGTTGATTTTGTTTCTAAACTATCAAATAGTCTCTCTCATCAGTTCTAGACTTCTAGTACACACACATATTTATGGATATTTGCTCGTAGACATTTGTGAAACACTAGAAGATCATATTTTATGAAAGCTAAACACTTAATATGCAATGGAGTAATATTGACCAATAAATTGTTAAAGCTGAAGAATAAAAAAACTAAAGTCGATCTTGACAGGAAGATTACAGAACACCTATGGAAATAGCAGGAGAGGACAGAAAGCGACCACAACATTATCAATAGAGAGTGCAATGTCCCCCCGCCCCCAATAAAATGTTTAGGACTTAAAAGGACCTGAAACAGCAGATCCCTTCAGTTGTTCAGATACCTACTTAACTCGTCTAGATGGCAAGAACTCCAGACTTGTTTTTCCAGTGCAACTATTCGGACACCCGGAACATTAACCATAAAGCACAACCACATCAAACAAGCGCAAAAGTATGCTGATTGTTAGTTTTTGTAGATTACTTTGTAGAATTGTAGAAATTAGAGGGAGTAGAGAAAGAAGAAGAGAGGTTGAAGAAGATGAACAATGTTATTCATTGCTTACTTCATACAACGGCTATAATCCTATTTAAACAAACTTTACAAAGTGAAACGGTCATCTGTCTTATCAAGGCAGATGAAAAACAAATAATATAAACAATACAAATTTGAATAAGAAAGGACTTGAGTGAGCTTGGTAAAACAAAGGTCCAAGCAAGTTACGTAAAGAGCCATCCCAAGGTGGAACCCATCTCTTCAAGATGAAGACCCGAGTCTTCACTAGGGCTTGCAAAAAAAGAGAAACTCTTATGAAGGAGAACGAAGGCGTGAATCACAGAGGAAGCTCAGAGACGCGCCAACACAGCAAGGAGTTTATCACTGATCACTAAGTCAAAACTGTTTGGGCTCGATCCACGTGTGTTTGCCACACGTTAAATTTAATTAATTAATTAATTTTTTTAATATATTTGTGAGGAAGGCCACACGTGAAATAAAATGAAAGGAAGAGTGGGAATTGAACTGAGTTACTTATTGAGGGGCAAAACAATTTTTGGTCATTGAAATATTTTATTAGGTTCAACTCAGTCACCCATTTTTCAAATGTTTCAATTTGGGTATCTAAATTTCTAAATAGTTTCAAACAGGTCACACGAACAGTCTTTAGCTATTTCAGTCTGTCAAACTTGTGATATGAAGGACAAAAGTCAAATTCAATTGATTTTTACTAATGTGGACTGACAAATTGATGACTTGGATATTATGAAAATAAACATAAAAAATAATATTCAAAAAACCTAAATTGCTCTCTAGCCTTCGGACGTAACCCCACGGCCAAACTTCTGTTCTTAGTTTCCCCACCTGTTCATGCCGCATTGGAGAGCACTGGTTGGAGAGACTCAGGGATTTCGAGCATCAAGTGAGGTCAATTGCTAAGTTGAGACACCAAAACTTTGTTAGGGTTCGTGGGTTTTATCGGAGAGAAGATGAGAAGTTAGGAGAGCAAAGGTGTTTTATTGATACATTTTATGTTTGTTTTAATTTTTCAAAATGATATATGTCCATAATTTTCCCTTCCATAAACTTACATAATCTATGTGGCTGTACAACTCAGCATGCCACATAGATATCCAATTAAATAACCAAATTACCAATTAAATAAAAGATGTAATTAATTCTGGAATTCCCAATTCTCTCTCATCCAAGGTTTTTTTTGTCGTTTACTCCTATTTCTATTCGTCCATTCTCTCTGTCGCCAACCTGCAAACCAACCTACGAACTAGGTTTTGCTCCTTTGAAGCTCCAGAAACAATCAATGGCGAGTTGTCTTTGTATACGTGTTTGATCTACGAGTTACGGTGGTGTTTGGAGCTCCTCTTTCGTGTTGTTTGGTGCTAGGCGTTTCCAGAAACAATCAATCACACAAAACTGAAGATGCATACATTCAATGCTTCATTTAGATTAGTTTGCATTAGTTTAGGAGTTCTATGAATGAATGCAAGGCTATTTCGTGTATGAACTCACGTACAATTATCTGTGATTTTGATATGGCATATGATTTTTTTTCTTTGTTACTATGATGCTCAAATCTCACAAATGCAATTGTTTGTAGGTTTTTAGTTTTGGTATTTCTTTACTTTTTATGTGGATGAGTGGTGAATGTAGTTTGAGATTATGTTTACAATGGCTTATTACACTGTTGAATTATTAATTACATTGTCTTAGTGCTTAATTACATCGTGCTTAATTACACTGTGTAGTACTCACTGTAATTAAATGATAATTTTGCAATGATGATATGGAGTTCACTTCGGAAGATAATGACCATGACCAATTAGATCATGTGGACAATGTAGATGTTTTTGTTGAGGATGTTGCTTCACTCACGGCGATGATTGAGATGTTATTTGGTTCTGTGGATGACTTGTTCAATCTTTAAAAGGATTTTGGTCAACACAATGAGTTCTCTGTTAAGAGGAGATCCATAAGTAAGGATAATAGTGGGATGTACAAATATTTGATATTTACATGTAGAAGGTCTGACAAATTTTATAGTCATTCGAAGAATTATGTTTGTAGTAATTTTTAATTTTGGGAATAAGTTTAATATTTTGTAGTAATTTGTGTTGTGTGTCATTAAATGCAGCTTTTGCAATTTGTTTCAAGTGTCAAAGACATTAATTAAATAGTACATTGTTTTTAATTGTTGCACATTGTAATTACTTACATTGCAGTGTAAATAAGTACATTGTATTATGTGCACAGTATGTTTAGCTATTGTATCATACATATTCCAACAATCACAATTGCTAATCTGTTTACTTAAAGAAAACTTTGTTCAATTTATAATTGAATGAACTTGGATGGCCTAGATGGTTATAGATTTGGGCCAAAAAACTACGCATATTAAATTTTCATAATCGTCCAGAATCCAATTTAACATATTACGCAAAAAGTGTAAATATTTACATTGTATAACTACTACCATTAAAGGATAGGTTCACAATGTATTTAGATGTATCTAAATCCCATAACATTTACAAAAAGAACCTACATTAGTATCCTAGCATATAAGTAGGCATCATTTTCTGTAACTTGGACACTCTTATTTGTTAGGACAAAAGCTCCCTTTTTGTCATTATACATACTCATAATATCACATATTATTTGTTCTTGCTTCTTTGGCCCAACTTCCATGTCACCCCTCTTGAGTAGTTTCTTGTACATAAGCCAGAATGGTGTCTTACGAAGACACATGTTATGCCTATGCTGCAAAGATATAGTCCTTAGAAGGGACGTTATACCTAACATATTCTACCGATATTGTAAAGCGCTTGGCTACGGTTTCTCTGTTGGTTGAGACATCTCTTTTGGCTTACGCTTTTCTATTGTCGTATTCCGTACTGCTCTCATTTTTGTCATCCTGTAAAGGGAAACACCACATTATTATAAACAAAATGTAATTAATAACAATGGGCATTACTCAAATATCCAAAAAAAATATAAACCAAAGTGCAGCAAAATATCCATTCACCCAAATAGAAAGGAAAAAAAAAAAAGAAGAAAAAGGACCACACCCAGAACTCAAGAAAGAAAAGAACCCAGACCAACCATTGTAAGTTGTAACTACTTCACCAATAGCTCTTGTCCCATGTTCATCATTAACAGGGATGATCACAAACTGCGCATGCAGTCAAGAAACAGTACATAAAACAAAGAAACCCACAAAGATTATATACCCAAAATTGAATACCAACACATAGAGTAGGAATAGGAAAAACAAAGATAAGATAAAAAGGTGAAATACTTGAGAGAGGATAACTGAAAAAAAGGTTACCAGTTACAAGATTTTGGGTAAAAGCTAATATGGGAAGTGTTTTTAATTACATTATCGTACTGAATACAATGATCATTACTCAAATATCCAAAAAAAATAATAAACCCAAACACGACACAATGTTACAAGTTACACTGTATATATAGATGCATTCAGAGTGAGTTTCATCATCAAGTTGTTTCCATAACCGTGTGCAACCAATTACATTGCCATAATATGTTATTTTCAACAAGGATTTGCCAACAATTTCGACAATGTAATCAGTTAATTTGCAGAACAACAAAGGTTTGTTAAACGTAAAAAAATTAAATCACAATATAGTCCAATAACTATTTACATTGCCCTAGTTATTAAAACTGAATCCAAAATTGAGCGAAAAAAAAAAAAAACCCAGTCGAGATAGATTTGGGTAAAATCATATACCGAAACTGTTTTTAATTACACTATAGTGCAGAGAGATCTTGGAATTATCAACAACTACTAGGTATAAATATGTGATTCAAATACACACTTGTTTTTGTTCGAAGAAGTTGTCGCCCAAACAGAAAAATCTGCTTCAAATCCTCAAGAAACTAACATCGAACATAATCAATACAAGAAAAACCTGATTTTCGAGCATTGTGATCAATATTGATCATTGTGGTATTGTTCGTACTTAGCAAGTTTTACAAAAATGAGGGAGAAAGAGAACGACCTTCGTCTTTCTTCAGGCGGTTATAGATGAGATTTTTCTTTTGGAGAGTTAGGGTTTTTTTTTTCCGTTTTGGTTTCTCGCGCCTAGTTTTCGATCTAATGGGCTTTTTTTTTTTTTTTTTAAATTCGAAATTGCCAAGCTGGACAGCCTACATGTCATGCGACTTGGTTATGTAAGTTTATGGATGAATATTTTATAGATGTGTAGTGCTTCCGTTTAATTTTTAATGGCAAGTAAGATCTTTTTTTTTTTTATTTATGCTATGTAGGTAATTTAGCTACCCGAAATAGCTAAAAACTGTCCATATGACTTGTTTGAAACAATTTAGAAATTTGAATGCCCAAATTGAAACATTTTAAAAATAGATGACTTAGTTAAATCTGATCAAATATTTCAATGATCAAAAGTTACATTTCCCCTACTTATTTATGGACCCCATCCAACCAAACAGCCTACACAAACAATTATAAAGGCAAAGGCAAAGGCAAAGGCAAAGGGTTCACGGTTATAACTATACAAAAGTACAAAACTATAGAAACAAAGCTAAATTCTTGGCAGCATCCATCTAGCCCCCTATATTTGACGAAAAGACAAATTAAGCACATTTGGGAATGGTCACTCAGTCAAACTGTTTGGGCTCAATCCACTTGTGGTTTGCATGTTAGCTTTGTTTTTTTGTTTTCTTTTTTTTACTTTATTTTATTCCCATTACATGACAATATGTGTATAAATACTGAATTTGGTTGAGATGAATGATGGAGCAGGCAGTTCATAGCTCTACAGTTGAAAATAATGACAATGGAGGTTGAGATACCAATACCAACAATTACACTCTTATAAATTCTATTATTACGTCACATATTCATCTGTAGTCCAAAATCTACGATGTAAAACCATAAACCCAGCCAATAATTACCCATGAAAACAAATAAACTGAATTCCTCTCACCTTAGAGAAACGCCAGTCAATCAGACCTTCAGGTACACGATTCTCGACATGATGCATTGACCATGGAAGCACAACTACATCAAACAAGCGCAAAGGGATGCTCATCACTCGGTCAAACTGTTTGGGCTCAATCCACGTGTGTTTGCTGATCCTTAATATATTTGTAAGGAAGGCCGGGCCCCACGAGAAATAAAAGGACAGGAAGAGTGGGAGTTGAACTGAGTTGACGTATTGATGGATCCCATCCACCAACATTAATAGAATGATCAAAGAAAGAAAGAAAAATATTATTTTAATGATACATGGACAATATAATGCAGTGTTAATCTGTAAAATAGGTAATGGTAACATGTTATCTTTATTATAGGGAATCCATTAAGGGAACCTTGTGCGGATATTTCAAAGGCTTCAGAAGTTATAAAGAGACAAAACTATAGAAACAAGCTAAACTGGCAGTCTGGCAGCATTCATCTGTACATTTAATTTAATTAATTAGCTCACTCAATTTGACCAAAGACAAATCAATGAAGCACAACTAGATCCTCGTGTATTTTGCATGTTAGCTTTGTTTTTTTTTATATAATTTTTACTTTATTTTATTCCCATTACATGACAATATGTGTATAAATACTGAATTTGGTTCAGATGAATGATGCAGCAGGCAATTCATAGCTCTACAGTTGAAAATAATGACAATGGAGGTTGAGATAGTATCCAGAGAGTGCATCAAACCCTCTTCTCCAACATTATCAACTCATCATCTCAAAACCCATAAAAGCTCTCTCCTTGATCAATTCGTCCCCTCCGCATACTTTCCCTTAATTCTCTTTTACCAGCCAAACCAACCCTCCTCCTCCTCCTCCATCTCTGAAACATCACAAGTGTTGAAACAATCTCTCTCTCAGATACTAACTCTTTACTATCCTCTAGCCGGAAAGGCCGAGGACCATCTTTCCATTGATTGCAATGATGAAGGCGCTTGTTATATCAATGCCAGAATCGATTGCAACTTATGTGACTATCTCAAACACCCCACTACCTCAGCATTCCCCAAATTTTTGCCAGACGAGATCATGTACAGAGAAGTTGTTCCTGGGGATCATGTTTTGATGATTCAAGAAACTTTGTTTTCTTGTGGTGGCATTGCAATTGGCGTGGTTGCTTCACACAAGATTTTTGATGCAACTGCTCTGTGTACATTCATGAGAACTTGGGCTATTATTGCTCGAGATTCAATTGAAGGAGCTCCGACTCCAGATTTCAGTGCCCCATCAATTTTCCCCCAAAACCATCCATTCCCACAAGATCTAACCACTCCAGGTTTGTCAAGTCTCTTGATTGGAGATGGCATGTCTGTTATGAAAAGGTTTGTGTTTGATGGATCAGTCTTGAGCAATCTCAAAGCCAAAGCAGCAAGCTCAATGGTGCCCAACCCGACTCGAACAGAGGTTGCGTCTGCATTCCTTTTGAAACGCATAATGTCTGCATTCAAGCTAAAATCAGGAACCCAGAAACCAGCTTTGGTGACAAATACAGTGAATTTGCGACGAAGGGCTGTCCCACAATTCCCAGAAACTTTTGTGGGGAATTTTGTGATTTTAGTGGCCAAGATGATATCAAAATCAGAGGGTGAGGAAATAGAGTTGTGTGATTTCGTCCATCAGATGAGGGAAGCTGTTTTGGCAATCAACGGTGACCTTGTGAAGAGCTTTGAAGGTGATGAAGGATTGGGAAATTTTTGTGGGGCCTTGAAAGAGTTTCGTGAATTAGTTTTGAAGTCTGTATCGGAGGGAATGGAACAAGTTGCGATTAATAGCTGGTGCAACCTTGGGCTTTATGAAGTCGATTATGGATGGGGAAAGCCTTTATGGATTCCATTTGCGGGTGCGGTTGCGGGTGCAGCCCAACTGCCGCCTGTGAATATGATCCTTTTGATGGACGCAAGAGATAACAAAGGAGTGGAAGCATGGGTGGCACTGAATGAACAAGTGATGCACTTGTTAGAAAATGATGAGGAACTACTTTCTTTAGCCTCGGTTAATCCGAGTCCTCTATAAAGTGTTTTTCATGATACATGTAACGGTAAAAAATAATCAGGGCGGACCCAAGATTAGAATGGGGGGCGAACAAGTAGTGGTAATCTACAAGTCCATAATAAAATTGCATGGTAACTTCATTTGGGTACACCAGAACTACGTTCTCAAATATTACATATATTGAATTGAAACAAAGAAAAAGAGATCAATGATCATACCATAACTAAAATGACATTCTTTCTTCCATATAAGTATCTGTTTTAAGATAAACTATGTTAAAATGATGTCGGGCTAGCCCAATAAACATTCGGTAACTAAACCCTAAACTGCACGCCTAACCCAGAACATCAACACTGGCTTGGCTGGATATAATGAATGATTAAAACTCTTAAGATGATCATGACATAATGGAGGAATTTAAGGATTGGTAAGCCAAATCATTCCCGAAGAATGGTAATTCTAAAACAAATTCTTACGATAATGCAATGGCAAAATTAATACTCAGAGGTACCATGGTGACGAGCACGAAACAATATTTGACCACATTAAGTTCAACCAAATGTCTCTGTGAATTCAAAACATATTTGAGGTGGGATGTTTGGTATGTTCTCTACATGATGCGATGATAGCAATTACAAGAGAAGAATTCATCAACCAGGCAAAACCGTTGAAACCCAACACAAAGTCCCACATCTAAAAAATATAGAAGGAGCATTTGTGGTTTATAAGGTGTTGGATGGACCTAGTTTCATGAGTCATTGGCTTTTGAGATAGTGGGCTTCCATCCAATGCCAAATAAACTCACATGCGTTAGACCCATATAATGTGGACTCACCTCCGGTCTAAATTCCAACAAAAACAAGGAAACCTCAAACACCCCGAAAAAGGGGTTACAACTTGCACATCCCTCCTCTTTCCTCAAAGCAAAACCTTTTAATTAGTATAGAGCCTAATCATCAAAGAATTATCTTCACCACATGACTAACATAATTACTCATGCCCATGCTTTCTAAGAGAGAGCACACAAACAAAAAACATCCAGATATATTTGAAAATTGCAACTGCCATGTTTACCGAACAAGCAAGCCTTTCATGACAAAAAAATTGCAAATAAATGATCCAGTTGATTATGCAATGGAGAAACATGGACTAATAAGTTGTTGAAACTGAAGACTATAAAAACTAAAGCCGGTCTTGACAGGAGGATTACAGAGCACCTATGGAAACAGCAGGAGAGGACAGAAAGTGACCACAACATTACAGATATAGGGTCAATGCCCACCCCCCCCCCCCCCCCCCCCCCCCCCCCTCTTTTCCCAAGTAAAATGTTTGAGTCTTTGTCCTCTTGGGTAACAGTGGGAGCTCTTGACCTAGATGGAGCCTACTCCTAAGGACTTGAACCCCCCATTCGAGTCCCTTCCCCTTCGCATGCTAATACTAATACTAATACTAATACTGAACTAAAATAACTTATCAAAAAAGGAAAATTGGTGTTCTTACTAACTATGTTACTCTATACCTTACTGTAGTTCATGATCTCCAGGACAGTCAGCCACTCAACAGGCCAAAAAGTACACGTTAGTCTGAAGTATGATTTTCCTGGCAGCAATACTGTCTGTTTCAATTAAGAAGAAAAGAAAAATATTAACAAAACTGTCTACGCCCATCAGCTTTGCATCCTTTTCAGGTTCCACGTAAACCAGGATTTACTCCAGCGAATAAAACAAAAAAGGGGAAATTTTAAAAAATCATCCCATCTTTCGCTGTAACGAAACTTGAATATAATCAGCCATGGGAGCTTTCAGTTGCACCCATAATCAATAGACTGCAGAAGAACTGCAAACTCTGCAATGGAAACTTGGGGGATTTATACATCAAATGCCATCAATAGTACCATGGTTAAAAAAAAGAGTAAACAATGCACAAGGCTCCCGTAGTGGGCAGGGTTGAGTACAGACAAACCTTATCCTCATATAATATGTGGAAAGACTATTTCCAGAAATTGAATATGTGACCCTAGGTTACACCCCTACAATTTTACCACTAGACCACATGTCTGTTCATCTATAATCCAAAATCCACAATGTAAAACCATAAACCCAGCCAATAATTCCCCATGAAAACAAATAAACTAAAAATTCTTAACACTGATTGCTAAACATGGAGGCAAGACACGACTAGCTTAAGCTTCAACACTTGAGCATGCACACACATGACACAACTTTAAAACTATGATTGACAAAAAAAGAACTGTAAGTGTTATCCTTATATCAGTATATCACCAAGCACAAATATTCGAAGTCAAAAACATATTGCATCCCATAGAAGTTGATGGAAAAGTGATTTCCAGCGAAGCGATGTGAAAAGACGAAATGGTCTTGGCCTATGATTTTTTTAACTCTAAGAATGAACCATCCAATTCAAATTCGTAACATGAAGCTCACGGCGCAAAAATTACCTCCTTCCAACTTCCAAGTTCCTCTCATCTTAGAGAAAGGCCAGTCAATCAGACCGTCAGGTACACAACTCTCGACATGATGCATTCACTATAAAGCACAGCTACATCAAACAAGCGCAAAGGGAACAGTGCCTCTAGTGAACGGATTCTTTAGATACAAAATCACTCTTCCAAAAGTGAATTAAATAACGAGGACTTTGGAATCAATTGGAAGATATTTGCAATGACGATCATAATATAATTTTTGTAATCTAATTTTAGGTTCCTTTTTAATCACACAAAAGTAAGACGGGATTCCACTCAATTCATAAACAAGCATTACCAAATCATTACCACATCGTCCATCTGCTCAAGCGACCAACTAAATTAGATTATGATGCAGCAGAAAACTGCACGAGATTAGGAAGTTAGTAGTGGGACAAGAAGCTCGGCCAAAAACAACCTATTCAATCTAAACTACTCCAATTCTATTGAAAAAAAAGTAACTAGAAGAAAAGCTCATCAAATAGGATCAGATATGGTGCACCTTACGTTGCCACAGCTAAGACTGAGTAAAATGAGAAGAAGTTTATGAAAAGCCCTTCCCAAGCTTTTGGATGGCACAATACATTTTTCTCCTGGAGCCAACTGCATTTATCCCCATATCCTTCAAATCCTCCAATGTCAACAAGGGCAATACCTCGTCATCCACCTCATGAATCCCGAAAACTGGTGCATATCGCCCTAGCCCTAGGCTGTTTAGCCAAACCTTCACCCCATCCTCTCCGTGACTCCCATTATTGTTATTCCTATCATCTGTATCTGATGGACCCGAAAAATCAACCCCATCTCGTGCCATAATTGGCCTCCTATATCTCGCATCTGCTAAGTTCTCATTCGAAAGAATCGGACTCTGTTCTCTCAACGGACTCTCAGAGTTCTCCCTATCAAAATCACGATACGTACCGTTCTCGTCCATGTCTTCCCCGCCGCTGTATTTCTCCTCTCCCTCAACATTATTGCCGCCGACTCCACTATCAGCGACTCTAGAAATCCAATTGGACCGGACGCGTTTCGTGGTGGCATTGGAGCCTCGTTTTTTCGAATCCTTGACTCGCCAACTCCCAATGGCGACAGTGTCCAAATTGACCTCTCTATCCTCTTCTAGGGTTTCGTTTTGGAATTCAGTTAGGTTAGTGAGAGGGCGGGTTTTGGACGATTTCGGATCCTTTCTGTGGTCAAGAGGGAGTTGTTGCTTAAATTGCTTGACAATAGCTGAAGATCTTCGCCCGTGAGAGTCGTAGGGCTGGTCGCCCCCGATGTCGCCTAATCGGACGCTTGGCCTTCGCTGACGTTTTGATCCAACAGGTTCCGATGTCATCGTCGACAGTTGCGGTCCCCCGAGGCCGTTTAATTGCGCCTCCGGTTGCTGTATATCCTCCATTTTTGAAGAGAGAAGCAGAGAGTTCGATTGCTAACTCCGTCTCTTTCGCATTCAGATGTTATACATCTACGCTTTCTGTACGCTGTATAGAACGAGAGAATCGGTCGGCGAACACAAGAGAGTGTTGTTGTCGGTTTAGGTTCCCTGGAAGGAAGAGAGAGTGAAGAGAAGGAGAGTGTTGCTGGAGCGAAGAGATCGAAGAGATGAGCGAGTTCGAGTAGAAGTGTGTCAAAGGTGACGCGTGTTCCAAATGGAGGAGACAATTATGAATGTCAACGCGCCGCTAGATTGCGTGTACCCCACTTCCAATGATTGGAGGATTAAATATTTTTTTATTATACTCTCTATAAACTTCTTTTTTGGGTATAGGAAGATGGGGTTCGGATTGATTAGATTACACAGTGTGATGATAGGGATTCCAGTACGCAGTGGCGGACCCATTGCATAGTCACTGGGGGCACGGGCCCCCAGTCAGTTAAAATTTTTTTCACTAAATATACCCTACATTCTTAACAATTTGACACTAAGGCCCCCAACAAAAAAATAAAAGGCCCCCATTACACACACTTAACACACTAACTGAGACCCAACCCAACTCTCATTCACACACTTAGCCCATTAATTAAGACCCAACCCAACTCTCATTCACACACTTAGCCCATTAACTAAGACCCAACCCAACCCAACCCTCATTCAACCCAAATAGAAAAATCCCAAAAATCAAAACCCTCATTCTCGACTGCTAGTGTGTACAAAGAAGCATATTTCGTATCCTTTGGTGTATCGACTTCTGAAGTTAGCATTGGTTTTGCCTATAACAATAGCAAGTGTTACATAGAAAGATGCTTTTCTGGAATGAACATTGTCAAGACAGATTTGCGCAACCGGATCAGTGATCAATTTATGAATGACTGTCTAGTATGTTACATAGAAAAGGAGTTGCTCAGAACTATTACTAATGATGTTCTATTATCGCACTTTCAAAATATGAAAACTCGTAGAGAACAATTGTAATAAATTATAATGTAGTTTCTTATGTGTTTAAAATATTATTAATGTGTTTTTATATTTATCGTTTATATTTGTAAGTCGATTACATAAAGAACCCAAAAAAAAATTCCGGGGGCGTTGCCCCCGGACCCCAGGGTCATTTTTGTGCCCCCGGTAACTTCAATTCCTGGGTCCGCCACTGCCAATACGGACAGAATTTTGCGAGACATGTCCATGAATTCACTTCAATCATGAAGTGAGTTTCGGATTAATAATGATAGGGATCTTAGGGGTGCCCGGGACCTGCTGTAATTTTATTACAGCAGGTCCCGTTGTAATGCACTTTAGAGGTAGTAAAATAATTTATTTTTATTTTTATTTTTAAAAATCATAAATATGTAGTATTTTTCATAACGAATCCAACGGTATATTTTTTGTTTCAAACAAAAATCAAATTCATCGGGATCAAAACATTGAATATTTTGAGTTTATATCCGATGGTCTAGAGTTGTCGTGTCTTTTTCATGTTGAATTTGATTTTTGTTTCTAACAAAAAATATATCGTTGTGTTCATTGCGATGAATACTACATATTTACGATTTTTAAAAATAAAAATAAAAATTTTTAATGTTAAAAAAGCATATTACTGTGGGGCCTGCTGTAATTTTATTACAGCAGGCCCCGGGCTTCCGGATCTTAGTCTGTATAGGAGTTTGTGGGACATGTAACCCACGAATTTGCTTACATCATGTGTGTGTCTAACCCAGAGTCGTTAGGATACCAACTGTTAAAATCTTTTATCATTTTCAATTAACTAAACATTAATTTTTACAATTCCTCACGCAAAATGCCAAAAATACCACAATTCAGATAACTAGCCTGATAATTTCAGAGAATATTAAACCTATGGTTTGCATTGAAGCTTAGCTTTTGCTACGTTGACTATCACAGTGGCAAAAAAAGAAAAAAAAAATAGTGAATGAGGAAAGAAAAGGCATATTCAAAGGTTTTAAAAGTTAATCAGGTCAATGATTGGATCTAAAAGTAAAATGAAGCAACAATTACATACAGAGCATAAGATGGTAAGAGTTCAGTAATGCTGCAAAAGATATGGTACCAGGCAGAAGAAGCTTAATTTAAATGGAGCAACATGTTCTAATCAAATATAGAAGTAAAATAACTTCCAAGAAAAGCATGGCACTTGACACAGAAAAGAAAATAACTTTTGAGTCACAGAATTCAATCTTTCTCATAACAACTAATGAATTGATGAGTAAGAAACAAATATTTTGCTGTCATCCTTACAGGCCTGGATATCAATAAAAATAAAGAGGAAAAGATCTTTGATGCTTTAGAAGTGGGATATACAGGAGCTCATGGAGGCCTTAACAAAGTTCATTGTTGACTACTCTCACAATCAAAGGGAAGATCATAGAGAGACAAGCTAATGATTGATCATGAGACTTTCTGGAAAATGATCTCCCAATACAGTGTTAAGACTCGAGAATGTTGAAACTGGAAGGGAACAATAAACCTACTACTCAAATTTGACAAAAGCCGATTTTTACTACCGACATCTACCACCGTTGACTATCTATGAAGAACAAAAAAACAAGTAGGGCCCCAAAGACTTGCAACAACGGCAATAAAATTGAAGAATGAATTGGGCATTTGTATCACTGCTCGTGTAATAATGTAAAGGAGCAGGTCTGTCGTCCAGTAGCAATCAGGTAATGTATATAAACCAAAAGCTTCACAATTGTACCTTGTCTCTGAGATCAAATCCAGTTGCCAGCCATAGACTCAATTAGTTGACAATGTGCAAAGCATACCATGTCCAGGACGGTGCTCCAGAGGGTACATTGTCGTGGCTTTCACATATTTTTGATGATCAACAGCAGCCTTTCTAAAAATTGAAACCAATGTTGACTTCCTTTTAACTTGCTTTGTTGTTATGACACAGGCACCCAGCGGGTCTGCAGATCCTGGTCCTACCCTCCTATGACATTGACAAAGTTTGTGTTACAAGTACAAAAAGAGTCTAAACCAATGCATTATTGACTAGGGAAAAAAGAGAGAAGACAATCTTCCCAAAGATTTATCACGAGTATGCATTAGATTCCAACTGACATAGAACATTAAATGCACTACTAAATTGTAGAACGATAGATTTCTGGCATAACATGAATACAAAAGTTGCCTTTCACAGGCATTCATGTGTTAAGTCTTTTGGACTGTATCCTTCTTTCTACGCTTAAGAATTTGACATATGAGATTTCACCCCATCCTTAAAACACTAAAAACATGCGACAAACCCAGCTTTACAGTACTTCATCAGACAATTTCTTGCAGAAAACATCTCTTATGTCATCCATCGTTGAACAAGGTAAAATTTAAAAGCTTAACCTGCAACCATGTCTACCGAGGATAAGATAAATACAAGCTGCAGAACTGTTACTTGATAATTTTCTGGCTGATCGACGACTATTTGAAACAAAGAGTAATGTAACTATAAGTACCTCAACAACTTCTCCGATGCAATTCTGGCAGCTCTAATGGCACTTTGGCTAGGCACCCATCTCACGACACGGTTTGGATCAGCTCGCGTAGGAGAATGGATTCTGATAAGCTATAAAAACAAAAGGTAAAAAATTTCAATAGTTAATCATTCAAAAACAGTAACTGGTACGGGAATTCCAATTTCTCAACAAGAGCCCAGGCGTTAGGTTCCTCCCCTCTAATATGCAGGAACCTTTCGACTAAAAGAATTACAATGATCTATTACTTTTGACTGAAATTAAAGTAAATTAAAGGGTGGCATAGGGGTGCCACCTTATACAACCATTTACAAGAGATGTGTTCTATACTTCTATGGCATCAAGAAGAGTATTTTCAGCATGTTGCTAGATTCACTATGCCAATTGTCTAATACTGGATGCATAACCATAATACGGAGCTCAATGAAATTAAAAAAAAAATTAAATGCTAGAATCAAAAGTTCCCTTAAAACTCTCCCATCAATGCACCAATCAAGAGAGAGAGAGATAGGGAGAAGCTTCTTCTTACAGTAAATCCATTGTGATGTTATGAATAATATAGCTTATACAAGCGTTCAGTACAAAATAAAGACAGAGTGAGCTAGTGTGGACTTACACCCAAACACTCCATCATCTGGTAGTAAGCCCTACCATGCATAGGGGTATGACCTTTTCGAGATTCCGAGAAATATCTAGTCCTGAAAAATTAGTAAAAATCTCCATGGTCAGACAACGCACTAAACTTGCAACTCATATTCTAGTTAGGGGTGACATTCTCTGGAAGAAATCCCCATACCATTCTTTATAGCCTGGATCCACAGTAAAACCATATATATCTACTGATTCACATATTGAGAGAGCAAATTCAAGAGCCTTGAGCCCTGTTCCCTTGGCAGCAGAACCAAAGGATGCACCTAGCATGAGATATACAGAATTTTTTATGGGAATTTCCTGCATAAGAAGATGATTTTTAAGTAACGTTAAGAGCACAAGAATACCAGAAGAGAGCAAAGCTGCAAACACAGGAAACTTAGTAAATATTTGAAAAAGAGAAACTTCTCATATACATGAGGTACTGTATTTATTGAAGAAAATTATAGACCACAACTGACTACTTCTATTGATGGAAAATGAGCCCACCTAAAACAAACAATAAGTAACCTTGACAAAAGACCGGAATTTCAGGCAATCAAATGAGACTTGGTTGTCACGTCCCCAGTTTCTAAAAGAAATGTCACTTCACAATTCACCGCATCTAAGGAACAAACACACAACTATGGATCAAAAGCCAAATTTATAACAAACAAAAAATCATAGGTACCAAATATACGAACCTGAATCATCTGATTCATGATGTCATGTATTGTTGTCTTAATTATCAAGGCCTCCTTCCTTGTTTCTGTGTGGCGTATAAGGTCAGTGCGCTGCTAATTATATGTCATGGACATTCTAAGATGTGGGTTTCAGCTCATACCATCCAACTCTACAACTTTATCAAGTGCTTTGGCAGATCCTCTATTAAGAAGACGAAATGTACTTTTTTTGCCCACATATTCTGTATAGTTCTGCACTATAAATAAATAAATAAATAAATAAGGGAATACTTGTTAGTCAAATTCATAACCTTAACAGAAAAGTAGAATAGCTGGCCTCGGCCATAACACTCAACCTGAATGGGGGCCCCATTTTCTCTGATAACAGCATCATAGCTATCAATCTCCTTCCCAAACCTTGTTTGCAACAGATCTCCCGAGTTACCAATAACAGCACACCGGCCAAACTGCCTTGGATAATATGGTGGTGTTTCTGGGAGTACCAGCGAGAGTTTCTCCATGCACAGAGTTTTATTCGCACAGTGGTTCCTGCAGCACAAAAAACAAACAGTTAGTAATCAAATAATTTTCTTCATACAAGAATAGTTCCCATAGGAAACGTTAGACACCTCAATATGTAAAAGAAATGGACACAAAATGTCAGTTTCACACTTTAAACAAAAGCACATCATCTAGCAAATGAAATTTTGTTGTTTCCCTAAAGTAAAACACAAGGAAAAAAGAAACTTTGATGAAAATAAAATAATTATTTGTTTCAACCACTAAAAGCTTACTTTCAAAGTTTCCTCTGTCATTTTGAAAAGGATTAGTGACTGCTACAACAATAAAATACAACAGTTATCTACTTTTTCTAGTCAATGAAGTATTCTTCTAGACAACTTACAGAAGTACTCCTTTGTTAATCCTACGCCATGCATAATCCTTCCATCCATTTGGTAAAGCATCAATGAATTCCTTGGTAAGAATTGTTGTACTATTCCGTACCTGACAATCAACTCACTGAATAATATATCAATTCCAAAGCATAGAGTAAGCCTTAGTCAAACAAATTTAAAAAAAATGATTTTTTAGCAAATGTAACAATATAATGGGCAACTATAAGATTGATAACTGTGAGTATGAAAGAACATCAACAGGAATCATAAAGTCTCTTTCTACCAGACAGGGATGTTATACAAAATACAAAAGGTAAATCAATCACCCGCTCCCATGTAGCCACAAATTTTTAAAAAAATGAAGTTTAGCAAACGTAACAACATAACCGGTGACTATAAGATCTGCATGTTTGATAACTGTAAGTATGAAAGAACAGCAACAGGAATCATCAAGTCTCTTTTTACCAGACGGTGTAATATGAAACACAAAAGGTAAATCACACACCTGCTCCCATGTAGCCACAGCTTCGCAGAGATTAAAATCAAAAGACAAACCTTCAAGTTCCCCAGTTTTAGGATCTTTCTATTGGCATAAAGATAACAAACAACTATCAGAGTCAGGTAAACGACTGCTAATTATCAGAAAAACTCAAGAGGACCACATGACAAGAAGCTGTAAATCTTCTTAAGATGCAACACAAATGAGATCACATAATGACACATAAGACATACAATTGCACTAATTACACCACTCTAACCCCAAAAATGTGTTCATTAACAAAAAACCTACCCATTTGGAGGCAGTGCCACTGGGAAAGCTTATTGTGACTAGGCAATAATCATTACCACTCGCAGCCTGTAAACCTAATCCATTTGCACTCTGCACCAAAAACTGCCCAAGTCAAAAAGCTATCAACACATTTATGCAATGGTGAAGCACTGAAGCCTTAACTTACAAATGAAGGACGGACTTCCTATGGTTCAACAGGCAAACAATTCATTGAAATGAAAAGGATTGCGCAAGCCAAACAACATTTCAATTGCATCATATAGAAAGAGAGAGAGACACACCACACACTTCTGGAAGCCGCTCTGCAGAGACTGCAGCGCCTCCAAATCTTCATCCGAAGGCCGACGAGTCTCAACTAAGCATCATATCAATTAAAATCCACATAGAAAAACAAATTATAGAACACATAATGAATTACGTATATTTATATGGCATTGGAGTAGACGTACATAGATTGGATGTGCCGGTGAAGTAGATGAGGATCGCTGACAGTCCCGAAGCTAAAACCAGTAGAAAGCCTAATTGCAAGGGCCTCATCAAATAGAATTGGTGATCGGAACTGTAAATCGATTCGCTATGGCTTCCCAATCCACGCGATTCAAAGGAAGAGAAGCTCTCTTCGGATCTGGACTAGCAAGCGCGAAAGAGAGAGCAGGGTGCCCACCAATCAGAGTTGAACAAACGACGCCGTTGCATACGGCGAAAAAGTGAACGATTATTGGACCGTATTCCTGGACTCTTTCAAGCCCGTATTAAAATAAAGCCCAAATTCAGAATCGAGCCCAAGACTTACTGTTTGGACCAAGCCCAAGATGAAGAAAAGGCACCAAGCTCCAAAGTGCTGTCAATTTATTTGGGTCAGATGGGCCCAAAGTATGCTGAATTTGGGCCCCATGTTAATATCCTTGAAAGATTTTCAAAAAATGTTTTTTTCCTGATAATCGAGAACAACACCAGACAAGCTTGTCCTTTGGACAGCTGACATGGGCCTAAGCTCGAGCTATCATGCACGCACGCGCATAAATTTTTCATCTGATGACATGATAGGTTGGGACAAAACTCAACACATGACCAAACGGGTATTTCTCTTGGCGGAAATCCAATAAAAAAATGAGTTGTTGTAAGGTGTTTTGGTTCCCAATCCCAAATGAATACCACATGCCATGAAAGAAGGAAACATGTCGATGGTCCCAAAAGGACCACCGGACCACCTCTCCCTCTCTCGTATCAATCAAAATGTTGACTGTGCTTGAATAGGTACTCATTTTGTCCATCATTCGCTGCATTTAAAGTAATGTAAGATGGAAGGTATGGGTAGTCCAGGATGACATTCTTCAGTCATTGTCGCAATAAAATTGGCATCAATGATCTACTCTTTCTTATCCCAGGTTCAACTTTTTCTCTTCGTACAGGCCTGACGACTTGAGTTTTAATCTCATATCAGATGTCCTCCAAAAGACAATAAACTTCTATGATTTCATTCTCGGTTAAGAAAATGGACTTAGTCGTTAAACGATTTCAAAACCAGAAGCCGGACCCAAGTAAAAGCCCATTTATAACCCATCAATAGAATTCACTCTTGTTTAACAAGTAGCCCATCATCGTCAGTGGGGGCTGCGAATTCATGTCGGGGACCAGTTGACAATCTTAAAATGTATGTACTATATAAATATGCTTGTTCTCCACTTAAAATTTTCCCTTGCACCGTCTACACTCGTTTAACACCGATTGTGAAACTGACATAGTTAATGATGAACACACAAGGGAACAACCCATGCTACTCTTCTTTGGTCCAAACCGGACAATCCAAGCAGATATTGGTCCCGCAATCCTGTTTCTTTTGCCCAAAGTGATGATCCTACATATCTTCAGGAGTTCTTGTAAGGCCACCATGTTGGGACGTGGTGCATTTGAGACAGTACATAGTATTGGATCACGTTACTGTCAGAGACTTGTAAAAATCCCACATCCTTTGGGTTAACCCCAAGAAATGTAGTTTATAAGGAAAGTCTCACTTCCGCTCTATTAACAAGACTTTTTCTTTGGATCTATATGCCAAAGTGTGATGTCTCCAGAAGACTAATTCCATACCGGTCCAATGTATCCATATGAACTGATAAATCCAAAACGGACAATATTTGAGTTTATGTTTGGCCCGTTGGACCACAATGAGGTAGCAAAAAGCAAGTGAAAATAGGCATTAAAGACAATGGAGATGGAGTACAAAACATACTAAACAGATGGAAAACAACTACATATATTTTGGCATAAGCCCATGCCTTAGCTACAAGGAGAGACGAGTACAATACGATAAATCAAATCAAAGTCATATTCTACTATAGACAAAACAGACAAACCAATTTAATGACCCAGGGCCCCTCGCCATTCGGCTTGCTCCTGTGGAACCATCTAACCATATGGCCTGGTGGACCCATTGTGGGGGGGCGGAACCATAGTCTGCACCATCCCGTAGACTGGTCCCTCGCAAGTCCCAAGTGGGTCTTTTGCTCGGTTGAGAAATATTAATGAATATGATCATAATCCCAGGTTCTTATCTTCCACCTAAAAGAACAAACGCATACACACACTGACACACAGGAGAGCGCAAGTTGAGGAAGATTTTAAGTAAATGCTATAGTCGCTCTAATTAACCCAGACCCCCACCACTTTCTTTTTTAATATAACCGGGGAATCACCCTGCCCAACATGTCATTCGGACAATTAAATGAGCGTAAACCTCGGGCTAATAAACCCGCACACACAGAAGTTTTTCACCTATCAACTTGATAAATTCTGGACTGAGGCCCAGTGCTCTAAGACCTGCTTGCAGACCGAAGCCCATTAGCAAGGTCTCATGCGCAGGCTAAATCCCACGCGTAGATGACCACCAAGAAATTGCTAAAAGCTGGATTCGAACCCTAGGCACACACTCGACTGGAGCGCCTAACCAGATTGAAGACCAACTAAGGCACCTCTCAGTAATTGCCCCCCACCACTCCTTCCCCCTGTACGTACATCTTTCTTGTTGTAGCAACTGGAAACATGACCACAAAAATGTCCATTGCTATCATCTCTGTGATGTTTCTGAGAATGAGTTTTTTTTTTTTTCTTTTTTGTAATCGAGGAACCATCTAACTCACCGTGTCCTTTGGACAACTGAGTGGGCATAAATCTTTAGGTTACAAGAACATCGCGCTGACGACAAGAAATGCATCCCAAAGTTTATGGTCTGCACCATCCCGTAGACTGGTCCCCCACAAGTCCCAAGTGGGTCTCTTGCTTGGTTGAGAAATATTAATGAATATGATCATAACCCAGGTCCTTATCTTCCACTTAAAAGAACAAACGCATACACACACATAGAGAGAGCAAGTAGAGGAAGATTTAAGTAAATGCTATAGTCGCTCTAATAACCCATACCCCCACCACTTCTTTTTTTAAATGACTGAGTAACCATCCAACCCAACATATCCTTTAAACAGCTGAGTGAGTGTAAACTTCGGGTTAATATATCTTCGCTTGCAGAAGTTTTCCACCTGCCAACATGGTAACTCCTAGACAGAGACCCATTGCGCTAAGATCCACTAATAGACCGAAGCCCACTAGCAAACTCCCACGCGCAGGCAATTACCCATGTGTAGGTGGCCACCAAGAAATTAATTATTAACAACTGGATTCAAAACCTGAGCGCACACTCAACTAGAGCGCCTAACCAGACCGAATACCAACTAAGCCACCTCTCAATGGTTGCCCCCACCGTCCCCTCTCCCATAGGTCTTTCTTGTTGTACTAATTGGAAACATGACCGTTCGCTACTATCATCTCTATGATTTTTTCGAGAATTAAGTATTTTTTTTTAGATAATCGACAAATCACCTAAAAATGTTCGATAAGTTAGTTCAAACTTTTGATCTCATATACTATGTGTCCGTTTGGGCGTGCTGTGAACTGTTGTGTGGTGCTGTGAGATCTAAAACTGTGGTGCTATAAGGTCTAAAACTGTGGTACTGCGAGGTTAGTTCAAACGCGAAACTGTTTGGCACATTACTTTTAAAACTGTGGTGCAATGTTGTGAGGTGCGTTTGGCGTATCTAAATTACGGTTATATTAGATGACTAATAATATTAATATAAAATCACTTAACGTTTACATTGTACATTAATATAAAATAAAATAATTGACCTAATTTGATTACGTGAGACAATTAAATATATATATGTGTCCGTTTGGAAGTGTTGTGAGGTAAAAAACTGTGGTGCTGTGAGGTGAGTTATGTTGACAAAAAGCGTTTGGTATGTCATAAAAAACTGTGATGTTATGAGGTAAGGTGCATCTAAATGTAATACAAACACACTGCTAAGCCGCACCTATATTTCCTAAGTTCATAGAGATGACCAACTTCAAGGGGTAACCCATAAAGAGTACTAGTGACACTTGATAGCATTTTTCAAAACGACAAGAGACAAGACATGCGACGTCAACTAATCTGACTAATCCTAAATTGGTTGTCAAGGCGAGCTAGCTATAGGAAATGATAGGTATCTAGTGATCTATAATTGTATGATTAGTGGTTTGAATTATGAGTAGTTGTGTATGATTAGTCATTAATTTGCATGCATGGATGATTGATTAATTTGATTAATATATATTAATCATGAGTTCCTCCTGAATACAGGGATTAATTAATCCTTTTTAATTAAAATCAAACGTCGGCGATGCATGCAAATGTTATATCTTAGTCATTGAAAAGACAAGCCCCGATCCAATAACTAAATAACAAAGATCACCATATACATCGATGTCGGCCAATCAACGTGTTTGCTTTCGTTACTAGCTAGTTAAATTAACTCATGCATATATAATAATTCAAATTAATCACAAAATCTTAAAATAAAAACCCTAATTAAGCCATGCACATGTTTACCATATGTGACATGAAATTTATGTGACAATAATATCAGTTTTCTTTTAACCCGAGAACGACACCATACAAATTTGCCCTTTGAACATCCGGTATAGGTCTAAACTTTGGCCGTCAGAATAAATTTTCAACCTGAAAACAAAGTAAGTTAGGCTAAAACGCAACGTGTGACCACAAGAATATTGCTTCCAGTGATAATCAAACTCACAACATTACATTTTGGCTTCTCGAGAGATTCACCATTAGACTATCACCCACGTTGTTGAATAATATGAGTTGTTACTACTTATAGTACCAATATTATATGCCGCATTGAAATTAGGGATATCTACAGTTGGTTTTTTCGATTCTTCAGTCGGTCCTCGTTAACATATATTTGATAATAATCAGTCAGTTCGGTTTAACACAGTTTTTCGGACAGCCTAATTGAAATGCTTATATAATGATGATGCATGCTGCAATAGGGAAGAGAATATTCTAGCCGCGTTGACATGGCAAACCTTTTGAGGACATCGGCTTCGTTTGGTAGAGCGGTTGCATTGATTTTCAAAGCTAGCGGTTAAAAGGCTGTGAAAAAAAACTAAGCTTAAAGCTATGAAATAAGCTATGAGGTGTTTGGTAAAGCTGTTAACTGTTATTAGCAGTTAAATAGGGTAAAATATATATATATTTATAAATTTTAATTATGTGGCCATGTGGGGCCCAATAAAAATTTCCAGGAGGGCATTATTGGGGCGTTTGGGAAAAGTTGTACCGCTTTGCCCAACGCCCCACCAAACAGGCACGATGAAGAAAAATAATCTGACAGCTTTGTCATGCTATGCCCAATTCTTTTGTGTTGATTTTACGTTACATGGCACCTATTGTGGCTCATATGAAGCCAAGCTTTGACATTTCTCTTCGATCGTATATGGACGTTGCTTGCACTGCAAAAGTTTCTTATACCCCATATATTGAAGCCGATACTCAGATGCTGACTTGTCATATATATATATATAAGTTTCTTCGTTACACACTGTAATGATGATCCATTCTTGAGAAGCAAGAAAGCATGGAGGGACCCCAAAAGCAAGGATTGATTAGTTGGTGAGGCTACAAATTGTGTTTGTGGCATTAACTAGCTTCTATCCAGACAAAACTATATTAAATTTTTCATGTAGTTGGCAACACAACTTACTTATCAAATTAGCTAGCTGTTCTTGATCAGATGTTGATTCCATAGCATTTACAGGTGTGAACTGATTAAAGCGCATAACATATTTAGGGTCGACACCTTCTATTGATAGGTCTTGAATATGTGTGATGATGTCGTAAATATATAGGTCTACCCTATCAGAGGAATTGAATCAGCCAATAAGTCAGATCGAGCTAGAACTGATTGCTTCCTTCCGAATTGATGAGTGTATGCTTCTTTCCGTCCTAAACAGAGAACAAACGTAAGCTATGATAGGGCACCGAGAGTGTGCTCGGGGATCTCTCCGACGCTCAAGTCAGTACTATACTAAATTTGGGAGGATGGCTCGTTGTACAAAACTCTGCCTCTTGCCTTTTGCTCAGTAAGTAAATTAGAAAGTAGAAGTTTGACTGTTTACTAGGCGTTTGAGATCCCTCTTTTATATGAATTGTAGTGTCCTTCTTGTAATAAGAGTCAAACTCTTTCTCGTTGGTTCTCCAGAGGATTTCTCGAAGGGTAAATCTCATATGTATTCTTCTTCAAAGGGGAGTTAGATCTTGTCAAGAGTTAGTGTCCTATTGGGACATTAATCCAGTGAAATTGTTGTTCACCTCAGTCATGTGGATACAACCTACCTCGGTCGGAGGGGTTGAACCCATATTGATTGGATAAGATGGACCTACCTCAGTCGGGTGAAGAGGATGTATCTTTATCAGTTAAGAAAAGACACCTCAGTCGGTACCGAGGAACTTGTGTCAAGTAAGATTGTTCATGCCTAACTGGCCTGGATGTGCCATGCGATAGTTTATGATTGGTGGGTTCATTTTAGTAATATCAATGTGTTTTATGTGCATTCAAAAACTCAAAAGATGTCAAAGAGATCATGAAAAAGGAAGTAACTAAGAAGTACCAGTTGTTTCTAGAGCTTATGCCAAGTATTTCATTAGCTTGTATATACAATAGAGAAAATGTTAAGGATTCTAGAGTTTTCTGTTTCATCTATCCTAAATGTTAAGATGGACGTGCATGATTTATATGAAATTTTGGATCCCGCATGATTCACATGATCATCCATATCAAGTCGTATGCGTAGTTGAGATAAAAAAAATACTGGTATCTGTAAGACTGCTCATACAGGAGATGTGACTAGCTAGACATGAAAACAAAAAATAATTATATTTTGTTTGAAAAACATTAATTGGTTCAGACCAAATGTAGCCAATTACAGTCAAGATGTGGGTACTAAAACTACTCGGCATCAAGAAAAACACAGGTGGAACACTAAATCCACATGGATTGTCTTCGACACTTCGTCAACAACTAACTGTACGTGACAACTTGAATAAACTTGAATTTTTTTCAGAAAAATAAATTATGCTATCCAACTAAAAAGGAAAAAAAAAAGAAAAAGATTGATCACGATATTACTTTTTTTTTTTAAAAATAATTGATAACAACGTCATATAAATTTAATGAACTTCGGGACGTGAAATTCACACGCACAGCAGCAAGTACTGTTGGACTGCTCTGCCCTACTTGTATAGCACAATCATACGCGAGAAGCCAACGCAGGTATCCATTCTCTGCCCCTCACTGTGATCATGAAGGGGTGAAGGACACACAGATTTTTGAAATTTTGATGCTCTCAGTCTCTATTCATATCATTAATGTAAAACTGGGCAGGGGGAGTTCACCTCCAAACCCTAAACCAAATAAATGCCAAAACACAAAAGATTCCACCACAAAATAAGCCAACAATGCCAATAAATGCATAACTTATAGCTAGTCATATCAATTACAGTACAGGAATCAGACTACTTTTCCCTCCTCTTTCTAACTGTTTGAAGAGGGAAAAAAAATAACGGTAAATACAACTGTAATAACTGGAATAACTGCTTCATTGGGATTCGTGCATGACAAACTTTGGTGGGGGAGTCAAAAAAAAAAATACAGACAAGAACAAAGGGATCTCCAAAAAAGATGATTGTCTTATTTTGGTCGGTTTTTCAACTGTCCTTTCTGTTAATTTTCCATGATGCTGTACTTTAAATTATTGGACTTGGAAGATGAGCTTCTAAGTGAAGCTGCAGAAAACAAGAACAAGAACACACCCCCTCCATTGGAATTGACTGATGCTCTGCCCATTGGCCTTCCCTTTAATTTCTCTGCTTTTGTCATGGCATGGCTTGGCTTGGCTTGTGTGCTGGAAATAATAAATAAAAATGGAAAATAAATAATTAAGGATGAAAAAAAAAAACATGTAATTAATACCGTGAGATGAGAGAGAGAGACACAGAGACAGGACATGGGGGCTTACCAGATGCTTGTAGGGCAGCTTGTTTTGTAGATTTATTGGAAAGAATACAAATTGTTGGAGAACCCAGATGGGTTTAGAAACCTTTGTCTCTGCTCCTCTACATCCCATAATAGACCAACATTTTCCTGAAAGATTATTTATTTGTCATATTGAGAGAAAAAAAATTATTATAGAACATATAATGTGTGTGTGTGTGTGTGTGTATACATATATGTATACCTGACAGAAAGCATTTGTCCTGTGCCCATGCTGGAGTAAAAGAGAAGCTGAGGTATCAAGAAGAGGAAGAGAACAGTTATTATATGTAGCAAATGGAGGAGTAGTTATGGTTGTGGTGGTTGCATCAACAAAAGCTGCTGGTGTGGCCTGGTGGTGGTTGTGGTTGTGGTTGGGGCTGCAATGTGCAGTAGATGGCTGTGGTGTTGTCCCGCCACTCAATCCCTGCATCATATATTCATGTCAGAGACAAAGATCTTATCACATTTAATCATCAAATACCACTAATATCCCACTCGGATAGTCATAACCCAACCAAATGGTATATATATGTAAGAATCTTGCACATCTCACACATGGACGTGTTTTCTAAGCTTAATAATCAATGGCGACAGCCCATGAATAACAAATCCGTGCGAGGCGGATTTACCTCTGTAGGTCTGACCATGTATGCATCAAAGTCCAATCCAAAGTCATAGAACAGAGGATTCATAGAAGCAAGCTTCATTGAAAGGAACTACACAACAAACAAACCAAAATCATCATGAATTAGCTTAATTAATCCACATTAAATTTAAAAAAATTACAGATTTGTTTCAATCACTAATGGTATGTATATACCTCTACTTGGTTCTGAAGGGACTGAACATAATTAATAATCTCATCCAACATGATGGCCTTCCCAGTCACCTATTTACAAAACCAAACCACATGAGCCTGTGTCTGTCTGTCTGATAACTCTATAGGGATTGAAAATGAAAGAAATAATTAGTTAGTTAAACCTCACCTTGTCGCAGCCAGGGACAAGCCTTTGCAAAATCTTCATTCTCTCACTTATTTTCTCTCTTCTTACCTGATCATCAAAATCATATATTTGTGTTAAATATAGATATAACTATAATAAGTCAACCACGGTGCAATAGCTCAATTGGTTATATCTCTGGGCTTAGGGCAGATGCATGTTGTTAAAGTCGAGAGTATTTCCCTTGGACAATTTATGGAATTTACACGAGAGGTCATTGCTCAATTCAGTGTCAATTGTCCGGTGGGTAGTTGGGTGGGTTCTCCGTTACCCAAAAAAAAATAGACACAGTGTTAGTGGGGTACCCTTTCTGCAAGGCTGTGGCTATCTGTTGCTTGGCCCCTCCTTGCCCTTACATGAATGTAGCCTGTTGGAGGCTCTTCAAGGACTTTCTTCTGCTTCTTCTTCTTCTCTGCTTTTGGCTTCTCTTCTTTATTATTTTTCATGCCACCATTGATCTTCCTCTGTTTCTTACTCTTCCCTTCTGTGTCATCCTATCAAATCATTCATAAAACAAAAACCCAATTTCAATTCAAAATGAGAAACAGAGTAGAAGGAACAGAGAAGTCTCATGATATCAAATTGAAGCAAAAAAAAACCCACATTATTAAACATGGTTTACCTTTGATTGAGCAGAGTTCTTCCTCTTCTTGTCCATCTGAATCATCTTTTGAGTTGCCTGGTCACCACTACTCTCAATCTTATCCTCCACTGTTGAAGACTCTGTGCTCTGTTTTTTTGTCACAGTAGATGTCTCATTGTCACTGTGAGAAATCTTTGAACTGCTGTGATCATCAAGGCAGCTGCTTTGATTGGATCCAGGATTGACAAGAGTCTCCAAAAGGAGTTCGGATGAATAGAATTGAGTGAAACAGTTGGTATTTATATCCCCTTCCTCCATAAAGCCAGACACAATATTGATAGGATTATTGTTTTGTAATGAAACTGAATCAAGAAATAATGGGTAGTTGTTGTTGTTGTTGTGTTGCACTGAAAAGGCTGACATCTTTGAAGGGGTTTTTGGCATAGAAAATGCAAGCTTTTTCTCAAGAAAGTGATAGAAAAGAAAGAGCTTGGCTTGAAGTTGGCCAGGAATGGTAGTCAGGATTCAGGAAAGTTGATTTATGGAGAAACTAAAGAGGACTGGCTTGGTTTATATAAAGATATGTTGGGGAGAGAGAAAGAGAGAGACACTTGTATGCTAAAAGCCTAAAACTCTTTTTGGTCAATTTGGTGATTCATACCAGCCAATGTCTCTGTTATTTGACTGGTCTTATCACCAAAAATAAAATAAAATAAACACTTGAAGTAATTAATGAGAAGAGAAAAATATGAGTTTGGTTAAGGGTGTGAAAACTCTGTTCAGTCTGGATGATTAAATTTGTCCAATCCGGATTAAATCAAGTTTGAATATAAGTTATACATCCGAAATCTGGGTTCAAACACAAAAATTTTGTCCGATTTAAAACTGAGTATAAGTCCAAACATAGAAATTTTGTCCAATTTACTTGTTCGGATCCTAACCCAGGCTAGATTATTGTTCAATTTACTTGTATGCATTTAAACCAGTTCAAGTATGATCAATTAAGTACGTCCAAAATACAATTTGGGTTAAGATCCGAATATGTAAATATTTCGTAAACACATTTACTTGTTTGACTCCGAACTCTTTTCTTTTTTTCCAACCCTAGGTTTGGTATTAATATCTCTTGTCTTAATCCATTTCATTAATTCAAAGGAGTAAGTACTATTGCCATCATTTGATCTTTTAGTGGAAACTTTAGATACAGAGAGAAAAACTTTTCATTAAACCCCTAAAATGAAAGTGTCAGTGATTCAGACAAACTCCTAGGCCTCTGCCATATGATGATAGTTCTTGACAGTGGTTTGGTTAAACCATACTCACAACTCTATTTCTTTTCATAATCACTAAGAGAGACTACTTTGCTGAAATCAATGATCTCCCCTGTTATTATAAGCTACTTTTTCAGTGTGATAAATGAATCATTTTGACCAGTTATTGGTATATAAGTTACAAAGCAACTGAATAGCCTACCAGAGTGGAATTATTGATATATTTACTATTTAAGTGAGTCAATAAACACAAGAAGATCCTCTGTGCATGATTAGAGGATTCAAAGCTAATTACTGTAAATAGAAAGCAAGAGATAATTGTGGTGTACAAGTGAAAAGATGTGAATTGAGATGTACATGTACCATGAGAGAGAGAGAGAGAGAAGAAAAAAAAAAAAGGTTGGAAAACAACAGAACTATGTTTGATTTGCTAGTTAAAGTTAAATGAGACTAATCATGTTACCTTTTAAGATAACTACCATTGCTAAATGTCTCTGGATTTTAACTATTATGGGTGATCATGAGGTTGGGAATTTTATGTTGAAAGTAGTTAAAAGTAGTGTTGTACACGGTGGATTTTTTTTCCCCTCAATTTTTTGTCATAAATTCAATCTACTGATCAGTCAATTATTGTTTGTTTGTTATTTCGATTCTGATCGGTTCGGTTATCAATCATTTCGGTTTTGATCAACAATTTTGGATAGCCCTAGTTAAAATAAAGTCGAGAAGCTGATTCTTGGGATTTAAACCAAAACGAAAATGATTAAAGATCTAATAGTTGATATCTCAGTTATCTCAACTGTTGAGTTGAATTAAAAGAATTCGTGGGTTCCATATGTCCCACCTAATACACATGAAATCCTATACGTATATTAATTGTTGGGATCCCTATCGTAACTGGAAAAAAAAATATGTACGACAAACCCTAATTAATACTCCAAAAAAAGAGAGGAGAATCAGTACTATTGCAATGAAAATGAAATAGGTCCTGGATCCTTCTGGTATATAGGATGATATAGTTGGGCCTGGCCCATACATGACAGATAGCTAAGGCCCGGTTTTAGAAGAGCAACTAAACAAGAGTCGAGCTTTGGCATTCTATTAGAATATGATGGATTAAGCTGCTCTTTTTCATTCTTTTATTATTATCATTATAGCGGAAGGGGATGAGGCCCATGAGGGAGGCTCGAACTTGAGACTTTTATGAGATACCATACACATGAGTGTCATCTGAGTTATTCGTGTTTCTATGCTCTTTTTCATTATATGTATTCACAGCAACAGATAGTCTCTGTTAAAGTTTAAAAAAAATAATCCAATCCTGTTAATTTTCACATGAAAATAAAGACAATTAATGCAATAAATATTCAATAGTCTCAAAACACCACATTCTATATAAGTAATCCAGCAAAGGCTTATTAATTTCAACATAAATAATCATTGGCCTGGCCATGACATGCTGCATAAATTTGGATCATGGTTTCCCTAAGTTGGACCAGAATAGGGGGAGGTCCCCCTGGCATGTGTTAATTTCTCACTATATTCGATTTGACCCAAACCATGGCGTTCACACCATTGTGTTTTACACGAGTGTACCTTGAATTATCTTTTAATGACATGAGAATCCGTAGTCAACATTATGAAACATCATCGGTTCACTGGTTCAATCAATGAGTAATTGATCAAACTGCATATTCAATTAAAAATATAATAATATATTAATATTAAAAATAAATACCGAAATAATATAATATCATCATCTAAGATATTAGAAAGTCAAGTATGTATCATATATTTTATACAAAAAAAAAAAATACACCCATTACATATGAAAATCAAGTTTCATATCGTATGTTGATAATATATACAAAGAATTCAAAGTTCAAATAAAATTTCAAAATATTTTGAAAAACCGTCATGTTTTACTAGTTTTTTTTTTTCCAGTTTGCTTTTATTAATTGTTATTTTAACAGAATCATACTGACCTGGTGATTAATTCACCGATTTTATGGTTCAATCGACTAGCACGGTCCGATTTTATAACATTGGAATAATTAGATTGTTGAAAGTAAAAAAAAAAGAAAAGAAAAAAGATAGCAACTAAATTATGTAAAGACTCGAGAATTTTTTTAAAAAAATATCACTAGAGAATATGTTTCTCACTAAAATCAAATATTTGGCACACACATATTTAATCTAGTCAATATTCAATCAAGCCACTTCGTTGATAAAACTCAAGACTAGCCTTATTTAGATGCATTATTTGCGTTGCGTCACCTTTTGATCGTCATGGGTGATCGTTAATTGGGAGGTTTCACGCATGCTTGGACTTCCGCGAGTGCTATATCGGATATGAGGTGTGGTAAACGACGGATGGGTAGAGTCAATGCACGCAACGTAATTCAGTCAATATTCCAACTTCTTCTCATTGTTACTGAAAAAAAATAAGTCACCACCATGATTCCAAATCTCCAATCATATATTATTTAATTTCTTTTATAGATATAATTGTGTCTCTCCCTTTTTAGTTTCTCAACGTGTTAAATAGCAACATATGTACATAACCAATGCACTGGCAGTGGCACATGCTGTCGTAGAAAAGAAACACACCACAGCCACAGAGGGGAGAGAGAAATCAGATAGGGTCGCCGTCAGTGAAATTACTTTAGGGTTTAATTTCTACTGAGAACAATATTATTGTGGGTTGTGGGTTCTGTGTGCGTTCAGATGACAAATTTGTTTGGTATTCTTTTCGTTAAAAAATTTTGGCCAGGATTTAGGTTTTCAAAAGGAAGTACATAAATTAAATATTATTTAATGAGGGCCCTTAGCACATAGCAGTAGAAAAGTCAATTCAGTCTTTTCATCAAGTGTAGGTTACCTATGCATGTATGTATGTATGTATCATTTGGGGACAATATCACTAGAGTTGCTGTAAATTGAAGGGCCCTCCTCTCTTCTTTTGTTTTTTATGTGTTCATGCGAGTACTTGCTTTCTGCCGCTGCCTCCTCGTTCATGTATCTGACCGAATGATTCCTTCTTCCTTTCGTGTGCATTTAACTCGCTGAGAGAAATAATGGGTCCCTTCAATTCTCTTTTTTTTAGATGAATACATTGTTTTTTTTTTTTGAAACAACGATTTGGGAAGGAATAGATTTCGAATCCATGATCTATTGGGTGGATGATATCTTATATGTAATGTGATTGTCGTTCAACCAACGACTTACTTGCAAATATAAAGTTGATACTTAATAATTACAAGAGATTTAATCACGCTCGACTTGTTAGTTGGAGTAGTAAAGATGACGTATCTCACCCTGATGATCAGGGATTGAATATCCCCTTCTCCATTTCAGGGGAAAAAAAGAAGAGATTTAATCAACTAAAACAAATTAATTTTATAGATTTTGTGGTTGACATGTATTCTTATGATGTAATTGAAGGTGGAGAAGTTAAAATATTTTTTGATAAACATGTGTTGTAATAAATTGTTTGGTGTCTTTCTTCAGAGTATATGATAATGCAGTTTTGTTATTATGTAGAGTTGGAAAACACAATTTATATATATATAAATTCTAGTGCTAGAGTTTTTGGAGATCTTGTCAGGAAATGAGGATTATGATTATGACGATACATTATCTGTAATTTTGAAAACGGGAGAGGAGATTCGAACCTTAGTTATTAAGGTGATACACATAATTTTTATCACTTTGATTAATGACTCGGGTGTATTATCTGTAATCAATACCAAGTATTCATACCTACGTATATATACACATGTATATGTATATATGTGTGTGTGTCTTGGACCAACATAGTGATATTATTTATCATCATGACTTGACACCAAAAGTCCTGCATTACCGACATAACATGCCAAATCGCCTCTTAATGGGAGTTTTTGGACTTGTTGATCGACACACACGTGTATCAATTAAAATACAATATAGTACAATAGTTGCAATTGATCACGTAGATTTTCTTCTGCTCAACAACATTAGGGGTCCAGGGGGAGGCCTGTGCACACTGAACAGGTTAATAACCTGTTCAATGTTTTGCACCGTCAGATCTTAGAACCAAGAGGGAGTATGAGAGAGGAAGACCAGAGGGGACAGAGATAGGATTTGAGGAAGAAAATTTAAAGGTTAAAAAAAAATAGGGGGGCCACCGTTAGATCTCGGAACCAAGATCTGACGGTGCAAAACATTGAACAGGTTATTAACCTGTTCAGTGTGCATAGGCTCCCCCCTGGATCCCAATGTTAGAGGCACAAGTTCGTCAAAATGGGTTTGGGAAGTGTCGTGTTCATGAATCTTCACAGTTTACGAACAACAATTCGTTTGCTTTTTTGTTTGGTTGTTAGAAATCTCTTTCCACTCACATTCATGATATTATTCAATTTAAATTTATCGATTTTCGTGAATATATTGAACTCACACGTTTTGTTTTTCCCTAAAACTTATCACTTAATTATACTAGAGCCCAAAAAAAAAGGACCTCATTCATGTGATGGGTGAGCTTTTTCGTATAAAATTATATTCTTTGACTTAGCTAAGCGATGTGGGAAATATAGTTCATAACGTTGGTCGCATATCTATTGACAGCAATAGTACATGCATGTCAAAAGATTCAAAACCATTTAACAGAAAGATTAGAGCATTTACACTGGTAACAATGTAATCCGACACTCCAAAGTCATTCTCTCTTCTCCTCTTTTCTATGTGACACAATTTAATTGGGTGGGTAGATCCCACAATGAATACTATTCATCAACATTCCATACATTCCAACACTTTATACTCATTTTTTATATTTTCTCTCTCTTCCTTTCCATCTTCTCTCTCTTCCTTTCCATCTTCTCTCTATTTCTTTCCATCATCTCTCTTATCCTTTTTCATCATCTCTCTCTTCACTATTCATTAAATATATATATATATATACTCCAACTCTTAAGTATTCTTTTTCCACAACTAATTTTCAAGTGACATTTTTCACCCAATGTGTGCATGTAGCTCTATATTTATCAAAAAAATAGCATTTTAAGTTCTTGAAATACACTCCATTATACCCATTGTGATGATATAACACTATACTTATTCAAAAAATACTGTTAACAATGTCAAATATAGCGCCATGTGGATGCTCGCGTTTTTGGTGGCATATTATCTATTGAAACTGCCAAATAGACTACGCGCTTGACTGTGGGGGTACGTCTCTCTCATTGTCTTTTACCATCATTACGTATGCCAACTTCTCTGTCACCTGCATGTATTTTGCTTTTCAACCTTGTCCCACATTCTGACTAAAGATGTTATGGGCTCTAACAGTGGGAGAGACAGAAAAATAAGAATATTTTTCAAGATATTATTGAGAGGGAAGAGTAAAAAAATTCGCACGGTACTCTGGAATGGATAATACCTAGATGCTAAAATAAACATTATATATATATGTTTGTGAAGGCAGATGCGAAGTTTTTGTAATGAGATGTTTGTCCACTTTAAGAGCTATACAAGCTGAGAAAGTTTTGGGAACTTTCAGATGGCTTGTCAATGATCACGAGATATCCTTTTAAAAGCGACGTCGTAGCCATTCCCATGCAGATTTTTTTAAGGCAGTTGTACGTCCTTAATTATAAAATGCATGCATCACCAGCAGATTCACCACCAGGCACCAGCTGTGAACCATTGTTGGCTAACAGTAAAACGTGTAAAAGTAATGGACACATATATGAGACATGCCTTTAATTGCCTAGAACCAAAGGGTGTTTGTAGGATGGACAGGGTGAACAAAACAATATATATATATATATATATGCAGTGTACACCAGATTAAATAATGAATCAAATTCAAAATGAGAATAACTAAATCATATATGGATAATGGATTGTAATGTCAGTGAGAATTTAACAACTGGCTCGGGCCTGGGGTTTTTATTTGGGCGAGAAACTGCTTCTGTCTTCATGAGAAGTATTTTTATTCTGTTCGTCTTGATAGGGCCTGGAGCCCAAACAATTTTAGCGTTGTTTACCTTATTGGACCGTTGTGGGCCTGTAAGTGGGCTGATATCTAAAAGAGCCGTAATGGGCTCCTTAACAGCGAGTGCCTACTAGCGGCCTGACTAAAAGGATACTATTTCAGACAATTACGCATTCCTAATAAAACCTCTGCTACGCAGTGCCAAAACCCTCGCGCAGATTCAAACTTTGAAGCAATATTTATTAGGGTTCTAACTCCATCGGCAAATGATATCTCCTTCCCCATGGCGATTTCAGGCCTAAATTTCGCTTGCAGACCTCATGTCACTATAAGGCCCCCTCTCCTTCACTTCATACGCAAAGTATATCTACTTGTACACGTGAATCTGTAAGTCGGGTGAATATTTGTTATGTATGTTGAATAATTCGTGTCGTTTTTCTGTTTTTGAAGTTCCGGTTCAGTTCTGTTGCCGCGATTGAAGCTCTAGATGAGCCGGTTAATGGGAAACTTTACAATTCTGCGACTTCTCAAGGAACAGGCAAGCCAAGCTCTGTATCATTGGCTTTTCTTCTTCTTTTTTTTAATATTAGCTCTTCATAGTATTGTCAGCGGTGCGATAGGTGAAGAAAATAGCACGATGCCTGAATGGAAGAAATTGAATTCTAAGGACCTTGGAATTAGGACTTCAAGAATTCCGGAGCCTACTAGGAAAGTTCTTAATGTTCTCAAGGACAGAGGTACCTATTGCTTCTCAGTCAGTTTCTTTATTGCTTGCACTGTTCTGGAGAACTAGCAGATGAGCTACAATATCTTTGTTATCATTTTCAAATCCATTACAGAATGTATTTACGATTATTTGGCTTTGCAGAGTAAGAGGTTTGGAAGTGTATTGAATTATTTATTGTTTGTAAAATGGCTTTAGTGATTCCATTGATTGTCGAAAACAATATCAGATTACTTGACCTTCCGATGCCAATGCTGTTGTTGAGTGAGACCAACAAAAGCTCATATTAGATTCTCTTGTTATATTCCAGTCCCTCTTAGCATCCTTCATTTCCTTTACTATCTTTCTAGCAGATTTGATAAATTATTTGTCTATAAGAGGCGGTCGCAGTTTCTTTGCATTGTAGTAAAAAGATCAACTTTGAGAGGCATCCAATGAATAAGAATTAGTATTGTGCTGTACCTTTCTTTGCATGTCTTTCAAGAATTCATTTTATCCACAGCTAACATCCACTCAATTTACTGGAAAACTAGAATAGCTGAAGAACATCCTTTATGGTAGTCAAAGAATCTGTGCCATTGGTAATTAAAGTGCAATTTGTGGTTGCACTGTGAAGATAATCTGCCAGCTTGGGGTGTAGAATGCCACAGAAATTATCTAGCAAGCTAATAAATAGTGCAACTACTTACTGTGCCATGAGTGATTTTATGTTCAACAGGATTGGCGCTTCCAGCATCCATAAAGACCCAGAACAATGATTTTGATAATGTAGCAACCTCTTGTTAGGTAATAACGCAAATTTCTCTAAGGAATTGGCAATTCGCTAAATTAGGATGAATTTGTATTCAACACAAACCCTTTGGTTTCATAAAGCTGGTACAGCAGTGCATTTATGCTTTGTTTGACCTAGCACAAATCTATCATCCTCGAATTGTAGATTTTTTTTTAAAAAATAAAATTTGGATGGAGAAGAGTTTGTATCATATTTTGCTGGTACAACCTTTATCATTGGAACACGTGCGCAATTATAGTCATTGAACACTATTTGACTCCTTTATTTAAGTCTAACTAAAAGAATTTGATATTATCTTCCCTTTCCTTGCAGGTTACGAAGTTTACCTTGTAGGAGGTTGTGTACGGGATCTAATCTTAAATAGAATACCAAAGGACTTTGACATACTTACTTCTGCTGAACTTGAAAAGGTTACAGCTAGTTTATAATTTTATATTATGTTGCAATGATATTGGTGTAATAGTTTTTTTCCGTCATTAAACGAAAGTTAACCTCCTTTATCCAGGTGCTACAGATTATGTTCTATGCTGCACATTGTTCAATCATCCGTTAATTTGTCTGTTGTTTTGTCACTGCTGTTCATTAGAGATTAGGGATTGAATTTAGATTGAACTTACCAAAAAGATTGAATTTAGATCGACCTTTCTAGAAAATTTATGTTTTGGCTCTTGTTCATCATTGTGAAAGAATTTTAAAATTGCATTTAGTTCAGTTTCCGTGATAGGCAATTCTGTGGGATAGAAAAACATAATCGCTGTCAATAAACAACTGAGAAAATATAATCAGAGTAGGTTTCGTTTTGTTGATGTCAGAAATATGAATGGTTTTTAATACTAAAATTAGCTACTCTTATTTATATAATTATATCACAATAGACAAATCCATTATGAAGACACGACTGTCTTTATAGTGGAGCATTACGGCAGTAGCCAGTAAGCCTTTTAAATATAGGATGGAGCAATAAGAAGTAGATTTAAAAAGTGTGAAATATGCTATAGTGTAAGTTTTGTAATAAAATAATGTAGTCAATGAAAAAACGTATCTCAATTATTTAAGCATTGATTGCACATCTACTTGGCAAGCTGTGTGGATCATATACACCAATTCTATTATAAGTGCAACATCAACTTGTTTTGTTCAACATTGTAAATTTGGACCCAAATTGCAGGTGGTTGGGATGTTTTCTTTTTGTAGCATAGTCGGCAGACGTTTTCCTATATGTCATGTTAACATTGATGGTACCATTGTGGAGGTATGTTGCTTTTAATGTTCTCTATGGAAACCAACTTTGTGTTGATAATTGATAAATCTCCTCTACTAGTGCTTATTCATTGCTCATCTTGACCTAGGCTGTGAGTCTGTCCAAATTTTATTGGACCTACTTATCTGACTTCTATGGAATTTTTAAAAACAGTTTATCTATTGTCAGGTTTCAAGTTTTAGTACCTCCAGGGAAAAGTTTACCGGGGATGTAAATCATGAGTTGGTGAGACATTTTGGCAATGATGAAAAGAATGTTGACCGATGGAGGAATTGTTTGCAGCGAGACTTTACTATTAACGGGTTGATTATATGACCTTTGCAACTTGAAGTACTCCTAAAGCACCCACTTTCTTTAGTTGCATGCCATTATATGTCCTGCATCATATCTTTTAATTACTGATTTATCTATGGTTATGAACATTCATTATGAGCCTTTTATCATCTCTTATTTTTGCAGATTGATGTTTGATCCATATTCAAAAGAGGTGTATGATTACACGAGAGGCATTGAAGATATAAGAAAAGCTAAAGTGTGCATGTCTTCCCAGTATTGTTGATTTTCCTGTACTTTTGGAGATTTATTTGGCTGCTTATATTGACGCCATATTATTTTCCTTGGATATAGGTCCGAACTGTGATTCCTGCAAGTACTTCTTTTCAAGAGGATTGTGGTATGCTACATTTTAAATTTTTTTTGCCGCCTCTTGCAAACTAATTGTTTGATATTTTATCTGTATTGAGCACTTCCAACTGCAGTTTGGCATTTCACCTTCTGCTGCTTATAGGAACATCCCTGATGATTTCAATCTTCATGTTTTTGCAGCTCGCATTCTACGTGCAGTAAGGATTGCTGCCCGTTTGGGATTTCGTTTTTCAAACAAAACAGCTTATTTTGTTAAAAGTCTCTCTCCCTCAATATTGAGACTGGATAAGGTATTCAAAGAATCTTTTGGATATTTATATTTTGTTTACTAATTCTACTTCCTGAAAAATGGTTATTCGCTGACAAGACTTCTGTACAAAATTTTAAGGCAAGGCTCTTGATGGAAGTGAATTACATGCTGGCTTATGGTTCTGCAGAAGCATCTCTGAGATTATTGTGGAGATTCAAGCTTCTTGAATTGCTTCTACCAATTCAGGTATGGATGGTTTATTAGTTACATATACTTCATATTAGTCAGAACGACAGGTTTAATGTAGATTCATCTTGCAGGCAAGATATTTTGTGCGCCAAGGCTTTGGGAGACATGACACGAGATCGAACATGCTTCTGGTAATCTGGTTTATGCCCATGCTGTATCTCTCTTTTTCTTTTCTTTTGGGGATAAATGCATTACTTCATCATCTGGCATCCAGTGCTGATATGTAAGGAAAGAAAACAAGTTGACCATAGTTTTCAGGTGTTATCAGTATTTAGAGTTATATTTTCTACAAAGTGTTGGAAGTTCTACATTATCTAATTGATTTATTTCTCTGAATTTTTTTATCTGCAGGCTGTGTTTTCGAATTTGGATAAGCTTCTGGGACCTGACAGGCCATGCCACAGTAGTCTATGGTGAAGTCTTACTTATTACTTGTTTTAGTTTGTCATTCTTTAGAGTGGTTGATCGTCAATTAACTGCATTGTTCTACCCCTGTATACCTTCTTACTCAAAAGCATAACTGTAGTTGAACATTGACTTACCACAAATAGATTCCCCTGGGAATTTAAGAATCACCTGATGTGCGGCTCATTTCGCTACTCTTTGGTGAATGGCAGAGAGATTTCAAATAGAATAGCTTATATGTAAAAGTCGTGGGGTACTCTTTTGATGAAGATGCACAATGCTTACAGTTTCCAGCACTAGATTCTAGATTTCATTGACTCTGTGAAATACTATGTTAATTTCTTGCGTGCTTAATATTGTTTTGTTATGTGTATGTCTTTTTTATAGTTATTTGTGAGTTTGTGGTAATACCTTATATGGTAGTTATGGAATGGAGGAATTAATGCAGATAAAGAGTACTTCTCTTGAGAGAAATTATGCAATCCAACTGGACGCCCAGCTTGCCTGCTCGGCTGTTCCTCTTGTATATGTGTTCAAAACACGTCTTAACTCGTATATATTTAAATGTGTTTGAAGCCTGATGATATTATCACAACTAGAACCTGGCAGTGAAAAGGTTCCCCAAATTTTGTTGAGCCTCTGGAGGCTATCCAGAATTGCTGAATATATGAGCCGATTGGCCCAACATAACTTTTTTTTTTGCCATTTAACTAGATTACTTGGCCATTTCTTCCCTGAAATAAATCAAATATAAATTTCCCTAGTTTGATTCTGGGATTTTGTTCATTTTATGGTTTTGATACTATTTAGGAATTCTTGTGATCATATTGTCCCTGCTTAGATTTAGGATGCATCCTGAATTCTTGATATTGTTCTTGTGTAGGTTTAGGATGCATCCTGTCTTGTGTTAATAAAAATAGAATATATGTGCGTAGTATGCTAATTGGACCAACCAAGCAAAACTCATCAAATTGTATTCTTACAGGGTTGGTATTTTAGCATTCCATGAGGCTCTGTCTGAACATCCCAGGGATACTTCAGTGATTGCTGCATTTAGCCTTGCTGTCCACAATGGTGGGGATATGTCAGAAGCAGTAGACATAACAAAAAGAATCACCAGGCCACATGATATCAGTTTTCCTGAACTATCAGAACCCCAGAATCTGGACTCGCAAGAACTTATAAACGAGGTTATGCATCTTGCAGATTCTGTCAAGGATGCGCTGACTAAGATGACATATAGATGTTACAACCTTCGAGCACAAAATTCAGATCCGGTGAGTACTTTTGTTTCTTTCCCTTTCTTTCCTCTCTTGTGGTTATTCGACATGTGATGCGCATACCCACAAAATTTCCACTCCCATTATAATATAACTGGACTAAAACTCCAGTAGTGATAGCAAACAACTGTATTTCCTTATCTTTTAATCGATCAGTAAGAAGATTTTTGAGGACATTTCCTTTTAACATGTCTAGACACCCTCTTTATTCTTTATGTTTTGATGATGGCTGCAAATAAATGATTTCTATAAATAAATGATAGTTCCCTCTTTGTTCTTTATGTTTAGACTAGAGAATACTCATTTATAATGATGTAGTTTGCCTTCTTACATGAGCATAGCTGATCCCTGCAAGTTCTGAAGCGCAGGCATTTATCTCCCCGCCATTATCTTCAAAAGCTTGCAGAATTTTTGACTGCGTTCGAGATGGTGTAGGAAAGGGATTTGTGTCAAAGCAAGGCAGCGAGATCAACTATCGCTTGTTAGCTTGGGGAAGCCTTGAGGAGGTCCGCCGTGTTTTTGCAAGAACTGTGTTTGACACCGTGTACCCTCTACGACTAACACAAACTAGGACGACATAGTTCAATATGCGGTAATTGATTGCAGGCAAGGCACAGCCAGAATTATGATTTTTCACAGAAAGAAGCGATTTTTCGGCAGATTGCGTCAGTTGTGCATGGACGGTGCGAATGAAATTACTAATGTTTTTTCATGCTCACAAAGTAAGACCGGGAAGCTCTATTTTCTTTCATCCTACATCAATTATTTTAGTGATTACAGACATTTGAATTCTTGATGTTGAGTAACTATTATACTACAACCACTCGGCGATAGCTTAGTAGGTTATATCTCTGGACTTGGGGAGTAGGCGTCCTAATCCATCTTTTGAGTCCCTATTCATGAGTTTCGGTTTAGTCTTACATGTTGCCATTTGGTTGGGATTGTTATGATCTCTGAAGATCCAAGTTTACACTCACTCAATTGTCCGATGGTGTTCATTTGTTACCAAAAAAACAACAATTATACTACTCCATCCGAAATTCTTCAAGTAAAGCAAATATTTACTTAATTTACACTCATGAGGCATGGGAATCACTCTATTTAGAAACTATAATTCTTGTCACTTCATATAAGTTCAATGTAATCAGGAAGGCATGATGGTCATTTTGTATGCATGGATGTTTCAATTTAAATAGATAAATCAGCTAATGCAACAAGAGGTTGGATAGAACAATTCATTTGTTTCATTGGGATCATTAAACAAACACAAGGTTTATGTCAGGGATAACTTCCTCTCACTGCATAGTCTGAAATAGGAGAGGATAAAAAATCGAGACTGTCCTCCCAAAAAATCATGTAGAGTGACGAGAAGAATGATGGAAATAGCAAATGAGCTCAAAACAGTACAATGCATTGTCCCTAGAGAGCAAGCATCAGTTAGCCTACCAGGGACGTAGCTAGGATTTATCATGAGAGGGGGCACCACGGGGGTTCGGGGGCAACACTTCCAAAAATTTTTTGGACTATTTATATGTCGTTTGTTAACATCCAATCCAATAAATATAGCTTGATTTGCAATACTATAGTCACTATAATTGAATTATATACATTATTTATATTACTCTGTTTATTTACAGGGGAAGGAAATGGGGGAGGCTCAAACTCGAGACCCCTATGAGGTACCACACACATGAGTAACATCTGAGCTATTCATGGTTCTCACATTATTTATATTACTAAAAATTGATAGATAACAAGTAAAATATAAAAAATCACAATCATGAATTTTAATGAATGATCATGAAATAATAGAGTAATTAACTATAATAAGCTTTCTTTTTGTTATTGATTTTGTGGTCAATAATTTTCGTTTCATGATGCGTAATAGATGAATAAAATACTATAAAGAGCTGAAATTGAAAGAAATAAACAGAAACGGATTTAATATTTTAAAAAATAAAAGGGCAAAAACAAAAGACAAGAAAAACAACAAATGAATGCTTAGTTTTTGGCCAAAATAATAAAAATTAGAGGAGCATGTTGCCCATGAGAATGGACCCTTGGGTGGCAAGGTGAACAAACAATGGCGACAACCATCAAGCCAGCCATCTCTTTGAGTGCATATTGTATAACAATATGTATATCTAGTAGTTTTTTTGCAAAAATCCAGGGGGCACTTGCCCTCCTTGGGCCACGTGGCTCCGTCCATGTAGCCTGCAGTTATTATTCTATCAAAAGAGTTGGAGTTTGCAGAGGAGTAATGTCCTGTTCATATTCGCCCATTTCTAGGCTTATGCCTTCGCAACAGCAAGAGCCGGAGTGACACCACCGGTGGTTGGCCTGTGATAGACAACCTCAGATTATTTCAAGTTGAATACACGAACATAACAATATGAAGAGGAAAAGAATTATTCAAAGGAAAGATGAACACAAACAAAGATGAGAACTTACAGCCCAACAAACACTTTGAAGGAGTCATAGATACCCCATTGGGCTCCAGTAAGGGTTCCAATCATAACAATACGAAGAGGAAGACCACGGGTAAAAAGACCCAACAATCCAAGCTTCTTCACAGCCTGCAACAAGCAATGCCAAAGAAAATAATGGAGATCAAATCCTAGGAACAGGAATACATACATCCATACATATATGTATATACAGTGCAGAAGAATACGTAATAAACACTCACATCACCAACAGTTGCCCCCTTGGCATTGTTGAGGAAAGACACAAGATTATCAGCAGGGTGTGAGACAATAGCACACAGAACTCCAGCAACATATCCACTTGCAAAACTCACTCCAAGCTGCAGACTCTTATTGCACTGATCTTTTGGGGTTGGGATAGCATACTTGTATACATTCTCCACAATAGTCTCAAAAGATGCAAACTTCATCATTGTGTCTGCAGAATACCCATTTACATTAACAAAAACAGTCTTAATGGAAAACGGAACACTTCCTGAATGTAAATTGTAACATAAGCATTAACACCACAAATGGATTAATGGGCACAAGACAACTATTGTCAATAATATCCTTCGTCGCTCTGTTATTATGCATCAAAGACAACACCACACTGGAAACAAAATTTCCTTTAACAGCAGATATCCTGTCAAAAAAAATCTCATGGAGAAGTTTGAAACTAATGCTATAACTCGAGAAATTTTTACTAGCCACACAAACAATGATAGAAAAGAGAGATTCCCAACTTCAAAATCCCAGCAACAAAATGAAGAGAGATGTAAATTAAAATCTATAAAAAGTTGGGACTCTGACAAGCCATGCTCTGATAAGAAGACATTGTCTAATACAACTTCTGCAATTCTACTAGTTCATTGATAAAACCATTTTAACCCGTCCAAAAAATGCAAAGAGCAAAAGACCATATCCGTGGGTTGAAAATTAAATATTGGTAGCATTGCTGGTAACAACACATAAAAATGAAGCATTTAAAAAGAAACAATGTACGTATAACTGAAGCTGTTTTGCCTTACATGGAATTTGACGGCCCCAAAGAGGAACAAGCCCCTTATACAACCTGCAAACAATTTATAATTTGTAAGATATGTACCAAATCCAACAATTTAGAATAAGTTAAAGTATTACTATGAGTTTCTTACCCAAGAGCACCACCTTCAGACTTGACAAACTTAGGCAAGCCATCCCTCAAACCGCGGGCAAAACCAGGCTGAGTTTGGACACGAACCTTGACTGCCTCCATCGGACAAAGGGCAATATCAGCAATCAGTTCAGCAGATGCTGAACCCGCAAGATAAATCAGTGTCTTGTACTTGGCAGCATACTCCGGCCCAGCAATGTCTGAGTAGTACTTCTTGAAGAACTCATAGAATCCCAATTTACAGGCACCCTGAGCACTGTAACCAAGCAATGTGGGCACCCAACCCCTAAAGAAGCCTTTAACTCCCTGCTCCTTGAGCAAAACTCCAAATCCTGATGTGATGCTCTTGTACTTTGCTGGGTCAATCTAAAGGTTTTGACAGGTAAAACATTTTCCAATGAGAGAAGTTAGTGGTTTTATTGCTAGCAATACTAACACATTCATATGAGAATCAAGTATCAATATCACTCTTTGCTCAGTATAATGAGAATGTTAAATTAATTATTTAAAATTTCTGTTTCTCTTAGTTCATCCATACCACAAACTTTGGCCAGGCTTTGGAAGCTAAAGCAGACAAATTAACCAGAGATTTGAGTCAACAGCTAAAAGAATTGCATCCGAATTTACTTAGACAAATTCAAAAGCACAAGTCATCGCCTTCTCTATAATCCCCTTACAAACAAAGGGGAAAAAAAGAAAAAGAATGAATCAAAGTATCAAACAAAAGATTCTCAAACTTCCAGTTCCAGGTAAACATATCACTAATAAAACAAAACTTGCAAAACAAAACAATATGAAAGAGGAGTTATATCATTGAATTTCCGAATTCCATTTCGAATCTCAAATCAACAACAGTCAATAATATTCGAAAGTTATAACATCCTAACACAATTTTCGGTACTCGAAATAAACCGATCGACAGGAAATGGTTGAAACCGAAACAAATCAGTGACCTTAGATCCTGTTATAATAAAGGGTATATTTGTAATTAACTATGGCATGCTCATGTGGTTAATTCTAATTGGTTGTAATTAGTTGAGTCGGCAACTAAGTCAATTTAACTGATCATATATAAGGATCAATTTCTTATTGAATGATCAATTTGTTATTGAATTTGTTACCAAGCTACCAGAGACAAAACGAAGATGGAAGATCAAGAGAATATACCTGCATATTACACTTGACGAGATCGAGAGGGGTGAGGGCCGTGTGAGTGATGCCACAGCTCAAGATCCCTCCGACAGTACACGCGGCATAGTAACTAGGAGAGTACATCTCGATTTTCTCATTTGGTGCCGGAATAACGAAGTTACCGGCCGCACCAACACCACCGCCCCTTGACGGCAATGACAAAAACGGCGGTTGATGTGATCCATGACTCGCATTCGCAAAGGATTCCAAACCGGAGATTCTCTTCGATCCGGACGTAGACGAATAGAGGAAGCTCGGGATGAGCGATTGGCGAGCGTTCTCTGGAAAAGCCATCAGAGAGAATAGGAGATTCCCGGGGTTACGGTTCAGTTGCAGTTTTGTTTGTGTAATCTTTTTGTTCTTTAGTTCTCTCCCCGACGAGAGGAGATAGAGGAAAATGGAAAGTTTGTGGACGATCCGGGAAGTGTTTGGAAAATAAATATCTGCGTTTTATAAACGCGGTTTTTCTTGTTTATACGACTTTGTTGTTTGAATATTCTGCCCTAATTTGCCACTTCCCATTTTTTCGCGGAAAATGATGTAAATTCTAGATTCTCAAAAGTATCTTAGTAATGTCTGACATTTATTTATTGGGTGTGGTGAGTGTCACACATTATTAAAACACTTTTGTAATGAATGTTGTTAAGATATATAACAATGTTGGTCCGTGATATTTTTATTTTTTTTTGCCTTTTCTCGCCATTTTCTTAAGCATCCGTGTAATTTTTTTACCGAAGACGATAATATACAAACAAAACTCACGCGTGACCACTTATATATTATTTTTAGTGAGAATTGAAATCCGAAACTCCCAAATCAATAATAAATTTATATTGCCTTTGTAATTTGTAAGAGCTTATAAGGTTTTGGTACATCGTAATCCCCAAAATACGTGGCATTGCCATTCTACTATTTAAGGAAGGATTTGTCCAAAGACGTGAAGGTTGAGAACATAAATTCAAGGTCAGCATGGACGTAAGATTGTATATTCCACGAATATGCAATTGAAACATCTTCACTTTTGACCAATTATGGTATCTCATTGGTCATGGAAGAGGTCAAAGACCACAAACAATCTGACTTTTCTTGAGTTACATTTTTACTTTTCAAATGGAAAGTCTCTCTTCAACTTCGCTTTTGAATTTAACGGATTAATTAGTCGGTTATCGATAATTATTTTAATTATTGGTAGATTATTTCAATTGATTTTTTTAAGGAAATATTTAATTTTTTTTGAAAATAATGACTAATGAATCTGTTTTTTGACCTATTCAATTTTTAAGGCTTTTTTAACAACCCTGTATCATACAATATGGCATGGCGGCTGACAGAGCTGGGCCCACAAGGTCCACTTTATGTGAGGCCCACGTATAACGAATCCCTATCCAATCCGAAGATAGGCCTTGATACACAGAGTTTAATGTCCACCGCAGATTCCCAGCAATAACACCATTTTCTTCGTGGAAGCTCCTCTCTTTCTTCGATTCTTCTCTGTGTGTACAGTTTTACTTTGACTTCTTCACCTGGGCTTCTATGGCGTCAATTTCAGCTACTTGTCTCCGGCTCCAAGCTCCACTGAAGGTGCAGTTTCACAAGAGTGGTCAGGTTATTACTTTCCTTTTAATTTTTTTTTTCTTGTTTATGTAATCTCATTTCAACAATTTGAGTCCTAACGTTCTCACGGATGGCTCCAACCTTCTGCATTGCAATTAGAAGATCGTATGAAATCTTGCCTGAATTCTGAATTTGATAATACATGCGAACATGTGGCCTTCCTAGCTGCAGATTCCTAGAAAGAGTCTATCTATGTATTATGTAGGGGCGAGTTTTGCGTGAATAATGCATGTTCTCGACCCTATTCAACGTAGAATCCTTGTGCACGAGAGTTGTTTACCGTGAAACTAAGGTCTAGCCAATACAAAACAAGAAAAATAAGCTAGTTGAGAATTTAGAACTTATAAGGTCATTGTATGTTTTTGGGTTGGGTTGGGTTAATTACAATATGTTCAGCGAAAAATAGAGAGGTGTTTTCATTTCACTCACCTAAAGATGTTCGTTTACAATTCACACATGCAAAGATTCAAACGTTTACAATTTCCTCACTCCGTCAATGGAACCGTTAGTCAATTGACGGTTAACGTTAACCTAGCTGTTAAATGTATATATGGACTATTAATTGTTGACGTGACACTTCTTTGCAAAGAAATTTTAAAAACTGATGTGGAATAAAGAAGAAAAAAAAAGAATAAACAACTCACAAGTATCCCAATAAAGTAGGACCTCTATCAATGTTTACAATTTGAAATAGAGACTAGTTTCGTATTTTATTCAACAATTCTTGATTTCCATGTGGTACAATCAACAAACAGAAATTTGCGTTCAGAACAAAAACATCGACACAAGTTGAACCCACGAATATGCCAATAATCTAGTCTATGTCAATAAAAGACTCTGAAACATGTAAATAAAACGAATAAACAACTTTTTATGGGATCACATGTCGACCATTAACACAACACAACCAGTTCGATTGAAAATCACATATCGATAAACAAACTCACCCGACATCAATAGGTTGGTCTTGAGGACATGACATCTCCAAGTATTGAATCACAAAGTCTGAACAACAAATTTGGATGGGTCGAGCAAAATCAAAGGATAAAACAGGCTAGTGAGATTTGGTTATCAATTTGGTGTAGCAGTGCCTAGTGAAAGGGATAATGAAGGCTAGAGTAATCGCAAATGTCGTCTTCCTCTTTTAGACGTTTTTTTTAGGGTTTTAGATTTTATAATATAATAAAATATTTTAATGTAAATAATATCAAATACGTATATAATTTAAAAAGAAGTGTCATGTTAGCAAATAATAGTCCATATATACATTTAACAGCCAGGTCAGCGTTTAACGGTTCCGTTGACGAAGTGAGAAAATCGTAAACGTTTGAATCTTTGTATGAGTGAATTGTAAGTGAACATCTTTGGGTGATTGAAATGAAAACACTCCTATCTTTCGTTGAGCATATTGTAATTAACCCTTTTTGGGTTTTATTTTTCAACAATTTAGTGTGCTTGTCAATTGTCAAGAAACTACACAAGGAAACGCTTGCTTGCTGCATCCCAAGTCCTTGATGTTTGTCAATTATTAGGGCTTTGTTTGATTCTCAAGGGGAATGGGAAATTGGGAATAGTCATGTTTGGTTTTACAAGACGAAATAGGTATACCAATGGGGATTCCATCTTCTCAATATATATTTAGAATGGCTATAGAATCTATTTATGCAAATAATTATCGCTGACAATGAGTTTTTTTTAGTTGTTTATTGAGATACATTTCGAGAATTGTATACTCTGCAATTTTACCTTACTTTCTTCGGTATTCTTAGGAATCAACGAGTTTGTAGAAGACCATTGAATTTCCTTTTCGCTTATATCCATTACACACTGCATCAAATATATCTTCGCTTGTTTTCATAAAAGTTGAATCCGCAAATATACAATCCTTAGGCAATATCAATCCCAAATTGACTCTAAACGATACAAGATTGCATGTAAAAGAATGTATAATTATATTTATATAATTAGCACATCAATAAGCAATGTGTTCTGAGTTACTTGAGACTCGGACATACACATTGTGGTTGGTTGCTTCTCTTTTGTGGTCTACGATCTGGATCCAGGAAGAACAAATACTAGAGGACTCAAAATGAGAATTGCTCATTTGGTTATTGCTTGTGTAGGTAGCTGGTAGAATTGCTCCTTTGAATTGGGTATCCGTACGTCCCTCTTCAAGGACTGTCCGATTCCAGGTCTCTTGCGCGGTAATAACTTCGTCTCCCCTAATAATTTATATCGATTACAAGCCATGGTTGTGGTGTTATAGTTGTTGAATTGGGATGTAATGACAGGCAAGGCCAGAGACAGTGCAAAAAGTTTGTGAAATTGTGAGGAAGCAACTAGCTTTGCCTCCTGAGTCCGAGCTCACTCCTGAGTCCAAGTTCTCTGCACTCGGCGCTGATTCACTCGACACGGTAGAGATAGTCATGGGGTTGGAGGAAGAATTTGACATTAGTGTGGAAGAGGAGAACTCTCAGAACATTACAACAGTCCAAGAAGCCGCGGACTTGATTGATAAACTTGTTCAGAAGAAAGATGTGGCTTAGGAAGTGTGGCAGGGAAGTGAAGAGTTTTGAGTCTGGATCATGAATTAGGGGGATTTTTGGCTCTGGCTTGTTTTCTAGATTTTCAGTTTGTTGAGGAGAAATGAATCCATTTCTAAGGTTTTGGCATCTGAATTTCTATTTCTCTTGGATTACTTCAATTTTGAATCGTAAGATTTTGGCAGCTACTTAAAATCTATGTTCTGGCTTTGTACCGTTCGGTCGATTACTAGGTTCTGCATACTCCCCGATCAAACAATAGCATTGCGGATACTTTGGCTTCCACAGGATGTATTTCTGATTCGATGTTTATTTTCGTTGAGACGGTCCCATCATCCATTTACTCTATTTACATGTTCGAATGTACTCCTTTTGATTAATTTTAAAAAAAAATTATAAGTTGAACTCATGAAAATAGTTAGAATTCAAATTTAATTAAGCTACATTTTCATTACTATCAAAATTTGTTGATGATTTCTTTCCTTATTTATTCTGGTTCTTCTAATTTTAAAATTAGAATAACATGATTGAAATGTAATTTTTGATATTATAAGAAGACACTACACCCAGATTACAATAATTATCTTAAATTATTGTATTTATTAAATTAATTTCACTTTCTATTAATATCCTTTTACAATTTTTTATGAATATTCAAAATTAATATCAAACTCTATTATTGCGATACAATTTTGTGAGTGTTTTGATATGTGTAGGCTTTTGAGTGTTAATTGTTTTACACGTCTCCTAAACAAACTAAAAGATAATTAAGTAAATACGAAAAGTTTAATTCATGAAAGTAACTAAAATATATTTTTAGTATTCAAAATTTACTAGTCATTTAAATTTATAATTCATGTAAAGAGACTAAAAATGACACAAGACGAACGCCACAATAATGAGTTTATTGTTTTTTTTGTTAGATTTGATGAATAAATTCAGGATTGATTCGAAGTTTGTGGAGGTGAGACCTGTTGTTGGTTTATTGTTTCAGGAGTTGCCCTCCGAACGGGGGTTTAGCAGTTCATACTTCATACAACTCGGGTACATAAAGTGGCAGAGGGTTCTTATTGGACGTTTTGAATCAAGGGAGGTTGAAGAACTATCAGACAATTGATAAGGGTGTTCGGATAGCTGCACTGAAAATCAAGTTTGGAAGTTGTTACTTTCTGGATAGCTTAAGTGGATGTCTGGATGGCTGATAGGTGATAGGTATGATAATACCTATTGTTTTTGGTAGAAATATCCCCTCTTAAGCTTTCTTTTGATAAATAATGAGTGTATTTATGTGTTGATTTGTATTTTGATAGGTTGATTGCGGTTTGGATGAAAAGCGACGGAAAAAGGGCTGAATTGAAGAAAATGTCCACCGACCTTCGTGTGTTCAAATAGTCATAAATTTCTGTCACGTTATTGGAATTGAGCGCAACAAAAGGCATTGGAAAGTAGACATCTCAAGCTTTCCGTAGAATCTAAAATCATGCAAATCGGAGGTCATATGGAGAAGTTATGGTCATTTGAATAATGTGCCTAGGGGTAACGCGCCTAGGCGCGCGCCTAGGCGCAAAAAATTGTGCACGCCCAGGATCACTTCTGCACGCCCAGTCCAGAGAGTTGGACTTGAATTTTAAGTTGTGCACGCCTAGGATCACGCCTAGGCGTGTGCCTAGGCGTGGTGCGCCTAGGCGTGAAAACAACGCGCCTAGGCGTGAAAAACAATTTTCTGAGGTGTTTTAAGTCGCGATTTGTCCGAGCTACGGGACTTTTTAACCAAAAACAGATTTCTGGAGAGCGAAAACAGAGGGGGAAGGTGATTCTTGGAGCTAGGAGGAGAGATTCTTCAACTCCACTTGGATCTACTCAACTCATTGGATTTATTCATGCCTTTCTCATCTATTCTCTTGTGTTTTTCTCTCATTATGTGTAACTAAACCTCTTGTGCCAAGGCTAGGATGAAGCCTTGGGTTTGATGACTTCGTTTATGACTTGATTTACATACATATGAGTTGATTTGGGTATAAATCTTGTGTTTCTATGTTTGATTGTAATTTATTCATGCTTGTGGTGTTTGGCCAACACTTTAGGTTTTTGGATGAAATTGTTTGGAGAATTTGCTTAGACAATAATATGTCAAGTAGATTATACTTCTTGAAACACTTGATTATGAATGTGTCTCCCTTTAATTAGGTGACAATTTGTATGAATCCTAATCTCCATAGAACTCCATGAATTCCTATGCATGTTTAGACCAATAAGATGGCTAGAATGTATTTAGGAATATCCGACCTAGACCAATAAGATGGCTAGTAATCGATTGTAGGGAGATTTGGCTTAAGTGCGCTAAAACCGACTTAGGTACGGATTCGTTATGCCCGAATTAGCAAATATGTGTATGAATTTGTATCATTGCAAGTCATTTCCCAAGGGGGATTCCAAAGCCTTGGTGTTCATCTCATTTGCATTAGTTGCATCCCTATTCTAAGAAAATACCAAAAATACTTTGCTCTTTACTTGTCTTAGTTTAATTACCAACCCAAACAATCTTGAGTTGATCTTTACTTTGTTTGCATTGTACATACATACATACAAGTATACATTTGGATTAGACATAACTCCATCCCTGTGGATTCGACCCTTGCTTATCATTGTGCTGTAGTCGCCGACTAGTACACTTGCTAGTAAGGTTAATTTAGACCCAACAATAGGCCGTACTAATTTTCTATAAATATTATCGTTGTTTTCTAGGGTTGTAATCTAATTTCCTATTATTTTGTTTCTCTAGGAGATGGTCGAGAAAGAGCAAAGAACAGAACTTTATGGTAATCTCTTGGAGTTCAATTATGTTTAAAGTAAGAAAGAATTGAGTGTGTATTTATAACAATTTGTTATATAATAATTTTTTTCTTGATTATCTTTTTACAATGTACGTGATTTTTCTTCCAATCTTGAAAATTTTCCATGTATCTAGGACAAATTTCACAACATTTTTAATGGACCTAACGCCTTCACGCCCCTAACCAAAAACAATTTCTAGTAGGGAAAAACTGTTGGACTTGCATTTATCGTGGTGATAATTCGGACAAATTTATTACGGGGGCCGCCAGACCCAAGTCGCGGTGTAGCTGCGGAACATTGGATTCCATTTCTTGCCAACACGGTTGACACGTCAGCGCTCTCGCCGCATCCAATATAGGGCCCCTGAATGTCTCCGTCATCATCTGTCCCGCGGAGTCCGCTTCAGCCTTCTGCCAACGTTGTCGTTTAACGCCTCACCCGTTTTCAACCCGCACAATCTACCTCTTCACCAAAAGACTATCCTCCATACGTCTCTCCGGGCTTCAAATTTTCTCGAGAAAATCTAGCTCCCCCAGAAATCCTCGCTGCACTAATAGACTCCTACACACACATATAACTGTATAAATTAATGGATCGGCGGCGGACGGGAAGTCCGGTGTATTCGAGGCAGTGGAGCGGGGGATCGAGCAGTACGGGTTCGTCTTCGCCGGCGATGTCGCCTGCACATCCGAGTTCACGTCTGGGACCGGCGACAAATGCCTTCTCTACTGTGAAGCGCACGCAGAACGTGGCAGCAAAGGCTGCCGCACAGCGCCTGGCTCAGGTCATGGCGTCGCAGGCCTCCACTGACGATGACGAGGAAGACGATCTAACGTTCCGATTCAGTGTCCCCACACCTCCTGCTCCCTCTATTCATTCCAGTACTGTTAGGAATGGTAGCAGTAATATTACCACACCTACGATTTCGCTCACTCGGCCAAATAGATCTCCCTCTCCCGCGGTAATTGACTTGCATCTGATGCTCCGTACTATCCCTTGTCTGATTCTTCTTGAGCGAATCGTTGTCAATATATCTTCGAATTCTCTTTCTACCATGCTCTTTGGCTGATTTATTTTTTCGAATCTGTCAATTGGTTTGTATATATTTGAATTTGACGGTGATGTTTGATCTGATTATGGCTTATTTGAATTTTGGTATTTTAATTAGTTAGGTCGGAACTTTGTAGAGCATGCTCCTTCAGTTCGCTCCACATCGGCTGGAAGGTCGTCCATGTCTGTTCGGTCCACGAATTTGGTGCCACCCAGCAAATCTTCAATTAAAACTCAAGTTTCTTTACCGCCCATTGAACCTCCTAGTCATATGAATAGACATAAGAGGTAAGTAAAACTTTTAATGATTGTTTTCTCCCAACATTTTGAGTCTAGACCATGAGTTGCTTAATTGGACTTTGTTTATACTCCTACATGGTGGACATGGATGTTTATAATTATCTAAAACTGGTTTTAATTGTATATCATTAAGCTGTGAAATGTTGTTTGTAATACTTTATGAATTCTGTGGAAACACTGAAGTTTCATGTGTCAGACAAATGGTTGATGTAATTTCTCAATTTTGACGTGTTAGTTTTTTTTATAGATAGCAGTGGATGCGGCTTTTGATCATCTTTCATAACTTAACTTCATACCATTGTGCCTTACAATTCTTCATGACCATCGTTTTGCAGGGGCTTATGTTGTTTGAAAACATCTTGATCTCTTTTCTACTTTTTTTTTTCCTCTTTATAAGCCTTAGCTTTATGAGGTTGAGAATGAGTTATAGGATTTTGTATAGCCTTCCGAAGTTGCAGGTTCCATTTCCTGCGTGCTGATTTCATGTTTTTATGTCAATTTAATTGCTTGTATTTTCTGATTTCTTATAGTTGATAATGAATGCAGACCTCCATATATTTTTACAATGTGATTTTGATAAACTTTATTTTGTATTGCTGGGGTATATTAGTGTTATTCATTCAACTGCTTTGATTTTATTGCCGGCAATGATGCAGGTTTACATCAGATGTGGGGCAACATAGCTCAAAGGACACAGGAGACCAGCGTGAAGCATCTGCACTTCGTGACGAAGTACGTCATTCTCACCCAAAGTTGATAACAATACACTTGGCAATCACAGACATATGATAGCTGAAGATGCATAGTATCTCACCAATTTTAAACTTTTATTGGAAAACTCCCCCTTTTAATTCTTAATGTGGTTGGTTTTATGCTACATGTGCTACATTGCAGCTTGATATGCTACAGGAAGAGAACGAAAATATAATTGACAAGGTGCACTTTTTCCTGCCCAAATTCTCTACTTGTTTCTGTGCCTAATTGCATGTGATGAATAATATTTACATGAGTGTTCTGTCCAGCTTCGCCATGCAGAAGAAAGACGCCAGGAAGCGGAGGCCAGAGCTAGGGAGCTTGAGAAACAGGTCTATTACAGCTCTTTGACATTCTTTTTTAGTTATGCTAGATTCTGTATAAAGTAGGGCTAAACTTTTTAAACATATTGCCTTAAGTTAACTTGTGGGAGGCAAGATTTCATTCCTTAATTGATTGGAGAGAGCGTATTTCTTACAGCAACTTGCTTCTCGTGTTGAAAATTGGTCCCCTGAGGTATATTATAGGAAGTTTTTTCTTTATGTTATGGAATAAGTTCACTATGTCAGTGCTTCTGTTGAATGTGCCTTGCAGTAGTTGAATATAAGAATTGAATGGTGAAAGTGAGTAAAGTTGTGGAGGGCTTGTCGATGTATTTGAGATTTTACATTTTTAGGCTTAATGGAACTGATTCGCAGAATATCTTCCCAATTTCTGTACATGGTTCTTATCTCTTTGACATTACAAAAAGCTGCTTATTTCAACTTCACTACTGTGTTCACAGGTTGCTGCTCTTGGAGAAGGTGTATCCTTAGAGGCTAAATTGATAAGCAGGTTAGGCTTCACTACTTTGTGGCCCTTTGATGTTTTTGTTTGATAGTCTATTATTCTTGCTATAATTCTCTTTATCTGTTTATCATTTATATGCAGGAAGGAAGCTGCATTGCGTCAGAGGGAGGTAAGTTAGGAGCCTTATTAGACATAACTTTTGTGAGTTGTGTATCTTTATGATGTACATTTAACATGCTTTTGGGACATGAACTTGAGATTAGGCCATTAGTTAAACTTTGCATCAGCATTCAGACATTTTCCTGGCCTCTGCTTGTTGTATCAATTATACTTTGTTTCAGTGTTTTTTCTCTCTCTCGCTGACACATGCATCTATTTTCTTCTGTTTTGGGTTTTTACGGTTTTGTCATTTTTTTTCAATAGGCTGCACTTAGAGCTGCCCAACAGTCAAATGATGGGAGACAAGAGGAAATTTCCGCTCTTCATTCTGAACTTGAGGTTAATTATGGTGCTAGTTGTGTTTCAGATATTAATTTTTCGGGTGAATGCCATAATATTTTACCTCGCCCTGTTTGGATCAGAACTGGAAAGAAGAGGCGGCTACAGCTTTGGAACATCTCCAAGAAGCAGAATCTGAAACAAAATCCCTTCGCACAATGACACAGAGAATGATTCTGACTAAGGAAGAAATGGTTTGTCCAACACTATATTAAGCTTAGATTTACCAGTAGCTGCCTAAATATTAATAATGTATGGCATCTATGATTTACAGGAGGAAGTTGTCCTGAAGAGATGTTGGCTTGCTCGGTACTGGGGTTTAGCTGTACAACATGGTATAGATCTGTTTTAGTATTTTTCTGCTTATGAAAGAAAGCTAGTTTACATGCTTTTAATTGTCCCGAATTTTCTTGAGGCATACCTGGAAAACTTGTGCTTGATTGTAAATCTTCCTTTTGTATGGTTGCACACCTATGTGCTTGTTTGTCTCTCAGCAAGAGAGTATACTCCATACGTCTTATTTTTGTCAGTAATCACTGATCTATTTATTGGTATCATTTTGTTGCATATATGCTTGATTGGCGAACCCTTGGACTAGTGGTAAAGTTGCTTTACCATGACTTAGAGAGTGTCATGGGATCAATTCTTGGAAACATCCTTCCACTTTGTGGGCACAAGGCTGTGTTCATCTTGCCCTTTCCTCATTCTGCTTCTACTGCGGGAGCTTTGTGCACAGGCCTTTTTTGTCTGTTATTTTCCTGCTTGAATGCATACACATCTGTTTTTGTTTGGTCTTTGGTTTTGGTTTATTTTCTCATTATTTTGAATCATTCTTTATTTATCTGTTGCTGGGGGATTACTCCTTTTTGATTGGTGGATAAATATTGCACCTGAATTTCTTATTCTTGTGTTTGCTCTTGGGCTTCATAGGCATTTGTGCAGATACAGCTATCTCAAAGCATGAACATTGGTCTGCTCTAGCTCCTCTTCCCTTTGAAGTTGTCATCTCTGCAGGGCAAAAGGCTAAAGAGGAGTCATGGGATAGAGGTTAGTTGATTTAACAATGTTACCGCATTTGAATTTTATTTTATTTCTGTTGATCTTTCGGTCCTTGTATTTTTAAGTTGGAAACGATATCATATGATGGATCAGGTGGTGGTGACCGAGATAGAAGTAAACTTGCCCGAGATTTGAATGATCTAAGTGGAGAAGGAAATATTGAGAGCATGCTCTCCGTTGAAATGGGCCTGAGAGAATTAGCATCGTTAAAGGTTCCCATTTATTTCAAACTCCAACTCGTGGTTCCTAGTTTTTTTTTTTTTCATGAGTTATATTTGTTAAAAACTATGTAAGGTACATTCCAACCAGCATACTTCCTCCAACTCCAACCCAGAAAGAATTCTTTTTTGGACAGCCACAGAGGTGTCAAATGCTTAATAACTGCTTTGACACAAGGTTCTGTATTTTTCTTCTTGAAATGCCCCTATCCTTTTCCTACAGGTTAATGTTGGGTCTGAATGATCAGGCAATGAGTGTGCAGTAGTATTATACAAGGTTAATATTTAAATGGATGTAGTATTATACAAAAAAAAATGGATGTAGTAGACATAAGTTCTTGATACCATTTAATAATAAGTTAACATTATGGATTCGTACATAATTTGTGCACGGAGTTAGTTTCTTTATTCGAACAGTGGACATTATAAGAGGTGCTTAAGTTGTGTTGACGATATAAAGCCTCTTTAAGAATACATATTCAAAGGATAGCGCATACCATGTGTACCTCTTTAAATACATATTGTGTACCTCTTACATGCCTGCAAAGTTGTGCCCTCAGTTTTGACTATGTCAAGAGTGTCTTTCAGATTTTCTCATTTCTTAAATCACCGCCTTACAAGATATTTTTTTCTTCAATTGCTGCCTTTTTTAGGTTGAGGATGCTGTGGTGCTTGCATTGGCTCAACACAGACGACCGAGTATGGTTCGACAATCCTTTTTAGGTACATTTTCACATCATCCACAAGTGCTTTTTGTCTACCCATGCCCAATTTGGTTGGATGAAATACTGGCTCTCTTTTGATCCATCGGTTGCCCGGACTGAAGTTGTAGTTATATCTTTTCCTGTAGGTCATGAGTCGTCGCAATATATTAGTTCTTTCTCTTCCATTCAAAAAAATATATTTTAAATACTTTTTCTTCATATTGTTGTTATTGTAAATTTAGTCATGTTGTTATTCATCTTATTATATTGTATTATATTCTTCTTCACTTTAATATGTCTAATTTCATTATGGTTCTATACATTTCATCACCATCAAAGCCTTTAATGCCAAGTGATGTTGGAATTAGCTACTTAAATCCCTATGGGAAATTAGCGAGATCCCCACCATATGAATTCTCCTGTGCCATTTGTTTCTGTCAAAAGCCTTCTCCGTTGGCTAATCTATGGAGTCTTGCCCATTTTTATCACTTCCATCCACATCTTTTGCCCCCCCTCCCCCCCGTGTCTCTTTTGGTATCTCCAACTTGAATACTCTCTACTCTACATATTACACTCTATATTACCCTGAAGCAACTATTTCACTTTTGCTTCGTTAAAAGTTAAAGATGCTGTTAGAGTAATTTATTAAATTATCCTGAACCAGATATAAAGCACTTGTTGTTTTCCTAATGTTCAGATTCCAAATCAACTGGTCAACCCAAGTTTGTGGAGGCATATGGTAAGAAATACATTCTTACATTGAAATTTTGGAAATTCAACCTGAATGTCATATTATAGGGCATGCAAATCAGCATTGTTGATGCACATGCTTTGTTGGATTTTTTTTTTTCTTTTGACATTTTGGATTTATTTAACATGATGTATTTCCTTTGAATTGTTGGTTTAGCTTTTTAGTGTGGGATGTCTAAATAATGGACAAGATGACTAAAAAGCTTATTTCATAATGTTTAAATCTTATGCTGGAAAAATCAATTTGCTTGCTTTTTTGCTTGCACAACAATTTTGCACTTTTAAATGCTTCATCATATGATCAAATTTTCATAATTCAAATTCAAATCAGAAGTGGATTTTGTTACCTTTACCATATAGTTCTGGCTTACTATAAACATCATCAGAAGAGAGAAGACATGCAAAGAAATCTGCTAATAGTTTATGGGTTGTAAATTGAAATAAGAATAGAAATAGCTGCACAAAGAATGCGGATATTCAGAAAGGGCCAATTGTCGCATGTAAGCAAATGGCGCTCACATGATATATATTAGTATAAGGCCTCTTATACAACATGACCAAAAGGCCCTTACATTTGCAGTTTAATTCTTGACAGGAGAAAGCATGATAAAAGAGAATTCTTTAGTCTTAGAGTGTGTTTGGATTGAGGGATTTGGGGGGGAAGAGAAGGGAAGGAATAATAATTTTCCCTCTCCCATGTTTAGATAGATAAAAAAAAAGAAAGGAAAGAAAATTAGTTTAATTTACTAATTTATCCTTTTTTTTTGTTGGAGTGTTATGTATAAGGGTAAAATATGTTTTTAACATATAAACAACTTGATAAGTCATCCATTCCCTCCAAATGACTCCATTTTGGGAGGACGAATTTTGACGAAAATTTAATAAAATATTTCCTCCAATTCCTTCCAAATCCCTCCCCTCAATTTTTCCTTAACTATCCAAACAATGGAATTGGAAGGAAGCTTCCTTTCCCTTCTCTTCCCTTCCCTCCAAATCCCTCAATCCAAACACACTCTTAGTGGATGTTTCGACACTCAAGTCTTTGAATACTTTCTGACTTATTTTATACCTTAGAGAAGGTGTCCTTGTAACTTCTGGGGCTTGGTGCACTGGCCTATACTGTTTCCATTTTATGATTCCACCAGTTAACTCTGGCGATTTTTACAACTATAGCATCTTCTTTTATGGAATAAGCGCACTATTTTTTTTCTTTTTATGTGGACGCTCTCTGCGTTTGTGTGTTTTTGCCTTTTGGTTTTGACTTCATGTCAAGTAATCTTGATGTTTTCCCTTTTTCACTGCAGAATTAAGTGAAAACGAGGCAGAAGATGTTCTATTCAAAGAGGTGTGTAGTTCCCTACTTGAAAATTTCATTGCTCATATCACACTTCCTTCTCTTTCTTTCTTTTTCCTCTTACTATTGGGCATCTGTTGCAACTTGCAACTAAGTAGTTCTGCATATGTGAGGTGGGGGTGTGTATACATTGATTTCCCTAGTTTTTATTCAGACTCAAAATGCTTTATATATGAGATTGTGTTCTTGCACTAATAAAATGTACACAGGCTTGGCTGACATATTTTTGGAGAAGAGCCAAAGTGCATGGCGTGGAAGAGGATATTGCGGAAGAGAGACTTCAGTTTTGGATCAGTCGCAGTGGACAATCACCAACTTCGTATGATGCTGTGGATGGTAAGCTTACCACATCTCTCCTTCTCTCTATCCCTCTCCACAAAAGAGAAAATTCTATCAATTTTGAATGTACTTGGAATGGACTCTGTACCTTGCGTCTGGTTGCTCTGATATTTCTGATAAAGTCAAGTTCCCTCATCATGCCCTGCCTAAGAATTATAGACTCGTCCTACTTTGCACTGCCGTAAATGCCAATCCCACCTGGATGATGTGGTTTTCCAATTGACTTTCCTGTCACCTTACACTTAAATGATTGATATGACTTCCCTGATGTTGTGGATAGAAAGAAATACTTTATGCGTTGGCCATTGTTATATGAGTAATTCAACTCAAGTGTTAATTGTAGGATGCTTTTGGAAATTGGTTGTGGTCAAGCCATATAGGTTGAACGTCACATGTTTTTCCTTGTCGTTGCAACTTACAAGGCCAGTTCTGTCATTACCTGGAAACTGTTTCTAATGTATGTCAATGGCTAGGAAAGAGTTACAATTTAATTTTACAATGAAGTCCCCCATATATCGAATGCCTTGATAAGGACTTTAGCTTTTCTTTTGTTTTGTTTTCCTTGTATGCACAAAATAATTCTTTAAATAAGTAGTAAATGAGTGATTTTGGCCAAATGACGAAATCATCAATGTCTTAATGTTGCTTTAATCAGAGAGAAGATAGTCTGATGATACCTTAGATCAAAACTAATATGCATATAATGCCCCTATGTGACTTAAGTTTTTTTTTTTTTATTTGCTTATTTGCTGATCTTTGCTTTCGGCCAGTTGAACGAGGATTGATGGAGCTGAGAAAGTTGGGAATAGAGCAGCAACTATGGGAAGTATCTCGCAAAGAAATCGGTCAGCCCTCTTCGGCCTTGATTGCTAATCACACACCTCCCACTGATTCAGAGGTCTCTACTTGATGGATGCGGCCTTGATTTGCTGCCATTTTTTTCCAAAGTTGCTTCTTCTTTTTAAAATATTATTGCATCTTAACAAGTTTTGTGTGTCAATTTTCCCGTGTACGTGTTTTCCCCTTATATTACCATTCTCTAGCTTGCCGCTGCGTCCATTGCATTTCCCCATGGACGTTAATATTCCTGATTTAGGTTCTGGGCCTGTAATTAGTCTTGTGTATAATTGTATATGATGGGTTGGCGCCCAATGAAGAGTTAAATGCTTGGAATTGATTTGTTCAATTTAATAAATTTTGATCTTGTTGCTTATAGATTATATGGGTCTGCTTATATATAGCCTTGCATGGTCTCTTGTAGTCCTTTCCAATGACTTTTCAGTATGCAGTGACCCTTTTTTAGAGGAAAACTCGTATGCAATTTTGGAAGTCCTCAAAAATTTTATCTGCTTAGATCAGTAGATGTTGCTGCATCTTTTATAAATCTAGCTGCATCTCTGTTACGAACTCAATCGCACATCAGAAGTATGAGATTCTAGTGTGAGGTTTATATGGGCATTGGGCTCTCTAACCTCACAAATTAGTTTTTGAGGTGTGGTTCTCTCAAGGTTTTGACTCGCACATAGCCCAGTTCTCGCAAGACTGGAATCCAACACTGGCCGCCGCCGTTCACCAAGAAATCGCTTTTGGAGGTGAGAGTTGATGCCTTTTTATTCTCGGGCCATGCTTTTTGTCAAATTAATGAGCTTTTGAAACCCAAATCTTATCTTTGTTTTACGCAAGGACGCTGAAGTTTATTTCGGGATCTCGTTGGGCTCGGTTGTCAACTTGGGCTCAACCCCTCGGCTTTCTCCCTCAACTTTGGGCTTGATTGGGCTTTTCTAATGGGCTAAATTGAAGGTTTTTTTGTTGTCAAACCCCACATAGCAATAATAAAGCAAATTTGATGAATCAGAACCGTCTTCTTACTGAGAAAAAAAAAATGTACTTTGAACACAATGCACGCAGCAACCTTGTGAAAAGATGTTCTGTAAAAGATCCCTTTTCAGGTCAATTCTTGTGATTGGCAGCAACACTGATTACTTAATGTCATGTTAACAAAATATTTATCTACATTAGCTTTAAAGTTAGTGCAGTCCTTTGTATTAAATAAGAAAAGTCCATAAACTTTCCTCTACCTAATAACATTTTAAAATAACATCAAATAAGTTAAAAAGAAAAAAAAGAAAAAAAAAAGTGAAGCTTTGCTTTCATTATAAGATTTTAAAGCCTGCTTGCACTCATCACTTCCACATGTACTGTTGTCTCATGCTCCCTTCCATTTTGGGTTTTATTTTTCTTGCTTCCAAATGAGCCCAAACATCAATATGTTACAGTTGGAAATCCGAGCTGGAAATCCGAGCGGACTCGTTATTCAGAACAGACAATATCTTCAATATGTCATATATGTTTTAGTTGGAAATTTCAACAAGACAGAAAAAAAAATTAATTTGTTTGTTTCTGAGTACAGAATTCAGAGAATTCCTTTGTGTCTCATTCAACATCAAATCTAGGAGAAGACCCTTGATCTTCTTTATGAAAATAAGAAAAGTTTGGGTTGGGAATGATGGAATATCATTCACAAAAATGAGGGACAAACTGACAAGTAATTATGGGAAATAAGAGAAGAAGCCTAGCATTGCATTATAGAGATCGCTTTATATAAGATTGGGTCCATTTCTTTACTCAATTGCAAGTTGGAAAGCACTGGTAAGGACACAAAAAAAACAACATCAATGCAGTTTTGTCCACATGTTGTTTCTTACATCCCCATTATGAATTTTTTTCAGAGAGTGGTCCAAACAGCTTTTCTCATAGTTGCTGTCTAGGTGAAGGAGATGGGTCCAAGTCCAAACCCAACTACACATACTCAATGTGGGTGGTGGTCTCTTGGAGATCTTTCATAGCACCAATCCATTTGGAAAAAAAAGGAGTTTAATTATTACTGTTTTATTGAAAGAAGTGACACATTGAATGTAGAAGCCGGCTCGAGTGAGCAAGTGACAAGCCACGAGCTTTTGCAGTGTAAGTTTGGTGGTGTTTGGAGAACTATCAAGTGAATATCGTCCAACGGAAGATGTGAAGTACATAATATAATAAGTCAAACCTCCTAACACCTTTCTTGAGCTCAAACTAGTATGAATTAATATTGGATTCGAAGCGAACAGAGTGTTACTAATTCGGCACGGCGGGCTATTACATTGGATATTTTGGTTGAATTGTGCTGTTTTCTGTACAGGAAAAAGTGATTAATTTCTATCATATATTTAGAGGATCCCTCAGAAGCTATGATGAAGTACAGTACTATTTTTCGCCAGAAACAAATGGAAAGAATATAAAAAATTTTGAATTTTGAAGCAGTGTAGGCCGTAGGGAAATAGACAAAAACGGGAGCAGCAGATGGAAGTGTTGTAACTTCTGTGTAGAAATTCCAGATTCCACATCCTCTGCTTTCCTTCCATGGCTGCTGACTCAGCCTAATGAAGAAGAGACCCATCTCATTTTCTCACACATCTCTTTCACGTCTGCAACCCAAAAGCTTAAACTGTAATGATAATATAAAAACAAATTACAGCTATTTTATGGTCTATTGCCCCACATCCTTACCTCCATGTCTTCCACTCAACACCATTTTAAACCCTTCTTCCCCAGCAACTTACTGCTACTACTGCTCTGAGTAACTAGTATTTTCACTTCGAATATGATGCATTTCCCAGCATGGAAAGCCATGGCAATGGCTGCTGCAATTTTCCTTCAGGTGGGTTTTCCCTTGGAAGTCGAGTCTTCTTCAGCTCGTTCTGATAAGATTGATAGGCTACCGGGACAACCCCATGTGGGTTTCCAACAATATTCAGGTTATGTCACTGTGGATGACAAGAAAGAAAAGGCTCTCTTTTATTATTTTGTTGAAGCAGTAAAGGATCCTTCTTCAAAGCCTCTGGTTCTCTGGTTGAATGGAGGTATTCAAATTATCAATTTTCGATTTAACAGAAGATCCCAAATGGGAAATGTGGAATGATTGAAGAATTTTTATTTTTTATTTTTATTTTTTGATTTTACAAACTGCGTTTTCGATTTCTTGATATGTTTTGTCTGTTGTTTGTTCTATAGGGCCTGGTTGTTCCTCACTGGGAGTAGGGGCATTGTCTGAAAATGGACCTTTTAGACCACATGGAAGAACATTGGTTAGAAATGAATATAGCTGGAACAGAGGTACATTCATGAAAAATCAGTTCCATTTTCTGATTTCCTATAATGTGGCCATCTTCTAATTAACATTCTTATGCTGCAGAAGCAAACATGTTATATTTAGAGACACCGGTTGGAGTGGGATTCTCTTATGCTGCCAATAGCTCAGTCTATGAGGCAGTGAATGATGAGATAACAGGTATGGTTTACTCCTCAGTCCTCACCCCTTTTATTCACTCTTACATTACCTGGGATTGTTGCATTAAACTCTCCTACACCACTTTTGTAGATTGTTGACCTGCATAGGTATCTTATTAGCTGATCCTTCTTTAGTTCTTTGAATCCTCTAGAATAAGTTTAGTTTCTTGTGAATTATGGCCAATGCCTAGTATATAAGCAGTGATTTCAAATCCAAAGGTTAATAGTACTTTGACAACTTTACGTAAGGACGAGTTTGGTTTTTTGGTTTGATAGTGGAAAAGTTGACAGATAGTTTATTTAAGTTGGGCTTTGAGCATGTTTTTCCAGTCTCCTGCATTAGATGGTGAATCATGAACGGCCTTGATTATTCTGATGATTATTGCCTCCAGAATCCTATAATTTCTAAAGCTTTCTTCTGGTTTCTTTTCATAAGCCAGGGACAATCTTGTATTCTTGATACGGTGGTTCGGAAAGTTTCCACATTACAAGCACAGGGATTTGTTTATAACAGGAGAAAGCTATGCAGGTATGAGGAGTGCTTTCAAAACTTCTGTAACTTAATAGACAATATAAGTAGTTTCCATCTTTACATTTTGTTTCCAGGCCACTATATTCCTCAACTTGCGAAGCTTATGATCGAAATGAACAACGATAAGCAGTTATTCCATTTGAAAGGAATTGCTGTAAGTAACATTCCATAAACTTTAAATTTGTGCCACTTCCAGTCACAGAAGGCAAGGCTGAGCTGATATATAGCGCTTTGGATGCAGCTGGGAAATCCTGTTCTGGAATTTGCAACGGACTTCAACTCAAGAGCTGAGTACTTCTGGTCTCACGGGTTGATATCAGATTCGACGTACAGAAAGTTCAGCAAAGTCTGCAACTATTCTCGATATGTGAGTGAGTACTATAGGGATTCAGTTTCATCTATCTGTTCATGGGTTATGACACAAGTGATCAGTGAAACCAGTAGGTTTGTGGATAATTATGATGTTACTCTCGACGTCTGTATTTCATCAGTTCTCTCACAATCCAAAGTATTAAGTCCTCATGTAAGTCCTAAACTAGTCCCTTTTCACCAACTTTCCCATTTTTGTTAAATTTGGCCAAATGGTTATAACTTGCTTCACCTGTCAGCATGCGTCGGAGAAAATAGATGTTTGTGTGGAAGATGAAATCGTGCATTATTTAAACCGGAAAGATGTGCAGATGGCTCTCCATGCTCGACTTGTTGGAGTACGCAGATGGCTTGTTTGCAGCAAGTATTTCTTCTTCTTCTTTTTTCGCTCATTAGAGAGTACAAATATGGAATAAAGTTTGACTGGATTTAACTCTGGTAATACCAAATCTCTCTTGATCACAGCATTTTGGATTATGACCTGCTAAATCTTGAGATTCCAACGATTCCTATTGTCGGATTCCTTGTCAAGGCAGGAATTCGAGTCTTGGTTTACAGGTAAGTTACACTCTTACATATCCTTATAATAAGATCAGTCATACTACATTGAATTTCAAAGAAATGAACTTTGCAGTGGAGATCAAGATTCTGTAATCCCATTGACTGGAAGCCGCAAACTGATCCATAGACTGGCACAGGAATTGAGTCTAAACAAAACTGTCCCTTATAGAGCATGGTTTGAAGGCAAGCAGGTAAGCTATCTATCTATCTATCTATATATATATATATACACACACAGTCTGTATTCTGTAAACACAATTAGTGATTATATATATGAACTGATCTATTTTCAGGTCGGTGGATGGACTCAAGTTTATGGTAACATTCTCTCATTTGCGACCATACGAGGTGCTTCTCATGAGGCTCCTTTCTCACAGCCTGAAAGATCACTTATGCTATTTAAATCATTTCTGGAAGGCAAAAATCTACCCAAAATTTTCTAATATAAGGCCAAGAACTGTAGTAGTTAGGTTGAGATTGTAGGTAATTCTGCCTGTGTTGTTTACAGATACATACAGAATTTGATCTTATAGAAGAAGGTAAAAAAAAAAAATGGAATTGTAAATTCAGTTTGCTAAATGGTTGATTTGTCGATTTTCAGATTCTGAGCTTCTCATCAATTTTGTTGAAACTTCTGTGTGTCGGGGCTTGACGGCCGGAGTTTAGACCCAAATCGAATGTTCAAAGGGTATATTTATATGACATCGTTCTCGATTATCAAAAATACAGTATTGAGTTTGCTATCATCTACAGAATCATAAGAATAACATTTCAATTAATTATTTCTCGTAGACAGTCCTGTACTGTACAAAGGCTTGTGGTAGTGTTCTTATGGGCCTAGTCCCTGAAGGTCCAACTAAGCCCATTCCAGCCCAATTAAATATTGAAGAATATAAGGCCCATTTAGGCCCAATTAAAACCACCGACAACTCCTCCTCAGTTTCCTCAACGGCCTGAAAAAGCGGGAACTGTTTTCACCCCTCCAAAAAAAAATTCGTTCTCTCTACCCCAAACTGTTTGGTGATTCCTGCATTTTCCTATCTAATTTTGCTTCTCCCATTCTCGAACCTCAAATCAAGATTTAGAAGAAAAAAAAATGTCGACAACTGATCAGAAGGAGGACCCTGCACCTACAGCAATCATTAGCGATCTCCAGGTACTCACTCAGGCATTATTACATACAACTATGAGTATATGAATTTACACATAGAACGCAGATCTAATTCTAAATCTAGGTTTCTCTCTTACATATGCAGGACAAAGAGGAAGAGAAGGAGCTCTATCTTGGATCCTACGAGTCTGAGCCACCCTTGCCGTTGACCATTACTTCCCGGGTAACTGCTTCGTTGCCGACGTCTCAATTGTTGAATCGAATGAGAAAATGCGAGACGATTTGATTTTAACTTATATATGTATATATATGTTATATGTAGGTGTTGTATATGTTGGGAGATATAACGGCAGGTTCGGCGTATCGGTTCACGAAATGGTTGGAGTTGGTTCGTAAACGCAGCGGCAAATATAGGTCCTCTGGCTTCCCCCATCGCCCCCACGGGGCCGTCACTATGTCATTCAGGTCCTTCATTTTCACTCTCCGACCAGTAATCTTTTCAAGTTCAACTAATTGATTTTTGCAATGAAAATGAAATATATAATATGTATGTATGTCAGTAACTTAGTATGTATATGTCAGTTCTGTTGTAAACTGGTATTATTAGATTTCAAGTCATTCCCGTTTGCTGATAATAATACATATGGCAACAAGAAAATCTTTCAAAAATGTTGTGGAAAGGAATGTCTCAACAATTGAACCGGCGTCTGGTGTCTGGTGTTGAACCAATAAAATGCTTCGTACTTGTTTGTCATCATTTGCTAAAATGCAATATTGCACCGTTGCACGTAGTTGTCACTAAGAGTGCTCTTCAGTTCAGGAGAATTATTGGTTGATCACGAAAGTCCTCCACCTCCTGAGCAAACTCCAGAGATCAGTTTGTGGGAAAGACTTGGTAAAGCAGCTATGTTGGACATCGAGTCAGTCTCTTTTTCATGGGACTCGCTTTCTTCACTTCATCATACTGAGCATAGTAGCAGCGCCGAACATTCCGAGGATGAAATGAATAAAGCCCTTGAGGTATGTACTTTGATTTGACGTTGAACATAGTGCAACATGTCTTCATGGATTTGAAGCACAGGGGAGAATGTTTTCTGATTAAGCATATATGAATGCCATTTTACAGTTTTTAGTACCATTATTGTTCTCCTGACTTGTGAAACCATTTGGGGTTTTAACATAAATTCCTTTTAAGCTTTTAACCTAGGTTATCTTGTCCAATCATATGAGCGGGATTTGAGTTTATTAATAACCCAGAGTCATTGGAACCATGTAAGAGAAGAAAATGTCAATCCACTACTGTTAGCATTTTTCATCTTTGAGTGAACGCCTGTGTCATTTTGTTTTTGCAAGAGACTGGTTTCTTGTTTCTCTTGGAAGAACTACCGCCGTAATTGTTTTCCTTCTCTTCCACTCCCTTAAATTATATTTGATTTTATTCCTACAGGTTACTGTCAATTCTGGGGGAGTTGTTTTCTTTGCTTTATTCAACCAGACTGGACTTGATGAGTCCTTACCAAAGGAAGCTGCAGCTGTTATAAAGTTTTCATCTTCCAGGATGGCAACACAATTAGAACGATTTGGGTACGAATTTGCAAAGTGGCTGGGAGTCCAAACTCCACAGGTTGTACTTGTACCTGTACACACCTGCAGTTGTGTGATTTCTACCACCATGGGCCACAACTATTTTTCTACGAAATTCTGCTCAAACATCCACCTCCCTTCTTAACCCTCAGTTAGCTGACAGGTTATTAAATTATTTTGCAGGCCAGAGTCATCCATAATTGTAGCCCAGAGTGGCTCCAGATCAAGGAAGCTGTAGAGAAAGCAAGAACTCTAGCAGCTTCAGAAGGAGATGAAGCCGGTGAAATGACATGTTCAGAACTTCTGGAAGCTCTTGAACTTAGCCGTTGTCTCTTTTTCATGAGGTGAAATGAGAAGCTTGGTGGTTTTCATGATGTATGTTTGCATGCTTGTGTGTGTAGCGTAGCTGTGTTTCTACCTGTCATATAGCAGTACGAAATGTCTGTGTTCTTCACTTGGTGGCTATTTCGTAGATAGACTGAATGGTGTTGGGGTGTTGTGCCGTTTAGATTAGCCTATCTCAACTCTTCATTATTGAAATTTGGTCTGTTGGATTTGTCAGTCCAGGACAGGGAGTTTTTTGTAGTCTGTCTCGAAAACTAGGAAAATATTGCATTGTAACTTACAACTTAAGGCATGGACAGGGTTTTTTTTTTCATGGCGTCAACTAAAATTGAAGCCATGGACAGTTTGTTATTGTTTTCTGTTGGTGGGTTTATTTAAGGAAATAATATCTATGGCCTTTCTACATTGCTATCGATGGAATAAATTTAAATTATTAACAATAACCTGAAATTTTTATTCAGTTTTCAGAAGAGAAAATCCGTTCTTTTTTTGCAGTTACGTTCATGGATCTCCTTTATTGGAAAGCTCAAATGCCTTTGAGTCACGTGAAATTGCAGAAAAAACAGCAGCAGCTCTTGGTAGGGTATTGGTGTTGGACCTTGTCATCAGAAATGAAGACAGGCTCCCTTGTCGTGAGCTTGGATGGCGTGGAAATCCCTCAAACTTATTATTGGCTGACAAAATGGCCTCCACTAGTATCAGTGCACTGGAGGATGCTTTTGATTCTGCAATTAAGCGGTACAGACCAAGGGTGTTTAAAGCTCTTCGAAAAGAAAGAAGAGCAACTTCAGTAGATTGCAGACTCAACCCTCATAGTCCAGGATTGGCATCACCAAACTCTGAACTGTCTGATATTACAGATTCTCCGAAATCAGTTGAGATGAGCCTAAGAAGTCAGACACCAGATGAATCATGCTATGGTTGTCACATCGTGGCGATTGACTCCGGTGTTCCCCGTCGACCCCCTGCCGGAAAACGTGCAAATGACCAGGTCATTTATCCTAGGTTGGTTGAGTTGTTTCTCAACAGTTCTGAGTACTCCTCAAATTTGCTGTATGATATTACAGGAGGGAAATTAGGATCTCCTCCACTGGAGGATAATGGCATAACTGATAAGCTGGCAGAAGAAATGACTTCAGTTATTCAGGAATTTCGTAGTGGGTTTCGTGCTGCTCTTAGGGATCTGCAGGGTTTCCATATATTCTTACTCACACTTCACCAGAAATTGGATGGCTTATTACGAGTATGTTTGAATTTTATAGATAGAACTTCAGGGGATTTTGACAAGGACGATTTCATGGCTCTTGATTCACCTTCACGTGGTACCGGAGTTACTCATTTTCCCTTTCCAAGTAAAGAACAGTCCACTAATGATAACCATCCAGATTATTGTGATACAGGCTCACAGAGAACAGCTACTAAGTTTGTTTCTTCTGGAAATAAAGATAGCTCAGACTCTAGTTCTCCCATGTCACGAGAAGGCTGGCATGGGAAGTCCTGCAAAGGAAGCAGTGAGACCCTACGCAATCTACGTTTGACGTCAAAACTACGCGATTTTCATAAAGTTGCCAAGGTTTGTTATTCATTGACAAGATGATGTTATCATACAACTTGCATGCTCTCATATAAGTAAAAATCAGTTACTGCTCTTGGTAATGACTAATGATATCATGTTTGAGGTTAGGTTAAATTTGGACTATCAATGTGGGCATTTTTCTATTGAACCAGTGAAGTTATTAATCTAAACTTCCAGTGCTGATAAAGGTGCCTAAAATATGATCTAATAGTTTCATTCTTAGGATTTATTAATACTTCGAGGAAAATGCAATCTTGGGCAGATAAGCATACAATTTTACCGTCATATTAAATCATCTGTTAATTAATACCTGCTCATTCTGCTTGCTTAGGGAATAGGAGAGCTCATGATAAAACTTGTGGGAGTTTTTTTTGTCTCAGAAGTATGTGCTATGCTTTGCTATATAATTGCAGCATACATTTTCTTGCCATTCTGGTGGTAGTTAAATTACGCAATTTCTGAACCACTAAACAGCAACGAACACTGTAAGTAGCGTAGGTTGCATGCTTAGATGGTAGTCATTTTTTGTCATTGCTTGACTGGACTTTGTGGTTTGTGAGAAATTATAAAAGAACTCCATGTGCATAGAATACATGAATATTTATCCGAACGCTTGAAACCTGATGGCATCTCATCCCTCAAAATAATTTGAGCTGGAGTTGATGGGCTAATTCTCATTGGTGGCTTCTGTAAGTATGCCTATGGCCTACCACAGAAAATGGTGCAGGGATTATATTCTGTGATGTAAACTGTTTTTTCCTGGCGAAGTTGTTTGTTGCTTGACACTGATTGTTCTGTTCAGGTTGATGCTGAATCTAATAAAGAATTGGAGCAATGGAATGACATGCTGAGAAATGATGCTTTGAAATTGTGTCAGGAGAACAATTTTAACACAGGTTTTTTCGAGGGCAGTGATAATAATAGTATCGTTGATGCTTACGAATTGAAGGTAATTCTGGCTCCTCAATTGCCATGCTGGGTCATTGTTGGTATGACATCTGTTGTGTTTTCGTTACATTCAGTTGTGCCTTGCCACAGCAAGATAGTCCCTATTTGCTCACTAAAATTGTTTAATTTTCCATTGAATTTACAGCTAAGGCTAGAGCATATTCTACAGAGGATAGCACTGATTTCTGATGCTGCCAACACAGAGAAGCCATGTTGCATCACAAGTAGCCTCTTTATTGGTGGGAATCTGGCTGCAAGATCTGTTTGCACATTGCAACATTTAGGAATCACCCATATATTATGTTTATGCTCCAATGAAATCGGACAGTCAGATTCTCAGTTCCCTGACCTTTTTGAGTACAAAAATTTTTCAGTAAGTGCTTTAATCCTCGACTTTGATGGTTCAGTCAAAAACTTTTGTGAAGAATGTTCTTTGTTTCACACTGTTACCATTTTGAAATACTTCTGCTCTCTTCATACTTTGGAGGGGGTAGATTATTGAAATATTTGAGACGATGTAGAACGTATTTTGGAGATACTCAGAGGCCAAATATTGGATGAATCGAAATAGGATGTTTGTTCCTGAGTGTTCTTTGACAACTTTTTCATATTCATTTACCCAGGCATTTGATAACTAAATGCAATTAAAAAATGTACGAATTTGTGTTTGTTAACTTCTGCGACTTTGTTTATTTTGATCAGATATGCGACAGTGAAGACGTAAACATCAGCAGTATCTTTGAAGAAGCTTCTGATTTTATTGACCATGTCGAACAGATAGGTGGTAGAGTTCTGGTTCACTGCTTTGAGGGGAGGAGTAGAAGTGCAACCGTAGTGCTTGCTTACTTAATGCTAAGGAAGTAAGTGCGAATTCTAAATTACAAAATGTGAATTAGAACTAGCTTGCACCACATATGGAAATATCTATATAGTGGATAGAACTTGCTTGCATCATAATGTTGTAAAAAATGTAAACAACTCATTTGCACAAGCTTCTCCAGTGGACGGGTCAGATACGCATACCTTACCCCACATAATATGTGGAGAGAGCTTGTTTCTATGAATTGAGCATGTAACCTCTAGCTCTACTATTGGGCCACATGCTCACCTGTTCGCATCGTAATATCATCTACACTAAATATCATTAGACTTTTCTACTGCTGAAAATGATTACAGAAGTAGGTGATGTCTAGTGTTATTTACTAAAGCTGGTTTATATGGTGTAGGGACTTCACTCTATTAGAAGCATGGAAAACACTGAAAAGCTTACACCGGAGAGCACAGCCCAATGATGGATTTGCACGGATCCTGTTGGATCTTGACAAAAAACTACACGGGAAATTGTCCATGGAGTGGCAACAGCGGAAGCCGGTGATGAAGGTCTGTTCCATCTGTGGGAAGAATGCTGGTTTGAGCAGCAGTTCTCTCAAGCTTCATTTGCAAAAAGCACACAAAAAGCTATCATCAGGAAGTGTGGATAGTGCTATGACCATGGAGATACAAAAGGCTTTGGATGCTCTAAAAATTAGCAGAGGGGGGAGTGTTAGCCCCAAGGAGCGTCATAGCAGCAGTCTTCTTTAGCCCTGGAGTAAAATTGAATGCTACGATTTTAGTGTAAAGTAGTGAAGGTTTTGTTAAGAATAGGGTTTAGGGTTTTAACATTTGCACAAATACAAGGAAACAAAAAATTTATTCATACCTGTTCTGAAACCTACGGGAAATCTTTCCTTACTACATCAAAGCCCGCCTGTAAAATTTACCCAGAAATCCTTCTTCTGAAACCTAGGGGAGATGTCTTTCCTACGTCAACCGTAGCCTGTAACATATACCCAGAAAGCCTTCATCCATGGAAGGAGAACTATAGACAACGCCATGCATATTCAACCACCCAACATGCAAAAATGGAAAACAGTCCATCAGACTACAAACTCAGTGATAGCAGGATCTAGTATTTAAAAAACAGGCAACCAGCAATGAAGTTTTAGAACAATCCAGCCTTCAAGTTGACTATCGATAAATTTCATGGTGAAGAAAATGCAGCCTTACAACCAAAGCCATCAGTTAACCAACAGCTTCTAATTCTACAGCCATGTAGTCCTTCCAAGAAAAACAGACTACAGATATAAAGCCAATAAAAACCAAAAGAAAGGTACAAACAACGTAATGGGTATAACATAACAGTTTACACAACAGATAATGCATCTGGCAAGGACTCTGGAGCACCACTGCTTCCATTCAGCACGGTAACGTTTCCATCAGAATCCACATCCACAATAACTGAATCACCCTCTTTGATTTCTCTTGCAAGCATCTTCTCAGCCATGCTGTCCTCCAAAAGTCTCATTATGGCTCTCCTCAAAGGCCTTGCACCATAGCTAGGGTTGTACCCTTCTTCAACCACTCTATCTCTAAATCTCTCTGTCACTTGAAGTTCTATCTCTTTTACTTTCAACCTCTCAAATACCTCCTTCAACATTATGTCGGCTATCTCTTTCACCTCCAGTTTTGTGAGTTGCCGGAAAACGATCATCTCATCCAATCTGTTGAGAAATTCTGGCCTAAAATACTGCTTCAATTCCTCTGTTACCAGGCTCTTGATTCGGTTGTAACTGCTATCTTTGTCATCATAATCCATATCAAATCCCATCCGGCGTCCACCCTTCTCAATTACACTGCTCCCAACATTTGATGTCATTATAAGAAGAGTATTCTTGAAGTCAACAGTTCTGCCCTTACTGTCTGTTAACCTTCCATCTTCAAGAATTTGAAGCATCATGTTAAAGACATCAGGATGGGCTTTCTCAATTTCATCAAAGAGAACTACCGTATAAGGACGGCGTCGTACAGCTTCAGTAAGCTGACCACCCTCAGTATAACCTACATAGCCTGGAGGTGAACCAATGAGCTTGGAAACAGTGTGTCTTTCCATGAACTCACTCATATCAAGTCGAATCATTGCTTCCTCAGAGCCAAAGTAGTATGCCGCTAGGGCTTTCGCCAACTCTGACTTCCCTACACCAGTTGGACCGGAAAAGATGAAACTAGCAATTGGGCGGTTGGGGTTCTTTAGGCCAACACGGGCACGGCGAATAGCACGGCTGATGGCTTTGACAGCTTCATCCTGACCAATGATCCGCTTGTGAAGTGTCTCTTCCATCTTGAGAAGGCGGTCAGATTCATCAGAAGATACTTTCTCAACGGGAATGCCAGTCCAGGAGGAGACAATATGCTGAATGTCCACTTCAGTCACTACAGGACCTACATCCCCAGCTTCACTCTCAGCCTTGCTCATCTCCTTGCCTTTGTCTACAAGAGCTGAGATCTGTGCCTTTAGGTCCATCTCACGATCACGTAACTCCCCGGCCTGTCAAAAAATTTGTAAGCTTGAAGTGACAAATGGTCGATCAATCCAGCAAAAGTAAAAAGAGAGAGAGAAACAAAAAACACTTCTTGCAGCGTTATTGACTTGACAGCAGCTAAATTTTTATTATATACAAAATTGCAACAAGCACTTATAACATAGACTTCTATAGTATGGAACAGACAAGCAATTCATAGCCGTTAAAGAAACCTAGTAAAGTGTTTTCAAAAATATCATACTTCCATCCCTTTCATAGAAGCCAGCGTGCATAGCCAACATAAAATGCTTTGGCAAAATGAAAACAGTCCAGTCATGCATTACCTTTTCAAAGTCCTGGCTGCGAACAGCTTCATTTTTCTCTTTGGTTATCTGCCTGAGCTCCTTTTCAAGCTCTCTAGCTTCCTCAGGGAGCTGTAAGCACACAGAACATACAATCCAATCAACTAACATGGAGAAGAAATGACATCTAGGAAGGTTGAAATGATATACGAATTCATACCTGTGCATGACGTAGCCGAACTCGTGAACCAGCTTCATCAATCAAGTCAATTGCCTTATCAGGCAGAAAACGATCACTGAAATGAACAGGTGCACATGTAAATTAAAAGGCTGTTGATATATATCAAAACTAAAAAATGAAACAAATCATTTCACAAAGAGATGAAGCAACATAATGAAGGAATGCCCTTTCAAAATACATATGAATGGCATGCAAAATACTAATCCTTTATCCCAAGTCTTCTGATCTGTTTATACTTTTCAAATATGCTTAGACAAATATACAGAAAACTAAGATTCCCCAAGCCCAGTGATAACACCCAAGCCTAGATGCAGGGTTTGGCCAACATCGAAAGCTACCACCTACCTGATATACTGGTACGAAAGCTTTGCAGCAGATTCTAGTGCTTCATCTGTGTAGCGGAGCTTGTGGTGGATCTCATAGCGTTCCCGCAATCCTTTCAGAATCTGTATAGTTTCATCTACAGATGGTTCCGGTACTTTCACAGGCTGAAATCGTCTTTCCAAGGCTGGGTCCTTCTCGATGTGCTTTCTGTATTCATCTAACGTCGTAGCTCCAATACACTGCCAATGCCAATAATCCAGTATAGCCAGCATTAGTGCACTTATGACTTGCCATTCTTAAACATATTGTGACAGATTCATGTGCAACTCTGAAAACCAAATTATCTAAAATAACAAGACAATGAACATGCTTCAGTTTTGACCTTAAAGAAATCTATCCGAAAAGGAAGAAACAAATTTTCCAACACCAATTATAAATGCTGAAATGCCAAAAAAAAGTCACAGAATAACTCAAACAATCTTGAGGATAACTTTCTTAAGCAGAGACCTAACTGATAGTTTATCAGCAATACCTGTGGAACAGTCAACAGGATCTAGTTTGCTAAAAATTCCGAACTTAAACAGGTGTAGAGGCATATAACAACTATAACAAAAAATGGCCACATGAACCAGAAAACTCGGTTTTCTTTTGTGAAAACAGAATGCCAGATGCAGTAGGCGCACAAGTCTGGAGAGACTTACCTGCAATTCACCTCTAGCAAGAGCTGGTTTTAAAATGTTTGCCGCATCAATTGCTCCTTCTGCTGCCCCAGCTCCAATTAAGGTGTGCACTTCATCAATGAAAAGAATTATTTCATCACTTTGCTTGATTTCCTCCATCAGCTTTTTTAGTCTCTCCTCAAACTCTCCACGGTACTTGGTTCCGGCAACTAGAAGGCCCATATCCAGGGTTATAACCTAAAATACAAACAAAAACATGTTTTTAATTTCTTAAATCATCTTTTGCATTACAAGATAGTTATATCAAATTCTTGCAACTATGTTATCAACTCAAAAAAAGAGAATAAAAAAGTAAATAAGGGCATCAGTCAAATCAATTCATTAACTCAGTCCTGTCACTAACATGGATTCAATAAAATATTCTAGCGGCTAGACTAATCCAGTTAATTACATGATAAGTTCACTCTTCCATCCTATAGAATGATACAACACACTTTGGTTACCATTAAAAAAAATTGAAAAAGAAAATGTGAAGAAATTGGGTATATACTAACTGCAAGATTGGGCACAATTCAAGACTTCACCAAAAAATGGAAGTCTTGAAATTCTGTTAAAATCCACTCTATCATACTAGGCCTTTCCATTCACGTCACCAGCTGAGCTACAATTTACAAGCAGGGTGAATCACATGAAATATTGGGTGGAAGGGGGGGGGGGCATAATAGTTGGCTAAATCACATTCCATATTTGACCTTAGTTACAACTTAAAAGCCAAATGGCACAGACTAAGAGCAAAATAGCATGTTCCTTACAGAATTTTCACCACAAATCCAAATAAGATAAATAGCACCGAGGAAGAAACGACATTTTCTACGCTTACATACTCCACCACCAATCCAAAATCCTCGTATGCATACGAAAATAACACGAGAATAATGTCCAGCAATTCATACCACATCCAACACTAAATAATATTCCAAATCAAATGCAGTACCCAAGCCAATTAGACAGCCAACATGAACGACATGAGACAATACTGTTTATTTTTGACATATTGAACTATTCTATAAACCTAAATGCAAAAAGAAGGAAAAGGAAAATTTATTTTTCTGTTTCTTCAAACAGAAAACATATACCTATCAATCCTTACAGGTTTAAGGCCCCAGTAGAATTCTCAATATTCACAACTTAAATAATTCATACCCACCTTCTTTCCCTCAATTGTTTCGGGAACATCACCACTAGCTATTCGCTGAGCAAGACCCTCAGCTATAGCTGTTTTCCCCACACCAGGTTCTCCAATGAGACAAGGGTTATTCTTAGTGCGCCGGCCCAAAATTTGGACGACACGTTCTATTTGTGGCTGCCTTCCAACAACAGGATCTAATTTACCCTATAAAAAGAAAAAAAAACAAAGTTAAGAGAAAACAGTCCATGTTAAAGTAAACCAGCAGACGAGAGTGTCAAAATACAAATTACCTCTTCTGCCAGTTTCGTCAAATTAGTTCCATATTCCTCAAGTGTTGGCATCTTATTGCTACCACCTCCACCAGGAGTAACACCAACAGCATTTTCATTGCTCTCACCCACCATGCGGATCACCTGCTCACACCAATAAAAGCTCCATTCTTACTTATTCTAGTGTCAATACACTACAAGCGATTCTCATGAAATAATAGCTTAGGTTTTACAAAAATATAAGACAAGGACCTGTCACTTGCCTGTGTGCGTATATTACTAGGATCAGCACCTAGATTCTCAAGAACACGGGCTGCTACACCCTCCCCTTCACGAAGTAGGCCAAGAAGCAAGTGCTCAGATCCAATGTAATTATGACCTGAAAAATAAACAAATGGGATATCAAGCAAATTAGCAACTATTCCACCTGAAATTCATAAATACAACAGCAGACGAATTTTTAAAAAAAAATGAACCAAAATAGCGCAATTTATTTGTTAAATGGGAGTGTGAATTAAACAGAGTTCAGTGATTGCAAACATAATGTAAAGCTAAAATCCTGTTGGACACCAAATCCAAGGTGGGACAAAATGACAACATAAGCACGCAGATCCAGGGAGTAGTTAGCTACTTTCAACTTATATTTAAAGGGTTTAAATCCAAACATTTTAATTGTCCCATTGCAAAAACACTGACAATGTAAGAACTGTTAAGATTAGTTATTTTGTCATTCAATCCAATAAGTTAACTTGTTGGATACGGGTATTTCACATCATTTATACATATTGTAACACTCCCCCTCACAAGTGATCTGAGCAATCCACCGGGCTACAGAAGAGAAGCCCATCTCATTCCTAGAAAATCTATATTTCGCTCTCACATGCACACCCTCACACACTAAAATTAATAAACATTAATTCAGAAACTGAAGTTCCAATATTTTCTGGATCCTATATTTTTTCTAATGGAAAATTTTCTACTAAACGAGCCACCAAAGATGAGATCGTACTTTGTTAGAAAACAGGAAAGTTTTCTAAGAGGTGCAAAAGATGAAAGCAATAAATGTACCAAGTTGGCGGGCCTCCTCCAGAGAGAGTTCTAAAACACGTTTTGCACGAGGAGTGAACGGTATCTCCACAGCAACAAATCCACTTCCTCTCCCAATTATCTTCTCCACTTCTACACGTGCATCCTTAAGATTGATCCCCATAGATTTAAGAACCTTTGCAGCAATGCCAGTGCCTTCACCTATTAGACCCAACAGTATTTGTTCTGTGCCAACAAAATTGTGACCAAGCCGCCTAGCTTCTTCTTGAGCCAGCATAATTACTTTAATTGCTTTCTCTGTGAAACGCTCAAACATTGCTTTCGTAACACATCGGCTAGGCTTTGCGTGCCGAAAATTGATTGACCTGTTCACCTTAGAATGAAAATCCTCGGCAGACCTGGACATATAATCTAAGGAGTTGACACCCCGCAATCCTGAGAAGCCTCTCATTGTCACTCTAGGCACTTGAACAGCGCAGCACATCATTTTGACGCTTCGTAGTTTGCCAGATCCTTGAGATTGGCCAAGCCTCTGTCCAGGAACTAAAGCAGGGACATTTGTTGAATGAACCAGAACTCTTTCCATCATGAAGCAGTCTGCATTGGAATTCAAACATTAGCTACTACATAAAGGAAAAGAGAGAGGAAAAATGTAATTAAAAAATGGATCTGTTACGCTCTATTTACAGGATCACAGCTAAAGATGTGCATCCCATTCATCACAACCTTCAAAATTAGAATGGTTAATCAGTTTTATTCACTGATCAAAGAACCCTCAACAACAGGATGTAGCAGACAAACCAAGCACACGAGAAGAACGCATAAGAGGGATACATCTCTTCTTATTATTTCTGCTGCTGCTACTAGCACCAAAATAATCTTCAAATATATGCAATTGCACTTATATATCTCCTTATTAGCTCCCCATATACAAGCATCTTCAGATTATAAACTGCTGCTTAAGATTGGAAGCTCCAAATTAACTGAATTTAGAAAATCCAGCTACTAATAACAGCCAAAAATTCCAATATTGAATCCAATTTCAAGTATAACTTAGTAAATCATGGAAAATGTAACAGAATCAGATATTACACAACAAACATCAATCCAATTAAGTCAACAAACTTTACCGGTCAACAACAGTGAGTTTGAACTGGCCACACTCGACGGGTCAACAGCACAATCTACAAGTTCCTATCCAAATTCTTTTTTTTTTTAAAAAAAAAGCCCTTATCAGTAAACAAAGGACCTAGAAGAAAGCTCAATCATCCTATCTAAAACGTGCACAATTCACAATTGTTACATCTAACACAATGTACAAGCCGCCACTCAACAGAGCTGTAGAACGGGAGAAACCAAAAACGAAACCCTAGAATGATAAACAACGCAACCAACGGAGACACAAGACCCAACTAAAAATTGTAAGAACAAAAACCCTAAAATATCACAGGCACAGCTGAATCAAACGATAAATCGACACAGAAAAACTTACCGTAAACCGCTAAATCGCAATTTGATTGACAATTAATGGAATATTTAGATAGCTAGCCCAAAGGGTCTTCTTGTTTGTCTGCGCAGTAGAAGAGAGACCCTCTCTTTTATGGTCGGCCAGAGACGAAAGGAAGGATAGATATGTGGCCGTATTACCCCTCTCTCCCAGTCCCAGATATGTGCCATGTAATGGCCCAGTCCGACCCATAGCCACACTGGGGCCTGGGCTATACCTATTTTACTTTGGGTTGGGCTTGTTTTCGTATCCAATAATTAGGCCTTATGTTAATAATATCAAAGGCTTCGGCCCATGATCCATGTGTTCTTTCGTGTATGCTTTCGCTCCAAAAGAAAATTAGAAAGGAATTTTGAAGAAAATATATACAGTAGAGTAGACTGTAGATTAAGGTGGGGTCATGACCTTGAGTTGACAACTGACCAATCATATCGTTGCCATATAATGCCTGGCCAGTTGGCTCAATCTTCTCACGGGGTAACACAAGAAATATTGAAGGCAGCTTTTTCCTTGAATAGCCAAAGCAGAGGCCCCACTGCAAACTTATTTAAGTCTCTTGTCACCATTTTATTTTTTTCTATTTTAGTGTTTGAATTCAAAATTTTAATACACCCTCATATATAGATTCAGTAGGCCCTACTTATTAAGAATCTAGACTTTATGTTACAGATAAGACCTATATTTTTTTAATCGAAAACGACACCGTATAAGTTCACCCGATATTGGGTTAAACTCGGACTTCAAACCCAGGTGCATGATAACTTAGATGAGTAAATATTATTTTTAGCTATTAACAGATAGATCATGTTATAATTTAATTCCTTAATTTTCAAACGTTGAAAATTGGTCATTAATTTTACTGAGTCAGAGTGATGAGTGCTCTGTTTATACACTTATACCATTCTACAACCATTTTGTACTTTGACTAAAATTTACATAAGCTTATTAAGAAAACCAATTTCCATTTAATTGACATCACTTTACCATAAAGAACGAATGAGCTTCAAAAAAAAATTTCCTCAAAAAATTTCACGTATACAAATTTTAATTAAAAACGCTTTTTTAAAAATTTTTTGATATCATATCAACAATTTGATTTACCTAAATGATAAAAAAAAAATATGACTATGGAACGACTTAGTAAAGTCAATGACCAATTTACAACGTATATAAAGGACTGAGTTGTGACATGACTTACTTGTCAATGACTAAAAGTAACATTTGTTGTGCTAAATCAAATAATTATCCACACAATAGCATAAAATAGGTTGATCAATCAAGCATCCAATCACCAAATAAGAAAGTAAATCAAGTAAGAAGTAAAGAGACACGGAATTTACAAGGTTCGGCAAACTTGCCTACGTCCTTGGATGGTAGAGATCTTTTTCACTATGTTAGAGAAGAGAAATCCAAGTGGGGAATCGACCAATACAACAAGATTAAGCTTCTAGAGCTCTCTCTCACTCACAAAGAATGTTTTCTCTCACAAAAGTCGACTCTCAAAGTGTTTGTATGAACGAGGGTAAAAACCCTTACAAAAATTCAAATTTATACTGCAGACTATGTCATCGAAGGCCAATCGATCGGATTCTGCCTCGGGTATGAAATCTAGAATTCTGAGCTCGACGTGCCCGGACACTAAAATAGGTGTCCGGACAATAGTCCTAGATTTGCCTAAAAACTTGCCCTCCAACGGTACTGCTTAACACAACAGCTCTTCAATGCATGAATGAGCCAATAAAACCACAACATTTACTCTAACTCGGATAAAAACTCATCGCATGACCAATGAGGTTATTGCTTTCAATGGAAACGAACTTATGACCCATAGTCCTAAACATGTAAAATCCAAATATAATTATGCTCACTCATGCAGCTCATCAAATCTTAACACAAAAATTATATATTGATAATAGCCGTTGATGTCAGTGGCCATGAATGTAAAGGAAACGGACAGAAGAGAGGAGAAGATAATAGCCGTTGAGGAGGAGGAGAGTGTGTGTGAGTGTGGACAGTGAAGTTAAAGAGTTGATTGGGAAGTAGGTGCGGTGAACTAAAAGTCATCACGAGATACCTGAGAACCTCGTATCATCTACGTAGCTATATCTATACGTATATAAATGGCACAGCAATAATCCATATATTTATAAATATATACATATACATAAATAAATATAGGCTGAAATTTCTTAAAACACCCATATACGTCTAAAACGTAGTCGTTTCATATAACTTCTTAGATATATAATTATCTATATTTTATTGTGCATGATGTCATTGACACGTTGTGTTTTGATCTCTTGCGATGAGGTGAGTCGAGTTCTGAAAATATAGGTTGAAATTTCTTAAACACCCATATACATCTAAAACGTAGTCATTTCATATGACTTTTTAGATATATAATTATCTATATTTTATTGTGCATGATGTCACTGACACGTTAGTTATTCTTATTTTGTAGATGCATAATTAATTAATTATATCTACTAGGTCGTTTAGGAGTACGTTGTGTCTTAATCTCTTGCGATGGGGTGAGTTGAGTTCCAAAAATATGGTGAGGTAATGTGAGTTTCAATGAAACAGGGTATTTGGCACGTCACTAGAAGAATACCATGGCTATATGAAGAGTAAAATTGGATATATTTCACTAATGTCAATCAATTTTTCATATATTTTTTTTTTTAAATATAAATAGAATAATAAAATTGATTGAGGGCAAAATATATAAAAAAAAAAATATTGTTTTGAAGCCGAAAATGACATCAATCACATTGCATAGAGAGTGAAAGCAACTCCCTAGAGCTTCAGTGCAATGTTGTAGTAATGTTTTGCTTGACCAGACACTTTTTGTTCTAACATGGTGCTTTTGATAGGTGCAAACACACTAACAAACGCACGTATAATATACCACGTCACGATACACTAGTTGTTTCTCCCTAATTTGCTTCTATATATAAGTATATATAATTTGATGAAAAAATTGAATCTATAGTTCATTAAAACTAAATACATAAGAAAGATTTGCAACAAGAAGACATGATTGTCTAAATTTACTCAAAACAATCTAAATAGTTTCAATTTTGTTAGAAATATAATTCCACACATATCAACAAATATTGTTCATTATGAACTATAAATTTGCACGAATTTGTTTTCCTGAACCATCTTCATAGTATTAAAATTCAGTTTGTTGTGCAAGAGATATTTGACATTTGCATATATGATATCAGGACTGAATTAACTCAATCACAATGTGAAATTACAAGTCTCGACAAATTTCAAATGAATGAAAACCTTCTTAATCAATTATATATATACAACTATTTTGTGACACTATATATACAGCTAAGATATTTGAAATGAGTTAAAGATACAGACCAATAATTCAATATTTATAGACAATAACATTTATGATCTTTTAAAATTTTATTAAAATTCAATGCGAGTCCAAATTCCCTCCGATCTCCATTCACCTACCCCACATCCACGTGTAGCGATTATGAGTAGGAGGCACCAAATTATGGTTCACCTGTGGTTCAAGGTTGTGTAAGGTCTCGCACCATATAAAGCCAAGGACTGGTGCCGTTGGGATTATTACTGATTAGCGTAACGTTCAAAAGGTTTCTCTGTTCAATAAAATGCTCAAAAAGCTACTGCTCTTTTTCTTCTGCAACGTCGTCTTCTTCCTCTCTCTCTCCAACTCCCCTTTCTTTAACGCCCAGTTTGCTAATTTCCGGCTATAACTTTTTAACAACTTCTCGTTGTTGTTGCTTCTCTCATTTTCCATCACTTTCCTGAGAAAACCCACCAGAAAAGGGAGTGAGAAACAGAGATGTTGAATAGATTGAATGGTGCTGTTTGGTTGGATGGAAATGAAGCTAACCAAGAGGCGCCATCGTGGAGTAGAAACCATATTCCGACTGTCAACAACAACTATGGTGTGACAGAGAGCAGAGACGAGATGGGTTCTCTTGGTAGTTTCAAATCTATGATGGAAGTCCAAGATCATGAGTGGTTTATGAATGGCAATAATGATATTCAGAACCATCAAGATACTAGAGAAATTGCATTTCCATCGAATCTAGGTGAGCCAGAGAATTTATTCCTACCCCCTATTTCCTCTTCGTCGTCTTGTTCACCATCCACGAACCCGGTCTTCCATACTCTAGACCCATCTCAGTTATCTTTCTTTATGCCACAAAAAACCTCCCTATCTTCGCTACTGAACGTAGAGCCTGACAACCAGCTGGAAAGCGGATTTGATTTTGGTGAAACTGGTTTTCTTGAAAACCAAGTAACAACAAACAACTCTGCATTTCTAAGCAGGGAAAATGGGATTTCGGGAAGCTACAATGATTTGAGCACCAACAACAATCAGATCGGCAATCCTATTTTATGCGCTGATCCTCAATTCACTTGTATTCGTAGACTTCAATCGCCAGAAAACGGAGCTGGATTTGGTGGGTTTCGGGGTTTTGAGGAGAATTCCGGTAATAATACTCCGTTTCTTAATAGGTCTAAGATGTTGAGGCCCCTAGAAACTTTACCTTCAGTGGGTGCACAACCCACGCTTTTCCAGAAAAGAGCGGCTCTAAGGATGAACTTGGTGGATAATAGGGGCAGGATGGGGGTTTTAGGTGGGGTTGACGGAGATAAGGGAAAGAACGAAGTGAGTGAAGACGGTGAGAATAAGAGAAAACTGAGTAGTGGAGATGATTTCGAGGAAGTGAGCATTGATAGGTCGGGTTTAAATTATGATTCAGATGATTTCACAGAGAATAATAGAATGGAGGAGATGGGAAAGAATGGTGGGACTAGTTCGAATGCAAATAGTACGGTTACAGGTGGTGGTGGTGGTGGGACTGGTGCTAATCAGAAGGGAAAGAAGAAGGGGCTTCCCGCCAAGAATTTGATGGCAGAGAGACGCCGCCGGAAGAAGCTCAATGATAGGCTCTACTTGCTGCGGTCCGTTGTACCTCGGATTAGCAAAGTAAGAATTTATCTCCCACTGTTTTTTCTCGTGATTGCAAGTATGAATTGCTGCCATTCTCTCCCCTTTCCTTCACCCCTTTGAATTTCGCATTTCTCCCTTTCGCTTTTCATCTACAATATATTGTTGAATGTGATGTTGAGACATCAGACAAGAAGTTAAACTGCATTTTACTTCAGCTTGATAGCCATCATTGTCTTTATTGAACTCCAGTTCTTAGCTTTACAGCAGCATGAATGATTATCTTCAAGCTCAAATTGACTTCTGAATATGGGATAGGCTGTGAACCAAGATTAGAAGAGCAAGAAATTCATTGAGTCAAATATGCTCAATTTAAGAACACACAATTAGACCTATCTTTGATTTACTACATTGCCTTCAGTCTTTGAATTCAGCATATATGAGGCCTTGGCTGCTGAAGGCAAGGCTAGTAAAATGTAGAGAGCTGCTTTTTGGATCATTAAGTCTTGTTTCTCATGCTTTAATTAAGATTATTTGATTTTTCATTTCCTCATCTTGTTATGCTAGATGGATAGGGCATCAATTCTTGGGGATGCAATTGACTACTTGAAGGAACTACTGAACAGAATCGATGAACTCAATAAAGAACTTGAGTCAACTCCTCCTGGATCTTCAATGACAACTAGCACAAGCTTTCACCCTTTGACACCCACTCAAACAACCCTGCCTGGCCGTATCAGGAATGAACTTTGCTCTAGCTCACTGCCAAGTCCAAATGGTCAAGCTGCAAGGGTAATATCGTTTCTTTGCCAACAAATATGATTCTTTTACTACTATTTGAGTCCTAGATTATTTCTTGGATCTTGCGCATATTTTGCTTGTTCAAGGAGATCATCCCCATTTTAGTGCTTAGAATGCATCAATTCAGATGGATTGATCTGCATATTGAGATCTTTATGTATGGTCTCCGCGACAGACCTAGTTAATGATTCAAAAGAACAACTCCTTGATACAATTTTAGTTTTTCTTTCCTTTATAAATAGGTTGAAGTACGAGCAAGGGAGGGAAGGGCTGTAAACATCCATATGTTTTGTGGCCGAAGACCTGGTCTTTTGCTCTCCACAATGAGGGCTTTGGATGGTATGGGGCTGGACATCCAGCAAGCCGTGATCAGCTGTTTCAATGGTTTTGTGATGGACATCTTCCGTGCTGAGGTACAAGTTTTTTCGTTTCTCCCATCGTTGAATTTCCAAACTTCTCTTACAGTTCAGTGATTATAAAATTGTGGACTGCAACCAACTAGCTAACTCCTGACAAAACTGAACGGAAAGTGCGGTTTTTTCTTAACCCAATGGATCTGGTTAATCTAATGTGTAACCAGGACTGGGAAATTTGTACTGTATAATCTTTGACATTGTAATCAACTTGGTTGTAGTAAGCGATTTTTGAATTTTGACTTCTCAGTTTGAAGGTGCAGAAAATGCAATAAGGAAGAAAAAAGTTTTCATGTTATTTCCAGGATTTATATGTTGAAAGAACTGTATCATTGTGTCATGCATTTGGGTACTGTACTGATGATGTTTCTTACAATTTTCAGCAATGTAGAGAGGGTCAGGAAGTCCTTCCGGAGCAAATTAGGGCGGTTCTTATGGATTCTGCTGGCATCCATGGAGTGATGTAGTTCTTAACCAACTTCTTAGAAGACGATTGGAAACTGTTGTTTGTCAGATCAGATCTTGAATGCAATTTTCAAACAAAAATCTTTTGAAGAGCTGAAGTTTCTATATTTTGCTAGTCTGTTGCCAATATCCTTGATGACAAAGGACCTCTCTTCTGCTTCTTTTGTTTTTGTAAACATTGGGTGATTGCTGAACTATTTTTGCGATTTATTTTTCAATGAAGTTGATATTTTACCAAATACATTCATGACGTCCTTATGTGGGAATGTATTGATTTCTCATATATTAGCCGCTGCCTGCAATCTCAGAATTTATGTGCGAACAGTCATAAAAGTTGAATCCTTATCACGGTCGTGTGGAGGGATTTATCAAGGCTGTGTGGAGGGATTTAAGCGCTCCGCAATTCCTTAAAATCTATAAAATTACCTTTGAATGGGTGATTCGAGTTTAGAATGGTGGGTGGGTGATCCGTTCTCCATATACCCTGCATTTCTAAAATACGAGTTGGAATTTGGAATGCATTCCCTCCATTGACTGGCTGAGGCCCATCCAGTTATTCCATGGGCTTATATTCACTCAAACTTACTCGTATAGCAAAGTCCAGACAGACGAACGTAGTAAGCTTGGGAAGCATAGAGGGAAACAAATCTCACACTTCCAACGCCAATGTATGATATGTAGCCTGATAGAACTATACTCATATAGTGGATGAGATGGCAAAAATAAAACACGTTATCCCCACCCCATATGCCCAAGTTCCGCAAACACTTGGTCACACATTTGCAATCTGAATTCATGCAATAACGTAACGTAGGGTACAATATGATTTCCCACAAGCACGTCACAAGAATCAGTAGAAAGTAGGGTAACAGGTCCATGTGCAGACCATGCCTCCAAGACACATTTTCCTACCAGACAGACGAGACGACCATAAGCTTTTCAGTATATTGACATATAGAATAAGAGGCAGGAAGACTCAACTCCCAGCATAAATGCCAAGGAAGATGAAACTATGGAAAAACAACATAATTAGACCACCTCTTTAACCAAGAACCTATCGGATAATGTATTAAATTACTTACAACGTTGGAGAATGGGTGTCTAAAGACAGCTATGTACAAGGCGTGGATTCCTTTGAGAAACAAGGCCCCCCATGTCTTGTAAAACATATATGGATACATATGTATATATATATACTCCAAAACTGGATATATGATCCGTGATATCTAATATCTGATATCCAAGAAAACAAAACACACCATCTAAACAAGAGTCGTCAAATCTTCACCATTATTTGATATTTCACAACCGATGATCAGAGCCTTGAAGCCTCCACCAAAAGCCTAGCATATAGAAGAGCGCAATCATATCATCCTCTGCACCAAATGCAGGAGAATTGCGACAGGAACGCCTAACACCACCATAAGTTGCAACCCATTCCATCCCTTAGGCCATAGTACACAACTAACATAACAGACAATACAACTATAATTTTACCCAAGTACCTATCGACGCCAAACTTCATGATTGTTGGGGGTCGATGCTGAAGGAATGGGCACATGTTTTGCATCCTTCCCATCCCCACCATCCATGGGTGATATACTTTCCTCAATCTTTGAATTCAAGGTCCCTGGATTCATCTTCTGGACCTCCTCCCTGGTGTAGATGAAAATCTTGCGAACCATGTCACAAAACTCCCTGATTCAAACACAAGAAGCAACTCAATGTCAAAAGGATACATCCAAGAAGCAAAATCAAGATATGCCTGACCGCATGCAAAAAAAAAAGAGACATTCAATTCAATGCACTATTCTTACTGCCACGGATCATCTCCAACAAGCATCATATCACCCTCATCATCTGTATAGACAATCAACCAATTCTTCTTGGGAGCCATCAATTCACCACCAAATTCAAACAACATGTCCAATTCCGCTATCAGTTCATCGTAGCTGTTAAACTTAGTAAGATCCACAGACCTACCAAGAGCAATCCCCTGTTTGTGGACCTGAAATCATCAAAAGTGGTTTAGTCTCTCAAATGACTGATATCTAAAATATTAAGACAATTTACACACTAGCAATAAACCTTAGTACAACTTCTGGTTGAACCACATTGTGATTTGCCTTGAGTATCCCTCGTATGTTGATGAGAAGTCTTGAGTGGCTTTTCCAGCTCATTATCATCCGCCACTTTTGAACTCTTTGATTGTTCAGACTTCTGACCAGCTTCAAACGAACAAAGCTGGTGATTAGCATGCTGGCCAGCCAGCTCATTCATTTTCCTTTGAGATGCTGCTGGATCTTTTGTGACGGGATTGCTGACAAGGGGAATACCAAAAAGCTTGCAATTCCCATCTTTGGATTTCACAGCAACACTTTCTTGTAGACACATATGTTTTGGCATTAGCCCTTTCGAAGGACCAAGATTCTCAAACTGAGATGGCAGAGGCGGTGGCATCAACCAGTTTCCATTGGAATGTTCCACTCTATGCCCATGAAGCATGGGATACTCACTCAATCCACCATATCTTACACTTCCTTGTGCTTGATATGGTACATCACCAACACTTGCAGGAGCTTTATTGTTGGAGTCTGCCAACTTAAGAGAGAGACCAGTGGACATTAAAGACCATGGTCCAGCAATCAAGTTAAGCTTGCCATCCTGAGAATGTTTTCTTATTGAATTACTAGCTCCTGAAGTTCGATCAACAAAGGGAGCACAGAACCCATGAGAGGAACCCGCATTCGCCCCAAAGCCTGACAGCAGGTCTGTGTAAGTTGGTTCATGCCTCACTGAGGGTGTCCAATTTTCCGATCCATATCTTCTGGCAGTGGAAACCACATCAACCTTCTCATTATCTAGTGAAGGGGGCCACATAAATGATTTATCAGCAGTATTAGATTCATTGCTCTCGGCATAATTGCCTCTCAAGGTCGAGAATTCTTGACCTTGCAAGACCCTCGAAAACTCATTAGCTGGTGAAGGGTCTATGGTCACCTTAGAGGAACCTGATCAATTTACAAAGCTCAAGAACATTCAGAACCTCATGAGACCTTAATAAATGAACAGAAACCTAGATAAAGATAAACCAGATATATTATACAAATTACATTACACATGATTACCTTCCCTAGTAAGAACAGAGGAGTCGGTCGATGATGGCACCATATTCAATCGAGGCCTTTTTGGCCGTGGCATTGGGACAGGATTCAGAGCAGGAGGAGCTAAAGCAGGTTCTATTTTCCAAGGTGAGACTCGCTCTGGCCGAGGTATGGTCGAAGTCTCATCCCATCTCACCTAGAGGCAGTTAAAAGGATTCTTTAAGGCTATTATACAAGCAGTAATACTCCATCCCATTGAGTCTACAATACTACCTTGAGGCTTCTCCATTGGGAGTCCTGCCATCTTTTGGGATCAGCATCTTCAGTTCCAACTATAGTGCCAGTAAACCTAAGAACATACAATTAAGCAACAAAATAAATCAAAATGTCTGACATGGCGAAAAAAAACTGCCACTGGAACAGTAGGCATGTTCTGTTAGAGATTTGGCAAAGCATAATAGCATGCAAATGATAACATAGCAATTGAAACAAATATAATTAACAAACATTTTCCGAAACTTTAATAAAAATGACATGGAACAGGATGTGCAACCATAACATGCAAGTCATACCTCTGCTCAGGAGCTTCCTCTCCTTCAAACCTCATTTTAAACCTCATCCCAATGGAATAGTTGCTCTTGACAGACTCCATATACTGATCAAATGGAACAATGAACTCTGCTGGACTTGTCCTGCAACAAAACAATCACGGCAGAAGGAGGTTCAAAATCTTTCCTTTCTCCAATGAGAGTTGTGGTGGCTAGGTAGGTGAAGCCAACAAGTTCTTAGACTTTGTTTCAACTATAAGAACCTCTCCAATAATGACAAAAATTCATAATTATCCTTCTTCAAAAAGTTAAAATATCCCCCCAAGTAAAACTCAGACAGCAACTCTGTGAAAAAAAACAAACATTAAAAGTGATAGAAAGCACAAGACCACAAACCTTGGCTTGTAATAAACAGTAAAAATGGTTCCAGTTAAGATAGCATGCCATGCAGTAGCAAGCACACCAAGATGCATGCTATGACTGGATATAACAGACGATGAAACATTGCCCTGCTGTCTCATTGCTCGTCTAACACCCACGCGAAGCTCCCCATTCTCCCCTCTACAAGTCCAGTCACATATCAGTTCCATATAATAGTCTCATTTCAGATACAAATTAAATTAATTTCTTAAAGTTGTACAAAGGCAACAAACCTTAGAAATATGAAGGCATCTCCGGCAACAAGCCTTTTGGAGCTAACAAATACACTCCAGCCACTTTGAAGCAGGTGCCGCCGTGGTTGACCTGGCATTCACATCATCATTTAGATTAAAAACAGGAGGTAGGTATACCACAAGAAACCCAAATAATTACACAACCAATCAAGACAAACCAAATCTCAAAAATTGAGCATATTGTCTGAGTTGAGCAATGAGCAAAGCCCAAAAATAATAACCATAGCCGCAGAAGTGACATTGGTCTCCTCCAGAACAATGGCGGAGGCAACATAAAGGCCTCTGAATTGAAAACTCAAAATGGACATCAAGTTGATTGTTCCAGCATATGATAATTACCACGAAAGATGTGTCGAAATCGCCATTCATTTCCATGCAAATCCCTGGCAACCAATTCTTGGGTTGGAGGCTGCCGTGACATGTCCTGTAGGTTAACAAGTGAGAAAAACACGTCTCAGCATCTCATCATGAAAAGATAATTAACAAGATGGCACATGACAAACAGACCAGAGGGGGTAGGCATTCATCAGCATGTCGCCTAAGCACAGAAAATCCACCATGTGTGCTGGTATCAGAAGCTGTCAGAGTTTTACAGAATGAATGAACATGAAATCTTGGTGGCGGAGCTGGTGGTGGCTCCTTCTTAACGGCATTCTCATCTTGCTGGCATCATTGGAAAATGGAGAAAGACCATCATTATTGAAACACCAACCCAACAAGCTCACATAACATGCACAAATTCAATAAAACGGAACAAAAAGGCATACATTAGGCTCAGGGAGCAAAGTCACTTGGGCATACACCTCATCTGTTTCTTGTTCAGCCTGCACTAGACAACATATGCCGTTGAGAAAAGAAAGAACAACTGTGCTACGAACACGTTTACAGCAAACAAAAAATCGATAAAAGCTTAAAACCCAAATTCCAAGGACAATTAGGAACTACATCATACCTTCAACTGGACGTTCATCACACGACAAAGGATCTTCGATGGAAGATCATAGAGAGGCATCTGCTGGTCCGCGACCTGATTTGTGGATGCCTCCACCTGATACACCAAGAACGATCGAATTATGTATACCAAATCAAGAAACAGCAAGTGGCAGAAGGCACAAACCCTATTAAAGAGCATGCAAACTAGCTGTGTACCAAAAGCACAATACAACCGAGCTTTTTGCAAAGAGGGACAGCGAAAATACATTTTTCATGGTAATGGACAGAAAAAAGGACCTAAGAAGATATTATAGATGTGGAAAATCATCACAAATTCTAGCAACAAAACCTGCTCGATGTGTCCTTGAGGAAAGTAGAAGACACGTTCTCCTTCACGAGGAACGGTGACCAAAGGACCCGCACAAGCATGCCATAGCTCCCTGTACAACGCGGTCTCGGGGTCTACAACTACAAGCACAAACCAAAAAACCTCAGCTAAGAAAATGCTGGGAAGAAATCATGGCAGGTACCGTCCGTCTAGAAGACATAAGAAACGGAACAATATCCTCCGGAACTTACCTTTACCGGCGGCGCCAGAATGTGTTGAATGACTTTTCTGCCCTTCCATAGCGTTGGGCTCGCTGTATCCGGAAGAAAAACTCTCTGCCCTTTCCTTGGTCGAAATCTCTGAAGAAGGCATTCTCTCTCTACTTTCAATTCAGATCTCTCATTTACTACACCTCTACAAATGTTCTCTCACTCTCACACCACGAAATTCAACACTTCAATCAACCATCACCAATTTCACAATTTCCCTGTCTCTCTCTCGAAACTTAATCAAAAGCAAACAAAAAAAACACCAATATCAGTCACAAATCTCCCCCGCTCTCACTCTATGCTTGCCGTTCTCTCCGAACTCGATCAAAACCCCTTCAATTCACAAGAGCTGCTTTGTCTCTCTGAATTCACCACCAATTTTTTCAATTTAACCATCAATCTGGTCCTCTCTGTCTCTATAATGTCTCCGTACACCCCTCTGCAGGCACCACAGACTTTCTCCTTCTTTGGCCAACAATTGCAGCTTGCAAGCGCCAGAGCTGGTACAGTCCTCTCAGTTTCTTTTTCTCTCTCCTTCTCACCCTCTCTAGCTCTTGAGAATTTGAGACTTACTTAACCAGAGTGGTCAAAACTGCGTGCAATCATTTCAACCGCGGTCAATTTCTAACCACTCTAGCAACCGCCACACATCCGTTGGCTCGGCCTTTTCCCTCCAGTTTCTACCGGGAATAGCCGGTGGACTCATGAGGACCAAATAAGAGCATCCAGATGCACCAAATATCCAGCACTTCAAAATCATTCTCTCTCTTCTCATCTATCCTACGTGGCACAATTTAATTGGATGAGTGAATCCCACAATATACATTATTCATCAACGCTCCATACATTCCAACACTTCATACTCACTTTCTCTATTTTCTCTCTCTTCCTTTTTATCATCTCTCTCTTCTTTTTCATATCTCTCTCTTCTTTTCATCTTCTCTTTCTTCCTTTTTATCATCTCTCTCTTCCTTTTCATCACCTCTCTCTTCACTATTCATCACCTCTCTCTTCACTATTCATCAACTATATACATACTCCAACTCTCAAGTATCCTTTTTCCACAACTAAATTTTCAAGTGTAATTTTTCACCCATTATGTGTATGTAGCACTATATTTATCAAAAAAGTAACATTTCAAGTACTTGAAATACACTCCATTATACCCATTGTGAACATCTAACACTTAACTTATCAAGAAAGTATCATCTCAAGTATTTCAAATTCTTCCCATTGTGGATGCTCTAAAAGCGACCAAGATCAGCGTTAATAAATTCCACATATAGTAAGGCGGCTTTGGAGAGAGAAGAAACAAACGGCCTCATTGACGTCGTAACGTAGGTGTCGAGATATAATTGGATTAGCATGTAACGACGTTTGTCCTACCGTTAGTGGGGAAGTTGTTCTGTTTTTATGGGGAAGTGGCTTTGTCGTGCTATTAACGGGCAGGTTTGGATGGATGTGAGAAGGGGTTCTAGACCCATCCTCGGCGCACGCTAACCATGGTTACTCACTTTTAAAAATCTTTTTCCCAACCCGTTCCGCCAAGAGCTTTCGTGCGCCTGGATGGTAGGGAACCAAGTTTCTTATCGTTGATTTCTCGCGCGTGATATTAACGTATGCTTTTCGTACATTGTTTAGGCTGTGTTTGGCTGGAAGAAACAAAAGCAGGCTTCTCTAGTGTAAATTGAATCATTTATTAAATAATAACTTATTTAGGCTTCCCTATTTTAATCACAAAGTATAAAAGTACAATCATTTAGGCTAAAATAATCCCAAAAGAAGTAAATCTAGGTTAAGTGAGTAATTGAATCTACTCTAAGCGAGGAGTGGAGGTTCGAACTTGGATTACAACCCAATTTGAATCTATGTCTTAATCATCTTGACTGAAACTTTATTGACCTTAAATCATTCAATTTGTAACCGATAATTCTCTAACCCAACATGTCCATCAAATTACTAAGTCAGCTCTAAATTGGGGTCGTTAACCCAATCCGCGTTGACAACAATTTAGATCATATCGAAACCATCACCATCCCAACCAAAACTTTGTTGTTCTTAAATCATTAGTTGTTAAATACTAAAGATACATCCTTGCAAATATTTGTAAAATTACGTGACATAAATCCAATGGATTGACTAGTTTACAAACAAGCCTAGACCCTCAAGTCCTCCATAATATCTTTCTTTGTAAACCAAAATACTCAATTCTTTTGAACTTTTGAGGTTATTGCATGTAAGATTCGTCCTTTATTAAAGAATCCTCCCAAAACATTTGGCATAACTCTAGCAAATGGTCAAAATTAGTGCAAGACAAAACTTAAGTTGGATTTAAAATCTCGCGATATATCAAATCAGCAAAAGTAGGTGAGAAAATGGAGAGCAAGTGAGGAGTAGGCGCAAAAGAGGGAGTGGGAAGCGCAGGAGGGGGTCAGTGGAGTAGAACCCACGTGTATTGTCCATAAGCATTTGTGCATATGATCTAAAGCAACAAAATGCTGGAATCTTTGTCCGGAAATCTTTTTTCCATTTTACCCTCCACAGCAAAACCAATAACACAAACAACACCCTCCATACAAAACCAAACAAAAACTGACACCCCGCACTTAGGATGACAAAATTATATCGGGTCTGAATAATAGAATTTATCCGAACCCATATTAAATTGAGTTTTAATATAAATTATATGTTTGAAATATGAGTTCGAATACATAAACGTTGTCCAAATAAATATTTGAAATCCAATTCAAGTTATGGTCCGGATATGTAAATATTTTCGTAAACACGTGTTATTTTCAAATCTGAAACCAATTTTTCCCCATACCCCGCACTCCATTTTTTTTTTTTATCTCCACTCACTTTTTGGGTAAAAAAATATCTGTTAATTTTTTGGCCAAACAAATGTTCAAGATTTCATCATGTTGTTCCTACCTTTACGAGTAAAAATGGATTAGATTTTCTGTAGGGGATTGCACCATCTCATTTGTTTACATTGCTAGAAGCCTATAACACATAGGCAGCTACGGATATTTAATGTCAATAGAAGTTTAATCGATCTAATAGATTAATGAATGACCCACTTAGAAAACTAGGGGAAGCTATTTTTGGGCAAACCTAAGTTGCCTATTGGATTGTCATTGTACTTCAATTTAGTCATATGAATGAGTTGTCTCCATTAACTACCATGCACTTTCTTCATCCTTTCTCCTATTGGTAGACCGTCTTTAATAAACCACAAGAAAGAAACAGGGGGGTGAGCTCAAATAATGCTAAATAATGTTATAATTCGAAGAAATCGCCATGAAAAATGAAAGAATCAGGTGAGGAACTGGTTTGATCCAATCCAAATTATAGAGATATTATCCACTTGGGATCTTAAAGATCGTTCGGTTTTATCCTTAAAAAGATCATCTACAATTGAGAGGAGTTAGGCTAAAACTTATAAATCACATAGTTGGCACTTTCCTAACCAATTTGAAACATTTATAAATTTATAACAAATATAAACAATATTAACATATTTGTGGATGAAAAAAATGACTCATGCCAAATCAACATAACAAATGGCAAGAAAGTTACGTATTGCACCTTCCAAGAAGTCGTGGTAAGAATAAAAGTTGGGAGAAGATAACTCTCAACTTCCAATAAATATCTAAAGCTAACGTCCAACGATCTTCAAACGTTAGGAGATTGAGATCAAGAGATTTGATCCTACTATGACACTCTAGGGACGATAATATCAAATGCCTTTATCTCCTCACCCTGTCAACCTCTATATAAAAGAGGATAAGGTCGAGGAGCCTAGGTACGTCACACAATTTCTCTAATTCACACATGACAATGTGCAATCACTAACATTATAAAAACTCCCTGAGATTGACACTGACTTAAGAATCGGAGTATTCCCGGGCCACGAATAACCACCCTCTCTCTTTGTTCTTGTAGGATTCATGAAGGTTTGTCGCTACGTCAACCCTCTCAGCAACTAACGTGTTGATCATCCGATTTTTGCATCCACAATCTTAAATAAAACAATAATAAGTAAAGAAGAATAATAATGTGATGCCAATATTGTGAAAGCAAATCAAATCCTCACATTCAAAGATTATATATACATATGCGGTAACACTTTCACTCTTGATTTCGATGGATACAAGGTGTGTGGACAAAATCAGAGATTGAAACGACCTTTCAAGATCCCTCCTTTTCCATTTCTAGAAGGGTAATTTAATAATTAAAAAATTAATCAATCTTCATACCAAATCTTGCTGTCGTCCACTCGTGTGCATTTTTTGTCCAAGTTGTTTACATTAATTTCACCAAATATTTTGGGAAAGTGTATTCTAGATTCAAGTTGTCTTGTCAATGGTAGACTTTGTAATCTCACTTAAAAAAAATACGAAATTTAGGGCTCTGTTTGAATGAGAGTATAAGACTCCATATAGTATAAAATACTCGGGATAGTATAACTTTATAAAGTGATTCTTATACAATGCATGCCGTATAATATTAAAACTAGAAATTAATAATTAAAAAAAATGAAACTAGTTTCACAAAGGGGAGATTGATAACCTATCACAAGTGATACAAGTGCAACTCACTAATATAAACCAATTCGTTTTAGGTCAAAATCTACAAGATTATTATGAGTCATATTATTATTAATATTAGTTTTTTTTTTTTACGTTTTGATAGTATTCTAACCTTAACCTATTTAAAATCCTAAAAAAATAACTATCATTATGTAAAGCTAGTTAAGGATGAATTATCCCACCGAAAGTACATCATAATTTTGAATTCAGATAGTGTGAGTCGGATGAATGATTAGTTACCTTCCACTATAAAACTTTTACATCAACAAGTGCTCCACAACCGCAAACCATGAAGGGAAAACGACTTGTATTATTGGAAAGAATATCGTGAAAACAAACTTGTTTGACGGATTTTTTTTTTGTCGTAAGTTACATATTTATTGGTGATATTCAAATATTCACACTCCCAACCCACAACACATGTTGGGCATAGCTATAGATACCCCATGCAACCCATCACCACCATCTACAAAAGGAGGATTGCCCCACTCCACTTTAATGCATTCCCTACCTAAACTAACTAAATGACACAAAACACATTAAAAAATGCATAAAGATCAATTGAAATTTAAAAAAAAATACAAAAAACAGCGAATTTTCGAATTTCAACTTGAATTAATGATTTAAAATTAAATTTTTTTTAACACTAGACAAGGGTGGACGTCGGTAGGGGCATAAACGTAAATAAAAAAAAAAGAAAAGGTCGGCTCGACCGGAATGACTGGCCTGTCAAGTTTTTTTAGTACAAAAATAAAAGAATCAGTTCCGGCCGTTGAAAAGAAATCAAGTGTATTAGCAGGAAATGGGTCCCACCAGTTGTTCCCAATCTGGTTTACAGTAATCCCGATTGGGGGACCACGGCATCTCTGCCTCCTCTCCCCTGAACAATTTGAACAATTCTCCCTCCCTTAATCCCTCCTCTCTGACTCCTAACCCGCAGACCAAACACCCATGTCTCCCCCCTTCCTCTCTTTTTTTTAGGGCTGTTATTGGTATGGTAAATTATCCATTGGTATACCATTACCGATCAATTGGTTACCGAAAATAACAGAAGATTGGTATACCGTTACCAATTGTTCGGTACGGTAAATTTACCGATGATTTCGGTAACGGTAACGGTAAGCAAAGTTCAAAACCGGTAAATTTCCCGATTACCGACATATATATTAAATATATATTAATATTATTTTTAGTTTTAGTTTTATTTAATTATGACCATTAGATTGATCTAATTTAATCTAGACCATTTATTATTTTTAGGGTTATCATTTATATATCACTCGTAGCAATTTCATTAACTTTAAAGCAGCGTTTGCTACATAACAAAATGCTTTGTTGGTATTGATTACATGCTTTTCTTCTCCATTTCCATTATGGTCTTTTATCTTTATTTATCTTGTTTCTTCTAGCTTTCATGCTATGGAGTTTAAAACACTTCGGATACTAAAAATATTAGAAATTAATGAAATGAAAGATTTTCCGTTATAGATTGTTGGAATAATGTTATGTGAATTCTCCTTTCTTTTTTTCTCCGATTGATAGGTATTTTCTCTTATTCACATGTAGCACAATGATCCTTCTCATTAATCTATTACTTTTATTATTGGTATTGTAGGCAAGATGAAAGTGTTGTACTTTCATACAATGACTATTAAACACAATACTACTTGATGTATTTTTTTTTTCTTTCTCTTTTTTAAATAAGTTTAAGAATTGGTAAATTTACCAATTACCGACTTACCATTACCGATCGATCGGTATACCGACCATCGGTATACCGACTCTTCCGGTAACGGTAACGGTAACATTTTTTGAGTTACCGAAAGAATTGGTATGGTAACGGTATTCCGTGTTTGGTAACGGTAACCGTACCAATAACAGCCCTACTTTTTTTCCCCTCTCGGACCAAGTCATCTGCATTAATTGCGGCATTAATTAAGTTTATTTTTGATGATTAATAATTAGTGCTAATTTTTCGGACACGAAATGTGAATGGTTGGATTTTTGGTAAGAAGTGGACATGGTTTGGTTTGTGAATTGTGATGGAGAGTGCCACGTGGAGGTGATGTCAGCTTGGGGACACGTGGTTGTCGATAGGAGCCAGAGAGAGAGCTAGCTTTGGACGGGTTTCCTTGGTTACGTCTTATCATGTTGGTTGCGTGACCTTGGTTTAGATAAGGATGAAGGCGTTACGGGAGATGGCGTCAGTTATCGTGTCGCTTACGTCATATATGTTTTTATTAATAAATATTTAAAATTAAATAATGATACAAAATTATAAACAACGGGTTTAATTGTAAAGTAATAATAATTTCACAGAAAACTCAACCCATTAGTATGATATTGTAGGCCTAAACCATCACAGTCTAAGAACCACTTTAAAACCTGTCATTCTAGTTAATAAAGGATTTGTCCATATAAAACACTTCACAAACCCGTATCCAAGCAATGTGGGACGAAGGGTCTGTCACACGAATTCACATCATAATTATATAATTATGATTATTAGTAATAATATATAAAATGGAGGCAATCCTCATTGGTGTGAGCAAAAGGGCGGAGGTGGGTGGGCCATGGGCATAAGGATTAAGGAATGTTGTTGTTGTATCGAAATTACAGGACAGGACACTAAAAATCCTAATCATATGACGTTAATTAACTACTATTATCCGACTTAAGCCTTAATTAATCAATTCCGGTTATGGAGGCTTGCACGTTTGTTTCTTTCCCTTAGTAAAATCTAATTTTCTCCGAATCGTTGTGTATTCAAACTCTTAAACCACGTAAGTTTCTTGATAAATTGACAAAGGTGTGAGCTATCAAATTTTCCTCTCATCGTCCCTGCTGGCAAACATTCAACCCCAACGCTTGCACGTCTATTTTGTGTGATGGATATAAAATGAGACTAAATATTGTAAATATTAACTCATTCTATTTTAGACTGATTCATGGTAAGGAAAGACCATGACCAGGTCAGAAAGACAAATACAAAAATGGAAAATTCAACTCCAAATAGGCCACTATTGTGTTAATGGCCACATATTTACTATTCTTTTTTGGGTCAATATTGGAGAGGCCATGTGTTGCATGCATATGGAGAATGAAATTTCCATTGAGTTGATTCTTAATTTATAAATTTTGTCTGGATGATCGAATTTGTCCGATCCGAAATAAATCAAGTTTGGACATAAGTTTTAAGTCAAAAATCTAAGCGCAAGCACAATTTTTTTATCCGGTTTAAAACCAGGTCAGGTCCAAACACAACGGTTTATTTGTCCGGAATATAACCCGAATTAAATTATTTTTCGATTTACTTGTTCGGACTTAAATCCTCCGGGTTTTGTCAATTAATTACGTCCGAAATCCAATTCAGATTAGGGTTCAGACATATAAATATTTCGTAAACACATGATATTGTTAGATCCGACACCGAACATTTTTTTTATGTAATTATGTATGATTTTAGTCTTATCCACACCGTGCATTTGATGTGGTTCACATGTTTTCTCAGTATAGTTGTTGGCTTCTACAACTGAATTTTTGACCAAGATTTTTTCTAAACATTCTTTGTATCTACACTAGTCAAGACAACTTATATGACTTGCAAAAGAAGTGCATGGAACCTTCATAAAATTGACTGCAAGAAATGCAGTTGCATACTTACATATATATATATATATATATACACATTTCTTGCATACTTACGTGTGTATATATATATATTACGTACATGCGTGTATATATCATTTGTAGTATAAAAATGTAAACGTTTGAAACGATATGAAATTAGTAGGAGTTGATGAATGTATGCTCTATGATATAAATGAATGGAGAAAACGGTTGTAATGAAACAAGATTTCATACGCGGAACAAAAGCGTAAAGAACCATAACTAAATTACGTTAACTCTTGAAAATCCGAAATCCACCAATTTACTATATGGAATTCATCAGAACACGTAGAGAAAACTCTTCAAAGAATAAACTTAAAATTTATTAAATAACAAAGTTATTTCTAACAAGACTATTATAGGCACATCAAACTAATCCTACTAAATTTCGAAAACATTTTAAAAGACTAGAGAACTCATACTAATACTAAAACTCGTAAGTCGTAATAATACTATAATTAATATACCTCTAATAAAAAAATGGAAACAGTTAGACTAACTTACCTTAAACAAAAAAGATTAATTATTGCTTGATTAACAAAGCTAATTCAACTTTTTCTTTGTATGATTGAGGGTGTCCTTGTCGAAATTCACAATGATTTGGCATTAATTACGTGTTGATCAGCTGACCTTTGTGTGGATATGATAAAATATTGCAATAATTAATGATTAATCAATTGAGTTTATAATGTGTTTGATTTCTTAATCTATTTTTGGGGATTTGATTAGGGATATTTTATACAATTAAATATTGTTGGAGAGTCCACGAAATTGTTGGTGAACAAAGAAGGTTGTTTTCAATAATCATGGTATCGACGCGTGTCCTGGTCCATCAAGCACATCCCAATCTCTTGGAAACAAAAACCCTTTTGGTATTTTATTTAAAAACCTCAAAAATTAGATAACTAGTGATGTTTTTGCAACATAGTAAGTGGAGGGTGGTGTCTTGCCTAGATTAGTTGGTTACTTGGGTATTTATTTTCCGATTTTTCAAGTTACAAAATATCATGCGTTTAAATGGGGGAGACATGATTATTTTCTAAAATAAATACACAATACTTTAAAATGGAGTGTCGATACATGTGTCGACCATCTTGACCCACACGTCGACCGTATTTCACTTGTACAATAACCAAACGGTGGAGTCTCTTTCATTAATATTTTCTAAAGGCTTGTGGTTAATCAACCACCTTAAACATCCCTTAATTTGCGATTACAAAACTAATAATATCATCGAAATTTAACAATTGTTTTTTTGATAACCGAGAATGACACCATACAAGTTTGCTCTTTGAACATTCGATATGAGTCTAAGTTTTGATCATCAGGCCTATGTACACAGAAGTCACACAAAATTTTGTATAAGTTGTGAATTCAATTAGCAACCTTTCTTAATCACCAAAATCTATCGAAACATGACATTTTTTTCCATAGAAATTGAACCGCCCAAATGGCTACCTATGTTAATGATATATATATGTGTGTGTGTGTGTTGTATTGATTAATGATTTGGGCAGGCGCCGGCTCTAACAGTGATTAGTTCCTTTATACCAACCCACCACCTTCACAAAAAGGACCTATCATCACTTTCTAGCTTAGTTTTAAACTAAAAGGGCTCCCTCCAATGACAAGGAGAGATGCTTCCCCTTTTATTATATGTCTATTGTGACTAATTGCCAAAGTGAAAAAGTATATATTGGCTTAGTTTGGTAAGACATTTTGAAAATAACAGATATATTAGTGGAAATGGTGGTAGCAGAAATGTTGGAGAATTTTAGTAGCAGAAATGCTGCTCGAATGTTGTGTGGTGTTTGGTTGAACTTTTGCTGGTAACATTTTTGCTGAGTAACATATATTAAATGATAAATATTTTATAATATCAATAAATTTATTTACTTTTTAATTAATTTATAATAACACATGAAGTGAGGGCATAAATGGAATAAAAAAATTAATGGGGATAATATTGACTTTTGACGGTGAAATGCTACTAAAATGCTTCATACAAGTAGCATGTCAAAAGTAGCATAAAATGCTGAGTAAAAATGTCTCAGATTACGTGCCAAAAAAACTCGTTTGGTAAGGCAGTAGCATTTATACTAACAAGTAGTATAAATGCTACAAAAAATACTCCTCCAAACGGGGCCATTAATTTGCTCTATTTCTTCTTAAAAAGATGCTCAGTTGACCCAGTTATGCCCAAATTTTTGTTTGACCAAATTAGGTTTGACGAAGAGAAGTACTTCTAAACACCTGTCTAGGTATAATCATCATACCTACGACACTTTAAACTAAGGGCAAATGCAATGGTAAAGTGTTATTGGGCCAACAAAGATGTTGTCTTTGCTGATATGGTTGTATTGTAAAATGTGTTTTGCTTATGTGGATGTATTGGGATAAGTGTTTTGCTGATGTGGATGTATTGATATTTGATGTTTTGGTGTAGTTTTGTTGTGAATAATATGGAGGAATGGAATGTTGTTGGCCTCCATGTTGGGTGGGAAGAGAAATTGTAGAGAAATTTGTGTTTTGTTGATGTGGTTGTATTGGAAGATGTGTTTTGCTGATGTGGCTGTATTAGAATACGTGTTTGACTTGACTTTTTGTGTAATAGAGGTGGGACCGGGTCAACAAAAATGTTGGCCCAGCAAATAAGAAACCATTGCATTTGCCCTAAGCTTCTAAGGTTCAAACTAGGGCATGCATATATATATATGAAGAATTCTTTTATGTGTATATCCGTAAGTTATATTTACTTATGCACCTTAATCTCATCATTGATTTGAAACATGTGGGACTTACTTGTCATTTCACTTTTGAAAATATTTAAAAAGTTGAGTGTATAAATTATTAAGTTATGGATGTTTGCACTTGAAAATTTCTGTATATATACGAAGATGGTAGATTACGGCCATCCGTATATACATCTAGCCCCGTGCTCATATACGAACGCGCATGTGTATGCCGTATAGTATATATTGGATGTTAGTTTCTTTATTTTTCTGAAACAAGTGTTTCATGCGAGGGAATTAATTAGAAGGTGAAGTGTTCAGTTGCTTTCGTTGAGCGAATTCTGTTTGTATATATATATATAGGTTGCTTACATTCACAATACATGAGAAATACGCTATCGAATATTTTCAAGATATAAAACGTCATCGTTTGACAATTATAAATTGTCTAGATGCGATGCTTCTGGTATCGTTTACGCGAAACGAATGCTTCCCTTGCTCCCCTTTTCTCAGGGGCAAACTAAAATAAACGCGGTTACTGCAAATTTGCAGAACAATCAATTTAGCCATAATAAAAAAGAGTCCTAATTTGACTTATTGGGCCGCTTGACCAGAGCAGGGCCCATCTATGGGCGACTATACGTCATGGGCCTGAGATACGTAATGATTGAGACTTGGGATTACGTCTTTGGCCATGTTTGGTGAAGCGGACACGTTTTACCAAACATAGTAAATTACTGGACGTCACCACCCATAAAAGGGCATAATATAAACGAGGTCAAATTCTTTAACTAATAACTGTTTTCCCAAGGCGTGGCCGCATGACTGGGCCTACAGGTTATCGGTAATTAGACCGGATCAAATGAGCCCAGCATGGGCTTGGGTTATGGGCCCAAAATAGACAAAATGTTGTCAGTGAAGGATGGTGGTGGGCGGGGCGGCCTTTCCTTGTCAATTTATCAAACACTTGTACATGTGGCAGTGTCTTCTACGTCAACATATTGGTCCATCCAACGGACCATGACTCGCACTCGCATCATAATAATTACCTAAACATGTGGAATTACTGTACGTATTCACTCCCACTACTCTTTTAAGGAGCTAGATTGAATGTACCAAAGAAATGTCCAAATTCAAGGAGTTTTGGAATAACACTTTTTAATGAGCTCCCCCCCCCTCATTGAGAAAAACACACAAGGGAAGGGGACCAATATAGCCCCACCGCGTAGAAAAAAATCACGATATTCGTTTATCTGATGTATACTTGTTGATGCATCATCATATCATAGCTTTATTTTCTTTCTTCTAAATACTGTTTAAAAGTAAGTTTTTATTGGAATCGAACTTTGAACACGCATATACTTAACCTAACAAATTGCCAACCGAGTCACCTTTTGTTGGTCATCATATCATTGAAATCGAACTTTGAGCACACATATATCTAACCTAATCAATTGCCAACTGAATCACTTCTTGTCGATCATCATATCATAGCTTTTCTTGGAGCAGAGGAGAGTGATTTTATCTTTTTGAATATTTGTTGCCACCAAGCCTCATTGTTAAAATTGTCCAGGCCCGATCGAGAGTTTAAAAGACAGAAAAAAGGGTTGGGCTTCGATGAGGCGTAGAGAAAAGGATTTGATGCTTCAATGGTCAAATTGTTCCTTGATCTGATCGAACAAGAACTTGAATCTGGCATTAACCTCGCAACAAGCAGGAAGCTTGTATGTCTTCTATTACCAAAGAAAGAGAGACGTGATTCCATCCATTGGCATTCTTGCTGCCATTCGGATATACAGTGGAGCCCTCCGACATCAGAAACACAGGATTCATATTTTTCTACCTTTGTTTCAGAGAGAGGAGAATGACTCAATCTTTAGCAGGCAGTGAGCAGGAGGAGAATGAGAATCTCTCGTGTAACTTACTATTCCAACTTCAGTACCCATCACAAGAAGCTACTCTGGATTGATAAACACAAGTTGAGAGAGACGAGCACAGGACATTAAAAAAAGGAAAGTCCTCTTCCTCGATGTCATCGAATAGGATATTACAAATTCCGGAAGAAAGCTAGAGTTTAAAGAAAATTGAATCAGCACCAGGCCATCCAGGCCAATAACTCAATAGTACTGAAGTCAAAGAACATGCAAAATTCTGGAAAACACATTGCTAAACAAGACTGTTAAAAGCTAAAAGAAGAAAGTTCCGGTTTCAAATTGGTAGTCTCCAGTTTCCTCACCATTCAAAAGATTCAAATCCAAGCGACCCCAAAACCCAATAGGATTTATCAGGATTCAGGAGGCAACATATTGATTACCAGAATGTTTTGGCCGTGGACTATGGATAGAAGGCCTCTAATTCTTTCCTCATCCTTCTGTTGGGAGATGCAAACCAATACAATTACAGGTGATCACCGGGCCCAGAACCTACTAATGAAGCCCTTTTTGTCTTTCTTCATTCTGCTTTCAATCGATGGGAATTCGATGCAATTATAGGCAAGATCCAAAACAATTGGATTACGAGATATTGTTTGGAAAGCAGGAGGAAAGGGTTCAATGCGTGCAGCCCCTCTGGTGTTCGATTCACCAATTGCAGACTCATAGATATCAAGTTTTTCAAGAAGGTATTTTTCCACCTGAAATCCAAATCAACATGTCAACCAAGGTAAAAAGGCCCAAAGCCATTCTATGTGCTTGATTATAAACACACTTGAACATGTTGAAGTGCCGTCCCTTAAAATGTACAGAACAAATGAAAAACGTAAGGTAACTCTTAAGCAAAGCATATTCTGCATACAGAAACAGACGACAATTTAGTCAAGTGCTTCTGACAGTAAAGGTGGGCTATACAGAATCTTGTTTTATTAACTTTTCCATGAGGGGTTTTGACATGATTTCTTTTTTAAACATTTATATTCAGACAGGGTCATCCAAAATACCAAAGCAAATGAGAGAAAGAAACTGCAATTACGAAAATAGAGAAAATGAGATCAACCAAAATAATGGTAAATTTTTGTCAAATGCATCCAAAATTCCAAATTCTCCCAGAAATGAAAATAAAATGCTAGATAGGAAGTACCTTTTTGTCAGCACCATTCAATGATATAGTCGATATCTTTTTTGTGAGATTTTCTGGAGCTTTTATCTCCTCCATAATTCCCAAAGCATGCTCTATGCAACTGTTAGATCTACACTCATCGTATAACATCTTCAACTCTTTGATCATTGCCTGATATCAAGAGGATGAAAAACAAAAAGGACTCAAAAAACATTTCCTGCTCTGAAATTAAACATCACGAGTCTTAAACCAAACTAATGAAGCATTAATATGTTAATGCATCCAAGAAAAAATCATAAAAAAGAATCTGTGACAGTATATCCTTCTTTGTTGAAATAATGTGAGTCTCAATTGAAAAATAAAGTTGTTTAAATTTGCAAGATTATTCACTGATTTGAAAGGAAAGTTGTCAAGACCTGGGAAACCCCTGAAAGGTGAAAAGACATACATGCCCATACAGCTGCTCATGCATTTAACATTAAAAATTTGAAAACAAAGAAGAGAGAAAGGAGAAAAGTTCAGCTGCTTCAGTTGGATCTTTATATTCAAAGAAAGGAACTGAAAATACACACTTGATGACCGTCATTACGAGCTTGAAATTTTTGCAAGGCATCCTCAGCAAGAGACCGTGCATGGCAGTATAGAGCATACGCCTCTGTCCTCTTTCCAGCTAAACTATATGACCTTGCTAAGAAGAAACACCTGAAAAGCAGCAGTTGGCAAACTGATTTGAGAAATAATATTCACACCAAAATTGATTAGAGAACGCACACATTTGGTAGCTCAAGCAGTGGAGTGAGCAAGTTAGATGGCGATGCAAAAGAAAGGTTAGCATTAGCAACCATAAGAGAGTTCAACACAAGGTAAAATAAGCTATGAGCACCAACTAAATCTACTCCAAAAGTCAGTCCAGTCTTTCAATGTGCGGCCAAACAAGCGAAAAAAATAAATTTCAAGTTTGATCCCCAATTTCATTTTTTAACTGCAAATTAAAGTAGAATACAGGACAAAGAAAGACTCTATACATGTCCTCCAAAAAAAGTACAGTAGAAAAAAATTGTTTAAAACAAGTTTGGTACTTAAGCCAGTGAGCAGCCAACAAAAAATTTGATTTTTAAGCAGTCCATAGTTAAACTCTATCAGATATCAGTAAACATTATTGTAGAACCACTTTCTCAATGAGACAAAATACAACACGAAACTTAAGTATGAGAGTGTATGCAAGAGACTACGGGTGGCACAAAGAACAAGAAAAAAGACCTTTCTGCTCGGAAAGCCAAACTTCGAAGTGAACACTCTTCAGCAAACACCACTTCTTCAGGTGTTCTATCTCTTCCAGAGCTAACTAAATCAGAAAGATCGGCTGTATTCTGTTGCATATAAGATTACTATGTTAACAATATCTGTTGACGTACTGAGTCGAGTATAATTTTTCACACATTTATGACATTTCATAACAAACATAATTATAACTATTAACCTGTAACAGAAGATCATATAAGCGAACAAGCTCTTCGGGCTTCGTAAGTTTCTCATTCTTATCATCTCTACGTCTTATAAGTTTACTTTTTGCAATGATAACCAACAGCTGGTTGCGCTCAATGGTCCGTTGCCCCAGTACAGCACTAACAGCTTTATCAAGACCATTTAAATCATCTTTCATATTTTCAGCATTACCTGCACTGACCTAGTATGTACAGCACATCATACTCAGAGTGAAACTAAAGGAGAAAATTTTCATGTGATACCAATATTAAAGGCCAGAGTTCCATACCAAGTCATTGCGGATGCAGCTCCTGGCATCATGATAAGCAGTGAAAATTTTGTCAAATATGGGTAGCTTCTTTTCTGCTGGAAGTGAATCCGCAGCAGAACCATACAAATCCTTCTCCAATTCCTGAGCTGAAGTTTGAACATGAGAAACATTAATAAGACTCTCAGTTTAACCGTCAATGCTCTTTTTCTTCTTCTCTGCCCGAGGGGCAAAGAGAGAGAGAGCTCTTTTCAGCACCATCAATCGGACCAGATAATGATTTTCTTAAAAATGGTAATATTTCACCAACAGATTCTAAAATATAATCTCCAAAAAGAAATTCAAATGCAGCAGCAAGTTCAAAATTGCGACAAGATGAACTATAGTTTTAAGTCAAGTGCCATGACTTAAAAGGGGAGAAGACTTCACATAGAAAAACTGTAAAACAGGATGCCACAAAAGAGTGATTTCAAAAGGGGATCACCAGCGGCATAGTGTACGGATACAGTTCAGGCTTGAAAGATCAGGAGCACTTAAAGAAATAATGAAACATGCAAAGGAGTAAGGACTGTAAGTTCCACCTAACCTAAAAAATGATGAGAAACGACCCACAAGCTAAAGACTTATATATACAGCCCGAGGATTATATCCAAATCCGAAGGGCGAAGACTGTCCATCGGAGATGAAAGATTGCTAAAATCACATCAGCTCACATGCATGTCATACAGGTATAAGAGGTTTGCAATTAATGGCATATTGTATTAACTCGGACAACATTTCAACTTCAAAGCTGTAAATATACATGTAGTCGTATACATATCACAATTCTCAAATAGAATAACCTAAAATATAGAGCTATTTACAATATTTCAGTTAATAATGCAAATCCCCAAACACAGATGAGGTTAGAAGAGAAGCGATGCCAAAACAGTAAACTTGTTCATTCTGAAATAGCCCACATCTTCATCATTGTCTAAATAAACCAAGTACCGACCTTTTAAAATGGAAACCCGAGTTTTGGCATTGGATATTGGAAATCTATGACCAAGCCAATTAAACTCTGTAAGAGATGCAGCTTGTTGAGACCTTGCCTCAGCCATAACAGCCTGCAAGTATCAGTAAGATTGACAAACACCAGTTAAGATAGAAAATAACCCTTTTCAGCATATTTATCTAGAATGAATTTACAAACAGAACATATGAAATTTCTTTCAATGAGGACTTTTTTCTTGATTTGTTTCGAACAGGTTCTTTTGAGAGCTTTATTAAAGCACACCAAGGAGGTTGCCACAAGTTAACAAGGCAGATAAGCTGAGGAAATACTGTTGCTAATAGAAACTAGGCCCATAAAGAAGTAAAAATATAATTCTATCCCCTCGACTCTTGCAATAAGGGAAAGTAACTCTGCAAAAGAAGCAGATTGGGTATCAGAATCTTAATAGATACTCCAGCCTGAAGATAAAATACTAATAGAAATTACTAGACAAGGTAACACTTATTTGAATCAGATAGAAAGTCAAAGGGAGCAACCATTCACACCATAGTGTATATCTTGAAAAATCTAAAAGCATTTATCCCCAACTCTAGGAGGTTGGGTTAATGCTGCTCTTACAAAAAAAAAAGAAATGGATTATGGACTTATGGTTCATGCACACAATAACATTTTATGAAAAACTGAGAACTCAATCAATTATTATTGACTATTCTTCAGAAAAAATAATACAACCTATATGCAGCAAGCCAACAAGAAATTTGAAAATCATAATCTTAATTTCATTCACATTAAAGACAGTAATATAAACTATGCATGCATCATCTGACTTCATGTTTTGCTGTTTTGGATAATCAAACTCACCTCCAATTTAGCTTTAAAAAGGTCCAATGCAGGACCTTCCATCTCTCCAATATGTAGAAGTTCAGAGGTTTGCATTTTTGACTCGCCGATTTTGTGTAAACAGTATCGAATACTTGGTTCTAGCTCCTCGACACGCTCATGGCACAAAACTTGATTCTCCAGATCCCCATATTTCCCAAGCTCCTCATAAACAGCTCTATAAAATTGTTAGCACGGTGAGCCAAAAAAAAATGCAATCACAAAGAGGATCAATGAAAGGTCCAGCTCTCCAATTTCCTAAAGCATCATTGTGGCTAGATTGGAGAGAGAAACAATAAAGTCCCCACCCCCAAAGAAGGGAGAAGGGGGAAAAACCAGAGGTTTCGTAAAAGAGCTTCCAACACAAGTCATTATTACCGCAGCAATCAACTGCTACTCTTCTTTATTCTTACAACACCAGAAGTTACTGACAGAGACTCAGAGAGACGCTTTTCGAATTTCTCACAGGAAGGAAGTCATATATTATGAGTTATGAGATGCACCTGGCACTTTTGAAATTTATCAATGCAGTCTCCCAGTTCTGATCTTGTTCGAACAGCAAGTTCCCTCTCATATAGGATGCATAAGCCTGCAAATTGGACCAACAAACATTTTCATCTATCTCAATGCTTCTGCTAAAGCTAAAGCAAAAGCAAACTGAATCCAGTTCACCACACCATTTTCTCTTTCATGTTCTACCCTACAAGCACTTGACAGAGGAGAATAGTTTGAATGAAACCCTAATTCAGATACTGAACAGCTCTAAAGCAATACAAATGGAGCCAAAGAATACACAGACACACCTCAGCTTCTAAAGATGTTCTGGAGTCCCCCTTGACTGCACATAGCTGTGAAAATAGGGTCGCCCACTTTACAGCCTTCCTCAACCTACCAATCAAATAGATGCGTTGTCTCGCATTTGGGCCATCTGGAAGCTGCCGTTTCTCCATGGCATGGCTCCAAGCTCTCTCTGCCGTATAAAGAACCAAATGAAGAAACCTATTTTGAATCCAAATAAAAATGATTGTTAAACTTGAATGAACATGGTTAAGAACAACTTTTTTTTTCTCTTTATTTCCAAGCTAAATGCTATAAAGGAGAGAAGCCTAAAAGACTAACATAAGATAAATTGAGATACTTGCTCTTGTTACAATCTCAATCAACGGAAAAATCACATTCAATAACACCAAATACTGCAATGACCCGCATAATTTGGTACTAGATTTATAAGGAAGAAAAAAGATACAGTCAAAAGAGGATAGGACAATAATAGATGGGGTTTGTTTAAACATTCCAGTTTCAAGGGTTCACCATGTACATCTCAGTATCTTCAGTAGGAGGCTGAATTTTTCAAAGCCAGTAGATATTCTATGATTAAAATTCCAACACACCTAACTTCAGTGACTGTGGATTCAGTAATTGCTCTTCGGGTGTATTTGCCACGGCCATGAGTAAACTTCAAGGATTTATACAACCTCCGCAACCGAGCAGTACAGTACCTCCTGTTAACAAAATCCATTATGAATCAAAACTAGGACACCCACATAATCAAGACTCTCTTATAAATTTGGACATTATCAACCCAAAAAATCTAAAACATAGGCACAAAGCAGAGATTCTGCAGCGAATTAAAAATTAAGACAAACTATAAAGCTGAAGGTACAAGCAAATACCGATAACGGACATAATCCCCATGCCGCAATCCATGCTGCATCTGAGCGAACTTCAATAGTTGCAACACTGGAAACCAACCGAAGAAATTAAAATCTTCGTAAATCATGCTAATAAAGATTAAAATTAGAAAAATAAATAAGAGAAGTTACCGTTGATTGAGAATTTAGAGCTAATCTGATCGGAATCGTTAGGGTTCGAGCCGTCAATTTCCATGATCGATACATCCCTATCTTTCCCCATCACTCCTTCATTACAAAATCGAAGGATCATTCAACAATAAAACAAATCAGGAACATAAAATAGCAATAATCGAGGCAATTACAATCAGTCCAACAATTTGGTTGCGAAGAAATCCACGGAGAACAAAGGTATTCAGCGTTTTTCCTAAATTTTCTACAGCCAAACAGTGTAGTCTACAGATCCGCAAAACTTCTGGGATGGCATAGTCGTACCTGGATGAAGGCCTCAGATTTTGCACGATGGCTGCGGCTACTAACGCAGTGCTGCGTACTCCTATGATGCTTCGAAACAAAACGGTAATGGCGAGTGTTTGTTTGGGTCGGGTAAGGTCACTATCGGAATTACAGTTTGTTTGTTTGTTTCTTTTTTTAATTGTAAATTATATATGACAAATTGGCCCTAAATCGTATAAAATAACAAGTTACAGTGGGCTGGGCAGCAGCCCGAACAAGTCCATGGTGGGCCCATTTAACGGTTTGTTGTCTATGAGCTTTGATAATGGCCCAATTTCTGAGCCCATGGAGTTTGTTTTGACTTTTGAACTTATCTAGTTATCGTTTGACCCTCCAAAACAACAACAAAGGGACCCACTAGAATCGGAGGGACGTGAGGGTGATCGATGCTATCCTATCCTGAACAACCATATCCAAAAAACCCGCCAACTCCCTCCATTACAAGCGTAACCACCCTCTCCTTGCCGCCCGGAAGAGAGAATACTCCCTCAAACGATGGCGTATATGTCGTCTCTATCCTTCTCTACATCCTTTCAAGCCAACAACCCGATATTCTCTCCACCCTGTCCGTCCATCTCCAAGCCTAAAACCCTAACCAGAACCTCAACCGTCGCCGCCATTCCCCCTTTTTCCATAGCCGCAGCTACTGACATCCCGGCCGTCGACAGCACTACCATCGCCGTCATTGGCGGAGGCTCTGTGGCCGCCCTTGCTGCCGTACTGTCTTTCACTGATCCCGAGCGGAGGCGGCGACTCCAGGCGGAGGAGGTCGGCGGTGGCGACAAGGAGGTCGTGAGGGAGTACTTCAACAACTCAGGATTCCAACGGTGGAAGAAGATATACGGGGAAACCGATGAGGTTAACAGAGTACAGCGTGACATTAGACTCGGGCACTCGAAGACCGTCGAGAATGTGATGAAGATGTTGACCGAAGAGGGGTCACTGAATGGGGTTACTGTTTGCGACGCTGGTTGTGGCACGGGCTGTCTAGCAATTCCGCTCGCGAAGGAGGGGGCAGTAGTGTCGGCGAGCGACATCTCGGCTGCCATGGTTGCTGAAGCTGAGAAGCAGGTTAGAGCGTTGTAAATGTACTGTTAACTGCCCTAAGGATAAGTCATGCCGCTCTGTTTTGTTTGATGTGCATATGACTTTCTTTATGCCTGTTATTTCTTGTTCTTGTTGATGATGTCTTGTGATTCCAATGTAGAGTCTATGATAATATATAGAGTGGGTTGCAGTGGGTTGCGGGAATTGAATGATTGTATATTGCATTCAACTATGTAAACGATCCACTATTATTCAGTTATGTTAACATAAGCGATTCTAAGTTGGTTTCTTAATTTTGCAGGCAAAAGAGCAGCTTCAGGTGGATAATGATAGCTCCTCAGCTGCGATAGTGATGCCCAAATTTGAAGTGAGTGATCTGGAGAGCTTAAATGGAAAGTATGATACAGTGGTCTGTTTAGATGTTTTGATACATTACCCACAAAGTAAAGCTGATGGAATGATTGCCCATCTTGCTTCATTGGCTGATAAACGATTAATTTTGAGCTTTGCACCAAAGACATTTTACTATGATCTGTTAAAAAGGATTGGAGAGTTGTTCCCAGGCCCTTCAAAGGCAACGAGGGCATATCTTCATGCAGAGGCCGATGTGGAGCGAGCACTGCAGAAAGTTGGGTGGAGGATAAGAAAGAGAGGCCTAACTACTACGCAGTTTTACTTTGCAAGACTGGTTGAGGCTGTTCCGGTATAGAGGCAACACGAGGTTAGATTCAAATTTTGTTTTATTGAACTATTGTGCTAGATTAGGAAATTAACCGACTCCTTTGTGCATCCTCAAATTTTTCAACGTGTTTTTGTTATTGTTTTTATGTATTTATATGCTGATACTTCAATTCAAAACATTTGGTTATATGCTTTTCATGTATATTAGATGTTCATGTATCTAACATTTGATACACTTTATGAAAATCTTGTTCTTCATTTGTAGTCTCTGTTGATGACTTTGATTTCGGCTGATAAACTGTTTGCTCCCTCAATTCTTTTTCATTTCCTCAACTTTGTGCTTAAAATTGTGGGTGTACGTACATTTGTACTTCCCTGTTTTATTGTTCCAAGTTCCTAAATTAACGAGATAACACAAGAGATACATGATCAAATAATTTTAGTTACTTACCCCCTAAGTCCTTAACACCTCACTGTAGCCAAGGGATCTTCACTATAACATCCTCTTTTTTTTTCAAATGATGTGGTCATAACTTATCAGCAATTCTTCCCACTGCATCTGTGAGTCTTCTAAGAGCACCAAGGAAGTTATCGTTCTGCTCCTTCTGCTGGTCCCTATCCAATTTACAGTTCAAGTTATGAGCTTCAAGTTGGGTGTTCAACATGTTAGTATTCATCTCTAGAACTCTGGTCAATCCATTCCCAAAATCAGTATCCTCACATTGATCTGATGACAAACATCTCCGCTTCGGTCCGTGCTCAGACATTGATCCCATCCATGTATTAGAGGCCTCGTATTTATCTTTCACTGTACCTGCTGAACAGAAACAAGAAACGGATTATATATGCATGCTCTGAGCCCTTTACTCGTGGGAAATTAGAGTGGCGTGTATTGCTTGTTTTTCAGCTGGTTAGCTTACTCTTCAGAGTCATTTACTCGCGACTAAGAAGTAGAAACTAAAGTCATTTGCTTGAAGAACGCTGTGTACAGTATACTTGTGATAAGCCTTATTCAAAACCTGAGTCTCAAATTACAAAAATTTCTATGCTCTTCATAATTCATATGCATCTAATATGAAAGAATCACTGCTATAGTGCTATGCATTGCTACACAGTATTATAACAGAATGGATACTTGTATTGTTTACCTGAAACAGACACCGGGGTACTCTTTGCCTCTGATATAGTTTCCTTCTTAGGGCTGTGGATTATCTCCTCCAATCCAGACTGTTCCAAATTCCCAAACAAACCATCTTCTCTGGCAAGACGTTGACCACTATAAAGTACTGCCGCAGCCCCTTCATTCTCTAGTTCTTCTTCTTCCTCTGCTGCTGCTATGTCTCCTCTATTTCCAATATTTGGATCGGTACTTGTGACAGTAATTAGTGTCAAGGGAATTGCTGGAATGGGTACCACATTCCCATTTAAGGCATCATAAAGTTCTTTATCAAATGAACTAGGCAGTTTCTGTTCTCTCCTTAGCTCATTCCTCATCGTCCAGAATGATTCCGCCTTCTCCTTCATCCTTAACTCCCATGTTTTGATTCTCTTAAATTCACCAATAAGATTACTCCATTTTTTCTGGCACTGAACCGGTCCTCTTCTGACACCAAACTGTCTGCAATACGATGAGACGGATTCCCACTTAGACCCAATCTGATCTGACCCTGGGGTTTCAATGAATCTATGACCCCTTTGAGTTTGGCTCTCAATGACCTTCTTTCCATGTATAAGAATAAATGTTTCTTCTCTGCTCCATCGTGGGTGCCTTATGGATTTAGTCCTATCATCTTTGCTAACCTGTTCTTTGCTAGCTTCATTGGGTGGGGTTGGTGGATTAGCAATCTCGTATACATAATTTGACTCTGCTGCCTTCACAGAGTGATGATTTTTGGCGTACAGGGAAGGTAAAAGCACTTTTGGATGGAGGATTTGTTTAGTAGAAAATTCAGGTGATTTCTTGAGGGAGGAAAGGTCGAGGCTGCTTAAGCTTTCAGGTTCAATAGCCATGAATGCCGTCCTTCCCAATCTTTTGTGGGTAGGGGATCTTATATTCTGCGCCAATTGCCCAATTATCTACCATGAGGGGAAGTCCGCCCTCCCAATGTTCGCGTCCAAACATGGATGTTTTTTTTTCTTTTACAAAAACTTCTTCATATATTCAGTGTCCAATTGTGGATGTTACTTATTTGCACCATAAAGTTTATGCCACAAAGAGAACGATACCATATAAGTTTCTCTTTTGTACTGATATGAGTCTAAAAACTCGGGTCGTCAAGTCCGTGTGTAAGTTTTTCACCTGATGACTGGGTAAGAATAAGTTTTGCTTACAGTGAGAATCGAACTTGTCAGGTCCGCGTGCATATAAGTTTTTCACCTGATGACTAAGTAAGCGTAAGTTTTGCTCTCAATGAGAATCGAACTTCGAACCTCCTGAATTCATACGATTTGACCCATAGAGATTTACCAATTACGCTATCACCAACCCCTTCTAAACTCTAAAGCAATTGAATAACCAAACAAAGGAATTATCTTTTTAATTTTGCTAAATCACGATCCCAATTAAAACGTAATTTAACTTTCGAGCAATAAGAAAATTGCCTTTTATGGGGTGGCGTTGAATAGGGATATGATTATGGTTACGAGGAGATGAATAACGGACGCTTCAAAATCTGTAAGAAAATTGTCTTATTGACAATTTGATATGTAATTATGTGAATAATAATTATTAATTATTTTTGCATGTGATGCCAATATAGCATTTAATTTGTAAATAACGTTAATAATTAATAATCATTAATTATATATCACCGTCTTGGGCCCTTGGTCGAACCAACCATTGGTTCTCAGGGTCCATCATTATATCATTTGGGCCTCCAAGAGAATGCTGGAGCCCATTTTTGGTTTACAAAAAAGGCCCAGCTGCTATAAACGGCGTCAAGTCTACGCGTTTTATCACGAGCCCGCGCCTCTTTGTTTTGGAAATATGAAACACGCTGGTTGTGTGAGAACTCCGGGAAAAAGGTGGAAACACAAATCTGTGAATCTGATAGAAGAAGAAATCTCTGACTAGAATGGAGCGAGGAAGCGATATGGAGAGAGAAGAAGAAGATGACTCGATGAGAGAAATTTTGCGGGATCGATTCAGGCTCTCCGCAATTTCCATCTCTGAAGATGAAGGTTCGTTCCTTTATCCCTACTAGTCGGCTCTCTTTCTTTTCTGAATAATGTTCAATTGTAAGATTCTTTATGCGGTTATTTAATTTTTTTTTTTCAGTAATTTATCTGTTTCTGATTTTCTGAGCAGCGAAGAAAAACGGAATGGAAATATCTGAACCAATTGTGGCTTGCATTTCCGACTTGGCCTTTAAGTATTCAGGTAGAAAATTGAAAGCTCAATCCTCTATTCTGTTTAATTCATCTTATTATCTTGGATGGTAATTATTAGTTTTTGTTTATTTTTCCACTGATTCATATTTGGAATTCATACGAAATAGGATTTTGATTTTTAGGTGTTGTTTCCACAATTGAATTCCCTTTGCACTTCGGCTTATGAATTGGATTGATAATAACGTGATTAAGTGCTTTCTTGACATTGGACTTTGTATTTGGTACGTAGGATTTGAAATAATGATATATGTTGAACCACTAACTAAAGCTTCAGACTAATGTCTTAACTGTATACATGAGCCACCTAATTATTGGTTTCCATTTCATTGCTGGAATTTAGTCAAGGGCATGTTGTTGGATTTTAGCTTCTGCAAAGCTAGTTTGTCAATTTGAGATTTAAATTAAAAAGATGAAGCTTGAGTTAACGAAATGGATTCTATTTCTGAATACAGAACAGTTGGCCAAGGACCTTGAACTTTTTGCACAGCATGGTGGTCGTAAGACTGTGAACATGGAAGATGTCATACTTACTGGTAAGTGTTTTTGAGTTCTCGAGTTTCATTTTCTAGGCGCGCTAAGTTTGGGTTTGATGTCTAGCTCTCTGTTTTTTTTGTTCATTGGGTTAATAATGGGCCTTTCGCATGTCTTGAAATGGCGAGGGGTAGAGAACACCTGCTTGTAAATTAAACAGCATTCCTGCTTTAGTTATTTCTTGATTCATTACCATTGGTTCTCTTATATTTCAGCTCATAGAAATGAACACCTAACTACTGTGTTGAGGTCCTTCTGTAACGATCTGAAAGCAAAAGAACCACAACAGGAGAGAAAGCGGAAGAAAGCATTGAAAAAGGAAGAAAATGCTGATGGTGTGGTGCATATTCCAGATGCTTAAAAGGCAGCCATGGAACTATAGCCAAGCACACATCAAGTTGACAGAGTCTTGTATCTAGGTTAATTAATAGCATCCAATTGAAGGATGGCGCATCTGTCTTTGCTGCAGAGATTCCAGAGGATGGATGGCACTTCTGATACTATTGATGCTTTATATACTACTATAATTTTTTGTGCGACTTCTTGTTGAAATCGTTATTGTTGTTGTAGTTGAGAACTTGAGATGGGCCTTTTGTCAATAATCAGTTGATTAAGTTCCATGACAAAACCAGTAAACCACATGACCCTTTCAAAGTCATGGGTGGATAGGTAGAAAATGACTGGTTCTCAAGGACAGAAAGTATGACTAGTTCATTGGAGCTGATTTTTCTTTTCTATAGGCAAGTGGGGAATTTGAAAGGGGAACACATAGGTTTTTGTTTTTGAGTTTATTGTTTGGACATATCTGCTCTTGTTGCAAGGCAACCGCTGCGTTGTTCGGCTTAAGTATTTCAGAGTTTTGGGTCGAAAACATGCCCAATGATCGCTTCTCACTTATCTGCAGCTCTTTATAAATGTTTTTTGAATACAACAAAATGTGACAAAAATTTAGTTCACTCTCAGCTTTTGGTCCAATTTGCTACTGCTTGTTGAAGCTGTTAATGGAAGCAGATGCAGATATCATAAAGATGGTTGCTACTGTTCGCTTATTTCTATCTCCCCCATAATCGGCTGTCTATTATATACTTTATTTAATGGTTTGGGTGGTTTCTTCGTTTGTTTTCATGGTTACAACATGCATACCCCATTGGAGAAGGTAAAGGAAGGTAGAGGCCCTAACTTGTTCCCCCTCCCTTACCTATTTTTAAATAAAGGCATTAGATAATTAGATATTGAAGTTACGGGCGGTTGCATTGTCTTGGAGGTTAAACGTGAGACTGAATGGGGATAGATTGTATCGGGGATCGAATTATGGAAACCTCGCGTAGATATATCCCTTTGGCCAATGATGATAATCGGTCGGGCTATCTCAGTTTGGTTTTTACTTTTAGTACATAAATAAGAGCGAAAATGTAAGAAAAACCCTCGCATAAACCTAGGATCTATAAAATAAAATCACTTTACACATCTATTTAAACTTTTGTGCTCATTTATGACGAAAAACTAATGGACAATAAAGCGACATTTGGGTAAGGGACATGAGAATGGGAATGAGACTGGGATTGTGAATGATATTAAAGAATTTTAATTTGTAATAAACCCTGAAGAAAAATAAAATAAACATTTTCAAATGATAGATTGTTATTAATTTTTATTTTTTAATAACAAATGATTAAATATTTAAATCTCTGCTATAAAGTGCCCCAACGCCGCCCGCTCAGACGGGCAAAAACAAAAAAAAGAAAAACCTGTATTAAACGAAGAGAAAGAAACACGGAGACGGAGAGAAGCGAGGGAAAGAAAAAATGAGCTCGCCGTCTCCTATTCTCAAGAAACCAAAAACAGAGGACAACGACGATTACGAGGGTTATGAACTGAAGCAGAGGACTATGATCGGAAAAGATGGGGAAGAGAACGGAAGCGTAAACGTACAAGAGCAAGAGGAGGCATTAGTGGCCCTAATCGAGCACCGTACGAGGGAAGTTGAACACCTTAAGCGGCGTGTCTCCTATTACAAATCTGAGGTTGTTATTGTTAAAGATATTTCACCAATAAATTAAACCTTTGGCGTTCGTATTTGAGTGGTTTGATTCCGAATTTGGGGGTGTTTTTTGGATTGGTATTGTTCTTTTGGTTAGTCTTTTTCGTAGGTCAGGTACTTTACGTGCTTTGGAGTTTGGACTAGTTAATATGAAGTTTACAAAGCCGATTATTAGATTGTTTGACGAAACCTTTTTATGGTTTAGGTTTGGAATTTGTTTGATGAAATATCACTCAATAGTCTATACAGAATAGATCCCACTGCAAAGCTGACCGGTTTTTTATTAATCTGTTTCTGGCAGTGTTGTCAAATGCGCACAAGGCGCTCTTTTAAAGCTAGAATGATATTGGAAGTATTGGGAGAATTGAGGAAAACAACAATGACACTCAACTTTATAGGAATAAATTCACTTGGATGATGTACTGTGAATGAGCATTGCATACATGAGAGCTTGTGATTGGATGTTAGTGCTGTGCATCCCAATTCCCAACTCAGTGACCATTGCATTCTATAGGATGGACTAAATATGCTTTGCTTTCTGGTTGAGTGAGTTAATGTTGCTGATACTGTTTGCTCATTACTACTATGAAATTGCTAATGTTTCCATCATTACATATGCAGCTCGAGAGTGCGGAGAACAAACTACAAGATTCACATTTAAAACTAGCCCGACTTCGAGGCAGAGTACCATCTAAAAGATCGGGGGAAAATGCAATTGAAAGTGTGAAGAGGGAGAGAAAATCAACTAGTCCGATCCATGTTAGTGAGGGCCCTTTTAGAAAAGAGCTTCATTCTAAATCAGAACTTTTAATTCCTGCAAATCCAAAAGTTTCCCGACCTATAGAAGGGTCTGCCACAAAACCCTCAATCGGTTCAAATGCTCAATCAAGTCCTTCAACTCGCACAAATGGTGTTGCAAAAGTAAAAGCGGAGCAACACAATAGAGATTCTGCTGATTTGGAAGTTTCTGAAGTTAAAGATAAAGTGAGAAAGAGGAAAATAGGTAACTCTCTGACCTTCTAATGACATTGCATCCTGAGTTGTCATTATGTGTATGAATGTGACTCGAGTTGCATGTTTGCTAATGAATATTCAGCAGTCGACTTTTTTTTCCTGGTCTTCTGCTATTTTGTTGGTCTATTCATAGAATCTTTTGCTGTATTGCAGAGACAAAAGAACATAAAGAATTGATATCATTGATTGGCAGTCGCTCTTCACCATGCACAATCCGCTGTCATACGAGCAATCACATCTCCAGTCAGCATAAGAGAAAGCTGAGAAGTCTTGTTCTATGTCCAGTGAATGAGCAGCTTTTTGTGACCAAGTAATCTTTTCTGTTTGATAGCTGTCGTACAAACACATTACATCACTAAAACAATGATTATGAATTATGATGTTCCATCCTAATCGAATACATCTGCCTCATTGTTGTAAATTTATATTATCATTCTCCCCAAACTGGATATACATGAATGGAGTGATAATTATTATGACTTTGGGAATCCGGGGAGTGGATTCCAGAAATTGTAAATTAGGAATTCATGTAACTGACCACAAATTGTTTGGGATGAAAGCTTTGTGATGCTGACAATGGTCACCATCATAGGCTATTTCTAGTTTACTTACCTTCATTCTTTTTGTTATGGCTCGAGCTTCTGTAGATAAGTTTGATGACAATCTGGGATATTGATAATCTTATCGTACACTTTTCCACTGCTAATGCATGAGAGGTTCATCCTTAGATTGACCCTGTTGATATGAAATTTGGAATCGAAAAATCTTTAGGTACTCGTGACTAAAGTCACCTGTTCTTTTGTAGATACTAAACAGAAAGTTTTACCCGCTGTGAACTCTGGAGTTTCAAGAGATAAGAGTCCCGGGTGTCATTTGCTTTAGAAGATAATTTGTTCAAGCTTGTTTGCTGCAACTTTTGTTCTTCAATGCTTTTCTTAGCATAACATGTTTATTGTATTTAGCTGTAAATAGCTGCCGCCATTAATTTTTGTGATTCTTCTTATCGAGTCAATAGGAACTAACTCTTGCTAGTGTTGTACAATCTTTACAGCGCTCTGGATGGAATGGTCAACTTGTGGCAAATTCAATCTCAAGGGTATGCATTTATTTTTCTCCCTTGATGGTTATTCAGCTTAATGAGTTGTTGTTTGTTTTTGTTTGTAGAAAAGGTAAACAATTTTCATGGACAGTGCTCCCGCATTGGGCAGTAAACAAATGGAAACATTAAAAATAACCAAACGTCTTAAAAAGCATCCCAATTTTTTCAGAATACCATCAAATGAATGTGTGGCCACAGGGGAAATATAGGATTAGTATTGTGATTATTAGATCTAAGGTCGGAGTAGCACCAATTGATGATAGGTTGCGAGAAAACGTTTAAGATGATATGGACATGTACAACATAGAGATAGCGGTGCGGCGGTGAGGAGAATCGAGAGAATTTGTATAGGAGAGAGTATGAAGTGAAGAGGAAGATTTAAAAAGACATGGCTTCAAGTAGTAAAAAAGGACATGGATTCAATATGAGTTGATGAAAATATTATCCTAAATTCTCTTAGACTCATGTAGCTGACCCCAAAATTTTGGAATAAAGATTGGGATGATGATGACAACCCCAAATTTTTTGGAATAAAGGTTTAGATGATGATGATGATGATGATGATGATCATCATCTAATGAATTGCTTATAAATCAGAACACTACATTGACATTGTGATGAAGCAGTTTAATGAACCATTATCCATAGCTATTAGACAAAAACTCCTCACAGTGACCGGGAAGTACTTCCATCAGATTCCAACTTGTCGAAGTGTGCCTCTCCAAGGATCAATTTCTGTAACATTGAAAAACACATTATTGGTTAACTTTTTTTATGTGTATCAAAGGATGCATTATAGAAAGTGAATGTTTATAGTGTTGCCCTTATTCTACCGACCTTTCGCTAGTCCAGTCATTAAATAAATTATAATATTAGCTTGTCTCTTTTGTTATGTGCGTACCTTTAGATATCTTAATTCTACTGTATTGATTAATTTGTCAACCCTCTTGACCTAATCCTTTCTTAAGAAATTTGGATTCCTTAATGAGTTTTCAAAATATGGTTTAATTTCTAAAATCGATGTGTTGAGGGCTTTGTTATTATGGTCTAATTATCCATCTGTTAATCATGTCAATTGTCAACAGGTTATTCAGGGGTATGTATTAGGTTTCTTCCTTCTTAATTCAATCTACACTTCTCTTTAGTTTTTATGATTCGATCTATACATGGATGTATGTGTATTTTTCTTTGTATATTTATTACATACAACAATATCCATTTTTGAGCCTTGCTATTTACTTTCTATTTTGGGTTTAGCAATAGGGGCCTCAGTTCTCCTAGTTAAATTTTTGTTGAATGAAAGATACAGATTAAATAATAGATGAGAAACATTCAACAATTTCCCCAAATTAAGCATTGACAAATGTTGAAATTCATAACGGATCCAAGCACGTAGGAGGGTTACGAAATAGAAGCTTTCTGTTTTGTGGTACATTGAAGAACAAGGCCACTGCATAAGGTTGATATGTCCTGAACAAAATTAGAATGCGAATCCCACCTACTACATATTTTGCTATGATAATAGGTAAACTAGTAGTTATTTTTCGTAGACTCTACTATAAATTTTATTCTTTTAGCGGTTTAGGGGCTGCAAATGGCTAAAGTGATGTTGCAATGTTATGCAAGCCACAGGAAGCTCTTACCAAGTTACCCGAACGTTGTTGTTGTTGATGATCGAACTTTTCACATCCTCGCCTCAAATGTTAATGAGAGTTTTTCTGGAACAGACTATATGGATGGGCTACTGAGATTGAAGTGGGGAGTGGTGGATTTTATAAATATGCTTGTCTATGAAGCACCTTAGGATATCTTGTTTGATAAATTGTACCATTTTGTCATCTTGGATTAACAAACTTGTATAGCGTTGGGGTATGTTCTTATGAAAAATATGAGCTAGAATGGTCCAATAGTTGGTCTCTATGTATTGAATGCTTATTTATTGTTATGTTTTCGTTTGTTATTTCAATTCTAAGAAGGCTTTTTATAATAGAAGTATCAATTTGCTCATCATTCTGAATATAATTTAATGTATGGAATATATAACAATGGTATCTTGTGTTGGTTGAAAATTAAAATATTTTCTTCAGGTGTATTCGTAATATATGTCAAACAATCTAATATTCCTTGTGCTTTGAGAGGTTCTCTTCTGATGCATTGATTCTTGTGATACTGCAGGTCTGGTGCCTCCCTACTTAGTACCACTGATTGTGCATCTCCGAAAAAGAGATGGCCAGAAGATATTGCTTGGCACCCACAGGGTGACCGACTGTTTGCTGTTTACAGTGCTGATGGTGGAGATTCTCAGATATCGATCTTAAATTTGAATAAAGCGCAAGGGGTAAGTTATAGTTGATATTTAACATTGAATTAAAACACTACTGCCTTTTTTATTTCTGTTGACCCGTAAAATGGCCATTGAGCTTGCATAAGGGTGGATCTGTCACTGTCTGTAATTGCTACTGCATGAGTAAAAATACCATCTTTGATGTAGGAGATTTATTTCAAACCATATCAACTCTTATAAGCCGTAGAGGATTAATGGATAATTTTTCCGATTAGTTATGTTTCCATGATCAAGGATATCTATGAAGGAGCCATAGCTAGTGTTAGGACTAGTGAAGGAGCTACAAGGGAGTTTCCCATCATAATCGGTTTGCACCTGGGGTCGGCACCAAACTTGTTCCTATTTGTTATAGTGATGGATGAACTCACATGATATATTCAATGTGAGGTACTTTGGGGCATGTTGTTTGCGGTGAACAATATTGAGAGTTTACTCAAAACTTGAGATATGGAAGCAAGCCTTAGAGTCTAAAGTATTTAAATTAAGTAGAACTAAAACATAATGTACAAAATATAAGTTTAGTAAGAGCAGACAAGGGAACGAACAAATGATCGAATTAGATGGGAGAGAAGTAACAAAAAGTAAGGTGTTTAAATGTATGTAATAGAAATGCGAATGTTTCGTTAGATGTGTGGTCACAGAAGGAAAGATAGGATAAAAGATAAGATTACTAGATCTAAGGTAGGACTTACAAGTGAAACCAATTGAAAATAAGTTGCGCTAAAACCATTTAACATGTTATGAGCATGTTCAACGTAGAGATAGCAGTGCGGGGGTAAGGAGAATCGAAGAATTTGTATAAGAGAGTAAGATCTAAAAGACATGGATTGTAGTAGTAAAAAGTGTCATGAATTCAATAGGAGTTGATGAAAGTATGATCCTAGATAAAAATGAATGGAGAAAACGAATACATGTAGTGGATTTCTTGATTTTCTCATAAACTCATGTAGCCTGCTCCAAAATTTTGGGATAAGAGCTCAGATGATGATTATGATAAACTCTTATGAGCATGTTTTTTCATTGACAGAAATCTCGTGTCACTTTTCTGGAGGACAAGCCACACTTTAAGGGTATCATTAACAGCACAGTTTTCTTGCCCTGGGAAAATGAATGCTTCGCTACAGGTGGTAGTGATCATGCTGTTATACTTTGGACTGAGAAGGGTCAAGATAATTTATGGAAGCCAAAGGCACTGCACAGGAATCTGCATTCTTCAGCTGTCATGGGAGTTGCTGGGATGCAGCAAAAGCAGATTGTGCTGTCTGCTGGAGCTGACAAGCGAATTATTGGGTTTGATGCGCAAGTAGGAAGAGCAGACTTCAAGCACTCAATAGATAGTAAATGCATGAGTGTCCTAGCAAATCCATGTGATTTCAATTTGTTCATGGTTCAAACAGGGTAAGATCCATTTATTTTTGTGGTTATAACTTTATTCGCTGTGTTTGCTTTTCTTTTCAAAATGTTGACTGGAAATGCTCTGTAGTCTGTATATACTCATTCTTGCTGCTCTTTAGTGTTTGCAAGGGAATATATGCACCTCGTTTATGTCAATTATTTGCTTTGGAATTATTTTAGCCTTTTAGGATTTGAATTGTATGGTTTGATAAGGATAGCAATTACACATTTTATGGCTTATCTTGTGTGGTTGTAAGGTGATTAAAATTAATTCAAGGAATTAAAAAGAAATGGAATCTTGTGGTGAGAAGCACATCTGACTCCAGTACAATTTGAGCTCTTTTCCAATAGAAAAACAAATTTTAAGTTTTGTATTTTTGTTGCATTCAAGTCTTGAATAATGAGATGTTTTCTGTTCAGGACGCATGAGAAGCAGCTCAGACTGTACGATATTAGATTGAGGCAGACAGAGCTCCATGCTTTTGGGTGGAAGCAAGAAAGCAGTGATTCTCACTCTGCTCTGATTAATCAGTCTTGGTCTCCTGATGGTTTGTATATCTCCTCTGGTTCAGCGGACCCTGTAATCCACATCTTTGATATCAGGTACAATTCTCGCAAGCCATCGCAGTCGGTAAGAGCTCATCAGAAACGAGTCTTTAAAGCCGAGTGGCATCAATCACTCCCTCTTCTTATTTCCATATCATCTGATCTCCACATTGGATTTCACAAGGTCAGTTGATGATGAAGTTCTGTTAGCTTCCAACCACCACATGATAAAGAAGTTGTGTAATTTGTTTCCAAGAGGAACAGCTTGTTTAATGGCATTTCTGGGTCGCAAGATTTTGTTGTAGGAATGTGGGAAAATTGGGAAATTTTGGTATAGGTGCATACTTCTGTGCCTTCTGATATGGCACGCTGTAATATACAGGATTGCGAGCACACGTTTATCTACCAATTGAATTTTTTCTAGTTTTTTTTTTTTCATTGAATTTCTTTAGGGATAAATATCAAAGAAGCCCCTAAACTTATCAAAAAGGGTAAATTGAACCCTTATGTTTTTTTTTCTCAGGTCAAATCAGCCCCTCGACTTCAATGGAGACTGTTAACGTTTGTCATTCTTTGTGGTGTGGAGATAAAATTTCCCCACATTAATATGCTGTAAGCTTTTATGGGCAACAGAAAGTCTTACAAAGGAGGGCCAAGCCCGTAAGGCTAATTTTATGTGGGCTTATTTGGTGTATCATTATGGGCCTCTAATGTACGCAGGGAGATACCCATTTAGGTGAAGCCCATAAGGAGAAACTCCATTAAATTAACTTCTTTCAAAAAAAAGTAAAAAAACTCATATTTATGCTTGGAGAACTGGAAATCAAGAATCGCATTGCTCGTGAGTAGTGACGGATTGCGTCGTGTTTCTTTCTGGCGGAGTCGTGCTATGCTCTGCTCAGTTCTCAGTACGTCTCTCATTTTATTATTTTCACTTGTTCTCCTTTCTGTGCTGAAACCTTTTGTTTTTCCTATTAGTTGCGAGAGGTGAGGATTTGTTGGCAATATTCGTTCATTTGCTTATTAAATTGTATATTTACGCGCCAGTGATTTAGAGTTAGGGTTTGCTTTTGTTTACTTCTTGATTTTGCTTGCCTCGTTGTAAGAATTAGGTTTTCAAATTCAATTCATTAGTAGCTTGACGAGTTTAGGTAGAAGCCGGATTTAATATTGAGGTGATAATGACCAGTAGCGGCATTAGTTGATGAGGTTATTGAGAATCTGTTGGGAAACTATTGGAACTCTGTCATTGAAAAATCTACTCTCTGTTTGGATACGCTTATTTGGTAATACATTGTCTAACAGTTTTGAGCAGTAAGAAGTATGAAAAATGCGTTTGCTGACTCACAAAATGTTTTAGTGACAGGAATAGGAGTGAAATATAGGGTAGTCTTTTGAGGATATTTTCCTGAACTAGGAATAAAATTAAAAATTGGAGTGGGAGAACTTGAAATGGGAATGGTGGTTGTCTCATGTCTACTATTCTTGTCTAGTTGCAGTTTTTGCCTTGGTATTAAATTGACATGATCCTTATTATATCTCATTTTGCAAGAATAATAATATAATGTAGAAGCTGGTTGGTGGGAACAACTAACAAAGTTCTTTTTAAGATGTTTATAATCTATCATGTGGTGATCAAACATCAAGAAAATTTGATAAATTTAAGATTACGATCGAAGATTTGAGGGAAAGACTGAAGGTTTAGATGTGTGAGGAGAGCTACATGTGAGGATAAAAGATGAGGGGGAGAGAATCGTGAAAACAGAATAAGTATTCTGAAAAAGAGTTTGAAAATAGATGTTTATGTGTCACGACCTATCTGTTCTCAGTTAAAGAACCCTTTGGGTTACTCTAAACCCTACCGAAACTGGGTCGCTTCAAAAGCACATCTCTTGATGTCCCTAGAGTCATCACAAAAGATTGTGAAATACTTGAACAAATTTATTATTATCGAGGAATATATGTCTCCTGCCTTAAAGATTCGTTAATGCTGCTGTCATTAAGGAGTTGCTAGATTCTGCTAGTGACAGATTTTTCTTTGGTGAATCTAACTTTTGACCTATGTATTTTGGCAAGGATACAACTTCAAACTGATTATTGTGCTTTTCCCTTGTGTACCATCTTCGTTTGATATATATAATCCTCTGTATTTTATGCGTTTTTCAGTTGTTTGCGCCTTTGCGGTGTTTTCATCCCTTCTTCTTTGTTTGTGTGAAATTTATAGCTCTGGAGGTTTTCTAAACGGTGCCCTCCCTTCTTCAAACTGAAAACCATATCCTTGGTGCAGGCAGGAGGCAAGAAATCTGAGAAGAAAGAGTTGGGCCACAGGTCACCTGGATACCAACAGAGAGGTGGACGAAGAGAATTTAGAGGTCATAGTACTATTTTATTCTCCGTATGGCAATGTAGTTGCCACACGGGCATTGCAGAATGGACAGCATGGAACTTTCTGGCTTTATATTTATGTGTAATGGAAAAACAAAACCACAGTGCTACCAGTACCGTGTTTTTGGGCTTCCTGCTTTAAGAAAGCAAGTTGTAGAGAAAATCAAGTGTGGCATGAAACTTTTTTTGTTTGATTTTGACATGAAGCTTCTATATGGTATATATGAAGCAACTTCTGATGGAAAGTTGAACTTGGAATATGCTGCTTTTGGCGGAAAATTTCCAGCACAGGTAACTTTATGTTGTTTCAGCTCATATTCAAAACCTGTATAGGGTCATTGGTATAAATAACAGGTAGCGATGCAACCTGAACTGTGTTTATTGCTTAGTTAAGGATGGTCCATACTTAATGACCGATTATGCAACATTCTTCAGGTGAGATTCAATATATTTAAGGATTGTTTGCCTCTGCCAGAAAGTAAGTTTAAACTTGCTATCCAAGAGAATTATGAGAAGGGAAAATTTAAATAAGAACTCAATGCCCAGCAAGTAAGACGCCTTACCAATTTTGCTAAGCTCTGTCGAATCTTGTTGTTATTTGTGAGATAGTAGTCTGTCCATTTTATTCTAATTTAATCACATTTATGGCAGGTGAGGGATCTATTGTCTCTGTTTCATCCCTTTACAGTGTCAGTGCCATTACCTTTGCATCCTATGTTGCCCGATATGGCCACACCTCCATTGTTCACTCCTGCCAATCAAACCAGAGAATGTCAGTTTCAGCCACAAGCAAGGATACCCGTGGAGGTGGCTGGGATGCATGCAAGTCAGCATGGTTTGGCAGTTTTAGAGCCTCAATAGATTCCACAGACGATATTACCCCAACATCATGATTATTACGGACCCAGACCCACAGTGAACCTGAGCTACGTCTGTCCATCATATGAGCCACAATTCCTCCCAGCTCCGAGGGTCGAGATATGGCTGAGCCTGGGATTTATCATGAGTATAACCATTCGGTATCAGTGCCTCGACATGTGGAACAGATGGTCATTCCCTCTCGTTACTCTTCATATGGATTAATGGTTAACACAAGCCAGACTGAATCAGCTACCCATGCACAAGCTCTACAACCTCCAAGTAACCCAAATTATACAATGGAACTGCAAAATCCACACTCGCTTGGAGAACTCGTTCAATATCTGCCTGACCTGTATCGCAGGAACTTTGCCCCTTACACCTGATGAAACTTTTCTGTTCTCATTTCATTTTTGGAGAATGAAGCTTGGTGTCTTATCTTTTATACCCTAGTTACTGTTGGCTTCAAGGAATACTTTTGAACCCCAAACTGGCTGCTAATTTTCTGGATATTATCTCCTGTATACATCTAAATTTTTGTCTCTTATTTTCTTTTTCTTTATAAGTTTCTTATTGAGTTTTTTTATTAGAGGGAAGACCATCTTGTTGTTGTCATTACAGGTATGGGGCTGAGACAAATATTCCTGAGCAAGAAGATGCTGTTGGATACTGGGATCACCAGCGCCCGCCTGCAGCCCCACACACTTCACAGCCTGTACAAACATATTCCTCAATACCAGAAGCACACACACTGGCCGCTCCTTACAATCAGAACCTTGGCTTCAGTAATGGTAGCTATCAGTTTCCATCACAAGGGGAGACAAATATTGTTCCTCAGCAAGAAAATGCTATTGGATACTGGAGTCACCAGCAAATGCCTGCTGCTCCACACACTTCTCAGCCTGTTCAAACACATTCCTCGACACCTGAAACTCATGGGCTGGTTGGGGGAAATATTCATATTCCGCCCATTTATCCTTACCAAGGTTACCCTTCAACATATCAATGACTGAATCTCTGATTGGCGTGCTAAATGAGCCCTAGTGTTGGCATAAGCTCTCCTTAAGAAATCGGTGCTAGTAGTTTTTGAATCAATTTTTTTTTCCAATTATCTTTTAAAGGCGAAATATTATCGTAAGGAGGGGGAAAATACATCTTGGGGGTTTTACTTTGTTTTTCTACCAGAATGTGGCTGCACCATCTAACATTTAGTGAGGATCTTTGAGCATAACTTGGAACTTTCTTAGTGATGTGACTTTACTATGCTTTGTCTACATTTCTCTTGGTTTCTCCCTTGTTGGATGGAAGTTACAAAAAGAGTTTGCGTCAATGCGCCATTCCATAAGAAGTCGAGCCCCAAGTCAAGGCTGAATAAGTGGTTGACCGCTTGACTTGTGTGCTTCTTGTAGTAGATGGCCCATCAAATCGCCTTTATCTTTGAAGTGATTGGGGGGGTCACACTGGCGTAATCAGTACAACAACAAAATTTTCAAAATAAAATCATGAATGTTTAGTATTTGGTGTGATAAAACGGTATTTTTTTTTCAAACAATTTTTTCAGAATTTTGTAAATTTTTTTCTGGACGACAAAATCTTACACCGATTGAGTCAGCACCGAATCTCCCCCGAATCAGCGAATCCTGTGAAAAAGCTAGACCAGACCAGTTGATAGGACAGCGGAATTCTTATTGGCATCCGCAACTGTCTTCGAAAGTAATTTTTTTACAAAAAAAGAAAGTTTCTTTTTTAGACATCTTTGTATGTAGCCTTTTACCAGTCTGATATCACATTGCTCGGGTTAACCAAGAAGCATTACAATTAAACAATCAGTATTGGACGGTACACACATAGCTGGTGATGGTGTCTGTCTATCTAGTCATAATGCTGCGCTTTTTAGGTGGTCGGTCACAGGCAAGCAGCCAATTGAGACCTATTTTATGCTTAATTGTCAGCAGACATGTCTGGTCTGCTCTTTTGCTTTTACTTTGCCGTGTCCGGTGCGTCCTATCATTTTTTCTCATATATAAAAGTCGAATGTACAGATATTTGATGCCTTTATATCTTCATCATTGCTTGGCATGGACCCCCAAAGTCTTTGATCGATTCATGCATGGCTACTTGAACACATGCTCTCAATTGTGTTCCACCCACGAATTAGATTGCAAATTAAGCAACTCTGCCTAATCATGTGATGATTGTCCATTTTAGTCTGGCAATTCCTGTTAAAAACGTGATAGGAACACCATGAAGACAGGGGTAGGTAAACCACCGCTTCGTATATAAAGCAGATGTGGGTCCCTGCAGTAGAAGTGATTACGTTTTTTCAATGTAGTTTTAATCACAGACGTTGAATCTGTTTATCAAATATAAAAAAATGTGTGGAGCTCATACTGGTAAATAAACTGAATGTATGTGATTAAAACTTCAGTTGCTTCTGCTCTTAACCCTATATTATTGTAGTAAACAAAAACTAGAAGATAATGAAACCCACCAAACCGTCAAAATCGAAACTGATTGGTCGGTTTTTTCCTTAAAAAGTTTACACATTTTTCCACTAAAAATTGAATCGATCAAAAATCGAAAAAAACTGAAAAATTAATCATTTGATAGGTTAAATTTGTGTAAAAAAAAACCAAAATGATATATGTCCATAATTTTTCCATCAATAAATTTATGTAAGTTTATGAATGTTTATTTTGTGGATGTGTAATACTTCTGAAAAAAAAATTAAAAAAAAAATCGCGACCACTCTTAATATCTGGACAGAGGCAATAAAATATTTTCTAAATCGCACATGCCAAGGCCCACCAACATACGGGGCTCATGCAAATGGACCCTTTGACTTGACCGCATCAAGACCACACAGTCCTAATTTATTAAAATGCAATGCACGTTACAAGACATTTTTAGTTCAGTCAGTCATCCAGTCAAACCATTCTCCAACCGAGCTCGGGGGCTAAAGGGTAACTTCATCGGACTTCACAATCAAGAAGGGCCCACGAACTCCGTGAGCTGGCAAACCAGGATGTCCGCTGCACAATCATAGCAACAATGACAGCCGTAGAAAATCATGTCTACTTTCTTTCTTCCGGTTTTTTCCTCCTTTTTTTTAAAAATTTTCTTTCGTCACTAAAACTCCGACGCGCTTTCTAAATAAACGCGGTGTTGATTTCTCGAAACGGATAACAAAGACCGAGCGGGCCATACTAAAAGCGACTGAGAACTTCTTCATCAGGTCTGCTTGCTCCGCAGCCACTGCTTTTGGCGCTCGGATGGGGATTTGCTGCTCAGACGAGGCTGGCGGGAGGTCGGCCGTGGGCGGCACCGCTGCCGCGGTTCCATCCGCTGCTTCTCCAAACGACGCTGTCAGCTGTTTCCTCAACTCTCGCGGCTACCATGGTCTCTTCTCTGAGATCGAGGTTTTGACCTCTCAACTCTATCTCTCTAGGTCGTGCGCTGGATTTTTGAACTTGCTTGTAAGCGTTTAATTGTTTAATAAGAGTGATTAAACTCTATCTCTCTCTCTACCGTTTTGCGGTAGTGGTTGAATTGGATCTCGAAGGTTGTTCAACTGTCATTTTAAATTAAATATATATTTTAGGAACCATAATTATTTTTATTTTTGCTATGTTTTTAAGCTGCTGAATTCTCTTCTTGTGCGTTCTAAATTATTTACACATTGATTGTTTTCCTCCTAAGTGGATTAGGATTTGGATGTAATAGTAATACCTGGTTTTGACAACCTAGGTTGTTGATTCGTGGATTGTTCACTTCTGCCAAAATGTAGTGTTTAGATCGATATATTTTGCAGTGAGAGGATTTTTATTCCACAATTTTGTTAATTGTGACTTTCATGTCTAAAATTTAGTGCTAGTGTCTTGAAATTTCTGTGATTTTAACTGCCAAATTAAGAAACCTTGTCTTTTATGGTATATTGGAATGGTAGGTTATCACGAGGATGGCGTCTTAACTAAAAGTTATGCTCATGTGTCAGCTAAGTCCTCTGTGAAATTCAGATTATATGCACAAAGCTAATGATCTGAAGAGTCCATGCGTGGTTTGTGAGGGTTGAAAATGATGTTACAAAACAAAACATGGGTTTTTGTCCCTCAACATAACTCATTTCTTGGTGTTTGAATCTGAAATTGGAAAAGATTTTCACATCATTGAAAAGATTCTCTCTCTTGAAATGGAAGCCAGTGCTTTCGAATTTCTAGGATTTCTGGCCAATTAAGGCACTTACTACTTTATTACATACTCAAAGAGTAATCTAAATTCAAATTTATCTTAATTGACAGCTATGCTTGTACATCGGTTGAATCCTCCACAAAATTTATATTATAAATTCAAAGCTAATTATCTGTTGAATTAAGCATAGTTTGTTATCACTTGAAAGTGGTTATCGATATCATACCATACACTTTTTTGCCAACCAAATAACTTATTTTCTTGTCTCGACATTTTAATTAAAATTGTCTTTTTAGTATGCTTTTCGCATCCTTCATTTTGACCTTTTTTTTAAATATAAACTTGCAGTTGTCATTTTCTGCTACAAACTTGCGTGATTTGGATGTCTTTTCAAAGGTTTGTTGCTTTACTTTCCAATGTTTATAGATGCGCAATAATTGTGTGTGTGTGTTTTTTTTTTTTTTGTGTATGTGTTTGTCACTTTGTCTTTACTTTCCTGATAGATAATGGATTTTGACATTATATTGTTAGGTTTGAGAGAAATTTTGTGTACTTTTGACTCTATTCCCTAGATATAGAAACATCTAGTGAATTGCATTTCATACACTTAATATGGGGATCTTCATGGAGTCTTTTTATTTTCATGTTTTCTTTTCGAGGATTCATTAAAATGTTCCTCTATATGTTGGACATAGTAGGAGGTTGTGCTTTGTGTTTACCTTGTATATTAAGGGATTTTGGACTTTGGATTCTTAAAGAAAAGATGTCTGTCTAGGCTACTTGTTGATTTGGGCTTAAGTTTTTGATACCTCATAGTCCTTCAAGTATTTCATGTTGTAACCTTATTGGATTTGGTACCCATCACATGCTTGCGCTTATAAGCATGAAAAAGTCAAAATAATATGAAAAAAAGAGAGGAGAATTAGTGTGGGATACTAGGGGACGCATCAAGAAAACAGGGATGACATGCAGGGATACTTGAATTACTTCATCTACTTATGATTTTATTATGTAATTTTCTTCTCTTTTTATTATGTTCCCATTCCTTTAGAGTGATCCCATGGTGGTTGTTTATACGAAAGGAAAAGATGGAGCACTTAGAGAAGTATGCCGCACTGAAGTAGTTCTTAATTCATTGAACCCCAAGTGGATTACAAAGTATATCATCATGTTTCAGTTTGAAATTGTCCAAACTCTGTTGTAAGTCCTTGAACCTTTTCTTTTTCTTCTTATATTCATCATACATGCATTTATTGGCTCCATCTCAATATCATGTGTCAAATTGCAATGAACCACAGGTTTCGTCTGTATGACATTGACACCCAGTTTCACAATGTAGACCTGAAGGTATATGCTTATTCTTGCCTGTTCTTTACTCTGTCATTGTCATTGTTGAGGAGGTTGCCATTGTAGTTGCAACTTTATTACTTTGTAGTTTTCAATAATTAAACTATTTGGGTATCTACCAACAAATTTTCATTTTATGCTCAATGTTCAAAACTTCTGATTAACAAGATTTATAAGTTTTTGTCTAGTGTGCTAACTTGACACTTGCATCAAGTGAATGTGTGAATCTGAGAACTGATTAAAGATTTAAATATGTACTTAATATCAACTTTTGAGCCTATAGCTGCCTTTAAAACCTCAAATACAAAAGGAAGAATTACTATACCATTTTTTATTTGTGCTGACAAACTTTGAGGGGTTATTTTTCCTTGTTGTCTCTCACCTGGAATTTTTCGGTTTTGTGTTAATATGATTCCCACGAAGTAATAAAACTTTGGAGGCAATAGTGGAAGATTTTTTCTGTATGTTACTCTCACTCAAGGGTATAGAAGGCTTAAATAGAAGAATCACTTTATTTAACTTATGCAGATGCTTAAGCTGGATGAGCAGGAATTCCTTGGTGAGGCAACCTGTACATTGTCTGAGGTAGGATTTCAACACCACTTCACAGCAGTAAGAAGTTCAATCTTCTTCAACATACCATGATGAAAGCCTGATTTCTTCAATGTACAAAATGCGGGATGCACTTATTAGTGTTAAGATTTCTGATTTCAAATTTCTTGTGTACACATTATCCACAATATTAGCAAATTGCATAAGCTACTTATCAACACTATTTCCCCCATCTGAGCAGGTTGTGACAAAACCGAATGGGTCATTAACATTAGATCTTGTACGTAGAGAAGAAGCCTCTATATCAAGCCATTCCCGATGCTCTGGAAAGCTTACTGTGCATGCTGATGAATGCATTAGCTCTAAGACAACTACAGAGATTATATTTAGGTGTACAGAGTTGGAAAACAAGGATCTGTTCTCAAAAAGTGTATGGATTGCTTGGATTACATCTCTTTCTTGTGTCAGGCTCTTGTGCAATTTCTAAAGTGATTTTTGGCTCCGTTGCAGGACCCCTTCTTGGTAATATCAAAAATCATGGAGGGTGGGGTCCCTATTCCTGTTTGTAAGACAGAAGTCATAAAGAATGATCTTAAGCCAACATGGAAACCTGTGTTTCTGAATATTCAACAAGTTGGGAGCAAGGTAAAAAAATTCCTCTATTTTGTATGATTTTCGCTGGCTTTGAGAAACCAGGCATGGAGAAATCGTACTCTTTTGTTAGTTAGTTTACATGGCTTTGCCAAAATTGAAATACAATTAGTAGAAAATGTGATCTTCTTGATTATGCAAGTTTCCCTTTCCATTGTTCTTGTATTTTTTTTCTTTCTAAGAGCAAGCTCATTTTGTATCTAAACCAAAGGGCTCTAATTGTTTAGATTGAATTTAAAAGGGGATCTTATTACGGAAATATATGGTGTCCAATGCTTCTGTCTGCAATCATTTAGCATAGATATATTTGGTTATACATGGGTTGGGGGCATAGTTTCGTCACCTCATTATAGCAAGCTTTCACAATCTTTTTTTTTTTTTTCAAACTTGATTTGCAGGACAGTCCGTTAGTTATAGAGTGCTTCAACTTCAATAGCAATGCCAGGCATGATTTATTGGGGTAAATAGTGATTTTCTTTCCCTGTTTCTATTTCTTTTCATTGTAGGCTAGAATAGAGATAATGCTTTTATATTGTTATCAGAAAAGTTCAGAAATCACTAAGAGAGTTGGAAAAGCTTCATTCTAGTGGGCAAGGAGAAAATTTATTTGTATCACCATCCACCGGGCACAATGACCACAACAAGGTACATTTTTCACAAATAAGATTGTGTTCTATCTGATATTTCCTTTCTTTTGCCTTGAAATTACAAATATTTATCTCAATGCAGGTATTGAAGAGCCAGTTATTCGTTGACAAGTTTTCTGAGAACATACAGCACACTTTCTTGGATTACTTGGCAGGAGGATTTGAACTGAACTTTATGGTGGCTGTCGATTTCACAGGTACTGACATTGAATGCAACATGTGTTGCAGTAGCTGAATATCTCCTTTATAACTTCTGGAGGGAACTGCAAATTAGTAGTTTTAAATGTGACATGTAAGGTTGTCATGTATATCACGCAGTGATTCTCCTGGTGTTTTGTCCCTTCAATTCACGATCTTCATGTCGGTTATGCCAATTATTTACATCTGTAAACTTCAAAAAAAACCATATATTTACATCTTTCTCGTAGTATCCATCAAAGATCTTCCTCTGGCAATATTTTTTTTGTCTTCTTTTATATTTGGTAGTTTTTTTAAAATTATTTTTCGTTGATACTCCTGATGCATGTTACTTCTTAATCCAGGCCATTTCTCAGAATGCTGGTTCTAAACTTTGAAACTCAAGGAAAATATTTTTCCTTGATTGAAAAAATATATGGAAAATGCGAGTTATAATCTGACATGGAGTTGTAAAAACTTTGGAAGTTAAATTTAATTTTGTAGGAGGCATAACCTTGTTTCAAAGAGAGAGCGTTCAAGATTCTTTCCTCATTAATATTTTTGTTGTCAATATGCTGTTTCTTATTAACGACCCCATTAATTTTTAAACTTCCATATATGTTTCATTTAGGGGGAAAAAAACATAAACTCCATGTTTAATGATTTGTATGGGTGATTGAATGTGTTTTCATTCATTTTCTTTCTTTCAGCTTCAAATGGAAATCCCCGTCTCCCAGATTCCTTGCATTATATTGATCCCTCCGGACGGCCAAATGCATACCAGCAAGTGAGAAATATGCCTTTCAGCATTATCTGTAAAATGTTCTCATGTTAGTAGACCCTTTTAACCTTGCAGCTTCTCTTTTTTTTTTTCCAGGCAATAATAGAAGTTGGAGAGGTTTTGCAATTTTATGATTCAGACAAGCGCTTTCCTGCTTGGGGTTTTGGAGCACGTCCAATTGATGGTCCAGTTTCTCATTGCTTTAACTTGAATGGAAGTAGTAATTATTGTGAGGTGAGATGGTCACAACTAATTAATCTGCTTATACTCATACAGTACCAACATGCTGAGCATATGATATTCTTCAGGTTGAAGGAATTCAAGGAATTATGATGGCATATAATAGTGCCCTCTTTAATGTTTCTCTTGCGGGACCAACGCTGTTTGGACATGTGATTACCAATGCAGCTCTAATTGCCAGCCAGTCTCTTGCAAATGGAGGGCGAAAATACTTTGCTTTGCTAATAATCACGGTAAAAAAATGTGCTAGTGATTTACATGCCTGTCATTTAGTTAGTCAGCATTTGCTGTACTGTTTTTAAGAATGTTTCTTTCATAACCATTCTCAGATATATGAGGTACTTCGTTTCAGTAATGTAAAAGTTTGATATCTTTCTGGTGGTTCTGAAATCTATTGAGACTGTATGTTAGGACGGAGTGGTAACAGATCTTCAAGAAACCAAAGATGCATTAGTTAAAGCATCAGACCTACCGCTGTCAATCCTCATTGTAGGAGTTGGAGGAGCTGATTTCAAAGAAATGGAGGTATCCCTTTCACTTCCATGCCTTTCATGATAAAATAGTCAACTTTTTTTTTTTACTCTTTTCAATATATAATCCCTGGTACTGAAAGCTTAATTTCAACTGTGTTGCTTCATCTACTGATCCATTTTTTCCTTAAATTTTGCACAGGTTTTAGATGCAGACAAGGGAGACAGACTTGAGAGTTCAAGCGGGAGAGTTGCTTCGCGTGATATGGTACAGTTTGTACCACTCCGAGATGTACAAAGTACGAAATCTATCATATATGGAAAATAATTTCTCAACTAAGTTTTCGAGCAATACTATCCAGTTGATTATTATTGGGTGCTGACTTCTCTAATATTTGCAGGTGGAGAAATTTCAGTTGTTCAATCACTTTTAGCAGAACTACCAAGTCAATTTTTAACCTACATGCGAACCAGAAATATTCAGCCAAAACATGACACTGTGTAGAAGTGTTCATATGTAACCGAAATCTCAGTTGCTGGTTTCATGCCATTTAATTTTACCTTCATGGGGGGGTCATGTTGAAAAAATGCTTCATGGTGGTTAGGTTATCAACGAGGCCTCAGCGGAAAGGTAGAATTAGCTGCATGATCCTTTTTTTCCTGAGAATCACAGCTAGAATGGCGTTTTGCTATCTTTTACTCAGCTTTGTACTAACTCCTCAAGAATCCATTAATGCCCGACCCAGTGGAACCAATTATGCAGAGGATCTGATCGGGGGACTAATCGGTGTTACCAACCAGAAGGATCAATGGAGGTAAACACCTAAACTGCCAAGTTTGCGAAGTTACAACTAAAGAGAAATGTGAGCTTAGGCATATATCCGTTCATGTTTTCGTCATATGCTCTCTCATTACGGAGGAGTTTGGGCCCATTGAAATCAGGTTGAGACGAGATTTCCGGGCCTTCCCTGCTCACCAGGTTTTTTTTAAATGTAATTTGTAGATTTGCAGACATGTGTTGTATGCCACTTTCCTCTTTCTTGGACTGCGGGAAAAAAAACTGAGGATGGGCCTTCCATTTCTAGAAACTCTTTATTTTCATTTTGATTTTTTTATGAGATTATCTTTAATTTCCCCAGTTGTGGCAAAGCTGGTTAACCTGAATGTTCACAAACAACAAAACAAAAGCGATGCAAAGTTCTCTTCGTCTCTCCCACGGGGAGGTCGAAGTAGGTTGAATTGTTGTGATAAAAAACTCTCTCCGTTGGCCTCATCGAGGCCACGATTGTAAAAGCCCAAAAGGGTCATTGGGCCTTTGTTGTCTAAGGTAAATTTTATTTACACATCATAAAAACACTATCTTTATATCATTTTTTTAACATGATATGATTATACAAAAAAATTATAAGTCTACCCATAAAATTATAGTGAAAATACCAATTTACCCATTCTCCCTCATGCCTGACACGGCCTCCCTCTCTGCCGCAGCCTTCCCTACACCGACGATCTCCCTCTCCCTCACTGCGGCCTCCCTGGCTCATAGGCTATGACACTATCAGTAACCTTCTTTGGCTCTTTCTGAATTATGATATGCCTTACACTAACGGATGCAGTTGTGTTTTATTCTTGTGCAGGGTTGGTTGAAAAGTGGCCCAAGAAATGTGAAGTAGTGTATGTGGATTGTGTTAAATGTTAACCTGGAATCTGATGATGTCTCTGGTTGGATTACCCAGCAAATAAAGCTATGTAATTCATGTGTACGTCATGTTTATGTTATTTTTTCATGCATCAAATACTTCAATATGCACAAGTAAAAACTACAGAATGTTACCTCTCCGATTGATTTTCTTATATCTTTTAAATGACTTTGATTTGAGCCCCGTCAGTGACTCGCCTTACCTGTTTTGTTTCTCTCATCGGGAATCGATACGATTCAAAATCAGGCATTTAAAACACTGCTTAAAACCAATTATCGAACTCTTTAGCCACCTACGTAGACCTCTGTTTTATTGAGCTCTATTGTTATTCAAATACCGATTGCGGAAAAGAAATTGAGGAAGAGACGCTCCTGCAATTGCACAATGATTCTGTGTAATCTTAACAAAAATTATTTATTTTAAAATTTTAATTTAAGAGCTAATATGTCATTCTACGACAGCTTATTTATATAAACTATAAAAAAAAATTAAAAATAGTGTAAAGATAACATTTTAACGGTGTGTAGATAAAATTTCTGAAAGTCTAAACGCCTGGGGGAAACAATGGTCCAATGGGCTTTTTTGGACAACCGATCTTTGAATGACGACAATTCATTCCCAGGTCATTGGTCCTTAGCGGGCCCGGCCTTCAGAAAAAGGACCAAACACATATTTTAGAAAAATGACAAAAAAAAAAGGGTTGTCCTTTACTGGAGTCGTGGACAAACTTATACCAAATCAATATGTCACATTGTCACAGATTCTCTAATTTACTTATTAAAATATTTTTTTTTTCTTAATTTACAACATCTCTGATCTTTATTTAGCATTAATATCTCAATTATAAATCTCTACAGTTTTAAAATAATACTTAAAATTTCTTAAAATGAAGCGCCCACACTTTTTGGAAAGATGAGAGAGTATATTTTAATATTATATTATTTTTTTGTTTAGAGGTTCTAAAGTGGATTTTTAGAGGTAGAGAACCATCTTATAAGTATCTATTTTAGTTTTTTTTTTTTATAGATATTGATGCTATAGTATTTTTGCAACAATCTATCATTTTCGTTATCTATTTTAGCTACTTACACCACTTTACTGATAATAATTAAAGTGTTAGGAATATTTGCGGGCAAGATAGGGTTTTCAGAAGCGTGCATTTCAATACAAAAAAGTATTTTTTTTTCTATTGAAATATTCAACTTTTGTGACGACATTTGATAAGTTTTAATGGAGACAATAGTTGCCATAAAAAAGTATGATTGTTGTAGTGATATATTTTTAAAGACTAAATTTGGTAATATTTCATTTTATATCTAAGGCAATAGCTAATTAAATAAAATTTCAGATTTTAATTTCTTAACTTGTTTAAATTGTCTCTCCCTCTCTCTCATTCTTTGCTAACACAAACAAAATTTCAAGAGCTAGAACTACCTAAAGAGAGGAAGAAAAAGCTAAAGCCAAAATAAATAAATAAATAAATAAAAAGAAGAGCAAGAAAGTCCTAAGGCAAGGCAACAATTTTCAAAAAGGAAAAAAAAAGAAAGCAATTATATAGAAAATTTGACCATCACTCATGTTCACACAAGTTATGGTGACAAAGCTTAATTGAGACAGATATATATAAACTGAATCCCTATCTACAGCTTGAAGAAGAAGAAGAAAAAACCCTAACTAGCTCTCTTCATCTTCTGCAAACGCTATCCAGTACCTTATTATCTTGTCTTATTTCATCGTTCCTTTTGCTCCATACATGCATGATTTAGCAAGATAGCATATATATACACACAGACACACACATATATATAAAATAAGGTATACAAAGTGGATCGAAGGTATGGGAAGAGGCCCCATCCATCCGATGAATCGCAGGAGAAGGAGGAAGATCACATCTTTCCGGTCTACTCGGCTCGATCCCAGCAAGACATGACAGCAATGGTTTCAGCTTTAGCTCAAGTTATTGGCAGCACCCATCGGAACCCTGATGATGATCAACTTCATGCTCATAATACTCCATTGGCCTTGTCCCAATCTAGCAACACTGAAGGAGATGACCAGTCTCAACCAGTTCTTCATCAAGATCAAGGTATTTATAATCCAATTATAATCCTATCTATGATCTTGTGTGACTGTTACTAGGGTTTTCGTACAGATGATGTGTGTTCTTTAAGTTTATTTGGATTTATGAGAGTTTTCCTTCCCTTTTCAGATTCATCGTAAAATACAAGATTAGTAGTTATTCGTTCTGAGAATAATATGTATAAATGATGTGGAACAATTTAACCCAATAAGTTAAACTATTGGCTGAATGATAAAGAAACAAATTATAATAATTAAAAGAATTGTCATTAAAAACAAACCCCGCGCATAATTACTAGAATTTGATGCACATCCCCTCGTAGTTTTATGTAGTTTTTGAATTCAAGACTACCTAGGGTAGAAACCGATACGGATCCAAAACTCCGCAATTCATTTAGAATAGGAGAATCTACAATATTTAATCCAACGGTTTGGAAGATGCCAAACTTTTGTTTTTATAAATTTGTCTTATTTTTTCTTCACTAATAGATATGAATTGTAGACGCTAGGGAATTGTAGAACCTCAATCCAACGAGTTAAGTTTGGCATTGCTTATTTTTATCTGTTTCTATACATTAGTTAGAACAAATGATATACCAAACTAAAACTTAAATCACAAACACACACACACACATATATATATCAGTCAGAGATATTTTATGGATAATATGTAACTATAATCACATGTGAATATATATTGTGGAATTAATTAACAGGGAACCAGAGAAGAAGACACTATAGAGGGGTAAGGCAAAGACCATGGGGAAAATGGGCAGCAGAAATTAGGGATCCAAAGAAGGCAGCTCGAGTATGGCTTGGTACTTTCGACAATGCCGAGGCTGCAGCCATTGCTTATGATGAAGCCGCTCTACGCTTCAAAGGCAGCAAAGCTAAACTCAACTTCCCAGAGCGAGTTCAAGGCAGCACCACCCAATTAGGACTCCTTACAATCGGTCCCGAGTCGCATCAACAACACCAACTGCCTCATTACAATCCTGCCATGGCTCCTCCTCCTCCACAACCACAAGAAATCATGATGACTCAACATCCAAATCCTTATTTCTATGCACAATTACCTCAGGCTGGGAGTTCTGATTTCAACTTCTCTGCGCCAAGTTACTATGGCAGCGATCATCATACGTTTCTTTCGCCTACTCCATCAAATACTTCTTCATCGTCAGCGCCACAACAGCAGCAGCAACAACCAGAAGTTGCAAGATTTCCTGCGTGGTTTGGAAGTTCTTTCTCCACTACTCCTGGCTCTTCTGATCAAAGTGGAAGAGGATATGATTCTCGTAAAAGAGAATAGCAACCATGCATATCCGTGTTTAATTGCTTGATGATCAAAGAGAGGAAACCTTAAAACTTTGGCAATGTTTTCTACAATGTTCTTCACAAGTTTTGTTTTGTTTTTTCTTTTTTAAATTTACTGTTTTTTAAGTTTGTTTTATCGTGTTTACACTTTCTTTTCCAATCAGGATTTGGTTTGATATTTATTACTATGCATGGATATATATTTGTGGTTTAATGGTTCAAGTTTACATATATTCAACACTATATATGTGTGTGTGTTTGTATAATTGTATGTATGTATGCAAATCATCAGCTCTGTGTACGCCGTACTACTGAGGAGTTCTTATAATCTAGTGGTGGCGGTGTTCCTTATCATTTGCAAGGAAATACATGTTCGATTTCTACTCCTGAAAAAGAAAAGTTTGTGTACATCTTATGCTTGAGAATTGTTTACCAAACAACATATCTTGCAAGATGAGCCCTTGCTCAGCCTATCGTGTGAGAATGTTATTCTGCGTTATCTCTCGCGTTAAATCTCGGCCCATGTCTCAACTTGTCCATGGGGATTGCGAGATAATCCAAGTGGCGTTGAGTTTACCAAGCACTATCCAATCAACAACTAGCCAGTTGGGTGGGTTCACGATACTAAAAAAGAATTGTTTACCACACGTATGCAAGATATAATGAATCATTAATGTAAACTCATTATATTCCGCAGTACTTAGGCATGCAAAGGAGTCGCGATGAAGCATTCATAACGTAACTGGAAATGGCATGCTTCTCTCTCTATACACACACACACACACACGTGTATATATATATATATATATATAACAAAGAAAAAGAGCCGTGCATGCATGCTTCTGTACGTATATCATGCCAGCACAGATAGATGGAAAACATTTTAAAACCAACTTAATTAACTCAGAAAGTATAAAACTTACTTGCTTTTGGATTGGAAGCTGACTTTTCAACATCTTCGAGCGAGAATTAATGCCACGGAAATCCAAATCTAACCTACTTATTTTGGCATAATATGATGACTGATATCGATGAGTCTCTGCTATAATATATATTCCCAAGTGCATATATATATATAAAAGTCGAAAATGTTTATGATATATGAACTCGCAGGGATAGGTAGGTATGAAAAGCATCAAATTGGAGTGCAATTTTATTGTTTATAAGAGTCACCAAATTCGGCTGAAATGGGCAGAAAATAAACATGGGATGAGTCGGTCGTTGTATGCTTTTGATTGTGTTTTAAAAAAAACACAACATAAATATATAATATTTAGCATGACGAATCTAACAGTGTATTTTTATTCAAAACAAAAATTAAATTGAATTCATCGAGATCGAATATCAAATCTAACAGTATATTTTGATGGGCCGGTTGGTAAGGATCTCCAATCCTTTTTACATTGCCTTAATTTGAGCAGAGAACTCATGTCATTTCGGCTCTCACACTTTATTAAAAAAGAAATTCAATCATATAGCTTTCCATTATTTGACTGCGTTCACAATGTCTTTTTTTTTTAAAAAAGGTTTGGTTCTCACCATTTTGATGCTAAAATAATCTTTTTCTTGGCATTTGACCATCCAATTAATGAGACTGACTATTTTTTATTTTTTTATTAATTCTTGACAAATATGAGATTGACGTTGTACAAACAGTAGCTATCAATTCAAAATTCTGTCCCCATCTTTCTCAGTCCACTTGGGATTTTTTTAAAGACTACTAGGAGTTTTAGTTTGACTTTGACTAAACACAAATATGATAGATATATATATATCTATAACATTGCTTTGCTTGCCTTGTATAATTAATAAGGGAAAAGAGATATAATTAAATTTTCAACAATTAACTACTTTATTATTATTATTAGGACTTGCGTTTCAACTTTTTGGCTTTGGGTTCCTACAAAGAAGAAGAAGAAGGAATTAAATAACTTTAGAGAGTATACTTGGAATAATCTAACTAAATTAATGGGTAACCAACCATTTAAAGATACAAAGTCCCCAATGGAAAGTAACCTAACATTCTCAATTCCTCCTTTTTTCAATAATCTTTTCAGATTCCGACGAGCCAGAGCACAGATTTTCTAAAATAAATATAAAATGTCATTGTTATTTAGTTTACAGATTCTTTAACGAACAAATACTAACTACATGACAAAATTTAAGTCTAGTATTATTTTTTTTTCTTCAATTGAACAAAAAATTTTCATTTTTCTTGCTGCCATTCTATCATTAGAAAAAATAAATTAATGTGGCATACAAGAAAGAAAAACCTGAGAGTTACTACTTGCTTCTAGTGCTAAGGTTCAAGAAGCAATCATTTATTCACATCTCACACGCTTATGTGTGAAGTTTGCAGTTGACAAAGATAATTGACAATTCAAATAAACACACCAAGTTTGAATCACGAGTGGCTTACTTTTCATTGGGTCACAATAATTTGTTTTTCTTAATCAGTGGGTCAGATGTTCTATAGTAATCCATGTAAGAAATAAGTTACATTTCGCGCATTGAATCTAACTTTATTTTGGAGTAATATCTAAAAAGACTATCAAGTGTTTGAGGGTTGAACATCACTTATAAACTGAATGCAACTCTCACATTTTTCCCAACAATCCCTCGCACTTATAGGCTCGGTTATGTAAGACCAATAAATGAACTAGACGGGTTAGAGTTCATCATATGCTACTCCTCACCTCGTAGGTGGTCCATATCCGAAAGGCTCACATGTGACCCAAATGCCATCGGATGGAAATCCTAAGGATCAAGCAGATGCTCCAATATCATATAATAATTTGAAGAATGAGTAGAGGATAAATGTTAGGCCTAACAACACTTGAAGTATGATCCCACATTGGACCAAAGATTCATGTGAGTTGTCCCTAAAAAGACCACCAAGTATTTGAGTAATTGAACACTACTTATAAATTAAATGGAACTCTCATATTTTTTTTTAAGGTGTGATTTCTAACAAATCTCTATCATTACTAGTTATACGAGTGGCGTTACCCAAATCAAAAGTTCCATAGTCTAGTCCCAGTCCCAGTCCCAGTCCACACGGTAGGAAATGTGTGAAGCGAAGAAAGAAAGGGATGAATGCAATTATGGGTAGGACAAGGCCACTAGGGCAAGAATCCCTATCCCAAACACTGCACTGTCGGTTCCCCATTTCAAACTTTTCGGCTTCTATGGGAATTATGGGATTTTCTGTATGCCGACTCCACTTCAGTCGATTCTTTTGGCTTATTAGTCCAACTATAGTTAAACCTAATACCCATTGTTTCATACTTTTTATTCCACTGACAAGACAATCCTCATCTTACCTTATAACTTGTCCCCACGAGTAAAACAAATCTCCACATCGTCACCAACTTTATAACACGTGTGCACCTAAAATTACTTTGAGTTGAAGAAAAGCAGATACCAAAAAACGTGTTTAACTCCACCTACTGAAACCAACATGAAGGCTTTCTAGCACATAAACCAATAAATGCGGTCTTTATTCTCTCTAATATCTTACCAAAAGGTAACGACCTTGAACAAATGTTGTTTGTTAGAAGATAACACAATGAGACATTTACTTATATTAGGTTGAGCAACAAATCACCCATGAGACTTGAACTCATGGCCTCCTATTTCTTATCAAGTTTACCACTTCAGCGAACAATCCGATATCAAATGTTTGTAAAGTGCAATCATTAGGCAGTTCAGTTTTCTATTCCAAAAACACTGAATGACCACTAACCATGGAAGGTAGATTGACATTTCAGTGTTCTATATGCCCCAAAAGCTCTCACATGGACATCAACACATCACCAAGAATTAATCTCACACCTTCTACCTATTACTACACAACATTTCATCATCCTCATATCAACCCAAAGTAAAACTAATTCGACCTCACCATATTATCTCAAGAACGAAAAAAAAAAAAAAACGTGGGGTTAAAATAGGGTGCCCAAAAGGATCAAACTAAGATCCATCCGCATATATAATAAACAGGGGAACTAATGATTCTAACTATGAATTCAACATAAGCATCAAGTACAACGAAAATGTGGTAACAGCAGAAAACCTTGACCCTCTTAATATGTAAAACATTGTAACAGAGGCTTTATACCTTTGCAGAGTATCACAAATGGACTGTGCTTGAAAAACATGCATCACAAGGCAGTGCCTCCTGTTCCGATCATCCATTGCTCAAACAATTGCTATTCTAATTCATAATTCACAACTCTACCGCAAAAATATTAGCACCCCTAGACACGTGTAGTTACCAAAAATCGTGTGACCCCATTAGGTAATATAACGACAAACCCAAGCTGGACTACCCAAGTCCACGGGCCTAACCAATACAGTTAGGCCCAATCTGAGGCTCATGCACAGCCTTCGAGGCCCTAGCGTGGGCCTAACTGTATTAGTTAGACTCGTGGACTTGGGTAGTCCAGTTTGGATTTGTCGTTATATGACCTAGCGGGGCCACACGATTTTTGATAACTACAACTTATATCAACAACTAGAAATCCAAATTTGAAATTCACAGCTTGAATTAATGTTTCTGTGCTCATACGAGCAATCAGCCGAAAAATTATGGGCATGGGCTTTAATGGCTTTCAAAGAAAGCAAATAACATGAAACAGTATAAGTAACACTAAAAATGATCCTTTTCCATAGCAGACCATGTGCACCCATGAAGAGTCATGCTCTAAACACAATGCTGTAAGATTTAGCATGTAAGCACGCATCATGCTGAAACATAAATCCAGCTATGTTCTCCCATTCAAATAATTAATTTTAATAAGAAAATCATATAATATATATATAAATGCAGCAACATGCACCCTGCATGATAGCGAAATAAATAGGAGGGAAGTGAAGATGACCTTTTGGAGTTTTATGATGATACTATGATCTTCAAAGATTTCTTCTGGAAAATAGCTTCTAAGCCACTCTTGGCTTTCTGTTCAAAAAATTTATCATATTTCAGCATTAAAAAAAACATTATTCAATTCATGTTATTAGGATCCCATCAGAAAATTGTAAATATATAAAAATGTAGTAAAATGGCAGCAATAGCCGCAAAATCTCCTCCCATGTTGAATGCTAAGTGACATCCAAAAATCTGCTTTGCCTCTGTTTTAACCAAGATATTACTAGCTCTCCTGATACACGGAACTGTTTTCCTTTCTTATTTGACAACAGTAATTACTAACTGGAACCAACTTCATGTAGAAAGACAATTCTCGAAAGCCAAGTGAGCGATGGAATAACATAACATGAAACATAGAAACACATTTATCAACTGCTCATCACCTAATGAAGCTACAACTAACTTATAAAAATAATTACATATGCAGTACTTCACTTCTCAATGGTGTATGATCCAGCTCCTGTATGGTTCAACAGTGCTCTCTGCGGCACTGGTCAATAGACCCACTTGAAATTACCAGTTAGAAAAGAACAAGTGTAGACTTAATGACTCGTAGAGGTTCACAACCCCAAATCAAAAATGGTTTCCAATCAGGAATTATGATAGAAAGACAGAAAACCATACATGTAAATATGTAAGTGCTTGTACAAGTGCCCTTTCCCATATTCAAGATCCCATCAAGAGCATTTTTTACGCTTGTTCAAACAAACGAAATAAAATAAGATGTAGAGCAGACTACATTTGTTGATGAATCTTCCAGGATATCAGTTTCCACTTTCCAGACACAAAATATCTTGGTTGACCAATATCCTGTACCAGCATAACAATATTTTGTGGCAGCAAAAATATCAAATCATAGATATATCATATATCCATAAAAAAGGATGTAGACAGACCTTACCCCCACATAATATGTAGAGAGGCAAGATGTACAAGGATCCCGCAGTGGGCCAAATCGGGGACATACATAATGTACACAGACCTTAACCCCACATAATATATGGAGAGATAGAGATTATTTCCAATAATTAAACCTGTGACCTTTAGGTTGCACCACTGCAACTCCACCACTAGGCCACACTTTCAATTCTATAGATATATCTTTAAAAATCATTCTAAAGAACGAAGATGACAAGTCTTAATGTCCTTAACACATAAGGAGCCAGAGTAGCATGTTATCCCTAGAAATTATAGGAGACTGAGATGTAGGGCTAATCTAGCAGTATAAAACTTTCCCAGCATTATCCAAACTCCAATATAAACTAGATTTGACTAAGAGTAACTATTTCCCTTTACCCTTTCGGACATATAAAGGAAACAAAGAATTGCTAGAGAAATTAAAATATTGCAGCTCGGAAAATAGATGAGGAAACCGTTGGCAAATGGCATTAATGCATCCATACTATCAAGGCATGCTACAACAAAATTACCAACTTCTGGATGAGGAAAAAGGCTATGCTCTCTTGTTCAAATGGATAAACAACTCACGTGCACAAGAGTCCCGCATTGGGCTAGGTCGAGAATAGGTAGGATGTAAGTAGAAATAATATGTGGACCGTGGAGTCTAGGAAAGACTATTTCAGAAATTGAATATGTTACCTTTAGCTTACAACCCTGCAATACTACCACTAGCCACATGTTCGCCTGCATGCTCTTTTGTTCAAATACGAAAAGAAAAGTAAGAATAAAAACCAGAAATCCATTGTAGGGTACTCAAACACTGCATACATATTTATACCATAAAATTCAAGTAGCTTAAGCCTTAAGATGAAGACTTCCTTGGGCAAAAAATCCTTGTGTTTATCATGGTACTTCACAACCATTTAGATTGTTTCCTCAGATCCAACTAATTCAATTCAATGAACACCAGGATTCTCTCAATAAAATGAATCTCAAGGGAATACATATAGATATAATACCGTATCAGTTTTAATGATCTCATTCTTGCAAATAATAAGACGTTTTTCTTTTCGAATTCTTTTTTTTAATCGAAATGAACTTCAAGATCACGATGATAGTTGCAACAAGATTAACATATAATCAGAATGCAATTTTCCTCAAGCGTCATCCACAATTCAGCCGCATCATCTCCAAAAATTGAAAGCAACCTAATTACTGGAACCTAAAATCTAAGAATCACTAAGAATGCAATTACAGCTGGTAAACACAACGAAACAAAATTCACAATTGAAAAACCTAATGGATACATATAAAAAAAATTCAATAAGAATTTATTCCAACCAATCGGAGCATCAAAGGGTTAAATGCAATCAGAACAACTGCCCAAACGATTCACTTATCATCATACACAGAGCTTACCATCGTTATTCTGGATACGAAACCGGTGATTGACCTTGCAATCGGGTATGATATGAATGCCAGCTCTTATTAGAGGCGTTTGGATTTGAATTTGAAGTAGAGACCAAAACACGAAACCCTCTCTTCCACCAAATGGAGAATTGTTGGCGCGATTTCAGATTTGTTCGCGGCTTTTCCAAAATCCAAATGCAAACGTTTTCAAAAAAAACACGGCATTTTGTGTGGGTCCCGCACATAAAATTGTCTGGGCCGCTGACATAGTATCGGTATGTGGGCACAAATGAAGGGCGTAGAATGCCCACAACATGACACCAAGCCCACAGCTTATACGAACGGCGTTGGGTGGGTAGGTGGACCTTTTTTTCCTTGTTAATAGAGAACAGTATAATCAGAATGACAATCGATTAGGTACTCTTCCAATTAATGAATATCAAAACCGTTTTTATTTAAGATCCCCAATACTAAAACAGTTTAAATTTTCAAAACCGGAACCGTTCCATACTCATTTATCATCGGGTACCCGTTTACCATTTAACTTGTAAATTTTTTTTATTTTTCTATAAATGTATAATTCAATTTCCTAAAAAATAATATGACTTATCATGTTGTTATAGTGTGAATGTATAATCTATAATTTTATTTAATATGCTTGATCATGTTAAAATTTAGCATCCAAATAATATATCTTTACATAGATAATTTATAATATTATTACTATAATTCACTTTTTAAATTAAACGGTTTGGGTACCCTAAACCCTACATCAAAAATCAAACCCAACCCTAAACCGTAAAGGGTTTGAAAATCAAAACCAAAACCGTTTCCAAACCCTATAGGATTGGTTTTCGGATTTTAAATTGACTGGATATCATATGGATAGTGCTCTCTTAGTCTATTCTTTTTTTTAATCGAGTGTAATCGGATAGTTTGGTCAGCTCTAAACTCAAAACGTCAATCAAACCCGCTCCATGCTAGATGTGTGAGTTGAACTTATAACCTCCCGTATTTACAACGAATTACCACAATCAATTTCACCATCATATTATAACCAAAAGCTTCTTGTTCTCTTCTTAGTCTACTTTCTGTCCAGTCACTTTGCCATCATAAAAAATGCTAAGTGCTTCGGGGGTCTGTTATTGAGTATTAACCCTCATCACACTTGTAAATGTAATTTCAAAAAAATTCAAATGTCGCTCATCTTATTCGAATATTTGAGCAAGCCATCCTTAAGTGATTAGCTACACGTTAGGATACTATTTTGAACTCAAATTTTTCACCAATTTATGGATACATCATGACAATTAACCCTTTGATTCATTCATTCCTTAAGCAATCTAGGACTTCTATCCACACGTGCACTTCAAAATTTAAATACGATCTTTGTTGCACTGAAAAATTAGAGATATTAACTGCAGAAATTTCCACACCCACATCCTAAATCTAAAGGCATTAATAGATGTTTTTAAAGAGAGAACACATACCCCTTTAGATACATATATTGCAGCATATATCACCTACTAAAATCAATGTAATTCGAACAATAACGTACCCTAATACAAAACAACATTGCATTATATGGAAAATCATGTCCTAATAATGCTGCAGGGGATCGCCACCGCCAGATATAGAGGTAGAAGCCGAGGCACAGTTGCGTTCGGCATGACAAAGTTGACGAAGCTTGGTCGGAACGTACCAAATCGAAAGACGAGGATGTGCATTAAAAATGGCATCAATGTCCCACCCTTGCGTCGCGGCTATAGCCACCAGAGGCTTATAGCAGGCCTGTCTCCATGCCCCAACGTTCTCTCCTCTGTCCTTGAACGCTCTCCTAAGCGCATTCGATGATTCCTCGTCCAGGCAGTGAAGTGCGTAGCAGTGCACGTAGTGTCGCATTTTGGGCTTGTTTATGTAGTTCGCTCCGGCCTTCTTCGCGTACCTGAAAACCTGGTTCGTTACCTGTAAAAAAAGCCCTAAATAAGCCCAATCGTTCGCTTGATGCTATGGACGGCGGAGATTTGTTAATTATGGGTCCGTTTTACCTTAGTGGGGCATTTTTCGCCGCGATCCTTGGCGATGTTCTGGACCTGAATCAAGAAATCCCGGCACTGCTCGTATAGATGGAAGAGGTAATCGAGGCCGTTCTTCTTGCCACGTGCCACTTCACCAGGCTCTGTCACAATGAAAGGATGCTCCCTCTGTCGCTCGGACCCACCACCGTTTTCGTCATCCTCGTCGTTGTCGTCATCGGCATCAACATCAACCACTTTCTTCTGACCTTTCCGTCTCCGCTGCTGCTTCTTCCTGTCCCCCACCGCCGCCATCATTTCCCATGTCCCCACTCCGCCGCTCCCAGCGGCCTCCTTGTCTTGCTGCACCGGCTCCTCCGACAAGCCTGTGAAAAAATAACGAGTCAATAAGATGTCGTTCTGAAAATAACTATCGCTATGAAGATTTGTTTTGGAAACCTTCTTGAGAGAGAGCGTCGAGGGTATTGGTAGTGTCAGAGGAAAGAAACTGACGTCTTCGAGAGCATTCTTCATCAAGTCTTCTTCTTTCAGCTCTTACAGCGGCTTTGATACCGTACCTCTCCCCAACGAGAAGGTCCCACCTGGCCATATGTGATAGGCTGTTCATCATCTCGTCGAGCTCCTCGTCCTTCATGTTCAAAAGCGTGCTCACCGTGAACCCTAGCTCCGCAATCTTCGCTGCCGTGTAGTATCTGATCCCGTATGCCTGAAACAGGTCCTCTAGACCACCCAACTCCCGTGGCCGCAAACCGTACGCCGCCGCTACCTGAAGCGGTGGTGGTGGCACCGCGGCTTCCATTAGGCGGTTGGCCGGTTGAACCATCCCTCGTGGGTCCCATTTGAACAAGCTTGCTGTAAATGCTTCAGGATCCATCTCTTAATTTGCCTCTCTTTTCCGCTGCTTTGTGGAGATGAGTGGATGACTAACTCTTTACTGTTTATCATATAACTCAGGTCTTACCTAATACTAATATAGAGACCACTTATGATACACAGATGCCAACAGTTGGTATCCCAGTTAAGGAGTTGAATTCTACGCATAAGATTTTATGTATATCATGTAGGATATGCTAGAGTTCATGAGTTTCAGTAAATCTTCATGCGTCAAACTCAACAGTTAAGATAATTGAAATATGAATGGATGATATTTTTATCATTTTGGAATAGAGACAAGTGTTTAGGGTACGATACCAAAACTGCCCTTGCATGACTGATCTGTGATTTCATCGGGAAACCAACAGAATGGTTTGGCTGTTGTGTTGAAACTTGACAGTTGAAATCGAACCAGTGTAGGGTAATTTCATTGAGGGTACATTTGCCCAGTCAGATAGAGCCACGTATGCAGTAAATGATTAGAAGTCTATACAGTCGTGTTTCGTATCAGTTGATAAGACGAGGTTTTATTTATCTGTTACATGTGAATACTATTATGTCGGGTTTAGGTGGTGTGGGGTTTTTAACCATTTGGATTGGGGACTGGATAGAAACCATTATGTAAAATTGTGATCTGGGTTTATACAATAACGGATCTGCAAGTGACAGATAATGTTTCCTTGACTTTCTTCTTGCGCCATGGCTTCTAAACTTCGGTTGGTTTGCCTGGTCTACATCCATTAAGGAAATTCACTGCTGAGTTAGAGCATCCACAACAGCTCCTCTTAACAGAGTCTCTAAAATACAATAAAATGAGTCATTTTACAGTTTTACAGAATCACAATTCAACAGCACTACACAGCAGCTCCTCTAAACCATCTTCTATAACTTAAAATATTCATTTCACCAATCACTTTTAAAATCTTTTATGTTTAATTTTTATCAATTACATTATACAATAACAAATATATTTTTGACAATATCATTTTTAAAATAAAATAATACATTAAATATATATTTTACGAGAAATTTTGATTTTTTCAATTTAGTCTAAAAGTTTACTCGAACGGCTATATTCTCAACACTCAAAATTCCAACGGTCATATATCAAACTCGTGGATTTCCTGGGATGCTAGGAAGTATAGATTGTATGCATTGGAAGTTGAAGAATTGTTTGACTGCATGGTAAGGTATGTACATTGGACATTGTCATGAACCAACAATTATTTTAGAAGCCGTTGCATCATATGATCTATGGATATGACATGCATATGAACTTCAGGATTTCATAGATCAACATTTCAAATCAGAGATAGACAAGTTCATTCTCAGTTCCAAAGTGATCTTATCGAGCATTTATGGAATATTTATAGTGAATCGTAGTTTGTACTATTTTCATTGTATTCTAATAAAAAGTTGTTATTTATTTGTGTGTTTATAATTATATATCAAATGAGTATCATATTTAATTATCAATTGATTTCATGATTTAATTATTATTTGAGCACAAACTAAATTAAAGAAAATAAAGAAATAAAATTGTATGTAATATATTGTCATCAAGCGAATCAATGTAGAAATAAAATAAAAGAGTAATTCATGTGATAATTGGATAAAGCTGTGGGCCCATTTCATTATTTAATTAATAAAAAACATGTAGCTAATCAAGCGGACTACTGTAGATCCGCTTAAGTATTCCGTCATTTTAGAGGAGCAGTTTTTTCAACTTTTTTTACAAATGGTCCTCTAAAATAGCGAACAGTATGGATATACAAGAGCCACTGTGGGTGCTCTTAGAGCTTTGAAGAACTGATATGCTCTCATCCCTCGCTTCCTACCCTAAAGCCTTTTGTTTTTGTATTTTAATTTTTACAACATATTCATGCTTAATTGTTTGCTTCACCAATCTCCATAGCTTTATTCGTTACGAAGCTGAAGTTTTTTCGTGTCACAAAGGTATACTTTGTGGATTCCAAAACTCACGTTTTCTATTGTGTGAGAACAAAACAACTATATCTTAATTTTTAGTTTGACCTAGCAAAATCAAGCACCCAAATAATCGATCGATTGAGGAGCCAATCCAATTTTCCACATCTGCAACTTAAAAACCTATAAAAACTAAACGTTCAGGCATAACCTAAAAGCAAATTTCAATACAATGATAAGCTGAATTTGATAATTATTACGAAATATTTATTTGTACGGACTTTAATTCGGATTGGATTTCAGACGTACTTAATTGACAAAATAAATTAAACAAAAACCTAATTCGGATTAGGGTCTGAACAAGTAAATCAAACAAAATTTATGTTGATAATACCAAAATTACCCCACCAATAAAACTAGGACACGTGACAACTGAAGTGCCAGCGGGCTCGGATGAAGGGAGAGCCGAAAGGTACACTTCGGCCATAACCGAAGTACCCACTTCGGTTCCTCTAAAAATTATATACTGAAATCAATGAATCTGACCTAGCTTCTATCACGCTGAAGTGTTGCCTTGGTAATGTCCTTACATGACCGAAGTAGGTATATACCAAGTCATACAATGAAGAGTCCCAATAGGACACCAACCCTCAACAGAGTCCAACTCCCTTTGGGAGAGTGATACGGATGGAATTTACCCTTCAAGAAACCCTCTGGAAAGCCAATGAGAGAGAGTCTGACTCTTACTACAACTCAAACACTTCAAGCTCATATAAAAGGGGAACCTCTGCCATCAGGTAAAGATCCTAACTCCTGCACTCAAATCCATCCTCCCAAGTTTAGTACCGTACTGACTTGAGCGTCGGAGAGGTCCCCCGAGCACACCCTTGGGGCCCTACCGAAGCTTACGTTTGCTTATTGTGCAGAAAGGAAGGTAACCGATCAGGAAGAAAGAACTTGGTCTGACTAACTGATTCGTCTAGTAGGGTCGGACCTATTTTTGACGTCATCATATGTGTTTGGATCAAAACTCGGTTTTAAACCGGACAAAATTTTTGTGCTTGGATCCGAATTTCAGACATATAATTTTTGTCAAAACTTGATTTAATCTGAATCAGAAAAATTCAATCATCAAAACCGGACAAAATTTTACCACCTCACTCACGAGTGGGGAATGAAAGTTAAAAGAGTTCAAAATACTATTTTCTCAAACGAGTGAAGCTAATATTGTTATGGTTGATGTTGAGAAATCACAAACTAAGCAGTCAGCAGGGTACTTCGAATATAGCGATTGATCTCCTTCCTACCTTCAGATCCAAATGAAGCCAAGAGAGGAGTACAGATGAACCTCTAAACAAAGGCCACAGTGACAGAAAACCTGTACACTTTTCATTAAAGGCAAGCTTTGAAGGGGCAACACAGTCATCCCAGTCAAGTATTGCTTGTCATGATAGAAAATCATTAAAGTAATACTGTTCCTTTGCAATGCCAAAACGCAGCACAGTGCAAGTACAGAAAAACATCAGGTGTGTTTCTGCTGAATCAGTTGCCTAAGCCTGAATAAAGGCCATCTCTTTGTACTTGAAACAATAAACATCACAGTACCTTAGATTGTGGTGCAACAATCAAGTGTTCCCTGCTCCATCATCTTCTTCCTTGACTACATGACGCGTGTCTTCATATGAGAGGGCCTGATAAATGATCATCCTCGTTTTGATTGATTTCGCGAATCCGCCGGAGTTCCCCGATTCTAAGAAAGAGATCAGAGTTCCTGAAAAAAAATACTGTGATGAGATTGAGACCTTTATCTCCGTTTGAGGTAGTACGGTCAACAGAGCAGTACTTCTCAAGGACTAATAGAATGATGACACGTATGTCTATGATGCAAAGCTACTGTTTCAGCCCCGCAGACTGGCTCCTGCTTGAACAGTACTTTTCCTTTTACTTAATTTGTCTTATATGTAAACCACGAGGACGAAATTTATACATAAATTTCGTAGAGAGTTTGAGTCTTTCTATCCCCTTCCTTGTAATAAAAAAAACATTTTTTTTTCTAAAAGAAATTCTTTTTTTCTTCCTTTACTTTTATTTTCCCTTAATATTTCTATTCTGCTTTGTTTAAAATTTAGGCCAATAATGGCTGATATAGGAATACAAAAATAAAAAAATTATTTCGAATAATGTAATTTTCCTGAATAGATTTGGAGTTATTGAATGTTCTGCTGCCCCTACAAGCCTATATACTTTATTGGCTTCAGCTTTCTGAAATCGCAAAAAAGGGAGTCCCTAAAACCACGTGACACAAGTAAGCCCAGATATAGCCCAAACAATTTTATTTGAATGGGCTACGATGCCGTGGTTTGTAGTTTACAAGGTGAGGCCAAAATTCGGCCCAGCCCATTAACGATTCCTGCGATTTTCATTCCCTGTTTCATAATAGAAGACAGACAGTGCCTGGTGAAAACCGGGAAGAGGGGAGCAAATTAGCAAAAGAATGCAAAGCGCCAAAGACTAGCGGCGAAGAGGCTGGCTTCTTCAAAACCCGCCGTCCCAATAATCAGATGCATCCGTTCCCAGTTTCCCAAGATTCTCTCCCGGTTCCTGCAAATTCAGGCGATGTAAGAGGTACCCTACCACCCCTCCCCAAATTCCTCTTATGGCTTTGTAGAATTCAATCAGAATCTGGTTACTATAATTTCTTTTGATTGCTTGGGTATTCTGTTTACTAACTTGATTGTCTGGTTTATTTGTCTGAACATGGATTTTGGCACTTGCAGTTTGCAAGCCAAATTTTAATTTAGGGTTTGTATTACAATGCAGAAAGTTGAGGCGATGACAAATTATTTCAGTTTTGTTTGTGCAAAATTTAAAAATTGGTCTGTTGGTTACAGAGAAATGCTATCATTCATTGTCTTGCTTGGGATTATCTAATATGTTTTGGTTTCTAAGTTGGATTCTCAGTTTCTTTCTCCATCGTGCTTTGTGGGTGCATGCCTGCATGGTTTAATGATAGAGAAAAGCTTATTTCCTAAATATATCCAGCATTTACTTGTTCTTCATATTCTGTTCATTGTAACTTTAACTGCTCATTGTAAAAACCTTATGGATTTTCTGGGGACAACAAACAGTTTCATGTGATATGTTCTCTTACATTCACTTTTTTTCATTTATCCACCATAGTTGTGCTTGTGAGTAATTGTGTGCTAGGGGTTAAGGGGAGAACAAATAATTTACTAAAATTTTATATTATGAGATTAAATATGCATTGTTTTGGCAATATATAATAACATTCTAACTCTCTGGTGTAGTTGATTAGCACTCATGGATTGGAACCACTGGCAGTTTGCCCCCATATATCTCTGGAAGCTGGCTTTGGTCAATATCTTCAAGCAGGGTTGATGTTAGCCTTTTGTTCTCAACAAAAATGATCTGCAAGAAAAAGATGTGAAGACTAATTGACCACTTTGAGGTAGCTCATACTTTTTTTTTTAAACTAATGCTGCACATTGACAGTATAAACAATTCCTTTTACTTTCCATCAGTCTTATTCAGCAGAAAACATAAATAATTAGATGAATTCAAGGATGAACCTTCTTCTTGGTATTGCTGTCTATAAAGGGGTAAATAATTTTCCATGCCGTCATAAATATGCTTGGTACATGCACGAAAAACAGCTTTCCAAGTCTCTCTGGATAGTAGTCCTGCCATTGTTAAGTTAAACATAAGTCTCTATTTTTTTTTACTTTTTTTTTGACAAATACGCTTTTGAAATTTGAACATCAGACCTGCAAAGTGGTTAGTGCTGCAAGGTATCCACGAATGTCACTGTTTGAATATCCCCAGCCTTTAAGGTCTCCAATGACAACAAACTTTTCCTGTCCTGGTGGGATCCTAACACAGAGATAACTTCAAATGTAGTCCTCAGCCATGAAAAAAGTTTTAAGGATACAACTAATTGAGTAGAAAAGAATTACCTTGAACATAATTTGTCAAGGCCATACACTACAAAACCTGTACATGCAAGTGGTAACCTTTCTGAGGGGGAATATCAACAATTGAAATATAATTTAGTAAGATCTGTGTATGAACTTAGAATCAGAAAATAACTTACGCTTGAATTCATCTGCACCCCCTATCTTGTTTTGAAAATGTCTCGCTCCGAATACAATGGCTATTGGCCTTCCTTGCTTGTCCAACCCTTGCATAAACATCTTGTTCTGTGCAATTTCGTTTGGGACTTCTGTGATAGAAATGGTATTGTTTGGAACAAATGTTTGCCTCCATTTCAGGTACTTGAGGAACATTGCAGAAGCTTTCTCTACATTCAAGTCTCGAGCACGTAGAAATCTTCTAATTGTCAGATCATCCACTTCCTGCTCGTCGAGTTCACTCCCATAGTATAGCATGAGCAAAAGGTACGTTCAGTTTATTTTACTCTTTGTACAGTGAAGTTGAAACATGGTATCTTTGATTCTTTTTTTAAAGCCTTATTAGCAGTGTTGAATAGTTTCGAATTGATAAGCATAGATATAAAAAGAGGAGATTCAAATTGAACAAGAACTTAAAATTGGCTTAGTATGTGAATAGACTAGGGTAGACTACCCATTTAGTGTTTTCTTCTCCTTTGAAAATTGGTGTCAAATTAGCATAATACAGGTTAGAATCAATATGCGAATGGAACAAGATAGGTTCCTATATAACAGTTAGTTCATGCATTAAATTGTTGAACTACACAATAGGCGTATTGGCTTGCATTGAATGGTTTTGAAGTCAAGTCTTCTTCAAGCCAGTTAAGGTTGCCTTTATGTGATAGAGTGCATATGATTGGATTTGTAGGTACACACTATCCATGTGCCTCTCCAACCATGGGATAAGTAATGGAAAACATTTTTCTTGTGTTGTCCATCTTCTTCTCCCCATTCATCAAAAAACCTAAACGACATTAAACTATTTTTTTGGTGATGAGGGAATCCACCGAAAACACAGTCCACCGGATTCCATCCCAATGGTAAATCCATGGGCCACATGCAATACCGGCAAATCACATGGGCTGGTTAAGTCCTAGGATGAAACGTAGTGCGGAAGTAACGCCAAATTGCATCAGGGTGGGTGTTAGAACCCGTGACCTCCCACGCACATGCGCTAAGAGGTTTAAACAATTTTTTTTGTTGACATTTAAACTACCTAAAAGCTCAAAGAAGAGTGAATGAAACTGCATACCATATCATGAAAATTGATGGCATAGATCACAATGATCATCAGAGAGTACTGGCGTGCTAGGTTTCAAAATGTTTCCAAAACCCCGTACAGTGAATCAAACATGAAAAGTATGTTTATAGAGAGAATAGAATAGATTAGATATAGAGAGACAAAGGAGATGAAAGGCACCTTGGAAGAGGGGTCCTGCCTTTCAGCAAAGGCTCTCATGAGGCATAATTTGGTCTTCTCTGTTTCATTAAAATTGCTTTTCATGTCATCTTCTTGGTGTCCAGCCTCTTCTTTTACCTTTGTTTCTTGCGAATCCATGTTGTCACTCGCTCTCTGTGCTTTCTCCACTAATTGGTTTTGCCTTCTCTTCATACGCACCTGCAAGTGTTGACATACATATATATATATATATATATCTCAACTGATTTAATAAGACGACTGATTTGATGAGACTGGTCTAATTTTAAGCGTACTGTGTTTAGCCGAGAATCATATTATGGTTCTGTTACTATAAGCAGTACACCATATTCATATATGTTTTTTTTTTTTTTTTTTTGATAAACACCATATTCATTTATGTTTATAGTTTGGAATAGTGCCATGTTGGTGTTGATCACTACCTAAAGTTGGTTTCCGTTGAATCGCTCAATCTGGATGTTCAACTACATCTTGTCTGACCTCATCAATATATAATTTATTCTATATTAGGAATTTTCTTATGTGAACCAAAAGTGTAAACCAAGTTTGTGAACTTTAAATCCAATGGTTGTAATAAAACAAAACAAAAGTGGGGACCATAAATTTTCTGTGGGACCCATCACATCTATGGTTGAAATGTAGGTTCACAAAATTGGTTCACACTTTTGGTTCACATAGGAGAATTATTCTATATATATATATATATAAAAAAAAACTATACATGGCCCCGTTAAGGGACAATAATATTGAATATGGTAGGTACAAAATTTATAATGTGAGGTGTCACATTTATGTAGTTTTTGGAATCATTTTGTTTTATCATTATATGTTCATGATGTAAAGGATTGTTTAGGTAAATATTGATGAGAGAGGATTCTCATTTATTTCCCACTTGACTTCCCAACCATATCTATTACATCACATGCTTCTTTCTAGACAGTTTTGGGGGGGAGTTTGTGGCCACGTGGGAGTGTTTGTCCATTTTTGTGAAATGCCAATTGCCAAACACGGTAATGGTAAAGCAGCATCATCATAATTAATAATTGATGGCTGAGCTACCCATACTTCGATTAATTACTTTCAACTTTACTATCTTGAAGTAATTTGAATTGAAGATAGACTGCCCCACTGAAAACGCTAATCGTTTTTGTGATGAGGGAATCCATCGAAAACACAGTCCACACTCGATTGGATTCCACTCCAATGATAAGCTCAAGGGTTACATGTAATATCCACAAATCACATGGGTTTATTAAGTTTTGGATCGAAACTCAGTGTGAAAATAACTTCACATTGCATCAAAGTGAGTGTTAGAATATATGATCTCTCACGTACATGTGCTAAGATGATGAAATAACTAATTTAACCAATGATTTTTTGTTCTGGAAACCCTAACTGTATGATAGAAACCTTATAATTTATGAGACAAAAACCTTCAAATTCGATTGTATCCAATCAAATTTTCAATCTTAAATCAATGCGGGCGTTATATGATGCATGAATAGAAAGCAAGAAATTCTTTCAAATGTCTCCCCCACCTGGTTTTATGCAAGTCGCTGATAAGGTAATTAAATTCGCGTCTTAAATGGTAAAATTGCACAATTTTACCTACCAAAATATAATTAAATCGGAGTGAAATAAAAAAAAAATGGAGCAAAATCGTTCTAATGTAAAATTTCTGTCGGTGGATAACTAGAAGTAAGATGTTGGTGAGCTGGACTTTCCTTTCTTGGGCCCAATATTTATTTCTATAACTTGGACTGTTGTTGGGCCTTTCCTCATTACACCAACTTCCTTTGTTTGGGCCTTGACCCTATGTTGCTAGTTGTTTTTTTTTTTTTTTTTAAAGTCCCACATGCCACACACACGCTAAGCCATGCCCGAGGGGCATGAAGGCCACCACTGCGTATGGAAAACTACCCAAATCCCAAACCCCCCTGGTGAGAATAGAACCCTGGAGCTCAAGGTCCTGGGCAGACAACCTGACCAACCAGGTTAACTCCTATTCTCTATTTTGTTAGTTGTTACTGCCCAATAAAGGCATACAATTTAGAATAGCATATAGTTGGTATCAAATAGTCAAATACTCATTTTGCTACCACCATCTTGAGTACAATAAAATAACAATTTTGGAACAATTTCAAAATGGTGGTTGAGAGGACCATTTTAGAGCAATTTCATTTTTGTTCCCTCAACTATTCTCCCATTATTATTGAACCACTAAAAATATACCCTCTAATAAAATTTTCATATAAATATTTAAATGAAAATTGCTAATTAATAATTATTTGATTAGTAAATGTATTATTTTACATATTAATTATTCTTTAAATTTTAAATTAGCTAATAATTTAATTATTCTTTAAATAAAAATTCATTGATTTTTTTAATTATTGATTTTAAGACAAAATGTATAATAACTCTACACGTAATTTGTTCCAACATTTTAAACAATATATATACTACAAGCTTAAATTGAATCAAATACTACTAATATTTCAGACAGCATATAACATATATGTTATCATTTTAATCAGCATATAAGCATAATTCAGTTCGATCTGACTAGAATAGCACGTGCCAAAATTTCAATTAATCTAGAAGATTAGGTAATAAATTACTCCATGTTTGGCGAAGAAGTAATTATCCGTGTCTAAATATGGTTAATCATTTATGATATAACCATAGAGGTCAACCGAATGAATGCCTAGTCAATACCAGTGGCGGCACCAAATAACCTCTCTGGGGTGATGCAGTCCACCGAGCGTATAAACAAATAGAAAAAGTTGAAGGTCGATCGAGCAACATAGCTGGAATTTGGTGATGAGATTGATTTCCCATCAAACTTGATTTCGAGATTACAAAAGCAACAGCTCCTCAGAATCCCCCCAATATATTTTATGAAGTAATGGAATTTAATATTTTTCAAGAATCTTGAGGGCATTTCCCTGTCTCTTGAGGCAAATTTGCTTGGACTTCTCCGTCAAAACTCATGGAAAAGCAGACCCAAACAACCCCCATATTTCTTTTGCTTGTAAGAATTCTGTCTCAACTGCTTCTAATTTTTCCTGGTCCTATATCTAAAATCCTCTTACATTCACTTTGAATGCTCTTTTTTGCAGATTCTTTGCTAGATTTCGATAATTTGCTCTGTCGTTGGAACAAGTCAACCGTTTTTTAGCCGTGGAAATGAAGGTTTGGAAGTGGGTTTTTGTCGGGCTTCTCTGCTTTGCTGTCTTTGTTACAAGGATTGATGCTTTTAAGCTGGGTCGGAGTCAACCTACTGAGAGAATTTCAGGTCAGATTTCTTTTGATGAAGCGTTCACTTTTTTGTGGGTTTGTGATGTTTTATGTTACTATCTGGTACAATTCGATCTTTGGAGTTCAGTTACTGTCGAATGACTCGTGTATGAATAGTTTCGATTGAAACTAGGGGTTTGATTCGTGGGATCTTTGGGGTTTCTCTTGTATAGGGTTTAGTTTCGAGCGATTCTTAATGGCCTTTGAATGAACAGCTCAGTTAGACATTTGTTCTATTGTTGAGTTGGCTAACCTTTTTTTATCAGTTGTTATTTCAAAGTGAAAATTCCTCAAAGCGCATTTTTTTAAGGCACCGTTAGTAGCTCCTATCTTGTTGAAGATTGAATCTCGGGACTGTTTGAATGGCAATGCCCTACTTTGGTTCATCCAATGGAAGTGAAGGCTCAATGAGTAGTAAATGTTGTAAATCAAGATGGTTGGAAAGTGCTGTTATCAAAATGGTGGCACTTTGTGGGTCAATGGGGGCAGGTGGATATTGGTTGAAGTTTGAAGCTGTTATCAACTAAGGAGGTGCACAGGGGGAATGTAGGACGGATTGTAGTTGGCGTAAATTAATAGCAGGTGGATATTGGTTGAAGTTTGAAGCTGTTATCAACTAAGGAGGTGCACTGGGGGAATGTAGAACGGTTTGTAGTTGGCGTAATATCAAGTTGGGGAAAGAATTAATGGTTTTTCTTTTAATTGGTTGCTGGCCATTTTAGTTATAATTTGGACAAAGAACAACTGAATAAAGTTCTAAAACATTGATAAGGGGGAATTAATGTATGGAAATCATAGTAAATTTATGTAAACACCAGTGCCTGTGACATTTTGAACAATAAAAATTTGGCTCTGGAGAAGTAAAGAAAAAGAAATCAGATGCTATTGTTTTTTGTAGTTGGCCTTCTGGTGGTTTATGATCTGTCCTCTCTGGTCAGGCATTTCTTTAAATGTAATAGGTGTAGATTAGGCAGATGAATGACTGTGGAAATAACTTCATCATATTCTCTTTGGTAAAGAATGTGAACTATAAATGTAAATATGAACTATAAATGTGTTACTGGAACCCTGTATCTTTTTATTCCATGGTTAAACGTTTTTCAAAAACTCTGTTATTCTTTTCCACCTAGGGATCTGCTTGTAAGGGAAGTATTATTCCTGTATTTGTAGATAAATCAAAATCATTTTCCAGGGGAAAGGTAATAATATGTTGGAAGTAAACACAAATGAGTTGCCTCATTTGGTTGAGATCTAGGATTTCGACCTAGTTGATAGCAACTAAGTCGGTGGTTAAGGAATCTGAAGTAGTATTGGTGGATTCATGGCCAATTCTGTTGCTTATGTGAAAAGCAAAGGAATTGAAACAGTTGTATTGTTGAAATTTCATACAGCTTCTTAAGCGATTTAAAGTAATGAGCTGTTTGAAGCAATTTTCCATTGTTTGTTTGTGTTGTATGTATTGTCCATGGTCAAAGTAAGAATCAGGAATAGAAAAATCAGCTTGGGAGCTATGCATTTGTATCTAAAAACTCTAATTTGTGTTTTCTATGGTGTTCAATGGTTTAAAGCTATTCAACTCTCTCTTGGTGTGGATGTTAATGCACGAAATGTTCAAGTATGCTTCTGTCATTCAAAATGTAGGAAGTGCTGGTGATGTCTTGGAAGATGATCCAGTGGGAAGGCTGAAAGTTTTTGTGTACGAATTGCCAAGCAAATACAACAAGAAGATCCTGCAAAAGGACTCGAGATGCCTCACCCATATGTTTGCTGCCGAGATCTTTATGCATCGATTTCTCTTGTCTAGCCCTGTTCGAACCCTCAATCCTGAGGAAGCTGATTGGTTTTATACCCCTGTATACACTACTTGTGACCTGACACCAAATGGCCTCCCTTTACCTTTTAAATCACCTAGAATGATGAGAAGTGCAATTCAGCTTATCTCTTCAAACTGGCCTTATTGGAATCGCACGGAAGGGGCTGATCACTTTTTTGTAACGCCCCATGACTTTGGTGCTTGCTTCCATTATCAAGTAAGTAACTTTGTGTTTCCATGTTCCCTCCCTAAGTTCTGCAAAGAAACTTTTTGACTTGTTTTCTGGTGTTAGTAGGTTTTGAAATTTTCTTACTTTAGCTGAATATACATGTATCGTCGTTAATTTGTTTGATTCTAGTAAGCGCTTACTGTTCTTGAGCTCTGACTTGACGGTTCTTTATCCACAAACACTCTCACAGGAAGAGAAGGCTATTGAGAGAGGGATTCTTCATATGCTTCAACGTGCTACTTTGGTTCAGACTTTTGGACAGCGGAATCACGTTTGCTTGAAAGAAGGATCAATTACCATTCCTCCTTATGCTCCTCCACAGAAAATGCAAACCCACCTAATTCCCGAAAAAACCCCTAGGTCCATCTTTGTTTACTTCAGAGGATTGTTTTATGATGTGGGGAATGATCCAGAAGGTGGTTATTATGCAAGGTATTTCTCACGAAGCTTATACTTTAACGAATCGGGTTTTTTTTCCTTCCTTTTTTTTTATTTGGGAATGTGTGATTAGATAATGGAGACCTGGTTTTTTGTTTAGTTGCATTTGAAGGTTTAAACTCACGGCATGCTGATAAATAGACGTTGAGCCTTGTGAATAAGATTCTCTGATCCATTTGTGCAAGTACTAGAACAAAAGGAAAAATAAATCGAGTAGACTTCTCTTAAAGCGAAAAAAGATTTCCCATTGCTTTTAATTCACTACACTTCCTGTAAGCCTGAACATGACTCCAACTTTGCTTTTACTATTGAACAGAGGAGCACGAGCTGCAGTGTGGGAGAACTTCAAGGACAATCCTCTTTTTGACATCTCCACGGAACACCCGACAACATACTACGAGGACATGCAAAGAGCTGTGTTTTGTTTGTGTCCGCTTGGCTGGGCCCCTTGGAGTCCAAGATTGGTTGAAGCAGTGATTTTTGGTTGTATCCCCGTGATTATAGCAGACGACATTGTTTTACCTTTTGCTGATGCCATCCCATGGGAAGAAATTGGTGTTTATGTGGATGAGAAGGATGTTCCCAACTTGGACACCGTACTCACATCGATTCCTCCAGAGACAATATTGAGAAAGCAGAGATTGCTTGCCAACCCCTCCATGAAACAGGCCATGTTGTTCCCACAACCGGCTCGGCCAGGAGATGCTTTCCATCAAGTTCTGAATGGACTCGCTAGAAAATTGCCGCATGACAATAGTGTTTACTTGAAACCTGGAGATAAGGTCTTGAACTGGACTGCAGGGCCGGTCGGGGACCTCAAACCTTGGTAGCAGCTGCAACAACACCCAATTGGAACAATCAATCCTGCAGAATGTCAGTGTAAGGGAGGTGCCAATGTCAATCAAACATGTAAACTTTGATTCTAGCCAAAATATGTTAAAGATTATAGATCGCCTTTCTGTAGCTTTAGGTTTGCGGGCTATTTGATGCACTTCACCTCAGCTGAAGTAAGAAGTCTTATTGTTGAAATGCACTGATTCTGTGTTTTTTAACTCATTTGGCTTACTGCATCATTGCTGAAAGCTATGTTCTGATCTGTTTTGGGAGTTCTGATGTTTTAATGGCGACTGATCTATTTCAATGGTGAGAAGATGGTGGCGCAGCTTGCTGTGGAAGACGACTCCGAAACGACGATTGCTGCAATTCAGGGTCCTCGTCAGGTGGCCCATCGGTCTATAAAGCCGATGGTCGATAGTATTCAGGTGAGCAGCTCCATCGACAGTATTCAGGATAGCTCACGGTCAAGTAGACTATTCCAAATTGTTGATTGAATTTCTTGGGGTGTCAAAAAATCGTAGAAATAAAATCGATTATTTAGAAAAAAAAATAGAATTGATAGAAATAAGCACCGAAAAATGATTGATTGACTGATTAAATTTATGTCAAAAACTGTAAAAAAAAAAAAAAAAACCTGACCGTAAGCAGTCTTAGAATATCTGTTTTCCATTTTGATTTTTTGGTTAGGTTTCGGTTTTCTAGGTTTAAATCAAAATACTCGATTTTGAATTTCATAAACAACTGTGAAATTTCTTATGCTTGTCAAAATAATGGATATTTATTAAAAAAATATTTTCTTTTACTTTTTTTTTTAAAAAAAACTTTTTAGTGAAAAGATAAATAAAGTCTACGTACAAAGAGAAAAATATGGCATATGTGGGGAGCATGAAAGCCACGCTTCCATATCACCAGTCTCTCCTCGACTCTTGTACACTTGCACAGTTGCACTCAGTTTCCAACAAGTGAAAACTCAGAAGAAAAGTGGGGGCAAGGGAAGGTACTAGAAAATGGCCCTCCATGTGCCCACCGCGAAGTCATTGCCAATACCTTCTCTTCTGGTTCCAACCGGTAGTGTAGGCCTCCGGCGACCGTCTGATCTTTTCGCAGTGAAATCGTATTTCTTCTCTTCTTATTCACTACACCTCTTGCTTCCTCCTCATCAAAAGACTAGAGCTACTGTTGCTACTGCGCCGAGGATCTCCATGCGTGTCGCCTCCAAGCAAGCCTATATATGTCGAGATTGCGGGTTCTCTTCTTTTCTCTTCATTGAATTGGGCTCTTAAATCTTTAATTTACATATGATTGATTCTACGGGGCTTGTTTCTGCAGGTACATCTACAAGGAAAGGACTCCTTTTGAGAAATTGACTGACAACTATTTCTGTCCTGGTAACCTAATTTCATAATTTCAATTCGTCCTTTTTGTTTTTGAATGAACTTCTTAGCTTTCAATTTGAGGGATTGTGCAAAAGTTAATTCACAAATTTAAACTCAATTATGTTTATGATGGTCAATCTTGGTTTATTATATCAAAGAAGATGGATTAAGCATTGGTCGATCTTGGATGCTTGGGAGTGACTGAAAAATTTGGAAGTTAAAAACCAATAACACAAAACAGATTGATCCTTTATTTGTCCAACATGTTTGGACTGCACTAGTGGATATGCTGAATGTGGTGCTGTGACTTGTGAATCACTTCGATAGCTTAGCCAGTTATTTCTCTGAACTTATGGCGTAAAGAATCTTGCCCGAAATCAGGAGTTCAATTCTAAGTTGGCGCAGGCGCGTAGCTATTTTCTAGTGATGGTTTAACTAACCTGTCAAGTCGGTTTGCGCGTGTCTAACCCTGTCCGAGTTTGGGTTTAGTGGGCTATCCAAAACCAAACGGCACATCTGCTTAGTTGTTCTTGTGAGTGACTGATTGCTTTAAATTTGGGTTGCAGTTTGTGGTGCTCCTAAAAGAAGGTTTAGAGCATATGCACCTGATGTCACCAAGAATGCTAATGACCAGGATGTAAGGAAGGCTCGTAAGGCACAGATTAAAAGAGATGAAGCAATCGGGTATGCATCATTCTTAGGAATTAGGATTGTTCTTTTTTCCCCCCTTCTTTTAACATGGAAATGTTTTAATTTAGACTTTTCTTACTTGTTATTTCATCTGTGAACTGGAGCAGGCAGGCATTGCCTATTGCTGTTGTGGTTGGGATTGCAGCCCTGGCTGGTCTATACTTCTACCTCAACAATTCATTTCCTGGTTGAACTGCATTATAGCTTGAGCTGCAGCAGTCACCGTCCTTTGATTTTGTTGACAAAATTAGTGTTGTAATCTCCTTTTCATATCTAGAGCATCTGTTTTCCACTGTATTCTCTGCCTTCCACAATTCAAATTCCTTCCTCTATTTCAAGACTTAGGTTCAGAGCATGTGTGTGGAGACATTGAATGGATTCATAGCCAAGAGTGCAACTACTGACCATGGCTAACAAACGGCGCGGTCAATTCTATTTCATGATTGAGATGAGGGTTCGCGTTGGATGGGAGGGGGAGTTCGAGAGAGTTCAAATAGGAAAAAGACACAGTTTTTATTAAAACTTTCTACAACTACCGCGAATCCTCTTCCCAAGCTTATCGCTTGCTCTACCAAACCAGGGAAGTTTCATCTTTTCAAAAAAAATACCAAGCTGCTAAGAAAAACAATATGAACTTCAAAGCGCCAGCCACCATGGTTCCCCACCCTGAATGAGCCCCTTACTACAACTCACTCTCAAATCGTATATTCGGAGACTTAAAATAGTCAATTTCATATAATGCCTCATCTTTGCAGTGTTACACTGTCAATTGCTCAGTAGTCCATCACAGTAAAATTGCTGAAAATAAATTACGTAACACTGTCAACTTATGTTCAGAGCATGAGTGTGGAAACATGCTTCCATAAGGTTAAATAAGTTGAAATTTTTACAAGCTATGGTAATATGTAACATGTAATCATTCTTCTAGAACAAATGAACCCTCTATTCTTTTGTCCAGTGAAAATGAGGGAATGAAGTTTAAAGAAAACATGTCATTGGTTTTAGAAGCAGGTGCAGGTTTAAACTCATAAGGGCCTTCCTTAGCTCCCCAGACCTGCAACATATAAAACAGAGCAAGTTCAGTATATAGCCTCTCCTGTCATTATCAAGTAGAAATATCTTTAAAATGACCTGGTTTCCATCATCGTCGTAGCCCCTGTCCCAAATGTGCATCTCGTTATTCTTTACAATTGCTACTTCTGAGGTACAGTACGTTGCCCCACTCTGTGAAAGAGGACAAGAATCTATCATCAGAACTAACTATGATTGGACAAATCGCAACCTCGAAAATATACTCAGCACTTTCAACATTCAACTACTAGGTTCTATGCAGAGATCACATAATGAAAAGATTCACAAAAACTGGCGAATCAAATGATGGAACCAAGATCAGCGAGCATCTACCCATGAATTTGGGAATCCTCCCGGTGGAGTTGAGCCTTCATATAAGCAACGTTTTACTCGGTCACAACGCTTGAGAGGTATTGTCATCAAATGTTCAGCAATGTCCTGCACATGCCAAAAAAGAAATAAGTGAAGAGATCTCTAAAAGGTACCTATTTCTAACACATCAAACAAAGTTTTCAGAAAAAAAGAACTAAACCTTTTTAGCAAATTTGGCACAAAACATAACATGAAAATTTATCAGCTGTGGAACACCTGTGAGGGTTTTAAATTATAGGGTACTTTCAGCACAAATGTAGAAAAAAGTAAAAAACAATGACAACTCTAAGTGCATATCATCATCTTACTTTGAATCCATCATCTCTCACTTCTTCCTCATTATTCTACAATTAGGGTTATGCAAACCTAGTTACTTAATCATCAAACTGTATAACGTAAAGACAGTCCAGATGTACAACATTATATGATGAATTTAGAAGAACGTAAATATTATCATGTAGAATGTAAACATCTGAATCCAAACAAAGAAAATTATACATTTGAAAAATCTTTGAATAAATAGAATAGAATAGAAACTTTTAACTGAAAAGATTTTGCAGAAATCAACAGCCCTAGCATGACTAAATCTAGAATTTTGAAGGAATGACTTGAAAGATTGGGTTTCCAAGATGGGGTGCTAATGTGCTATGGGCGTTAAGGTTTTCAAGAAGAATGGAGCAAGTCCCCATGCCATAGTGTTGCCCATATGTCCTATCATGGGTCCATACAATATCATTAGATATTCGGAGAAGGAACAAGCAATGATCTTCTGGAGTCTGGACGAGTGTTTCGTCCAAATATGTAAAATCCTTCATGATTAGTAAGTTAAAAGGAAAATTCAGGACCAAACATGTCCTCGATGTCTAGGAATATATTAGAGAAACAGCTAAATTCAGGTTCAAACTTAGATTTGTTTCGAACGTGCAAGATAGCTTACACTAATAACTTCTTCAGGCAGTGGGCGTTGGTCCTTTGGGCGGTCACAGAAGTTTTTGTACTCTTCTGCATCTCTAATTGCATACGAACTTAACTGCAGATAAACATATCGATTAAATTTGTGTTTCTTTCTGTTTTTGGTTCTAAAATGGAACTGACACATCCCCTACAAAAAAAGACCAATAGAGAACAAAGATGATCACTGTAAATCAAAATCAAACGCCACCTCAACATCACATTTTAACTCCTTTGGGCAAGGCTTTACCATATTAAATCTCTGAAAAGATACAACTGTTAGCACCCTCATACAAAAATGTGTTCATGAAACAAAACCAAAAGGGCACATGGGATACCTGCCGAAAGGGCTTTTTGGGAGTCCTCCAAAATGCCTAACACCAAAACAAAATTTTAAAAACCAGCACAAATTAACGAAAAGTCCAATATGAAATTGCAGGTGCAGTGAGCTTACTGACTTGCTCTAAATATAGAACCTTTGATCCATCTACCATTTCTGCTGCAGGGCATGTATGCATTCTGCGAACACTAACTTCAATTAGTGGCGTAAAAGTGCGTGCTTAAGCCCATAACGAATATCCACTGGCACGAACTATGCATTTAGTCATGACTTTTCCATCAATTACATTTCCCTCATTAGTTACAAAGTTAGAAAGTATCAAGATCGCAAGCTAGTAGCTTGTTCAAAATACATAAAGTGAAAAGAGCAGAGAGTACAACAAAAGATAAATTATGTTAAAACTATAACGTGTTAGTGTCATTGTTCAGTCAAGGGAAGGTATTGGACTAAAAGCGGATTACAAGGTAAAAAGCTCCCAACGAGCACTATTCTCACTTTCGCAGCCTAATTGATATCTTGAAACAATTGTAAAGTCGTCACTATCGAAATCGGAATTGGTAATTTCTCGAAAAAAGTATGAATCACAAGTGGAATTACCAAGATAAGTTATACCTGATGTTGAAGTAATTATCGGGATCTCTAGATGCTTGCTCCATCGAAAACTAAGGAAGTAAAAGTTGAGATAAGAATTCAACGAGAAACAAAATCAAAGCCAAACAAGGACAAAACCAGACTAGAACAGGCAAATTGCGAACCTTTTCGCCGCTAAGCGATTGAGAGACGAGTCGTGCATGGTCCCAGCGGGTGGTGGACTTGGTGAGTCTCTTGAGCAGAATGGCTCCACCAATCACAACCAGCGTCTTCACCACCAATCCTCGAGCTCTGCTCCATCCGTTGGAGTTAGGGTTCGATTCAGAATCCGAGTCCGAGCCCCCCATTTCACCTCTATTGTACCTAATAGTGTCTAGCTTAATACTGGTCGATACACATTCCTACAGCTCCTGCTTATCTTTCGAACAACAAGTCAGGGCTTCCACATAGAGAGAGAGGACCGAGAGTAGCAGAGTTTGAGAAGCGTAGGAGGATCGGCAATCAATCAAGTTTGCGACTCTGTAAATTTCTCTGAATTGCGACTCTGTGGACGACGTATGCCACGTCAGCTTCTCTGTTTTCTTTACTTCATTGCGAGACTTAGTGGGCTGCGCCAGCCCATTCGTCTGTAGCGGCCCATTTCATATTGTTTTCTTGAAATGACTATTCCTTTTTTTAAAACTAAAAAAAAAATCCGTCTTAGAAAAAATGAACTCTTACAACTAAAACAAAATTCAAGACTCAGAAATCGTCTTGGCAGTAATCAAGAAGCATGATATGGCAGATACTAGGCTGTCTATAAAAACCGTGACAAATCAAATTGACCGTCAAACCGATCATTTGATAGTTATTGTCAAATATATATTAGTGAGGACCGTTAAAAAAACGAGATAAACGGCCAACAACCGACCGAATGGTCGGTTAAATTTATGTAAAAAAAACCGTCAATAACCGAACGGTTGATTAAATTTATGTCAAAAGCCGACCGTAAACACCTCTAACAGATACATGGTGGATTGACTCGATTATATGGGGCATTAGACTGGGGCAGAATTGTAGTGATGGTTGGAAAACCAGCAAAAGCCCAGAGGTCAATAAATGGGCTAGCCCCATGAAATAGCAAATGGGCCAGGGTAGGGAGTTGGACTGGAGTCACTGGACGAACCTCCATATCTTGTTGCCGTTGGACGGTCGCAATTTTTAGGCAAGTATTAAGCAATATACAGACAGCATACAATGACGATGGCAGCCAAAGCATAATGCGTAAACAACCTTGAAATTCCCTGAAATCTTTATTCAAATGTCGAATCCCATGAGTCTTGCCTGCTATAGCGCTAATGGTTAATTAAAACAACTTACAATATAGGCCTAAGGATTCCATGAATCTTGGATTCAATGAAGCAGCCTTATTCATGCAGGATTTCTGCTCACTATTTGGCGAAAGGAACAGTAGCCAACTTACAACAAAATACAGGCAGATATAATATAACATGCGACGAGCATTCTTAGCACCATCTTTAGCCTAGGATATTATGGTATAGCTCTACTGGTTCCCAGCGATAGGGCCGTCACGCCCTTTTTTAATATCATCCCATCCTCTTACCCATGGCTGTCCGGGTATAGCCCGAGTCTCTGGGGCAGCATGGCTGTTGAGATTGTTCATGACCTTGTTATGCAATGTGGAGAACACCTATAGTAAAAAATATCACATAAGAATGCAATAATAAAAGAAGAGAAGAAAATTAATTTCTCATCTATCAACTTACAGGATTCTTGCTCACTGTCTCTGGGGGTTGCTCCTGACCAGTCAACCACTTCCACAGATCCGGGTTTTCCTGCAGAGCGTAAACAAAATCAGAAGGAAAAAAAAGCAAATACGAAACCATTCCTCTCACTTTTTCTATGACCATTTCATTGGCCGACAGAATTGCACGAAATAGCCATCCAACAAAAGATAACAAAGACATCCTCTTTTCTGAATCATGTTACCCAATATACATTGCACGTAGATGCAACAAAAGCAAGCAAAGATTTTCAAACATTATATTTTAGGAGATCTAAATATCTTAAATCCAGTATTTCAAAACACATTCTCCCGTTTTTCTATCTGCAAAACGCTGGAATTTGATATAGCTGAATCCATTTTGAAATTTGTTCCACAAGAAAATAATATCACTTTCCCAGATTGACATTCAAATCATGAGGATTTCAATAGACAGCAATGGCATACACTTGCAAGTAAGACAAAGAACAAACTCAAGGATGAACCAAATTTGCCTATTATAATGTTGCATTGAGGATTTTATCCTGATTGTGTTGTTTACCCCAAGGTTGAATCAAGGAATTTAGCCTGATTCTATTGTTTACACCAAAGAACTTCAAGGTCATCAATAAATCAGTATTAGCTGCCCTCTCCCCAGGGCTTCACTCAGGTGGGGAGCCGGAGGGCTCATCCTGCTGAGGAGAGATGCGTGTATAATGTATACACAGAACATTCCCATCCAGCAAAAATTGTCATTAGAATTGTTACACCTTTCAGTCTACCCAGTCAAATATAGTGGAATATTGTGGTGCAATTATAGCCCACACGGGCACATATCAACGTACCATCCAGACATAAAAAGCCTCACAAAACACTCTGTCAATCTCTGCCTGGAAACACAAACCCTAAATTACCAAAAAAAAAAAGACCAAGCTATACTCAAGTACTAGAAAGAAACCACATCAGGCAATAGTCCTGTAAAAAAGTAAATGCAACAATGATAATAAACTAGGAAATTGTACCAGATCGAGAACATGAACAAGGGCTGTAATTCCCTTCTCGTCCATGGAATGAACGTTCTCCTCAACCCATTTCCCCAAAACTAAATCAAGCTCCAAGAACCCTCTCTGCTTGCTCCTATATACCAGCCTGTCACATAAACCACCATAAAATCTCGATCAGCTGCTCGATTTCGACCAGAACTTCCACCACTAGACATCAAACCATAGTATAAACGACAAGAATTAAAATAATTCAAACAGAAATAAGAACGACCTGTTAAATACTCTCCTCTTGTTCTCCTCATTTGAGAGATCGATATTCAACGATCCAGTATCGCCACCGGAAGCAGAGTAGTATCTTGGAACCAAACTATATTGAGGCCTGACCAAAAATAACAATTAGAAAATACAATGATTAAGATCACGTTGTCAGGCAAAAGAATAGGGTGAAAACTTATGAGCACCTGATAAGGATTTCTGCGGCAGGAGCAATTGAGCTATGACTGGTTACGGCTGTGGAATTGACGATCCGGCGGACGACGGAAAGAGCTCTCCCAAAACTCGCCATTGATGGGATGTTGCAGAGACGACGTGTCTCTTTAAGCTGATATGGAGAAAAGGTGAAAAGGGCCGTGGGCTTTCAATATCAGAGTATCTGGGGACTAAGAACCCTGGGTCTTGTTTGGGCTTCGTGGCCTTCTTATATCCACATGCTAGTTAGGTCTGGCCGTCTAGCCTATGTGTCCTGCAAATTTTTTTTTTCAACTATCATTATTAGAAATCGTAAAAAATCAAAATTGATCAAAACTGAATCGATTGGTCTTTTTTTAATAAAATTACACAACTCTTCACTAAAAATCGACTTGACTGCTTGATCGATTACATTTATATAAAAAATCGACTGAAATAGACCTTAAACACTCTGCTTCTATCTTATCTTTTTTTTCTCTTCCACTTTTACGGTTTTCCTATCCCTACACTTCTTTTTGAAGAAGATGATCTCCAATCCCTTATTTTGGTATTCAAAATTTTTTTTTCAAAAATATTAAATAATAAGTATGGAAAATTATGAATCCAATGATATTTTTTAGTTAAAAAAATCAAATTCATATAAAAAATATAATAAACTGAACTATTTTGATTTTTGAGGAGTAATTAATGTATCATTCATATCAATTACAAAATTCTGCATATTTGCTATTTATTATTTTTAAAAAATATTTTATGCGTCCAAAATGAGAAATTAGAGAGCTTCTTCAGTAGAAAGAGGGGATCCCAAACTTAATGCACAAAACAAATTTACATGACTTATACTTATTTCTAATAATTCGGCCAATACCTCATTTCTAGGACTCCGCCAATACCAAACAAGCCTTCTCTGTGTCATGGTCAAAATCAAATTTAGCCTATTAAGTTATAACTTCCAACCAAAAAGAAGAACAAAAGGTGACTAGCAGCTACACCAAGTCTTGAAAATTATAAACAGACAACTCTAAGTTCACTGCTGTTTTACATAAAGAGTGAGAGCCATGAAAAACAACCCACCGTGTCTATCCGATCCAGCCTCAAAACCCCAGCGATGCAGGTGCTTGTTTAAAGAAATGAACATATTCTCTATTATATAAACTTCAACTCTTTTTATGGCCCATTTACCAGACGACACACCCTTCTGGAGAACAACAAACGAGGCTCTTCCGCTTATTTCCCACCCCAGCAGTGACCCTTGGTGAGCTCATTAGTCAGTAAAATCCATCAGGAAATATCTTTCTTAAGATAAGGCAGGGAATGGGAATATGGGATGCCAGCTTCTACTTTGCTTGAGCAGTGGTGGATCAGTACCAGGACAAAGAGAATCAGCATTGATCTCAAACCCCTCCTAGCCGTGTCAAAAGCCTACCTCGCGTCGCTCTGCAAAAAATTTCCCTGAAACTGCCAGGTCTGGAAGCAGGGAAAGCCACACTCCAGTGTCAGCACCATCCTCGGCCGAAATATTGCCAGACCAACCCGTCATGGCAGTCTTCACCCAACCTGGGCAATAGCAGTTTATGTAAATCTTCTGATCTTCAGGACGATCAGAGAGAGTCTTAGCCATTAGTCGGGTGAAAGCATTAACTGCAAGCTTTGATAACGAGTAGTCGGTGAACACCTGAGGCCACCCTCCTGATGTCCAACTGCCCTCTTCTACTTGCTGTAAGAATGTAGATACAGTTCTATCAATGAGTTCCTCTGAGAGTGTGTCCAAGTCGCCTAGTTGTTCTCTCAAAGTCTTGTCTTCAAGTCTCTGTATGGGAAAAGTGAGCTATGATTAGATTGATATGGGGCGTAGAATGCCTAGGAAAAGAACATTAAATTTTTTTTTCACTTAGACCGTCAGGCAGACAGTGGCCAAGCAATGAAACAAAATTCCTGGGCGTAGCCTATATATACATCTGGTGTGCAGAAGGCATGTGACCTTCCTAATTTTACTTTCTTCAGATCATATAATATTGCAATTGCTTAAAATAACTCAATATTTTACAAATCAAATAAAAAACAGCAAAAACAAAACTTCGCAAGTTAGCAGTACATATGCCCAGGTTTCTGCATTCAAAATGTAGCAAAGAAATTTAAGTTTCCATTATGTCCAGCAACCAATAACAGCCTGGGTGAGTCCAATTCTCTACATGACGGCCAACTCCACCATTGGCATTAAACTTCAAACAAAATGAACCATGAACAACATATTACTTCAAGCATTTGAAATTCGCCTTTTTATTTCCAATTCAGAATTGGCATTTGCTCATTTTTTCTGCAAATGCACAAACAATCACACATAGGTTTGCCATTTGGCAAGGCTATGCCACTGCAAGTTCTCCCCGGAGAAGAGGAGAAGTGCAGCTGGGTCAAACCAAAGGCTTGAAGGTAGCAACAAGATGATAGCATGTGTACAGAGTACAGACAAAGATGAGCGTGACCTATTTCTTAAATCTTTACTTACATTTCTTCTTCCATGTAATCTTCCCAGCCTTGAGCTCACACTAACAATACGACTGCCAGCAGCAGAAGGTCTCATCAGTGGGATCATAGCTTTGGTCACATTTTTGGTGCCATAGTAGTTGGTTGCAACAACTTTCTGGGCAAATTCGACAGAATTGTCAGATCCAAGATTGTAATTGACACCTGCATTATTGACCTGCAAATAGACAACCATGTATTTTTTGCATGAAGTGCATAAGGGAAAAAAAATGGAAAAATTACGTTGCAGCAGGAAGGTATTGTTAACAAAAACAGATATGAAATGACCACACACAAAAATTATAATCTAAATCAGGCAACAAAGAGAATAAGCTACAACTGTTGGGGGGACAAAAAAAAGATACTACGGAGTACAGCTCACCAAAATATCTAAACCACCATAATTTTGTTGCAACCATTCACAAAACTGTTCAATTGATGAAGGATCTAATATGTCAAGTTGATGGCAGACCACATTCAGACCACCTTCTTGTAAGACCTTAGCAGCTTCAACACCAGCGCTGCTTTCTCTTGATGTGATTACAACTGTCAATCCATGTGCAGCAAGTTGTCTTGCAATCTCAAATCCAATTCCTCTGTTAGAACCAGTCACCACAGCTATAGTTTCTGATGACCACCACCTAGAATTATTCCATGAAGTACAATACACTAAATCTTTAATACAAAGAACAATTAGTTTTTACTGAAAAACAAAATGGAACCAAACTATAACCATATTCCAAAATTTAAAAGATATATGAACGCAAAATAATTTATGATTATCACATGTTAAGCAATAGAGTATATAATCTAAAGTTGTCCGACGTAGTGAAGACAGTGCTAAACAACAAGAAGGCTTCAATAGATATCTTAAAATTCGGTATTATGCTCCAATAAGTATTCTGCTAACGGCTCCAACATAAGTACTAACCAGCAGGATAAATAACTATTCAAGTTAAGCTTACTACAGCTTGGTCATACTAGTAAATTGAATTTAAAGTTCGATCCTCGAACATTAATTCCATGCCAAATGTAGAAAAAAATCATATTATCTGCACATGATCCCCATGCATTTCATGTGTGATTCAGACTGAGGCACCACCCACCCCTCTAAGAAAATCACATTATCAATTAAGATGCGATGAACGAATAAGAGAATGGAAAAAAGAATTCAACAATGATTTAGGTAAACGCATACATATAAATCAATTCGGACGTCAATGAAGATTCTTTTTTTTTTTTTGATAAATGATGTAATCCGAGAGAAAATAACAAATTGAAAGGAGGAATACAGAGCAGATTACAAATAAAAATCGATTCTACCATAACATTTCAAAGAGGAGTGGATCCGAATCGAATTCAAAATCAGAAAATGATTACCTTTGATGATCTGAATAAGGAATGGTTCTGAGAAGGGAAATCTCCTGTAGTCTGCTTTCTCTCCTTTGCTTAGCTCGCTCTTTACGCTCTGTACTTCCCATTTATGCTCTGTATCCTTCGATATCTGATTGATTTCGTCTTGCTTTTCTTTCCACAAAGAGAAAGGAGAGACGGAAAGGAATGAGATTTCGATGTTTTCGTTAGATAGTTGCAGCGAATTCGCGGTCGTTTAGGAGTTGCCGCGCTACCTAGGGCTGAAGTTTAGGTCAAATTTACCAATTATAGGAGGATGAAAAATTGGGCTTCCCAATATGAGCCCAGACACTCAGACAAGATCCACAAAAAGTAAAAGGCCGAGATTCAGGCCTCAGCCTAAGATTTTAAATTCGGCTTTTCTTTATTATTTTGAATAATTAATCCATGATATTTATTTTGTTGCACCCTCTCACACTAACAATATTGTTGGTTTTGGCTTTATCGGCTCCGATAGACATATATTATTGGCTTTGGATTAATCAGTTCCCGTGAACACATCAGACCCAGTTACTAATAATATTGTTGGTTTTGGATTTGTCCGCTCCGATAGACATATATTATTGGATTTGGATTAATCAGTTCCCATAAACACATCGGACCCAGCTACTAACAATATTGTTGGTTTTGGATTTATCTGCTCCGATAGACATATATTATTGGCTTTGAATTTATCAGTTCTCGTGAATACATCGAGTCCCAACTACTATTGATCGAAGCTTAATTACTATGAGTCAAAATCCAACTGACTAAGTTACTTATTGATACTTGATAGTAAGGAGTAGACTTCTCCATATAAATCAGATAGGATTCTCACGTCTTTTCAACGTAAGATTCCTAACATATTTTGAAAAGGATTGATCACCATATAAATCAAATAGGAGTCTCTCGTCTTTTTCAATGTGGGGTCTCTTAATTTGTATAATCCATTAACCATTTTTCAATATCAGATTTCTCTATTGTCTTCTTCATTCTGAATGTTGCTTTGTGTGGGATTAATTTCTCTGGTGTGACTTCTTGTTGGTTATGGCCTCAAAGCATGTTCCACCAAATATCCCAGTTAACCAATCTACTCTACTCTACTCTACTATCCAACCAAACCAATTAAGCCACACATTTCATTGACTTGGACCTGAATATATAAATGATTAATTGATTTATGTTAATTAAATAGATTGGATGAGATCTCGATCCTGTTTTAGTCAAAAAAAACCAGTTAAAGGAGATGAGAAAAAGTTGGTGGGGCGATGAGAATGACGAGAAAAACATGTTCAATTCATACAACCAACCAAGAGGAGCTTGGAGTCAGCATGTATCCATTCATTAATGGCGAGCGAGACATATTGTACCTGCAATTAGGACCAGCATTAGTACCAAAATACTATTATTGCACTGCAACTCACGTAACCATAATGAATACTGTCCAATATTTCTTATTGTCATAATGGTGTTAATTAGGGAGAGTAGACCCCATCTAATTAAGTCTCTGATATATGCCAACCACATTTGGTTTCTTATCTTAGATTTTTATGATATTTCATGCCATTAACACCATTCTTTTTGTTTCAACTATTTTTTTAGGGGCACTTTGGTCTCTCTATGATTATGAGGGACACTTTTCTTTTTGACAATTTTGACCCTCATCAATATATATATATATATATATATATATTAAAAATTTTGAGGTGTGGGCGCTTGCCCATCCTGGTCCTCAGCTGGCTGTAGCCCCACCCACCTTATGAATAACATGGCCCCAGATCGGCAGATCCGCATTTTTATTGAGGGAGAGGAACCATACAAAATTCAGTAGGGTTACATTAAAATTCAAGTAGGGTTATACTAGCACTATACATTGAAATGCCACTTTTACCCTAATATGGGTTTCAGTCTGGTTATAAATTTGGACCGGAGAAAAGCTCTGTCTGTTGTAGGGAAAGGGAAGAACAAAGGCAGTGCTAGTAGTAGTAGTACTGTTTATAAGGTAAGCCACCTTTACTTAACAAATTAAGGTTCTTCCATTTCTTAAGTTTTTAATTTTTGGCTTGTGGTGTTCTAGTCTTTCAGTTTGATCTTTGTTTATTTCTCTTTTGAAGTTTCAGTAGCGAAAATGGTTTCTCAAAACTGGCGTCTCAAAGCGCCATTTATACTACTAGTGCTGGTATTTAGCACAGCACACTCGGAAATATTATCCGAGAGTATAGAGAAGAACAATATTAGAAAGGGCGTCTACTTGTCTCCCAAAATGGAGATGGAACCAGGAGATGTGGCGTTTTACTACTTCTACAACATTGATTTCCCGAGAAATCATATTGCTCTCAAGAGTTTCAACGCAGAGGTGGTCGATGATTTTGGGAATTCAATCCCTTTATACGAGGTTTACCTTCACCATACTTACATTCTAAGTTATTACCAACGTAAGGGTTCGTATATACCAGATGTCCTCCAGACAGAGATTCTACCATCAGAACCAGATTTCCTGTACAAGAGGAACGATGGGGTTTGTCCAAATAGTACTCTCGGACAGTTCATTGCCCTTAGTTCTGAATTCAGAGGGACACCCACAAACATTCCTGACCCATATGGGGTCGAGCTGAACAATCCAGCTGAAGTTCCTGATGGTTATGAGCAAAAATGGTTTCTGAATGTCCACATAATCGATACCCGCGGCGCGGTGGATAAAGTGGGATGTGGTGAGTGCAGGTGTAATTTGTATAATGTTACTAATGATCAGTTTGGGCAGCCGTTGAGTCCTGATTACTATGGAGGTCTCAAGTGTTGCTATGCTCATACAAGATGCAAGGTGAAGGAAGGATTTGAGGCACCGAGGAGGGTTGTCCGAATGAAATACACTGTGACATGGAAAGACTGGGATACCTCTATTGTCCCTGCTAGACTCTATTTGTTGGATATTACTGATAATATGAAGATGGTTAGAGATTCAAATGGAGTAGCTCACCCAGAGCATGATTGTCAGGTAAGAATATATATATATATATATATATATATATATATATATAGATCTCTGTTTAATTCAAACGACCCAGTATGTAATTAATTAATGGGTTTTGAATTATATATATATGTATGTATGTATGTATGTATGTGTAGATTGAGTACATATTGGAGCCTTGTGAGAAGAAGGAGTCGACTTATGGTATATGCATCGACACCAAGAGATCAAGAATCGTCCTCCCAAAGGGTGGATATCTCATCTCCGCTGTAACCCACTTGCATATTGGAGCAATTAGTCAAACTTTGTATGGGGAGGTAATGTATAATATCATTACTACTCTAATTATAGGCATCCCAACAATTGGTATTCTAATTATCTCCGTTGTTGAATTATATACACAGAATCCTGTGCGCATAAATTAGCAGATAATTGTGATCCAATTGCTGGGCCCGGGATGTTTATTATTTTGGATGATCTGCCTTGTTTGTTCCAATTAATGACTGCGTTTGTGTTGCATTGTGAATGTATATACATATATGATAAAGGATGGACGTGTTTTATGCCAAACCATACCAATCTATGGAGATGGGGATTCAGCAGGAAATGAGGCTGGTTATGTTGTGGGTACAACCCCATGCTATCCTGAGCCAGGATCTGTGGTGATTAAAGAAGGAGAGTTTATAACGCATGAAATGGTTTATAATGGAGCTCGGAGGCTCAGCGGAACCATGGGGCTTTTCACCATTATTGTTGCAGATGAGGTTGCAGAGCTCGAGTCTGGCCCTCGTTACCTGGCTCTGGTACAACTAAATCTCATCCAAATTGTTCTATTTCTTCGCATATATGTGTGTATATATATATATATAATAATGAATTGTTTTGTGATTTGCAGATGAATAATTTGGTGATTTCAGCTGGTTCAAGAACTGTGATTGGATTGTTGGGAATGGTGGCGGCTCTGTTGGCGGTGGCAGTGGCTGTCCTGGTCAGTGTTGTTTACAGGATGAAGAAAGCAAGCGGTGATGGTTACCAATCACTGTGACTTGCGCCGATCCCTCCGTAGATTTGTCGTTAAGCGTATTATTTGCTTCTTTAAAGCCAAAGTGTGTAGTGTATAATTGAATTGGGCTTTTGGGGTGGCGGTGGTGTTCAATGGCTGCGATGATAATAAGCCGTTAAATAAATTTGTGAGTTGAGCATTACCACCGTAGGTAATGTCACATTCAATCCCAATGAAATCATTGTAGAAGTCATCCACTGAAATCATTGTAAAACGACAGCCAATTCTCTTTCTCAAATATTACTTTATTCCTTTTGGATTGGGTGAAGCTGCATTTGTCAAAAATAAAAAAAAATAAAAAATAGGAGTCACTTCCATTTCATGCACTCAGCTATTGAATTTTGAAAATTATGGGTGATAACTCGGTTGGTGAATTTTTTTATCGTCATCGTATAGAATTGAGAGGTCCTCAATCCGATTCTTATTGTTAATGCTCATATTGAATTTCAAAAAATAAAGTTATATGGTGTTGTTTTTTTTTTGATAGAATGATTGATTTTATTGATAAGCATGGCACAAAAACAATACAACCAAGTATAACAGAGCCCTAAAACACCAAAGCTATCATTCTAACCAAGCTACAAACATGTCACTCCTTAGAGCCCCTTGTTTTGCAAGACTATCAGCTACAGAATTAGCCTCTCTACACACATGATTGTATGTAATGGAAGAGAGTTGCGAGGAGAGATTTGCAATAGCATTAAAATCCTGAGCTTTAGACCAAGGTGAATCAATTTCTTTTTGTAACCAATTCACAACATTCAGAGAATCTGATTCAACCAAGATATTACCCTTCTCTTTTAACCCAAATTTCACAGAGAACTCAAGCGCAAACCTGATTGCCCTTAATTCAGCAGAGTTGGAGTCTAGATTGCTTGCAGGGCCAGAGAATATGCAAAGAAAATTTCCATTACAGTCCCTCAAGACTCCACCCACCCCCGAAGAGTAATCAAGAGAAGAACCGTCAGTGTTCCATTTGAGGCATCCTGTAGGAGGAGCAGACCATTCACAAGGGGGCCTAGTAGGTTTGATTAGATTGGTTCTGAATTTGATGCCATCAGAGGAATGCATAATTTCTGGGCCACTGTATGGAAGGTTAATCTTCACAGCCTTTAACCAAAGGCCAAATCTGATATAAACAAGATAAAGGACATTCCCCCAGTCTATATGATTTTCCTCGAAGATGACCTTGTTTCTTTCAATCCAAATGGTCCAGACTGCCGCATTGAACATCATACTCCAAACTTGTCGTTGTTTCTTTCCTGAAGCAAATGTCTGCCACTGTTCAAACAAATTGCTAAGAGTATTACCACAACACCATTCAACACCCCACCAGTTTATAATTTTGTACCAAATCATTCTTGGGCCCTCACACAGAAAAAGAAGGTGATCAACAGACTCCTCTTGCTGATGACAGAACGGACAACTTGACTCACTCCTAGGTAAAATACCAAGGCTGCATAGCCTACCCCGAGTGTTAATCCTGCCTTGTAATGCAAGCCAAACGAAGAATTCCACTTTAGGTGGCGTCCATCCTGTCCATATCTTAGAAGTGGTGACTGAGAGAAGCGATGTATCAGGACAATTTTCAGATGCACATGTTAGGGACTTGACTGTGTAGTTACCATCAATTGTGTGCCTCCAAACAATTTTGTCTCTCCTTCCTGGAGCTATAACCAAACCACCTATAACATCCAACAACTCATTCTCAAGATCCTCTTCCCATTGAAAAAGATCTCTTCTCCAAGGAATTAGCCAAGACCATTTAATACCATCCCAAAAGCCAAAAGACTCAATAGGTTGACTAGTCAAAGACGAGATACTATATAATCTGGGGAATTTGTCTTTAAGAGTAAAACCACCTAACCATAAGTCCTCCCAAAATTTCGTTAGGTTACCAGCACCAACAGAGAAAGCTAAGCCCTCCTTTATTGCTTTTTCAACATTACCCAGGCCTGGCTCCAAAAGACATTGAATATTCCTCCACAAATTGGACACTCTAGAGGAGTTAGAGGGGCCCTGAATGATGTCAGGAAGATTGTATTTTTCTTTAATCATCCTTTTCCACATTACACCTGAATTCTCTTGTGATTTGTTGTATCTCCATATCCATTTGAAAAGCAAGGCTTTATTTTTGTCTAGTATGGAACCAATACCCGTGCCACCATTGATCTTCGACTTAATCACTTGATCCCAATTTATGCAATGCACTCTCCTGTGATCATCTGTGTCTCCCCACAAAAAGTTTCTTTGTAGTCTTTCTATTCTACTGGCTACGCCCCTTGGAATTCTAAACAGAGCAAAAAAAATTATTGATTTTTTTTTAGAAAAAGTACATTTTGGGTCCAAATTTCTAGCTTTATTTTTTTAATAATAAAAATCTACCCAATTTATCTCTTCCACCTACTAATTTAAATAAGGAAATTCTCCCCAATCTCTCACAAATTAACAATTGCATGCCTTGGATAGTCACTTAGAAGTTTACTCTCTTGACCAGCAGAGGATTTTCTAAGATGATTTTCTTATTGACAATTGGGAATATAAAACAAAAGGAATTGAGAAGAATACGAGCAATCAATATATACTTTAGAAGAGAGCACAAAACGAAAGATTCCCATCTACAAGAACGTCATGCATGTAAATACAAATAATAATTGATGAAATGTCATAGAAATAATTCTGAAAATGACAAGCATATGCAAAATCTGGAGATACTGAATTCGGAATTTCAAGAAAAAAGGTTGTTACATGCTGAATCTGAATGTGTAATTTTTTTTGAAACCAAATATGTTGAGAGAAAAAATATTTTGAAGTTTCGTTTAAGAAATAAAAAGTAAATTAAAAGACTGTGATGTTATATTGTTTTATAAAAATGTCAAATAGATTATGGACGTTTATCGATGATTTCATTATGATTATGGATACCTAATGCTATGGAATTTTTAAAATTATCTTGGACCAGCAGCCGCCCTTTAATGATTCTGTCGGGTCTGATTTGATCAAATTAAATATCGCCCATCCCTAGTTGGCTAGTTGTATAAACTATTATTGTTTTTGTTGATAAAATTCAATTTCTTACACCCCTACTTTTATAAGTGCGGTGGCACTTTCTTCTGGAGATCGAATTGACAGCCAAAATTATATATTAAGGTTATCCCAACAAATCAAAATGTTCACATCACCACATCTTATATAGACTCTCTTTCCACTTCAATTCAAGCTTTGCATTACGAAGGAAACAGCAGAATCTGCAAAATAATTAGTTACAATGACATGAGAAGACAACATAAAACAATAGGGGAAAATAAGCTCCATGAATGACTAGATACAATTGCTATGTTGCCTAGAATGAGATCGAAATGAGATTTTTAGGGTTTGCCTCTTACATAGGAATCATATGTTGTATGAATTATAGAAATATATGGACATGACTTATGCGATCTTGTGAGATTATCCACTAAATTTAATGGGTTTTCATTGCTTAAACTCGAATGTTAGGAATAACAGGGGTTAGTGATGGAAATACTTTTGAGATGCACCTAGGAATGGAGCATTGAATAAGATTCGGAAATCGATTGTCAATATAAGTAGAGAATAGGCAGGACTTAATAAACCAAAGGAGTTGAATAGGTGGGGAATGTGAATTAAACACCCTAGTGCTTTTATTACTTGATTTACAATCTTGTGTTTGAAATTAATTCATTTGCTTCGATTCACTTGCTTCACATTAGTTGTTGATCAAAATATCAAATCGATTCTTCAAACAGCGTAGGCCTTAACCGCAATCGGTACTTAATTGCTTGTCAATACATTCTCGTGATAACGATACTCATCTCATCACTTCATTACTTATGAGTTTTGCACATTTGCAAAACATTTCACAACAAATACTCTATGATTAATTGATTTCTATTTAATTAAGTAGATTAATGGGATTTCGATCCTGTGTTTAGTCCAAAGCTGGTGTACATATAAATGTCATGAACAAACCTACAGCGGTGATGAGAAAAGTTGGTGGGCATTAGAAAAACATGAAAAACGAGTTTTAACGCATAATACCAGCGGCACCTAAAAGTCCTCCGCTCTTCCTCCTCCACGTATATAGCACTACCGAGTAACGGCCAATAATGAATGAGACATTGTCTGCAACTGGGACCAAACTATAATTGCACCACACCTCACTACCTCATCTTAAAGGCATAATGGGGTGGTCATTGGAGATTTGTACTCTTCCTCATCAATATAGGAATAAAATGGCCAGCTCCACGTATTTATTGAGACAGATAGAGAGAGAGCAACCAAGCCATATCTATACGTTCTGGCCATTTCTGATATTTGGACCTTTTGTGGGTAAGGTGACCTTATCTTCAAGTAGGTTTACACTGATACAGTATATACAGTGAAGTAGGGTTACACTGGTAATGTATATACAGTGAAATGCCAGTTTTACCCTAATATGGGTTCGAATCTTTATATATTTTGACCGGCAAAGCTTTTAGTCTGTGGCAGGGAAGCACCAGGCCAGTGCAAGTAGTAGCTGCTAGCAGCTTTATAATAAGGTAATTAAGCTATATATATACCTTACCTTAATATGGTGTTCTCAGATTGATCTTGTTGTCTTTCAATTTAGTTTCCAAACAATTCATGGCCGTGCAGGTGTGTAGTTCAATGGCTTCGACAATGGTGTCTGAAAATTGGTGTCTTAAGGCAGCATTAATACTATTACTGGTATCATTCAGCACAGCAGATCACTCAAGATTATTTGAGAGTACTGAGGAAAACATTAGAAAGGGCGTCTTCTTTTCTCCCGAAATGGAACTTGGACCAGGAGATGTGGCGTTTAAGTACTATTACGACACTGATTTTCCCAGAAATCACATTGCTCTCAAGAGTTTCAATGCAGAGGTGGTCGATGAGCTCGGGAAATCAGTCCCATTGCACGATGTTTACCTTCACCACACCTACGTTCTAAGTTATTACCAACGTAAAGGCTCGTATATACCAGATGTTCTCGAAACAGAGATTCTACCATCAGAACCAGATTTCCTGTACAAGAGGAATGATGGGGTTTGTCAAGATAGCGTTTTTGGACAGTTCATTGGACTTGCTTCTGAAATGAGAGGAACACCCACAAACATTCCTGATCCATACGGGATTGAACTCAATAACCCAGCTGAAGTTCCTGATGGTTATGAACAGAAATGGTTTCTCAATGCCCACATAATCGATACGCGCGGCGGGGTTGATAAGGTGGGATGTACAGAGTGCAGGTGTGATTTGTATAATGTTACTAGTGATCAGTTTGGGGAGCCGTTGAGTCCGGATTATTATGGAGGGCTCAAGTGTTGCTATGCTCATACAAGATGCAAGGTGAAGGAAGGATTTGAGGCACCGAGGAGGGCTTATCGAATGAAGTATACTTTGACATGGGCAGACTGGGATAGCTCTATCGTCCCTGCTAGAATCTATTTGTTGGATATCACTGATACTATGAAGATTGTTAGGGATTCGAATGGAGTAGTTCAGACACTGCATGATTGCCTGGTAAGAAGTCGTAATAGATCTGACTTTAGTTACCCGTATCCCAATTATTTCAGATACTGAGTTGTATGCACAGAATTTGATGTGTATTATGTGAATTATGTAAGCCAATTGGATACTGTGGGTTAAACCCAGCCGCTGCTGGGATATTTATCATTTCCGTTAGTCAATTCAATAATTAATGAGTGCAATTATGGATATGCGTAGGTTGAGTACACTTCGGAGGCTTGTGAGGAAAAGGATTTGACGTACGGTGTGTGCCTTGCCACCAAGAGAACAAGAATCATGCTCCCAAAGGGTGGATATCTCATCAGTGGTCTAACCCACATGCACATTGGGTCAATTAGTCAAACTCTGTACGGGGAGGTATATATATATATATATACATACATATGAAAACTCTAATCTGCCTTGTTTGGTCAATTTAATGAGAATCAGTACTGAATTAGTTTGTGTTGTGAATATTATTAAGGATGGACGTGTTATATGCCAAACGTTGCCGATCTATGGAGATGGGAAGGAAGCAGGAAATGAGGCTGGTTATGTTGTGGGTACAACCCCTTGTTATCCTAAGCCAGGCTCTGTAGTGATTAAGGAAGGAGAGTTTATAACGCATGAAATGGTTTATTCTGGAGCTCGAAGGCTCACCGGAACCATGGGGCTGTTCAACATTATTGTTGCAGATCTTGAAGAAGCAGAGCACGAGCCTAACCCACGTTACCCGACTCAGGTAAGAATTTGATCCAATTTTTTTTTAGTTTTTTTCAGTTACATACATACATACATACTTATATATGTGTATATATATATCTGTGAAAAGAAGAGCACCATGATGATGTGTATGCTGTTTTGTAATTTGCAGGTGATTCTTGAGCACATGAACAATTTGGTAAACTCTGGTTCACCGGTGATTGGATTGTTGGGAATGGTGGTGGCTTTGTTGGCAGTGGCTGTTGCTGTTCTTGTTGGTGTTCTGTATAGGATGAAGAGTGCAAGCCGTGATGGTTACCAGTCACTGTGACGTTGATCATTTGAATGAATTGGTTCTCCATATCTATATCTATATCTATATATATATATATATTTGTTTATTGTATGTCTAATTAAAGCGAGTATAGGGTAGGGAGGGGGTTTGGGGTTGGAGGTGCCGAATATTGTTCTGATGTAGTATTCAATAAAAGAAGTTTGTTGTGGTGTGGGTAATTTTCGTTTGATTTTCTATTGAAAATCTAGATTATAAAACAAAAGGAATTGAGAAGAAATCAAGCAGTCTACTGTCAACGAAGGGGCAGACAGTATAGGCTCTGTGGTGGTTCTCCATGCGGCCATGGCTGGCTTTGTCGATATATGCAGCAATCACCGAATCACCATCGATCGTAGCTACTACTGTCGGTGGGGTGTCTGAATAACAGAGCTTGTGGTAGCACCGGTTCCAAAAACAAACAATTTTTCTTAAAAAATATTTAGAAGGTTGATAAATAAAAAATATAAGTGATTTCAACAATTTTAATTCATGCATTTCGGATTTATTGCTTTCTGGGACATTAAATAGGGAAACAATTAGTGTTCTATGTGGGATGCTTCTTACAGCTCGTAATGGGCCAAAAAGGAAATCAGATCATTTCTAGTGGGCCCAAAGTTTCAAAATTAAAAGCCCGTTCCACAGAACCAAACAAGTAAATGAGAAATTAAACAGGCCCAAAGTCCAATATGAAGCCCAAAACATAAAACCAATACAATCCCTAAGATTTTTAATAAGGGTAAATTCCAATAAACATTTGTTGTAACCGGTGTGGGTCGCAAGTTTAATTTAAAAGACTGAAAGAATATTCATAATAACCAATTGCAGCACGACACTTTCTTTCAACAGGCCGCACTGTGATGTAGCAATACTTTTCATGTGCACTACTAGTCAAGGGCCATCGGGATGGACTTATTCATTCACAAACACCTAGTAATTTTTTACATATACAATTCTAAATAGATTATTTAAAATATCTCACATCAATATTGGATTCCCAAATCATGTGGTTCTTCACGAAACCCAGTCTCTACCACTTAAAAAGGCATACGTACGATTAAATGAGACGGCCATAGGAAAAATAAAATCGTACGGTCGATATATATGGGAATCAATACATAAGCGCGTTGATTGTCTTAAAATACCAAACTATGCTCTAGTAATCAGTTTGAAACAAATTTGAAATTTCGGTTATTGACTTGAAACGTTTGAATTTCCGATGACTAAATTGGGATTTCAAAAATCTTTCAGTGCAAAAGTTGTATTAACTATGTGTAAAGTTGTGTTAACTCTGTGTTAATAATCAATAGTTATTCCAAATACCACATAGGGTTGAGGATAAATTGGGGGTTTGTATCATTGCTCATTTTTAATTCAAGAATCTAAAGTCGGTGATGGAAGTTACCATTACTTGAGAGTTAAGGCATATATAACAGTTTGTCCATTCAAACTTCAAAGTTGGATTTTTTGACAAGTCAGTATATTTAAAATCTTCCATGATTTTCCAGGCAAGATGCAGGGTTACTAGTCACCATATCAGTCGATGACCGAAATCTATACATACATGTATGTATGTATGTATATATTGAAATCTATATATATGTAAACAGATTTAGTTACTGTCCACCACACGGAAATAACTTTGCTGGCTGCTTCTTTCATCAATTGGTACGTCTTGTCTTTATTTCTGTGATGATATCTTCTTTTGCAGTAGAGCTGTAGAGAGTAGAGTGATTGTTGGGACTCTCTTGCTGTTCGATTCTATATCAGTTATACTATATGTATGTATATATATGCGATTTCCCTCTACCAGTTTGCATGGTTGTTGGTTTTGAAACAAATCGTATTCTGATGTTGCCTTGCCGTTTTTACTATTGAACTGCAGAAACTTGGTGCAATTCGATGAAATGTTTCTGTTTGGTATGCTTGTTTTCCATGCGTTTTCTTTTTCATTTTCCCGAAAAACATAAAATAATAAATAAAAAACACGTTTGGTTACCCATTTTAGAAAATACGAAAAACAGAAAATCACTTGAAAACGGAAAACGAAAGAAAAGTCCTGCTAGCTATTTGACTTAAAAGATGTTGTAGTTTCTTGCTTATTTTAAGCTTTATCTGTTATATTATGAAAGAGTAGGTTTCTATGTCTTCAATCTTATTGATTTTTTCTGAACTTAAGTACGACAATGTGTTTGGTTTATTGATTGTGGAAAATGAAACCAGCAGGGCAACATGATTCAATGGTGTTTGTGCTTACTGATGCTGCTACTGGCAAATAACATTCCACATTCAGAAGCTACTAGCAGAAGTGAAAATAAGATCAAATCTGCAGTTTTTCTATCACCTAAATTGACTTTCGGACCGGGAGTAGTCGTGAACAAACTTTTATACAACGTTGATTTTCCCAAAGGTCATATTGCTATCAAGAGTTTCAATGGTGAACTCGTCGATGAGGCCGGAAATTCAGTTCCCCTTCACGAAACCTATCTGCATCACTGGGTTCTCGAAAGATACTATCAGCTCAAAGACTCGGCTAATTCCAGCAACGTTACTAGAATTCAAGTGAAAAATAGTGGCCTATGCGAGGGTAGTTTTCTGAGGCAATATTTTGGCCTCGGATCCGAAACGCGAAAAACAGAAACACACATTCCAGATCCTTATGGAATAGAAGCTGGTAATCCAGCTGAAATTCCTTATGGATATGAGGAGATATGGATGCTTAATGTCCACGGAATCGATACGCGAGGCGTGGAAAATACATTGGGATGCACTGAATGCTGGTGTGATCTATATAATGTCACAGAGAATATTAATGGTCAGCCATTGAGTCCAAACTACAAAGGAGGTTTATTATGTTGCAACGATGGAAAGCAGTGCAGATTAAGGAAAAATTATAAGGGTGCCATTAGGAATCTCTATCTGAGATATACAGTCAAATGGGTTGATTGGGATAGCAAAAACATTATTCCACTCAACATTTATATCTTTGACATCACAGATACTGAGAGAGTGAATAATACCTCAGGCATAATCAGTATCCAACATAATTGCCAGGTACAAATTAAGTTTCCTTCTTTTTTCTCTCTCCTTTTTTCGATTACCTTAATGTTAACAATAGTCGGTGGCTGAGATGGTGAACTTGACCACGGTACCTCTTAGCGTAAGTGGGAGGTCGTGAGTTCAAGTCTTCATTATTGCAATTTGTGAGATGAACCATTTCTCAGCCCAACGTGTGTAAGGCCACCCTGCATCTGCACTTGGCCCAATTGGTCCATGGAGGTTACAGAATCTTCCATGTGGCCTTGGATTTTCCAGCCAGTTGTCCGGTGGACAGCTGGGTGAGTTACACGTTACCAAAAAAATGTTACCTTAACGCTCTTCCAAACAGTGACTAACCCCATATAGTTCTACTACTGCAGATTGAGTATGATGTTCAGACTTGCAATGCTACTGGTGTAGCTAGGAAGAAAAGGTGCATTGATGCCAAAACGACGAGCCTCACCATTCCAACCGGTGGGTATCTCATCTATGGCGTTGGCCACCAACATGCAGGTGGTGCTGGTACAACTCTATATGGAAAGGTAATCTCTAGCGCTAGCATCTTACATTAGCGGATTTTCTATCCACGAAGTCATTAATCTGATTAACCAAACTGTTATGTAATTTCAGCATGGACGCGTTTTATGTTCTTCATTACCGACTTATGGGAAAGGGAAAGAAGCAGGGAATGAAGCTGGTTATATTGTTGGAATGTCAACCTGCTATCCTAAACCAGGCTCTGTCAAGATCGCCGACGGGGAGAAACTTGTTGTGGAGTCGAATTATAACAGTACCCAGGAGCACATTGGAGTGATGGGACTCTTCTATATTTTGGTTGCAGACCGTATTGCCTAACCAGAGTCCTTAAGCAGTGGTTGTTGTTGCTACTGGAGCATGAGGTTGTTTTTTTGTTTGGTGATATATGAAGTTAGAAATGTAATGTTGTAATAAGTCTAGAAAACCATTTGTTTTTCTTTGTCCTCTTGAGACAAATGACAGTGTTAAGATTATGATACTATAAACATATTATGTTCGGTATACTTGTTTTTCATAGGTTTTTTGTTTTCATTTTACGAAAAAACATAAACAATCCAAAAAAAACATGTCTAATTGTCATTTTGGAGAACGTGAAAATAGAAAATCACTTGAAAACAGAAAACGAAATTTTCTGAAAATAGGAAATAAAAAATGAAAATATAGAAAACAACATTGGAAGATTCACCAACTAAGTTATCACTCAAGTGATTTTGTTCGATAATTATTACATGCATGGACTAGAAGTGCTTTCAAATTGTATGGACTCGGGAGATCCGATGTTTGACTCCCACTTGAAGCAATATTCTTGTGGCCACGCGCTGAGCTTTAACCTCAACTTACCTTATCGTCAGGCGAGACTTCTATACAAGCGGGTTTGACGATCAAAATTTAGATCCATATCGGATATCCCTAAAAAAATATATGAACCCAAGATCATTCATTAATTTTTGATGGATTTAACCAACATGTGAAGTTTCACCTTCAGAAAGACTCAAAGACGAGGAACAACAGTAGCACTAAATTAATAGGGATAAAAAAAATAACAAAGTCATTGAGGTGAGCATGACTTTCTTATTTGAAAGAGAAAAGGTAAAATCTTTCCACATATAGCTCCTTAATACTCCACTTAGAAAGTATTAGTGCCAGACACAGAATCTTGCACCCATTCAAATGGGGAAATAGGTGGACGGTGCAAAGCCATTGTACCTTGTATAAAAATTTAAAAAGCAGGACATATATATCTACTTCCCTGTTCGCCCTTTTGACTCCTCTGTTTTGTTTTCTTTTGTTGGCATAACTGCTTTAACCAACTTTCCAATTCTTTATAATTTTATCTAATTACTCCATATTTCTTTCATAAAGTTTCCTATAATGTTAACATATATAGATAATTCTAGTTCCTAATCATCAATAATGCATTTTCTTGGAGGAAAAAAAAAAATTCGTAGTAACTCTACAGTTAACCGTGCTTCTGCGAGAACACTATTGAGATGAGTGATTTACCGGAAAGGCAAAGTCGTGCATACCCAATGTATCTATGAGAACCGAACAACTCAAAGTGGATAATATTTTTGATGTGTATTGGGCTGAAAATTCTAATACAACATCCCGTATTAACTCTACAGTTAAACGTGCTTCTTGTTGTAAATCCACACTTCCATACACACCAATAATATTGTATGTTTTGGGTTGTCCGGTTTTCGTGGATACATCGGATCTGCACGCTTTGTTTCTTCTTAGCCCCAAACAAGTGGCCTAGGCCCAACTCACTCAAATCCAAAAAAATGTCTGGTTAGTGGTTAAGGGTGGACTTAACCTTATAAATAAGCCATTAATGTCCACATCTTTCGATGTAAGACTTCAACACTTCTGCTATAGCACCATCCCTTTTCCCTTCATGTCATGGGATGACTATGCTCTTTATCCTGTTGTGGATAATACTGAAATTAAGGTAAAGCAGAGGAATAATAAAGTTCTTAGTGGGATACGAATGACTCAATGAGGGAATAATACTACCGGGGACCAGTTTAAAATATGGCTATAAAAAATAATTTTTGCTTTTCCACGACCATTTTCTCTTGGCTCGAATGTCATTATATACTTAGAAAAAGAAGAGCAGTAGCAAGGCAAGAGTAGGTTCCAGTTTTTTGGACTCTCGCAGCGTCGCTTGCCCGGAGATGTGGGGAAGAAGGAAGAAGAAGAAGAAGAAGGAGATGAGGAGAGTGGGTTGCGCAGGATGATGGAGGGTATCTATCCTTCTTTTTCCTCCCATCGGATGCGCAGCGTTTATTCACAAGGCAAGTCACAGAGGCAAAGGGAAGGCAACGCCTTTCTTTCTTTCTAGGCATAAACTGGACTGTGTTCTACTAGTCTATTATGTTTTCTGCTTGTAGGCTGAAGCTAAAGCATTAAATAAGGCTAAAATATTCTGCAGTTTTCTTTTGGCTACTTGTCAATGTTTGCTTATAACTTTGTTTCGATGAATCACTCTCTCTGCATCTCTCCCTTAATGAGCTTTTTACCATTCTATGCAAGGGTGGAGCCCTAGAAAATTTTTTTAGGTATATTTTATAACAATATAATTTATTGAAATGATATTATCCATCAATATTCATTTTAATGTTTGGTCTCACAAAATAGCACAAACATATATATACACTTACTAAAAAAATACACATAAAAAATATATACAAACTATATACATAGAGGGCTTCTCAAGTGCGGGATCATCTAACGCCATTCACGTGCCGACCCCATCATATGTGCCGGCCACACTTACACATAATGAATGGTGTTAGATGGATCCGGAATTTCTTACTTGAGAATTTATATATATATATAGTGCAGTAGTGTATATATATCTACCTAAAAAAAAATATACACAACCATTTATTCCCACTTATTCTTGCTTTAGCTGCTTTTAGCCCTTGCACCTATTACCTACTTTTATCTGCTTTTAGCCCTTACTTATTCTAGGCATTCTATCTTGTCCTCTCCTCACAGGCATGTCTCAAAGCTTCGTTGCTTTACCTTTAGTGGTAGTAGAAGTAGTGTGTGTATATATATATGTATGTATGTGTGTGTATATATATGTGTATTATATGTAAAAAATTTGGAAAAATTTGAGGGGACTACGCTCCATCCGCCCTTGATTCTATGGAAGCTTGCATACTTTGTAACTTCCAATGTCCCCTGCAGCAGGGCTTATTTTAGCCAAGTATAGCCAACTACAAAAAATCAATAGTAACTTAGTAAGTAACCAAGTGCATCCATATTGAGAAACTATTTTGATCTTGTATTATCCTCCAAACCATGCAGACGCAATGGTTTGGAAAGGTAATTGCCAAAAAGAACTACAAATAATAAGAAGAAACTCCAATGAACGTGACATGCTCACACAAATAGGGATGGCGAAAAAAAAAAAAAGTCCGAGCTCAACCTGAAAGATACTCAATCTGTTTAAAATCTGAAAACCGATTAATATTTAAATTTCCCTTCATAGAAAAAGGAAAAATAGAAAAGAAAAGTAAAATAATGAATTCTACGAGTTTTTTTTCTTCCTCTTTTCATTGTGATTAAAATCGCGTGCGGATTGGTTGGACCGTAAAACCGATGAATTGGTCACCAAGTCAGCACGATTTTGGTAGCAGTCACACAAGAACTCGGATAAAACATTGAACCAGTGACCGAGTCGCTCGTCCGACACGATTCTGATAACATTTTCTTAGGACTTGAACTTTAACAAAGTTTACAATAGCCCATAGGGCCCAGACCTTTCTCTTGATTGGGCCACAATCTCTAAGGAGTTGGATAACGGAAGAGTTCATAGTCGGCATCTCTGGCTTGGACTTGGACCCATCTGATCATTTATTGGACTCGCTTTAAAAGCCCATTAGTTCCTTCGAAGTGGGCTTTTCTTCTGTGCAAAGTGCAAACGACCTACCGCTCTAGTGATGTTGATGTTCAGACAGATGGGTCTTTAAAAAGTCCATTACTTCCTTCCTCTTTTGCCCTCCTTTATGTGGCCTTGCTCATGATAAAAAAGAGAATAAAACCTACTGCAGTCTGCAGCTGTGCAAACGGACACACCCTGAATGCAACTCACTGCCGTAATAAAGCATTGCAAAGACGTACAACAGCTCCAACAAGTTCACGCTCAATTTATCACCACCGGCCTTCTCCGTCTCCATCCTCCTCACATCTTAACTAATATCCTCCACTCCATTAACAACTTCGCCGTCACCACTGCCGACGTGAAATCGTCGTCTGCAGCTGTACTAAGCTATGCAATCTCAGTCTTCAATTCTATCTCAAACCCATCAACGTTTTGCTACAACACCATCATTAGAGCACATACTCTTCTCTCGGCCCCTCTGTCTGCCCTCGGCATTTTTGCTCGAATGCACAAACTCTCCGTCCCTCCTGATTTCCACTCCTTCCCTTTTGCCCTCAAGGCCTGCGCTCAGCTTCGGGCGGTTTGGACGACTGTAACAATCCACTCTCAAGTATTTAAGTTCGGGTTTGTGGCTGATCTGTATGTCGTTAATTGTCTTATTCATGGGTACGCGGCAATTGGGTCTTTGACGGATGCATATTGGGTGTTTGATGAAAGTCCTGACAAGGACGTTATCTCTTATAATACTTTGATTGATGGATTTGTGAAATTCGGTGACGTTGTACGAGCTAGGGAAGTGTTTAATATGATGCCCGTACGAGATGCCGTCTCTTGGGGTACCCTTGTTGCTGGTTATGCTCAGGCCAAGCAATGTAAGGAGGCAATTGAGCTCTTTTGTGAAATGATGAACACTGGGATTCGACCGGATAATAGAGCATTGGTTTCTGCTCTTTCTGCTTGTGCAGAGCGGGGAGAACTAGAGCGAGGCAAGGCAATTCACGAATACATTAAACAGAACAGGATTCGAGTGGATTCCTTCTTGTCAACTGGGTTGGTGGATCTGTATGCAAAGTGTGGTTGCATCGAGACTGCCGCGGATATCTTTGAGTCAAGTCCTGATAAGAGCTCGTTTACCTGGAACGCCATGATTACTGGGCTAGCAATGCACGGTCATGGCCACCTATCATTGAATTACTTCTCGAGAATGAAAGAGGCTGGAATTCCACCGGATGGAATAAGCTTCCTTGGAGTCCTGGTGGGATGTAGCCACACCGGTCTAGTTCGTGAAGCACAGAAACTATTTGATGAGATGGAATCTGTCTATGGGGTCACTCGAGAACTCAAGCACTATGGCTGCATGGCTGATTTGCTAGGACGGGCCGGTTTGATCAAGGAAGCAATGGAAATGATAAAGGGGATGCCCACTGGGGGTGATGCATTTGTGTGGGCTGGATTGCTTGGAGGATGTAGAATACATGGCAATGTCGGGATTGCGGAGAAGGCAGCAGAGCAAGTAATGGAGCTCAAGCCTAAAGATGGTGGGGTTTATTCAATCATGGCTAATGTTTATGCCAGTGCAGAGAGATGGGACGAGGTAACCAAGATTAGGAGATTAATGGATGCTAATAAGAAGGTCAAGAGGATTGCTGGTTACAGCTTGATTCAGTTGAATGGGGTTATGCATGAATTTATTGCTGGAGATACCTTGCATCCTCTAACTGATGAGATATATCTAGTTTTAAATGAAATCAGAGAACATCAATTTGAGACTTGTTAAGTAGTACAGTACAGTCAACTGAACAAGATTGAGCAACCAGGCAGCTCCTGGATTTCCTCACCCTGTTGGCACCCACCCACCTTGAAGCTGAAGAGTAAACATGTGCTCCACACTTATTGGGCTCTAGTTCCTCAATTTTACTGGCTGCCAACTCTGCCATTTCTACATGACAGGGTTGAGTTGAAGTCTATCTTAATTGAGAGGACAGTTTCATAAAGTCACTCAGAATATAAATAGATGTTGTGTTTTAGGTTTTTTGCAATCTAATCTCATATTATTTTTCTCTCTTGTGACGGCCACCAAGTCGTAGCGAGAGCATATTGTACTTTGATACTCCTTGAAAGTAGTGACATCATTGTTGAACCACACAAATCTTGTGTCTGATAATTTTTGTGCTCCTAATTTTGTTGTTTGCATTGTTGAAATCATAACGGACACCTACTGGGTGGGGATCTCCATATAACTGTATCAGGTTGAATGGGCATTGCACTGATGAATTTTTCAGCATCAGCTAAAAAATTAGCATGGCCAAGTAGATCAACCATGCAACCATAGTGTTGACTAGGGGGGCAGAGATTATACACATTTGAGTAATTGCTTTAAAGTACTGGGACGACACACATTTGGGGTTCGGAGTTAGCAAGTCTTGAGGGTGAAAGGAAGACGGTTGATTTGCTGAGCGACATATTTAAACCTCTCGGATTCTGTGAAAATGCCCACTATTTTGGAGGGCCGCCAGCAAATAAAGGCTTAAAGATTAGGCCCATTTGAGACGCTTGAAAGCCCTTCAGATCCGATGAAGGGCTCAGGCCCATCGAAATAGGACAAGCCCTTGTCATGCAGCCCTATAGGCCCATTTGACATGTCATTTTCACAATCAAATCAGTGCATGTACAATTGGTGAGAAAAAAAAAGTTAAGGATTCCAATGTTTTTTGTTTTACATATGTGTTAAATATTGAGATGAACGCACATGATCCATATAAAATCGTATGCGTCTATCTCAACATTTAATGTGCGTCCATCCCAACATTTTGGATAATTAGAATAAAAAAAACATTGAAATTCGTAACACTGTTGGTTGAAGATATATCACATGTCGGAGTGCAATCTAATTTATCTAGCTAGTGGAAAGAATATATGTCGTTTTAATGCGTTCCTGGGTGGTTTTAGGCTGTAGGAGATGCGATTTCCGTGTTACTTAATAATCCACAGCGACATATTCCACGTTGACATAGAGTTTGAGATGATAGTAATATCATGCATACATGATATATATTCTCTTGACCTGCATACATATATTATTCTCTTGACCTTTGCAGCATGGAATAAGCCCATCCAAACTCATTTATTCTGCACATTAATAACTAATATATATATATATATACACACACAGCTATAGTTCCTGGCACAGCTGTATCAATGAGATATGGATCGGAGCAGTACTAGCAACGTGACATACGTGGAGATTAGATTATCTGAAAAATAGTGCTCATGATTCTCGACTTATGGGATTAATATATAAGCACAAAGGGTATATATATATATATACATATATTCTGCAGTACGTACAATACTTAAAAACAGTGCAAATCATTTCCTATAAATGCCAGTTAGAGGTTTTGTACATTTTATGCATAGATTAGAAATTCTTTGGTAGTTAGCTATCCTCTCTCTCTCTCTCTCTCTCTCTATAAATAAATATATATATATATATATATATGTTGGTTGGAGAAGCTTCAAATCTTCCTCAAAGGCTTCCAACATTCCTCTATAATAACACCAACAAACCCCAAGTTTCAGTATTTGGATCGTTGGTAAGAGTGTTGGAAGCTGCTGAGGGGGATTTAGAGCTTTACTCCTTCCCAAAAAGAGATCCTAATCCGGACGGAATGGTAAGAACATAAACTCCTCTCCCACTCAATTGCAAATTACATGACATAGATGATGGATCAATCTCTACTCTGAAGTAATTGATTGGCCATCACTCTATGAGGCACTTATTAGCTAGAGCGCCAACTAATTATGCCTCTCTCTCATAAGTTATTGAGTTATATTCTTAATTTTTTGAAGGAGATATGTAGAAACTAACATTGCATATTGTGCTGTTAGATATAACATCGTATAAATGATGTGAAATATCCCAACCTAAAAAAATAATTTATTGGGCCGAACCGAATGGCAAAATAACAATATAAGATGGTATCAGAGTAAGATGTCATGAGTTCAAACCTTATACTGGGTATTGATTGAGAAATTGGATCATATGTTTGGGTGCCCCTTAATTAACGGGTTTTGAATTTTCACATGTTGAGCAGTCGGATTGTCCAACCCAAACTTATTGGGTTGAATGACAAAGTAATATTGTGCCGCTTAAATAGTTATATTATCACTAAAGAGCAAAAGTGTCTTGTCAAATAATTTTGTGATTACGAGAGAAACGACAATTAATTGTGTTTTCTTAATATATATATATATCAACTTAGGAGAAACAACAACGAAGAAACCCTAATAAAAACCAATTTGTAGTGAAAGACACGTTTGTCCTACACCTTTCATATGCACCCACAAATTAACATGAAATGTCATTGTCATTTGGAAAGTAGTATTATTAAATTAAGCAAACCTAGGTAGTTACTTTGTTATTCTCGTCAGCAAAATTATAATTTTGCTAACTGTTAAATTAACATTAATTTCTTGGGTGCCTATAATTCTATAAATTAATAACTCCGGAGCTAGCTTACCATGCAACCCTAGAAATAGCTCAAAAGGTCGTTTGGCATCAGCATCTACATGTATGTGGCAAATTGTTTTATTTGGTTTTCCTAGCATTGAGCTCCCTTAATTACTTATATGAATATATATATATACATATATATATATATATATATATATATATATATATATATATATATATATGTATATATCTATCTCATTGAAATAGTGTGCTGATGTGCTCCCATGTCTTTTCTTCTTGAACTCATTCAAGTAAGAATCGATCAAAAAGTTTATCTCTTTGTATGAAATTATTGCTTGCTTCATCACCGGGTGGGAGGTATTCTCTTTGGAATTCGGAGTCCAAGATTTTGTCTCAACTCTCTCCCTCAACGGCTAATCTCAGTTTTTACAGAGAGCAGCTGTTGATGGAAGGGAGTTTAGACAAATTTGGCTCTTTTCAATTGCAAATCATCAAGTCAAGAACCCTTCGATCGATGCTCATCAATGGCAATTGATCGATCTGCACCAAGGGTAGCGGTGGAAATGTTGGCGTACCATAACATATATATGCCATTCCACATCCGATCGGGACGCATCGCCTGCCCCAGCCACTTCCCTCCCGATCATTTCAAGTTAACTCTCTTACTTTTCATTTTTCACTTGTGGTACTTGTTCGCTATTGGTTTCTCACCCGTATTTAGCCTTGGACGAAATTTACTACTCAATTTGACTGCAACAACCCAACTTGTGAACAACGTACGGAGTGCGACAAGGTCCTTTTCAAGTACTCAACCTGACTTGTCAACAACGCCTCGGAGTGCGACAAGGTCCTTTTCAAATACTCTTTGATTTCTCTTTGCAAAGTTCTTTTCATATTTATCTGTTGTACTTGTTCGCTATTGGTCTATTGCCCGACGGAATTTACCACTTGATTTGGCTGTATTCCCAAACAACCCGACTTGCCAACAACACCTCACAAAGTGCGACAGGGTCTACTGCCGAGGACGCTTCTCTATACTACAATTCGCCTCGAACGCAGGATATATATAGAAGAAAAGCTAAACCTAAGTTGTTGGATGTTCAAGTGCAGGTAATGGAAATCTCAATCGCATAATTACGCACGCAAGATTGGGATCCTTTCAATCTTTCATACTCTAAATCAGTAAGTCCCTCCGTTTCTAATCATATGGCTATAAGTAGACCACATCAGTTTGATATCCACACCCCTCCCAGTTGGGGACTTACGCTCGGTCCGCCACTGAGGATGTTTCTCCAAATTACAATTCACCTCAGACACAGGGTATATATCCATATATCCATTTATATACATATATATAATAGAAAAGTTTATAAATCTAAGTTCTTGAATGTTCAACTGCAGGTAATGGAAATCTCAATCGCACTCTGAGGAAATATTTGCTGTGACGTCGGATTTAAAAGACTTTTATTGCCTGTTTGGTACAGTGGATCCGAAAGCGGATCCGTTGCACCAACCTCTCTCCGTTTCCGTTGAGAAGCTCCGTGTAGGAGCATCTCTAGCGGATATATTCCGCATATTTTTTTAAATTTTTTTAATTACGGGGCCCACAAATCATTGACTTTTTGACTTTTTACCAGATTAATGTGGGCCCCACAATTTTAATAATATATTTAATAAAATAGTTACTGTTTATAAGTTTAATAAAATTAAATGATTAAAATTTTAATATAATTTTAAAATTTGATATTTATTTATCCTTAAAATTAATATAATAATAAATTAATTTATTAATATTTACAATTAATTTATTAATTTATTTATTTGACTAATTAACATTTTCAGTTTTGATATAAAAAAAATTCTAATATACTTAAATTAATTTTAATAATAAATTATATTTATTAAATTGACTAAGGAATTATTTGTTTTGTTATATTTTGAAGAGATAGGTGAGATAGAACTTAAAATGTTAACTATTACGATGTAAATATTATTTTTGATAATTTTTCTTTTTGGATTTTTCTTAACAAACGAGCATAAGTTACAATAAAATTTCATAATTTCTTATAAATTTTGCTATTGTTGTTGTTTCACAAAAAAAAAATGTTTTGATTTAATTCACAAGTAAAAATACTATCATGTTTTATTAATTACTTAAAATGCACAATACTGTTTGACCCAAACAAATAATAATAATAATAATAAACTCCATTATATTCTTATCTTCAATCCATCCTAAAATTTGCAAACTTTTGAAAGATGCAATGCTTGCAAGAATATCTGATAAAGTCTTATGATGCTATAGTGTTGAGGAAATGAAGATAAGAGGAAAATATACATAAAATTGTTCAGAATTACATGATGCATAAGAATTTTACTATAAAAAGCCTAAGCATTTTGTCCTAAGGTCTATATAACAAATGAACATGCCTCTACTAAGATAAATAATTATATCAGCAATACTTTTGTGGTCACTCGCTAGACTTCGATCCAACTTACTCTGTTGTCAAATGAAATTTTTTATACGCGTGGACCTAACAATCTAAGTTTAGACTCATATTAAATGTGCAAAGGGTAAACTTTTGTGATATTTTGTTCTCGATTACCAAAACCAAAAAAAAGTGTACATTCAAACTAAAATTATTCCTTGAAGATATTTACCTTTTTATTCTAAAGTAATGTATATACCTTTTTATTCTAAATTATAATTATTTTCAAATTGAGGTTACTTGGTCATAATTTCCTCCTTTTCTCTTGATTCTTGGAAATGGGCCTCGACAATCTCATGACATGGGCCATGGCCCAGATATCATGGTACGGCAGTTTCCGAGAGTGCGTATAAAATATAAACCGGATTACATCGACGAACCACGAAATGATAACGTGGAAGAAGATGATTGGCTCATTTTACGTGGCATCTTGTCTCATTACGCCAGCAAGTTCTCAGCAACCAAAGTTAGTCTAGAAGAAAGTAAGCTCAAACGCACCATTCTCATCATTTCAGTTAGGGTTTTTGCGAGTGAGAGATGGGGCTCTCTCTGCGATTAGCTCTGCCGTTCTTCGTAGCTTTTGTTTCGTTTCAGCAGCTCAGCGCCTCGGATGATGATACGGTAATGGCAGCTTCTCAACTTTGTGTTATATGAGTCCGAGTGTGCATTTTTGTATTGATGTCTTGTATATATGTGTTTTTTTGTTTTGTTTCTTCTTGATTTTATGCACAGATGTTAAAATAGTGATTTGTTTTGGTTTAGATCTTTTACGACTCCTTCGATGAGACCTTCGAAGGGCGATGGATCGTTTCAGATAAAGATGACTATAAAGGTAAATGTTCTGGATCTATTTTCGTCTTTCTCTGTATGTGCCATGTCCATTTGCTGCTTTTCAACTTAAAATCTTATTTTGATGATACTCTAGGTGAAGTTTCGTGTATGTTACTATGTTTGTGACCTTGTTAAGTTGTTATTACTATTATCAGTATTATCGTTTTCTGAAAACAGTGTTTTCTATATGATTGAATTTAGAAAAATGACTATTGTTTATGGTAATTTTAACAGTAGGGGCATTTATGAGGATCCGATGTTAAATTAGTCAGATTCATACAAGTGCAGTGTGTTCTGGGAAGGAAGTTTGATTGAATGGCATAAGATGCTGATTATACATAATCTTTATGGAAATTATGAGGGAACAAAAGATTTGTGTTAGATATAAATTTTTTACTCTCTAGTTCCCCGATCAAAAACATAATGATGATGGTGATGGTTTGTCTTGGAAAATTTTGAGTACATAACAATAGAGAATCACTAGACCACATGACACTGTAGTAAGGGTTTCGGGGTTTAGAGATTTTGTTTGGAATCTATACCTTGGAAGCCATTTTCAAGAACAATTCTTTTCAAGATGCATCTGTAAGCCATATCGTACCTTGCTATGTATGAAATCTGAAATTATCTCCCCAGATTTTGTTGGCCATATATGCAATTTTTTTCCATGTATGGTAGATTTTGTGTTTGGCTTTCACGTAGTACAATGTACCTTGACACTCTACTAGATGCCTATATTATACTTGTTCTGGTGTGGGGTTTTCTTTGATAGATGGCTTTCTGCGCATAAGCTCTGGCTTAATGGAATTTGCTCTAATTTTTTCGATTGTATTAAATTCATGTAATCTAGGATACTAGGCCTTTTCCTTCTGTTTGTGGCTGCATCTCCTTGATGCTTTGATAAAATTTTTCTGTTAAAAAATAGTTCTTCTGGTGCATTTGGTTGATTTTAGTATTCTCAAGTGGATTTTGGGCAGAAATTACTTGTATTTGGTTTTAGTATGAAATTTTTTGTTGTGGTTAGTTCATGTGTGATGTTTAGGTGTTTGTTAGCATTCATTTTTTATCCAATCTAAGTATGTCAGCAAGTATATTCTTTCTAGAGTTAATATTTTTGCATGAACACGTTGTGCCGTCTGAACTCATGGTTTTTCTTCTTAGAATTTAAAGATGATGTTTTATCTTCGTTTTGGTTATGGTTTTAGGTGTTTGGAAGCACTCAATGAGTGAGGGGCATGATGATTATGGACTTCTTGTGAGTGAGAAGGCCAGAAAGTATGCAATTGTCAAAGAGCTCGAGAAGCCTGTGAGTCTTAAGGATGATACCGTCGTCCTCCAATATGAGACACGCCTACAAAATGGGCTCGAGTGTGGTGGTGCATATATCAAATATCTTCGACCCCAGGAGGCTGGGTGGTTGGCTAAAGAATTTAACAACGAATCACCTTATTCTATTATGTTTGGTCCTGACAAATGTGGTGCCACAAACAAGGTGCACTTTATCCTGAACCACAAGAACCCAAGGAGCGGGGAGTTTGTTGAACATCATCTCAAGTTCCCACCCTCGGTTCCATCTGACAAGCTGTCGCATGTTTACACAGCCATTATAAAGCCTGACAATGAGCTACGTATTCTCATTGATGGGGAGGAGAAGAAGAAGGCAAATTTCCTCTCAGCTGAAGATTTTGAACCACCACTAATTCCTGCCAAAACAATCCCCGATCCAGATGATAAGAAACCCGAGGACTGGGATGAGAGAGCAAAAATTCCTGACCCCGATGCTGTGAAGCCAGATGATTGGGATGAGGATGCACCCTTGGAAATCGAAGATGGGGATGCAGTGAAACCTGAAGGCTGGCTAGATGATGAACCTCTGGAGATAGATGATCCTGAGGCAGTAAAACCTGACGATTGGGATGATGATGAGGATGGTGAATGGGAGGCGCCTAAGATTGATAACCCAAAGTGTGATACAGCCCCAGGGTGTGGTGAATGGAAGAGGCCAACAATTAGGAATCCGGCTTACAAGGGAAAATGGCATTCCCCACTCATTGATAACCCCAACTATAAGGGCATATGGAAACCCCAGGAGATTCCAAACCCAAATTACGTTGAGCTTGACAAGCCTGACTCTGAGCCTATTGCTGCCATTGGTATTGAGATTTGGACCATGCAAGATGGTATACTGTTTGACAATATTTTGATTGCAAAAGATGAAAAGGTGGCAGAGTCCTATCGGGAAACCACTTGGAAGCCAAAATTTACAGCGGAGAAAGAGAAACAGAAGGTGGAGGATGAAGCTGCTGGTTCAGATGGTGCTCTTGCAGGCTTCCAGGTAATGAATTGGGCATTCTTTTCTGACAAATTGTGGTTATTTGAGGTGGAGCAGTCTTTTCTTCTCCTGATTGCTGTATTATCTCTTACCCTCTAATTTATTTCATGCAGAAGAAGGTGTTCGATTTCCTATACAAGATTGCTGATATTCCATTCTTGAGTTCGCATAAGCTTAAAATTCTTGTAAGTCATGATGTAGCTGTTCGTACGTGGTGCAAATTATAGAACTATTAGAGGGATATGGCTTGATATACAGCTCGTCTTGCAGGATATAATTGAAAAGGGAGAGAAGCAACCCAATCTTACCATTGGGGTCCTCGTCTCTATTGTTGTGGTCATTACCACCATTTTATTTAAGATTATCTTTGGAGGAAAGAAGCCGGTAAGTATCGGATTTTGCATTCTTAATTAGGAAGCTCTAATGTACATCAACACGCTAATCTTATCATGTTGGTACTCAATTTACAGGCAAAGGTAGAGCCAAAAGCCAGTGTTGCTGCTGAGACATCCAACAAAGAAGGAGCCAGTGAAGAGAAAGAGGAAGAGAACGAGAGGGAAGATACCGGTGCTGCTCCACGCCGGAGAAGAAGTGAGAACTAAGATATGAAAGTGAGGGCTTGTGGCTATGGTATTTCACTTTTGGGAGAAACAAGGTTTATAGTCGTTTCGTAGTTAGAGATTCTTGACTGTTGGTATTTTTTGTTGCAGCTTTCTTTTGAAACATGATGATGTGTGAAGAGTGTAAATGCGACAATCGATTAGGCCTTTCGTTTTATGCCTCGAAGTTTGTCTGCTGAGAATTTTAAGGGTAATGAACACTCCGATAGTTTCTTACACACTAAAAACTGCTAATATGAGTGAGAGTTTCTTATTCTTGCCTCTTTCTTTACATCCAATCGCTCTGGCCTGCTATCGAAGGGATCATACTACTGCATTTCCCGAGCAAGAAGTACGTATTCCCCAGTGCTGCTTTCTGCCTTCTCTTCGTAGTACCCTCTGTGAGCTTGTGGCTGAGGGCTTAGTATGCTTTTGCCTACCTCGTAAACAATGTATGGTTTTGACTTTTGAGACAATCAAATTTTAATTTCATGAAATTATTTTGAGATGCATTGTAAAAAATCATTTCTATGGGGATTTTGTTATATAAAGAAGGTACATCCATCACAGATGCACGTCATAAACAGAGTCACACAGACCTGCAACTGAGAAAAGACGGAAATAAAAATGAAGTTTAAATGAGACAACAAAATTTATGACAATACTGAAACCACAATGCAGCATGACCAAAATAATAGCTGCCCGACAGAGCATAACAAACACAAGTGAAACGAACAAGACGCTATTCTACAGAATATGTCACTGAATTAAAATTAAAACAACAAACAAAAATATGTGGTCCACAGGATCGACTGCAGGACACATACTCTGAGATTATTCTATTTTTCTGTTTTCCCCTATTATGAAAGAAAGCGGCAGACTAATCTTACAGGTGTTCCCTAATGAGGGATTTTAGGAGATTCATTAGGGTTCTCCTTTCACCTCCACCCATACGCAGAGTGATACGAATATCCCACATTGCTTAGATATGATAGTTGTGATCTATTGATAAGGGGGGCATTTCAGCCAACAAGTTTTCTAGGTAGTAGTCTATTGGGCTTGTTGATTACAACCAGTCCATATGTGAGTAGTGGATGGGTTTGTGTGGTTGGTTAAAGAATGTATGGGCATGTTGGGTGTATGTATGGGCGTGCATCTGGCCTAGTTCTTAACAATTGGTATCGGAGCTGTTCGATCTTTGCACTTGTGGGTGTTTGGACCTCCCTTCGTCCAGGTATGAGACTAGACTGGGTCCTCACGAGTCTACACTTGTGGGTGTTTGATCTAGTGGTACTGGTAAAGACCCCAGTCCAATGAAAGACCCCTACTGAGTGCAGCAGATGTGGACATCGGCTTAGTGAAGCGGGGCCACATTGCTTAGATATGATAGTTGTGATCTATTGATAAGGAGGGCAAATATCTTCCTTAATCAGCCAACAAGTTTTCTAGATAGTGGTTGAGCTTGTGTGGTTGGTTAAGGAATGTATGGACATGTTAGGTGTGTGTATAGACCCACACCTGACCTGGTTCTTAGGTAGATTAGTTTGTTCAGTAGGGAAAAGAATTGAAGGATAATATACATCACTACTGCAGTGCAACTGTACAAGACCATAAACGAGGATGAAATGAATACCACCTCAAAGAAAAAAAAACATCCACTCAACAGCAAAACTGTTTATAATGTCCCCCCATGGAGACAGCAAGGATAAGTTACAGTTCCTTATTAGAGGCAGTCTGTAATAAATTTTGTTGCTCTCCTAAAAGGAAATCTGAAAAAATAAAAATTGGCAAAACAAAACTTCAAAAAGTTTTACCAACAAAGTTATGCTGCAATATTTCCTCGATCTGTTACACTATAAGAGGATGACTATTGCCCATAATTTTAAGTCATCTTCGCCACTTCAAGTTTCGTTTTACCTAATATTACCTCGGTCATCATTTTAGATAACTATTTAGATCATAGTTATCGCCGGCCACCAGTCTTCCTAACAGGTGGAGCGCTATCCTCATCATCTGAGTGAACATCTCCATACTCCCAAATACCATGTCTACCAGTACGAGCTTCTTCCTGGAATTTCTCCAAATTCTCGAGGGCCACCTGCCTTTCCTTAGAATCCCATCTCCTCCCTTTCTCGACTCTTGCCAATCCTTCCTGAAAATATTGTGAACAAGTCAGAAAAAAGTTTCTCAGAAGATGAGCTGAGCCACCAATTTTGAACATTTTGTGCTTATGTAATTAGAAAGATGTCACCACTGAAAATAGGAATATTGCTAATGCAAATAATAAAGTAAACTGCCAATTAAGGACGATGGCAAGGCCTCATGAAGTAAAGGTAAGTGCTTTAATTCTCGAAAACAGGGAGTGAGCCTAATGAAAAAAAATGTAAGGACACTGGCCGGCCTCCTTTACCATTAGATGAAGTTAATAGCTAACGTTAAGTGAGGTGTGTTATTATGAATTTTCATCTAAACAACCACCTAATGGCAGGCTACAAGCGAAGACTTCCCAGTAGAAACGATCAAGCTACGAAATGACATCAGTGAATAAATGAACCAGAAAAAATTAAGAAAGCTACTATTCAAACCTGCAGCATGGCGGCATTTATGCTAATTTCAGCATCCACAGCTACCAGAGTTACAAGAAGAACTGGTCCAGTTCCCTGTCCTTTAACTTTCCCTCCTGATATATCCCTTTCCTCTATCTTGGCCCGGAACTCTTTTCCACTGTTTAATGTGTGATCACTCAGATACTGAGCTGCTTCAGTACCATGGTCATCTTCCAAGTTCGGAACCTTAATATATGCAAGGCTGAACAGCTGAGCAAGACCAGGTGAGGAGGATACTGAGGCATCGAGAGGCCTTAAATGACTGTAGGGAACAACCTCCTGATTTCCGTAATCTATGTAGAACACTTCGAACTTGTCTTTGGAGGTTTCGACAACTCCACGAGGTGCATTGACAATCTTTAACATGCCAAAATAGAGAACTTCAGTACAAAAAGACAAGCAAGTGAATTATGCAAATAAGGTTAAAAAAGGAGACACTGTTTGTGTTCAGTCAAGTGATACAGAACACATCAATACTGGCCCACAATAAGGGTTTATCGTATTATGTATTAGTTATGAAACTACAGCAATGTTCAAAAGATAAAAGAGTAACATAGTAAACTGCTCAAATCCAATTAAAGGAAGTGAGGACCGGATTAACTTTCTTGACCTATAATATTGGGCGGGTTTCAGAGTTACGTTCTTTGCAGGGTGTGACTAGGAATGACTAAAGTCACTAAACCTACCATGTTGTCAACAATCCAAATTGAGCTCTTCTGCTTGAATTCAAAATTCCAGTCCAACTCTCAAGACAAACACTTGTGTACATAGAAATGACAGCGAAAAATAGTTGGATCGGTGATGATGATGACAACTTATCTCCAACATTCCTCACAATAGAAAAGCGAGAGCACTTGAATTATGAGGAATTAAATCCCACAGCTCCCCCCTGACGTGCCCCCAATAAGAAAGAAAGAGGGTAAAACAAAAATAACCCTCCCTATTCCTCTATGTGCCAGTGGATATAATAGACATGAAGCATCAATCACTCACACCTCATTTAACCACTGTTTTTTCATTACTCAAACTTTTATGACAAGCATAGTTAAACATAAGACTAATATATTCATGAATTTCCATCAACAAAATGACATTCAAATGTGTATGAACTTAGATGTTAAAATTGTTTTAAGATAAACTTCAAATACATATTGCATTCTCACATACCACCGGCATGGTTCCAACCTGGGCCTATAGTCATTCCTACCTCTCAAATTTCATAATTTCATAGTCCCAACAATGCTCAGTTGCACTCTTTCTAGATTTTACCCAAAAAAAAAAAGCCTATCTGCTCAAGTATTTCAGCAGTAGAATTCAAGTTCTACTAACATATAAAAACAAACTCGCAAGAGAAATTGATCACTTAATGCAAATGAAGTACATTGCTTAAAGCCAATATTAAGGGAAATGAACTAGATTTTCACTCACCATTGCTCGGTTCCATGAATTATCTGCACTAAATTGAGCCAAGACAATGTCACCCTTTTTAGGATTGAAAGCTCCTATAACAGGAGCTTCCTGGAGGTGCAAGGATGCAAGTTGTTTCTGAATGGAGGCCACTTTCTGATCCCCAACTGTCTGGGCATAAAACTTTCCACCACCCAGAACTTCAGTGACAACCACCTGAAAGCAGCAAGTATGAAGATTATCCTTCAGAAGAGGTTATAAACTTGAAGTCATCATGTAATAGGCACCTTTAGCACTTCTTTCTGTTTGCTTTCAACTGCAGCAGCACCATTGGAGACTTCCTCCCCTTCAACGTAATTCTCCCATATCTGCAACCAAAGAAACAGTATGGTTATTCTATTATGAGTCTCATGAGTCCAAACAAGGGAAATAGCTTTTCCACAATGCAGAGTGCTTTCTCCTCCCAGCAACCCTTGGTGACACGAGTCTTGCGCATGGGTTTGCCATTTTTTCAAATAATTAACAGTAAAAGAAAAAAGGACTAAACACTTTGCTTCTTACTTTCAGTTTCTGTTTTTTGGCAGACTCCTCAGCCTGTTCAAGAAGATGGGCATCAGGAATCCTGTCACTGCCAAAGGAAGTTTGTAGTTTTGCCAATCCAGCCTCAAGAAGAGTAATTGCCACATTGGTCCTTGACTCCCAGAGAGATCCCAAAAATGTCCCAGTTCTATCAACAGTTTCTACTTCAATCTGGCACAAACTAAAGATAAGAAAACTGCCATGTCAAATACTAACCGTTTATAAAGACAGGCTAGTACCTCAACATCTCTCTGCATGATCTTTCGTCTCATTAATGCGATTGCTTCTTCTGAATATGGCTCATTACGCCCAGGACATCTAACACCGGAGAGTGAGAAGGCAATGCTGCATGTTTCCTTCGGGATCAACAATTTAAAACGATGACCACTCAGGACATACTCGAGAACAGCAGGGGTCTTCCTACTACGGTGCAGAAATGGCAAGAAGTCTCTAGCTTTCTTGACTGATGCCTGAAGGAGACATAAAAAAGAGAGAATAATTTTCAGCAGGACAGCAAAGTCGTATGCAATTTTGCATGCTAGTATCATGTCTCACCGTTGTCAAGTCGGTTATATGCATGACTGGAGGATCCTTGGCAGAATGGAGCCCTTTCTTCCCAGAAATAGAACGTGATTCAGCAGCTAGAAGGGCGTCATAATAGTTTGATCTTTCCTCAAAATCTCTATGTCGAATCACATTTCCAAAGCCACGGGCAACCACCAGCTCAGCAACATTCATCCCGGCTTGCTGGTTGCCAGCAGTTGGTGGAGCAGCTTCATCACCCTCACTCTTAACAGGAGTCAAGAGGAAAACTGAACCAAAATCCATTACTCTTGAATCTGCAGGGCCACCAGTAGGTCCATCAGCCATGGAGACCTTCCTAGAATATTCCATTTGCACATTCACCTGGAAAGTCATTTGATCATATTATAATTAATTCTAAACCATACTGAAAATTAATTACATTACTTTAGCTTTTTATGTAGTCCTACTTGTCGTCCAATAAGGCGTGTTCTTAAAAACTCTTTAGCTTCACGGGCATAAGGAGCTGGCTTTTCATCTCTGCGAGGGTTGCCAATTTTCGGACACCTAATACTTGAAAGGTTGACTCGTCGCTCTGCTAATGGACTGCCATATGGTACAGAATCATCAGCCACAATGATGCAGTCCCCACTTACAACCTCCACAACCTGGGAAAAGCCAGAAACAACAAATAGAAAGGTGAGAAATAAGATAAATGTTTAGCTAGCAATCAATCAGGAACCGATCAATTACTACCTTTCCGGTGAAATTCTGGTCATGAATTGCTTTTGAATTTGTAGCTGGGGGTACATAGTTTGTCCAAGATCTCAACCTAGTTTTCTTTGCTTGGAGCTCTGCATTCTTAAGCCGCCGCTTGGCATCATCTTCCATCATGCTAGCACTCCATTCGACATATTTAGCCAAACCCTAAATCAAGGAAGGGATGCAAAATGCCATAGAGATTTATTCAGAACACCTATATGTATTCTGAGAGTAATTAAGCATATCAGATACAACAGACTTTACAAGATAGAACAGTGCACTTAAAATGATTGGGATTACTTAAGGCTTAGATGAAGATGTTGATGGTAAGCATGTTAAGTAACTCTGGATATTTTAAGTAACTTGGCAATTACTTAAAAATCACTAGGTTCAGGGTAACATTAAATTTGGAACATTCAAGTAATCTCATTAAACAAGTTTAAGAACCCTGGACAAACTATATAACCACATTATTAAACCTTTAACCAATTCTCATATAATATGGAAGCTCTTCAAAGAAAAACATACGAGAAGCAAAAAACAGAAGGACACTATTTAGGGTGCAGATAGATAAGATTAACATATAAAACCAGAATGAGGTAATGCAGAGCCAAAAATAGACAGGAAGGTACAAATTTCTAGCAGAAATTAGCAAAATATAAACAAAAAAGAAATCAGTTATTCCTTTACTGCCTGAAACATCAGCACATCACAATATAAAACATGCATATTATTCTCTCCAAGTATCTTAGAAAAAGGAATACACAACACAAACAGATTATGAAGTTTCTTATAGCTTGACATACTGTCAGATACGAAGCTGTTAAAGTAACAAGAAGTAGGCATTCTTAAGACACCTGTTTCAAATCAGTAGCATATGCAGGCATTAAGAACCAATTCCTTAACATTTAAACAGAAACATGAACTAAATCTACAATCTTGGTATGAAATTGCTGCATGCAAACATTGAACACTAGAATCGATGCCTAACGACCCATATGAAAATTCCTAGCTCCTTGCATCTATGTGGGTGTTATATAGTCAATTGAACTGTACATACATTTTCCACAAGCTCTAATGCGAGGTCCTTTGCTGTTTCCCCATCAGGATAGTAGACAGAACCAATCAAATTGCTGAATTTGTCAACACCTTCTAGGACAATACGTACCTGTAAAAATCCACCTTCAGTTTAATGCAAAAGGAAGAAAAAAATACAAAGAATAATAGTGACGATCATGATGGTGAAGATAATATTAAAGTATTAAACCATGGTGGCATGTTACTCACATCTCTATTCAAAACACGAATCTCAGTAAAATGTTTGGCTTCTAGTCCAAATGGATCAGGAGCAACTTCATTAGATGATGCTGCTGAGATGGCAAGCCTCTGAGCTGAAGTTAAAGGACCTCGAGGTTCACCAGAAACATTTCCGTTTGGTTCATCAGAAGACATATCTGATCCAGTAACAATTTCAGGTGTTGCTCTTCTTCCCATTGATGGGGCCTGCAGGATAAAGGATCAGCATCGATGTACCCAAAAAAGATGGATTTTAGAACAAGAAAATAAAATCTGCACCATAAAACACACCTGGATCCCCGCAACAAACACTTGGACAAACTGAAAGTCCGGAAGCAGATAGACTCTGATGGTACTACCATCACGAACCTGCTCAACAATACCTTGCATGGGTGTCCCCTTGTTTGCCGCTAGCAAGCCCATGGCATCCAAGTTACTAGGATCTCCAATGGCAGAAGGAGGTAGATTCCTGATGGCTGCCTCAGCAGCACCTGGAGCCTGCAATCAGAAATAAATTAATGAATGCATAAATTAAATTGTCATTTAGAGCACCTCGCAACTGCTACATACTTGAAAGCATTACGCCAAATAATTTATGATTTCATAAAGAGAAATACTAAAGACTTTAATTAAGATGAGGAAACTGAAAGAACTGGTTTAAGGTAAAATAGGATTAGTGCACTAAATAGGATGACCCTGATTAAGGTAAAATTCAACAGTTTGGCTGCGTAATTATTGACGAGCTTATAATTTCGCACAGGCCCCAACTGTACTGGGCCTCAGAACACAAATCAACTTTGCAATATATGTAACAGGACCCATCATTTGATTTTTCAAATTACTTGTTCTGGTTCCGTTCCTGGTAAGAAATAAGCAGACTATAAACTGTCCACATACACAAAAAACAAAAGCCAATCTGGAGGACCAAGAACTGAAACTTCAAAATGGCCTGAACTAATTTCATAACCCTTAGAATCTACTACCACAACAGCATTAAAAAAATCATGAGACAAACTTGCAGTAAAGATGTCAGTCAATGAACCTACACATGATGGAAATTATTATCAAATAGTTCCTACCTGAGATATTGCTTAACTAAAAATAAGGGGAAAAAAACAGAATAAGTAGTAGTAAAATATGGCTGCTTTGCCTAAACAGGATATCTTATATCCCTGTCAAAGATCACTTTTGCTAAGGAATGGTCCCTCTCATGATCTCCTCGCTATCTAGACCCAAAATTTCGACATTAGATTCTTTCCCTTGATTTTTCTCTATTAGACCATCAGTGAGGATATGAAATAAAATTGAAGTTGACTGGTAAAAGAAAGGAAGACGAAACTAAGAAGAATCATTGCCCTGAGGAAGGACTCGAAAACGATCTATAAAATGATGAGGCACCAGAAAAAGTCTCGGGATTAGGAGAACAATTAATAAAAACAATAGTTCATGAGTGTCAATTCTATTTCAGCAAAGTTAAACAAAAACCAATCAACAATATTATGAAGCTTTCAATAATTGAAGAAGTTGAGTTAGGCGTAAGACAAAAAAAATCCCTAATTTAACAAAATAATGATTACAGAATACAGATATGATACAACATATCGCAGAAGGTATGACAACAAATCCAAGAACAGCGAAGAGTGACATCTATCTCCATAAATGTGCTAAAATGGTTTCTCCTCAACTTTAAGTTTTTGTTCTTTTATGGTCAACTTTGATCAAATTGCCTTATCTATTAAAGTAACAGAAAAAAGACTAAAATGAATTAATAAGGGATGAAAGACTACCTAGAACTAATTACACATAAAAAACCTCAAGAGTGTTTTGCACAAATTTAATGCTGTACTTCTTCAGTGCAAACAACAAGTAAACTGAATCTCAAATACTATGAACCTCATCAACAAATTGCATATGTAAATGAGTTGCTAAAGTGTGAATTATTTGGCTTAACTAATACCCAGTTAGAAGAAGCCTTACCAGGACATACCACTAGCCATTCAAACTAATGAAAAGAAGTCTTACCAGGACTTACCAAATTCACTAGCCAGGCCTACTAATTAAAGTGCGTGAAAACATATGTGAGCAGAGAAAAAAACAACCTTGCTCCAACGACCAAGACCCTGTTGCTTAGCTTGCTCTTCAAGCCGTAGCAGATCTGCAAGTACTGGACTTGCTTCAACCTTCTGTTGACCTTGCTCCCTGACCTGTACTACCGGCTCAGCTAATGCCCGAGAAAATGAAAACAACAAGTAAGAAAACTAAGTACTCTGTACAGATAAAACCTTTGCCCAGCCTTCCGAAACAACCAACATTGCAACATTTTTGTCACCAAGATAAACGGATCCAAATTCCCGGTTTATGGATGGAACAATATAATCCACTCTGAAAGTGACCTCCTGTTAAATGAATATTTCTGTTCAGATGTAACATGCTAAAGTCACAGCCATCACTGTTAAAGAAATATATTAAATAGGCACCTTTCCAATACAAAGCTTCCTCAAATACTCCCTGCTGTCCCAAGCAAATGGTTCGTCAACACCCCCTTTACGGGCCTGGGAATAAAAGAAAACAAGAACGTACCAATACCAGCCTGTAGTCAAAGCCATCCATACGACACAAACAAACTGCTCTATGTTTTTCACACCACCACTAAATCAAATACAAAGAAAGTTGGTAACCGATCCTCATTGTCCCATGCTAGAAAGCCGACCAGATGTGGAAAATAAGTAATGGTGATTCGTGTGATGTTAACACCCATGATCAAGCTAGATGCCATATAAATAGATCTCCATGGAGCACTTGTGATTAAAGCCCAATACAATTTTTTTCTCAAGGAAGAGCATATAATTTGTTCTGCCATACATGATACCCCCCCGCCAAAAAAAAAAACAGCAAAAAGAGTAGGTTTACCAGTCTTGGAGCAATTAGAGATGACAAAGTGATTGTCTTCTCCAGCGGAGGTCCAGGTGTTTTGCTGGTCAAAGCCATTATCACCAAGCTGTCCCCTGAGGGAACAGCCTTTACCCTTCCTCTGAACATTTGTGTGCTCCCAGCTGTTGTTGTTGCCATCCCACCAGCAAGATCTGCAACGTTAAAAAATAAACGAATAAAAAACTTAGAAGAAAAATTAAAATTCATTCATTATATGCAAGACGACAGAAAATTCAGCTCAGTACAAGTTGTGTATAATCTTTAAATCTTCTCCCTATCCGGACAGTTTTTCAATATAACGATGTCAATAACGTATAATCCGAAGCAAACACCAACATGCAATGACTATCTCCATAGATTTATTCGATCAGAGACCAAAAGAATCAAACATGACATAAAATCAAGTAAACCAAACAACACAAAACGACGACAGCATAAAAAGATGTGAGAACGCAAAATTAAGATCAGCAACATATGAAACTCTTCAGATCCGTAATCCACACCATCAAATTTATCGAAAACGATCAAGAAAATCACCGCATGCATCAATACAAAACAACATAATCAATCACTACAAATGCGAATATATACCACCTCGATCTGCGATTTCAAACAAGAAACTCAAGAAACACTGATGAAAACACAAGTACAGTGATCCGTATAATGTGATCTATAACAGAAAAAGACGTTTACCTGTTTCGATTGTAGAAGCAAAACTGAGACTGTTTGGTTAGCGACGGTGGAGTAAAGGACTGATCAGAGACGAAAGAGCGTTAGCACGATGAGCTTAGTAAATATACACAAGCAGATGGAATGGCTTGTGAATATACGCCCCTTCTTTTCATATAAAATTACTTAAAATACCATGGATAGTCGCCGTCACGCCGGCTAGTGGAGTCTAGAGGACATACACCGATACACTTCACTTCTTCCAGCTTTGTACAATAATCTACTGATCTGGAATCGGATAGGGTTTTTTTGTTTTTTTAGTACAAGTACAAACACAATATACGACACACCACCAGATCAAGCCTATGAAAGTACAGATGTCAACAGGCCCCACGCAGGAGGCACAAATCAAACCCACGCAGGGGCCGACTATCAAGCCCATGTAGGGGCAGACGAAGCCCACACACCTCCTTGTAAATATTCGGAGGAGGTGAGACTATAACCCATGACCTCAGTCAGGAACATGCAAAGTCATTCTTTTAATATAAAATTACTTAAAATACCATGGATAGGCGTCGTCACGCCGGTTAGTAGAGTCTACAGAACATACACTTCACTTATTCTGACTTTGTACAGTAATCTATTGATCTGGAATCAGATAAATTTTTTTTAACGGGTAGGATTTTCCTTCTTTTAATATAAAAGTACTTAAAATACCATGGATAGATGCCATCACACCGGCTAATAGAGTTTACAGAACATACACGTCACTTCTTTCGATTTTGTATAGTAATTTATTGATCTGGAATCTGGATAAGTTTCTTTTTTTAAATGGGGAGGGAACTCGAGACCTAGTTATTGGGTGATACACATTATCTTTGTCATTCCAATTAGTGGTTCGGGTGTGAAATTTGAAAAAATTGATCGTCCCATTCACGGAAAATTATTATTCATAATAATTGAAATTAATTTTGTTTGTCTCCCAGAAATCACAATTAATGCCTCCCAAAAAAGGCATAGAATTTATTTATTGTTTCTTTTGGAAATTGAATAATAATTCTTTTTTAGCGGAGTTAATTAATGTTCAAAGTGTTTGTCTGTTGGAACATGCTTTCCCTGGTATTTTACTGTTTGGGGCTATGTCAGATGATGCAGTGACTTTATTTGCGGTTATGTTAAGTGTTAACCACTTTTTTTGTGTTTTTCCACTAATCGGCATGGCATGGACTGCGCAGTAATTTCACAATCGGTAACGATCTCTCGATCTGACAGTCACAGACTGACGCATTTGTGTTTACACTTCAGATCAATGTTTTAAATGTGGGATTTTAAATAGCGACCGGCGACCGGTTTGACCGGTCGGTCGATTTGATTTAATTAATTAAAAACTTTGAAATTCATAATAAATTAGTAAAAAAAAGTAAATTATTTAAAAAATTACTATAAATTAACCTCAATCTCAAATTAACAAACATTTCAAATATCCTTATGAGAAAATCCAACATAATCATATGAATTATAAAATCCAAGTCCAACATAACCATTTAAATCTCAATTAGGTTAAACTTTTACTCTTTTAGTTTTTTTTTTTACTTATTTATTTTCATATTTTGTTATTTTTTATTCAAACTAGACAATCGATATTTGACCAGACAGATATTTCACTGATATTTATAAAATCGTACCGATGATCCCTTCGGTTTCTGGATGACCAGCCCATCCAACCGATATTTTAAAACATTGCTTTACTCATACTAAAGTGGACATGTTCATAACAGAATGCGTTGTCGTTTTTGGTATTTACAGTAGTGTGAATGGCCACTAATAATATATGCTGCTTTTATGTCTTGTATTAAAAAATGGAACAAAAGAAGCGGAACACAATTAGATTTATTTAAATCAATTTTTTTGTAATTAGAATAATTGATTTTTATTGCTTCATCTGTCCTACAAACGAGAATATCTTCAATAAAAAATTGTTAAATACTTTTTTTTGTACTTTTTTTTTTCTAAAGATAAAGATAATCATTAAGGGGGATGAAGGATCAATGATGGTCATTGGCCATCGGCCATCCAGAGAAACGCGATAGAGGGCCCAAGCTGGTGAGGCCTATAATCAATTGGCGAACCAAAGGCAAGCCCATAATATGTAGACCCAAAAACAGGCCCAAAAAGAAGACTCAATCACTGGCCCACACGAGGAGCAACGGTCAACTATAAACTTTAGAAAGGTTCAGCCAGGATAGTAGTATTCACTGCATTTCATACAGCAAATGCCAACACAAACTAATCTTCTTGGGTGGGTATCAAAAATCCACAACTCTTGTACACACCAACAATTTTATTGACTTTGGGTTATTCGGTTCGTGTAAATATATCGAGCCAACAATATTGTTTACTTTGGGTTATTTGGTTCCCGTGAATACATCAGGTCCATACGGATTTATTTCTTCTTAACTCAGCTACTACACGCTGAAACCTAACTCATTGGGACAAAACCCAACTACTATGGATAAAAGCACAACTCATTTGGATTAGAAAAATACTTGTTAGTTAGTAAAGGGTGGCTTAGCATCAGTTGGGACTTGCCCAACCGATGTGGGACTTTTAACTCATAACATGGGCTATGCTTCTTTGATAAAGTTCGTTATTCTTACTAGCCCTTCCCCTGACGGTTCTGAAAAGAAAAATGGCATTTCGACTGGCAATACTGATAGCATTAGGGAATGAACAGAATACCTAATAATTGGCAGCTTATCTTTCCTTAGCATCCTGTACTCATTTGTTTAACAATCAGTAGAGGCGGTTACTTTCCTGTAATCGCAAGGAAGGTCGCAAATTGAGACCTTGAAACATTAAAGAGTAACATTAACACATGTATTCTTGGAGTAATATTCCTTCTAAGCAATGCACTTCTTACAATATAATCCATTTGATATCCAGTAGTAAACTCCAAGCCTCCAAAATGACTTCACTTTCTTCCAACCTCTTAGACACTGTCTACATATACATATATACATATATTTATATATACATACATACATATATATATATATATGTATCTATATATATCAACACAGTACATTTGATTACTTTCAAAGAGAATCGAGATGCATCCTTATCTTCTTTTTTCCTTTCTCTTCTTTCTCCGCATCAAAATCTGCTTAGCAGATTCCGATAACATCCAGGACGTCTGTCCTACTGATATGGAGGCTAAGGAAACCATCTTCATCAACGGATACCCTTGCAAGAGTCCATCCAACATCTCTGCCTCAGATTTCAAAACTACCCAAGTGAACCACCCCGGTGACACGGACAACTTCTTTCGTTCCTCGATGAACATTGTTACTGCCGCGGATTTCCCTGGCCTGAACACTCTTGGCCTCTCAGTTTCCAGGATTGACCTCGACGTGGACGGTCTAATATTGCTTCATTCCCACCCAAGGGCCTCGGAAGTGTTGTTTGTTTTCAAAGGTGTGATCACTGCTGGTTTCCTTGACACACAAAACCAACTGTTCCAAAGGAACCTTCAAGAGGGTGATGTGTTTGTGTTTCCCCAGGGCCTGCTCCACTTCTGCCTTAATGCTGGTTATGAGCCTGCTGTTACATTTTCAGTGTTTAATAGCCAGAATCCAGGCTTGGTGTCCATCGCTGGTGCCATGTTTGAACCTGAAGAACATGATATAAAGAAAATGATAAAGCGGATTACATCTCTTTCTGCATCGAAAACCGATCGCGGGGGAGATGTAACTCAAGATACTATCCCAGATTTTAACAGTGAGCTTTGATAACATTGGGAGCAGCATGTTATGTTTGTCCTTTGGAGTTTGGACTGGGTTTGTATATATGGGAAGCAGAAATTCTGCAATTATTTTTTACTTTCGATGTTTTCCTTTCTTTGGTTTGAATGCTATTCAAATTTGTTCACAACATACATATATGCATTCATATTAGAATGAACTTTTTAGACTTTGATTCAATTCTATTGCGAGAGTGCTCCAACGTTACAATTCACAGTTACGTAAGAACAACTATACTTGTTATTGTATGGATGAGCGAGGCCTGCTCTCCGCTTTAATTTATTTTAAGGCCTTTACAATTATTATTTTTTTGAAAAAAAAATCATGAACGTACTTTGATGGTGTTTACAAGTTCAACTTCAAACAAAAATCAAATTAAATATAAACAGTGGAAAATTTGATTATTTATTCAGAGAAGTATTTATCTCAGAACAAATTCAACCTTCGCTAAACAGGCTCATGAGATAGCCCAATAGGCCTGGCTTGCTCATGAGTAAGTCCAGCAAGCAGTTGAGGCCCATGGACCGAACTTATTCCAACCCATCTCTTGGAAATTTGCAACAGAGTAGGAAATATTTGGAGAACTCGTCCCTATAAACTGATTTGGAGTTGTTCATGCAAGATTTTTCAAATCCACCACAGAGCGGCATCAACCGTTCCGCGCCAAAAGCTTCGGCAGCAGAATACGCACTGAAGAGAAGGACAAATGGTGTTGCTCTGTTTTGTTTTGGATCTGTGCAGTCTCCCGCCTCCACTGCTTGGAGATGTAAAGCAGGTACAACCCTAAGGTCCCTAACTCTCTGGTTCGCTCGCTTGTTCTTTGATCAATTGAGTATATATGGAGTTTACAGCGGCTGAAAATTTGTTTGATTGATTGATGGAATCGTGCATTTTGTTCGCCAGTCTCTGTTGCAGCTTGCCAATTACTACGCAATTTCGTCGTCTTCGAGTCGATCGAGCTCTCTCGAAGACAGGATCGGATTATGCTACGTCTTTAAATGTCGCATCTCTTGCTCCGTTGAGGTTAATCCTTTAATTAATCGAATTTAATCCAAAAAAAATAATCAGTGCAAGCAATATGTTTGTAATTTGATCTCTGAAATGAAAGGATCGAATACCTTGAGAACAGCTAAAGATCGCATACAGTCCGATAGGAAACTTCAGTCTCCGTAACTTTCACCGTGCCGTTAACAACTTGCCTAGCGAGGCCTTCTTGCCTGAAATCGATGATTCTGGAGCTCTCTGTTGCCATGGTACCTGATCTGGCTATCAATATCTCTCTCGTTTGACCACCGCCAGACTTTGTCTTCTGATTTTCTTGCAGATGTGAAACTCTCGAGCGTTTTGAGTGATCAAGTCTTGTATTCCTGGGGAGGTAAAGACGTCATGAGAAAAGTGATTGTTCTGAGCTCGTGCTTACCTAAACATATAGACTCTGCCATAAAAACTAGTCTCGCGGTGAGGGAAATGGTTTAGATATTTCGTTAGTGCTTTTTGCACGATCTTCCTGACCTTCTGTGGTACTTCTTGCAGCATGCAGCAGATAAATGTGTTTCGGTGGAGTTTGTATTGTTTGAGAAGAGATCAGGTCATCTCACTGATGTACAGGAAAGTATCAACAGCTTTTCGAGAAGTATATCTGAGCTAGACAACTGCTCGCTTCAAATGTGCCTACCAGGTTAAGCTCTCATGTATAATTTAGGATGCCTCCTTGATTATTGAGAGGACTCCATTTCCTTTTATGTTGATTACTGGAATCAGCTTATTTCTGTCCGTAGTTGATTCATCTGGAGGGTTTTGGCCACTCCATGACTTTGGATGCCTATGAAGTTGCATTACTGCTAGGTTGTTATACCTGATAGTAGATAGCATTCTTGAAAGTTGCAAGCTAGGATTATATCGGTTGGTATAGACTCTTATATCTATGAATGAAAAGAGCAGCCAGGTGCAAGTCATGAGACTCCCTTCACTATCTAGAAAGAGTCAAAGTACAAGATTCAGATAAACTGACTGCCACTGTTGATGAATTTGCAGATGATAAAGCATTTTATAGCCTGGTCAAACGATGGCTACAGGATTTGAAGGATGACATGGAGGAACCATTACAAGCTCAATTTATCTTCAAGAGCAACATTGTAGGCTCTGTCAACCAAATAACCTGCAACCTGTACACTTCTGTCAACCAGATTATTGATGGTTTCACTCCTTGTCAGGTATTATTGTATTAATCATGGATCTTAACTTTTTAATGTTCCCACTTTTTGAAGTATCTATTCATGTATTGTCTTTGATGCAAAGTTCACTGCATCTTGGAGCACAAGATAACCGTTTTAAATTTGTAAAATTGGAAATTTCAAGATCGTTTATGCGAACCATCATAGTTATCTGTAACCTATAATTTGCATGCATTCAAGAGATATGCGATGGCTATCTAATCCATGTGCTCTGCATCTAGGCTTTTGTTTATTTTCCATCATCAATGACATATGAATACATCCACTGCAATCATCTTAATTTGGCACTATCAGCCTGTATTTATACTGTGATACTTATTTCAGTTTCCGTTTCCCCTTTCTTTCTGGTAATCCAGATGCGCATCTCATATCAAAAAAATATTTGCTTTAGAATGATTGAGGTCATTTTTATAGACATGCAGCTGTCATGGCATTTCGTTAGATGAACCAGTGAAGAATAGAGCTGAAGCACCTTCTTGTCCAGTCACTGGCCATGATTTGGGAAAAGGTGAAGCGATTGAAAATTCCGCGAAGGTCGGAGATAAGACAATCTTGCTTATGCCCTCTTGCCAGACCCTTTTAAGGCTCCAGAAAGTGTCTTCTCCAATTGACTTCAATATTATTGAGAAGACTAACTTAGGGTCTCTTAGTGAAGGTAATCTCATGCACTAGCTCCAACTCTCATTTGTTTCACCATACCAAATATCTTGTGTTTGTTGCATTTTGGTAATGGGCTACCACTTTTTTTTTTGCCATAGAGATAAAACTCTTATGGGTCTCAACATGCCAAATATCTTTGCATTTTTTGCATTTTGGTAATGGATACCACTTCTATTTTTTATTTATTTTTTGGCATATTGGCAATTAGGAAGGGATATCCTGCTTAATGTATTAAATCATGCATGTGTTTTTGCGCAACTCCAGGGTATAGTTATCTTGGTGTGTTATGAGAATAACATTCAAGCTCCAAGTCCTACATTTTGGCAGCTGCCTTTAGTTTGATGCATATCCTCATTGAATGTTGAAATACATTGTACAGTAAAAGGACCCACCTCATGTACTTATTTAAAGCTTCTCATTTTATCTATATTAATATTTTGTGCACCATCCTCAATGAATTCAGAATTTTTATGGATTTGAGTAAGCTGAATATTTTTTTTTCCCAAAGGTTAAAGAGTTTAAGGGCAATTGCCTGCAAGACACTGCTCAAGTCTTCTATTTTTTTCTTTTTTCACATTTTTTTTCCTCCTAGTAAGGATCAAAGTTCTCTTCGTCCGTTTGACGACTAAATCCAATAGAGAAAAATCAGTGACTTCATATTTATTTCACTTGTTGCAGTCTTAAAATTTTCACTACAGAGTCAAGATGGAATCTTGTTTTAGCTTCTCTTTTCCTGTGGCTTCATTTAGATTTTGTTCAATTTATCCAGGCCTCTTCATTGGTGCTTCCTATGTTGTGACCCCATCATCATGTCATGAGATGGAAGCTACATCAGATGAAATAGATGAGCCAGAGTTGAATTCTCAAAGTACGTGGAAGGCTCCTTGCATTTACCTTTTTATGTTGAATGTTTCGTTAGAGAGAGTTATCGGGGATCTTAAATAGTGATACCTTCTCAAAACTATTCTCAGATTTGATTTGATTATAAACCCTGGATATGCCTAAGGCCCTAAACAGTAATTCTAAAAGTCTTCTCTTACCTCCATACTTCTGAGAGAGGCTACATCTTGGCAGTTTTCCAAGGGCTTCGCAGTGCTTTACACTCGATGGATCAGGGTCTTGTATGCTCTTCAAAGTGCAATATGGAAAGCATGAAGGAGGCGGCTTTCCACTGCTATTATATTCTTCTGCCTTCAAGCAATGGCCCAATGCTCCTCAGGGTAAAGAATTAATCTTTCCTTCCTTTGCTAATGCTAACTGTTAAAATAACAATAATAATTTTTTTTCATCTCTGTATTTAACTTTCACTTCATATTGTCAGATATTAGTTAATTTCTTAGGAATATTGAGCCTTTTCTTTGTTGGCTTACTTTCTCCTCACAGTTATTTACTGTAATTCCTTTTACTTCAATCTGTTATTCTGACTCTAGTTCGTCTGCTTCTGGGCAGTATAGTACTTCGTGGTTTTACCGCCTTCTTTGCCTTGCTTTTATCTACATTAACTAATTAGGAATGAACATCCAGCGTCTTGCAGGATCAGAGGAAGTCTTGCCTGTTCCTGATGTCGGTCAATTAACTACTTCATCAGTGACCAAGGAAGTCGAGAATGCTATTGAAGACTTTTTATCAAAGGTTAATATTTGCCTCTCTTACTTACCTATGGTTGATTTCAAACTTTAGAATTATTTCGGTCTGTTTTCTTCTGCATTTGTTTACATTAGGTCTGTTGTCTTGTAGATTTGTTTACACGAAATGGCTTTTTTGTGTGTTAAGGCATACCCTTTTTTTGTGGCAGTGTTATGCTACATATCATACATGCGAACATATGACCTAGTGGTAGTGTCGTAGGGATGTAAGGTTCAATTTCTGGAAACAATCACTCCACATATTATATGGAGGTAAGGTCTGCGTACATCATGTCCGTCCCCAACCTTGCCCAATGTGGGAGCCTTGCCTTGTGCATGGGAGTTGTTACCTTTTTTACTTTATTACGCTACATACCATCTTAGTTAGAAAGGCTGGTATATAATAAAAATACAATTATACATGTAGGTATGGTAGCTAGCTAGTGAGATGACACGGTATAAGCCTCAGTGTAAGTAAACTAGAGCTTGTATAAATTTGGTTGCTACGCCCCATTGTGTTGCCAATTTTTTACCATATAGAGGGATTGCAGAGGTCTTTATGTTATTGGAGATTCCTTAAAACATTCCTTTAACAATATCATCCAATCTGAAAAGGTTGGGAGACTGATTTTCCACCATGACACACCAAAATAGACTAGATAGCAAGCATGGTTGCTACCACATCACCATCTAGTTTGGATACTTGCTTCTTAATGTGGGGTTAAAATAGGCATCGCTTGACTCCTTAATTTGGCACCATCAGCATAATTTACAAACCTGCTATATCCCTCCTAAATGATAACATTTTGTATGTTCACCTTTATCTCTCCTTTTCCCCTCTTGTTTTTAACGTTTCCATATGCTATCAGATAGAAACAAAGGACTACAATCCAGTCTTGCATGAGAGGGGCTTCCATCAAAAACTAAACTTGCTTGTGAAAGAGAGCTTGCAATTTTGGTAAGATTATCTCCATCTTGAATCTTCAAGGCGCGCACACAGATTCTTTGGAACTGAGCTTTCGCTACTCATTCTATTATTTTTCTGTGTGGAAGGTAGAATCAATATCTGGAGTCGGAAGTTTCCTAAAACTTACTTTCATGACATTAAAATCCCAGGTCGATAATTCCTCCAACTGATGGGGCAAACTGCGAACTTAGCCCGACCCAATCGGAGCCTTCAGCAGTGATATCACAATCAAATATGGCTATAGAAGTGGCTGTACAGGAGGAAAACCCACAGGTGAATTCTACAGCTAAAGAAGACAAAACAGCTGCTAGTATTGCAGAAGAATGGGAACAGCTGGTTGTCCATGAAGTCCCCATGATAAAATCTCCTGTTTGTATCACCAAATCCAAATTAGATCATCAATCAGTAATGTCACCGCCGGACAGTAATAGGCAGCTGGATGTAAAAACTTCCAGGATATTGGAGAGATTGGAGGTTCCAAAACAGTTGAAAGCAAAGGTAACCTCACCTACTCTCACAAGCAACAGCATCTCGGATACAAGTGCGCAAGCGAAGAAGCCTCTAATCCCATTCCAGACAATTCATGCTTCAGACAAAAACTTGACTTCAAGCCAGCTTATAAAACCTAGTTTCCAGAGGCTAAAAAGGAAACATGTGTGAAGGAATGTCATGGTCCCTATATGAGCTCAGAATTGCAATTGCAGAGTAGATGAGGACATCAAAATTCCCTTTCCTTCCCAGGATCTGTACTCTGTACATCAAAAAACTCTAGGAGTATAGCTGCATGTCCATCAAGTCTATACAGAACAAAATACCATTTTAAAGCAATGTCAAAAGGAATAGGCTACTCAAATAACTGAAGAGAACAAGAAATGTGTAATTAATTAAAGCTCCATGCATATTCTCTAACTTACGTTCAGTTCTAACATATATCTGCGTGTGTGTGTGTTAGTGCATAACCTTTCACGTGTTTACAAAGCAAAGAGACTGCTGATGGTATGGTGTAAAGGCAAAGCACAAAAGGAACAGCCATTATTGAAATGGTGACTAATGCCATAAATTAGCTCAAGCTCAACTCATCCCCTAATATGATTTTGAAAGGTTATGCCACAGTTTCAGAATAATCAAACATTGGATTTCTTGCAAATAATGGAAAACGGCCGTGAGAAAACATCATTTGCTAGAGAAAATCCTGTTTACAACATCTACTGGCAAGGCATAAGCTGGATCTATGGCTTTTACTCCCGGATATTCAAGAAGTGAAAGTCCTGCATCAAGAATGCATAAGAATCATTTCAGCTGATGAATAATGACCGACATCCAAAGAGTAATAGTTCAATGCAATGGTAACATAGGCCAAGATGAGACCGTTACATACCAGCTACTCCGAAATAAGTGTGGTAGATATCTACGGCATCCTCAGGTCTGTCTGAAATGCCTCCATTTTCCTTGTCCTGATCAATAGTGACATACGAAAAAGTAAACACTGCCACTTCAAAAATTGAAAATCTGCAAGGAAACAACATTGAAATCCTTGATAATGATTAGACCAGAAGTTTATTTAGACATTAACCTGACTGTCCAATATGAACTTAACCAGCTTCTCCTTGTTGATCCAGTGAACTCTGTCAATCATGACCAAGCTAGAAAGAACCCACCATGAGTAGCAGACCTGAAGATATTCAGTAGGACCAGAATAAGAAATCTCCGTTAAAGTTTTCCCACAAATAACAAGAGGAAAGCACATTTTTGGATGAAATACACACATCAGGGAGCTTCTCTGGGCGGCCATTCAGCCCTCCGGATTTGACTTGTCGCTCACATAACCACCACCCAAGAAGGTCCCTGTCAACGTGATGCAGACACCCCGTAATTGCAAGAGCACCCACACAACAGAAAACTGCAATAAAGGGACAAACTATCGATCCATCTCTGGTCCTCGACAGGTTACTAAAGTACAAAAGAAGTTACCAAGAAAAATAAGTTACTCAGGTTGATTACCATTTCCATTGTCCCTTCCAACCATTGGAAGTTAGCTTGATTGGTCAAGTAATTTATGAAATCAACAAATGGTTTGGTAACCTTGGAGTACAATTCATTACCATCATCATCATCAAAAGCCTTAATCTCAATTGATTACATGAACCCATAAGAAAAATAAGTTAGAATAGACTACATAGATTCCACTACACCATTCAATTTGTCCCAACAAAATTCCTGCTCATCTAACTTCTTAGTATCATGCATACACCAACTTTATGAAAAAATAAATCAACAATAGTCACTCTACATCAGCGAAAAATATTGGTGGCGTAAAGAACTGCTTGCTAAATGTTCGAGTTGTGCAGTCGGGATCTACAACTTCCTGAATATGATTTTCCTTTTAAGTGAAGACAGAGAGACCAAGTTTAGTGATTCAGCTACCATGTTAATTATGAGAGGAATTACTTCTCATTGCCTATCATTTTCCCGCAAAACATATTAGATTCAGTAGAGTTATATTCTTTTCAGATTTGTATAGCAGAGTTCTTATCAGAAGCAAGATAATCAAGATCTCCACATAGACCTCACTAATCAGCATGTAAATGTTTAGAAAACTATTCTGCAGTAATGTATGACATACTCTGCCCAGAATGAGACTCTCCACCAGGAGTACATCCAAACCCGCCATCAACGTTTTTGCAGCTTACAATGTAGCTCACAGCCTTCTCCACATTGATTTTATCCAGACGTTGTAATAAAGAAAGGCAACATATAGCTATATAAGAGAACCTAAACAAAGAGAGAAAGAATAATTGGTAAACTGGTTTTAGATATATCAAATGCAATAAAACAGTGGAATATGGAAAAACCATACCGTGTATCTACTTCACCCCACATGTCCCCTGAAAAGGATCCATCTTCATTTTGCAAGGTAGCAATATCTAACTCAAAGACTAAGTAGAACTCGCATATTTAATTTCCCATTGTTAATGAGCAATTACATTTTAACAAGCAACAAATCTGTAACAAAGAACTTTACACTGCATTTTTTTTTCAAAGTCTAACGAAAGTTGAATCATTGATTATATCTAATCATCACGATCACAAAGGATACAATTTGATACGCTGTCGACATCAAGAACACTAATCTTATCAAAAAGGGCCAAAACTTGCACAGCACTAAGGGTATAGAGTATGTGTGGATCGTGACCAATATTACCAGCAAACCCACCTACATATGAAAAAAAGACCTTAATTCAGAAAATATTATAACTAATGGATCCTTCACTGACTTCAAGGAAAGAAGCACCAGTCTTCCAGTCTGCATCCTTGGAATTTTCATATCAATAAGCATATGCTATTTTGCAGGGATAAAAATTATGAACATCCTGAAATAACTCACCAAGAGGTAAAATGGTGACCCCAGAGGATTTATGTAGAAAAATTATGGCTAAACTGACAACAAGTAATTCGAATTTTGTATAGAAGAAATAATCAAACACAAAATTTCACAAACCAGACTCGTGTTGGCACTGCATGATCCATTGAATTACTTCATCAGAATCCACAGCATCAAGCTTTCCGAGAAGATCCAGAGTGGTCAATCCCCAGTATGCTCCATTCAGTCTCAGATGCTCCATCACCACAGATTCAAAACTATCCTTATTCTGGGCAAATAATCCACTGTCAAGTAAGCAAAAAAGAAAACACACACACACAAGCGCACAGATATAAGAGATCTTAACATAACAGACCTTTTCGACGGATATAATGTATTGTACATGTTTCTCAGCTGCTAGCTCCCCCATCTATCAAGCACTCCACCAGTTTATTATAAAACCTTCACAACTGCAGATGACAAAAAATAGTGCCATTGATGGTAATATATTGTCAAACTTAAGTGGAAGCGTGATTCACCATATAAAATAGCGTCGACAGTATCTGTTCACTAAGCAATAATTATTTAGCTGCCTAGGTCGCCATGTTTTTTTCTCAGCAAAAATCTAAGAACTAACTAAACTCGAACAAATCTGAACCAAAATCTAATCTAATAATCATTCGAACATAATCCTGAATCTGATGAAGAATTCGAATTGGAAAACCATAATCTAAAGAGCAATCACTCCATACATATAAACCAGTTCGAATTCTATTACAAAAACACACGAAGAAATTGAAACCCTAAAAAATCATACCAAATCAAATGCTAGACAAAATAAACCAAAAATTCTGCACAACAATTGATGAGTTGACACAAATTGATAAGCTATGGAGGAGGTTCACCGGAGATTCTTGTCCTGGTGATGTCTCAGTTCAGTCAGATGAGAAGTCGATATAGACAAAGTCCTCTGCCTGAGCATATTTCGCCTAAAACCTGACCTTTGAAGAGGGAACAGGCTTGCATTGGGTCGGTCTTGGTGATCAATTATTTGGGTCTTTTAACAAAATGATCTAGATTCCATATCCAACCTATCCTATTCTTTTCTCTTCCTTTTTTCTATTATGGGGGAAGGGATGGGGAGGCTCGAACTCGAGACTTCTATGAGAATGAAATACCACATAAATGAATGCCATTGAGCTACTCGTGGTTCTCACCAAAACCTATCATATTCTTTATTTCATTAAAGTAATGATTTCTTAAATTTCTTTTATCATTTTATTAATTTTATGGCAGGAAAAACAATCCGCTTGCAGCAAACAACTGAAGAGAGCCGAATCAGATACATACAAACAGAACATAAACCACATTCATGATTCATGAGAACAAAATTCAACATTATAATTGGAAATCCAAATTAGGTCGATCGCGCATGATGCAACAACTAACTAAAGAATTAGAAAAAAAAAATATTGACGAAACAAAACCTAAAAACATATGAAATCTAGATCTTGCAATTCATGCAGTCATACACCAGGACTCGCCAGTACAGGTCAAAATGTCAAACAAATCTCTCTTTCAGAGGGAAAAAAATTCCAAAACTAGCAAGATACACGAAAAAATTCAAAAAATCTCCCGATCCACATAATAGCAATTGCTCTGTTATGTGAAACTGTGACTGAGAGAGATGGACGTGAAGAGGAGAGGGCGTTTGGGCCTTGGGATTGCTCAAACAAACATTCCGCATACCTGCCCAGAGATGGCCGATGGTCTCTAGCCGGAAATAGGAAGGTAGTACTGTAGTAGCCTCTGCAGAAAACCCTAAAACAACAGCTATTTTGCGCAAAATGGAGCTCTACTCGACAAGCTAAAAGCAGAGAGTAAGGATACGTGCCCAAACAAATAGCGTCGACAGTATCAGTTCACTAAGCAAGCATTATTTAGTAAAAATCTAAGAACGAACTAAACGCAAACAAATCTGAACCAAAATCTAATCAAATAATCATTACAACAAAAGCCTGAATCTGATGAAGAATTCGAATTGGAAAACCACCATCTAAAGAGCAATCACTCAATACATATAAACCAGGTCGAATGATATAACATCATACCAGATCGAACGCTCGACAAAATAAACCAAGAATTATGCTCTACAATTGAAAGAATAGAGCAGTGCTGGCCCCGTTTGCGTCTTCTCAGCTTCGTCTCCTCGGGTGCCTTCGTCTCTCGGTTTTTCTTTGGAAGCTTCCTGGTTGGGGTTGCAAACTTGCACCTCGTTTGTTTGGGGGCCGGCTTGGATTGCCCTAAGGCTTTTTGTTCAACTTGGGCTGAGTTACTTTGGTTGGGCCTGGTATACATCAACCTGGTCCACATTCTTCATAGCTCATGCTTACATTACAAGCAGCTCAGTTTAACAAAATTTGTATATATTATTTTATTTATTTGTATCAGACTCTCAGTATTCAGTACATCTATTTAAGGGCGTAGTCTGATAAAACTTTTTCAATGTAGTACATAAAATAGAGAAAAGCTTGTGAAATGTTGGTGAAATTGTTAAAAATTTTAGCATTTGAGATGTATAAATGCTACATAAAAATCTATTGGATTATGTGTTAGAAAATTGTTGTTTGGATGACTATCAATATTTATACTAGCAAGTAATATAAATGTTAGTAAAAAAGCTGTTTCAAACGGGCCAATGCCCAAGGTCAATTATATACTTCGCTGCTCGGCCTCAGTGTATTGATTAGCTTCAGTGGCTAAGTGGGCCGCATTGGTCCAATGGGCCCTTAACATTGCAGCACATACAGTAGAATAGCTGTTGTTTCATGTTTGGCAAACAGATGGGCCTGGAGCCTCCACGAAGCTAACAAATTTGAGCCTTCTCACACAAAAGAAAACCGAAATTTGGGCCTCAAATTTTAGAGGAAAAAAAAAAGGTCATTTTAAATTTATAAATTTAGACTATGTAGATGTTCTTCAAGCCTCGAGGGCCGAAGATATTAATAATTAAGTGATTAAAATTTTCAACTATTTTTAAAGTTCTTACAATAATGTTGATTTTAGTTTATTGGATTTTCTTCTTTTTTTTACATAACCAAATCAACTGAAAAATAACAAATATTGCAAGAAATGAAGAAAAGATTGATTAATCAGGCAATATGAAGAACAATATCATTTTAAAAAAATAAATTACCTCCTCGACAGCAACCTTCATAGAAAAACACAATTACCCCAATCGATCATATTACATACATATACGTATTTATTTATATGCAGAAATTTCATTAATTAACTCAATCTATACATTCCCTTTGATTGATATGTTTGTTCTATACTTAAAACGAATATGAGAAAACAATGACAGAGACCACGTTACTTAACATTTACAAAAAAACAAAAGAGCATGACGTTTCCTGCCACGCACATGCTGTGCTGCGGTAGTAGTTAAGCTTCCATTTCTCTCCATATAATATATATATATATATAATATGTCCTTATACAGTGCACTTTGAGTCTAAAAGTTTTCTTTATGAAAATCAAATCTGGTGCTTGTTTTATGTGAAAAGTCCAAAGCAAGATGCTTTAGATCCTTGGTCAGCGTCGGTGCCCCACAATAAAACACCCCTGCATTAGTTGATAATTAAACTGATTAGGGTTTACTAAACTCAATTAACTTGAATACTTAATTAGTGAATAAAGTAATTAAATTAGTGGGTGAGGAGTACTCACCAACTCTTGAATCAGGATGATTAAGCGCAACGCCCTTAAAGACATTGCGCCAATTAGGCTTAGCGAAGTGGGACTTAACACGCGTGCCAGAGACAATGTCGACGCCATTCTTGGCGTGATTGAGAGACTGAAGCATCGCGATGAGAGCGGAACGAGCATCATCTTCTTCGTAAACACTAGTGCAATAGTTGTGAAGCTCGATCACATTGTTATGGTCGAGTTCCGCGACTTCGTTCATTATCCCTTTAAACCATTCGAACGAGCCTTGCTCCCTTGTGACCCAGTAGAAGTATGCTCTTCTAGTCTTGAAGTTCTCTCTTCTTCTGTGTCCAGAAGGAGGGCTAGGGTTCTTTGATTGGTTATTGCTACCATTCTCTAAAGCATTATTATGATCAATATCATCCTCTTCGTTGTCTATGGCTCTGATGTTGTTCACTAGGTCCTTCACAATGCTAATCATGGGAGTTGCACCAATTCCCAGACCAACTAGTAGTAGTACTTCGTATTTTTTGTAGTCTTGCGCTGGCGCTCCATATGGACCGTCGATTAGAACCCTTGGAAGGCTGGTCAACGTTTCAAATTTGTCAACATTCATTTCATTCTAAGATAGCAAACGTTAAACTTAGCGTCACAAAAATAACATAGCAATTTACAAACACCGGACAATATCGGATTACACTAGGAAATTACAAACACCGAACTACACTGGAATGCATCGGATTATAGAATTACACTGGAATATACCCGAGTAGATTGAACAAGCAAACAGAAATTAGTAGATAATTAGTGCTTGTTAGCATTATGAATATTTTAAAATTATGTTTAAGTAAACAAATTACTCCACTAGATCATTTTTTTAATTAACGAATATTGTTACTTTTTGGAAGTTTCTTAATTAGCCGCCCACATTTTTAATTATTGCCAGACTGTGACGTATATTATAATTAAATCATTGAATATTTATTACAATCATATCAGACTAAACAGTAGGTAGTGTAGTTAGTGAAGGCACCAAGTTGGCCTCACAATGACAGCAATGAAATAAGGCCAAAATCAATTATCAGCAATAGTTTCAAACACGTTTCAAAGCATGCATTAGAGATAAAGATCGTCAAGTTCGTGCGAACACATAGTAAATTGAGATAAAACTCAGCGCGTGACTATAAATATATTGTTTTTAGTGAGAATCGAACTTAAAATCTTTTGAATCCATACAGTTGGATCCTAAAATTCGAGATTGACCACTATATTATCACCAAAGTAGTTAAGAAATCTCAAGTTAGATATAGGGGAAACCAAAAGTAGAATTGGGATCGTGGTCCTCACTTTCTAAGAAGGTATAGGAGATATTAATCTTTACAAGTAACATTACTCAACAGCCTTTTTGGTGCAATTTATTGGAAGTTTATGAATGTAAGTATACATATCCATACAAATGCAATGTGACGTCCAATATCTAAGGGTGGTTAAGATTCGTCCTACACAATGATGCAATAATATATATCTAGTATTCTTTTAGGGAAGATATAATCGTGAGAGTTATCCACCCACCACAACCTAATCAATATTCTCTCCCTAGAAGTTGACCATATATATATATATATATATATGTCTGTTATTTTTCTTAATATGTGTATGTAGTTGCACTCATGTATAAACAAAATAAATAAGTAATTCCTAGAAGTGAAAAATTATAAAAATTATAAGAACATACGTGGGGTTGTTAATTCCTTGGACGCAGTCAGCTCTGAGGAGTCCACTCTTCCCATTCAGTGGTGGCAGACACACCTTATCAACAAACAAAATTCGCATTCATTTATTTTACATCTATATTTTTCCTGCTATAATATTCTGCAAGCTTAATTATTTATTAATAGATACATTATGTTATTATATTAATTAAGTTATATATATACATATATACCTCTGAGAATAGTGTCCGCAGCTGTCGAGTCCAGTCACCAAGCGTTCTAATATGGACGCTGAGGTAGTCATCTCCAGGGGCTGAAGTGATGGAAAATGGATGCCTGTATTTACATGCAAAAACTATAAATAACAAAAATAAAGAAGAGAATATATATATTCTTATTCTCAAGGCTTGAATTGTGAATATATATTATACCATTCAAAAGGAGACACGGCAGCACAATTGACAAACATGTATTGTCCACTCTTGTATCTGAAATTATGGGGCTTCGACATGTGAATTGCTAGCACGTTCCCAGGATACACAGCCACCTATATACAAAATTATAAAGTGTATCAAATTATAGTATTTTCTTTTACTAATTAATTGGTCTGCATATGTTTAATCAGTGCATATGACAATTGGGACACAAACAATCAGCATTTGAGCCTCGCCTTTTTTTTTTTTCTCAACTATCCAAAATGTTGAGATGTCTCAATTATTCAAAATACAAAGATGAACGCACACTCTTTCATATGCTTTATGTGGGGCCCACGATCTCAGCATTTAGGATAACTAGATAAAAAAATCCTGGGATCCTTGACATTTTCGCACAAACAATATATTCATTACGTGCCTTTTGTATTGTGACAGCCTTGATGCTGGACCTGAGTGCTCTAATCAACCTTTCACAGGCATAAAGAGTGACCGGAACGGCCAAGTACATCCAAGTCTGCAATTGCCATGCAAAAAAAAACCCTTAATTAATCTGTAAAATTAATTACCACAGCAAATTATAACGCAGTAATCAAAATTCACTTTGCTTACCGTTTTTTTGTACCATTTGTGGGTAAAGTAGAGGTGAATCCCATGCACAATAAGCAGAGTGTAGACAATGATGAACAGGTGGTGAGAATACCAGAAGGCATTGAATCCAGTTAACCTCTTAAGTGGTTTAGGCAAGTTGAGCTTACTTTTTCTGAAACAAGGAGCTGCCAATGTGAAGGCTATTGCCATTAGTACTACCATTATAATCCCAGTTACTCCTTCCACTGAGTTTATAAAATACCAGTAACTTGAAGGTTTATCCCCGAAAAATGGCTCCATGAGCTTATATTTCTCTTCACTTGCACCAAGTAGTCGCGGAAAATCGCAGGCTAAATGTGAAATCGCGTGGATTCCAACTCCAATTGCAATCCCCACCGCAATTACCTGCGAAAAGAGATTAATTGCCAGATAGTTTAGCCCGTGTGGAAATAACGTCGAATTGGACGTGGGAGTTGAACTTGTGACCTCCCGCCCGCATTTGCAAGTAGGTAAACATGCTGCATTGCTATGTCTTACCTTGTGAAAATTGAGGTTGTCGTCAAAAGGAACCACAACGCCTAATCTGGTCTTGTTCCTAAGCCAGGTGATGGTGTTTCGACAGACGGGAAACAGGATTATGGCCATATTGAGTTTAAGTGTCTCGGCTGCGCCTTTCGCCATGCATACGCATTGACCCATGACTTGATATGCTGCTCTGTTTCTGTATTGAACATACTTCCAAGCAAATAGGCCTGCCATGGCCCCAATCCACAGAGCCATCACCCAAACTCTCTGCCAATTGTCCAATACAAAGTACCTGCTACTTGTACACCATCTTCTTAATGGGTTCTTCTCCAGTTTTGGTGTAAGCTTCTGGCTTAACATTTTGCTTAGGTTCTTGCTCTCTCCTCTAACGGATTCGTATGGTGCTTCTAGTAGAAGCATTTCCAAGTTGTCTATCTGTTCAATTTTGAACCAATAATCGGAAATTTGAAAAAATTTAATAAACCCAAGAATATATATATTGATTGGATCAAAACAGCTTGTACCATGATGTATCCACGATTTTCTGGATCCAACTCTTCCATGATTAGTGCTGCGTATTCCTCTGCTTGTTTCTGGATATTAACTAGTTTGTTGGCAGAGGCACTGAGACTGATAATCTGCAAATATATATAAATTATAAGGAATTGTTAAGTATTTATATTCTGACAAGCACATGGTTGATGTTCCAGCAAATTACTGACCTCTCTTACTTCCTCTTCTGTGATTCTGCCATCTGAGTCCTTATCCACCCTGCAATCACCATGAAAGAAGGATCGAATATTTGAACTTGAAAGAAAAAACAGAGTATATTCAATCGATAGCATTACATGTCAAAGAAAGTTCGAAGCCTGGAATCGAAACTCTGATCGGAGATCTGTTCCCAGAACTCTTTCAACTGTTCTTTATCGATTGAATCTCCCTTAATCCCTTGCTTCCTTGCAATCGAATCAAACAACTGCCCTGCAAACTCCTTCGACTCCTTCATTCCTGTCATTTCGTCGAACACCTTAATTACTCACAAAATGCGAACAGAGTACAGGACAGAGGATGAGGATTTCACATACAAGTACCTATGCATTGGCCAAACAGAGCCCGAGTCAACAATCCATTCGTGGATTCAGTGAGTTCATCGAATCGTTTCTCAACACTATCCCATCCAGACCCACTGCATCCATCAGTCTTGTTAATAAACTTTAGCCCCTTCAACGCCCGAGCCGCCGCTGATTTTTTCCTATCTAACCGAGCCACCGGTTTCTTCGAAAACGAAGTAAATCGCTTCAGTTCTTGAGAGACTTGTTTGAAGCGTGCAGAAGCATTTCTCAACAAAACCGACGGAGATTTCTTCTCAAGGCCCTTAGCGAGTAAAAGAAGCTCCGGATCTTCGCGGTTAGAAGTTCTATCACTGTGAACCGTCACCGAATCTTCACGGATATCGAGAGTGATCTCCACATATGATTGTTCATCGTTGGATTTGCTCGAGTCCGCGACTGCTGGTACCTTGAACGTCGCACTCTTTTTCCCTGCTTTTTTGTTTAACGGTCCACTGAATGAACTGCTGTAAGGTACTCTGTCACCGGCGCCGGTGGTCTCAGAATCTGAGTAGTAGTTCAGGTTGTGGTGCTGGTGTGAACCCATTTTTTGTGCACAAATTACTTCCAACTCTGCCCGTAAACACAATACTAACAAATAATGTTCCTCTTCTTGTTGGACTCTGAAAAGCTGGAGAAAATGTGATTATGGTTTCTTTTGTTTTCTTTTCCTGCTGTTATGGGGTATTGATAGGTGAGTGGTGTGTGCACCATGGCTGGGACATATAGTGAAGGAAAAGCAGAGCCTGAACAGTCAAACCTGTGTAATTAGGTCATGTCATTAGACGTGGTGGTTAAGCAAATTGCAAAAAAAAAAAAAAAAAAGGTTTCTGTCGAACATCTTATTATACATATTTAACAAGGTGGCTAATGTCTGGATCCAATTTATAAAATATGAAGTTTAGTCAATTGTGGTCTGGTAACCACATGGCCATACTTTACATGTTTATCTTTTAGAATTTAGAGTGTAAAGAAATTCGTTTGTTCGAGGTCGAGAGTTCGATTCTAAATTGACACCATTATTTTTCTAACCACTATTTTTTCAAATTGTACATCCACTGAATGCATGCCACACACTACTGGGATGCTTCTAGGATGATTATCACTGGAATCTTTATTATTTTTGTTCTAAGGAGTAAGGGTCGGTTTGGGAATCATTTTTAAATTTTTTTTATAAACATGTATTAATTTTAATATTTGTTAATTTAGCATGTGGAATAACTTAAACTTTCAACTCAGTTAGTTTTAGAGCTTTAAACCTAATAAAAAGTTAAGCTGTAATGCTGTAAAAAAGTGGAGCTTAAAGGCTGTGAAAATGCTGTTGAATGTTTATTGTTAGCTTTTTTTAAAAAAAAAATTATAATAAAAGGTACTATGTATATCCAATTCAATCAAAGTTTCAAAACAAATGTTCAATTAGCAATTCAAATACATAAATTAATTTAATTACATATACAATATGTTTTACTAGAAATTAAAAAGCACAATATTTGTTTGTTGAAATTTGAAAGGGTTAGGATTTAAAAATTAGTTAAGATGGTTTAACGGTATAATTAATTTATGATGATTCCATATTTTTTTAGGAAGAGAAAATATTATTAAACAAGACAAAATCTGGAACGGAAAACCTCTACAAAATATTCTCAAAGGAAAAGAATAGTAACAACAAGAGGACTAGAGAAAAAATGTACACCCTCAAGCATGTCAAAACCAAGATTGGATAAGCTATCTGCACAAAAGTTCGCCTTGCCATACACATGGCTGATGATCCCATATTATGTATACATATAAACCAAGTTAGGTGAATCCCCACTACACGATTAGAGACAGCTGGCCCGATATACATATATGCTGTAGTTTGCACACTTGCAAGGGCACGGAAGACTTTGACTAGCCCAAGACGTGCAAAACGCTAAAAATGTTTTGATTGGTTTCTTGGTGATTCATGACGTGCTGCATGCCACTGCAGGTAATATCATTCTTTTCATTGCAGAAGCCTGAAGTCCATACACTTTAACACTTGTGGGATCTGGCACAGTAGGACGGCCTGGACGGGGGAGACAAGGGTTCTGGTCTTGAAGTCCATACACTTGGGAGGGGTGAATTACAGGTCATTTTCCTCATTCTGTGCATCGCTTTAATGGCTGATCATGACTGGAAAAAAAATTAGTTTAAGCTCATGACTTCAAATGTTGGTTCTTCTGCCATTGCCAAGGGCAGACACAGCTCCATTGGTTTCTTGTTTGCGGTTGAACAGTCAGCTTCATATGCTGGAACGAAATCGTGCACTGGTAATGGAAGAACACAAGGCATATTTTCATCGAGAACAGATGGAAGTGGTAGTGTTCCGTTCTCTTGAGAAGGCTCAGGTTTGTTATCTGGGCCGAGGTTGAGAGAATTCGAAAGGGCCTTTCTAGTGCTAAGCAATGGACCGCAAGAGTTATGGACAAATCAACTAATGGGCCGTAGACGCAAACCCGATACCATTAGAGGTAACCCCGCTACAGAATCACTTCCTGTTTGAAGGTGAAGTGAGTGGGAGTGGGACTGGAACAAATTGTTGCAGAGCGATGATCATCTATGTGAACTGTATCAATCTCTTGCAGAGGGTCTCATTTGACCAAAAGAAAGAAGCAAAGCATTCGAGGAAGACGAAAACGATCTTATTGAATCCGTTTGTGCACAATGCTTACAAAGAATGATGAGCCATCTGTGGTTGTTGGATAGGAAAAACCCAAAGATTAAAAGAAACAGGTATTGTAGGATTTGCACTTATGCCCAAATCCTTTTTCTGGGAGCAAGATCCGACGTCTTTATCTCGTCTATTTTAGCCGCAACAATGAAGTCATTCATGCTCAAGCCTCCTGCAAATATCGTCAAACAATTTGCAGGCAGTGTTCATGAACATGTAAATGAAAGAAAAATGAACTCGCTTTTGTAGGTTCATGAAAGGAAACTATTGTTAGATAGCTTACCAATGGAAGCAGTCCATAATTCAGCTCTAACGTGGTTGGGCTGCTCTAAGTGGAGATTTGGGAAATGCCCTGCTGCTTCCGTAACCTTATAAATCCTGTTGATAAGCTCCACTCCACACTGAAAATCTCTAAGCTTCCACAAACATTGTAGTTTAAGTCCACCCTCTTCATCCAACAATCTCCAGCCAAGAATCTGTAACCAAAACTTCACTCGTAGAAAACATCAAACAAATACAACTTCTTCATCTTCTTATTCTCAGAATTAAAAGAAAAAAAAAACAGAATCGCATTGGCATCAACAACTTCCCTTGTACTGATTTAAACTAATGTCTGTGAACGGTTTCCTAGTATCAATTTTATCTTCTGGCATACAATCAGAAAATTGAAGCACATTACACATTAGTCGAATTGACAACAAAGAGCTCATGTGGAAAGGGTGTTTGAAAATTCGAATTGATATGGCCTCATATATCTTAGCCAACAGTAAGAATCTCATAGAAGCACTGATAATACTTTTTTTTGTAACTGAGGAACCACCCATCCCAACATGCCCTTTGGGGTGTGACTAAATAACACACACACCCAAACCGTTACACGGTGTCGCAGCCATTGAATCAACAGTTAGAGTGTGGCATAAGAATCTCCAGCCTGCCCTGAATCATTTCATTAAACAGATAGCATGATTTTTCAGTTCAAATTATTGTGTCTGGAGGTGATCCAAAAGGGATTTTAAGGGTATGAAAATATGTCTCACACCAGTAACAAAGACTGTAAATGTAAACCTGCTTAATTGGCACTGCCTTTCCACAAGTTAAGAATCTAAATTTTGAGAAAAGAAACAGAAATCCAACAGCACTAGCAATAAAATGGAACTGGATACACAAATTTCTACTTGTAAGGTTATTGCAATTCACCATCTGCAACAGGATTCACCAAAGAATAAAGACATGACTCAGTAACTTCTTGATGATCCACCATGTTAAAAAATTCCAGAAAAGCAGTGGAATTTATCCTTCCAACAGCTCAAATTCACATAGAAAACCTAAATTCAATTACTGGGACATGCCTAAGAAAACTGCAACAGAGAGGCAACTAGTGAAAAGACACGGGAAATGATAAATTACCTTCTTCAACAGTCTCTGGGCATCATCGACTGAAATGGGAGGCTGCAGAGGAGATATGGAAGTACAATCCTGCTGTGCCAGAGAAAGAGCAGAGACTTGGGGGATAAGAATCTTATGCTCCGTGCCAAAATTCCCCAAAACCTTATCTGCAAACCCACTCTCTACCTCGGCCGGGAATGGGTCTCTAGCCCCAAAGTCACCAATCTTATCAGCTCCCAGAGCCCGAGTCGTTATAGGACCCATACGCCTCCGATTCAGAACGTTTAAATCGAAGTGGCGGTGACGAGAAGCGGAGAGGGGAGAGAGAAAGACGGGAGATAAAGTGAGGAAGACGTTGGCCATGGGAGAGCTGGTGTATGGAAATTTCGTGCTACTTTCGGTAAATGGACATGGCATACCCAAAAACAAGCAGGTTCTGTCTACGTAAGCTTATCTGGTGGTTCGTAGACTTTTGGGCCTCAATCGATTGGGAACTCAAGCAACGGCCGGTTGTATTGTTGTGGACCAATCAAAGCTAATGTTGGGTTGGGCCCAGGTACTTGGCCTCATATGCGTTTAGTGTCTTCTGTTCGTTAATGCCGTCAGGGTGTTATACGATAAGTGCGTTTTACGGTGTATTTGCACATGCCAAATGCATTGTTTTTGGCTTGAATAGATCGTATTTGAATAAAAAAAATATTTAGTGAGCCGTGCATTTCGGTATCATCGCACCACGATGAGTTCGGAGTTGAAATTGCAAAGAACTGCTTTCACTCCCAACATAACGTGGTTTACTGCATTTTCAACGTAAAAACACTAGATTTGTTTTCTAATTTGTCCTCAATCAATTTTATTATTTCATTTATCTTTCCCACCATACGACAGGATTAATTGAAACAAAACCCAACACGTGACCACGAAAGTATTGCTCTTAGTAGAAATCTAGGACCTTCCAAATCCATAAGATTTAGCTCTTGACAAATTCATCACTACATTGTCACCCAAGTGCTTAGCATCAAAGTTATGGAGAAAACTTATTAATTTGGCAAACTTATGTTGAAACTTTCATTTAACAACTCTTCATATACCATGTGGCATGTGCAAATTGCAATGAATCGACTAGACGAGTGAGGTATAACATATAACGGCCCATATAAACTTAACTCAAATAGGTTGGGCTCTTGTTTAGGTTCCCAGTCTGGTTTGGATTTGGGCTGAACAGTGAACACCTATCATAGAGTTACATATATAGATATATTTTGGGCACAGCTTGACCCAACACCATTAAGTGCACGTTGACTAAGTATTAATAGTACAGTAGTATTAGGTAGTCCATATAGTGATAGCTCATATAATGATAGTCCATGAGAACCCAAGTATTTTAAATTAAATTTTAAAATGTTTTAACTCTCAAAATACATGTTAGATTTTTAAAAAAATTATATATTCAGAATCAACGCATAAAACTCTTTCTAACAAAATCTATTGTTGATGAGTTTTATCGAGTAAATCTTAATTCCATTGTTTTTTTTCAATGGATTTTTCAAAAATAATGAATTCAGAGTTAAAACAATGAATTCTAGATTGTGCTTTAAAAAACAATAGAATCTATATTAAAATAATAAATTTTGGACAATCAATTATAGGATAAAAGAGTGGAATAAAACTATTCCATTGATTAAATTGATAGAATAAACCTGTTGAGTTCTCATGCGTTACCAAACTGATGGACTACATGTCATGTTCGTTAATAGTATTAATTGACGTCGATAATGACCTTATTTTACTTGGCCTTAGAGTAGGTATTCATCGTGGAATTAATTCCCAACGTAGACAACTAGACTTGTGCCAACTACAAACTCCTCTCTTTCAGTCTCTCATACCTATTCAACCCTCGTTGATCTTTAAATATGTACAGGGGTGACAAAAAAAATTGGATGTCCGGACCCTAACCCGGACAAGATTCGTTCCAGGTCGGACAACAACATGTGTTTATAAAATATTTGAATGTTTGGACCCTAACCCGGATTGGATTTCGTACATACTTAATTAACCAAACATGGATTGGTTTAAATCCGGACAAATAAATGGGACAATAATCTAATCTGGGTTACGATCTAGACAAGTAAATCAAACAAGATTTATGTGTTTGGACTTTGATTTTGAATATATAATTTATATCAAAACTTGGTTTAATCCGGATCGGACAAAGTTTTGTCACCCCGTTAATGTCGATAATTACCTTATTTTACTTGGCCTTAAAATACGCATTAATAGTGGATTTAATTCCCAACATAGGCAAGTAATAGACTTCTACCAACCACAAAACTCTTCTCTCTGATACCTATTTAAACCCTAGTTGATCTTTATAGGTATATGCTACATCGATCGAGTTCTCTTCACAATACTCAAAAATGGACAAACTAAAAGATCAAACGAGTCTAATCGCAATTTTGTTTCTACTACTTCTTGGGGCAATCTATCTCTTCGTCTACGCACCTACCACTACCAATCCCTTGCTTTCATCCCAACCTCAACATTGCCAATCCTTGAACACAACATCGAGCGCGACCGTCGACAGTAGTGGTAGCGATGCGCTTGAAGCAGCGTTGGCCGAGGCATCGAGGTCGAATAACAAGACTGTTATAATTGCAATTGTGAATAAAGCCTACGTTGAGGGAGACGATAGATCGATGTTAGGTTTGTTTTTGAATAGTTTTTGGCATGGTGAAGGTACGAGGGGCTTGATTGATCATTTGTTATTGGTGGCTGTTGATCAGACGGCGTTCGAGAGATGCAAGTTTCTTCGGCTTCATTGTTATAAGCTTGTAACCGACGGTGTGGAATTCGATGGGGAGGAGGTCTACATGTCCGATGATTTCATTAAGATGATGTGGAGACGAACTCTGTTTCTTGGGGACGTACTCAAGCGCGGTTACAACTTCATATTCATGGTACGGTACATATACACACATACATATATGTGTGTGTGTGTGATTTATAGCCCTCTACTTCTTTCTTTTTTTCTTTCTCTGCCTCGATTTTTCTTTGATGTGTTAGTTTTGGATGTGTGTTGTGTTCATTAATTATGTGTGAGATTAAGATCGCTCCCTAAGTCGTCGTCTCCATAATGGAGATTTTTAGAAATCCGAGTCCAAATATTGTTCGCTCTGGGCCATACAAATTTGTTCTTTTTTTCTTTCTATTGATTCTTAGACAAAGAAAATGTGTTGGTTGTGTGAGAGAGACTAGACCTTTGCTAACCGAGTCATGTCAATCCAATATTTGATAGTCTTTTAAGTTATATCAATCCGATGTATGATAAAGTCTTAATCGAGATCCGCTGAATTTTGATACCAAAAAATGATCAAATCATGTGATCTAAGTTTAGTTAAAATTATCTTAGAAGAAGTAGTCGTTGTTACACAAACATCATCATCTTATAAACAAAATGCACTTGGGTAAAATACCCAAGACTTGTACTGAGTAAATTAATAAAAATTAAATATTAATTCCATACGTTAATTTGTGATCTCATTAACTCTGATTACCAAGTATTTGACTCGGTGAATAGGACACTGACGTTATGTGGCTAAGGAACCCATTTTCAAGGCTGATCCAAAACGACACGGTAGATCTTCAGATCAGTACGGACTTCTTCAACGGTGATCAATGGTCCCAGTCCAACCCAATCAACACCGGCTTCTACATGATCATGTCCAACAACAAGACCGTCTCCTTATTCGACTCCTGGTACGCAAAGAAAGACAACTCTACTGGTCTCAAAGAGCAAGATGTGCTCAACACCATGATCCATGATGAAGGTGTCTTCCAACACTTGGGCCTTAGGGTCAGATTCTTGGACACTCTCTACTTCAGTGGGTTTTGTCAAGACAGCAGAGACGTTAGGGCTGTTACAACCGTCCATTCCAACTGCTGTAGGACTATAAATGCCAAGGTGACTGATCTGACGTCTGTTATTCACGATTGGAAGAGGTTCAGAGCCGCGTCACTCTCTTCCTCTCCAAATGAAACGTCAGCGTTTTCGTGGTCAAGGCATGTGGCGTGTGTTGATTCATGGCATTAGATTCTGATCAAGTCATGCCATGTAAACAGAATTCGTTGAAGCATAGAATTGTAAAGAATGTACGTATAGTTTTGTTATTTGTTTGAATGTACGTCATTATGTTATGGAATTTAGGGCTGTTATTGGTACGGTTACCGTTACCAAACACGGAATACCGTTACCATACCAATTCTTTCGGTAACTCAAAAAATGTTACCGTTACCGTTACCGGAAGAGTCGGTATACCGATGGTCGGTATACCGATCGATCGGTAATGGTAAGTCGGTAATTGGTAAATTTACCAATTCTTAAACTTATTTAAAAAAGAGAAAGAAAAAAAAAATACATCAAGTAGTATTGTGTTTAATAGTCATTGTATGAAAGTACAACACTTTCATCTTGCCTACAATACCAATAATAAAAGTAATAGATTAATGAGAAGGATCATTGTGCTACATGTGAATAAGAGAAAATACCTATCAATCGGAGAAAAAAAGAAAGGAGAATTCACATAACATTATTCCAACAATCTATAACGGAAAATCTTTCATTTCATTAATTTCTAATATTTTTAGTATCCGAAGTGTTTTAAACTCCATAGCATGAAAGCTAGAAGAAACAAGATAAATAAAGATAAAAGACCATAATGGAAATGGAGAAGAAAAGCATGTAATCAATACCAACAAAGCATTTTGTTATGTAGCAAACGCTGCTTTAAAGTTAATGAAATTGCTACGAGTGATATATAAATGATAACCCTAAAAATAATAAATGGTCTAGATTAAATTAGATCAATCTAATGGTCATAATTAAATAAAACTAAAACTAAAAATAATATTAATATATATTTAATATATATGTCGGTAATCGGGAAATTTACCGGTTTTGAACTTTGCTTACCGTTACCGTTACCGAAATCATCGGTAAATTTACCGTACCGAACAATTGGTAACGGTATACCAATCTTCTGTTATTTTCGGTAACCAATTGATCGGTAATGGTATACCAATGGATAATTTACCATACCAATAACAGCCCTAATGGAATTCATGATATATATCAAAAACAATAATAGTAGGGATCCCAACACCTAGTAGCCCCGTTATTTCAATTGCTCTGAGTTCTACACATGATTTCATGTGCATTATGTGTGACATGTGAAACCCACGAATTCACTTGAGTCATGTGCGTCCAACTCAGTAGCTTAGATAACTGAGATACCAACGATTGAAATCTTTATCATATCAAAAAGATGAGCACTATTTGAACCCCAAATTTAACTAAGTGTACCCCAATTTTAGTACACCCCAACTAAAAATATAAAATTATTGAGTATACCCCTTTTTCTGTTTTTCTTAAGAACACAATGTGTAACCCTTATTGCAAACCCTAAATCTACAACTCTGCCTCCTCTCTCTTCTTGTTCTATTTGGGTTCCTCTCTTCTTGCTCCAATCTTTGCTCTTCTTCCTCTTCTTCATGCCTTTCATAACTAACCCCTTCATCTCCTCTTCCTTCAACCCTTTCCCATATCGTGGAGTCCAACTCAATGAGTCACGCTTGTGCTTTGGTGTAGACCCATGCGACAATCTCTTCGGTAATCAGTTTGTGTGTGGGTGGACAACCTAATCCCAGCCATGGTGGAGGTAGTTCAGTCCTTCGGCAACATCGGTGAGGACTTGATAGCGTTGTTGCCAGCATGTCGGACTGCAGGCGCGGGTTGGACCGTGGGCGTGGACCAGCGAGACTTTTCCAGGGTTGTCAAAGGCGACTAAAGGGAAATCCTTTATGGAAAAGAAATGGAGCAAGAGCTTTCTAGTAAGTATGGATGTTCCCTTGTCTTTCTTGTCTTGGAGTTGTCCTAACCCGTCCGAGGTGAGCAAGTCTTTCCTTACTTAACTTGAAAACCGGCTCTTGATTCTCTTATTCAAATTCGAGTTTCATTCCATCTTTCCTGAGATTGGAGCAGCATGTAGTCGTAGACGAGCACAAGTCGCCCTTGAAAGGATTTGAGGCTTTGGTTGATTTCTGGAAGATGAACAGGGAAGGCCAAGATTGAAAGGATTTTAGGTTTATTTGGTAAGGACATTGGGGTATATTAAGAGTAGGCCTTTTGACGATATTTTGGGGTACAGTTAATAAATCGTGGGGTTCAAATAGTGCTCATCATCAAAAATTAGTTGCAAAAACTATTCATCACTGTTTGGGTTAAGACTCCCAATTTTTTAGATTTTTCATAATCAATTGAAAGTTCGGACTTTTTGTATTATTAACTTTTAATTGTTGGGTCCAACTTTGGCCCCTATTGAACCATAAACAAGGTACAACATGATGTTAGGCTTGGTTCTAACTATAATTATATTACTCTTCTAGCTCTTACCACAAATTAATTTGTACATGCCAATATTGGTAGAGTTGGTGGCGTATAATTTACGTTGGGGGCCTGAGATTACAACGTTCAAAAAAAATGTTTAAATAATCAAAGAAACCTAAATTTTTGTTTGGTAGGTATCAAAGAAACTTAATGTAATATGATAAAAGCTCGAGTTTTCATTGAAACTTTACACAAATTTAACTTTTACATGAGTTTTATATTTTTAAATTTTTTCATGATTATACCAGTGTCAATCTTTTTCAAAATTTATTTATCTCTACATGTAACTTAGATATCACAACCATTTGTTACGACAAAAAATCATCATCCACATTAATCAACGTTGATCACAACTCAATAGCAGATATCATCTAACCACCATTAATTCGTTCTTTATCTGTTATTAGTCTCTAATATCTCTGAACACGGCCCATGAAGACCAAGACGCTAAAACGAGCAATTACGGCATGCTCGATGGTTGTATTACTAACTATAGACCCTTTACTGCCATGATTTATGATCCAAAATTAGGCAAATACCATTTTTAGTTTCGCTTTAGTAGGAACACAATGCGGTAAAATGTAAGAGCCAAAGAATGTGCATTTCATGGCCTCTTTTTGCTTGGCACAAAATGTGTCCAAATTAACAGAACCACAAAATGAGAAGCAAAACAATGCCAGATCTCTCAATCCCCCTATTTTTGCACTTTTTCTAGTTCTATAAAAATTCACCCTCCACAATACTCAAGACATCACCACAATCAATCAACACAGAAATGTCGACCAAGAATGCTATTGTTTCCATTTACGCAGCAGTAGCAACAATTCTGCTAATCTCCCCCATCGTCATCTCACACGACACGACACCGATTCCGGCAGACGCGGCGCAAGTGAGCAACTGGTTTAAGGCCAATGTCAAGTCGTTAGGGGAACGTAAGGCGACCTTAGACCCTGCTTTGGCTGCAGCAGAGGCTAGTGTCAAAGTCATTAAGGTTAGCAAAAGTGGTGGTCAATTCAAGACTATAAATGAAGCCATCAAGAGTATTCCTTCTGGGAACAAACAACGTGTAATTATCTCAATTGGACCTGGAGAGTACAAAGAGAAGGTCACAATCGATCGTTCCAAGCCTTTTGTTACATTGTATGGTGCACCCAATGCAATGCCAACAATTGTTTACAGTGGCACGGCCGCTCAATATGGAACTGTCAATAGCGCTACCTTGATCACGGAGTCCGATTACTTTGTCGCTGCCAATATCATTGTTAAGGTACAGAAAACAAAAATGCTTAATTGATCTCGTAAATTAGACACATTTTGTACATATATTTGATGAAATGATATATGTTTTGTACCAATTAGAATTCTGCGCCGAGGCCGGATGGGAAGAGAAAGGGAGCACAGGCGGTGGCCGCAAGGATCTCAGGAGACAAATCAGCAATGTATAATTGCAAACTTATCGGATTCCAGGACACCCTGTGTGATGATAAGGGCCTTCATTTCTTCAAGGACTGTTTGATTACCGGAACCGTTGATTTCATCTTTGGAAATGCCAAGTCCCTCTATTTGGTACGTTCAAATATGAAACCAACCTCTGCCAATCTAGAATACACACACACACACACACACATATATATATATATGCCTATATATAATGATGACAATGTACATTATATTGTAGAACACAGAGCTAAATGTGATACCAGAAGGAGGGTTTACTGTGATAACTGCACACGCAAGACAAAACAATGCAGAAGATACTGGATATGCATTTGTGCATTGCAAAGTAACAGGAGGTGGGAAGGGAACCTACTTGGGAAGAGCATGGATGCCTAATCCCAAAGTCATTTTTGCCTACAGTGACTTGGGTAATGCCGTTGCTCCTGCCGGATGGAGCGATAATTTCAAACCTGAACGCGCCAAGTAACTGACTACTTCATTCCATCTAAAGATTAATCATTCAATTTTTTTAGTAATTATAGGAAACCCCGTTGGTATTCTAAGTTATCTCATCTGTTGTTGAATTGTGCGCACAAAAATTTCATATAAATCATGTGAGACATGTGAGACTCATGAATTCACTTAAATCGTGTGTGTTCAACTCAGTAGCTGAGATAACTTAGAATACCAACTGTTGGAATCTTTATTTGTTCAATTTATTGTTGTGATTGTGAATTAACTTTGATTTGTGGCATTGCAGGACGGTTTTCTTTGGGGAATACCAGTGCAAGGGACCAGGATCCAACCATGCTACAAGGGCCAAGTTCACCAAGAACCTGGCACCAGCCCAGGCCAACCAATTCCTCTCCCTTGGTTTCATTCATGCCTCCAAATGGCTTCTCCCTCCTCCCAAGATGTAAATACATCATCATGTATATGGGCTCCATGTTTTATCAAAAAAAAAAAAGAGTATATGGGCTCCATGCTAGTAATAGCTAAAAGGAGTGAATTGTGGTATACGTCAGCATTGTTTATATAATTAAAAAATAAATTCATTGAAATAATAGGATTTTATTCTTCAACTTGTGCTTGTGTTTGCTGGCCGGGACCTACCAATAAAAGTTGATAATACATCCACGTGGGAAATGGGGTATGGGCGGCTGCCCAAGTTGGAGCAATTTAAAAGTGAAAAAGCCCAGAGTTGACTGGGCCACAACCTCACTGACTCCAGACTTTCCTCGAAATGACCTCTTACAGCTTTTTTTGTTGAATAAAATAAAAAAGCCACCGGTTTATGGATGGCCGAGCCCTCCCCCTAGTGATATACTTTTTGATTGAGTTTACGAGGCTAGTCATATACTTTTTTTTTATCTCAAAAGGAAAAATAAATTAAACTTGAAAAGTATATAAAAATTTTGTACCGTCAAATATTATCCTGAAACATTTTATGTTTCACTTGTGATAAATTCAATTTTTATTTAGGACAAAATATAATTAGACTCGTAAACTCAATCAAAGTACATTCATCATTTTTTAAAAAAATCTATAAAAAATTTTGGGGCCCAGAAATCCGCTACGAGATTTCTTCCAATCAGTAATAACGTTCTTCACGACTTCATCTATTTCCAAAATTTGCCATAAAACTAATTGGAAGCCACTTCTAAACTAATATTCTTTGAGCTCTTAACTATGCCCAACTTGTAAAATCAATATAATCCAAAATAAAGGTCCAATTGTACAGTAAATATATGAAACTTTTTTTTTTTTTTTTTTTAAATCTCAATCCATGCATTAGTCTTGGTCATCTCAATCCATGCATTAGCCTTGACCAAGATGACCAAGACTAATATGCATATACATACAACACGCACCATTGACTCACAAGGACTCCGTTCCCACTACTGCTTACTCACACACGGTATAATCCTTTCCTCTCCCTCTCTATAAAAGGGCCCCTCGCAGTACAGAAATAGACCAGCACAAATCAAATAAAACTAGATATATATATATATTGTGGGCTTCGAAACGGCAACAAAGATGACAGGGTTTAGCTCACCTTCTTCATGGTGTAAGTTGCTCGTAGTAGCCTTAATCGTGGTGGCTGTTTTGGAGGTGCCGGCGGCGAAGGGGGCAATAAGTCCTAGCGAGTGCAAGGAGGAGCAGAGGCTTCTGGTGAACCAGTGTAGGGCGGTGATCTCGGGAAGTAATGCATCGCCGGCGTGCTGCCAACGGGTAAGGGTGACGCATTGGGAGTGTATCTGCCCGTCTGTGACACCTAAGTTGGCTGCTCTCATCAATGTGGAACATACTATTAAGCAAATTGAAGCTTGTGGAAGGAGTGTCCCTCGCAAATTCAAGTGTGGAAGTAAGTTCTTGTGGACTTCTCACTTCAGCACCAATTTTGGCTTCAAAACGAAAAATGATAAAGATCGCAACAATTGATATCCAAATTAATTCACAACAACAATCTGTTAGGATAACAACTGTTGGGATCCGTATCATTACTGAATTCAAAATTAATTTGGTAAATTTAATTTGTTATAATTCTGGCTGATGATTTGTTTCAAACTACTCTGCAGGCATCACTACTCCATGAGAAGGACCTAGCCTCTTGTAGCTAGCTTGGATGGAATAAACTACAAAGCAATTTCAAGTGTTCAGGGCCTCATGAGTTCCTCCTGCTTGTGTTTTTTTTTTTGTTTTTCTTGTTCAATGTAATAATGTATGTGTGAAATCTGCGCAAGATGTTAGCATGCACCATGAATAAGTAAATGTTTATTTCAATCTCTTCAATATATATGGGAAGGCTAAAAGAGATAAACTTGCGAGATTTCTTTTTAAAGAATCTGAATAGTTGATTGGTGTGCTCATTATTTTCTGGAAGAGTAGATTGTGAGTCAAAATATAAAATGCTAAATAGGTAAAGGTTCTCAAACAAACATGAAAGCAGGGGATATACTCATAATTACATTTAAGTGATAATGAAACTCGAATCTCCCTATCCCCATATGGCAATTGTCTTTCGGGACAGATGTTGTAGGGTGTTGATGAAGACCTTGATCTTAGCGGAATTAATAATAATGTTGGGTTGAGTGAAAACTCTCGATTTTGAGAACAAACCTTTTTTCTTTTTTGTTTAATTTGATTGATGTCAATACGATAAATCTATTGACTCTTTATAGTCAAAGACTACTAGTCCTAATATAGTACTATCGAGGCTTTTCAAGTGAAACACTCAAACAATTTTGGACTGAACACACACCGGACTAGAAGAATGTTTTAGTTTTTTTGAAGCAAACACACACACAGAGCAATAACCCTAGCTAACATCTTTTTGCTATTAGGGGCGGTGTTTGGTTAGCTAGGGTTATTGCTGTGTGTGTGTGTTTGCTTCAAAAAAACTAAAACATTGTTCTAGTCCGGTGTGTGTTGAGTCCAAAATTGTTTGAGTGTTTCACTTGAAAAGCCTGGGTAAAACTCCCACATCGGTTGTCTCAAGTGTGTGTAGTATATAAGTATAGTAAACCAAACATCTTTTTGCCCTTAGGGGCTTTGGTTAGCTAGGGTTATTACTGTGTGTGTTTGCTTCAAAAGATAAAATAAAATAATATAGTACTATCTTATAATCCTAATAAAATATTATATAGAAATATAATTCTACCTACAAAAGCCAACGTAGCCTAGAAGACTACTATTATTTAAAACTAATTCTAAACTAATAACTAGCTTAACTTTTTAGTCCTTAATTCACGGCCGTGTGAACTTTTTGATTGACAAACTTGATTCTCCATAGGATTCTTTAGCTTGCATGACCTAATCTTCATGAGGTGTCTAACACCTCATCTACACATAAATGACCCTCGGACTCATACGAGAATCTTTGGACCAATCGACCATGTCTTATCTCAAGATGTTCAATTCCATTATAAACTTGAATTGGTGGCGATTTCAAAAGTACACGGCTGAGCTATCCGCGACTCTCTCAAGTGTGTCTCCGCTCTGTGATCAAAATTATGACAATTGTTGGATCTATGGTCCTACGTGTCTAATTTTGATGATATTAAATCATTTGTAAATGATATTGAAACATTAAAGTAACATTTGATTTATGTGAATTAAATTTGAATGGATAGATCTTATTGATTAAGTGAGGCTTTTGCCTAATTCTATGTGGATTTGACATATATACATGCTTGAATATATGCTGAAAATTCAATTTTGCAAATGAAATAGAATGGACTAAGTTAAGACATCAATTCTCCAATTATCATATTTTAACCAATTTATGTTTAAATGACTTGAAACTTGAACCACATGCACACGAAAATCTAATATATGTATTAGGACTATAATCATGAGAAATTAAGTGCATCACATATATATTGGGTCATATGTTTAAATTCCGTCAAAACTAGGTTTAACCTAATTTTGTGCATATGTGTTCTTAGTAAACGTGGTCAACAAAATGAACTCCGATTTAAATGAATTTTTGTGTGCACCTTAATTTCATCACTATGAATATATTTGAATAAGGAAATTTCAAGATAAAATGTCATTTACATTGAGTTTGTAAAATGGTAGTAAGGTTACATTTAGAACTTATCGGTTTTCACTATAAGTAACCTACTTGCTTGGTTGAGTGACCAAACAATTTCCGATTGTTATGAATTTTTATACGGGCATTCTAATATGTATAAAATGATTTATCATGAAGTAATCTGAATTTTCTGGGTTGTTTTTCAAATATAATTAACTTATGTTCTTGATATGAAGCTCTTTGAGCTTACATGCAATTGGGGAGTTCTAACTCCTATTTCCTCGTAGGTTAATCATCATTGTGGTCTCATATGACTCAGAGTTCAGTATGTTCAAGAGATTTGAAGTTTGGTTTCCAAGAATGAGCTTGGAGCTCTAGAAAATTATGAAAAATATTATTTTCACCAATTTACCACTAAGGTCAATATGTAATGGTGATTGAAACAAGCCTTAAGGCTATCATTTTTGGACATATTGAAGCTGCATTTTATCGAAAGATTATCCTTGAGACTGACTCTTTGTTGGTGGCAGAGTGGCTTAATAAAAGGTGCAGTCCGAGGCTATCTCTTTATAACCTGATAAAGCTTTGTCTGGATCTTCTGAGTAAGGAGTGGTTGGTGGAGGTTAAACACATTGTTAGGGAGAGAAATCGCGTAGCAGACTTCCATGCGAGTGAAGCTCTTATGCATGATTGGGGTTTACAAATGGTCCACGATCCAATTAGGGAGTGTAATAAGTTGATTTGGGAGGATATGATAGGCGTTTCTTGGCCAAGGAGAGTTCTTAGAGATATGGGTTAAGGTTTCCCTGTTTGTGGATTTTATCCCCTCCATTGAATAAAAACAGAAGATAATTATTCAACTGTGCCAAGAATTAGTTCATTTTGGACCCCAGTATGTCATTGTGCAAGAATTATGGGTTGTTTGCATGGGACCTCTGTTGGCCAAGCATGTGCAATTGTTTGAGCTGGAAATATTCTTGTCAAAGCTTCTAGGCATTCGAGGGAAGTTTTATTGGCTTAGAATTCAAGAGACAAAGCTAGGAGCTAAGAGACTTGGAGGAGAATGAGCCAACAAGGCTTTCTGTTCAAAGGACCAACATGTGGGACCTACTTATACTACAACTTAGATTTGTGATAGTCTTTGTTTGGCTTCTTCATTCAAGACTTGTACTACCAAGAAGATTAGTTTGGTGCAACCAAACAGGACCCTTGCCTAGGGTTTGCTTTTGAAGTCTTGGAGCCAAAATGGAAGGACAAGATTGTTTAGTACATTTACGTCCACGGCTGAAAATTAAAGAATGATTAAAGGCTCAGATTTGAAGGTTCATGTGGGTTCAATGACTGCTATGCAAAGAAGCAAAGTTCTCAACTCTGAGAAGGTGTCCAACGGTCACTTTTAAGGATGGCTTGGATTAGAGACATTTTTAATCCAATGGTCAACTGTGCTTGAAGACATTGAATGGCCAAGATGAAGACCAAAGTAGCAAGATCAAGGGCTGATATTGAAACGACACTTTTGCTTGTCAAAATGGAGAATTTGAGACAAGTCTCAACGACACTTAAACGGAAGGTGGAGATTTGTTTGTTCAAGTTATCAAGGGCTAAGATTAAGCCATGAATGAAAGGCCAAGATTGCGAGATAGAAGATTGATCCAAGGGGAAGATTGTGTAGAGAAAAATCAAATTAGGATTCTCCCTCATTTGGAGAACTTGGAGAAGCTATTGCATAGATTGAAAGAAAACACTCTCTACAAGCATTCAAGCCAACTTGTTCATTGATTCAAGCTTCTACCCTTGCCCATACAAACACTTCCTCACTATCTTGTTGTTGCAAGGAGGGAGTGATTCTCATCTTGGGGGTTTGATTTAAGATTTCAAAAAGCCTACTTGTTCTACATTTCAATCCATACCTTAGAGGCTACCATTGTTGTATTTGAGAGTTCTCCACCAAATTAGCTTAGAAGTATCATTGCTTGAGGTTGTTAATTACATTAGTGGAGGTTTCTCTAAACCATTAGGACAAGTGTTTTGATTGTAGAATTTTTGAACCACTAATCTGTCCTCGCACTATTCATATAGCTAGACTTTGAATTTTGATTTGAAATAGTGCTTATCAAGATTGTGACATTGCATAAATAATTTCGTTGCATTTAGACACCATTTTATAGGTGGAAATTTGTATTGCAAAATTTGTGCGCAGTGTGTTGTTTGAAAAATCTATTTTGTGTAATTCTCGATTATTTGATATTTGATCATTACCATATTGTATCACATCTTGCATTGGATCGAATATTGATTAGGATAATCATTAAAGTCCAAATTTGTATGATATTGAAGTGTTTTATTATATATTTTATTAGTTTTCTAAAAATCTTTTATTTACTCGTTACCCTTAGCCTTGGCATTACGTTACAAACTTATCTTTCCGATGAAATGTCATCAAAATGGACTAATTGATTGGGAGGACGATATCGTTTGATCGTGGAAGGTGAATTGACCAAGACAAGCACGACTGACTTACAATGGCGTCCATTCCCAGTTTCCCACTACTGCTTTCACACTCCCAGTTCAAGCCTCTCCCTCTCTTTAAAAGGGCTCTTCGCAGTGATCAAATAGAAATAGATATTTGAGGGATTTGAAACAGCAACAAAGATGATGGGGTTTAGATCATCTTCTTCTTCGTGGTTTATGATGCTCGTAGTAGCCTTAATCGTGGTGGCTGTTTTGGAGGTGCCGGCGGCGAAGGGTGCTAACCAGTGCACGGAGGAGCAGAGGCTTCTGGTGAACGAGTGTAGGCCGGTGATCTTGGGGCGTAATGCATCGCCGGCGTGTTGTCAGCGTATAAGGGTTACTCATTGGGAGTGCGTCTGCCCTGCTGTGACACCGCAATTGGCTGCTCTCATCAATGTGAAAAACACAATTAAGCAAATTGAAGCTTGTGGAAGGAGTGTTCCTCACAATTTCAAGTGTGGAAGTAAGTTCTTCTGGACTTCAGCACCAAAATCAATTTTGGCGGCTTAAACTACTGAAATTCAAAATTGATTTGGTAATATTTAATCTGTTAATAATTCTTGCTGATGATTTGTTTCAAATTACTCTGCAGGCATCACTAGTCCATGAGAAAGACCTAGCCTTTTGCAGATAGCTTGGATCGAATAAACTACAAAGCAAGATCAAGTGTTCAGGCCTGATTTCCTCCTCTACTTGTTTCCCCCACCCCACCCTTTTTTTTTTTTTCGTCTATACGCAAATCGTTCAAACGGTATTTCTTAAATGTAATAATGTACAAGTGAAATCTGCAAAAGTTGTTAAATTGTGTTGTTTATTTCAATCTCTTCAATGATTTGTGCAATATATGGGAGGTTAACAGAAAGCGCGAGTCATTAGCTCACGTTGACTACGCCCCTACCTTTTGTATATACCAGTATGTCACTCCTATTAATTGAATGATCCGGTGAAGTGTTTGGATCACGGCGACGTTGGTGATTCGCCGTTGGCGATGTCACGAGAAGTCCAATGAACATTATCATTTAGAGGAAGAAGAAGTAGTAACAAGGTTTCTGTAGGTGAACCTATGGAAAGATCCTTGTTGAAACCTGCAACAGTGTCGGAGGGTGTTGCATCGTCGTCCCTATCATAAAATAAAACGACTCTTGGCAACAAATATCTTGACTCTCTTATCGATGAAGAATGTAACGAAATACGATACTTGGTGTAGATTGTGAGTCAAACATATAAAATGCTAAAGAGATCAAGGTTCTCAAACGAACATCAAGGAGGGGATGATCCCAAAATTTTACAAACATTAAGAGAATACAAAGTAGAACAAAGAATGTGTCCGGACCATAATCCTTCCGCAACCCATTCTGCAAGTTTGAGGGTAGGGTGGGTGGACCTTAGAGCATATCCATCGTTCAACTTGAGCCAAACCTACTACAATACTTTCTATGATAGGATCAACTGACCATCTAGCTACTAAATTGGGATTTTAAATAGCAGCAATGGTGTAATGGTGTGTTCGTCTCGAGTTGAGCAGCCTGAGCTTCTCCAGATGTAATTGTTTTAGCAACTGGACAGGTTAAGAACAAGTGACTCACAGTTTCCATATTATCTTGACAAAGAACACAAGTAAAAGCTAAAGCTCATTTTCTGGGATATTTATTCTGCTTGCAATGATCGACTTTGTGGGGAGACATCTTTTGATAATTTTCCACAACTGAGTTTTCAACCTGTCTTGTGCTCTCAATTTCCAAATTTTTTTCCACAACACTGTATCCATGAAGGGATTTCCTCTCTGATGTGCATTTCTGATAATCTAGTATGCTGACTTTTGTGTCAATTTCCTCTCGGATGTCCATCATTCAATGCATGATTGCATTGGATTTGACAACTCCACACCCCCACCACTTAATTATGTAGATTTGATGAAATTGATGGAATAATTCCAGCCATTCTTTTTTCGTATAATATAAGTGTTATTGCAAACTTATTAGTCTAGTGTCAACTTAGTACTTTGTACTTAAATATATAAAAATTATTTATTTTAAATTTTTAGTTTAATGGTTAATATGTCATTGTGTACAAGAATATTTGTATAAACCATAAAAAATTTAAAGTGGTGTAAAAATAATATTTTTATGGTGTGTAGATAAAATTTTTCATAATTCATATCCACTCGTCATTAGAAACCCATTGGCCTAATATTTAAAATACTCTCAACTGTTTGGTGATCAAATAGGAGGTGTAGTTTACTAATATTCCACTACCTTGGGTTATCTTCCGTGAGCACATCCATGGGTAAATATAATTAATTATTTACCACTGAAAGATGATCAATGTCTTTCAATGTTTCAATTTGACCACCGAGTCTATCTTCATTATTTCAAATTGATCACCGACAATTCAATTTGTGCTAATTAAATCATTTGTACATAATCAAATAATTTCGATTAATCAACCCACTTAGTGGGCAGACTGAGATGGCATACGATGGGTTTGAAGTCTACATATAAAAGTGGGTAAACCTCTTATTGTCAACCTCTCTTTAAACCTTCTCGGATTTGACCGGAGATTGACAACCTGAACTCACAAGCGCTATCTCACAAGCCAATCTCTGTTACCAATCAAAATACACATGAAATTGCGCAACAAACCGCATCTCGCTATTGAGGCCAGCAGACCACATGAAATTGCGCAACAAAGCGCCATCAGCGACATGAGTCAGTCCTCCAATTTGGTTACCGAAATATAATGATAACACCATTTGTAAACCATATCAGCAAACCGCATCTCGCTATTGAGGCCAGCAGACCACACATACATATTAGTATGGCCTGAATCGCATTGGCCGCCTGAACCTTGGAACCCTTCTGCACATGACATCATCATGACATAGTAAGTAAAGTAAATACTTCCAGTACATCGAGAAAAGAAAGTAACATACATCTTCGACGATTCTAATAAGCCATCCAAAGAAGTTAAAATTCACAGTTAGAGCTGAATTTTTTGAATGCAAAAAAGAATTTGCAGTTAGAAGTGATCAGTCGACATGAAAATGACGGCAGAATGATGTGCCAGAAAAAAAAAAAGAAGACAATAGACGTCATGAGAACATTTCTTTTCCAATCAAACATCAATATGCAATGCCCACCTACTGATTCAGGCTATTCCAAAGAAACAGTAACGTAATTTCACCAAAATTTATAACACCTAGCCTTGTTCTAACGTGAGTAGCCTTGAATGGTAAATATATACATTCAACCTATAACTTCATAGAAGAGATGGCAATGTGGTGCATGTAAAAGACAGAGTTTAATACACCTTATAACACAATCAAACATACAGAATTCCAAAATCTACCTGTCAAATCCATTAAATCCAAAGACTAACTGAACAATTCACACGTTACATGCATCAAAAAGCAGTTCATGTCATCACAGAGCCCAATTACAAGCCAACTTATAAAAAATGATATCAAGTTCTCATACTTGTCATCCAGGAAACCAAAAGGAGAGGAGTAATTATAATTGCATACCCATAACCATAAGATGGGTAAATTGGGGGCCCAGGAATGTGGGGACAACGAGACCGGAACCCAAAAAATGGGTTTGTGCACTGCAAAGTAACATGAGGTGGGAAGGGAACCTACTTGGGAAGAGCATGGATGCCTAATCTCAAAGTCATTTTTGCCTACAGTGACTTGGGTAGTGCCGTTGCTCCTACCGGATGAAGCAATAATTTCAAACCTGAACGCGCCAAGTAATTGACTACTTCATTCCATCCAAAGATTAATCATTCAATATTTTCAATAATGATAGGGATCCCAATTGTTATTCTAAGTTATCTTCGTTGTTGACTTGTGCGCACAAAATTTCATATGAATCATATGAGATATGTGAAACTCACGAATTCACTTAAAACGTGTGCGTCCAACTCAACAACTGGGATAATTTAGAATACCAATTTATTGCTGTGATTGTGAATTAACTTTGATTTGTGGCATTGCAGGACGATTTTCTTTGGAGAATACCAGTGCAAGGGACCAGGATCCAACCATGCTACCAGGGCCAAGTTCACCAAGAACCTGGCACCAGCCCAGGCCAACCAATTCCTCTCCCTTGGTTTCATTCATGCCTCCAAATGGCTTCTCGCTCCTCCCAAGGTGTAAATACATCATCATGTATATGGGCTCCATGTTTTATCAAAAAAAAAGAAAGTATATGGGCTCCATGCTAGAAATAGCTAAGGAGTGAATTGTGGTATACGTCAGCATTGTTTATATAATTAAAATAAATTCATTGAAATAATAGGATTTTATTCTTCAACTTGTGCTTGTGTTTGCTGGCCGGGACCTACCAATAAAAGTTGATAATACATCCACGTGGGAAATGGAAATGGGAATGGGATAGTAGGTATGGGCGGCTGCCCAAGTTGGAGCAATTTAAAAGTGAAAAAGCCCAGAGTTGACTGGGCCACAACCTCATTGACTCCAGACTTTCCTCGAAATGACCTCTTACAACTTTTTTTGTTGAATAAAATAAAAAAGCCACCGGTTTATGGATGGCCGAGCCCTCCCCCTAGTGATATACTTTTGGATTGAGTTTACGAGGCTAGTCATATACTTTTGGACTCGTAAACTCAATCAAAGTACATTTATCATTTTTTTTAAAAAAATATACAAAATTTTGGGGTCCAGAAATCCGCAACGGGATTTCTTCCAATCAGTAAGAACGATATTCACGACTTCATCTATTTCCAAAATTTGTCATACAACTAATTGGAATCCACTTCTAAACTAATATTCTTTGAGCTTTTAACTATGCCCAACTTGTAAAATCAATATAATCCAAAATAAAGGTCCAATTGTACAGTAAATATATGAAACTTTTTTTCTTTTGTTTTTTTTTAAATCTCAATCCATGTATTAGTCTGGGTCATCTCAATCCATGCATTAGCCTTGACCAAGATGACCAAGACTAATATGCATATACATACAACACGCACCATTGACTCACAAGGACTCCGTTCCCACTAGTCCACTACTGCTTACTCACACACGGTATAATCCTTTCCTCTCCCTCTCTATAAAAGGGCCCCTTGCAGTACAGAAATAGACCAGCACAAATCAAATAAAACTAGATACATATATATATATATTGTGGGCTTCGAAACGGCAACAAAGATGACAGGGTTTAGCTCACCTTCTTCATGGTGTAAGTTGCTCGTAGTAGCCTTAATCGTGGTGGCTGTTTTGGAGGTGCCGGCGGCGAAGGGGGCAATAAGTCCTAGCCAGTGCAAGGAGGAGCAGAGGCTTCTGGTGAACCAGTGTAGGGCGGTGATCTCGGGAAGTAATGCATCGCCGGCGTGCTGCCAACGGGTAAGGGTGACGCATTGGGAGTGTATCTGCCCGTCTGTGACACCTAAGTTGGCTGCTCTCATCAATGTGGGACATATTGTTAAGCAAATTGAAGCTTGTGGAAGGAGTGTCCCTCGCAAATTCAAGTGTGGAAGTAAGTTCTTGTGGACTTCTCACTTCAGCACCAATTTTGGCTTCAAAACGAAAAATGATAAAGATCGCAATAATTCATATCCTAATTATCTCATCAGTTGTACGTACAGGATTCAAGATGTATATTCTGTGCGTACAACTCAACAGTAACCCATTAGGATTACAATTGTTGGGATCCGTATCATTACTGAATTCAAAATTAATTTGGTAAATTTAATTTGTTATAATTCTGGCTGATGATTTGTTTCAAACTACTCTGCAGGCATCACTACTCCATGAGAAGAACCTAGCCTCTTGTAGCTAGCTTGGATGGAATAAACTACAAAGCAATTTCAAGTGTTCAGGCCTCATGAGTTCCTCCTGCTTGTGTTTTTTTTTTTTGTTTTTCTTGTTCAATGTAATAATGTATGTGTGAAATCTGCGCAAGATGTTAGCATGTACCATGAATAAGTAAATGTTTATTTCAATCTCTTCAATGATTTGTGCAATATATATGGGAAGGCTAAAAGAGATAAACTTGCGATTTAAATGAATTTTTGTGTGCACCTTAATTTCATCACTATGAACATATTTGAATAAGGAAAGTTCAAGATAAAATGTCATTTACACTGAGTTTGTAAAATGGTAGTAAGGTTACATTTAAAACTTATCGGTTTTCACTATAAGTAACCTACTTGCTTGGTTGAGTGACCAAACAATTTCCGATTGTTATGAATTTTTATACGGGCATTCTAATATGTATAAAATGATTTATCATGAAGTAATCTGAATTTTCTGGGTTGTTTTTCAAATATAATTAACATATGTTATTGATATGAAGCTCTTTGAGCTTACATGCAATTGGGGAGTTCTACCTCCTATTTCCTTGTAGGTTAATCATCATTGTGGTCTCATATGACTCAGAGTTCAGTATGTTCAAGAGATTTGAAGTTTGGTTTCCAAGAATGAGCTTGGAGCTCTAGAAAATTATGAAAAATATTATTTTCACCAATTTACCACTAAGGTCAATATGTAATGGTGATTGAAACAAGCCTTAAGGCTATCATTTTTGGACATATTGAAGCTGCATTTTATCGAAAGATTATCCTTGAGACTGACTCTTTGTTGGTGGCAGAGTGGCTTAATAAAAGGTGCAGTCCGAAGCTATCTCTTTATAACCTGATAAAGCTTTGTCTGGATCTTCTGAGTAAGGAGTGGTTGGTGGAGGTTAAACACATTGTTAGGGAGAGAAATCGCGTAGCAGACTTCCATGCGAGTGAAGCTCTTATGCATGATTGGGGTTTACAAATGGTCCACGATCCAATTAGGGAGTGTAATAAGTTGATTTGGGAGGATATGATAGGCGTTTCTTGGCCAAGGAGAGTTCTTAGAGATATGGGTTAAGGTTTCCCTGTTTGTGGATTTTATCCCCTCCATTGAATAAAAACAGAAGATAATTATTCAACTGTGCCAAGAATTAGTTCATTTTGGACCCCAGTATGTCATTGTGCAAGAATTATGGGTTGTTTGCATGGGACCTCTGTTGGCCAAGCATGTGCAATTGTTTGAGCTGGAAATATTCTTGTCAAAGCTTCTAGGCATTCAAGGGAAGTTTTATTGGCTTAGAATTCGAGAGACAAAGCTAGGAGCTAAGAGACTTGGAGGAGAATGAGCCAACAAGGCTTTCTCTTCAAAGGACCAACATGTGGGACCTACTTATACTACAACTTAGATTTGTCATAGTCTTTGTTTGGCTTCTTCATTCAAGACTTGTACTACCAAGAAGATTAGTTTGGTGCAACCAAACAGGACCCTTGCCTAGGGTTTGCTTTTGAAGTCTTGGAGCCAAACTGGAAGGACAAGATTGGTTAGTACATTTATGTCCACGGCTGAAAATTAAAGAATGATTAAAGGCTCAGATTTGAAGGTTCATGTGGGTCCAATGGCTGCTATGCAAAGAAGCAAAGTTCTCAACTCTGAGAAGGTGTCCAACGGTCACTTTTAAGGATGGCTTGGATTAGAGACATTTTTAATCCAATGGTCAACTATGCTTGAAGACATTGAATGGCCAAGATGAAGACCAAAGTAGCAAGATTAAGGGCTGATATTGAAACGACACTTTTGCTTGTCAAAATGGAGAATTTGAGACAAGTCTCAACGACACAAAATTTCATATGAATTATGTGAGATATGTGAAACTCACGAATTCACTTAAAACGTGTGCGTCCAACTCAACAGCTGGGATAATTTAGAATACCAATTTATTGCTGTGATTGTGAATTAACTTTGATTTGTGGCATTGCAGGACGGTTTTCTTTGGGGAGTACCAGCGCAAGGGACCAGGATCCAACCATGCTACAAGGGCCAAGTTCACCAAGAACCTGACACCAGCCCAGGCCAACAAATTCCTCTCCCTTGGTTTCATTCATGCCTCCAAATGGCTTCTCCCTCCTCCCAAGATGTAAATACATCATCATGTATATGGGCTCCATGTTTTATCAAAAAAAAAGAAAGTATATGGGCTCCATGCTAGAAATAGCTAAGGAGTGAATTGTGGTATACGTCAGCATTGTTTATATAATTAAAATAAATTCATTGAAATAATAGGATTTTATTCTTCAACTTGTCTTGATAATACATCCACGTGGGAAATGGGAATGGGATAGTAGGTATGGGCGGCTGCCCAAGTTGGAGCACTTTAAAAGTGAAAAAGCCCAGAGTTGACTGGGCCACAACCTCATTGACTCCAGACTTTCCTCGAAATGACCTCTTGCAGCTTTTTTTGTTGAATAAAATAAAAAAGCCACCGGCTTAGGGATGGCCGAGCCCTCCCCCTAGTGGTGATTTAGGATAAATTATTGAAGTGTTTTGATTGAGTTTACGAAGCTAGTCATATACTTTTTTTTTTTATCTCAAAAGGACAAATAAATTAAACTTGAAAAGTACATAAAAATTTTAGACCGTCAAATATTAACCCGAAACATTTTATGTTTCACTTGTGATAAATTCGATTTTTATTTAGGACAAAATATAATTGGACTCGTAAACTCAATCAAAGTACATTCATCATTTTTTTAAAAAAAATATACAAAATTTTGGGGCCCAGAAATCCGCTACGGGATTTCTTCCAATCAGTAAGAACGTTCTTCACGACTTCATCTATTTCCAAAATTTGTCATAAAACTAATTGGAAGCCACTTCTAAACTAATATTCTTTGAGCTCTTAACTATGCCCAACTTGTAAAATCAATATAATCCAAAATAAAGGTCCAATTGTACAGTAAATATATGAAACTTTTTTTCTTTTCTTTTTTTTTTTTAAATCTCAATCCATGCATTAGTCTTGGTCATCTCAATCCATGCATTAGCCTTGACCAAGATGACCAAGACTAATATGCATATACATACAACACGCACCATTGACTCACAAGGACTCCGTTCCCACTACTGCTCACTCACACACGGTATAATCCTTTCCTCTCCCTCTCTATAAAAGGGCCCCTCGCAGTACAGAAATAGACCAGCACAAATCAAATAAAACTAGATATATATATATTGTGGGCTTCGAAACGGCAACAAAGATGACAGGGTTTAGCTCACCTTCTTCATGGTGTAAGTTGCTCGTAGTAGCCTTAATCGTGGTGGCTGTTTTGGAGGTGCCGGCGGCGAAGGGGGCAATAAGTCCTAGCCAGTGCAAGGAGGAGCAGAGGCTTCTGGTGAACCAGTGTAGGGCGGTGATCTCGGGAAGTAATGCATCGCCGGCGTGCTGCCAACGGGTAAGGGTGACGCATTGGGAGTGTATCTGCCCGTCTGTGACACCTAAGTTGGCTGCTCTCATCAATGTGGGACATACTATTAAGCAAATTGAAGCTTGTGGAAGGAGTGTCCCTCGCAAATTCAAGTGTGGAAGTAAGTTCTTGTGGACTTCTCACTTCAGCACCAATTTTGGCTTCAAAACGAAAAATGATAAAGATCGCAACAATTCATATCCTAATTATCTCATCAGTTGTACGTACAGGATTCAAGATGTACATTCTGTGCGTACAACTCAACAGTAACCCAATAGGATAACAACTATTGGGATCCATAACATTACTGAATTCAAAATTAATTTGTTAAAATTTAATTTGGTATAACTCTGGCTGATGATTTGTTTCAAACTACTCTGCAGGCATCACTACTCCATGAGAAGGACCTAGCCTCTTGTAGCTAGCTTGGATGGAATAAACTACAAAGCAATTTCAAGTGTTCAGGGCCTCATGAGTTCCTCCTGCTTGTTTTTTTTTTTTTTTTTGTTCAATGTAATAATGTACGTGTGAAATCTGCGAAAGATGTTAGCATGTACCATGAATAAGTATTGTTTATTTCAGTCTCTTCACTGATTTGTGCAATGTATGGGAAGGCTAAAAAAGATAAACTTGCGAGATTTCTTTTTAAAGAATATGAATAGTTGATTGGTGTGCTTATTATTTTCTGGAAGAGTAGATTGTGAGTCAAAATATAAAATGCTACATAGGTAAAAGGTTCTCAAACAAACATCAAGGAGGGGATATACTCGTAATTACATTTAAGTGATAATGAAACTCGAATCTCCCTATCCCCATATGGTAATTGTCTTTCGGGATAGATGTTGTAGGGTGTTGATGAAGACCTTCATCTTAGCAAAATTAATAACAATGTTGGGTTGAGTGAAAACTCTCGATTTTGAGAACAAATCTCTTTTCTCTTTTTTTTTTGTTTAATTTGATTGATGTCAATACGATAAATGATTTATCGGCTCTTTATAGCCAAACACTAGTAGTCCTAATATAATACTATCTTATAGTCCTAGTAAAATATTATCTAAGAATACAATTCTAATTACGTGTCTAATTTTGATGATATTAAATCATTTATATATGATATTGAAACATTAAAGTAATATTTGATTTATGTGAATTGAATTTGAATGGATAGATCTTATTGATTAAGTGAGGCTTTTGCCTAATTCTATGTGAATATATGCTGGAAATTCAGTTTTGCAAATGAAATAGAATGGACTAAGTTAAAGCATCAATTATTCAATTATCATATTTTAACCAATTTAGGTCTAAATGACTTGAAACTTGAACCACATGCACAGAGGGTCTAATATATGTTCTAGGACTATAATCATGAGAAATTAAATGCATCACATATATATTTGGTCATATACTTAAATTCCGTCAAAACTAGGTTTAACCTAATTTTGTGCATATGTGTTCTTTGTGAACGTGATGAACCAAATGAACTCCGATTTAAATGAAATTTTGTGTGCACCTTAGTTTCATCACTATGAACATATTTGAATAAGGAAAGTTCAAGAGAAAATGCCATTGACACTGAGTTTGTAACATGGTAGTAAGATTACATTTAGAACACATCGGTTTTTATTGTAAGTGACCTACTTGCTTGGTTGACTGACTAAATGATTTCCGATTGTTATGAAATTTTATACGGGCATTCTAATATGTATAAAATGATTTATCATGAAGTAATCTGAATTTTCTGGGTTGTTTTTCAAATATATTTAACCTATGATCTTGATATGAAACTCTTTGAGCTTACATGCAATTGGGGAGTTCTACCTCCTATTTCCTTATAGGTTAATCATCATTGTGGTCTCATATGACTCAGAGTTCAGTATGTTCAAGAGATTTGAAGTCCGGTTTCTAAGAATGAGCTTGGAGCTTTAGGAAACTATGGAAAATCCTTTTTTCACAAACTTACCACTAATGTCAATATTTGATGGTGATTGAAACAAGTCTTAGGGCTATCATTTTATCATATTGAAGCTGCATTTTATCAGTGTCATTACATGATTTTATTTGTGCTAAAGAGAATGATTCAGTTGTGCCAAGAATCAGTTCATTTTGGATCCGAGTATGTCATTGTGCAAGAATTGTGAGTTGTTTGCATGGGACCTGTGTTGGCCAAGCATGTACAATTGTTTGAGCCGGAAATATTATTGTCAAAGCTAAATATTATTGTCAAAGCTCCTAGAAGAAATCTCAAACATTGGAGGAAAGTTTTATTGGCTTGGAATTCAAGAGACAAAGCTAGGAGCTAAGAGACTTGGAGGAGAATGAGCCAACAAGGCTTTCTCTTCAAATGACCAACATGTGGGACCTACTTATACTACAACTTAGATTTGTCATAGTCTTTGTTTGGCTTATTTGTTCAAGACTTGTGCTATAAAGAATATTAGTTTGGTGCAACCAAACAAGACCCTTGTCTAGGGTTTGCTTTTGAAGTCTTGGAGCCAAAATGGAAGGACAAGATTGGTTAGTACATTTACATCCATGGCTGAAAATTAAAGAAGGATTAAAGGCTCATATTTGAAGGTTCATGTGGATCCAATGGTTGCTCTGCAAAGAAGCAAAGTTCTCAACTTTAAGAAGGTGTCCAACGATCACTTTTAAGGATGGCTTGGATTAGAGACATTTTTAATCCAATGGTCAGCTGTGCTTGAAGACATTGAATGACCAAGATGAAGACCAAAGTAGCAAGATCAAGGGCTGATATTGAAACAACACTTTTGCTTGTCAAAATGGAGAATTTGAGACAAGTCCCAACGGCACTTAAATGGAAGGTGAAAAGTTGTTTGTTGAAGTCATCAAGGGCCAAGATTAAGTCATGAACGAAAGGCCAAGATTGAGAGATAGAAGATTGATCTAATGGTGGAGATTGTGTAGAGAAAAATCAAATTAGGATTCTCCCTCATTTGGAGAACTTGGAGAAGCTATTGCAAAGATTGAAAGAAAACACTCTCTATAAGCGTTCAAGTCAACTTGTTCATTGATTCAAGCTTTTACCCTTACCCCTACAAAGACTTCCTCACTATCTTGTTGTTGCAAGGAGGGAGTGCTTCTCATCTTGGGGATTGATTTAAGATTTCAAAAAGCCTACTTGTTTTACATTTCAATCCATACCTTAGAGGCTACCATTGTTGTATTTGAGAGTTCTCCACCAAATTAGCTTAGAGTTCTCCACTAAACTACCTTTGAGAGGTTGAGTTTGAGGGAGTGCTTTGAAACCCTAGAAGTTTGAGGGAGTTATTTGAAACCCTAGTAGTTTGAGGGAGTGCTTTGAAACTCTTGTGTAAGAGTTTCTTAGAGCTCTTGGAAAACCACACCTTAATGGAGGTTGGAAAATCCTAGGTTGGTGAACCTAGGTAGTAGACGTAGGAGAAGGGTCTCCGAACTACTATAAATCGTTGTGTCGATTTTCTTGATTGCATTGCTTGCTTGCTTGTTTCCTAAACCATTTTGGTTATTTCAATTAAAACTAATTTTTTCCCCTTGGGTATTGATAATTTGCTTGAGGTTGTTAATTACATTAGTGGAGGTTTCTCTAAACCATTAGGTCAAGTGTTTTGATTGTAGAATTTTTTGGACCACTAATCTGTCCGTGCACTGTTCACATAGCTAGACTTTGAATTTTGATATAAGATGTTGATATAATGTTTATCAAGGTGTTGTGACATTTCATATAAAATTTTGTTGATTTAGACATCATTTGATAGGTGGAAATTTGTATTGCAAAATTTGTGTGCAGTGTATTGTTTGAAAAATCTATTATGTGAAATTCTCGATTATTTGATATTTGATCATTATCATATTGTATCACATCTCGCATTGGATCGAATATTGATTAGGATAATTGTACACAGCAAATTTCTCAGTGTAAATTAAATACACTTAGAAGTTGGTATAAAGTACAAATATTTAAATCAAAGTGGACTTGATCTCTTCTTTTGACGTATTCCACACGAATACGGAATCCTCTGATTTTTAGTTGAATGCTTCAAACAAATTCTACGAATTTGTAATAAAATCCAGTTGGATTTGAGTGTTGGACTTGAATTTGGAATTTGATTGCCGGACTTGAATTTGGGACTTGATTTGCTGGAATTGATCCATCGCGGACATATCCCACCTGAACCATAATTCAGTAATTAGTATCACACTATTATGTGCCTAATAAATTTAAAATAATATACTTCTAATTAAATTACCTAATTTTGAAATTTTTTTTTCATTTTTTTTTTTTTGCCTAAACATATGACACAACATACAAACTCTAAATGCTTGAATTTTTATTAGGCACATAAATAGCAGCAATGGTGGTTTCAGAGTCCCCCCTTCAAGAATAATCTCCTTGCACCCATATTGAATTACCCCCTTCGTCTCGAGTTGAGCAGCCTGAGCTTCTCCATATTATCTTGACGAAGAACACAAGTAAAGCTAAAGTTCATTTTCTGGGATATTTATTCTGCTTGCAATGATCGACTTTGTGGGGAGACATCTTTTGATAAGTTTCTACGACTGAGTTTTCAACCTGTCTTGTCCTCTTAATTTCCAAATTTTTTTCCACAACACTGTATCCATGAAGGGATTTCCTCTCTGATGTGCATTTCTCACAGTGTAGTATGCTGACTTCTCTGTCAGCTTGCCGCTTCTGTATTTAATTCACGAAAAATTTTATCTACACACCGCTAATCTATTATCTTTACATCATTTTTGAAACGGGTTAAGTCAATTTTTTATCACTGAAAGATACTCAAAGTTTCACTTTTATCATCTAAAGATAAAATGTTCCAAATTGATCATCCAAAGATTTTTTTTATACAATTTGACCGTTTGAACAGATTTAATGAAATTTAGGACAGTCAAATATCGATTTGACACTTTGACCGTTAAATGAAACTGTTCTTTTGCTTACGTGGCATGATGATTCAATTCACAGTGCTGATGTGGCAGAAAATATTTTTTAATTATTATTATTTTTTAATAAATTGTTATTATGCGGATTTGTTTGGGTTTGTAAGCTGAGAGATCTCGAGGATTTTTCTATTTTTTCTTTAAAATTTTGTGATTTTTTTCTATTTTATGTAATTATTTACTATTTAGTTGAAATTTCGAGAATTTTTGACGTCTTCATGCCAACTATGCGATATCAAACGGTATTTTAACAGTCAAAGTGCCACATCAATATTTGACTGCCCTAAATTTTATCAAATCTGTCCGAGCGATCAAATTGTATCAAAAAAAATCTTTAGATGACCAACTTGGAATGTTTTATTTTTGGGTGATCAAAGTCAAACTTTGAGTATCTTTTCATGGTCAAAAGTTGACTGAACCCCTTTTTAAACATTATAAATTTACACCAAAAAATTCTAAATTTACACATAAAATTTTGATGAATATACGAAAATACCCTTATTTTATAAAATATTAGGAATGAGTTTGATAAATTTACACATAAATTAACCACAATTCAACATCCTCCTCCCTCATCATATCTATCCCCACGATTAATGGAAAGAATCTACAAAGCAGTATTCAAAGCTAACTCCAGCTTTATTTTCTTCCAAGACAAAAAAGGAAAAATTCAACTCCATTTTGAGTTGCAGACTTCCAGGGATAGGGGGCTAAAATGTTTTTCCTGAAATTAGTTGAAATGTTTTAAATCTATGCCATTCATGTCATCTAATGATATTAGGAGATGCCAACTCATTACAGTCAGTGAAAGGAATTTAATCAAAGGTTCAAGTCCGTGCACAGTAATCTCTGGAAAGAGAAACAAGTCAACAACAAAGAAAATAGTGAGAGAAAGGTGTGAAGCTTAAATCAATCAATAGCAATTGCGGGGAGAAATCCCTAATTCTTAAATCGATCAATAGCGGAAGTGTTTTTTATTTTCACTTGAGCTTCTCTGGCCGTTTGTCTTTGACGAAGATAAACTGAGCATATTGTCTTCCAACACTGTATCCTAACTCATGACAAACTCCCTCTAGATGGCAAAGTGAAAAACATTGGCCTTTATCCATGAGATCTGGCCCTTGGCCTTTGATGACATGAATGGCATAGATTTGTTGTAGAGAAGAGGAGAGAGATATCGTATAATATGGGATAGAAGTCCAGTTAATTCCATCAAATCTTCATCATTCAATACATGATTGTATTGGATTAGACAACTCCACATCCCACCATTTAACGGTGCAGATTTGATAAAATTGATGGAATAATTCCAGTCAATGTTTTTCTGTATAATGTACGTGTAGTCTAGTGTCAACTCAGTAGTTTGTAATTAAATACATAAAAATTATTTATTTTAAATTTTTAGTTTAATGGTTAATATGTTTATGTAAACTATAAAAAAATTTAAAATAGTGTAAAAATAATATTCTTATGGTGTATAGATAAAATTTCCCTTAATTCATATCCACTTGTCATTAGAAACCCATTGGCCTTGGGGAATGTTTAAAATACTCTCAACTGTTTGGTGACCAAATAAGAGGTGTAGTTTAGTAATATTCCACTGTCTTGGGTTATCTTCCGTGAGCACATCCTCACATCCACAGGTAAATATAATTAATTATTGACCACTGAAAGATGATCAATGTTTCAATTTGATCACCGATAATTCATTTTGTGCTAATTAAGTCATTTGTACATAATCGGATAATTTCGATTAATCAACCCACTTAGTGGGCAGACTGATGACATACGATAGGTTTGGAGTCTACATATAAAGGAGGGTAAACCTCTTATTGTCAACCTCTATTTAAACCCTCTCGGATTTGACCATAGATTGACAACCTGAACTCACAAGCGCTATCTCACAAGCCAATCTCTGTTACCAATCAAAATACACAACAAATTGCGCAACAAATCGTCACTTTCTAATTTATAAATCAAATTCTTTCTATAGTCATAAGCTACAAAACCATTACAAATGATGAATTCACCCACATTAAGAAACTTAAACTGTCCAAAAGTATATTCATAAATACATAAAAATCGTTTCCACTTCCACATATGCCTCCTTTTTAACCATATGAAGCAATTTTACCAACGGTATACAACCACCATGGTTCCTATCCAGCAGGCTAGTGGTTCTAGAAAAATCAAGATCGCCATCAGCGACATGAGTCAGTCCAATTTGGTTACTGAAATATAATGACAATACCATTTGTAAACCATCAGCAAACCTCATCTCGCTATTGAGGCCAGCAGACCACACATACATATTAGTATGGCCTGAATCGCATTGGCCGCCTGAACCTTGGAACCCTTCTGCACATGACATCATCATGACATAGTAAAGTAAATACTTCCAGTACAGCGAGAAAAGAAAGTAACATACATCTTCGACGATTCTAATAAGCCATCCAAAGAAGTTAAAATTCACAGTTAGAGGTGAATTTTTTGAATGCAAAAAAGAATTTGCAGTTAGAAGTGATCAGTCAACATGAAAATGATGGCAGAATGATGTGCCAGAAAAAAAAAAGACAATAAACATCATGAGAACATTTCTTTCCCAATCAAACATCAATATGCAATGCCCACCTACTGATTCAGGCTATTCCAAAGAAACAGTAACGTAATTTCACCAAAATTTATAACACCTAGCCTTGTTCTAACGTGAGTAGCCTTGAATGGTAAATATATACATTCAACCTATAACTTCATAGAAAAGATGGCAATGTGGTGCATGTAAAAGACAGTTTAATACACCTTATAACATAATCAAACATACAGAATTCCAAAATCTACCTGTCAAATCCATTAAATCCAAAGACTAACTGAACAATTCACACGTTACATGCATGATGCATCAAAAAGCAGTTCATGTCATCACAGAGCCCAATTACAAGACAATTTATAAAAAATGATATCAAGTTCTCATACTTGTCATCCAGGAAACCAAAAAGAGGAGTAATTATAAATGCATACCCATAACCATAAGATGGGTAAATTGGGGGCCCAGGAATGTAGGGACGACGAGACCGGAACCCAAAAAATGGGTTTGGTCGCCTTCCCCGATACTGTTTCATGCCAGGTACATTAGTCCGCTTAGCCGAAACCTGAAGAACAAGAAAAAAAATTATAATAAATAAGAGAATGTCTAACACATCTGGATGTGTGCAAGTTCAATAAAAAGACCTTTAACTGCCGACCATGCAGTTCTGTTTCATTTAACATAACAGCATTCTGGACAGCTTCAATCTCCACAAATTCAACATATGCAAATCCCTTTGGCTGTCCAAATTTATCTGTCAGAATTGTCACTCTGTTCACTGTTCCACAGGATTGAAAATGCTGTTGCACTTCCTCAGGAGTGCACGCATAGTCTACCTGAAGTTGAAAACAAGGATAGGGTAAAAAATACAACTTTTTGGGACTAGTTCAAAATGTCATAAAAAAAGAAGCAACACAAATCTTCAAAAAAAGAACAACTGATTTAGATCCGAAGATTGCAATAACATGACGTACATCATCTACTACTCAATACGCATAAACTCTTAGCTTTAGGAAAATTATTTCAGTACACAATTCATTATGGAACGATTGCAATAACAAGATGTACATCATCTACTACTCAATACGCATAAGGACAACATGCACCTCGGTAACAATCTTTTCCCTTGACTTTGGTTATGGAAGTCTAAGGCTCCTCCTAGAGTTATTTTCTTTTGCTGGGAGGTAGTTTGGCAACGAATCTTAACTCAAGAGAACTTACAAAGGACTCTCTTGTGAATAGACGCTATTTGTGTAAAGCAGATTCGGAGTCTATTAGTCACCTGTTCTTGCACTGCCCCTGGTCCAGAAAGGTCTGGGAAAATGTTTGGAAGATGTTGGGTCTTTGGTGGGTCACACACAATACTGTAGACAAAGAGCTGCTTGCGTGGGCTTCTATTGGCAAGGACAGGCACCAAAAGAATTTCTTTCATCTCATTCCTATGTCATTAAATGTGGCTGATTTAGAAACAAGGATTCCTCCCTAGACTTTTTTATTGTTAACTGGTTTGATTGCCTTAAGTTTTGGAGTCTGCCTTTCCCTAGAAATGTTTTTGATCCTATTAATTGCTTGTCCTTGTTGTAGTTGTGGGTTGCGCCCCTTCAGTGCTCGAATAAAAAATTTTCTATTCAAAAAATATTATGTAAATTATAGCTTTAGAACAAAGGAATGCATTTTGGCTTTAAGGATTCTACCATTTCGTTCTCTAAGTTCTAGGCCAGCCAAAGATAGTAAGAATCTATAAAAAAGACCCTTTGTAGAATTCCAAATTAATAATTAGATAAAATAGCCTGTGTAAACAAATGATCATGTGCCATTACAACTGAATAATCAACCCAAAGTTAGCGAGCTGTAGCCCATTTGTTTAGAGCAAACATCTGCTCCGTGGCACAGGCAGCGTAATGGAAAAGACATCAACCCTCAAACAAAGAAATAGACAAAAAGAGTCGCATATGTGTGTTCATTCAAACTGAATATGAATGCCTCAACCAAAAGATTCAAACTAGAACGATGAAATAAATCATAAGCACCAATAACCAAGCCAGTGAGCTAATATTACCATAACGCTAAACAAAGTACATGCGGCAAGAAAAGTATGGTTAACCTCACATTGCCAACATAAATTGATCTGGCATCCACCTCCTCTTTTTCAGCCTGAGTAGCAGAAGTACTTGAGGAATCTTCATAAAAATTGAATGGAAGGAATTTATATAAGTTACAAAGTAAAATAGCTCGAGAAATCTCGAGACATCTTAAAGGAAAGGAAAATATACAAGCCAACAGAGAATAACAATTGTCATAAAAGGCAAAGCTTTAAAAAAAAGCTGCATGGACCAATAAATTATCAGCAATTCAGCATAACCATTATATAAATAATACTCTTCCTACATAAGATTTTGACTCACTGATGCACAATTGATCAAATCGAAGTTTTAAAAACACAAATAGACATACTATGTGCATAAAACCCTCCATAGCCTTTCCCAGAAAACAAAATTCAATCACTAAATTAAAATTCTTAAGCCCGAGATTCCCTTATATGAGATTCCACAACTTAATTAAATCAAAGAAGACAAAACATCAGGGACATATGCAACACAGTTCACCTTGAACAGCGCCCATCTCCTTCTCAACCTTGGCCTGCATTTCGCGGAGAGCACTGGCTTCGTCCTCAATCTCCTTGAGCCTCTTCTTCATGTCCTCCAGGTCCTGTAACCCACTCAAAGTGAGCAGAATCAGTAAAACAAAACAAAGGTGAAGTAGCAAAAACATACACACAGCAATAGAAGAACCTTAGAGTTGGGATCGTTTCCCTCATGCTCCTCGGACCTATACGACATATCGACATCGGCGTCCATCTCTCCCTCGTCGGGGATCTCACCTCCGTATACCTCGTGCTCTTGCTCCTGGTCCTCGTGTTGCTCCATGTTCTCTGTATCTGTGTTTGATACAGTTATTGGGATTTTAGGTTTTTGAGTTTTAGGGGAAGACTTATAAAGACCAATTGATGCTGGTCGACTGGTCCTATAGGATGATCGGACTGGTATTCGGTGATTTGTGAGGGTGGAGACGTAATTACAAGCTACTCTCGGGGTAGTTTTGTGCGATATTGGACCATTGGCTAATAGCCTAGTTGGGCCTTGTAGGGCCGAGTGAGCTCATCAGTTATGGGCCCTTACGATCTCAGTAGCCCAATTAACTACAGCTAAAAGGCCCGCCACGGCAAGCCCAAACCGACCTTCCCCATCTGGTAGGTAGCATCGCTGAAGCGCCCTCCGCGTCCCCGGTCTCGCGACTCGGACCTTCGTTCTCTCTCGTCCTTCGCTGCTCCGGCGTTCTCTCCAATTCGGTATTTCATGAGTCCTCTCTTACTTTTTTTATCTCTGCGTTTATCAAAGACATACCTAGATTTGTTGATTAGAAGCAAGAACAGGTAAAGAAAAACTCCAAAAGCAGGTTTATTATCTAGAGAGTAAGAGAGGCGGGAGCCACTGATCATGTCAATTTTTCTGTTGCAGATCCTTCCTTCGTATGATTTCCTGCAATTCCGTCGATTGCTAATCGAATTTCGTTCGGAACCTACTTTGTTGATTATTTGTTTTGCAGCTAAGGTCCCCAATGTCTTCTGCCAAAGAAGGTGATGATACGTCTAGCTGTCCTTCCTCGTAAGCTTCTCCTTTATTTTTCATTGATTCCTACGTTGATGATTTTTGAAGTAGTGGCTGCTTCATTGATAATTGTTGAAGTAGTTGCTCGTGTTTCTGTGGTGTTACAAAATGTTAGGCCCAAGAACATGTACAAGGATCCAGATGATGGGCGTCAAAGATTTCTGCTGGAACTGGAGTTCGTACAGTGTCTAGCTAATCCAACGTACATCCACTGTATGATCCTAGAATCCTTCACACAAGTTTCATTTTGCTTTCCCCCCTTGTTTTATATCGTTTGTAATAGCTCATTCCCCATAAGCTTCTATAGGAGCTTCACTTCTTAAAAAAAAAAAAAATCTAACATTGTATGCTTTTACACACTGTGGCCTGTGGGAATGGAAAAGTTAGTAATTTTTGGTATTTGAATTCTAAGAATATGATTATGGAGCATACAGTATTTCCTATTGGAGCAGAACTTGTAAGCACGTTGATCTCTTCCGGTCTTTCTAGCTTGTAATTTAGAGTTTCTGCACGGACCATACAGGGTTGAGATTATCTTGTTCTTGGTAAAGAAATGGAGAATTGCTTGAATGATATTCTTTTAATTTCGCAACCTGGCCATTTTGAGCTTTTAGGTAAAGATAAAAATAAAATCTCAACTGCTTATTATGATGCCTTTTGTGGTTTAGTGTATCTGAAATTCATTGCTTACACTTCATGTGTATGTGAATGGATGAAGATGAGAATATTCATTGATTTGGTGTAGTTGTAGAAATGTGGTCGTCACTTGTGGATAGTGATTTAGCATGCTTTATTATGATGACATTTCTCCAGTCGCCTATATTCTAATTATCTCCAGCATGGAGGATGACTGTAAAAACTCAATGTAGTGTGTCTTCAAGCTCTGCAAAGTTCATGTGCATAGATCTATCGGCATACAAGTTCTTTGCAATGGAATTATTATCGTCTACTGTTAAGTTAGTTGGAGTGTTGGACATAGTTACTATATGTTTGCCCAAAACTTTCAAGCCAAATGATGGCCTTTGTGAGTGGATATTGTGATGGTTTTCTGCATAGGAAAGGTTCAGCAACTCCTAGAAGGCTCTTTGTCAAATCCAGAATCTTTTTTTTTTCTTTTTTGTGGTGTCTAAATATGAATGTCATGTACAAACACATCCATGTCTATACTCTTCTATTATTGGGTAGCTTTATTCTCTCTTTTAGCCTTCTGATTAAGATGTTGTACCAATTATTGTTATGCTCTTTATGCATTTCATTCTTATGTGGGGTTCTTGATTTATTGATGCAGATTTGGCTCAGAATCGCTATTTTGATGATGAAGCGTTTATTGGATACTTAAAATACCTCCAATACTGGCAACAACCGGATTATATAAAATTTATAATGTGAGCTAACTCTTGAAAGGATGCCATCTAACTAGCTTTAGGCCAGCCATTCAATAGCCTTAGTTTTATTAACTACAAATTGTCTGCCTCAAGGGTAATCGTAGTTTAAATTTTGCAATGAAAGTCTTTAGGTTGATTCTTATCCATGTATTATGATTTCAGGTATCCTCACTGTTTATTTTTTCTTGAACTTCTGCAAAATGCTAACTTCCGTAATGCCATGGCACATCCGGGAAACAAGGTGTGACATATTTTTTTAGTTACCCATTGAATGCTCATCTAAGCTCTAGGCAGTCTCTCAAAGTTGTTTTGATTATTTTAGTAATAGTTTAATCAGTGGCATGATGTTGGCAAAATGGACATACCTTGATGGGTAAGCCTTTTTGTCCCTCTAGCTACATTGTAATGGCGCATTTATAATGATATCAGCTCATAATACTGATATCGCTTAGATTCAATGCTATCATTTCGAGATGAGTTCTTGTTGTTATATTTTGGATATTTGGATGTGTTGCAGCAGCATTTCTATTGGCAATTATTGTCACTTTTTACTTGGTCAGTTGCTGTTTTTTGTGGTCAAGATGTGGTGCATTTTTGTCATGGCTTGATTCGGGCATGATATAGGAATTTTTATTCAATGTTATTGGAGGCTTGGAGCCACTTACTGCTTCATTGGCCCTTTGTTACATTTTGAGTCATTTCTTATTTGTCACCAGTTGGGATCAAACAGCAAAATTTCCATTCACCTAGTTCTTTTGATGTACTCCTTTTGCTACAATTAGTTCTGAAATTTTATGATTCTGAATTATCTTTGTCTAACTCACTTGAGAACTTCAGGAATTGGCACATAGGCAGCAATTCTTCTTCTGGAAGAACTACAGAAACAATCGATTGAAACACATTTTACCAAGGCCACTTCCTGAACCTGTGACAGAGCCCCCTGCTCGACCCTCTGTGCCACCTATGCCAGCCTCAACTATACCCATGACAGCTGCTCCTGCTCCTGCTGCAGCTCCAGTTCTTTCGCCTATGCAGTTTTCTATGCCTCCTGGATCTGCCGTGGGAAAGGCCGATTCAAGAAGTGGCGGAGTCGATCGAAGGAAAAGAAAGTATGTTCAGCTGTAGGAGAACTAACCTTTGCCTTTCTTATTGCAGAAACGACATAGTTAACTTGTATTGTATTTCACAAGTGGTTTTTGTTGTAACAGGAAAGATGGTTAAATCAAATGTAAATGGGGAAAACACTTCTAGGGAGGTAAATCTCTATTTATATTTATCTTCTTTAATGGCTCGAAGTGTTTAAAGAATCCCTTTTCCATGATTACCATATCTCCGTTTTGATCATTTGTACTCCATACATATTCTTGATCACTGCAATTTGATTTTGATTGTAAAAACTGTTCTTACATCACGAAGACACGGACTTGCGTATTTGTGCCAATAGATATACCTGTGGAAATAATCAAATAAACATCAGGTTTTCTGGAACAGTTTACTTATTGGGACAAGGCTTTTGCCACTAAACTATAAGTTTGAATGGGAGGTCAAAGGCAAGGGGGTTTTGTTTAAGAGCTGATTAATTTTTAAACTGTAGAACTTTTCCCAATCCAAAATTTCTGTTCTTCACGTCCTGAATCACTCTCTCTGTCATATTGTTTGTGCCGGTCGAGCTGCAATGGTAGGATTCTTCTTGGCTAAAATTGCGAGTACATTGACAACGCTTGATCTAGTATGCCAAACTGTCAATTTCAAATCCAAAGCTGCGCTCTTTGTAACAGTAGTTGGTGTAATACTTCTCAGGTGGAGCGAAGATTTGGGAAACCTGAGAAAGCTCCCGGATGAGGCTACTTCCTATGACCAGCAATGGCAATCATCATGGCGCCATTGAATCTGAGAAAATTGAGACAGAAATGCAGTGGTATTCTTGAATGTAACAAATATTTTGGTGAGGCAATACACACACTTGGCTACTTTTATCTATTCCATCTGCTCAACAGTGCCTCGCAAAAGATTGTATAACAACTTTCTTTTTGTCGTAATGTGAGCCAAATGTTCGGAACTGGGAAAAATGTATCTATTTATATAGCTTTCCAGAAGCTAGGTAAAAACAAAGCGACACGATTGTTGTGCTCTCAATGGGACTTAATTATCTAAAACCAACAGGAGACCTGACAGCTACCTAAAATGGCATGTTACCTATCATAAAGGAAATCCAATAATGTTGGTAAAGATGGAAACAGATCATTGGACCCAAAATTTTGTCTATATTAGTATTGTATTATATAATTTTGTCTATATTAGTATTGTATTATATATGGAGTAAAGACTAAGAATTAGTTTTTCTTGCGGTTCTCTTTTTTTTTTGGATAATCTTACGTATTCCAGTGTTTTTTTTCAACGTGAATATCTTATGCATATCAAAATACAGCTACACGCATTCTAACGTTTTTTCCAGTCATCTGAAATACATTGACTTTTGTTCAGGGAGAAAATCCTAGACATCCGGGTATTTTTTTCCATCTATTCCAAATACAGACATGGCGTACCGATTTCATATGAATAATATGGTGTGTATATATATATATATATATATATGAGACCAATGATTTTACATGAATGATGTGCTATCATAGCTTGAACAAAAGAAATAAATATATATATAAGACCAATGAATTATGTGCTATCATATCATAGCTTGAACAAAAGTAGCGGATCCTTAACATTTTCGTTTTCTTTTGGTGTTATCAAACGGTTCACTGGTCATATCGTCATCTTCAAGGCAACAAATCCGAAAAACTTCTCTCATTGCATTTAATCCTTTTTTGGTCCTCTCTCCCTAATAGAGGAAGAGGAGGATCACTTCCCCACGCAATCGCAGATGCCTAACAATTCTCCAAAATGGCTTCGCTCTCCAAGGCAGTCTTCTCCTCCCCTTCTCAGTCTCCACCGCCGTCTACGCCCCCAATTCAGCAGGACGGCACGGAGGCGGAGCGACGGTTACGGGAGGCTGAAGAGAGGCTGCGCGAAGCCATAGAGGAGCTCCAGCGCCGTCAACGCAGGGCAGCGAGTGGAGACTACCCGCCCTGCGATCACGACGATTCATGCGTTGCCCATGCCATTCGTAACCTCTGCCAGAGCTTCCTTCTCTCGTACGGCGTCAGAGTTGGAATAGGAATTCTCCTCCGCGCATTCAAGCTTGTCCGCGGACAGTCCTACTCTTCCCTTCTCGATCTCAAGGTCAGCTATGGCGGCTTTTGAACCCAAGTCATACCATCTTGGTTATTTTGTTGCTTTTGATTGTTTTGATTTATTGGCAGTCACCGATCGGAACTGCTTGACATGATTAAAGTTGGTTTTGTTGTTGAATTGATTGTGCTTGGTGGATGATTGAATTTGTTAGGATGACGTCAGGGTTTAGGGCAGGTGAATGCATGTCTTTTGCAATGAAGTTGTTGAATGACGTGGTGATAGTGAATTGACATGCTTGGTGGATGATGGAGTGTGGTAGGATGAAAGCATGGTTTAGGGTGTGCAAATGCAAGTCTTTTGCAATCAATTTGTTGTTAAATGATGAAGTCATGGCATTTTTGGAATGAATTTCACTGAAATGAATTGTGACCAAATTTTATTCCTTGGTGGATTACTTCAGCTCATTACAATTAACACACTTCCCATTGATTTTCATCATGAAGTTGAGAGTTTGTTGATGTCCTGGTGAATTTTGATAAAATCCCATCTTTCCATTCTCTAGCCTGTTTTTGCATATCAATTTTTTTAATTTAATCAGTGTGAATATCTGAAATCTATTTTTTTTTCATAGCAACTTGTCTCGGAGAGGGATCTCATTGTCAGAGAAGAATCATGTCGTATTGGTTTGCTTTTTGGTGGATTTACTGGATCTTATCATGCACTTCGATGTTTGTTGAGAAAGTTTAGAAGGAAAGAGACGCCATTGAATGCGTAAGCTTGCCAGTTTGTCATCATTAATTTAATTGTACAATTTGCTCCATTTTTTTTCCTTCAACTTTCAGAGTTTATTATGATTTAGAACATATTAAAATGGTTTCACTTTGTTAAGGCAAGATAGGGCTTATCCTTCTTTTTTTAACTATTTAAATTTGATGATGAAGCAGATTTTTAGCAGGTTCAGTGGCTGGGTTATCTGTTTTAGCATTAGATGATTCAAACCGTAGACGTACGCTTGCACTGTATCTTTTGGCTAGGGTAGCGCAGGTATTTCTTTGTTTTATCTGATAATATGATTGATTTTCATACTAGACAAGTGTCCGAGCTATATGATATTCTTTCAATTTCATTTTCTCGTTCTTCCTTTTGTGTCAATCTAATGTAACTTTTGTTTCAACAGTGTGCTTACAATTCTGCAAAGTCGAGGAACAAATTTCACCTTTGGGGAAGCCATTGGAGACATGGAGATTCTTTGCTCTTTGCTTTGGCATGTGCCCAGGTGAAAACTAGGGTCAGAGTTGATTTATTTCTTTGTTTATCATTTTTATCCTTGAGCCTTTTTCTATTGCTTTTGTTTTTTAGTTTTTGAAATTTGTGTAGGCAAACTAGTCTTTAAGCACAATTGACTTATGGTTGGAATGTAACTAAAAGGGGAGAATTTTATTTCTTTTATTTCTTTTTTTCCCTTTGTTTTTGCATTTTCATGAAACACCTGGAACTAGGTAAAGTGGATTGAAGAGAGCCAAATCCTGTGGTGTTTTCCTCATGACTTATTCGGTCATTTGGGAAATCTTTTCTGCAATGACCAGAAAAGATTTGTGCTTTAAAGCACTTTCACTTCCTTTATAAACGATCATTTGATTTACCATGAGTCTTTCTGGTCTGTTGTTTACGTTGTCATTTTAGTGATTGACGAACTCATTTCAGGTAATGTATGCCTTTGTAATGCGTCCTGAAAGCCTACCCAAATCATATCAAGACTTCATTCAAAAGACTGGGCCAGTTGCGAAGCCTGTATACAAGGCTGTCAGGGAAGCCTGTAGAGGTGGCCCTGTAGATTTGGCCTCGCTTTCTGCTTACTTATCTAGCAGAAGGAAATTCAACAATGTGAAGCTGGAAGAGTTCCTCCCAATCATTCCCTGTTCTGTCATTCATCCTGACATCAATTCATGTGTGGCTCACAATGCTAACGCAGCTTCAAATACATTCAGAAAAACATTTCCGCTCTATTTCTCATTGACTTTTGTTCCATTTGTTGTTCTGCATCTTCAGAAGGTATATTCCTGCTTTTAGTTGATTATGTTGCTCTCTGAATTCCTTTTGTTTTTCTGCTTCTCATTGAGAAATATAAATAATTCATTCATATGCATGTTGTAAAGGAATTTAATTTACTTGCAATACTGCAGTTTTTAATCTGTTAACTTTGTCATAGTTCCCTTATATATTTTTTTAAAATGTCTGAATTTAAATTACATCTAGTTCATGGATACCCCTCTCCGCACCTGTTTTCTTGCTGTGAAAGGTGCTGTACGGTCAACAACTTTCTTGTCTGCATTTGTCGGAATTTTTCAGGTATGTGCTTGTTTTCCAAATTGTATTTTTCAGTGTTAAGGAAAATAATTTCTGAACCTTTTCTTTTGCGGGTGATGCAAGGCGGTGATATGCTTGCATAGAAGAGTTGCATCCAAAGACCACAAGCTTGTATATTGGGTTGCTGGAGGAATTTCTGCCCTTTCTGTGCTATTGGAGAAAAAATCTAGACGTGGTGAACTAGCTTTATATGTTCTTCCACGAGCAGGAGAATCTTTGTGGTCTATATTAGTGAACCGCCACCTGCTCCCAGATATTAAGAATACTGAGGTATGTTTCTCCTTGAGTACAATACTACAATGTTCTGGCAGCGACCATTTACTTAAGGAACACCAGTTCCTCATTCAGTGACTCCAACCTAGAAACATGTGTTGTTTCTTGTTTTGGTGGGCACAGTCATCTTAGGCTCATTATATCAAGGATCCTATCCTATGAGATTGAAGGATTTTGTTTAGCAATCAAAAACTGCAATACTGAAATGCTATAATGTCAAAAATCTTGTGTATTCCGCAACTCATCGGATCTTTCCTATTTTGTTGCAGGTTGCCTTATTTTGTGCATGCATGGGAGGTATAATGTACTACTTGGAACATGAACCTGACACAATGGCTCCATTTCTGAGGGGCCTAATTCGTCGTTTCCTCTCCAGCAGGATAAGTAATCCAAGCCCACCATCTAATCCGAATGCTTCATATTGGCAGACCCTCCTTGGTCACATGAAGAAGCCAAAATTGCGAGAGAGCCGACCTGCCGAAACTTCAGCATCTGAGAAATACAATTTAGAATCCATACCAGGGCTCTAGGATGCCAAAACCAGGGTCTTGTCATTCTTATCCAAATTAATTTACATTTGGTTTGATAGTTTCTGCAATTTATTAGATTAGGAACCACACAGGGCATTAATAATTATTCTTTGCTTTCGAGATTAAAATTTGATTCTGGTCTAGATGAGGATTCTCTCTCGAGATAGTCCGATTTCCTTACATCTTTTTAAGGGGGAAGATGAGTTAGAGGTCTGAGATCGGAGGATGACGGATGTATAATGATGTTCTGTATGGCATCTCTATTGTAGATACTAGATAGTAACACTGAATTTGATTTTTTTTATATCCATACCTCATATAAAGTTTTTTTTTTCTTTCAGTAACGTTTTTATGCAGTAAATGTTCAAAGTTACTTATTTTGCGATCTTGTTGACGTTGTTGAAAGCGAATTTTGAAGTAGGCCTACCATTTTTCAGAGGCTCAATTTGTAGAAGCGTGAAATGCACCTGATCAGGCAATAGGTATGCCTATAACTGAAAGGTTAGCAGACATCGTATATCTGTTTAGTTCAGAGGACCACTCGTTACGCTTCTGTCGCTGCGTTGGGAGACACTGACTCATCGTGTGAAGGACAAGACACCAACCAAAGTGAACACCACCAGGTAACTAACAGAAGTAAAGGTTCTTTGACACAACAAGCTATCTGTGCAACACATTCAAGATCCAACTAGGTATCATACAATCAAAACTAGCAACAGCTTCGTTTTCAATCGATCAACTCATTACTTAATAAGATAGCACAGGACATTATGAATAGTACAATCGAAAGCAAGTTATTCCCCAATATTCGTCTTCTTGAGGTTCTAACATTCATCCGGAATTTTACATATTTTGTATGTTTTATTGCCAATCTTACATTCAATGCCACTGAATTTACAAGTAAAAATACGTCTTCTTGATGAGTCCTTCAGATGTAACCGTTTGATTTCATCTTCAACCACTCTCTTCAAAGAATCGCTAACGTCACCCAATGCCCAAGCCAACGATATATGTGGGCGAGGATTCTGTGACCAAAACATAACACAGCAATATTAGAGGCATGCATAACCATTCTCATACTACATATAAAGTTGCATCACTGGTAACGTACATGTTCGAAAAATCAATAATAAACCTAACCTTGTAAAATTCGGGGAGATTGTGAAGCTTATAAACCTCATCAACTGCTTCAATTTGGTTTGTAATCTGATATTTAGTACCACAGGAAAAAAAACACACAAGATGAGAACAGGAACCAATGAACGATATACTCCAGTTCCAAATGAACTATATTTGGAGAGACTCCCAACAGGTAATACCTTATGATACATATAAACATATAACTGTGACTATAATGGCCATTAAAACAGAAAAATGTCAAATTTAATTTTTTGCATAATTATACCATTAGAAAAACTGTGGTTTCTTATATACATCATTAGATGGAAAAACAGCCTTCTTAGTTAAAAGATGGTCGTACAACAAAAGCAACTCTTTCATTCAACTAGAGTTGTGATCAAAATGTCGGATATGAATTTAGGAAAGTCGGAAAGCCATTATTATATTTCAGCCTGTCAATCAAATTATGTGTAAGTTCATCAGGTTGACGCTTTAAAGCTTCTCCAATTTATAACTCTGCACACTGTTTTTTTACCAATATCTCATCATAGGAAACTAAGGAATGGAAAACTTCCTACCCTATAAACTAGAATGCACTTAGACCTTACAAAGCCCAGGCTGGTAAGTGGCAGATCTAACTGTAGGTCATTTGTTAACTATCAATCATGGACTGCAAACTTTTTCCTAGTTGACTAATGAGTTTATACGTCTGTCCAACAATTTCACAACAGAACACTATAATGCATGACATATTTGATTGCCTGGAAGGAAGGCCAATATGAATGAAAATGCCTGTCATCACAGCAGCAACATAACTCATTCAAGTAGTGTGTTGTAAATTTTGCATCCATTACTTGCTGCTCCATGCACATCAAGTCATCAACCAACAACCTTCAATTTAATGCTGAGCACATGTGGAGAAAATGCTATAGACATGGAAAGCTACATTAAAAAATATCCGACATACCTCAGCTAATCCTCCTGTAACAACTTCTATTGAAAGAAAGGAGCGTGTTTGATCATCATTGACAAAAACTTCCCACTTACTAAAATCAATCCAATACCTGCTTCAACGAAGTAATGCATCAAAATCCAGCGATGAAAATTAAGGGTAAAACTCAATTATTGTGCTAAAAAATTTTAACTAGGTTGCAAATTCCAGAGATTGTTAGCTGACCGTTTCTGATTCTGAAGCTTCTGACGAAGCAATGCTACCATTGAATCAATCTGGTGCACTCTAATTGGGACAGTTCTTCCTAAACTGATGTGGAATTCCCTTCCCAGAGCAACTTGTTCAAGCTTTTGATCATCTTTGCCGAGAAGGGCAAGTGGGACATCCACATCAACAAGGTGAAGACCAGGCACATGATTAGACACCTTCCCAAGAAACAGGGCCACCTCCTTCTTCGATGTAAAGGGTATATATACTACATCATAAAACGCTAACCTAAGTTTGTAGTCATGACTAAATGCATATCAGAGACAATAAAAAAAGCTCAAAATTTGTAAAGTGAAACTTTTCTAATGGCATATATCAGATCTCATCAAACCAGAAACCTAACCAAAAGTATTTCCATCAAGTCCCAACAGTAGGCGCCTAGGCGGTCAAGGACAGGGGGTACACAGAGAGGTGAGATGCAAACATGCGTTAAGTAAAGAATCAAACAAGGTTATGCAGTCATAAATACTTTGCGAAGAAAAAATTAATAAAGGAGTTACGACTGTATGAGGGTTACTTGAACAACAAGGAAGCGTCTTGCTTAGCACTGTGGTACGTTATCAATATTGGTTGCAACAGAATAAAGATGGGGGTTGAAGTTGCTGCATTTGTCGGGGGCTAGGTGCTACTTGGAAGGGGCATCTAACGTATTTTATTCTGAAATGAAGGCATTGGGTTGATCAATCATTCTCTTGTCTTGCATTGTTCCTGCATTTACTGCAATATAATTGGTTTTACTCTCTCCAAGTTCCCCACTCCACTTCATTTTACTAAAGCAAATTCTTTAAAAAACTAGCGGCAAGTAGAATCCATATTAATGCAGTATGAACTAGGCCTCTGAGGCTTCCAAAAGTATTTTAAACATATAAATAACTCGTAGCCAAACATTGAATTAAAATACAGTCGTACACCTCTGTTTCTCAAATTGATAAAACATCATTCCTGCCTTTGTTGTTCAATAATTTACAATTCCGGCTAGATGAAAGTATGTTCAGATAAAAGATGGAGTTGTTGAGTGAAAACCATATTAATTATTAAATACAAAAAATAAAAAATAATGAAAACCTTTACCATGTACATCAATTTTAAGCACATCATACTTGAACCGGGTTCTACAACTCCATATATCAGTGAAAAGATAGTTCTTTATTAAAAAAACCCTCAATGTTCACATTTAACACTCTCCAAGAAAGTGGTTTGCCAGCGTTTTGTATCAACAGCAGGTGTTCAAATCCTCGTCTGGCAAAACAACACCTGTTTTCCTAGGGTTTAGGGATTTTTCCTATTAAATCCATTATCTACTCAGTAACTTGTTTCAGGGTCTAACTATGATATGCAAGTCATTGTATAAACACGAAGTAACATGCTAGCCAAATATAAGAATAGAGTTATAAATAGGAAAAAAACTGAGAAGAAATCAGAGGTACCGGGAATATAGACGTGCAAAGAATAATTTCCTTCTACATGAGGGAAGCTCCTGACTCGAGTGGCGCTGCGTTTTGGCAAGTAGTCCTCCGCAAAACCTTGACGAACAAAACATCAAACACTTGATGTGCAAATAATAACACAACCAAACTTAACGAGCAACCTCACATTAAACTAGGTGTTTATACTTGTGGAATTGATTACCGATAGAAGTTGGCGGGGTGAGGAGCGAGAGCGGAGGAGGAGGCAAATTTACCGTCGAATTTGAACTTGAATTTGGGTTCGCGGACAGCGCTTCGGATGGAGAAGAGGCTTCAGATTCCGAGTCGGAGTATGCGTCACCGTATGAGGCTCTCAAAGCTTCCATTCCCGAATTCTCTCCAATTTGACTAAAATCTCCTGGAATTGAGTACAGAGTACTTTGAGTAATACCTACCGGTTGCGTTGGGTTTTGGGCTTTTTGGCCCAATGTTCAAACAAAAAAAAAAGCATATTTCTATTTAACAAAATTTTTTTTGATAAAAACAAAATTTCTATTTGAACTTTTAAATACTGCTTTACCTATTTAAATATTAATTCATCACAATTTCCAGCATGCATAACAACTATACGCCACTTCTCCTATGTATATCAAATTTACGCACTTTCTTCTCAATTGTTTGATCTCACCAACGATTGAGATTAAATCAGGTTAAAGGGCAGAAGAATATCCGTTTGCTTCAATTAGATTAAATCGGAGAGAATTTGGGAATGGGAGGTTTGAGAAAGCTCAATGACTGAGAAATAAGTATGTAAAGTTGGTGCGCATATGAGAAGTGGTGAACAAAAAGATATATAAATGAATGTAAACTCAATCACAAGAGTGAAGCTCCCGTTCCCCAAAAGTTTTGTCCATTAAGATTTAAGATATGAAAGTAAACCTAATAATCCAAAACTTGGGCTAAACAATATGACTCTTTCTTGATTGAGTTTGATTCAAACTTACTTTAAGGTTGGCTCTTTCTTGATCTTCAATGAAATTTAAACAAAAAAGGAGCTTGATTTACAATTTTTTATTCATTATCAAATTAATTTCAAGAGATTCAAATCAAGACCCAATTATGATACTATATTTATCTATAAAAAGCCAATTTATGAGATAAGCTTCTGAATTACCAAAGTTGAGCATAAAAAAAAAATATGTTAAAATATTTTATCAAATAAATAAATATTTTAAAATATTATCACATATAATAGAGAAGAAAAGTGAAAGAAAAAGGGAAAAAAATTCATAAATCAAGAAAAATACCGGTCACTATATTTTATTTTTTCTCCAAATATAGCCGTTTTTTTTCAAACATGGGCCCAATTCCAAATCCAATTAGGATTAGGTATTTACACGGCCCACTTTTTGAATCACACCCAACGGCACAGTCGAGAACCGCCTACACGGCTTTCTAGGCTCTAGCCTCTAGCCTCTAGGGTTTCTGAATCGTAGCATCACACTCATTGAGTGGGAAACACACAACGATTTCCCTGAAAAACCGTCACAGAACCTTACACAGGGTTACATGAACAATCCTTTACTAAGCTGAAATCGTAGCTCAATCAGTCCATCTTTCGATTCTTCAGATACATGTCGGAGGAGAATGTATTCCTTACGCCTCATGTGCCCCGACGAAAAATCACGGAGCAGGAAAGGGCTCGCACATCGGAGAATTTCAGAGCTGCCAAGGCTCTTCTTGCTCGCAAACGGCCTCGCGAGATTGTGAATTTTTCTGATCATTCTCATCACAAGTGCGTTCTATCTTATCGTTGCGTGTCTTCGTTTTCTCTTTTTATTCATATGTCAGTTTTGTAAATCGTCTGTTGCACGTTTGGTTGATGAGCAACACTGAGAAAGCCAAAATCTACATACCTCTCTATGTAAATATACACGTTAATAACTGATAATCTTGTTTGGCGTTTTTTTCTTTTCAACTACAGTGAGTGTTGTCTTCTCTTTGGAAACTTTTTTCAATTAGGCCAACTGGATTTTTTTTCCCGTAAGCTCTCTATTAGTTACAATTTCCTGGAACCTTTCGTTTAGAATTGAATTCCGTACAAGAATCTTGTTTCAAATTCAATGTTATGTTCCTTGTCAGTTGTACTAAAATTTGATGGCCCTGCTGTAACTTGTCTGTATATTTGGCAAACTGGACCTATTATTTCCTTTACTTCTTTTTCGCTTTTATTGATATTAAAGGAATGTGCAACAAACTTACAAGTTTTCTTTGTGCTGCAATTTCTTGGAATCTTTTTTGGGCGTCCTTACTTTCCAGCTATTATTGTGTTCATAAATTGAGGTTAGATATTTGGGCATCTCATTCATCTCAGCGACTAAACAGAAGGCTGGCCAAAGAACCCATTAAAATGTCTGGCCAATATGAGCATCGCAAAAATTTATTGTGAGACATTGATACTGTGTAGTCTATTTATTTGTGAGATGCTATGATTCTTGACATGCCCTGTAATGTGTTTCATTTCATTTCAGAAGCAGGGATGCAATTGGAAATGAAATTCCATCTCAGACTACTAACATCAATAGAGTTCCTCTCCAGGAGTTACCGACAAACACTCCACCTCATTTTAGTGTTAACATGCCAAGTTTACATGATTGTCAACTTGGCAGCCTTTCAAGTTCTGTGGGTGTATCAGCCTGCAAACATGACTCAAGTAGTGAGATTTTGAATTTTAGGACAATGAGTATCCCTAATGAGAATAAGTATTTATTGGATTATTCTATTATTCCAATGAAACAACCTGAATGCTCTAGTTCAGGTAACTCCTTGGTGCCAAGCCTTCTAGTTCTAGATGATGATTTTGATGAATCTATTTTAAAAGAAATAGATGCTGTATGTGAGCAAAAGTCTGCGGGAAAAGCAAGTAGACAGGATCCAAATAATGGTTGTCACGTGGAAATCCAGCTTAATGATAATGGTGGAAGTGAGTCTGGAGCTAGTTTGAATTCTGTAAGTGCTACCGAGAACTTAAGAATGCTTGGCATATTTTGCTCCAAGGATGATCCAGATTTTACAGCTAGGGAAAACGGCATTCCTTCTGCTACACAAAGTGAGAGTATGCCATATGAGTATTTAGGATACTTGCAATCTTTAAACGAGAAGCAGCGTGATGCAGCTTGCAGTGACATTTCAACTCCTTTAATAATTGTTGCTGGCCCGGGAAGTGGCAAGGTCTCTCTCTCTCTCTCTATCTCCAGGCCTTGAATTGTTGCTAGCGAATAGTGTAAGCTGAAGTTTCTTTCTTTGATGCTAGACCTCCACAATGGTTGGGCGAGTTCTGATGCTGCTTAGCGAGGTAATGCTTAGTTTCTCAAGTGACATATCAGTCTGTTATGCAGTTTTTGATGTGATTTTTCTACTGTTGCATGTTTTTCGTATATTTTCAATTTGGAAAAGACCCCAGCTGCTTGAGATATTACTTCACAAATTTGATATCTCTGTCGTTACTTTCAAACTGCTTGGTCAGGGTGTTAGTCCAACAAATATTCTGGCCATGACTTTCACTACAGCTGCAGCTTCTGAGATGAGAGATCGCATTGGAGTAGTCACTGGGAAGGCTACAGCTAAAGAACTTACGATCAGCACATTCCATTCATTTTCCTTGCAACTTTGTCGTTCACATGCAGAGAAGTATTCCCATATCGAGATTCATGGATATTTTCATACTTGAAATGGATGATATACTTGTTCTGACTTCTGAGTTCCATTCCCTTATAAAATAAGAGAAAACCAATCTTTCTTCTGTTAGGATTTAGGAAACTTTGTATTTACCCTTATTATTGCTATATGTGTAGAAACCTCTTAGTTATCTATGTTAAATGCTTAGTTGAATTCTTGGGTTGTAACGTTGGTCATGGGTCCAATTAACGAAATTTGCATTGATCTTTTACATCACAAAACTAACACGTGGTCCCATATTGTAGGTTAGAACGCACACCAGAATTCTTAATATATGGACATGGGCAACAAAGACGTGCAATTATTGAGGCTATCAGATTACTAGGGAATGAAAAGAGTATTAAGCAATGCCATGATGCCTGCAATCTCGGAGATTTTAATGGCATAGCAGCTCCTCAAAATTTAAAGATTAAGTCAAAGAAATGGCAAAATTTTGTGGCCAAGGTTAGCTATCTAAATATGATAAGATGTTCTTAGAAATGATTGTCTTTCATTCTCTTTGATATTATTTCAATCAATGTATTGTTTGAGAAATCCAGTGTAGTTCAAGGCCCAATTTATCCTCGACTCTCCTAAAGCTTGCTGAGTAATGATTTTGTTTTTTATTTATGAATAATATTGATTTTATTATTACTTTTTTTGTTTTAGTTATTGTCTTATTTTTCTTTTGTTGATTTATGAGACCCTTAAATTTATATGAGACTAGGATTTTGGGGCGATTTCTTGCTTCCTTGTTTACGATGGAACATAGAATCTAAGTGATTTCGCTTACCTTTACAATTGTGAGCTATTCTTTGTTTACGATGAAGCTGCTGCTGGTTTTTTGTTTCCGTTACTGGTTGTTTGAATATCATCTTTGGCATCTTTCATTTGTCACTCCATTTCAGTCTAAAGCATCCGGAAAGACTCCTTCAAAATGTCGTGAAATGGGCGATGAGATGGGAGTAAGCCCAGATTGCTTTTTCATATATCTTTTTCATACCTTAGTTTATGCCCAGATTCTTAGATCAAACTCTGAACCAGGCAGCAATTCTCGAGAACTACAACAACATATTAAGAACTTGTAATGCTTTGGACTACCATGACCTAATTAGCTGTTCTGTAAAGCTGCTCACTGATTTTCCAGATGGTAAGTGTCATTCTAACTTTCTAAGTACTACACCCTGTTTGCACTTCATTGTCATTCATGCTATAATTATTCTTGATTTGCGTGCAGTTTTTAAAGAGTGCCAGGATTCATGGAGAGCCATTGTTATCGATGAATTTCAGGATACAAGTGCTATGCAGTTCACTCTTCTGAGAATTCTTGCATCTCATAACTGCATAACTGTTGTTGGGGATGATGATCAGGTGCCCACTTATCTTTCGAGAAATTCAAATCGACAAAATTGGAGCTCTCTCTCTTTTGCGTCGTCTTTTTGGTGCTTTTAGACTTTTAAGTCATTTTGATTATATTTATAGTCATTCCTTTCCTGATGCCCACTTCCTATATCTTTATGCAGTCCATTTTCAGCTTCAATGGAGCTGATATTTCTGGATTTGATTCGTTTCGTACCAATTTTCCAAATTACAAAGAGGTTTGGTCTGCTCTGGGGCAGTTAGCTGTTTTGTCTTTTGTTTCTTATCGTAATGCTTATTTATATTTTTTTTGCTTAAAAACCTGTTTGATTCAGATCAGACTTGATAAAAACTATCGCTCGACATGCTATATTGTTGAGGCTGCATCTTCTCTCATACAAAATAACATGAAGCGCTTTCAGTTTAAGAATGTTCTAACTGATATTTCTTCTGGATCTAAGGTACCTAACTATTGGCTTGTGCTAAATTTTGTAAATAAATAATTTTCGTCTGCTTTAACTTTCATCCTGGACTTAACTCTGGATTTTTTGGTCCATGATGCAGATAACTATCAAGGAATGTTACAGTGAAAATGCACAGTGTGCATTTGTTGTGGACAAGATTTTGGAAATTGCATCTAATGGTTCATCTGCTCAGTTATCTTGTGGAAATATTGCAGTACTCTACCGGAGGCAGGTCAAATTTACTTTCCTTGTTATCAGCGCATGTAGAACAAATCACTAAAATTGGCTGAATCGATTTCTCTTACTTTAAACCTACAGGTATCGGGGAAAGCGCTTCAATTAGCATTTCGTGAGAGGAAAATACCATTTAACATTCATGGTGTGGCATTCTATAGGAAAAAGGTTATATTCTTTTATATTGCTTTAATGTTTATTATCTCGGACCTTTAAGTGAGTTGGTTGTATGTATTTTTCGTATGAAATTTTCTCACTGTAACAATTAGCTCAAGCACAATGGATGCTTTGTAAACTAAAATGATGTCTTTACCGAATAAAAAAATAGTTGTCTTTTTGTCTTAATTCTCATGTCATTAATCAAGTAATTGCTGATTTTGATTGGTTTTCTGATTTCTTTGGATGATATACTGAGGTTTCTATTTAGTTATTCTCTTATAAAGACTCAATTATAAATATAGATGTCGAGTGTTTTCTTTGTTCTAACTTCTAAGTGCCCTTCTGAATGACCTACAGAAAATATGTAGCTCAAGCATAATGGATGAATTGTTAACTAAAATGATGTCTGTACCAAATAAAAAAATAGTTGCCTTTTCGTCTTAATTCTCATGTCATTAATCAAGTAATTGCTGATTTTGATTGGTTTTCTGATTTCTTTGGATGATATACTGAGGTTTCTATTTAGTCATTCTCTTATAAAGACTAAATTATAAATATAGATGTTGAGTGTTTTCTTTGTTCTAAGTGCCCTTCTGAATGACCTACAGAAAATATGTCCTGTAATGCTATGTTTTAAGTTGAGAGCACCATATGGTCCATATCATTCCTTCATGCCATAGTCACATACAAAGTTGGCCCTTGACATATGCATAATCCCCAAAGAGAAACAATATTTATAAGATAATATGACATTGTCTGATATTCCTTCTTGGCGCCCTCCCTCAACCTAATGTAAAATTCCATATGATGCCTTGCTTTTATTACAAGGGTGAACATTAATTTATAACCTTTGCTAGGTGATTGTCAAACTTATTTGTTATATATGAACGCTATATGACTCACACTCACACATACTTATAGCACAAATTTGAGCCTTCTTCAATAGGCCATCAATTGATAGATGACATCCACTTTATAAAAGTAAAGCTCTTGGTATGCAATGACAGGTGTATCTGTTTTATGATCTATCCTATCTAATTGTAATGTATTTGTGTGCTACTTGACCAAATGGTTAGGCTTTTGGATAGTTTTTCAACAAATATCTCAAGAAAACTAGCTAAGTTATTCGTTGTTGAATTAGAGCTTTCTTTGTAATAGGTTGTCAAAGCCATTATTGCAATGCTTAAAACAACATTACCTGGTTGTGATGATGGCCCATATCGTCAGGTTTTCAAGGCTTGGCTTCCCCTTGAGAAAGAGGAAAAGAAGAGGGTACAAGTCAATTTACTTTTTACCATATCTTCCATTTGTCAGAACTTGCATTCATTTTCAGATTTACATAGCGGGTGGGGTTCTTATACTTAAGTCTATCTCTTTCTTTGCTTTTGCAGGTTGTTGAACATATTGACAAAATTGTGACTATTAGAAAATGCAGCTTTATATCTGCTGCCAGTGACATCTTTAGCGCAAAGATTTCCGGTACCTTCAAGAGGTTTTGTTTAACAAATTTCCCTCGAGATTTGCATGTGTAATAGAGGACTTCATATTGTCTGCCACCTGCTTCAAAATTTTGATATTCATATTTAATAACTAATCACTAATGATGTCTGCTCTCTCCACTTTTCAAGCTTTCTTACTGCTAGCTGGTTTAACTGTGAAAATATTTTGCATGCATTCTCATTTATGATCTCTGTGAGACAGTATGGTCTAGCATGTCTTGGCAACATTAACATAATAATTTTGCAAACTATTGCAAGTAAAGCTTTGAGATGTCTTCTCTCTCCTCTTTTCAAGCTTTCTTAATGCGGTAATGCCATCTGATTTAACTTTGAAAATCTCTTGCATATATTCTCACTTATGATCTATGCGTGTCTGATGATAGGAGTCAACTTACCCAAGGGAGGAAGGTGTTGTCAACACTGGAGATGATATCAAAGCTTGTTCACCGGGTAAACATATAATCTACATTGCACACTAACTGAAAATGCAGTAAATCTGTATCTATGATCTTGATTGAAAAGTAGTGTAAATATTTTTTCAACTTTATATAGTTCATGGAAAACAAGAATGAAGCATTTTCACGTGAAACTTATCTTATTTCGGTTTATAATTATCCGAGTATTGGAACCTTGTTCGTTTTCAAGTAACTTTAACCTCATAAATATTTGCTTCCATTTTTCAAGCTCTTTGGTTCAGTCATTGCAATAATGAAATACTTTTGTGGTGTTAACAGTTGACATGTGTGATCTTTTCTGCTATAGATGATCTCCTGTAATCTGTGCTCAAGCTAAATAGGTTTTTTTCATCAAATTTGACATGTGTATCTAACTACTTTGTGCTTACAGGAGCAGTCAATTTCATCCGTTATAACTTCAGTGGCATCTATGGTGCCTCAGGTTCGTCTTTGCAACTCTTGATCTTTACTTTGGAGACAATGAATACTTCGTATGTGGATGTTGCTGAACAAGCTAATTCTGTTTTCTTTTTTTCAAATATTTGCATGATGGCCAAAATTTGTTTCATTCGCCAAAGCAATAGGCTATATTTAAAATCATTCTCCATTTTGCATTGCCTTCTTTTCAGGCATTGATTTTTTTGGTTGGAGCTTTTGTACTGATTGATTTGCATTCAATCCTCACACGTCTCACGAAAACTTTTGTGTCCTTGTCCTCACCACTGAATTTCCACAAATTTATTTACGTCAATGAAGGAAACACAGCTTCACCAATTGCAAACCCTAAAATTGATGTAAATATTATACTGATTCATCTGGATCTGCTGGTTGAATACATGTTGCAACTTAAAGGTAGTGTATAAATGAATTCTGAGATCCAGTATTATGGCTGGATCTCCGTCCCGGTATTATGTTTTAATGAAATGGAGAGGATACTGCATAATAATTATCTAACTAACGAGCATTTCAAAATTTTCTTGGTTATTTTGGCATTCTTTAATATGCCTGTATATATTCGTCTTATGCAATTTTCACTTATCCCATCTTCATCTATGAGTTTCTAAGGTTACCTTCACCATCTTTTGTCTATTAATATATATATATATGTATGTATGTATGTATGTATGTATACATGTGTATATAAACGTACTCTTATCAAAGTTGTTTTGTCGTTAGACTTTCTGGTGAGATGAATTAATTTGGAAAATGTTTATTTATCCGTCTTTATTTTTGGTTTTATAGACTTATATTGAGCTTATAATCATTTTATCTTGTGACTTTAAATCTTAGAAATACCTTCTTGAGCAACGGGCAGTTGTTGATGTGGATGACGGCAAATTGCTTAATGAAGACAATGACATCAGATCTGTAAGTTTTAGCAGTATTGTTACTGGAAAGAAAGTACATTTATTTTCAGATGGAAAAGTTCTTTAAATGTTTTTACTAGAAATATGTTTATCTCATTAGCTCTTCTTATCTCTCTCCATGTTTCTTCTCTTTTATATATTTCTGAGTGATTGATCTTCTTGGAAAAAGTGACCTATGAGCGGATATGCTGTCTCCATCTATTATTCAGATAGCACTGATATTTTGGTGGTTGTATCATGTCCACAGCCAAAATTAGTCACAATTTCAACACACTTTTCAGATTGTTCGTGGAGCCAACTAGCCTTGGTATTATTTGAGCATCGAAGCTTCCCTGTTATTTCTTTTCAAGTATTAGGTAAACAACTCCAATGCACAAGACTTCCGCTATGGGCGGGTCGGGGATAGGCGTAATGTACGCAAACCTTTCCCCACATAATATGTGGCGAGGCTGTTTACAGGAGTTGAACAAGTTATTTCCTTTCAGTATCCTCTTTCACAATATAATGTTAACAGCTGTCTGCAATTAACGAACAAGACACATTCATCAGTGTCATTTCGGAGTGGAAAATTTTGGACCAGTGACATCACAACTTGAATTGTTTCATATACATGCAGTTTCGTCTGCATTCCCGTGCAGATTGTAGGCAGCAGTAGGGACAGGTTGTTTTTGGAACAACAAACCCTTTCCAAACTTGAACCTCTTACTGATGACTTTGTCTCAAACCTGCCCCTGACCTGCTATGTTAGGGTTGTCCAACTTGAAACTGGAAGAGTAGTTATTTCCAAATTAACATCCGATATGGACATAATAAATCAAAGATATCTAACTTCCCAGCTATTAGAAGAGGGTGACCAAGGCTCTGGGTTGGTGGGGCATTATTGAGGTTTGGAGTTTTTGTATTTATTCTTGCTCGTTTGGACTTCCACACTTCTTTTTCTTCCTGAAACAGGAAAATGTATGGGAGATAATTTTGAGAATTGGGTATTAATTCAATGATGTATTATTTTGTCTGAAGTCTTTTTGTTTTTTTTTTCTCATAGTTTTTCATTTTCGCAAAAAATATATACTGAGCAATTTAGTGAAAGGATTATTTTTGATGTGAAGGTATACGACCCTTTTATCACAAATTCTCTCGTACTTCACCAGGTGTTACCATTCTAATCCTAGTCCTAAACTCCTTTAACATTTGACTGGTTTAAAAATCGGTTTAGGCTGAACAATTGTCATTGCTGATGTTAGTAAGGTTTCTTCATGTTATTGTTGTCTTAATGTTTCATCACGTACTGTCATTGGTTTATGTCAGAGATACTGTGGAACTTTGACTAAATGGTTAGTTTGTGGCTGTATTTGCCTCTTGCAGGCTCTCTCTTCGAGATGAGCTGTCTTAAGGGTTTGCGAAACCCTGTAATGTTGTGTTTTATGGAGTAATAGAGGAGACGAATTCTGGTTGTGTTCACAAAAAATTCCTCTCACTTTCTGTTATTCTCAGTGCATATCAGGTGCTTTTCTGTTGCCTTGACACTGACAGTAGGTAAAAGGAAGCCCATATTGCGACAGTCATCTCTAATTAGGAAATGTGCTACTTTATGTGGATTTTTTTTCCATTTAGTCTCCTGTGACGATGTAAGATTTGGACAAGAAAATGTATACAGCATGTTCCCCACAGTAGCAGGGAGGCTGTAGCGTGTATCATACTATCATTATACTTACTCGTTTCTACTGTCTCTCTTTTGGTGCTTTACAAATGCAGCCAGTATACACTATTTTAGTTCCTTATGACATTTCATCATTTTTGTACTAGGCAAAAAAAATCTCATTAGTTTAGGTTCTGATGACTATGGTGGATATACCTATTCAAAAATACTAAAGAAATATAATAATAAGATTTAGCTTTTAATTTTTAATGATTTGGTCAAAACAAAAGTCCATTTTTATTTTTTCAAGTTTCATTTCATCCAAAACTATGCTTTATGAATGTGTGATTGTGATTGAACTTGGTCATACAACCATGCAGGTTCTTCAGTACCTAATGGATGATGTGTCCGACTTTTTATCAGCACAAGTTGCTAGAGAAGAGGATGCCAATGTGATAGAAGTGAAAGGGTGTCAGAATTTGCTTAGAGCTTTTATTGACCATTTAACTGAGCGGGAGAAAGAAAACTTCTGTTCCCGTAGGCATGATAATAAAAACTCTGTCACATTGACAACCATTCATCAGGTTTGTCCTTCTAAGTTATTGTGGCCTTTGTTCTTATTGCTGTTCCTGATTTATAATATGCTTTGCTCAAATTTCATCTTACTAATTTTACTGTGCAGTCAAAAGGCTTGGAATGGGATACTGTGTTCATAATAAAGGTACTTGCCTGCTTCTAGGATTTTGCTCTTGCTTGACCTGCAATATTTGATAATCGATTTTTATCATCCTTTCATTGTCGATGGTACAACGTGGTTTTTTTTTTCCCCAGGATTTGCTATTTTATCTCTAATTTCTTGGATCTTCCTCATCTCTTAGCCTTGGATTTCGTGACATATATCTTTTCTTTGATTTATATTGTGTAATTGCCCTCAAATTTCTTTCTATTTTCTGAAGTTCAACGAGACACCACTTCGTTTGTAAAAATGTGTTTGATCTCTACACACTCATTTCAATCAAAAAGAGCTTTGGTCCATGAGGACAACAGAGGTCAGGAGATTATGAATTTGGGTTATGATATAGTTAGAATCTTAAGTCGAATTTCTACACAGGATTGTCCTTTTCAAAAACTCTCCATGATTTTGGGCTCACTTTAATTTCTTAAGTCGCTATTAATGTCTGAGGAATGCTGGCTAGTTAATTTCCATTAAATAAGATATCAAATTTTCCTCTCGAAGGCAGAAGTAGTATAAAGTAGCAGGTATTTTATGCACTATGCAACATTGTGTAGATAAGCATCGTGGATGGTGCAATTTTTATCTTTACAAGAATTTGTTTTATTGCCAGCCCTCATGTTCTGTGTTAATATTTAAATTGATAAATTGATGCCCCAGGTAAATGAATCCGAGATTCCATTGTTGCATGAGTTCAATGGCATTGCAAAGCAAAATGGGACCTTGATTGAGGTGAGTTTCTTGTTGCATATAGTTTTCTTTAATCTGTTTCTGTAGTATATGCATAGACTTGTGAACATGTAGTATATGTTCAACATTTTCTTCCTATAATAATTTTTCAAAAATTTTAGGAGGAGCGCCGTCTGCTATATGTTGCAATGACTCGTGCTCGGAAAAAACTTTTCATTCTGTATGTTATGATGGATTCAAACTGGCAGGTATTATCATCTGCATGATATATTTTTTGCTACTTTGTTGATAATGTTTCAGTTTTCAGTAACATGTGGTTATCTTCAGATGCTACAACCATCTCGATTTCTCAAAGAAATTCCTGACCATCTTCGAGAAGTTCAGGTGTGCTTAATGAATTATCATATTGTCTGTCTCATAGTATAATAAGCAATGCAAAGATTGTTTTGCCTCGGTATGGTTTGTTAGACATTTATAGATCCCTGTACATATCGAAAGGGGTAACGATTTTCTGGTTGTTTACGCTACTTGTACAGTCAATTTTCACTACTTCCACCATCTAAACTTCTATATTTGATTATTTTCTTTAAAATGCACTGACCGGCCCCATACACAGTCAAAGTTACATAGATGATTGGATGTTTAAACAAATTGCACTTGAAGGAAATTGAATTCGATAATTGGTTGTATAAACAAGCGTGCAAATCAACTAACACAATTATAGTTTTATTTATTCGAGGAAAAAACATAATTCTAATGTTAGAGATTAAAGTGAAAAGGGAAGTTGTCCATGAATTGTAAATGATTATCAATTGTAGTTTTACAGAGACAAAAATTAATACTTTTTGGTGTTTAAATGCTTTGTGTTTCTGTTTCTTTGGTGAGTGAATTGTTTGTAAGTATGAAAGTCAGACAATGTATTTTGTGTTCTAATGTTCATATATATATGTATGATGTTTCATTTTTCATCAGTTTTGGAAGTTGATCCATTCTCTAAAGACTGTAGTGTTGATGCAGGCTGAACTATGCATACAGGACCTACAACCAAAACATCAAGACATTCCAAAACAAACTACAGAGCGTAACATTGATCTTCCAAAAGAAATCAACCCTTCTGAAGCAGCTGTGATGTCAAGTGGTTTAGTTGATGTTAAAATCCACGAGGATTCAAGAGAGTCTACAGAACCGGTAGATGGATGCAACAGAAATAGCTTCTTGAGGAGGTTTACCTCCATATTTCGATTCCTAGATTCTAATTATTATCATGGTATAGTCTATTGGAGATTGACCTTTAATTTATTGATCGCTACTTTGCTACAGATTTGCTGTGGAGGACAGAGCTATAATTTCTCATCTATTTCATCAATGGGCCAAGAAGAAAGCATTTCAAAATCCTAAGAGATTGCTTGACAAGGTTACCTTCTAGTTCTTTAAAGTCATTTCCAATATTTTGAACTATATGATCATAGAATTGAATGCTGAAATATTTTTTTTCTCACGGAAAAACCAAGCATCCATGTCCTTTATTAATCTGTGTTTGGTAGTCAGGTAGTTGGCCGATGGAGGGCCTATTCTGGAACAAATATAAACTATACTTCATGCTCTCACTTTTTTCTGAATGGGTTCTACAGTGCATCTTGTTTTGTTACAGATTGTAATTTGAATCTGTGCAAACCTAAAATGTAGTCGCCTATGGTAGCCAATATTGTGTATCTAGGCTACTATGATAGTGGAACAATCTGAAGATGTCAACTAAACTATAAAGGCAAGACCAAACCGTAATATTAAGAGCTATTCTTTTTTTCCCAGTTTCATTCTGGCTTATCCAAAATATTTAAAAATTATGTACCCAAAATAAAGCGGGCCAATACCAACAGTCTCCTCATGTTACATTCTGTATTTATTTTTCTTCGGATTCTTTTTCATTCATTTGTTGTCTGTTGAAGACCTTATAGGCTATATAGTTTTGTCAATACATTTTGCAAGATTTGGTATCCTTGCATATTATAGGAGCAAAATACCATGTTATCTTTAATGTTTACTGTTATTTTATTGCAGAATTATTAGTTCAATTTATCATTTTTATTTCTGTAAATTTGTGAAAGCTCTTCATTATTGATTACATACGCTTTTCAAAATTCTATGAGAGCAGTTATTTCCAGAATTCCAGACTTTTCTATCTTTTGATTGTGGAAACTCTGGAGATTGGATTAATTCAATGTTTGGCTTATATGGAAGTGGCAACTTTTCACTTCTCACTTGGGAAATCCATTTCAGCAAGCCCTAACATTTGGCATTTTTACCTCCTAGAGTTGCCTTCAATATGCGGGCAACGTGTGTAACATGTATATGGTGTATGACTTTTGGTCACTGTTTGATGCTTTATTTCTCTGTATTCACAGGTTAGTTTTGTAATAGATGAACGCCTGAGAGTCAAGAAAAACAAACACAAGGTCGTGTAATTCTTTGTATCTGTATGCAGTTCTATTTGCTGTTGTCTGCTTTGTTGTTTTAGTTAATTTCCCTGCTGTGCAGCTCTAACTTGTCGTTTTGTTCCACATTCTAGCTCACCACTGATGCGATTCCTCTTTGGTTGTTTGTATGTATGTTGAAGAATGAATGTCTCTGTTCATTAATGTCATTTTATACTCTTGGATGTGATAGTGGTGACATTTTTTTGGAGACAATGGTGAATAATGAATTTAAAATTTCCTATACAAGATCATACTCTGAATAATGAGCACCTAATCAAGAGTTCTATTAAAAAGCTAGTTCGTGAAATGTTTAGTATGGCAATTTCTCCATTGTTATTTAAGTTTTTTTGGTCCCATCTCAGATTATTTCAACTAAATTAAAGGATATAATCCAAAAACGAAGGATTAGACTGGAAAAATTGTAACGAGTTAGAATTTAAGTTTCTCAAATGGCAAAAAAGTTGCAGTTGGATGAAGGTAGCGAAAAACTAATGGAGTGAAGGAGGGTTGTCATCTAAGACACTTGTCTGAACTTATGCTGTTTAGCAGATATTTTCTCAGGTAGGGAAAACTAAAAGAGTGATAGAGGGTTGTCATCTAAGACACTTGTCTGAACATATGCTGTTTAGCAGATAATTTCTCAGGTAGGGTAGCTACATGAATTATAAGGCCATTTCTGTTAGCGTACTTTAATAGCTTGTGTGTCAAGAGCTTCTAGTCCGCGAAGTTGTGGAGATGCTCTTATCTTATTATTTTCTGTTTTCCAGTGAATAAATGAGTTGCATGGTGTATTGTTTTTTTTTTTCCCTAGCTTTGAAGTCCATATTTTATTCTGAAGTTACTACTTACTAACACTGCTCGTACATTATTTATCAGGATGTTTTACGCTCTCTGAGATCTTCCTTGAGTTGTGAGGAAGCATTTCAATATGCAGAATATGTGAGCCTATTTGTCTTTGTATCTAATAGAAGAGTCATTAAATCAACATACACAATTAGTTATCCAATTTCACTTTAATTATTTGAAATAGGTTTTAAGATGGGAGCAAATTCCTGTTGATGAACGAGCTCATTTGATGCGGGAAAAACAGGTTAGCTTTTCATGTCATGACTATGGTAGTTTTCTCAGTAATTTTATCTGGCTTGACCATACTTACAATATGTCATCTTAGAAATTCAGAACGTGCTTCTCTAACTGGGAAGTTTTATCGGTAATTTTCTTAGCATGACAAGGCTCAAGAGAGGGGGAGGATTTTGATGGGGGAACTTACTTCATCTAAGAGCTAAGAGAACTTGGAAGAACTTTCCTGATAATATAAATGTTTTAACAAAAAATAATTGTTTAGCTGACATCAATGCCATCATATATATTGCATCTCGGACAGCCATTTTCTTGCAATTTATTTATTTTCTTGCAATTTATTGCTTTCACATAGGCAACGGACATTCTTTGATTAACATATATTAATTTATATATATATCCTCACAATTATCAGTAAATGTTTCTGAAGTTCAGTAGCATTATATAGATTGCAACTTGATTTTAGAAGCGCTGCTTGGGAAATAGATTTGTTAACTTTGTTTCTCTCCTCTGTTTCAGGAACATTTTCAGAAATTAAGGATTGAGAATTCAATGGGTTCATCTGAACCAACTTCTAAACAGGCAAGTAACAGTCTTTGAATTAACAAAGTGTTCCTACGCTCTTTGCAATTAGATGCTGGACTCAGATGATTTTTTTTTATTTTTTTTATTTTGGTAAGTATATCATATGATGATGCTTTCTCTTATTTCCCATATCTTGTAATTACGAGAGCTTGCTCCATCATTTTTACATGCAGAAGAACATTCGTTACTGTCTTGTGATATAGATCTTCATTTGCACTCGCCCAAACATTTACAGTAATTGAATTGACTTAAGATCTTGTTGCGATCGCCTCCTCCCCTGTTATATATTTTCATCCAGTAGTCTGACATACCATACAGATTTCTTAGGCAGGTGATAACTTTGTTCAACTTTCTCGTTTTCTCAATTGCAGATAGCATATCTACAAAATTTGGGATGCACCGTCGTGCCTACATCGCGTCTTCATGCTTCTCATTTGATAGAGCAGTACAAATCATTGTAAGTCAGTATGGTAAACTGCATATATTGAATTCTTACTGTTTCAGATGCCACCATTAAAACACTTTTATTAATTTTTTTTATGAGTTATCATCGCTGTCTCAATGACTTTTTCCTTACTGGGCTGCAATTGAACCTTGATCCTGTGTTTAAATCAATTTTTAAGCTTTCACTAGCTGACGCTAATCAAAATAAGCCTGGTTGCCTCAGATACTCTGCAATGACAAATGCTACATAGGCCCTTTGTTTTGATTTTCAATTTTGGGGTTCAGTTCTGATGCTGCTAAGATATACCTTAATAAAGGACGGAAATCTTCCGTAGCCATACCATATAAGAGGCAATGTGAGCTTACACTGCCACAAATACAATTGTCAGCACTGATGTTCACAAACATTTTGAGCTATTTAGGGGGGGTGGGGGGGTTTACAGAGAATTTACAGCACTTGAACCATACACTGAGACTGGAAAAGAGGGAGAGCAGCAACTCTAATCAAATGGATCAATGCGTGGGTCATGTTCACTGGCCATAGCCATTCCAGTGCAAAGGCATGTGGGACACATGACCTGCCACATACAAATTTTACAATATCAAAATCAAACAACTGAGTCAAAAAAAAGGACATTTTTTGTATGATTCAGTGATTCGAATATTTGACTCCAATCTATCAATCTCCCCAAGTTCTCTTAACACACAAGGCTCGGTCATGAATCAAACCTAGCAAATGCTCCACCAATGGATGTGCATCTTATACACAGATGAATCATTAGCGATCCTGACCAACACAAGCAAGTCTTTTCTTGCAGAATTCTCCCTCAAGTTCTTTTAAACATGAGAGCTCTCACTTTAGAATCGCATCTAGTAGTTGGTCACCATGCAGATGTATGTACAACTAATACAAACATGGGAGGGTATGCAGAAACAACAATAATTCTTCCATTTGTTCACTTGGCAACTAAAGACATTAATAACAGGTTTAGATGTCGAACCTTTCCGGAACCTGAACAATTCGAACATCTCTCTGTTCTGGGGGCAGACAAAGGCTGACCTCCGCCATTAACCGTTGAAACTGGTTCAATCAGAACAAGAGACCCAGTGTTTGAGCAACGAGCACAAGCAAGATATCCTGCATTTTGCAAAATCAATATCAATAATTAAAAGGGCAATATCCCTTTTCTATGTGATAAGGCATGCATGCATGAAAACGGATTAGTATAGTAGTATATCTAATGACAAAGATGACGATGGAAGCACAGATTAAAATGCAAACAGAGCAGAAAATTTAGTGACCAGCCACATATGATACGACAACTCTCTTTGTAAAAAAATGCTAAAATTCTCATAGCTCATATTCTTAGCACCCAAAAAAAGCACAACAGGCAGTGGTATACAAGATAGAACAGTTTCTGCTTCATTGTTAATAAGTTCAAAATTATGCATAAGGATGTTGACGACACTTTCAAGCAGGCATAGAGGAGATTGATAGAGCAAGTAACATATAAGTTACGGGAAGTGGAAAGCTGAAGAAGAAATAAACACAAGGAAGGAGAATGGAATGCAGTTGTGAGTTTGGTGCATACCAGTTCCAAGGCAATATTTGCATCTTTTATGCTCCTGTTGTTTTACATTGTTTATCTCAACCACCATCAATGCAGAAATCACTCCAACCGCTCCTCCAGAAAATGATGCTACTATTGGATCAACCTGACTGCACTTTGCAAGAGGGTAATTGCCTAATAGATTAGTGTCTAACAAAAGCAACATTAAATTAAGATCACGTACAATATTTGCATGGAAATGATACGAACCTGTTAGCCTATCGCGATTTCAGCTACCGAATTCCAAATTTCCTTTATCTACCATCGGAAATTAGCTATCATGTTTCTTTTGAGATTTATTAATATTCAACATTCTAAAAGGTTGTGAAGAGGACAGGGTTCGGAATAGGCAGGATATACGCAAACCTTACCCCACATAATATGTGAAGAGGTTGTTTTCAAGAACTGAACCTATGACATCTAGGTTGTACTCCTACAACTCTACCATTGGGCCATATGTTTGCTTGTAAATAACATATTATTCAACATGATTACTGCAAAAATTATTCATTCACAATGGTAGATAACGACACAGGAAACAGGTGTCTAAGAGAACTTAAAGGGCTAGAGATAGAAAGATTTGAAGAAAGAAACTACTGGTAATCTCATTAGTTGAAACCTTATCAACCAGTCGGAAACCTTTTCGACTAGTTATTCCATGGCCAATGTAAGAAAAGTTGATGAAAATAAAACCTTACAAATATGGAATACGTGCAGCTGGAAGCTTGTGATGCAACAACACAACAAAGTTGATACTTGATATACACAAATTGCGAGGTCTGATAGATAATATCTACTCTGCATGCCTCATTAGATGAGACAATTGAAAGCAGATTAAATCAAGCACAGAAAACCAAATTTAGAAAACTCTATAGCTATTATTGATTTAAAACAAGGATATGAGTCATACCTCAACTGCATTGGCAGATGCACACTACGAATAAAATCTTCATATGATGTGCCCCCTAATCCAAGCTTGAGCTCCAGCTGAAATGTGAAATAAATACTTGAGATCAAAGCAAATCAATACATATTTCTACCCTCTAAAATATTTGGTTCTTGTAAATTGAGGAATTTGGATACTCATGGGCTGACCCTGGGAAAAAGGAATGGAATGGGTACATCTTACACATACGCGAGACAAGCCATGAAAAGACTAGTATTGTATATAGTGAATGATGCAAAAGCCAATACAATTCAAATTTTTTATCAATTGATGACGTATGCCTATTCCTTACATAGTTACATTTGTCCAAATTCAATGTACTTTGAACTGAATAAGAATCTTAAAGTAGACATTTACAGCAGCAATATCAAGTGTTTTTATTGTTTCCAGGTTTAAAAGAAATTTTTAAGAAAAAGGCATTAGTCGCCTATTTTTCTTAATTATGTTGTCTGTGTTCCATTATCTACTTTTCCACTTCCAGTAATTTATCTCATTAGACAAATCAGTAACCCATTCTCTGTTTAAGGAGGGTCCAACACAAGGATCATTTAAGTTTGTAACACATAGAAAACAGTTGTGCGCACATCCATCAATGGGATATAGATGCTCGCTACAATCTTATTGAAATCTATTGGTCAACCAGATGGTTAAAAGAGTGAACTAAGATAACTTACTGCGGGTGCTAGAAGGCCGCCGAAAATGATGATCCCAGCAATAAGCGAAAAACAAGTGGCATAATACAGCCTAAGATTCGCAGAGCTCTGCAGGAAACATATTAGATAACTACTACATAACTTGTTAATAAACAACAGATAAATTTATTTCTGGCTAAATAGGAAACAATTACAATGGGAAGTCATGAGTAAAATCAAATGTGATGAGGTGAAATCTTTTGTACCAAAAAATGAGATCACATGATAGAAATGAATCAAAAGCAAGCTCACCAAAGGAGGTAAAAATGGAATGAATGACGGAAAATTAGGGAGTTCATTCTCTTGCTCTTCCTTTATAATTCCAAGCTCCGCATTTTTAATCCTCTGTTGTATTCTCAGCCTACGAACCTGTGCATTTCAAAAGACACAAAAGTCATCATAAAAAGCATTGACTCTTAATGTATTGAATCTGTTTCACAATGAGAGTTATGGCTGAATAAGCAAATTCTGCTTGCTGCTCTTCTTGACAAAATACAATCAAGAAGATCCCACTGATAATGAATGATTTATATATCTAAGGCTAAAAGATTATTTAGATTCATGAGTATCACTTGTTATGGAAGTTATCATTGTATCTCATCCAAAACAAAGAATTCTAAAAAATAAAGTCACTTTAAATGAAAAAGCCTAGCATGTTCATATAGGGATTAAGCAGTGGCTCGAACAAAGATGCGTCTGCTGGAAACATTTACAGGTGAGAATCCATAAATAGAAAGCAAAGATACACTAACCTCCTCCATATGCAGGAAGATTTTATTCCGCCGACTCCGAATGTTATCTTGAATCTCTAGCAATTCCATTTTTGCAAAGTCCTGCACCGTCTCAGGCCCTTCTATGATACAAAATCTGCTTTCAGTATTACCAATAAGTGTCTATTTAATGTCCAGCTTCAAAATCTATGTCGATTATATCCAACTATAAGAAGTAGAGAAAATTCACAACTAACTGATACTCTGATTCAACAAATGTTTGCAGGCTAAACACATAAATCGAAATTACAATCGCCAATACACAACGGAGATGGAGGAGATATACCCGGCGGCGGTTTTATCAGCGGAATCGGAGTCAATCGAAGGCGCGAAAGAAGGCGACTCCGGATCGGACGCCTTGAATCGCCATTTGGAGTTCAGTCTGGAGACTCTGGACTTCACATATACAAATCCGGAGCCGGAGTAACGAGAATTGTACGGACATAGAGGCTTTACCGGACACGAAGCAGTCAAAACCCGACCCGAACAAATCATCCTGAAATGCTATCCGTCTCCTTCTCTAGGTACTCACAAAGTCTCCCAATCGAGTAACGACAAGAGGGAGCATTGAAAACGGCTTCCGGCATCTTTCCTAAACATTCTTATGGTGTTGTGATACGTGGTAGGACCGTCGGAGACGCTTGCTTTAATTTTTTTAATTTTTTCCCCTTTTTATATAAATGGTGTGGATTTGCCGTTTTGGTGGCGGCACTTTTTGTTGGACTCGAATAAAAGCCCACTTTACAAAATTGGTGGAAACAAAGCCTATACCGGCCTGGATAACATAACTTGGCCCAAGCACGAAACAAAGCCCATAAAAGGGGCCCATGACTGTAAAACAGAAGAATCGTAAGAGATGTGAACTGCGAACCTAAGACCCTAACGTAACTGCGATAAATTCTCCGACCCCAATCTAATCCATACGGCTCATATCGGCCGCTCTCGGTGTCTTCCTTTAATGGTTTGTTTGGCGGTATCGTTTAGCTTGTCATTGTTCTTCGTTGTTTGTTGTTTTTGATGTTTTGATTTTATTTTCGCTTCCTCTAATTGGGATTTGATTTTGAGCTTGTATGTCAATCGATCCTAATTGAAGTGTGGTTTTTTTGTTTTTGTTTATATATTTGAGTTTTTCCTTTGATTGAAGTTTGGACTCTTCGAAAGAGTTGTTTTGAGTTGGGGATATTGTAGATTACAATGAGGATTCTTAGCTCCCTCTTCTGATTGGAGTTGAAGAGATTGGCTGGCAGAATCGAACCTATGACTTTTATAGCCATCACTGAGTAATCATTCAATCCCCAACATTGAAAACTTTATTTCTATAATTTTATTCTTATTATTGAAATTTGAAACTAAGTAACTAACATTGTTTTAGATTGGGATGAAGCATTTATATTATATTCCAACACTTGACCCGAGGCTTTGATGTTCTCACATTTGCTTCTGAACATTGCTATAAACAATGGATGTCTTGTGGTTTGCCTAATATCACCGGGTTTTGTTGGATTGAATTGTGGCAGGCAATCAGGCATTTGAGTGTTTTTACTTGTTTGCGTCTTTGATGGGTTGATTTTATTTGTTGGATGAAATGTAACCTTAAAAACTGATCTTTTTTAGACTAGAGAGGTTTGGTGAGCAAAGGTCTGGTTGTAATTGGCTTTGTTAAAAATTTTGCATTGACAATGATCATATAAGTTTGATAAGACTGCATTTTATGATACTTGTACACAATAAGGAACAACAATGTCAATGTTGCTTATTTTGATATGATATGGATAAATTTGTTTTGAACTCAATCTATGAAGGAAAACTAAAGTTCTATTTGTTCACACAAACCATGAGTGAGGTTCATCAGTTCATGAAATTTGAAGTCTTATGCCTTGGAAAATATTTAAGAATTGTATGGGCCTGCTTAACTTTTGTGGTCACGTTACTGTAATGCATTTTTCATTGAACTTGCATTTGAAAAAGTTTTAGCCAAAAGCAGTAAGTTAGAAGCTCATTGCTTTGTTGGTAGAACTCAAAACCCTCCCTGTTTGTTGTCTGGCTCTTGATTAGTTCATTATGGTTGGTTTATTTTTTATTTGTTTGATTCTTATCATACATAAGATATATGTTGGTGTCATCAAGTGATGAAATATGGATAAATCTTAGGACACCTTCCTACATAGCTCATTTGCTATGGATGAGAATAACTTTTCCATTCTGATGATGATGATGACCTATGAATATGTAGTAGTTATTCCTACTCTATGGTAAATTCTTTTTTGTATAAATAATTGAAGTAAATTCTTAGCATGAAAGAAGCCTCCCTTTTGTGTCTTTACAATATCCTCACTTATGAAAGTCTTCATGAACATAAGTTTGCACTTGGAATGCATTTGTTGTTCTAAAGCACAATGTGTTAAGTGGATCCTCAGGTTTTTCTCTTTTGTGAATGTGGACTTTATTTTTTCACTCTATAATGTATGTTCTTCATCAAGTCTGATTATAAGCAATTGTTTATGTATCTCTACATTGAGGTTTTATGTTTGCTAGGTCATTTGGTGTGTCTAGAGAATGTTGTAATTTGAAGAAAGATGTGAGAAATAGAAGATGGAGGTGTTTTGAGAGTTGGCTCATGCTTATAATTCACATCTCTAGCTAACACCAACCCATGTAAGACTTTTTAAAAATCGACACTTGTGTGCTCGATTATGGTAGGCTTTAGGCTTCACAAGTTAACTATACGGGGATTTGTTAGGATCAAGTCCGACCCTAGTCACTTTGGTGCCTAAAGCGGCACGATAGTGGTTTCCTATAAAAAAAAAATCGTAAATAAGAAGGCACTCAAATAATTTTGTATATCAAAGTGATCAATAAATACATCAAAATGTAAATATAAAACGTAGATATAGAATTTGGTCTTGGTGATTTACAAGTAGCAAAATTTTATTTTTATTTTTTTTTGCTTTTTTAACATGTCCAAAATTCTGTTTATGCACCTTCAAATTCGAATATCTAGATAAAATTGAAAATAAAAAAGAAATTAGAATTATTTTCGGGCTGAGGTGAGGCAGAGGGATAAGGCAAGAGAAGTAATAGTTATTTGGACTTATTTTCCAGTTAGATTGATTTTGACCTGCTCGGAATGATATAGTGTAAAACAAAATTTTAGAAATTTGGTGTCATTATGGCCTTGGGCCCAAATTTTGGCCCAGGGCCGGCACTAATCTATGCTTTGATAACATGTTATAATTTTAAGAACTTTTTACAATTCAATTTTTATACAAGAGTTGTAAATTGAATGTCTTTCCTGATAAGGATGATGTGAGGATGTTGTTTGTGTGGGTAATTTTGTGAGTTCCATGTGATGTATCTTTTGTCTCATGGTAGCCTGCACTAGTCTGTTAAATTTTTTTTGTTGTTGGGTTAGTTATGCACTATACGTGTTTCTAGTGATTCACATGGCATCATCTATTGTCAATCGGCCCCATGTGTACTGGCTCATTCGATATTGTGTTGTGATTATGTTTTGTGGATTAGTGTGGTATTAGCAGGGCCGGCCGAAGGCCTAAGAGACACCATATATTTTAGAACAATTATATATATATATATATTAGTTTACATACATGATAAAAAGATTATGGTTTGGTGGTTAACATGATTGTTTTCTTTTTACTCAACTCGAGTTTGAATCCATGAGGCAGCATTCTACTTTCATTTTTTGTTCCAATAGGGCACCATTATATCGTGTCGCTTTGGGCATCAAAATGACTAGGGCCGGCAGTATTGTACTTTCATTTTTTGTTCCAATAAGGCACAACTATATCGTGCCGCTTTGAGCATCAAAATGGATAGGACCAACCCTGGGTATTAGGTGTTATACCTGTTACATTGAAATTGGTTAGTAATATGAAAATCTCCAAAATGTTGTAAATTTTAGGTTTGATTATTTATTAAGCAAGAAATGCATGACCATAAATAACAGATCGCCAATCTTTTGCATACCGGCCGTGAAAATATCTAAACTCGAAGAAGAGGGGAGATATAGACGTCCAATAATTGAGAATATATTCTCCAATAGATTGGGCCTCTATATACTCTAGTGAGCCGTTGAACTCGAAAATCATGCCCCACACGCTTCGGCCAATTGGGCCTGTCACCACAAGTGTTCGCTCGCCGCTCAGTAAGTCAATCGCCTTTTGCTGGGTGGTCCTTTCCCTTTGGGCCTGCGCTCACGTTACATTAGCTCCCTTGCTACAGTAAGTAGGTCCAATTTCACTTTCTTGGCTCTTGATTGTGGCAAACACAGCGCATAGGCCTAAGGCCCACCACAGTAGCTCTTCAAAACTAGAACAATCAGAAGTCATGATGATTGTTATCCCTTTTGTTTTAAAACAAGGTTTTTCATTTTGTTATGATGAGAGCAACTAAATAAAACCCCTCATTCCATTCCAATCAATGAGAGATGACTCGGTTGACAATCAATTAAGTTGGGTATATGTGTATCCAAATTCTCGGGAATTGGGTCGAACTCTTCTTTGGTGTTAAGGTAATAGCTATGAATAGCCATCGACCCCCGGGAAAGGGTAGAAGAATGGGCCCTATTGTGGGACATACAATGCATTACAGACGTATGATCATTACGCTTCAACCGGGTTATTCTATTCCACCTCTTAGAACGAAAAGAACTTAAATCAAAATACTTAATAGCATGGCGATACATTTATACAAAACTTCTACCCCGAGCACACGCAATGGAGCCGTAGACAGTCAAGTGAAATCCAATACACGAAATAATTTGATCTATGGACAGCATCGTTGTGGTAAAGGTCGTAATGCCAGAGGAATCATTACCGCAGGGCATAGAGAGGGTCCAAACTCTTGGAAATTGTAGAGTTTCCAGATTCACGATATCTAAATATTTTTAGTCATACTCAAAGAAAGATGTGAAATTGTGGACCGCACACGTTTAAAGTCTTCACATATGTTCTCAAGCGCGAAACACTACTTTCAGGCCCCATCCAATGATAACCAAGTACTGTGCATGCCTAAATTGCCCTCCAAAGGTACCAAAACTCCCACTATCGGAGGAAGATCTGGAAACGTGAAGACACGTGTCGAGATCATGTAGTTTTCGTGAAGGGATCAAAGCAAAATAAGTGGAAGTCAAAGTGTCAAGCAACATGAAAGAGGACCCTTTTTTGTTACCACCACCTAGCAGACTGTCAGCCGTTGATTATTTATAATAAATGCGGTTGTGAAGATTGCTATTTGGTGTGCATGCTTACGTTGCCACGTGTCCTTGGTTAGCATGTCAGAGAGTCTTGTACAGCCTTTACCTTTCGATTCATCACATGCTCGTTCCTTCAAAAACAGTTGTGCGATATCCGTGATCGATTGCTGCCATACACAAAACTAACAACACATTCATAGAACTAGAAAAATTTAAGACGTTTATCGCACATCAGATTGACATATCATAATTGGAGGGTATATAAATAAAAATTCCGTTTCTCTCACACAATCAATACATTTTCTAAGCCTAAAAAATAATATCGACGACCCAAAAATAAAAAAGTTGAGTGGATCTTCGACCAAAAATGTACAATATCTTGGTTTATAGTGTTTCCATTGGATTTTCTTTTAACACTTTCTGACCAGAATAATCTTTTATTTACCTGCCTTAAATCATTAGTTGTTTCTGACCCTTCAAACTATACAATAACACTTTTGTCTCTGTCGAGGATATATGGTGAGGTTTTGAAGTCATTTCAAACTGCTAGAAATGGCATGGCTTCATGGTTACGATAGAGAAGATTATTATGCGTTGCTTTTGCTTTCAGTTTCAGGTCATTTGTGCTACACCAAGGCACGGGGATTGTGGTGATGTTGATGCGCACAAAAAGTGCTCATGTAATCTTTTATATATATATCATGACTAAAAAATCTCACATCGGTCTGACATAATCTACTCGAGTGATTTATAAGTAAATCACAATCCCTCACATTGTAGGCGCTCATGTAATCTTTTATATATGTCAAGACTAAAAATCATATATCGGTTTGGCATATATAACTCAGTCGAGTGAGTGGTTTATAAGTAAAGCAGTACAACTTCTCATATTGTAGACGCATTTTCTAGGCCTAATAACTATTGACGACGATCCGTGAAGAACAAATCCTTGTAGACCCGTGGTCCATAACAGACAATATCTTCGATGTGGTTTAGGTTGAGAATTTAAACAAGATCTTCATTTTTTAAAGGCCAAATTTGGTAATCCATGACAAGTGCACTTTCGTCAATGGAATAACCTTTAATTTAACGCTAATGATAGCAAAACAAACATTCTTCAACAAAAATAATTCTAGTTCATAAGAGAACATTAATTAATTAACTAGTAAGAAATAATATTATAGTTGAGAGGCGGTTGTGGGAATTGGCCTAGCTAGTGAGTGGTAAGGCCTAAGTGCATCTTATCCAAGTAAATTTAGTCACGGGTGGCCTCTTTATGGCCCCACACATATCACAATCAATCCACTATAAATATACCACTTTCATGCACCACGATCTTACTTGCACTGCTCCTCACAAGAGTCACTTGCCAACTTTTTCTCTTCAAAATCTCTCTCGATCACAGATATTAATCACAAAATGCGAACCAATAACTTTCTTTTCATTCTCTTCTTCCTCTTCTTCCTCCTCTTCGTTACTTCGATTTCTACTAATTTAACTCCTGGTGTTGGAGGCAAAAAAGTGGAATCTCCAGCAATGTCTACTGGGCCTAACGGTGAAGTTGGTTCGCCTAGCGGTGCTTCTGGTTCGGGCCACGGGTCCAACTATGATTACAGTTGGGGCTGGGGCTCGAGCCCAGGTGCTGGATGGGGTTATGGGTCAGGCTCGGGCCGCTCACCGAATGGGTTTGGGAGGGGTTATGGGTTTGGATCTGGGTCTGGTTCTGGCTCTGGCTCTGGTAGTGGCTCGGGGTATGGTTATGGGTCAGGAGGTGGCGGTGCACACGGAGGTGGACATGGTTCTGGAAGTGGTTCTGGCAATTCTGCTGGTGGTGGCACAGGTGGTGGAAGCGGCGGAGCAGCTGGTTTCAACAATCATGCGCCATTAAATACCAGGGAGAAGAACAACCATCATGGTTGACTGACTAATGAAGTGGTCTCTGAAGTCCTATTCCTATCACCCTATGCTAGCATGCTTGTTGTAATACATACATATATATATATATAGCACTTGCTCCATTATATAGTGCAAAGTGTGTAACTTTGTTATTCTGGTTGTGCTGCGTATGATAGCACTTATATTATATGTACCACCTACGTTATGAAGTGTCGTTATCTTACAAAATCTCTCTTATTCTGTCAATTCCACAGAGAGTAATAGACAGGGCATGCAATGTTTGTCGTGAAAGAATTTTGTCCAACGGTTATGATAGGGATTCGGCAGCTGATATCCCAGACGTTGAGTTGGACACACATGATCGAAGCATAATCGTAAATTCCACATGTTCCTACATAATTATATAGGATAGGATCATACAACTCAGTAACTGCGATAACTAAGATACCAGTTGCTGAGATCCCTATATCATAACTAGTCCAATAGGCGTGATGGATGTAATTCTCATAGGTTCTAAGCCCCCGTTCTTGTCTAAATTGATTCACTGCCTGAATCAAAAGCTTAAAATGCAATAATTGAGAAGAAAAGCAGAACACAAGCAAAACCAAGCAATACATATTGAAATACATCTCTGTATATATCTTTGCTAAGTTCAATCAACCAAAATAAATGTCAATTCAATGACCTGAAGAAAACAAATATGCAACAACCACCAGTGCATGCACAAAGCTTTTCTTCTTCTAAATGTCAATCAGTAACATTAAGTAAAATATCTTTTGTCAATCAGTAACCCCAACTGGGGTCATATACTAGCATATTGTAATAACAAAAAATGACTGTATTCTGTGTTTTAGTGAGCTCGGAACGGGTTGTGAATATTCTTTGTGCAAAGGTATTATTCAAATGAAAAATCTCCCAACTTATGGATACCTAGAGGGAGCTCGGGTTGCCCAGAAAACTTTTTCAATGTGAATTTGAAAACAAGCTTGCCGAATTCTCCCCTTTCTTGGTTGCATTTCTCCACATAGTACAAACCATCATAGACAAAGATTTTCTTAAGACCTTGTGTGGATGGTTTTGACAGATCGTAGCAACGAATAACCCTGACAGAGTTCTTGGCCCTTATACTGTTATTCAATGCAAGGTTACCTCTGGTCAGTTTTTGATCCACTGGCTTTTTATTTTTAACCCTTGGATTGCCACCTTCTCCAGAATAAATCAAGACACCGGGAGATCTCATGTCATTGTCGTAACGGCCAGAAGCAACAACACTTATGGCAATTGAGCATCCGTCGATTTTCATGCTGTCTATACCATTTGATAGCTGACGGTGAAGACCAATGACGAATAGTTCAGCCCTGCATTGAAACATGTCACCAACTTCAACCCCGTAAACAGGTCCTTCGCGACGTGTTGTGTTGACACATTTTCTTTGTTTCCGAAGGGACTCCACTGCAGCAAAGTAGGTGTTCTTTTGATTTCCATTCTTAACACGGGATTCCTTAATCATAGCTAATACTTCCCTGAACAACTTCAAAGTATTCTTAATCGTATCGATGCTAACGCCAGAATGTTGGCTTGCAACAACCATCTCACGGCACCCATTTTGCTTATCCCACTTGCTACACTCCTCTTTTAACACAATATCCACTGCTCCTCCACATTTATCATAAATTCTCAAAGGGTCCACATTGACTCCACTTGAGGAAGCATCATTGTTCATCTGCTTAGAAGATCTCTTGATTGTGGAAGCAAAATGACTTGTACATCGTGACGGAAAGCCTTGGAAAACAGGAAATCCTTTTAAATTCCTTGGAGGAGGATATTCTCTCCCTTTTATAACACCCTTTGTCGCACCTCCTGAAGGCTTGAATACAACTACATCTTTGGAATCAGAATCAACGTTCTGTTTACTGTTTATCTGCTTAGGAGGAGATCTCTTGTTTGTGGAAGCAAAATCAGGACCCTTACTAGCACCTCCTAAAGGCTTGAACACAACTACATCTTCGGAATTAGAATCAACATTCCGTTCACTGTTTATCTTCTTAGGAGATCTCCTGCTTCTGGAAGCAAAATGGCTCATACATCCTGACGGAAAATCACGAGAAACAGGAAATTCTTTTAAATTCCTTGGAGGAGGATATTTTTTTCCTTTCATATTACCATTACTAGCACTTCCTGAACGCTTGAACATAGCTACAGCTTCGGAATCAGAATCAGAATCAACATTCCGTTTACTATACTCAGCAGGCACTTCACGGTTGATAGAAACTGTTTTTGAAATCGTTACAGGTGGAAACCTTTTCCTTTCAACAGTTGGTTTCACAGTAGCCTCTATAAAAGGGAATTCGGGTTCTGGTTTAGATTTTCCAGGGAAATCGTTTCTGGGTCTCTTGCGCTGCATCGGAGGTCCAACGACTGGCGGATTCTCAGGTGGATCAAAGGAAGCCATCTTAAACTCTGGTTGCAAAATTATTCTCCTTTATAGAAAATTAACCCATGAGACATTATTATTTCATTACCCACACACAAAAGAAGTAATTAATGAATGTAGAAAAATTGAACCAAACAGAACACGGAAATGAGAAAATTAATGATAAACAGAGAATGGAAACTTTTCTAGGGAAAATAAAGAGGAAACAATGTCACAACACTATTACAAGAAGCATGCACAAAAACATATCAATGAATAATCCCTAAATGCCAAATCAAAATTCGGGTAAGAAGCATGAACACTACAACAAGAAGCATTCACGAAAACAGATCAATAAATGCCAAATCAAAATTCGGGTAAGAAGCATGAAAACCTAATCGCCACCGCGACAAATGTAGATACCCACTAAACCATCACTAGAAACTTTGTGTCCAAACTTTGTTTATTCCGGGTATGACAAACTATGTCATCCATAATGAAAAAAGTTTTGTCATCCCAAAGATAAAAGAATGGGTTTCTTGTTCAAGAAAAATAACCAGAGACAAAAGAATGGCACTTAGAAGAATACCTGAAATCCTTTCTAGCAGAGGGAGAAGAACCAATCGAAGAACAAGCAACCCCTGTCAACTCTGCAACCAAACAACATACATACATACAAACCTCGTAAACTGAACAAGATTGGAAAGAAAGAAGAGAGACAGAGTGGATGAGCTTGGAAAGAAGGAAAGGAAGGAAGGCAGAGTGAAGAGAACCTTCCTGGATGGCACTTCGATGGAATACTGCTAGAGAGACGCACCATTTCAGTGAATAAATACAAAGAGAATGTGTGTACGTTGTTGAGTGTAACTTTGAGAGAAATTTGAAAAGACGTGGGTCATTGATTGCAGTAGAGAAGAGAGGGTTTCAAACCCAACAGTCGCCCATGTACACAATATGACCGCCTGATCAGTCGCACCTGTTATTAATGCCCACTGAACAGAGAGTAATCTTTCAATTTCAATCATAATAATCATTTTTCAAATTTGAAAAATAAATAAAATTCAATCAGAAATCAGAGCAAAACAAAACAAACGGTCAAAAATCCATATCCCGACAAATATAAATTTTAATTTTTTTATTAGAGGCAGCTCTGTGGTATGTCAATTCAACGGCATAAAATTGATACGGCGTCGCATTATAAGCACGATGGATGGAAATTGGTTTTTTTTTTCTTTTTTTAAAATTACCGAAGTTTGAGACTTTTCATATTCCCACAAACTTTCACTCACAATTACACAAATAAATGCTCGCTTTAAAAATAATGAAAGTGTTACATATCCCAACAAATCCTATTCCAAAAACATCTCAAACTAATATGGCAATGACGTCTCATAATGTGACAAGAAAAGTAGACGACTTGTTATTTTCTTAAGACAAAAAATATCTTTCTTTTTTATCTAATTTCTTGACTACAAGATGCTGATAAATCACAATCACACAAATAAGTGTTCGCCTTTTAAAGGAACAAAAGTGCAACATAGTTCAACAAGAAGTATTCCAAAAACATCTCAGTCTATGTGGTAATGACACATCACGATGTGACATGAAAAGTATATTATTTCTTATTTTTTGGAACAAAAATACCCTTCTTTATTGGTCTAATTTCTTTTACTACATATGCTAACATCATCCGACAAATCACAATCACACAACTAAATGCTCGCCTTTAAAGGAACGGAAGTGTTAGATATTCTAATAAGAAATGTTCCAAAAACTTACTTGGAAAGTGAATGATTTGTTTTTCTTTGGGACGAAATTATCTTTATCGTTTGAAATTACGAAATTGGAGATTTTTCGTGCATCTTCACTCACAAACTACACAAATAAATGTTCGCCTTTAAAGGAATGGTAGTGATACATATCCCAACGAAAAGTATTCTAAAAACATCCCAATCTATGTGGCAATGATACATCATGATGTGACATGAAAAGTAGATGATTTGTTATATTTTTGGACAAAAATAGATCAAAACAACATTATTTTACCATCCATTAGTCAAATAACGATAAATGGATGGAGGGATATGTGATGATACCAAAACAAAGCACAAGAGGTGTAAATCTTTCAAATTCAAAAGGAGTGGATGCATATCGAAATGGTTTAAACCACCAATGACATTTGTCTCATAATTAATTACTATCCAAACTAAAAAAATGGTACAATGGTCCTCTTAAACCCTCTCCAAAAACTAGGTCCCATGATGGTAAAATATAATAATATATCTGTTTCTCAATTTCTTTTTAAAATTACAGATAGTGTAAATGATTTATTTGACACAACACAATTTTTTGAATGATCATGACATAAAGTATAGAAAATACGATTGTTTTTTTGAAATAGCGTTGAGAAATATGTTTTTCATTGGAATCGAACATTGAACACATATATGTCTAACCCAATCGATTGTCAATCGAACCACCTCTCATTGGTTGAAAATATAAATGTTAAAAAACACTAATTAAAAGGAAAACAAGTCACTAATAAATATAGGTGTATATGGGGGGTTAAATATTTATAAGCAAGTAATCTAAATATTGTCATTTCATACGTATAAAAAGGGTAAAAAAATAATGAAGTATAAATATAGCCGTGAGAAATGGAGAAATGGATGGTTGTAGATTTATTGGTGCTGTGTAATAATAGGGCACAACCTTCAACAATCGGGACCCACCATTTCTAGAAGTCAAATTTCTCATTCAACGGATTGACCATTGCGTGAGACTCCCTCTTTAAACTGACAGACAGCCTGCGAAAGTGCAGTAAAACAACTCCCCCCCTGTCTGCTCTGTTACTAATTGTGGTTGCTCTAATACTAAATAATTGACCAAGTCTGCCTACACCAACTAAGAAGAACAGGCAATGAGAGCAGATGCGAGACAGCTCTGTATCTCAGTTCAATTTCAATGGCATAAAAAAGAAATAGAAAGAATTGAAACAATGGCGTTCCATTATAAGCATAAAAATGGCAAAGAAAAACCGTGCTCCTTCACTAACAATAATTTGTCCACTTAGAGCACAGGTTCCGTATAAATTTTTCCTCCTAACCCCAATCCATATTGAGCCCCGTAAGCCCAATCCAACAACCGATCTCCTTGAGGCCCATACCTCAAGAAAACCATTTGTAATTAGTTAAGGAATTGAGCATCCTTTATATCCCGCACTTACTTCCACATATAAGTGACGTGGAATTGTATCAAAAAGTCGGAGGAAATTAGGTTTCTTGGAAACAAATTTTCGCATTACTATTGCTTTTCAAGAGGGTCCACGTAATGTAGTTTTTGTCTTTTAGCAAAATAAAAAAAATCGATGGATGTGATGCAAGCAAATGAATTTTCTACCATTTCAACCGTAGGATCTCAAAAGAATTCAAACAGTTATGGAACTATATTTGTTGATATTGGATTAAAATAAAAATGACGTTGCTGTAACTCTGGTGGCTATATGGATTTGGCTAAGAAGCATGGTCGACAAAGGAAAGAAAGCCCAACACTAAATTGACAAGCTTGCATTAAATGATGCATGTGCATGTTGACTAATAAAGAATACCAATATAAGAGATTCATCGGCGGAATTGATCTTCTTGTATAACAGGATCGCTCAGGTCTAGGATACGATACTAGACTTGATCTTAAATATCCACAGCACAAAAACTCTGAGAACTGCAAAAACACAAAAACTCTGAGAACTGTAAAAGAAAATATGATGAGGGAGAGAAAACAATAGAACTTTGTATTTCTGAAAAATATCTCTAACCCTCTACAACCTCTCTTATTTATAGTGGAGAGAGTAAGACTTCTGCTAGAACTCCTTAGGAGAGTTCTAACTGAACTAAAGCATAGTCTCCATTCTCAAAAATAGAATTACACTAATGCATTTGAGTCTTTTATATCCTTATCCTTCAATTAAATGGATTATATATCTTATCCCTTTAATATGTATTGGGCCAATATTAATTATTTATTCAAGCCCATATTAGAGAAACCCGACCCAATATTTCAACAGTAGTGTGCAAGTGTAATAAAAGCTCTGTACGCTTGAGATTTGTCATGCAAAAGCGACAAAGAAAATCTGCCATGCAAATGATCCAAGTCGGCAGGATATATATGTTTGACAACAGTCTAGTCGGCTGTCAAAGATTACAATCTTGAAGAGATATGCATGAAAGGTTTGGACGGTACTTGCATGCGGGCTTTTAATGCACGTTATTTGAAAAGCTCCATATAAATGCAGGACATTTGCAGTGGAGAGCGTAACAAGCAGAACAAGAACAAAGGGAGCCAGTTTGAGAGAGAGAAATTCTCTTGAAGGTTTTTGGTCTCTTGGGTGTTATTGAGTTCTGGATGAGAGAAAAATATTGCGGGTATGGTTGGAACAAATTTTCATATAATTAATAATTTCTCTAGTTGTTTTTGACAAAAATCATGATTTTTCTCCGTTTTAGAGTTTCCACGTAAATTGGGTGTTATTCTCTATTTATATTTTCTCTATTGTTCTATAGTACGACGAAAATCACAAATGGGACAATGACAAACCGGTAACCATTAGTGTACTTTTAGACGTTTAGCTTTAACAAAAAAAAAATGGACACGAAAATATTCATGAAATGATCATTTACATTTTTACCCTCATCTTCCACAAAAACAAACCAACGCTTCTTTCACGAGTAGAAACAGTCCTACGCGTTCCTACCCTTCCTCCCCTCTCCGTCTCGCTTCTCTATTTCACAGGTGAAATTGTCCTAGTGATTTCGTCAATCTTAATGATGGATTTTGGAATTATCCCTTTTTATATCGTAATTTGGTTTTGTGGATGTTGGGGGCAACGTTTGGCTGGTTCCGCTTATTGGATTTCAGGCGGTGTAGCAACGTTTGGGATTCTCTAGCTATGGTAGCAATGTCGCTTTTTCATACTTGCTATCGTGGAAAATAGGTATTTATATGAAAAAAAAGATTTTTTGTTAAACCTATGTATCAAACCTTTTTTAAGTGAGTATTAAAATAACATTTTCCAATCACAAATTTAGTTTAGTTTTATCAAGGCCAAGGACTAAGCCCAGTACATATAGCCCAACCTTACACATAGATTAACCTGGCTTTCTCTTGGGCCGAAACATTTAGAAAGGCAAATCAAGAAGCCCAAAAATAATTGAACCTGCATTTGTTGTGTTTTCTTTTTTCCTTCCCCTTTTGTGTTTTATCAAATACTTATGCAACGAAAAATCACGAATAGCTCAGATGACACTCATATGTATAATATCTCATAGAGATATCGAGTTCGTCCCTCCCCATCCCTTCTCTTCTAATATATAAAAAAAATAATAAAAAAAAGCACTTATGTGACAACTAATGCTAATTTTTCCAACAACACAAGATTCCAGCCTCTGTATATGGCTGGCAACTGACAACCGAAACCCAAGTGCCAGCGGATGTCCGTATGGACGAAATAACGAATTAATTTATAACTTTGACACAAGTTTCACTATCTTTTGGAACCCCCCCACCCCCCCCCCCCCCCACCCCCCAAATTTTTAACAGCAAAACCGTATCCTTAAAGCAGTGAAACACACAACTAGTATACATCTATGAATATCTGTATTTCAGGCAACCAACAATTCTTAACAGCCAAATGGTACGACAAAAGATAAACGTCCCTGGGACGTCTAGCACTGTTGCAAACGGTATCCTTGATCAGTGAAACACACCACTAGTATACATATATGAATATCTGTATTTCAGACAACCAACAATTCTTAACAGCCAAACAGTATCCTTGAGCAGTAAAACATACCACTGGTATACATATATCCATAAGGAACAGAAGACACAATGATTAGTCACCTACACATAATTGCATCCTCAGCTTGGAGAAATATAAAAGCCAGGGTAATTATTTTATTTATAAAACCACAATTCTATGAATACGAAAGCATGAATTACCCAGTCTAGGCACATGTTTACCTGTTTTATGCATTAAAATCAGCCATAGCACCGGATAGGATCATTGCAGCCTTTTGCAGCAGATTGCTTAGATCCCATCCGGCCCCCTTTCTCAAGGTATTGCTGGTGGTACTCTTCAGCTCGGTAGAACTTCTTCGCTGGAAGGACCTCAGTAACAATTTTTCTGTTTAAGAGCTTCTGCTGTTTTTCCAAACTTTCTCGAGCTGCATTCTCCTGCTCAGGTGTGTAGAAGTATATGCCCGATCGGTACTGGGTTCCAACATCATTACCCTGGCCATAGAGGGGTTTAACAATGTCTAAGAATTTGCAAAAATGACCAGCCAGAATTCCACATTCAACAACATGCACAAATTGAAAATGATTAAAATTTAGCTTGCTAGCACAATCAATTAAGAGGTTGAGTAATTAATCCATCCAGGTGAACATTTAGTGAATCTGAACCTACAAGTGAGACGATGATCATGAAAAATATACACGGAGAAAATAACTTTTGAAATTTGTGACCTATTAGCTCGGCTACGAAAAACCACCAGCAAATGGTATCTCAAAATTATCAATGCCTCATACTTGTAAAACAAAGAGAATGAAAATTCAGTTATAATCTACCATCAAACCATGGTTGGTATTTAAAATACGGGAGCCGGGCAGGAAGACGGCGGGTGGATGCCTCACTGTTCTTGACATTGAAAATCTGCTTACACCCAGACATTTTCCCAAAACGCCAAAAGCAATCGGATGGTTTTTATGAAAAATACAACACCTTCAGCAGAGAAATGGGGGCTCATACTTGAGAGTTGAGACAACACAAAACTCTTTACCAAATGACAAGCGTAGTAACGTAATCACTGTCATAGTCATAATCATCAGGTTTTGATTCAAAACATTTGTCCAAACAATTTGAGATCGGCTGATAGCACTGTCAGAAGACAGATATGCCTTCCATCCAACCTCTTCTGGTCTTTTTAAAGCTCAAGCTTCACAGATGTCCAGTCGACAAAATGAAATCAACAAGAACACAATAAAACATTGATGAATCCAGGTAATCAGATAAGGGGTATACAGGATGATAGTAAGATATACATTAAAACACAAACAAAACCCGGCTCTGTTATTAGATCACTTTTATTATACACAAGCAAAAAAAAAAAAAAACCACCACACCAGAAACTGTTCTTGTAAACCAAGTCTCATGCCAACAATTTCTAAGTCTATTCCAAGTAGCTCTGAAAATGGATAACCATAAATTTGCAGGGATGCACCGTATCCACCTATCCCTACACAGTACACACCCAAAATGTAGCCTACTTAAGTCCCAAAAATGCAGTTTCTGCATATCGAGTCAACTCAAAAAATACTCATTTCCATTTTCACTAACTTCAACAGAATATAATTAAAAATAGACAGCCTGTCGGCCAAATGGTGAGTAAAGAAATCCTTAAAAAAAAGAACAAAATCATCCCAAGAATAGGAAAAAGCTAAATAATAATGCAACGATAATCACATTTCAAATCTGCAAGAAAGACAACTTCCATATGCAAAAAATTTAATCAAAGAACAAGTGACCTAAGCTATCAAAATCTAAACATTTAGCAGAAATCAAACAAATTAGCAGAAAGTTCTCATCTTCAATGAAAAAACAAAGACTACAGTTGAGTCTGAATGATCATCAAGCATCATATACGGAGAACTCAACCACCCAGATTCCAGAAGAGTCACCAAATAAACTACAGCATACAAAAAAAAAATTACACAATACCAACAAAATCCAAGTGAGAAATCATCATCATCAATCGAACATTTATTCCAAAAGTTTGGTGTCGACTACATGAGTCTGAGAAAATCAATGGGATCCACTATTTGTATTAGTTTTCACCATTCATTTATATCTAGGATCATATTTTCATCAATTTTTATGGAATATACATCCGTAGGGTTTGCACTTCACTTCCTCCTATACAAATTATTTCTATTCTTCCCACGCCACACTGTTACCTCTACGTTTTACATGCCCATATCATCTTAAGGTTTTCTTGCTTCAATGGTGCTACTTTTACCTTAAATCTAATAATATCATTTCTTATCATATTTTCCATCATGTCACCATACATCCAAGGAAGCTGGTACATACATTTTTTTTTGGATATGTATGTCTTAATAGTCAAGACTGAGAAACCATATATGTTCGTATAGCTGAACTATAGAATCTTCCTAACCTTAAAAAATACTTAGGTTGCACAAAACCTCATATGCATAACTCCACTACATGCACCTATTTTTAATCCTATTAGCTATGTCCTCACTAATGTTATCTTGGAAAATGGAGTCAACATATTTAAAAACCTTTATTTGTTCCAAGTGAGAAATACACAGAAATAAGGAAGAACAAACGGATAAGACTCACCTGGCGATTCAGGGTGGTGGGGTCATGCCTAGCCCAGAGGGCGTCAAGCAGACTCTCATAACTACAAGCTTTGGGATCATACTGCACCCTCACCACCTCATTGTGACCAGTAGTCCCGGCGCAAACATCCTCGTAGGTCGGATTATGCATCATCCCTTGAGTATAGCCCACCTCTGTCTTGGTCACGCCCGACACTCTCTGGAACGCCAATTCCACTCCCCAGAAGCATCCGGCGCCGAATTGTGCGAACTGCTGCCCTGGAGCCGGAACGTCATCATCTGGGCCTTGAGGGATGGAGGAGTTCATGGCGGATGGGTCTGAGGATTTGGAGCCAAAACCCAACTTGTTAAGGATGTTCATGGGAGCTTTGTAGAGAGAGAAGCGTCTGGTGTGTCGAGGAAACGAGGAGGGTTTAGAGAGAGAAAGAAAAGGCTTAGAGAGAGAAAATAAGGGTTTGGAGAAAGAAAAAGAAGAAGAAGGGACAAGAGGAGAGGCGAAGGATGTGGAGGAAGAAGCAGCGAGAGTGCGCAACATTGTATGAAACGCGTGTAGTGGTAACTGGTAAAGGAAAGGATAGGTTTGAATTATTATTATTAAAAAAATTATTTTAATTATTTTCATATCTCATATTGTTACTTGGACCGGGCTTCTCTACAATAAGCCCATTCGTTGTTGGGCTTGCGGCCCGTTTAGCTTTGTCATTGGGAATGAATCAATGAAAACTAGATGTGGCAATTCGTCACTGCAATTCTGTTTCTTTCGGCTTCGCATTATAGTGAGGTAACACGAGAACCTGATAATGTCTTAGCTACTTGAAGAAGGGATTCTGTAATTTCTCTCACTCCTGTTCATCTTCTGCATCTGTTTCTCTTGATAGCAACCAGACCAAGGAGAGAAAGAAAGCACTCGTTGGAGGCAGCAGGTGCGGCGAAGCAGTCCTTTGGCATGAACCACGATTCCAACAATTTGTGAGTCACGTCGTACCTTGGATAGAATTTTCGTTTCCTTATACCTCATATGTTTTTGGTCTCTCTGTTTAGGAGTCTTGTTGAAGCAGATACAGAGTTTAATGTATAGTTTTGTGAAGCCATTGACGGCATAGAATGTGTAAAAAAGTACGAGAACCCATTGTCATTTGTCAAAACTTAATTGCAAGCCCTTCTTACGTATCCCTGTCTGGATTTTGATTCTTATGTGTTCTTGCTTCACTCCATAGGTTTTTATGAGTTTAGAAGCATTTTTGTTGTTTAGAGATTAACTGAGTGTAATTTCTGAGTGACTGAAATGGAATACTAGATGCTCTCAATATGGTTGAGAAAGAAAGGGAGATTACCTTGATAAAGCATGCTATATAAATAGTATCAAAATGTAGAGCTGAGATTCTGATAGCTGCCATTGTCGTAGATAAACAAACTATATATAAATGATAGCAGGAATGTGCTGGACTTTATGAAAATCTCCCCCTCGAACCCTGTCTACAAACACTTTCGGCATCTCCTTGATCTCTAACTCATGTAGAGCAGTGAGAAGTTTCATTTCTTCTGGAAACATCTTTAACCCCTTGCAGTTGAAAATTCGTAATCTTATAAGCCTTGGCATTGCGCCTGCTTCAACACTCCACTCCTGCAACGATTCCAAGGAGTCCAGCTCCAGGACCTCAAGCTGGGGGAAACCATTAGCAGATATGGCCAACGTTTCTCCATTGTAAGACCTTGCTTTCAGTCTCAGGACCTCTAGTTTTGGCAGCTTCTCGAGTATCTCAATTGAACCTTGGCTAAGACTGGTGTGCTCGAGTGTTAATTGGGAGAAATTTGGAGGGAACTCTTGTAGGCTTGGAAAGTGTGTAATCTCCCCTCTTAAATGCAACTTCACGAGACGACGAAGCGAAGAAAGCTGTGTTAGTGGTGGGAACTCTGCATCTTCAGCACGCAGGTACAAGGACTGAAGTTGTATGAGTTCCACAATTGAGTTGAATATTGCAGTGGTGTCTGTATTGAAGTTACCTCTTAGTCCCAGTTTTCGAAGACTAGTTAAATTTGATGAATTGTTTTGCTTCCATCTGTCAAGGTGTATCTCTGATAGAGTCTGGAGATTCTGAAGGGTGTCAATTTGTAGACACCCACCGTACTTGTTGCCACACATACATAGATGTCGCAAGTTTTTCATCTTCCATATCACATTAGGTACTATCATGAGATGAAGATTTGCTGCTATATCAAGAGTCTGCAGGTTAGTTAATGAGCCGATGTCTGGTGGAAGAGATTGCAAGTTGGTCTGCCTCAATCCCAAGTATTTCAGATGAATCAGTCCTCCAATTGTGCTTGGAATGCTGCCACATGTTATACCCTCCAACTCTAGAACTCGAAGCAGTTTGAAACTTCTAGTGATATAATCTATATCAGTAACTGATCTATAAGGATTATGAAATCGATAAGTACTCTGCCTGCGAACATTTATGATAAAAAGGAGGAGGGAACGCAGGTGTTTGGATAATCGTCCTATGGATATCTCGTCGACAGCTGAATAAATAGCTTGACGACGAGATGTAGCTGAAGGCGTGATTCTCTGAATTTCATCAACCTCGAGAAAGTTCTCTGTTTTCGCTTTTGAGATGGCACTCTCTCGAAGTAGATCATGCAAACGGCAGTATTTGACCCTGTCATTGATGCTCATTCTTGCCACTTGAACCATATTTCTGCCAATTAGCTCATTCAAATAATCCTCTGCTATGTCTTCCATCCTTTCGTCTTGATGTTGAATCAACCCCTCTGCAATCCACAGCCGGAACAATTTGTGTGTGGAAATGAAGTGGTCTTCTGGGAACAGGCCTAAATGAAGGAAGCAAGCCTTTAAATAGTATGGCAAGTCATTGTAGCTTAAAGCTAGTATTGCTGTCACTCCGTTTGGATCTCTGGCGAAGTGCGTGTGCATATTTTCCAGAACCCTCTCCCATTCAACAAACTTCTTTTTTCTTGAAAGCAGGCCTCCAACTACAATAATGGCTAGTGGTAAACCACCACATTTTTCCACGATCTCTTCTCCAGTCTCCTCCAGTTGCGGAGGGCAACTTGTACTTGTGAATGCTTTCTTGCAGAACAACTCCCAGCTGTTCTCTTTATTTAAGAAGTTCAAATTGTAGGGAACAGTTTGAGCATCAGCATGCAGAGCGACGTTTCTGTTGCGTGTGGTGAGCAACAATCTGCTTCCATTACTCTTGCGAGGGAAAGCCTTTGCAAGGTGATCCCAAGCAGTTGTTGTCCATATATCATCCAGAACTACCAGGTACCGTCTCCTTCTTAAATGTTCGATGAGCATTTCCTCCAACTCCTCATCCCCCAGCAATTCCAGCTTTTCCCTTGGGGATGCAATTTGTTTTATAATTGCCGCCAATATACCTCTAGCATTGAACTGCTGGGACACATAAATCCAAGCACGGGATGGAAAATAAGTTCCAATGTCCGCATGATTATATATTTTTCTAGCGAGAGTGGTCTTGCCAATACCACCCATTCCAACGATTGAAATTGCATGCCAACTGCTTTCTCCTACTAGTCGAGCCACCACCGTAGCTATATCATCGTCCAGGCCGACAATATCCATGTCCTCACCGCGGGGAGATGATGTTCTCAGCTTCCGCAGCGTCTCGCTTGCTTGGCTGATTCCCTCTCCAATGTTTCTGATTCCATATGTTTCACGACTGGCAGAAATGTGTTGGACTCTCAAACGAAGTGCCTCGAGATCATCTGCTATCTTGGAGCGATCTCTTAGTTCTTTATGAAAGGAAGCATACCTTTTGACGAAGTTCTTCTTCTTCAGGGAATCAATTTTGAGAATAAATGAGTCAATGAGATCTTCAGCATCGTAAGCGACATTTCTGATCTCAGACACCCAGTTACGAACTCTCTCATCATCATCTTGCTTTGCATCAGCATCTTTAAGGAAGCACCGCATGCGTTTCAGTTCATCTTGCAAATGCATAACTTCTCTGCGAACATTTATCTTGAACTCAAACTGATCAAGTACATCGGCAAGCCTGTCCAGAAGGAAGGAAACAACTGCTTCTGCCATGTTAGGCTATGCTTTATCTTCACACAGTCGGGGAAGCCAACCGGATGCAATCTGGTTGTTTCTTCTTTCTACTATTGGCCTACTGGGGGCAGCAAGGCAGTCTGTCTGTCTGTTAACCTTGCACGGCACAGCCTGATCTTAGAATGAATTATGGGTTGATTTGCAGAATACAGAATTCACTTTGAGTTGCTAATACTCCATAGCCAAGCAGAGTCTGTTTGTTGAACCTTGCACGGCACAACCTGATCTTAGAAAGAACTATGGGTTGATTTGCAGAACACAGAAATCACTTTGAGAGTTTGAGTTGCTACCATTCCAGATCCAAGAAGAGTAAGTTTTGTTTTTGTTTTTCTTCTATTACTTTTCACAAAGTCATATTTTTCATAAAGGGGTTGGGTGGGTTCATACTTTATTGTCAGCACTTGCTAATCAAATGTGAGTGGGCCAGGTTAATCCACATCCACTAGCTGACAAGAAGATTTGGTGGAGTCAACTTTGGCTGGCAAGAAAAAGAGGCTGTTCATGGTCCACATGACACTAGCTTTTACATTTTCTTCAACTTTTCCTAGAAATTTTGCTGAGCATTTCTTTTAAGCCATATCATAAAGTCATGAAGAAAAGTTGACTTGTATTTCTGTGAAGAAGGTGGAATGATGATTCGTAGAAACTTCTTATGAGATTGTGCCTTAGTGGTGGACCTTATGTATTACCCAGGGAAATTGGATTCTCAATTATTATTGCTGCAGATCTAGGTCAATCCAAGACTCAAATGGGGGATATTACAATTATTTTTCCTTTTTATTGTATGGGAAGTTCCTATTCTCTAATAGATATTATAAGTCCAAGAGGATCAAGACGATTAGGCATTGTTGCCTTCTTTGAAGGTTGCCAAAAAGAGTCATTTGGATGGTCCTCTAGTCTTAGCATACTCATGAAGCCCATCTGTTTTCTTATTTTTGGGTTGTTTTTGAACATTTTCATGGCTTGCTTAGCAGTGGAGGTGGGTAATATCACCTATGCATCAGTGTGCAGCTGGATTGGTGTCACTTGTGGTTCTCGCCACCATAGAGTGACAGCACTTAACCATGCTCGAGAAGTTGTCTGTTGCACGTAACAACTTCGAAGGTAACATGCTGACCCTGACTTCCCAATAGATTTCACTAACAACTCATACATTTCACATTCCATTCTTTAGTTACCTGAAATATGAAATTACTTTCATGAGCGTTTGCCTGATGTTCTGTCAACTCATATGTGTTAATTCTTTTAATGTTTGAGCTCCTTGGACTTTAATAAATTTGCAGGAGCATAGCAACCATTATTGGAAACTGTAGATTGCTCAAGGAAATAGATCTCAGCGATAACAAATTGACTGGTAAGATACGCTAAAACTTGCATGAGTGGATGTCTACTACTAGTTAGTTCTCTTGCTATAATATTTGAAAAAAAAAAAGACTTCAGATATTTTTATTGATCCTTATGGAATCAATAAAGCTCTTCCCTTCAGCAATGTCATTCTTGGAAAGAAAATTCAAGAAATCTCTGAAGCTACTCTCCTTGTACCCAGGTGGGTTCTCCTCATCAACAAGCTCCTTAGCAACTCCCATTTTATCATCCATCCCCAAACTATGCAAGCTAGCAATGGACACTCTTTTCCTTGATGAATGAAGTGTGGCCCTATGAACCACACTCTTGTAGATTCCATTGCTTAGTACCTCGACATGGTCTCCTACATGAACTTCAAGTGCTCCTCTTTGTTCTGGGATCACCTGCCACTTGCTGCTGTCCTCTCGATTAGCGATTTCGAGCCCTGTCGAGCTCTGGAGCACAAGTGTGAAGCAGGAGTAGTCGGAGTGTGGAGGGAGGCCTAATGCAATATCTGGGTTTGGACATGGTGGGTAGTAATTCACAGCAATCACTTGCACTCCATTCTCAATTTTGTTGGTAATATGGTTGTATGTTGGTCCTAAGCCTAGGCTCTCTGTGATGACTCCCATCAGTTCCAATGCTAGATTTCTCACTTCCCCACAGTATTTCCCCATATTTTCCCTGGAAAAGAAGAAAAAGAAGTGCATAGATTACAATACATATAAACTATGTTTTGAATCAAGGTGATGTCAAAATTTATCACAATCAAAAGTTGGGCATCATGAGCACATGTATACCCGGAATTTTATTTTTTTTACAGGAAGGCCCCATCCCAAAGGTTACTTTGTGACCCCTGAGCTAGTTTTAAACTTGGGATGACCACCCCGTATATACAGCAGGTCACCAATTTAGTCATCAGTCAAATCTCAGTACGCAAGTAAGATTGAGCCAAGGCTCAGAATAAGACTCTTAACCCCTCCCAGGAAGCAGACCCTCACCTACGAAATCCAAGACCTCAATGAATTGCGTCCCACCGATTCAAACATCGGAACTAAGAGATCTTCATCTCTAAACATGATGATATAACCACTAGGATAATGTCAAGTTGTCATGTATACCCAAAATTCACGACTAGTCATATTTACAAGGCAAGGTCATCAATAGGTCCTTGACTTGTAGAAATATTATTATTACATACATAAATTGGTATGATGACTGTGAGTAATGAGGCGGAGACGTCCACTGAGAGCAATACATTTATGGTTATGTGTTGAATTTTGGTCGCATGGGTTGGATGATCTAAGTTTTAAGTACATATTAGATGTCAAAAAACAAACCGGAGATATGCCACGTCATCCTTATGAATGCGGCAAAGTAATTAAGTCGGCGGCATATCACACAACTTGTCACTAAAACACAAAATGAAACACCACCAGAGATATCAAATTGACAAAAGGCAGCACTCTCCTATCATTGGACCATAGTATTCCACTAGCGCAGAATACACTCCACAGCTAGATTCTACATTTGTATACATATATGTATTAAACGAATTGCGCAACTAGATCTTCGTCTTACAAAGTGAATATATATATATGCAATGTTCGTAAGTAATTAATTAACTAATACTAACCTGTAATGAGGAGGATTATTAGGCCATAAATGAATCCAGTCAGTGAGGGGATTTGCATAATGCTTGAGAAATACCCTCCAGAACTGGACCTTGTCCTCACCATCCTTGAGCCCAGTACCATACCTTACTGGCTTGTATATGTCATTAGACATATGCTTCACCTTCTCTTTCATCGGCAACTCAAAAAAATCAAACGCCGTCGACAGAGCTCCGTCCATAATCGACTGTGAAATTCCATGATTCACAATCTGATCATGAAAACCAAATCAATGATCTGTTACATTAGTCATTGCATTGCGACAAGAGACACGTAAAAAAAAGAAAAGAAAAGAAAAACTTACTTGGAAAAAGCCTAAGCGACGACAAGCATTTCCAACTTGCTTGATAACGCTAGTTCGCTGTGCGGCATCCTGCCTCAACATACCCCAATCGATGGTGGGTACAAAGGCGGTCTCCGGGGCCGAACTCGGCCGGTGCGAAGATGGAATCACGTAACAGTCTGGTACGTAGGAAAACCCCCTCTCTTGTGGGGTTTCACCAATTTTGAATGAGCTTGAACTATGCTCTTCCTCCATCACATCAACAATACTGAACGACCTTAAGATGTTGCTGTGTATATATATATGTGTGTGTGTGTGTGTGTGTGGGCAAGATGAGCATAAACCAACAAACACTCATGACTAGGTTAATCAAAAAGCTGTCTGGTGTCATTTGGTGGTTCGGACGTGGACTAGTGGGATAGTGGCACTAGGGAATGAATGCATATAATTAACAAATATATATGTCACTAATTAAAGCATGCACCTTCTCCATTTTGAATTTCATAATAAGAAACAGATTGCTTGCTGTTGCGGTAATACAAATCCATCGGACCATAAAGGGAAAGGTGCAACAGCCTGCCCCTCTGTAAGACTTTTGTCCATTTGGGTTCAACCTATATTCGCTAGCACAGTTTTGTTTTTTTAGGTTCAACACCAATTCATACTTTAAGTTCAGAAAAAAATACTTGTTACTAGTTTAAAAGTTTAACATGTTATTTTATGTACTTCGTATCCTCCTATGATCAATGTGGGATAAGAGATTTAGTGGTCAATGTGACATAAAAGATTTAGCACCATCATCACTAGATAACTCGCCTAATACTACCAAACTTGACATTAGATAGATTTGTCGCTCCACTACTCGAGCCGGGTGCTACAAAAGGGTTCAGATCATGTAATATAAAATAATACTTGAAGAACGTATGTCTGGATTCAGTTTTTATTTTTATTTTTTATAAGCATATATATCTCTGGATTCGTAAGGCACATAATAATAATATAATTTATCATATTAGAGTTCAAAAAGAGCTCCCGAAACCGAACAGAAGTCTAATTTGTTTGCAAGTGCTTAAATGTTGGCGCATAAAAGACAGTGCATGTATTTTGTTGCGCTACTCGGATCATAAAAGCCTGTCGGCTGCGTGTGAATATATAGTAGCAATTCATTTAGCATCCATTTGATCGTGGCGGTTGTTGTGATTTTATAAATTGCAAAAAAAAAAATAGTCTATAAGGTGTTTGACATATGCATGTATGGATATGGAGTAGAACACATACCTAAAGGTGAGCGTGGCCTTCGTCCATTGACTGGTGACGGTGTTGAACGTTTCTGGCTTGAGCGCCCATCGATGGGCTATTCGAGGGTATTGATGCCCCTTCATGGGCAGCCGAGGGAGCTGGATGTCCTTGGCTTGGGCCCCCTTGATGGGCCGCCTTTCAACATGATGAATGTTGATTGAGTTGGTTTGATCGACATGTGTCACCTTGATCGTCATTTAATATGTTTGATTGGATCGTCGAGTGACAAGCAGGTCAAGACGATTTTTGGTCACTACAGTCTATAAACGATAAAAAAAAATTCTGAAATGAAATTTTGGTTTTAAAGCTATCACCTTGATGATCAAAATTCAAATTTCTCTCCTCCGTTTCAAAAAGAAAGGAAAAAAAAAAAACTTGTCTTAAACATTGTTAAAACTACAATAATTTTTGTAGTGGCATTGAGATTCGATTGCATTAGCTAAAACTACATATAAGACTTTAGCACAATGTTAGAGACCCCCAAAAATCCCCCAAATCCATGTGGCATTAAAATAGACATCGATTAAAAACACATATGTAAGACTAACTTCACATCCAACACTCTACATTAAATGAGGTCTTTTGGCACAAACATTATCCAAAACTTTATTAGGGATAAATTCTATGGACAAACGGATGGAAGCCCGGGACCTGCTGTAATAAAATTACAGCGGGCCCCACTATAATACCCTTTTTGGGCATTAAAAATTTGTATTTTTATTTTTAAAAATTATAAATATGTAGTGTTCATCGGAACGAACACAACAATATATTTCTTGTTAGAAACAAAAATCAAATTCAACATGAAAAAGACACGACAATTCTAGACCAACGGATATAAATTCAAAATATACGATGTTTTGATCACGATGAATTTGATTTTTGTTTCAAACAAAAAATATACCGTTGAATTCGTTATGAAAAATACTATATATTTATGATTTTTAAAAATAAAAATAAAATTTTTTACTACCCATAAAAGGTATTACAGCATGTTCCGGGCACCAATCCCTCTTCTTTTGAACACTAATGTTTTGAGGGAAAATTGAACATTCAACACGTGTGAAATCTTTCAAGAATAGTAATCACTAACTAGATCAATGGGAGGGCGGTAGAAAAGATTATATCATTAATTATATTTTATATTTATATTTATTATTTATATATCATATCATAAGAATTAATTGGTTTTACTTATAAAGATATAGAGAGAATTTCAAGCTTTTATCCCGAGGAAGCTTTAACTGGAAAGTTATCAAATAATATTAAATACACAATTGTTTATATTCAACGAATCTTATTTATTCACTCTTTAACTCTTTATTTTATATATATATATATATATATAGTAAATTATAATCAGAATATTTAATTAGCCAGCTTGATGACATATATGAGATCAGAAACAGACTCTCCCTAATCCAAAGCCGCATCACTTTCTTTGTTGACCTGACCGACTCTAACACAAAAAGCTAGCTGCTGCTTCTCATTTTGTTCATATTCACTCTTGCAGCTTGTCATCATTTTAAATATTTGATTTTTCAACAGAAAATTAATAATTAAAGATGCATAGATCGGCAAGTTGGATGCGATTCTCGTCGTCAGATGAGTACTACATGCACTCATCATCACCGGTGTCTGTGAAAACGTCGTCGTCTTCGATGGAAGTCCAAAACGAGCTACCCATGTATGATCCGGACGTCGAGATGGCTCAGAAGGAGAAGTCCCGCACCAAGTTTGCAGAGAACGCTGTGCACGTTATTCCTTTTGTGCTCCTACTCTGTGCCTTTATTCTCTGGTTATATTCCAATCCAGGTAATTCATCAAAGTACTCCCCAGTCCCTTCATATATATATTAGAAAAGATTGCAAATTCAGTGTTTCAAACAACTTTGCAATAGCCTAGTCGGTTATCCATCCGGAGTTAGGACGTACATGTCCGAGATAGGGAGTTCCAACCAACCTGGTTGATTTCCGTGTGGAATTCTGATTTCGTGGACTTGTCCCACTTAACTGTTGTCTATGTGATGCGGGTTGTTCTTGCGTTTTGAGATTTACGCCTACTTAATGAACTGTAGTGTACTTAATTACAAGTAATTTATGATGCAGATGTTGGAGTGGGAATAAATGAGATAAGGCCAGACTCGGCAGCGGCGAGATCAGTAGAAGGATTGACGATTGAAGGAAATATAGACACAGACAGTGATGGAACTCAAACAGGCTTCTTACCAATTGATGTGGAAGATGTGGGCGGCGCCAAACAAAGCAGGAGGGAATATCGTAAAGCTTCAAGAATATTAATGAACCAGCGTATTAGAATCAAAGATTATCCTCATTAGTTTAAGATTAGAATTTTATTCCAATTTTAAATTGTTTAATTCATTGTATTCGGATATTCTGCTTATTATGTTGTTAATGTTTGCTAATGATCAAGTTCATGATTATTGCTTTTCAATTTCTATTGATTTCTTAAAAAGATTATGGGATTTACCGGTGAATTGGAAAAGAAAATGTCCAAGAAGAGTTTTTTAAATTCCTAAAATTTGAATTATATAAATACAAGTCTGTCTCTGAGTAGTTTGTTTTTGTGTCTATTCACGGTCGGTTATCGATTAGTTTTTTGATATAAAATTAACTGACTGATCGATCGGTTATTGTCGATTATTTCAGTTATTTAAAGAAATATGTAATTTTTTTGGAAAATAAATGACCAACTGGTTCGGTTATCGATCGATTTGATTATGATCGGTAATTTGAGATGCGATTAGGTGCAGATTGTTGGATCGAGGAATATTGTATATTAAATTTTTCCAAGGGTAAGATTTATATTCATATCAAAAGAGGTATATAAGGTAGAAAATACAACCCATAAAAGAAAACCCTTCTCAAATATAAATAGAGGGTCCGTTTGGTAGACAATTTTATCAATAGCCTATATGGTTGTAACAGATATGTTGGACAATAATGGTAACAAATGTTGTCTGAATGGTTGGTAGTGTTTGCATGTTTGGTTCAATTTTTATTGGTAACATATATGCTGTATAATATTATTTGACGAATTACGTGCAAGGGTATTACCTTAAACAAAATAATTAAACATTTAATTAAATAATTTTTTAAGAATAATAAAACGGAATACTTAAATTTCAATTACATATATTTCTTTCTCCTATATGGGTTATCCCTCATTTTTCCATATCTTCATCATAAGGTTACCTTTGTGCATGACGCAATCGATAATGCTATATTCCCAGCTTTTTTCAGATCTTTCTCCTATATACCTTTGGCCTGTGGGTATTCGATACAGTGGGGGGTTGGGAGATGGCGATAGAGGAAGGATGGCGCGTGTGTAATCGAGGGTAAGCAATATCAGTAATGAATGAGTGTAGCCGATGGCGGCAAGACGGTAGAGATCAATTGCGGCCGAAACTGTGCACCGTTAGAGAAGAAAGAAGTTCGGGAATGTGTTTGTGTTGGAGAACCCTAGAATCAAGATCAGGGTATTTAGGGGACACAATGAAAAACTAAGGGTAGATTAGGGAAAAACAGTAAAATAGTCTCAACATGGACCATTTGTTTTAACCATGATATGGTTCAAAAATTGTCTTGGCATTCCAACCCTAAAATAGTTGTTTGGTTGGCACAAGTCATATATGCTAATAACCAACATCTATAGTTTGCCAAAATGACTTACCAAACGAGGCCAGAAACACACCTAATCAACTCACACCAAACAAAATCCTATCATTGAGCAAACAGTTGCAAAAAAATTAAAACAAAAATAATAAAGATTCCAGTATCTTAGTAGTGTCATTGAAGATTTTTGGGATGATAAATATTTGGATGTGTAGCACTTCTAAACTTAAAAGAAAAGGATAAATCCTGTCAGTCGGGGAAAAAAATCATATCTTAGGGTATATTGATTGTTAAAGTTGTATGGAGATAAATATTGTTTTTATGAATAACATTGATTTTGTTATTAGTTGTTTTTAGTGTAATAGTGTGTGAAAAAGTTCCAACCTGTTCGAAATGGGTGCCCGGGACCTGCTGTAATAAAATTACAGCAGGTCACACTGTAATGCTCTTTATGGGTATTAAAATTTTTTTTTATTTTTAAAAATCATAAATATATAGTATTTTTCATAACGAATCAAACGATATATTTTTTGTTTGAAACAAAAATCAAATTCATCGTGATCAAAACATTGAATATTTTGATTTTATCTCCAATGGTCTAAAATTGTCGTATCTTTTTCATATTGAATTTGATTTTCGTTTCGAACAAAAAAATATATCGTTGTGTTTGTTGCGATGAACACTTCATATTTATGATTTATAAAAATAAAAATAAAAATTTTTACTGCCCAAAAAGGGTATTATAGCGGGACCTGTTATAATTTTATTACAACCGGTCCTGGGCACCAGTTCGAAATCTTAATCACCAACAATAAGTCACAAGCTCATTATTGGGGATTGAATGTTTAAAAGGTTACCAAACTAATTTTGTTAATATTATGTATTTGTTAAATTAATTAAATAGGAAAATATGCATCTACCCTTATACAGAATTGTACCTTTTTTAAGTTTACACGCTTAAGTCTTAACTATTGACTTTTTTTAATAAAAAATTATATAATTGATTGTATTAAATTACCTAATAAATTAGATAATTGAGACCCGTAAGAATTTGGGGTGGATGCTTGCGCGCCCTGCCTTCCCGATTTCCTCGAAGTCGATCTCTCGCTGGTTCTTCTTTTTCTTTCTCGTGGAGCTAATGAAAGGGCATGATTCAGATCTTTATTCGGTTGAGCTAGCTTCTTCACTCATCTCTTATAAAAAAACGGATGAGGTTTCCGAACTCCGCTATTCTCTTTAGTCTTTGTGGAGCCTCTTTCTTCGAATATTGCCCTTGACCAAGCTTCTTTCCTTGAGTCTTTTCCCATATAGATTACTAAAAAGAAAAAGAAAGAAAAAATTGAACAACACAAAGACGGACATCGCCGGACACTCCTGGATGATACCGTATTATATTGAATATCACCGGACAATCATCGAATGATTCCATACTCGACCGGTGTACGCCGGGTAACAAGGAATAAGCTATTAAGCTATTATTAAATATTAATACACCCGATATAAAAGCTGTTTTTAATACAAATAAACCCTAACTTTTCGGTTCCGTACTCCCATTTATAATTCGATCATCGGTTCTCCTCCATTCATTCAGTTGTTGTCGTTTTCTAGTTCATTTGGTCCCTCTCAGCTCTGCACCGTTCGTCACTAATCACCCTCCAGTCCGATCCCTGTAATCTCTTCCAGTCATGAATCCTGAATAGTAAGCGCCAGAGCCCTCGGCTCGCTTGAATCTCATCTTTTTTTGGTTTTCTTTTGATATGTGTGACTTATACAATAATCTTTGTTAAATGAAATCGTATGGTTAAGAATTGAAGATATTGTTTCGTTTTCTTCGGTTAATTGGAGGATCTTGTTTTCATCTGTCTCGACGATTGTGGTTGTGATTTTTACGTCATAATTTTTTTTCCTGAGATTGTGTTTGGGGTCTCTAATCTGTGGGAAAGGCAGTGAGATGTTTAGATCTGCAACGATTTCTTGCTAAGGAAGGGTACCTGTTTTCTTTTAGGCATAATCTGGTATTTGAAGCTGTGTTCCTTTTTTGGCATTGAATTACCATGTTGTATTCGAAATTTTGTTGTCTGTGGGTTGGATCATACTACCTCGCTTGGCAAGTGTTGTCGATAGGTTGATGTAGCTACTGATGCCTGTTGCAGATTCATCGATTTGAGAGGAAACAGTGAAAACAAATTTTGAGTTAAGCGAGCATGTCTTTGAATTTGGGTCCTGGAATGTAGAATAGCGTTTCTGTATTGAGGGACCCTGCATGTTAATCTTTAATTTTTGTTTTTGAAAAACAAAAATTAAGTGAAGCTTTTGCACCAGAACTTCGTTTGAAGTTTTAACATTTTCCTTTTGTTGTATTAGTTTTGGCAAGTCAGCTTGTGAAGTACAGTACATTTATTTATAATTTTGCATCTCACATCCTGCAGTGACTATCTTTTCAAGCTTCTGCTGATTGGAGATTCTGGAGTAGGCAAATCCTGCCTTCTTTTGAGATTTGCTGTAAGCTTATTTTCATTCCTATATATATATATATATATATATATATATATATATATTCTCTTTTTCCTTGTATCCTTTACTTTTCTTGTTTAAGTTGCTACAAGCATTACTAATTTCCATGTCTAAATCAATTGCCGCTCCTGTAAGTGTCAGCTCATGATAAATTCGAACAATGCTCTTTCTTTCATCTCCTTAATTTGTTTGACTATATTGATGCTATTTGCAAAAAAAAAAAAAAAAAAAAAAAAAGAATAGACCATGCACACACTGAGACAATGTCCTAGGACTCTTGCTTTAGGCCTACTGCCTCTCTTAGTGGAAATATAATACTGGCTGGCCGTGATAATGTTGTGTTCAAATTCTGCATTCACACCTAATGTTGAGAGTGTAGATCTAGTTAGCTTTTATCCATTTTTTTTTTAAATAATAGGTGATGTAATTATCTTGATTTGGAGCATTTGGTTCAAAAAATATCCCTCAATAATATCCCCCTTTTCTCTCTATGTGTGCTTTCTTCTTGGTAAACATAGGATGGTGGCTGATGGAAATTTCAAATTTGAAGAATTTTCTATGTCTTGTCAAAACGTAGTTTTAATATCTGTTAGCATATATTAATATTGTGGTTCAGTGGTAGAGTTGCAGGGGTGCAACTTAGGGGTCACGTGTTTAATTCCTAGAAAGTCTCTCCACATAATATGTGGGAGTAAAGTCTGCGTACATCTCATGTCCCCGACCCCGTACATCTCATGTCCCCAACCCCGCTCACTGCGAGTACCTTGTGTACGGATATTGTTTACTCTACCATACAATGTGATAATAGCATTGTGAGTGACACTGTAATATTTTGTGTTGTGATACATTCATTGTTTTATTCTGGTCATGCTATAGTCTATTAGTAGCATAGTGTGAATGTTGATAATGTAGTTGATGCTTTCAGGGAGCTCAACCAGCAACTTAGTGAACTGACTATTTTTCCTTTCTTTGATGCAGGATGATTCCTACCTGGATAGTTACATCAGTACAATTGGAGTGGACTTTGTAAGTATCTTTAAGCATTTGATAGACATTTGAATTTTAGTTTGTATTCCGATATGTTACTTGACACTATCATTTTTCTCTACCTGTAGAAAATTCGTACTGTGGAGCAAGATGGGAAGACCATGAAACTTCAAATTGTAAGATATATTTATTCACTTACTCCCCCCCCCCCCCCTCTTTTGTGGAATACTTGTGGATGTCTGAACAACTCAGCTACTTTGTGGCCACCACAACTATTGGCACACTATTCAAGTGTTGACAGCCGATATATATGATATATATATGTATATATGTATGTATGTATGTATGTATGTATAAAATGTACAATCATTCCCACATCTCTGAGTAAGCGTGTGTGTGTTTTAAATGTTGAGCTCTGGAAAAAAGTGTCTGCTTGTAATTGATGCTCAATCTCCGTTCAAGATGCCTCTGTTTTTAAGTTATCTGTGTATTTGAATCAATCATGATTATGTCACGACGATGCTGTCATGTCAAGTGAGGCATATGATTATTTTTAGTAGTTATTGACAGTGCTCTTTTTTGTTCCCTTTACAATTTTTTGTACATGTAGTGGGACACTGCAGGACAAGAACGATTTAGGACAATTACTAGCAGCTACTATCGTGGAGCACATGGCATTATTGTAAGTTATTAATCTGGAGAAAAGTTCGGGGTTTTTTGGGGTATTTGTTGGGGGGAGGGGGTTGGGTAGGTGCTCACAGTTGCTCCCGTGGTTTCATTCAGAAATTGTGTCAGGTGTAGTATCCTAAATTGTTCACATGTTGCAGATAGTCTATGATGTGACGGACCAAGAGAGCTTCAACAATGTCAAGCAATGGTTGAATGAAATAGACCGTTATGCAAGTGAGAATGTGAATAAGCTTCTGGTTGGGAACAAGTCTGATCTCACTGCCAATAAAGTTGTTTCATATGAAACAGCTAAGGTAGCTACCATTCTGCTCCCTCCTCTATTGGTGGTTACATTTTTGTTGGCTAATTACCGAGTACTCAAGTGGGCTTGTTATTATCTACTAAATTTTGGGTTTCAATAGGCATTTGCTGATGAAATTGGCATTCCATTTATGGAGACGAGTGCCAAAAATTCCACCAATGTGGAGCAGGCATTCATGGCCATGGCTGCTGACATTAAGAACAGGTATCATATTTTTCAGCACCTATCAAATATATCAATACATTGATTATGGGTACTCCAAGAAAGCCAATGTTGTATATGGTGATATGTTCAGCTTTTTTGATTTATGGTTTTAGTAAGCTTGTTGCTACTGACTGCAGGATGGCAAGCCAACCAGCAATGAACAATGCAAGGCCACCAACAGTCCAGATCCATGGACAGCCTGTTAATCAGAAGGCCGGTTGCTGCTCTTCTTAGTTGACCGCCTGGTCTCTCATTCAAGAAGAGTTCTCAATTCAATTGTCATCCAAGCAGATTATGTTCACCCTCCTGAACAATGTAATAATTCTCGTTGGCAGTTGCCTTGCAGGCTAATACTGAATAATTCTTTTAGTTTATGTTATTTTTCAATTGACTGTACAAATGACGTGGTGCTGGCTACCTGATAGTGGTAAATTCTTATTCGGTTCATTATCATTCTATTCTAATGTAGGCTTATCGGGAAGTTCGGAATAAAATATTATGCGTCGGATTTTGGTTGAACTTAATCTTGTCATCAGCTGAAAATCTTAATTTCGTTATGTCATGTGAAGAAGATGGAAAATTTATGTGCGCGGGCGGATGTTGTATTGTTTTCGTAGGTTATGTTTTTCACCGTGTTCTTTTTTTTTTCATGCGCAATGTTGTGGGTGGGTCAAAAGTTATGAAATGTCGGCAACAGCCGGCTCTCAAAAGGATGTGACACCAGCTCAAGCCCAATCTTATCTCTGTATAGTTGTCCCCATGTCATATGCAAAGAAATGATCTAAACAAATTCCTTAACATAGTTTTGTGAATACCAGACTACTTTGAAAGTGTTCAAAGATTGCCAACCGGATCATGCCAAAGATTGCCACTAAGTATTTGTACTTGTTGATTCCTCCAACCCAAAACTGGAGTCTAAAATGTCTGTTCTGTTCGTTCTTTAAAACTTTTATCATTGATAATTGCAGGGCCGCAAACCTATGAAAAAATATTTGCTAAAGGTTTTGCATTGAATATCTGTAACTTATGAGAAAAGGGTAGTTCTTCAGAAAGAACAGTTTTCACAAAATAAATGAATTTATTTGATGAAAAACTAGAAACTCAATTATGTACTGTATCTGTTCCTCAAAAATGAAAGCAATTTTGAATGAACAAGAAAGCAAGAAAACTGTTCCAAATTCATGCAAACGACTCCGTTTGATGCCCGAGGTGATAAATTGGCTCCTTGGGGAGATTGAGGAGGTCCAATTTGAGCTCAAGGGGATCTTTCTCAGTCAATGATGGAGTACTAGTCTGAGGAATTGATTCAAACACGCCATGTTGCAATGGCCTTGGTGAAGGGATGCCCGATGGATGAGCTATAACAGGAGCACAAGCAATAGCATTCTGATTGATATTTGACAAGGTTGGGTCTATCCTGGAATGCTTCATAATGTGGTGCACAAATGGTGAAGCTGCAGGTATGATTTTAGTACCAAAAGAGCTCTGGCCTCTTCCAGAGATGGCTTGCTGTCAGAAAAAAGAAGAAGAAGGCCAATTCAGCTTCAGGGTAAAAACAAGCAATTTCAAACTCCATTTGATCAATCTAGGACAGTTACCTTAAACCTTGTACAAGTTTTCTTAAGTTATGTTGCAGAATAAGTATGTCCGAGAATTGATGGTCACTGATCAAACTCATAGAGAAAGTAAACCAAAACTCTACTTGTTGCAATCTGAGAATCATATCAGTAAGTTTTACATTCTTACCAGGTATGGAGTGGTATAATAATACTTCCAATTAACTGCTGGAGAAGCAGGACTGATTATTGGTGGTTGATCCAAACAGAGGTTAGGAAAGCAGTTCATAATCTGGGCAGCAGTAATAGCCTGAAAGATATAACAGTACCAAAACATGACTAATGAATTCAATCTTATAAGAATTGTAACACAAATAAAAACAATTTATTACCCACATTTGCTTGGGTCTCCACAACATTATTCGACAGCAAAACTGAAGAGTTGCTAGCCTGCATGACCATTAGGACAAGGATCACGACTACATTTTCACAAGTTTTTAAGTGTTGATTATATTTAGAAACTACACTATCAACTTGCCTTTGATAAAGGTTTGGCAGTGTTGACTGGAGGCAGATTTGGAGTTGCTTTAGGAGCAGAGGCCTGCACATATATGAGACAGAAATTTCATGTGGGATCTTTCATGTTTATGTAATGTGTGTAGAAAACAAGAGACATACTGCAGGTTCTGAAAGAGGCAAGTCAAAGACACTCGGTCTGCGTTTCTTCTTATCGGTGGAAGTATGTCTGATGAAGTATTTCTGTGCGTGGCTTGCAACCTGTGTTGGGGTTCTGCTTGTCACAAACTTCTTTGAAATCCCTCTCCAGTCCCCTTTCCCAAGCTTCTTCAAACCAGCTAGAAATGTTCTGTGTTCCTCTCCTGTCCATGGTTTCCCTGATAAGTAGCAAAGATTTTGATCAAAACACAAAAAACATAATAAACCTTATTCTTCAAGAATGACCCATAAAATATATGAATAAGTTGCAGGATCATAATAAATACTGATCAAGCCTAGTATTTTTCTTATGATTTTAAACCATAAATGCCCATTCTTGATGATTAAGGAGGACTATAATAAAGGGAACATGTATCAATCTAAGTTTTAAAAAAAAAAATTGATCACATTTTTTTGTTTTTTCGGTAAACGATAATAGCACCATGATTTTGCTCTTTGGACATCCAATACGGATCTAAACTTGGGTGCACACAGAAGTGCATGGCCACAAGCTATTGCTACTAGTGAGAAACAAACTCTGGACCTTCCGAATCTATACGGTTTGACCCCAAAGAGATGACTATCACTTGTAGCATGTATCAGATTAAAAGAACTAATTATTGCTGACAAAAACATGCATGTTTGAGTATGTAGCATGCATCAGATTAAAGATCTCATGAACATTATTAGAACATCATCATAATCATATATTTAAAACCTACATAAAGATCTAATAATCAATCTATATACCCTTCTTTCTTTCGTGGGCAGCTTTGCCTCTCCTGGAATGGACAACAGGCCCATCAGATAGATACCCAGCCTCAACGCCATGATCAGCACTATCATCCTCTTGATCTAACGCCTGCAGATTTCCCAAGCTAAGACTCTTCTGTATCGGCTGTTGTTGTTGTCGTGGTTCTCGCTGATTGTCCGGCGTCGACGACACAATATTCACGCCAAACAGCCTCACACACGATCTCTTCCCATTCCCATCGCATGTTCTCGTCTCGTGCCTGATCGCTTCTTTCACCATCACGAAACAAACAACTCTTCTTTTCCTTCTTCCTTCCTCTAAGCTTCTCTCTGTTACGGTATTTATACGTTTTCCCCCCAATTTGAGTTTTGGCAGATCTGGCCTTGCTGTGGAAATTCCTTACCTGCCCTTTTGCAGTCAAAAGTTTCCAATTTCTATTTACAGTGCAGAATATTTGACAGATATACTGTATGTATCTTTAAAATAGTCGAAGTCGTGGTGGATTGATTCTTACCTTAGCTGGAGATAAGGTTGTTTCTTGTGATTTAATTTCATCCCGCTACATCATTATATGTCTAAACCTCATAATACGCGGTGATGGTGAAATGATTCCCTGCAGATTTGTTCTTTATCTTTTTACTGTTACGTATACTCCCGTTTCGAGTTTTACTATAAACTCTCTTTGTTACTTGGCTGCCAAGGAAAAGGTAACTCCTCCGATACTCAAAGATTTTGTTTACCATTTTTAGGATACTCAAATGATCGATGTCTATCCCACACTGAGTTGTTGAAGTGGTAAGGATGATGTGTTCATATACTAGCCAATAATGGTTTACTGTTTGATATTCTTTCCTATTAATTTAACAATGTTGTGCCATTAATGGTTTACTTTAGCCAATATGATTTTTTATGGTGAGACACTGAGAGTAGTATTAGCGAATAAGCTTAATTTGGTGCTTATATATATATAAATGAAAATTAACTCTGAATGAATTATATGTAAATACAAATAAAAACAAATGAATAAAAAGTTTGTATTGAATCAAAAATCAAAATGAACATAAAATTCACGTAATATGTATGCCACGTTTCGGTATTGAATCACGATTTGGACGTACTATACACACGGGCGTTAGTAACTAAGTTTAGGGTATGTCGTCATCGTCTTTACAAACACTTTACTTTTCTTCGATGTGTCGTTTACATCGAGAAAACCCTAAGACACAGAAAATACTCAATTCAACTCCGCTCAACACAAAATCACCATTTGACCGTACAATACACGAGGGCGTTAGTAACTAAGTTTAGGGTATGTCGTCATCGTCTTTATAAACACTTTACTTTTCTTCGATGTGTCGTTCATATCGAGAAAACCCTAAGACACAGAAAGTACTCGATTCAACTCCGATGAACGCAAAATTATTGAGGTTCTTTTTTTTTTTTTAACATATCTTTCTTCATAATTGTTGTTTACCAATTCCAAACCAATTATTTATTTGATACTCTTTTTATTCTATGATCTTCGTTGAGGTAATTGATATTTTTTCTTTGATATAATAATTTCAACATCTTTGCCAATTTATTAGTGCTTTTAGTAGATCCATCTCCCATGTAGCTTCTTGTTGATTGAAAATTGATATGATGTGCATCCATGCAACGGAAACTCCAATCTGCTTTTGTAGTTAGGAATCCGGTGGATTCAGATTTTTTTGTTGGTTTAACAAATGTGAAAGTAGATAAATCAGATCTAGATTTGATTGTTCCTAAGTACGCACATCAGCCGTTGATCTGGTTAATTTTTCTGCAGTTAATTGAAGATTATCATAGTTGTAATGTAGCTGATCAGCGAAAATACAAAAAAATAAATAAAATTTCCTGGGGGTTTATTTTGTCGGGCTTCAAACGGTCATATCGAAGGTTACGCGAGATTGTAGGGGTCCGTTAAACCCGGGTTTCCTTTGCACGGAGTTGTCACTCTCTCTCTCTCGCTTCATCCAAAACACATATATATGCAATTCCTCGCTTGATAAGGATTGTAAACAACCAGTAGCTCCAGTCGGCCAAACAGTTATCGGTAAGAGAGAGAGAGAGCGAGAGCGAGAGAGAGGACCGATTCTAGGGTTAATATTGTTGCAGGTGTAGAAAGCCTTGTGAGCTAAAGAAATTAGCCATGAGATTTCATCTTCGAATCGTGTAAGACAAGATATGCCGGGGATTCCGTTGTTGGCTCGTGAAACCTCCTCGTATGGATTCTTTGATAGTGTCACTTGTGTTCTTGCTAATTTTGTGTTATTATATGTAATTGTTTCTTGTGATTTTGGTTTTTGCGTTGATTTCTATTTTGGATCGGAATTAAAGCACGACTGAGTGTTTAATATTTGTAGCTACTCAAGAATCAGCGATCAGATGTGCCGTGAAGAGTCTCGGTTGCATTTATCTGAAGAAGAGGAGATTGCAGCAGAAGAGTCTCTCGATTTATTGCAAACCTGTGGAACTCTATAACATTCTTCAACGACGGGCTGTGAAAAACGTGATGTTTTTAATTGTCTATTGTATGTATGTGTTTAGGTGTAGAGGCTGAGTAGATGCAAAAGCTGGATCTCCAACACCAGAATGTTCCACACTCTGCATCATCAGCCAGTATAGATTATCTGACTCTATTTGAGTTGGAAAAGATTCTTGAGTGCCAAACAGTTCTTGATGTTGAATATTTAATAACCAGATTGTACCGACTCTTTGCATCCATATAACACTGTATGATTCATTAGACACTAGGCTCACATCTACCTAGATATATGTATATGCATGTATACACTCACATATTAATACAAGGCTTGCATCAATGTGTCCCGATAAGTGTATTTCTGCGTTCTCTGATTAATGTACTGTTCCCGGCTGAACATTTATTTTTTTCTGATGCAGCCTTTGTTTCTTCAAAGATGTTTGAGCTACAAAAGACAGGCAAAATACAAGAGGAGGTTAGTGTGCTCATATCCATTTTTTTTTCTGTCTTTCAATCGTTGTTATTTGTAAGTCTTTCTCGCAGCATTCCTGTATCTTCATAAAAAGTGAACTAAGAAGCACTATTTGGTGAATAGTGAGGACATTTGTATGTCTTATTAACTAAATTCTTATGATAGGCTGTAGAAAAGGTTTATCTATTTTAGTTTTTTTTTTAATTTCTATTTTTTTTGGGGGTTTAAAGACTATTGGATCAACAAAAGTAATGAAAGAATCCTGGAAGAATCCAGAATTAGGGTTTTCCTAGGTACTGTGGACATTACTATGAAAATACCATGGAGTCATGGACGGTTTCTTTGGCTTTTCGTTTGAAAAAATAGTCTAAGACTTTTTAGGTTTTGGTTATTAAAAGTTGTAGGGATAATAGCCTTTAAAAGTGAAAAAATCATGGAATATTGTTTAAGAAATAAATGCTATATAGGAAGGTGGGGATGATGTAGTTTTAAGCAGCAATGTACAAGGATTATGTGAAAGCTGGCTTAATTATATATAGCAACTATTTTATAAAATATCCTTAATTTTTTTTAGTAGTTAGCACCATATTAGCTTGTCATGGTGCTCATTTATACTGTTTACATGCCAATAGATGTCGCAACTCCTCAGATGCTCAAGTACTTGAATTGAGTTTGGTAACAATGGGTTGGTCAATTTGTTCATCATCATCCAAGCCTTTATCCCAAAAGTTTGGGGTTGGTCAATTTGTTCTGATGGTAATTTAAGGATATTTTATTCAATTTTGAAGTTAATTGCTATGTTATGTGATATCAAATAGCTCAATGTAGACTAGTACCACGGGGCTGCAACTTGGTGTCTTGGATATGTGTTTTCTTCAAATTTAAGTAGGACAATGGATCTACGGTATCTCTATTCGATTCAGTGGCATTCCACCACTTAGAGTGATTAAAATGCAATATCTATGTTCCATTGAATTTGCAAATATTGGTTTATCAGAATTAGTAAAAAATTGAGCTATATCTCATAAGTTTAGTTATCTGTAATTTCGCATTTCACTCTTTGACAAGTAAATAGATGCCTTTTACTTGATTTTTTATAATAGTTTATGCTGTTTCTACATGACTGGTTGACCGCCTTGATTTTGATAAACCTGTAAGAAATAAGAATTTAGAGCTTAACGATGGTTATTCGTTTTCTTTGTTTGATTTTGACTATAATGTTTTGGCTGAATATGTAGGATCCAAATGGCAATTTCCCTGTCCTGGAACCAAAATGAAGGTGTACAGTCTCATTGTCTCTTTCCTTTGTACATTCTCTTAGCAAGACTAGTTTCTGGCTCTGGAATTATGGAGGTAGGATTTATTTTCTCAAAATAATCCTAAATGATCAATCATTGCATGTGTTTTATGAATTATAAGTGTTATTCTGCCCCCTGTAATTGCATGGAGGCACTATTTTGTACCTATTATAATATGGTTTAGTTTTTATCCCAATTTGAAGCATGCAGCGGTATATCGCTTTAGTCGAGCATGTCTGTTGACCAGTTTCACTGGTGTTGAGGGGAGCTCTCAAGCTCAGGGAAATTTTGTTCTTCCTGAGATGAATATGCTGGCATTGGAGGCCAAAACTGGCTCTCTTGCTGTATTGCTAGTTAGTTTTGGTATGCATGCTTATATTTACTTTTACTGACATTTTAGGATGCACATAAAATTTAATTGAATGATCTTATTTTCTTATTTTAACAGCTGGAGTCCAAAGCTCTCAGTGTGGATTCAACTTAACCAACAGTCCGTTGGGTATGATATCTTTTGCATGTGAAATATATGTTATTTGGTTGCTGTTTACCTCTATTTTATCATTTGAAAAATGTTAGGATTTTGCTATTGAGTATATTGGATGGCCAACATATTATTGCCTTCACTAATTAGAGTTTAATCTCCTGCATTTGAAGTTGACATTTCTGTAGCTTGCATCTACCTAGTGTATGTACGTTTATGTCTATGTCTTACCTTTGTAAATTCACAAACATGCTGTAAGCCGGTAGCCTTTTTGAGTTAATGAAGGTACGATATGGTTAGGTGCAACATATCTTTTTTGTGTACAGTTTTTTAGCAAATAACCGTCTAGATTCTGCAACAGTCAGTTACTTTGTTTTGTCCTGATGCTCTTGCATGGATGTGAACAATTGCTTCTTCTTCTCATGTATAATGGACTCAGTTGAAATACATGTAAGAAAACGGTGTTAAGTTGGTCATTATAGTAAGCATCTTCTTTCAAAATAAATTAGTTTGGATAATTTGTTGATCAAGTGAATGATAACATCAGCCTTGTGGTCCATGCAACAGTCAGTTACTTTGTTTTGTCCTGATGCTCTTGCGTGGATGTGAACAATTGCTTCTTCTTCTCATGTATAATGGACTCAGTTGAAATACATGTAAGAAAACGGTGTTAAGTTGGTCATTATAGTAAGCATCTTCTTTCAAAATAAATTAGTTTGGATAATTTGTTGATCAAGTGAATGATAACATCAGCCTTGTGGTCCATGTCACAGCTAAGTGTGATAAGCCTGTGTCAGTGATACTCAGATCATTGAAGCTATAAGAAACTCTTATGATGACATTTCTTAACTTGTTTACCGTGCATCAATTATACAAAATTGCTTATATCAATTTATGTAGTTTGTAGCTTTTAGGGCTGCGCTCTCCTTGTTTTCTTCTGGGTTGCACCCCCCCCCCCCTCCTTGTTGCCTGAATAAATTTTTTCCATTCAAAAAAAAAAATGCAAAAAATGAGAGAGGGAGGCCAAAAAGATACGAATGAGATTGATAAGAAAGAGCACAGAGACTCTAGGATTAGTTCAGTGTAGCCCTGATAGGAATGAATGGCCTAGGCAAACGAATCTAAGTGGACTTCAACTAATTTCTATTGTGGATTCTTGTAGCAGAGTCCGAAATTTTAGTTTAAAAGCCTTTTGACTGTGGGTAGGATTAGTAATATATGTCATATAGCTTGTTTTGGTGAAGGATTCTTGGTTTTTGTTGTATAGAAGAAATAATTTTGTAATATTATTTTTGCTTCAGGAAAAATGAATATTTATGCTATGACTGTATGCACCTTTATTTGCATAATGCTATTGTTTGTTGTACAGTTGTACTGCAGTTGAGGATGTTGGAGCATTTAGATATAGAATACGCAGCTCTTGTACCTAGACCTGATGCTTGCACTACAGTTTATTTGGCTTTTGTATTTGTTGTATTCATCCCCAGTTTCGATCTTTCCCTGTTTGCCATCGTGCTTGTTGTTCTTCCACACCATCATGATTATTGTTTTCATTATTATTTTATTAGTTCTTGTTTGGAGTCAAACGAAACATAATGATGATTATTATTTGTAGTATTAGTATTTCCAGAACGACCTACATAAAAGTAATGGTTGTGAGGGGCTATCGGGATCCAACAAGATGCATTATTTCTTAAAGTTAATTAGTTATTTCTTTGTTTGTTTATAAGGAAACATACATTAGCTTCTAAATTACATGCGAATAATTTCTTTTTGTCTTTTATTCGGCCTTTATAACCTTCAATCCTCGAAGTGTAGCTCTAATTATTTCGTTTTTTTAATTGGTGGCAAAATGTTTCTCCAATTCGAAATAATTACACTTGATAGAAAATATTGGAGGACATTGCCTACTGGGGAAGATACCCTTGCTTTCACTTTATACGTTATGGGAAAGGTCCCCAAATATGAAACTGGGGCAGAGAGTGGAGCTGACATCATCTGTTGACATGCACTCTTGCTTCTTGAAGGTTTGGCTAGATGACTCTTTTTCACTATTTCTTTCATTATTATTCTCTTCTTTTCATATCCTTCACGAAGTGTACAGTAATAATTCAAGCATCAAATTTTTTATGTAGCCTCATATGAGGCATGCCATTTTAACTTGAAAACAGGAGGCTTGCATTGTTAAAAATGTCTATGTACTTTCTTGGGCTAAAATCAACAGTTGGTGATTATCAATAATGCCTTATTAAAGATTGTGTGTACTTTCTCGAGTCAACAGTTTTGGTCATTATTATTAATGCGCTATTAAAGATGAAGTTGTATTGTGATCGACGAGAAAGCAGTTCCTTGAAGTGATATGATATTCCATCACTTTTTGATTGAGGAGAGAAAGTTGTGGAACCCCTGTAACTCAAGTTGGAAGGAACAGCAGAAGAGGCCGGTAGCCAATCAAATGTTGATCTCAAGAAAGCAAGCTTTAGTTCTTGTGTCTGAAGGTCTATACCATTGAATGTGTTTACGACGCTAAGCACCACATAGATTGCTGTCCAGAAGGAACCCTTGATTTGGACTTCAAATTTCCTCACCATCTCACATCTTGGCATGAGTCGATCATTTTTATTTTTCAGACCTAAACTTTGTAATTTGCTGGAAATTCCATGAAAGAACAGATCACCTTTTTTAGCTGGCCTAGTGATAGAGACCAAAGACTAGCGATACAATTGTGGAACTGAACTGGCCTTAGGAGTTGGGACTTGGGACCATATATCCTTTATGGCCAGTGAAACTGGTCTCTTGACAATAATGATTTTTTATTGTCACTATTCTTGAATGGTTTAGAAATGGAATAGCATGGTAGAGCCAGCACTTATTATTTCAGATCTATAAAAACACCATACTTTTATCTAATTATGGGAGGAATTAGGCATTAACATCACAGTTAGCGTATTTTTCTTAGTGTATTCTAGAACCTGTTTTTGTAATGATTTTTTTGTTCCTCTTGCAGTTGAGTTGTCTAGCTGAGGACAAACACATTTCAATCCAAATTCCCTCTAATTCTGCAGCTATGGTATGCTCTGCCCCCTCCCTCACATTCTATTCTTCTCAATTCAGTGAGGAAATACTCCTTTCTCTGCATTGTTTTGTTGTTATAGAACTTTTCATAATCGATATTTGTTATATATATTGTTTGGGTTTACAAAAGGACATATCAAAGCAAGTGCAAATCACCATTTCTGCTGAGAAGGCTGGGGCAAAGGAAAATTCCCCTTATCTTTCATACACTAGTATTGACATTTCTTCATCATCAATGTCTCATATTATGAGGTAGGTACTTTTGTTTTGAACCTGAAGTTAAATCATGTCTTCCGTTCATGTATAGTGTTGTTATGTTCATCTTTTACTGTTACAAAATCATCATTGTTGTTATCAAATCTATGCTTTCTCCTCTATCATGGAAAGATCAACTTGGAAGACACAGTAGAAGAGTGTGCCGCTCTTTCTTCATCTTAAGTTAATTCAAGATGTGATTACTTATTGCTCGTTGAACTTATAAAAAAAAGATAACTAACGATGTAGTAAGTGGTTTGGGGGGTAGGGTGGGAGGGTGGTGGGGGAATATGTATGCACTCTTACCCCCATACCAGGCCAAGGGCCAAGGGTTTCCCTCAAAGGTTAAACAACTCTCATGTACGAGGCTCGGTTGGGAAAAGTCAACATGTATGTATGTTGTAGTATGTAAATAGTGTTTTTTTTTTTCAGAGAAAGAAAAGAGGGGACTTGATATTTGGAAGGAGCAACTGTAGATTTACCCTTTAGCATCTAATTTGTTATTTCATGTGTGCTCATAAATTCTAAAAAATCTTTGATGATTGTTCTTGCTTGTGGACAATGTGCTGCTCATGTGTTTTCAGGTTGAGGGTTGGCAATGTCGTCTTCAACTATAGATACTATAATAACAAGTTGCAAAAGACAGAAGGTATTGTAGTGTTTTCTTTCGTATTCATTTCAATGGTGTTGTCTATAAATGTAGTATTTCTACTCTCCTTATTGTTTTTTTCGTTTTATATATCTGTCCTTCCTTATATTGTATTGTTTAAGCTCTTTGTCATCTTCTCTGTAATGTTGTTTCATTTTTCCATGATATAACACTGTAAATGTTCTAAGTTGCAGTAACTGAAGACTTCTGCTGTCCATTCTGCTTGGTAAAGTGTGCAAGCTTTAAGGTTGGACCTTCTCTTGACATCTTTCATTTCTATGTCATTTTCTGAATAAGCATATTTATGTCACTGAACCAGTGGTTCCCAGATTTCCTTTGTTGATGCTTAAAGCTTTCGAAAATTATTGTAGGGTCTGAGGTATCACTTGCCTTCATCACATGATCTCTTCCATTTTGAATTTTGGGTTGGTAAACTTCAAAAATCTTTGCTTGCACTCTGATCTTCCAACCTCTTGAGACTTCATGAATCCTAATCCTATGGGTGTATTTTTAGGTGACTGAAGAATATCAAGCTGTAAATGTATTGGTGAAAACTGATAATTGCAGATCTGAGGTTAGATCATTTTCTCCTTTTGAAAGTTTGTGGAGTCTTGCATGGCTTTCATTTTGTGATTTATTGTTGGTAGGGGGACTGGCTGTATTTATTGTGGTGGTTGTTTAATCTTTCTTTACGGTACTCAATGCACTCCCAGATATTTGCTGTGCATTTAATTGCTGCGGATGATATTATGTTGATGAGTGATGACTTCCAAACCCTTCCATACACTCCTTATGCTCCGCCATGACTGAAATCATCGCCCAATGAATGTTATACCACCAAGCATAACATTCCTACTCCGCCCAATTCTACTATCATTAAGATGTTACTCATCTCTCACTTCCACTGCTGCATTCTTTTTCTGTACTGACTTGGGGGCTTTTGTTCATATGCTCTGGTGCACTTTCTCTTCCTATTGGTAATGGTTGCCATCATCTGGGCGACCCTAAATGGTTGGCATTATTTCTCGAGTATCTTTACCTCAATGGTTTCTTTCTTACTGAAAACCTTACGCCAACATTATAAGTTTATACTGCGGTTGGTACTGCCGCTACCTTTTGCCATCACACCATTCCTATGATTGCCATTTTTCTGTGATAATCCCCTGCAAATTATGAGGTTATTCAAATTAGAATGTCTCCTGTTGTTTTTTTGTTGAAAATAAATTTAATAAACGCCAGCTATTGTACTTTTGGATTTCTCATTGGAATATGATATTCTTGACAGTATATGCAACAACTGAAAATCTAGCATTCAGGTAGGAATGATTGGAGAATTTCATAACTTAGAGTTCTATAAGGTTTAGATTCAGAATATTGCGATGCTGCTTGTCTTTGACTTTAGAATCTTATATAAGTTGGAAATGAAGAGGAGATTATGGAGGCTGTATGTGGCAGGTGCAAATCCCCACTTTTGTAAACTATTAGGCTAAGTAGCATGATCATTTACAAAAACCTGCCAGTATCGTAAGTTGCTTCAAATTTTTTTTACCAATATCAAGGGCCATATTTCAAGTATGAAATCGTTTCTGAATCGATTATCCTTTTCTCCTTTGGTTGTTTCTTTATTCTTGAACTTTAAGCTTCTTACGCTGATATGTTATATTCAGATGCTTGCAGATTGTCTTGATCCTAAGCACCAAACTTTTTCCTTTTGGTAAGTCTTCTTGTATTTTACATTGTTTTAATCTCATGAGTTGTTTTGGCTCTTGCCATCTATGTTGGTATGCTTCAATGCCTTGCACTGAAATGTGTAAGGACAAATTCATCTACAGTTCTAAACGACTCAGACTTCAAAGACTGAGGAACGTAGCCCAAAATCCCAAGTACGTAGATTCCCTTGTCTTCAAGTCGAATTCACATGCAGGAGGCAGTGACCTTGTTGACCGGTCTAATGGTATGTATTATATAGGAGTGTTGATAACCTATAGTCCAATGAATTTGTGGCTTATGATGAACATTCTAGAAAACTTTGAGAATGAGGTGATATAAAATTTCAGTGCTGCTTCGGGTTTTCTTTATTCCTTTCATTTGGTTTACTGATGCAACTTTCAGTAAAGATCTGGGAAGATGTTTAAGGCTTTACTATGAACAATGAGGAAAATAGAAAATAGAAAATAGAAAGGAAGCAGGCTGGAACTGGACGACCGTGAACTACAATGTGACTATGGAGAAAGCTAATTTCTGGTGATGACTAATCATCTATTAGTTTCCATTCCCACTCTAATAAACCCCAAGAGGAGAGTTGGGGTTTTCCTGTTATCTATGTCACTGTTTTGTCTCATTCCTCTACAGTTTATGTTGTAGAGAGCCAATTTAGTGATCTTTTGTTTGGGGCCAACAAGTAGTATGTGCAATCTTAGGCTAAGCCCGAATCTGGAGTATCATTGGATCTTAATTGCTGCTAAAAAACTAGTGGAGTTACATTATTTTCCTGTGATACCAGAATCGTGGCATCGTGCTCAACACTTTTATAATGAAAAGAACCTTATTCATACAACTATATCATCTGTATGGGAAGTCTTTGATTGAGTGTATGTGTTACATGTTACCATCCTTATGCACATAAATATTATGAGGATATATCTCTGTATTTTTTGATAAATTGTGGGGTTATGTAATTACTTTTTTGAGGGGAGGGGGAATCGAATGCGTGTGCAAGTTATAAAGAGTATGCCACCATTGGGCCAACCCTTGCTTCTTATGTTATGAGGATGTATATTTGCTTAACACTTTCAGATGCTCGTTCCTCAGGTGGAAATGATTTGCCAAATGATAGCACTTGTACCATGGATCGTGCAGAACATGTTCCTTTGAGCTTACATGTTGCTAGAGTTTGTGGTGCTGCAGTACAATCTTATCCCAATCATGAATGTGGTCAATCAATATCTGGACAAGGACTTTGATCCACTGGCATCCTACAATTTGCAAAAACCAGAAAATTATCCATTGAACGGTCTGACCTAAAAAAGTATGTATTCCTGTTTGATTCTAGATCTTATCCTTGTCTTATTATTAAAAACTTCCGTGGAAAAGAAAATACCAATTTCGTAAGTTCATTGTAATATATAACAATTTGATTTATTAGGTCATCTGTGATGGTTGGGTCGTATGCACTAGTGTGATATTCATCCCACTTGCTCAGGCACATTGACCCTATTCTCCGTATCTGTACTCATTGACGCCATTTATTTTATAAGATTTTTGATATGGGAATGTTTTGTGTATCTGAGTGATTATCATTCACATGCTTTAACAGTTGCAATTTCATATAGGCTAATAAACTGAAGCAGGATTTGAAATTAATCAATTTTCTTTCTTCTCAGCCGTACTCTCCTGCACAAGCGACAGTTCTTCCACTCACATAGAACTCAGGTAACAATATCTTTCTATTTATGATTTCATCTCACTAATCTCTTGCTTATTAAATGATGCCTGAATTGTTGTATCTATCTGCATGCAAAACAACTATAAATTGGTGACTACAAGCACATCTGATTTCCTTGTCCTTATTCTCTCTAGTGTATTCTGTGGAAGTTGCTAAGCTTTCATTGAACAATTTCTTTGCATCATTTTATGGAACATGAGACCATAGTTTTCCCTCCTCAGATTGGGCCAAATCTTTGAGGGCACCTTTTTAAAATTATGTTGGACTGTATAATCATGTGCTTTATCTCAAGTTGGTCAACAAGGACGATGAAAGGTGCTTGTTGAATTACTACTTTCAGCTCATTAGTTATTGTCAAGGGCCATTCTAGGTTTCAATTTCATCCGATTGTTTGACCAACATAAGCTTTACTGAAGTCTTGTATTAATACTTAAAGGGAATATTCTATTCTTGTCCTTGAAGCCCATGACAATAGAGCAAATAATGTCGGAGCGAGATAGTGAGGATGAAGTTGATGATGACGTTGCAGATGTTGAAGATCGACGGGTATGTTTGACTAAAAAATGAATAAAATTTTCTATTTTTCTTGTAATAAACCACGGTATGATGCATTTTTTTTTTGTTTTATTTGAAAAGTAATATCATATCGAGTCTTGATGTACACAAACGAAGAAACATGACGTAGAACAAAGAATCCAAACAACAAGGCTTTGGAGTTTGGACCATGAAGCAAACATTAATGATAGGTGAATGAATGACCATGGTCCAGGAATGCTGTGAATAGAATGACTGATCGTTTTAGTGGTACAGGGATATCTTTTCTGAAACGTTAAGATTGGCCTTTTCTTGGTGTTAGTGGATTTCCAATACTTGAAACTGTCGAGGAATCAATGAAAAGTCCTGCATGTGATGCTGAGAAAAGAAGGGGATGACAATATGTTAATGGTTGAATTGAATGGGTGTATGTAACTTAGGTTAAAGTGATGAACCGACCATACTGTTATGAGTCTAGGCACAATACTTCATATATAGCATCGAGAATTCACCACATCCGATGTAGTATTGAGGCACCACAATACTATATTTGAATCCCTAATCTCATCAGCAGGTCTCACTCTAAGCACAATCAAAAAAGACTTTAGGCAAGGATCCCCTAGGCCACCACTTGCTTTGAACTTTTTTCTCCTTAGGTATTGTCCACTATTGCCCCTCGTCTCTAGTGGTTTATTTCCAAAAGGCACCTCAGTAGGTGAATCCAAATCATCCAAAATTCCAAATATACTACAGAATCATTTACCGTGAGGAATTATGAGTAAAATGGATAAGCTCCTGAAATCGATTTAGTCTCTTCAGCAGGGCTTTTCTTGGGGAAAAAGTTGGTTCTGTATTATAGTTGCTGCATTCATATGATGAAATAGGTTTTTATATTCTATTGTATGCTGCAGTTGCTCGATGATTTTGTGGACGTGGCCAAAGATGAGAAGCAAATGATGCATATGTGGAACTCTTTTGTGAGGAAGCATCGGTATTTTTCTGTTACACTGGTTTTGATTTTCTATTTGTGTTGCTTATGAATTTCTCTCTTCTGGTGCTGTTAGCTGAGAGTTGTCAATCACATGCCAAAATAAACATTCTAAAGCAGGAATACTCTGTGGAAATTCAACTTATTGGCACATATCTATTCTACACAGGCTCAATTAACCACTTGGAGTTGACAAAAATTAATCCTTCTGTCATTGAGCTATTTCTAGAACCAGCCTCTGTGTTACACTTCTCTGCATTACCATTGGTATCTTTGACCTTTCTCTTGTTTACCTTCTCTCAACATTGCAATAAAATCTTGGCATTGGCTATCGACACTTGCATTTAGAATGCATATCTAAACGGCCTCATTATCATCATTATTTCTGTCATGGGTTTCATCCTTATCGATAAGTCATTAATTATGTGAATTATCAAGTAGTGGTTGTAAATTTCCTTGTGTATCTCTACATAACTCGGTGATTGCAGGGTGCTGGCAGATTGGCATATTCCTTGGGCTTGTGAGGCATTTTCAAGATTGCATGGTCATGACCTTGTCCAAGCCCCAGCTGTAATTTGGTAGCATATTTTTTCTCACATTCTGAATGGTTCTTTTTCATTTCCACCTTTAAAACTTTTTTCACTGATGCAGAGGTCTGCCCGCTTTTGTGCACATTGTAGCTGATTTTGTTTAGAATCCACATGTATTGTTAACATTTTTTCGCTAAGGCATGATATTATTTTATCTGGATTCTTAGATGGTTCAAAATCTTGAAATTGACCATTTTGTGCATCAATTGGATTTGTTGCATCATTGATGTTTACCACGAACAGAGTTGAGTACTTTAATTTATGTAGTTTGCATACACATGGCTATTACATGTTGACCGATGAGTGATGACAGAGTAACCTAAACTTTGGGAGAATATTGTAACAGCATAAATAGCATTTATTGCTTCTCAAGTTCTCAACCAATATATATTACAAGTATGGGTCTCTTTTTATCAGAAACATTTAAAAAAAAAAACACTAGGAGCTATATTGGAGTTTACAGAGTGCTTTTGTTGAATTGTTCAGAAATACGTGGTCCTTGTTTTTAGCCTAATTTTCCATTCAAAGTGGAACGTGTTATGTTACAAACTTAAGACTGAGGGAATGCCATGCTTTGTATTACCAACACTGTCGAGGTAAAGTTAGATTGCAATATTCCCGCATTGAAAACATCAACTCAAGCCATTGAAGGTCTAGTCATCTTAGCTCAAAAATTCCTCCTGTGATGCTATTCTGATAAAACGTAGATCTGTTGTGCTTCGCTTTTGGTTGTATTTTACAGATTTCACGTACAATTTTGCTTATGGGCTTGGCAGGTGCTGGAGGTTGTTTATGATCAAACTATGGAATCATGGTCTCCTTGATGCACGCTCTATGGACAACTGTAATATTATTCTTGGACGGTACCAAAATCAAGGGTTGGATTCAACTAAAGGATAGAGGGTAATTTTCCTTCCCTTCTTCTCATATCAAATATGTGCTTGGGTTGATGAAATGCATTAGTTAGCAGGCATGAAGGCCAACAACACAGTTTTTCTTCTTTCGAAAGTTGCAACATATATCCAAATTTTCAGATATGACAATTTATTTGAACCAACCGCAAAATGAATATGTTTTATCTTGGTCCAGCTTTATAAAATAGGTTGACCATAGATGTTGCATTCATGTTTATATTCATCAGGAGAGCAGATTCCGTTTCAAATTCATTTCTTTATGTTTTGTTCTTTGGAAGATGCGCATCCTTCTGTTGTGGAATGTTATGCTTTTGAAAAGACTCAATTACGTGCAGAGGCCTCAACTCTAATATTTAAAAAACATTTTCTCGCGTTTATAAATTATGGTACACATAAATAGATAAAAATAAAAAGGTGTAGGTATAGTAATAGATAGAGAACTAAAAGTATATTTTGTAGAGATAAAAAGAAGAGGCGAAAGGATCTTAATGGCTAAATTGTTGCTAGGGAAGGAGATAATTAGTAGTGTACTTGCTTATACCCCGCAAATAACATTAGATGTAAATAACAAGAAACTATTTTGGGGGATCTCGATGAGATTGTTTAAGGTATTCCAAGTAGGGAGAAAATATTTTTAGGAGGAGATCTTTATGAACATGTAGGGAGAGAAAGTGGAAACTTTGATAGTGTACATGGAGAGTACTTGGTTTTAAGGATAGAAACGAGGTTGGGAGACTATTTTAGAGTTTTTGTGTCGTATGACTTGTGTCTAGTAAATATCTAGTTTAAGAAGCGAGAATCACATTTAATTACCTTTAGGAGTGGGGATAACTCTAGTTAGATAGATTTTATTCTTACACGAATGATAGATAAAACATTTTTTAAGAACTATAAAAAGTGATTCTAGGAGAGTAACCACACAACATAGAATTGTAGTGGTTGATGTATACTTTAAGAAATGACCTAGATATAGAGTAGCACAAGATTATAAAACTAGGTGGTGAAATCTAAAATGGGTAATTATATATCTTTTAGGGAGAAATTACTTAAGAATGCAAGTTGCGGTTTAATTGGGGAAACAAATTCCGTGTGGAGAGAGATGGCGACTTCTATCAAATAAGTAGCAAAAGAGGTCTTTGGTGAGTTGAAAGGCTCTATACCTAAAGATAAAGAAACATGGTGGTGGCATGTGGATGTTAAAAAATCATTAGGACTAAGAGAGAATGTTATAGGAAGTTACATAATGATATGGACGAAGATAGTTATGAAATGTCGAAAGTAGCCAGGAAAGAAGTTATGCATATTATAGCAGAGACACGTCATGAAGCATATACTGAGTTATATAGTAAGTTAGATACAAGAGGTGGAGAAAAAAAATATTTGTAAGCTAGCTAAAACACGAGAAAAGAAAAATAGGTATCTAAATCATGTAAAATGCATTAAAGACATACCAACACTAGTGTACCGGATCCCATCAGAACTCCGAAGTTAAACATGTTTGGGCGAGAGTAATACTAGGATGGGTGACCTCCTGGGAAGTCCTTGTATTGCACCCCTCCCACCTTTTATTTCCCAAAAAAGAGATATAGATGATAGTGTTTTTGTGAAAGATGTAGAAATTAACGAGAGGTGGAGAAGTTACTTTAATGAACTGTTTAATGTCGGTCACGAAAGGAAACATAGAAGATCCCTATATTTCTCCCGAGAATAGGAATCCTTGGTATATAAGATGTATTAGGGTGATTGAAGTGAAGAAAGCCTTAAAGGAGGATAAGCATTATAGTGCATATATACAAGAACAAATATGTTTTATTGAGTGTTTATAGACTTGTAGAAAACATATGGTAGGGTGTATAGGGAAGTAATCTGGTGGATTATACTATGATCAATGATATGTATGAAAGAATTGTAGCTAGCGTTAGGACTAATGAGTGTATAGGGAAGTAATCTGGTTGTTCTAAGTGTCGGGCTATTACGAGACCCAATATATCCAAAAATGCATGTAGTATAAATGTGAATGTTTCGTTGGATGCATGGCTACGTGATGTAAGATTTGATAAGAAATTAGATTATTAGATCTAAAGTAGGAGTAGCATCAATTGAAGATAAGTTGTGGAAAATTGTTTAAGATGTTATGGATTTGTACAACGTGACGTAAGATGTTCAACGTGAGATATGTACAACGTAAGATGTTCTTGGTAAGATTTTGATTACTTTAGAGCCATTCGTATGCTAAGTTGCCCTTGCACGTTGTTTGCCATGGTGCGAAGCGCGAACATTGCTATGCAAGGAAGAATCCATTCTTTTGACAATTAAAATCTGACGAATTTTTAGTTGTGTTTATTTTTCTGTAAATGGGGTGAGTTAAAGAGTTTGAGTTGCCCCCCCTCCCCCCATATGTGAGTATTATGTAGTTGTGACAACTAGAGTTTTTGGGAGAGGTAGTAGCCCTTAAAAAACTTTTCTTTTGGGGGATAGGGAAAACTTTATTGGAAAAGGAAAACATGCCTTTTTTACATTTCAAATTTCCAGACAATATGTGGCCGATTTTCCAGCGTAATACAATATGTAGTTATGCATGAACCAGGGTATTGGATGAGGATATATTGATGCAATTAAGTACTTGTGGGGGTAGTGAATCTAGAACTGCAGGAAATATTGTATTGGGCCTCAAACAGAATAATTTGCTTACTTGTGTTGTGCCTTAGAAACAATAGTTTGTTCATTTCGCTTGTCGTTTTGTTGACAAACGATCATAGAAACGCTCGACACCTTTCAACAAAAGAGGAAAGAACGCGAACAAACAAGTGATCAGGCACGAGGTTAGTACTTGACTCTCTCAACACGCGTTGGAGAGCCTCAGGCAAATTTTGTCATCATGCAAGTGAGCCAACACGTTTGCATGCAAATTTGGCATATTTGCCTTTAATCCTATGCCGATCTAAAGGTGCTAGTTGAGTTCATTCACCGCAAACGTCCGTCAAGAGGGTTTACGGACCAAAGTTGTTACTGTCGGAGCTCCATGAGATCACATGTGGGCCCCAAGTTCTTTTTTATTTTTATTTTTGTCAGTCTTGAAGAAAAATAAGCGAGCTAAAAGAAGTACTGGGTTCTGACGGTTACTATTATTGATCCATTGGACAATCAGCAGCTAGCGATGCTTAGTTTAATTGGCACTTGAGATTAATTAACTTCACTATGTTTTTAACTGAGGAACTATCCAGCTCAATACGCCCTTAAGACAATTGAGGGAGCGGAAAACTCGGGTCGTCATAACGGCTTGTATCACACACTGATAAAAGTGAGTCAAAATCCATGCAGGCATGGGCTTCCAAAATGTCCTAAGTTGGTTTGAACGCTCATCTCAGGTATATGTTTGAACAAAGAACCAGTTAGACAATTGTCAAATGGTTAATTAACTTCGTACTCAAACACTATTAGTAGATTAACCCGCTGTACATAATTCCTCATGTCGCACAGAACCGACTCTATTTTTTTTTGTTCTTTCGTAACAAAAGTGGTCTCTCTTAAATTGGCAAATATGTATTTGCTAAGCGCTACACATGAGCTTCAAGACATGGTGAAGGATACAAATGGCAAATAGAGTTAAGAGTGATCTCTCATGGCCAACAGCTGGCTGACCGAAGTGACTAATGGCAAAGAAGAGAAGCCATGCAAAGACATATCCTCACTTCCCCATCAAAGACGGTACCCCAGAAGACGTCCGTTACCGTTAGATGAAGGGTCTGCTACTAAGTAACTCATCATGGTTAACTCCTCAGCTTAAAGCAACTTCAATTGCTCTATAAATGATGTCCCCCCCTCGCACTGTGTATGAGTGGATGGTTTCACTATAAGCCTCAATCTCTCTCCCGGTTCATATGGGTCCGCATTTTTCATTAATCTTCTTTATGTTTTCTTCTTTCGGGTCATAAGTAAAGTAATCCTTCGCTGAAAATCAGAATTGTAGGCATCATGAAGATATCGAAGCCCAACTCAGCCTTTCCGATCTCCAAATTTGTTCCCTGACAGTCCCTCCTTTTTTTGGTCCAATTATTCGTTCCATCTATATGCATCTGTAGGTAATTCATTGTAATAACATTTTAAACGCTTTGGGCTTAACTACTCTGTAATCGACACAACTTTCAAAAATGTTGAGAAGAGTCCATACCAGCTTTCACGACTTTGCAGAAAATCAATTTTCAAACGCAACTGTCATTTCCCCCCAATACGACGGCGTAAGTGACGACATTTACAGCTGCGATGAATTCCGCATGTACGCGTACAAGATCAAGATGTGCACCAGGACCCGCAGCCACGACTGGACCGAATGTCCTTTCGCGCACCCCGGCGAGAAGGCCCAGCGACGCGACCCTCGCAAGGTGTCCTACATGGCCATCCCGTGCCCTGCCTTCCGCGACGGTACTTGTCACAAGGGAGAAAGGTGCGAGTTCGCACACGGCGTGTTCGAGTACTGGCTTCATCCGGCAAGGTATCGCACGCGCGCCTGCATTGCGAATCGTTTTTGTCAACGCAAAGTCTGTTTTTTCGCTCACACTCGCGAGCAGCTCCGGCCCGAGACCAAATACAAGTGTCTTTACAGTTACCAGGCCCGAATCAACGTGAACAGCGGAAACCCCGAAGGGTCGGGGATGCGATCGGTTGGTGTAGATTGCGCCAGTACTTCATCGCCCAGACCAGTGTCGCCAATGAGGGTGCTGAATAAGGACTGTTTGGAAGAGGTCACGGACTTCTTGAGGAGTTTGAGTGGGTTGAAGATTAGGGCTGGTGATGGAATGGAGAAACCCAATGGTGGGATTAAGGGGCCGGAATCGGATCCGGGAAAGCCAAATATTGATTGGATTTCAGATTTGGTGAAAGAAATGGATCGGAGTGAATAAGCCAAATATCATTGGATTACTGTTTTGTGTGTATAGACTGTTCAATGGTGAGATTTGGCAGGAGTTCTCATTGCAATAAATGTGAATTTAGCTAATTGCATGTAAGCTGTTGTGTTTCGTGTATTATTAAGTGTATGTATCGTTTAAATAATGAAGCAAATCGTTTTCTAATGATCAGTTTTTGTTAATGTTCCATGGTGTATGGTAATTATATATATATAGACACACACACACACAGAGATACGCGCATTCCTTGAAGGACTCGAAGTGGCCATGCAGTACGAGGATTGTTGTAAGTAGATGAGAGTTTTCCAAGCATTGTTGTGCTTATACGTAGTGAAGAAGGTGGAGATCAAACAGAGAAGCAGTTGTAGGACCCACCTCTTTATTTCCCCGCGCTGAAGGTGTATGCATCTTCCGGTCTTGGCGTCTTGCTATAGGAAGAAGAACATATTATAATGGGCCTTCTCTTCTCTGAGCTGAAAGTCCAGTAACTGAACTTGGACACCCTTTTCGGCCTAAAAGCAAAGCCCAACTCCTTGAGCAATTGCAAGACATACTTTAAGGCCACTGACTTATACAAAGGACGAAATAAGTTGACCAATTATTACCTTGATCGTGTCCTTAATTTCAATCACCCCCGATCAATAATAATACCAATGCGGTGAGTAACAGCTGGAATTTAAAAGTCAATTATTGAAGATATTTTTTCAGATATTTTTCTTCTTGTCTTGCTCGTGGTTTTGGAAACATGTCACCCTCATTCATCATGACTAAAACAACAATGACTAAGGAACCATTTTTCTTTACCCAATTTGTAAAGAGAAATCTTCATAGGATTGTCGGTAAATTATACTATAGTATAATCGTACCCCATGTCTACTTAAAAAACACAATAAAAATAATAATATCTCCGATTATAAAAAAAATATTTTATATTACAGTATAAGGAGATAGAGAGGTTCGAACTTTGAGATCTCTATGAGATATTACACACATGAATGTCGTCTGAGTTACTCGTGATTCTCATATGACAGGTTGTTGCACACACTACATTGTTGATATAATAAAGGGTTAATTATATTTTTCATCACTAAAAGATAGATGTCATTCACTTTTAACACCTAAAGATTTTTTATTACAATGTCATTATTTCAAAATGAGACAATTCAGGGATTCATGCAGATCTTAAACAATTTCGGTCAGGCTTTTGATGGATGTGGCATTTATTCAATAAATTTTGCTAAAAAATGAGACAATTTAGGGATTCGGGCAGATCTTAAACAATTTCGAACAGGCTTTTGATTGATGTGACATTTATTCAATAAATTTTGGTCAAAAATAGTTATGTGGAAATTTGACATGATTTGTAAATTCCATCTGAATAAAAAATTAATAAAAAAGACAAGTTATTAAAAAAAAAACACTTAATATGTTACTCTACCTTCCTCTCTCCCATTGGTGGTGGTGGTAGTGATAAGGAAGGCGGCAGTAGGAGCGGCGGTGGTGAGTGCACAGGCGGCGACTCTGGCCTTGGATCGGAAGGTGCCAGTAAGCTCAAGATGCTCATCTCCTATGTCCAATCTACCTATTGAGTATGTTTTTCTCTTACCAGATGTTGCTTCTTTTGTGTGTTTGAAGGAATCATTTTTCTTTACCCATTTTGTAAAGAGAAATCTTCATAGGGTTGTCGGTAAATTATATGTAGTATAGTCGTACCGCTTGTCTACTTAAAAAACACAATAAAAATAAGAAAATCTCCGATTATAAAAAAATATCGCAGGTTGTTTTTTTTATTTATTTTATAATATAAAGGATAGAGAGGTTCGAACTCAAGATCTCTATGAGATATCGCACATATGAATGTTATCTGAGTTATTCGTGATTCTCATAAGACAGGTTTTGCGCACACTACATTGTCGATATAATAAACGTTTATATCAATTTTCTAAACAAATTTTAAATACAGAAACCATGGATTTGTCCGTCCTTCTTATATATACATAAATTCCACATTGACAACATACGAAAATAATATCACAAATTTAATGTTATTGTTTGGCTAATTGTGTAAACCAAACGATGCCGTTTTCTACTCAAAACTCAGGATTGGTCGGCCATTGTCGGTAAGTAGAGCCCTCTCTTTATTTCAAGTCAGGATCATTAGCCGATCCACATAGAGAAAAAAGAAAAAAGAAACAAGTCGTGATCATTAGTCGATCAACATGCCTCTCTTCCTCTTATCCAATACTCCACTACTAGTGCTTGATACCGGCTCCCGACGCTTAGCAGTGATTCTAACCGGCTCAGGCTCACCAGACCCAACTCTCTGAGGAAAGTTCAACAAAGCCCTGGACCCGCGCATCTTATGAGCGGCTCGGTCGTAAGCCAAAGCGGCTTCCTCCGCAGTCTCGAATGTTCCAAGCCATACTCTGGCTCCGTTCTTGGCCGGATCTCGTATTTCCGCCGCAAATTTCCCCCACGGCCGCTGTCGCACTCCTCTGTAACGCCTCCCCGTCGCTTTCTTCTCCGCACAACCGCAATCACTTTCATCTACTACGGATTCCTCCGGCTTGCTCTCCACCACTTGATCTTGATCATGATGTGTTGTCTCCGTTTTAACGGTCGTTGTGACTAGATCTAAAGGAGACCATCCGAAACCGACTGCGTCACGGAGATAGTTGTAGATGACCATATCTTCAGAATCGTCGACTTTCAACGGCAGGTCTCCCCAGTGATCTGTTAAGCAAGGATTCAAGAGACTGCCATAGCTTGGGGTTCGATGGAACTGAGTAAAGCTAGGATTCTCTGAAGTGACTTGGTTCATTTCTTGGCATGTAATTGAATCGAGTGAATTTGTAGGGTTAGAGATGATGGCTTATATAAGTACGTTTGAAAATTATATGCACGATGAATGCAAGTGGGCAAATAAACACGTGGAACGACTTCGTTGCGTGCCGTGACGTCAGGCACTTACGTTAAGACACGCAAGTTGGGTTGGGGAGAGATGGGCCACAGCGAGAGAGAGAGTTGAGGGAATGGGAATGCAATGCACTCAAATGTTTGATATTTGTATTGTTTTGTTTTAGCCAACAATAATGATGGAAATATCGGTAACTAGTATCTCAGTTATTCCAGCTATTGAGTCGGACGTATAGGACTTTATATTCATTATATGGGATATGTGGAGTCCATGAATTCACTTGGATTCTATGCGTAAAACTTAACAAGTGAGATAATTGGGATACCAACTGCTCTTTATCATTTTTCGTTTAGCCAATCAATATGGACTTTCAAGGTCATGATTCAAATCTATTGAAAATATTGTCCTTGTGGTCATATGTTAAGTTTTGACCCAATTTACCCTGTCATTAGATGAAAAACTTTTGTATGTGCAGACTTGACAAGCCAAGTTTAAGCTCACATTCGAATGTACAAATGACAAACTTGTACGACGTCGTTATAAAAACTAAGCATACTTGATTTTTCTTCTCTATTATACTTGGATCGACCGATCGAGTTACTCTTTAGGTATTTAAGAAATCACGATGAGGTATCAACATTAGAGGTCAATATATATAACCTATTGAGTGACGGTTATATACTTAAAACAAACATGAGTAGATAGAGCACATTGTTATAACTTTACTCTCATCAAAGTCTTCTTCTTGCTTTTCATGTCATTTCCCTCTAATTTACAATGAGAAAAGAAAATTGCAAAGTCTCCATGCATGTATATACTCAACAATTAGATACTTTCAATGTTGCTAACTTTAATACTTCATGACCCACCATGATTTAACATGTTTCCAAATTAGCAGTCAAAGCTTGAATAATGTTTGTCATAAACTCCTAATGTTTAGCTTCTTATTAGTGTGTACGGTCTTTTCCCAACAAAGATTCATTGGAAATTTTGGTGGATTTGTGAAGGAGGAGTCAATTCTTTCCCACAAATCATTTCTTTTTCACTTGTGGGAATTGTAGGTGAAGGAATCATTCTTTTCCACAAATCATTTCTTTCAATTGTGGGAACGCATGCATGGCATGATGCACGCCCAAAGATTATTATAAGTCTCAAGTCACGAGCTTTGGCCCAAAATGTGAAAGTGCACCAAAACACGTTCACTTATCCTTAATAGTACTACTTAACAAGTCAATGCTCTTTATATATATATATATATAACAAAGATTTTGGTTCTTCAATATAACATTTATGGAAATACTACCCAATCTGTAATACCCGGATTTTATCCGGATCATTTTTGTTATTCCTTCTTATTTCATTCAAACATTTTCATTTTCTTTTTAAATATTTTGTGAAAACCCAAATTTAGAGTCTATTTGAATTTTTGTCCAAAGCTCAATTAAATTTACACCAAGCCAAATTTGTGTCCTAACTCAAACCTAACAAATTCAACCCAAGACCAATTAATTCAACTAAATCATTAAACCAACAAATAAAAACACACAAGCCCATTTCAAAACCCACAATCCATGAGCCCATACACCCAAACAAATGATAACCCTAAAAAAAAGAGAGAAAAAAAAGGATATATATATATATAGAATGGGGGAGGGGCTGCTCGTGCGCGGGGTTGGAAAAAAAAGGGGGAGGAAGCTTGTAGAACCCCACATTTTCGGTGGGGATACAATGTAATTTAAATAAAAACCTTTAGGCGTAAATGCACAAATTAAAAGGAATGTGGTGAAAGACTAACTGAAGGGAAATTAAAAGGGTTAAAGTTGGAATTATAGAAAATACCTTCTCCCTTTATTGTAAAAAAAAAGAAGAAGAAATAGAAAAACCTAAAGAAGAATACACATAACAGTCGCCGTCTAAAATATTTTTGGAAAAGGTTGAGTCTCAAATTTGAGAATCAAGTTCCGGCAGTGGGCTAGTAGACGATCATTGGCGTTGGTGATTCAAAGCTTGAATTTTTCAAGAAGGTTACCTCCTATAGATATAATGATCGGCAATCATGGGACTGAGGAATCAGAATTTCGTGCAAAGTTCAACACTGTGGCATGGGATTATGCTCAAAGCATGATAGGCACATGCATCATATGATATTTAGTGGGATTGACTCGATAGTTGACAACTATCCACCTCCTCTTGGTGCTCACTTGGTTATTTCTGTCTTGTGGGTAGATTAATGAGTTATATGGGAACTTTTATTGAGATTTTATGGGATTGTTATGGTCTATGTATGTTGGTCTTGCCTTGGTCAATTTATTGTATTGATGTTCTCAATGGCACTTAGTGGATTTCGTATGAGAAAACGTAGTGGGTGGTGGAGGAGGCAGTAGAGATTAAGAACATGAGTTTTGTAATTTTGATATGACACAGAATAGTCCAGTGGCGTTATTAGTACCAATACAAGTATCTGTTAAAGAGAAGGAAGTATACTTTGTCACAACCTATGTGTAAAGACTGCATGAATATGTATTTCCAAGTGTGGATAATTCGGAAGTGAGGGCCGCATCAGCATCGGCAGTAGTCCATGGCGGAGAAAGATTGGCAAGGTGATAAGGAGACCGAGTCGACGCTGTACACACTTAGTGATTATTCCTCGTAATCGAGGTAGGGGTTTTGATCTCTTTGGTATACCTGATATTTCATTTTATTATAAATTCTAGGATATTACTCCCCTCGTTATTTGCTTTTTCGTTAAGTTTCTTAATGTCATTTACATTGGGGATTATCGACATTTTGTTGTCTCTGTCTGAATTCGTCTGGAGCTTGATTGGGATGTTGTGAGTTTTGATTTTGTATTATGTTCCTTGCGCGTTAAATACTCGGTTCATTAGATTGTTACTTGATTTCTATTCATTGAATCGTCATTTACGTGCATCATGAAATAGGGTTGATTGTGTGTTTGGATGGACTGGACTGTGACTGTGAGTTGTATTGTGGATGTGATAACTTTGACATGATTGGTTGGTTTTGTGTGATGATTGTGCTCGCGACACACCATCAAGAGAAATGATCACTGTCTATGATTTATCTCTTATCAGTTACCCATTTGATTGTATGTGATATTTGATCATTGTCTGGAATTTATCCCTTTATATGCTACCCATTTGATGGTATGGGGTATCTAATCACTGTTGGGATTTACCCCCTTATTTGTTTGTTCATTTGATAGTACAGGCATCGTTGTTTGGAATTTATTTCCTCATTTACTACCCATTTGATAGTACATGGTAATTGAGCACCATAGCCTCCGATGAAGAATCTAGATTGTCGTGTACTGTTGATTGGACGTGGATGTTTGTAGCGCTATGCGCATTGGATGATATGTGTGTGTGTGTGTATTGGCATGTTTATATATGCAAATGGGTGGTGATTGTGGCATGTTTCACTTTCTTATTGTCTCTGCCATTTATTTGTATATATCGCACTTGAGTTGATTGTTGTATTTGTAGATTTATTCTACTCTCTTTCTTATCTTATTGATTATTGTGCGATTGCTCTCTCGATATCCACCTCATGGATATCCGGGTCCTTATCGGGTATTATACACTTACTGAACTATTTAGCACAACCACTATTTTCTTTAACTTCAGGTGAGTATGCAGATGACGACCCCGAAGCGTGAGCAATTTCCAATGGATATGGTTGTGATTTATGGGTATTGTAGGGTTTGATTATTAAAAACTTCCGCTTTATTAAATTTTAAAGACTTATTAATTATGTCTTAATGGATTTCTAAATACATTTTATGCATTCTGAGATTGCATTAAATGATTTTTTAGAGGATTTTCATAAATAGTTTATGTTTTGAATAAATTGATAATTCTGCGAACCCTCTTCGGATCGTGTCATTACAAAGCTAGTATAAAAGATGTGGCGTGAGAGACAAAAGAAAAAGGAGAGAGTTTTCTTGGGCAGAGGAAAAAGAGGGAAAAAAAAAAAACCAAAAGAGGGGATTTCTGGAGAGGGAGGCGGCAGAAGAAGGGGAAAAAAAAAAAAAAGAGAGTAAGGACTGGTTGGAGAAAGAGGCAGAGAGGAAAAAGAAGTTTGGTGCGTGAAGGAAAGGAGAAAAAGGAGGAAGGGTAGAAACATTTTTGGGCTTCATTTTCTGGGTTTTCAATTCTCTTCTTATTGATATTGATCAATCATAGAAACAATTTCTGGTCTTCTTCTCTTGATTTGAGTGGGTTCTCCAATAGAAAAGAGGGGCTTCCTCTTTCGTGAGATTCTGTCCCCATATAAGAGGAAGGCCCGTCCCATATTTTTTGAACGGTGGCTGAATGAATTAAAATCCTCTTCAGCTTTATCCATTCAAATGAAAATAGCTGTTTTGTGCCCTAGTATACTATTCAGGTTGGACAATTTTCTTTCGGAAGGCTCCTTTTTTCATTTAGACATTCAAGGGAAATTTTGTTCAAACTTTTGTTCGTTCATCACCATTGTTTTGATCTGGTCTTAGTAAAATAAAAATAAAAAAGAGAGGCAAAAAAAAAAGAAAGGAAGATGCTCCATCTCACGGCATAGAGGAAGAACAAACTTTTTTTCTTTCTTTTGTTTTTATTTTTGGGCTTTGTTCTCTTTTTGGGGCTAATATTTGTTTTTGGGATTAACATTTGTTCCCGTCATCTTATTGACTTTCACGGGTCAACACTTGATTTGTTATTTATTTTTTAAAATCGGAAAAGCTGTCGTCCGACAAAAATAATTTTGGTGTTCATAATGTTATAATATAATAGATTAAAAAAAATCTAAACCCTAAATATTTTTTGGGTAACCGACAAACCACTCAGCCCAGCATGTCATTCGGAAAGTCGAGTGGGCGTAAATCTCGGGCAGCCATAACATCTCGCACCACGCTGACGACAATTAAGACTGTGCCGAAATCTATGTGGGTAAGAACCTGAAAGTTGGACAAGCACACTGTAGCGGGTAGAATCTACAATCAAATATTTATATCGTTAGGCCACCATCAACCTGTGATCTAAACAGAAGAACCTGGGTGAGAATTGAGCATCGGTGTGGTACCTGTCAAAGACACTCCGACGCATAAGTTGGCACGATAATCGAAAGCATTTGATGATAAATAATCAAGAGCAAAAGTAGTAAATGGTAATCGATCTAGAATATGAATGAATGATTAAAACTAAGGTCCTATTGAAGAGAGATTGTCGAGAAGGATTTGCTTGCTGTTTTTTAGAGAGAGAGAGAGATAGATCCTCACGTTTGGCGAGGTTTTGATATTTATCCTATAGTATCGGGGACACATGTCCTAATAAGAGCCTTTGATCCTTGCCCAGGTTATCATTAGAGATAGACTACTTTTTCCTTCAAACCTGCTTTGATCTTCCATACTCTATTCTATAATGGGACGTAAGACGGCCTCGAGTGTTAGGGATTGCCTCAATTGCATCAGAGGGAAAGTTGAGAATATCTTTCTGTGTCAGAGATCGATATATTTGACTGCTCCTTACAAAACATCCTCATAAGTATATAAGAGACAAGGGATCAAAAGACAAACACAATGGTAATCTTAGAATGAGGAAAATGCGATGTTGTCATTGACTTCGACGTTGAATTTAGGATCCTTGATGGTCGAAGACACGAGTCTTCAACCAGGCTGTCCAATTCGACTTCGACATGGACTCTCGATGGGTTTTCATTATTGTTGTTGGGCCCATGCTATTTTTTGTCACTACACACACGAAACTAGTATTTAATAAGAAAATAGAACAACTAGTCGGTTCGAACTCTCGACCTCGGGCACCGTACGCCCTATGTTAAAAGAGATAACCAACTTGACTATTGCCAAGTGGTTTTCTGAATCCTAAACCCTAAACACAAACCTAAAATTTTTTGGTAAAACAAAACCACCCAACTGTCCACCGAACAACTGACTGATAAACCCTGAGCCATATGGAAGGCCTCGCAGCCCTCATAGACCAATTGAGACTTGGGTAGAGCCCCATGCTGGGAAGATAACGCAGGGTGACATTCACACACATTAGGCCGAGTAAAGATTCATCTCGTAAATTGTGAGAATGAAAACACCTATAAAACTTAAACTTACGACCCGTTGGTTCACTATCTCAATCAATGGCCCGTTATTAACACTAACAGAAACCTAAATCCTTACTTCTAAATTTTAAAATGTTATTTTCAAAAATAAAATCGTGATTTAACATGATTTTAAAAAGAAATTATAGCTCAGAATTGTTGCCCCTTATGGCGCAATCTAATCACATAGACATAGTTGACGGCACTTGAGAAACATATAGCGAGACCAAGAAAGCCCACCAAGCACTTTACGAAATGCATCACGCGTAGGCTCGGTTTGTTTTAGTTAAAGCCCAGTGCGGGAAATACTTGAAGGGATTGCAGCCCGTTATCTTTCTAACCTCTTGGGCTAGGCCTTTACAAGCCCACGAAACACTCCAGAAACCCAATTTGATAAGAGAAACTCAAGAATCGCTTTTGACATTGAGCGCCCTAGCAGGATGTCCGCTCAACGGGCTACTAGCTCAATGGTAGAACGCACTCCTGATAATTGCGTTGTCATGCTATGAAACAATTAGGAGATTGTCCAAAAGAAATACAGATTCTACTTCTGGCAACGCCATGCTATGACGTGGTGATCCCGCTTATGGGATCAAATTAATACGGTATAAGAAGAAATATTTGAATATCAATCTCATCGATTTCATAAGTATTATATCAAATCACTTTCTCGAGAAATAGGAGACTTATAAATCGTAATAATTATGCATGCGTTTTTTACTGTATATTTGACATACGGAAAGCTTGCGGTCCTATCATTCATGCATCTTACATTTTTTATTACATATGAGTTATGACTTTGAAATTTGAATATTTATTTTTTTTTATTTTTTGTTATTACATCAGACTCTTGAATATTTACTATCCTATTGATTCCTATATCTTTATTGGGAATATGAATTCACATTTTAAAATATAAATAATTTGACTGAGCGGATCATAAAACAGCCCAGATGCAGGTACGTACAGTCTCCGATCAACGTTCAACGGTTGAAACTTGGAAGCTGATATTCAGAGCTGCATATGGTTTTCCGTTTGACTTCAAAATTTTTTTATCCATTTACTGTTTAGTGTTATGTTCACGTGCGGATAAGATGTGTGCTGCCGGCACCGCAAAGTTTGTTGAAACCCTTTTTAACGTTTACTAACCGACAAGCAAAGTGGACCCACTAAATCTTCCACTTTTCACATTGCTACAGAGTAAAGACAAGTTTAAGTAACTTGTAATTGCCTGTTAGGCTCTCCAATTCGTTTCAAATTATATAATTTATTATTTGAATCCAATAATTTGAAATATGTGTTTTATCATATCACATCACATTTTTATCTTTTATTTTTTAAAAGAAATTTGTTTGACTCTTTTCTACATCATTAAATTCTGAATTGTAAACTCAAACACATTACGAAACTTCTAAATCCCTTATAATTATGTTTTATGCTTTCCTATCACTTCTACTTCATTAGCAGGTTACAATGGATCGATTGAGACCTCCCATGTTATTTCAAATTTGCTCTTATTTATGATGATACTTTTTTTTCCTTGAAATAAGGGTAATTAAAGTAATAAAACTAATTTTGAAATAGATCAATAAAATTGTTAATTGACGAAGAAAAATGAAACTAGTTTTGGGACAACTCAAAATAGATTGAATGACAATCAAAATAGAATAAAAGAATATATGAAATCGTGTGCCTTAATCTCAATATTTAAAATAATTAAGCCAAAAAAACTCAGAGCTCCATAAAATTAGTGGCGTCATTTTTCATTTACTACTTAAGGGATGGGCATGGGCCCACAAATTCCCACTAGACAATAAAAAAATACCACCAATTCCCACTAGCCAATAAAAAAAATCAAGAAAGAGGACTATTATGTATAAAAAAAAAAAAAAAGAGTTTTATTACGCAACAGCTGCTTCCAGTCTCCAACGGAGAACCCACGTGAAGCCTCCGTCCACTTTCCTTTTTTAGCTTGCGCAAAAGCACCAGCCCCCTATATATATGTGTCTTCACCTCACTCCCTTTTCCACTCAAACCTTCCTCCTCCTCCTCCTCCTCCTCCTCCTCTCCCTCATCTCTTATTTCAAATTCAAACTCTTAGCTTCCATTAGAAAGAATTGCAGAATCTTTAATTTGGACAATTGAATTCGGATTGTGGTGAAAACATGTCTTCTTTCGATGAGGCCTCAACTTTGGAGCTTATTAGGCAACACCTTCTCACTGATTTTCCTTCCATGGACAACTTCATCACCAACCTCGATCTCTACACTCCAAACAACACAGATCCAGAAATTTCATCCGATCGCACACCCAAACCGTCGACTCTAAGCAACCGCCGTCCTGCCTTGAACGTCAAAGTGCCTCCTAAAGCACCAATTTCAGTAATTAATAATGTTAGCGTCAAACACGTGGATGATTCCGGGGAGAGGAAGCACTACAGAGGAGTCAGGAGGAGGCCGTGGGGAAAGTTCGCGGCGGAGATACGCGATCCGACTCGGAAAGGTTTGCGTGTTTGGCTGGGGACATTCGACACCGACATTGAGGCTGCACAAGCATATGATAGAGCTGCGTTTAGGTTGCGCGGAAGCAAAGCCATACTGAATTTCCCTCTCGAAGTCGCCAATTTGAAGGACCGGCAGGAAGTGGAAGGTGCGGGCGGCGTTCGCGGGAAGAGGAAAGCGGAGAAAACGGTGGTTGAGATGAACAAGGTTGTGAAGAGGGAGGAGGTTGTTATGTTGGAGGAAAGTGAACCGGTTTTGAATTGTCAGCCGTTAACTCCGTCGAGTTGGACCGGGTTTTGGGATAGTGATGTTGATGTGAAAGGGATATTTAGCGTGCCGCCGTTGTCACCGCTGTCACCGTATCCTGGGGTTATGGTTGTGTAAGAGAAGATTGGACTTTGCCAACAACATTTGATTTATTATTTCATTTGAAAAAGGGAAAGAAAAGAGGAGTACGGAAGGGAAGGTTGAAAGGGCCGTTTGGCAGATCAGGAAAATTATAAAACGGCAAGGCGCTTCTGGTGGAGAAAATGGTGAGGTGGGTTGTTTTGCTTGGGACGCAATGTTAATAATGTAGGATTGCGTGTAATTCTAGGTTTGTGATGAGATTTGTATTTCTTCTTTGATTCAATGAATTTTGTTTTTTGTTTTTGTACGTATAATTCCATGAACTTTATTCTTTATCTTCACCATAACAACACGTCCCCTAATTTATTTTTCAAAAGATTTGCTTGAAAAATAATTTAATTAGCCCAAAATAAAATAAAATAAAAATAATTGATCGCCTAAACAAAAGGGTTAATTTTTAGTGTAAACCTGTGACAATTAGATCGATCACACATTACAAAAAATTAAAAATAAAAACAAGAGAAATCCTGACGACTAATCAACCAAAATCCAAAAAGCTTCAATACTTCTGAAAGGTAGATGGATATACTCATGAAAGGTAGTGCTTAATGTTTTATTAACTAGGATTATGCTATCAGTTGATTATTAGAATCTAGGATGGGTCATTTCATTAGGGAGGTTAAATCTCTAATGATTGGGTTGAATGTTTTTCATTATAAACATGTCCTTCGCTTTGGTGATTCTACTGCCCATTCTTAGCTCGTATGGCTAAAGTTGGGATTAGAAAAACAATTTGATGAGGTTGGATGATATCCAATGGAAATTGTATCCCTTCTTGAATGGGATCGTTGTCAAGATTTGTAATTTTTTTTTTATTGATGAAATTAAAATGTTTTATTAACTAGATTTTATTTTATAACGTAAAATGATAGAGACAACAACTAAGAATGGTTGTGAGAGGATTATATTTGGTGACAGAACAATGTTACATATCTTCCATTTATGTTCCTCATTTTCTCCTAATCTAATGTGGTATGCGTGATAGTCATTTATGATAAAACACGGATGTAAGGCTTACTTAGCCTCCAATGCTCCACATAAATTGAGGATAAAATAGAGATCATAAATTGATGGGACATTTGGTTGCTGTTTTGAGGGGGAATGAAATATTCTCTTGTTTGATGTGTAAAAAACTCTTTTACATTTGTTATAAAATATTATTTTATGTTCTAAGAAAAATGATAAATATGAAAATTATACTATTAGTATTCTCATACTCATACACATACTCGCTCCTTATTTTATACCAAACATAATCATGCTTATCTCATACTCATCTCGCATTCATTTCGCACTCATCTCCTCTTCATCTCTTGTCCACTTCACACAATTATGAATAAAATAGCCCGTGAGGGTTTAGAGCATTTTCCTTCTTGTAATTGGCAATTTTTCGGAAGGATTAAAATGAAAAAAAAAGAAAAGAAAAGAAAAAGAAACCTAGAACTTATCCATAGCAACAATAAATGAATTGCCAAAGGATTTGCATAAAAGTCAAAGAATAGCAATCGTTTTCTGGTCGAAAGGTTCAGAGCTCAACCAAAAGATATCTTCAACATTTCGCTCAGCTTCTTGACTTTCCTTAAAGGCATCTTAACCGCTAAGATCACGTATGACTATTACTTTACCACAAATACTGCATATGTTTTCGCTTCACTCCATTACTAAACCTTCAAATCACATTCCTTTTGGTCTTGGGGGTAAAAACATAATTCTCAAACTTCTCAAATTGGTCAATTTCAGAGAACTGTTTGGTGTTTTCTATTACAATTAGCACAATCATATCGTTAATGCAAGTTGACTACTTACCTGTCGGTTGAAGTGCCAAATGGATTGTCGTTGTTGTTGGGAGTTTTAAACCCCCCTCTCAGATTAAATTTAGTGGGAACAATAGAGATAATAACCAAAACCAATGTCAGATAATCTCAGAAACCCAATCACAATCACACAATCTAAGCAAGAACAAAGATAAAAGAGACACAGAGATTTATAGTGGTTCACCCGATCAATTCACCCGATCAATTCGATCTAACAGGCTACTCCACTTTGTTATTAAGCTTCATGAATCAAGAGTGCAATCACCAAAACCTCTTTCTCACAAGGTTCGGCCGCACTCTCTCTCTTTTTTTCAGAGGAAAAACAATAGGAACTCACTCACTCTACAAACCCTAGAAAAACATCTATTTATATGTTTCTAAAAGGGTTCAGGCTTACTCAAGGAAGGCTGTCCAATAAAGGTAAACAGTAAGGGCAATTTGCCCATTCTCCACCAAAAGCTTTCTGGAGGAAGACTCTCCAGTAAGGGTAATTTGTCATGCCGTTTACTTTGGGCAGTATTTCGACATTAAAACGACAGAAGTTCGCACCACACTCAACAACAACGGTAGCTCTCCAAACAGCTCCTCATGATATGATAAGCTTTGCATCATGCCACTAGGCGCTCCAGTCCAAACAAAGGCAATCAAATGACCAGTGAGTTTCGTGTGAAGCCCCCCTGAAGCAGAACCAGCAATTCTGTCCAATAATAGAACGGGTCCTGCCACTCAGAAACTGTGTACTGCTGATTAATACCTCGCACAACTTGTTAGATATTGCTGGGAAGCACAAAGAAAACATCTTGATCTCTTACCCCACTACAACTTGGAGGACTGTTGATTGGTTTCCCCTCATTTATGGGAACGGATAAGATATATCCTTTCTCACTAACAGTATGGCTATTCTGTTTGATGGTTTCCAATTGCGACCACAATTCATTGGACTTGACCAAATAGTCATAAATTCGGGTAAATCTGTTTTAGGTATTTCATCAAACAGTTTATGTGCTTTATATATATATATATATAAGCTGCTGCCTCTGCTTTGCTCTCATTCACAAATCACACTCAATTTTAATGGCTACACAAGAAGAGTCCTTGACTTTAGAACTTATCCGAGAACACCTTCTTGGGGACTTTACTTCTTCCTCCATTGATGTTTTCCTCAGCAATCTTGACTTCGCTGTCTCCGATATGGTTGAGAACTGCTTATCGGAATCTGAGTCCAGCTCACCCAGTTCATACACAGAATCACATACCCTTGGAAATTGCAGCTTTGAAGTGAAACCGGAAATCCTCGACCTGACAGAACCTGTAGGTTCAGTCAACCCGGTGATCCCGCCAGAACCAGAGTTGGATCGGGAGGTGATTGGTGATCAGGAGGAGGGCAAGCGTTACAGAGGGGTCCGAAGAAGGCCATGGGGAAAGTTTGCGGCGGAGATCCGAGACCCGAGCCGGAAAGGCAGTCGGGTATGGCTGGGGACTTTTGATAGCGACGTCGATGCCGCTAGGGCTTATGATTGTGCAGCATTCAGAATGAGGGGTCGTAAAGCAATCCTCAATTTTCCATCGGAAGCCGGAAAATCTGCTCCACCGGCGAACACTGGCCGGAAGAGGAGGAGAGAGAAGATAGCGGAGTCGCCGGTAACTCAAGACTCTTCATCGGAGAACTGGAATGTGAGGTGGGAGGGAAAGGTAGAAGATGATGCGTTGGAGGAGGATCAACGGCCACAGTGAAACGAAAATCGATTTGATGACGTGTGAAGTAATTACTGGGGGAGGAACATGGGGCCCACAGCATAACCACCGTGGATCATGTGTTAGAAGTTAGAACATCCTGCCTATTATGTTATGTTATGCATGTGTATAATATTGAAAAAGTGACAAATCTACTGTAACATGTGCAGTGTTTATCAGATATTTCTCCCATGAAATTAATGTAAATGTAAGAGTTTGTAAACATTCTACATGAATAATGAACTTCCCAACTAGCCAGTTCATTGGACTGAAATCTACATCGTTTTGGTAGTAGGTAAAAATTTGATTTGAAGATACTAGAGAATAAGTGAAATGAGATACCCTAATTAAATAAAAAAAAATTAGGAGTAACAAAATAAATGAACCGTATTAACGTTGCATAGGCTAAAAGACAGCGGAAGGGGCAATGTTGAGCGATTGGGGACTCGAAATGTTGGATGGCAGTGTCGGAGTAGGCTCTCACTTGAAATCCCCAAATCGTATGTTTAATTGTCTAAGTGAAGCTTTGACCTCTCTGTAGACTATTGTTGGTTGCTGCAAATGACTAAACAAGGGGGAAGGCTAAGAGCTTAGGCTTGGATAGTTGAACTGGAAGAGTTGATTAGGGATTGAGCTGCTTAGACTTGAAAACTTTAGCTTAGACAATGAATAGTTGGATCGAATGGATTGGGGACCTCGAATTTTTTGGTTGGGGAACCTTGTAACTAAACCTATAAACCCAACTAAAAAAAATTAGTCTTTCCATATTGGATCTACCTCTAGATCTATGTGAGTTATTGCCATAATTTCAGAGTTAATGTTTGCAAGTAAGGTTTTTTTTTTCTTTATAAGATTGCTATAAAGCCACAACTATATCCATCAATGCATGTAGAAACTAGGACCCGCATCGTATTTTTAATTTAATGCATTATTAGATAGGCCATGGCTCAATGAGTAGACCAGAGTAACCATACAAATATACATGCACGACAAGGTTGAGTCAGTCATCACAAGAAGGATATTAATTATTTGTTTTATTTGTTAGCCACCACCCACTTGCAAGACAGCAACGCTGGCAAGAGACTGCTACTTCACGAGCAAGTTGGAATTGAAATCCCAGGCTGCTAATGCCCCTGCAATCTCACATCCTGACCGTTCAAGTGTCTAGTCGCAAAGTGTGTGAGTCCCCTCTGGTCCTTACGAGTCCCTATACAATGTGCCCTGGGCTTGCTCGGAAACTGGTACGTAACCGACCCCAGCTTCAAGTTGATATGCAAGTGGCACAAATTTGTTAACCTTTGTTCGCTATTATTGCTATCGTCACTGTCTTTATTAACGATGATCTAATTATTTTGGATTTATTAAAAGTTTTATTTATTGATTTAAGGGTCCACAATGTCCGCTGGTGGCTGTTCGGGCCCCTTGACTAGAACCCAATGACTTTGCTTTCAAAATTCCTAGCTTTGCTACTAAATTACTAGAGATGACAACGGATCGGATACCCTTCTAATTATGAAATACCAAAATCGTTTCCATTTAAGATACTCTATACCAAAACCGTTCCAAAACCATTTAAAAAACCATTCAAATTTTCAAACCCGGAACCGTTTCATAACCGTTTACCATCGGGTACCCGTTTACCATTTAACTTTTAATATTTTTATTTTTTTTCTTTGATGATTATATTAATATAAATTAATATTGAGTATGGTTTATATTAATTATGATTGTATAATTCAAATTAGTCTAATTTATAGTTTTATTAGTATGCTTCTATAAATATATATGTTTTAATATGCTTTATCATGTTATTATTTAGTATTCTAGTAGTATACCTTTATAGATGATTTATAATATTATTATTATAATGGATCTTTTTATTAAACGGTTCGGGTACCCTAAACCCGGCATCAAAAACCAAACCCGGCCCTAAACCATAACGGGTTTGAAAACCAAAACCAAAACCGTTTCCAAAACCTATAGGATCGGTTTTCGGGTTTTAAATGGATCGAGTACCCTGCGGATAGTGCTCGGATCGGTTTTTTTTGCCATCCCTATAAATTACCCTACTCAACTGGGTGAGCGACGTTTTATCAGTTCTTAACACAGACCACCCTATTGACCACCCCCAATGTCATACATCCCACATCGGAAGAATGTGGCTTGGTGGAGTGCTTTGTAAGATTGGGCAATCCTAACATTGATAAGCCAATTTTTCAATTGGTATTGGAGCCAAAGCCCCTCTCGCTAGTGTGGGTGTGTGTAGATCACACACGTTATGGGTCGAGCCACGTAAAGGGCTGCCTGCCCATCTATTGATGAACGATGGGTCTAGCCGATGCGTGGGGTGAAATGCCTTATAAGAATAGGCAATCCTAACATTGCCCATGACACCCTATTCTCTCGCACGGATAGATTGCTCCAATTCTTAGCTACAATCCAACTCCAAAACTATGTTAAATCATGCTTTAAAAAAATTACATTAAATCATGTTTTAAAATGTGTTACTAAGTATTTTAATTTTTAGTATTCATAATATTAAAATATAGTATATTTTTAAAAAAACCCTAAACCTTAAAATTTTAAATCTAAACCTTAAATACTAAATCCTAAATCCTAATCCCTAATATGTACTCCCTCCGTCCCGTAAAGATAGTCCTACTTCTTTTTTCACACAGATTAAAAAGATCTAATTAATATTGTAACAACATTCAATTTTACTCACATATTACCTAATACACCCCTAATTAACACTTAGATGACCCTAATTAATACTGTGATAACAAAACACATTAAATAGGGGTCTTTTAGGAAACTAATGAACTAATTACATTCTAAAAAATGAAACAAGACTATAATTTGAGACAGACGAATAAAGAAAGTAGAACTATCTTTACGGGACGGAGGAAATATATGATTTATGAGAGAATTATAGCCAAAATTGTAGGTAATAATTGAAACCCTCCCAGGTCCCAACTGCCCCCAGAGTAGACACAACAATGTCAAAGCATGTGCGCACCCAAAATCGGTGTTGTTGGAATTTTATAACTATCACTTAATGCAATTTACAACAGCTTACAGGAATTGAGCCTGTACATAATAAATGCTATCAAGCGGAGAAGTCAATTTGACGTCTGCATAATAAATATTACCAGATCGAAGAGGACTTGGCAATTGGCATGGCAAATAAGAGATGGTTAATCTTAATCCCATTCGGATGGAGTCAAAGAATAATAGTACCTTTTAAATGGAAGGAATTTTAAAGTTGTTGATCTCTTCATCTACTTCTTGCAATTTCTCATTGCAATTCAAGAAAGTAGGTTGATTCGTGGATGCAAGTAGCCTAGCCCACATCCTATCCGTCAACTTCACTGTGTTCGTCCTCTCAGTCACACGCTGCAATAACATAGCTTTTTCATTCAAAACTAGATATGTATAATAACTCATCTATTAATGCATCACAAGGACTGACTGGATCAGCTGCACCAATTAAGCAGAGGAAAACAAAGCAAGTATGCAACTTCCTTAATTGCCATAGTTAGGTGGCACAAAGCAAGGAAGAAATGCTCACTCCGAAACACAGTAACCTAATTCAATCCTATCAAAATATTGTTAATTTTTGATGTAGAATATGAATTGGAGTAATTAAGGGTGAATCGGCTTGAGAAATCGACTCATTACTGATTCAGGTCTTACTTTTTATGATATTAGCAAACACAAATTACTTTCATTGAAAGTCGAGCTGATTATAAGAAAAAAGAAAGAGGAGAAAACTTACAGCGATTGGAATATAAGCATGCTTGCAGTTTACTGGCCCAACTGTGAAGCCAGTGTACCCAGCCATGGCACCATGGACAGCACTATGAGCAAGAAGCGTGCAATAGATGTTGTCAGATGCATTACTTGGAATAGCTCGTATCATGTAAGTTGGGTCTGAAAACAAAGGATATAAACGAGCTTAAATGTAGAGAACATTATTAATGACTTTCTCAAGAGAGAGAGAAAGAAATCAAATACAAAATATTGCTTAAATGAACATGCCAAGGCTCTAGAATCAGAGATATCAAGCCATATGCTGCCTCGAGTTGGGAGGTGGGAACTCAAGTCTAAAAGAACTTTTCAGAAACATGAATGTCCTATACAAATTTGTTCATGAAGCATGTAAGTACACTACATTGGAACTAGAATTACTCGTTACCTTTATACTGATGCCTACAGAGCGGTAAGCTAAGCAGTTGATAGTAACTGGGAGAGAACATTTTGTCCAACATAATTAGAATATAGTGAAAACTGAAAACCCAAAACCCAAAGTTCTCATTTTTTTCCCTGTTTATAAGAAAAATGTATTATCATTTATCGCTGTTCAACTGTCTAAATGCCTGGAAACTTATTTAGTCATAATTAAATAGATATAACGAGAGAATGTTGGCAGAAAAGAAGGATAAAGAAGATATCTTGCTCTAAAGCAATATATGAGCTAGTTCGAACAATACCTATGTACTTCATATTTACTGCCATCTTCTGAACCTTTGTAAAATGATCCTGTAATCATAAATTATGGATCTATAAAACTAAGAAATGACATCAGAAAATGAACACAAGAAAAAACTTCTTCAGAATTTCATGGAAAAGATAAAAGGGAAAAAAATTCAAGTTACTAAAAACTAGTTTCCATGCCCAATTCAGTTTCTGTTTCATAGTTTTCTCACACTGGTTATTGGTAATTAACTTCCATTTTTGCAAAATCCATTTCCACAGTCGAAAAAACTCATGCAAGAAGTCATGTATGAGACTACCGTATTGTTCCAAGAAGACCTTATGGGAGGATATCATCTCCCTATTTAGCAAATATCAAAATTATAAGATGAGAAATGTTTTCCTCTCTACCTTAATTTTTTGCGATAACCATAGACCAACATCAAGAAGTAGCCTGTTTCCTGATGCATCTCTTTCATCTGCTGCATGCATGCTCTGTGCAACATATCCCTGTCCAGCTCCTTCTGCTAACACAATAACCACATGACCATTTTCTTTAAGACGTTTTTCAATGAACTCAAAGAGCCCACCCTGGCCTTCAAGATAGAATGGAGACTCTGGAATTAAGCAACAATCCTGTTAAATTTCAAGCATCATTAGTTGACCACGAACTTGTACAATTATAGTTACAGCCTTACAGAAGCAATGCACATTGCACAGCCAAGACATTCTCAAATGCTCCCATATTTTTCCTTCTTGTTTGGATAGAAAAATAAGAGTATTGGCAAACTTTTAATCTTATTTGGTTCTGTATTGTCCAAAGAAAAAGTCAAACTATAAAATTCGAAAAACTAAAATGTCCCAAAGACGAGCAATACCACAATTACATTTATGTATTATGCCACACAGAAGCATAAAATGCAGGTTTTTTTTATTTACAGTGGCATTCAAACCCCTATGAGAATTGGTTGCCGTGCAAAATAAGCATACACTTCGAAGCTTTTTTGTATGTATGGTCTCGCATAAAATGCCAAACAATAGTTAAACCCACAAACTTGAAAAAAACCCTAAGACCACATATTCTTTTCCATCGGAATTTGCACTAACACATGGAGGTAAAGATCAAGATCAACAGTAAAATCTTATGAAAAACATACCTATAAATTTCTTCATGTCATAAGTTGACAAACTGACATGGTTTAACGAGAAAATTAATAAGTATCAAAAAAATCTGTCTGGACCAAGTTCCATAACTAGATTGGTCTTATCATACATGAAGTACTATAGATGTATTCATCAAAATACAATTTTGACACCATATAACATCATACTCTAAGCCAGAAATCCAGTAAGATCAAGAGCAGAACATTGATTACTATAATATGCACGACAAGATCTTACCACATCTCGACTTGCCAAAGTTGCATGCATAGCAATGAAACCTGCAGCAAGGACACATGAGTAACATGATGGTTTGTGGTTACCTACAACACTGCACAAAATACTTACCACTATATCTACCCATAAGTTTAACAACTCCAACTCCATTTTCCACACTCTCAACCTCCACATGTGCAGCATTAATGGCCCTCTGAGCTTCTTCAACAGCAGTATCAAAACCAAAGGATTTGTCTATCACCTAAGAGCATTTGCAACAGAATCTCTAAAGTGAGTCAAGTAGCTAAAACAGAGACTAAAGATATATATTTTATACTTAAAAAAAACAACGCATCAGTATCTCTTGTTAGTAGCTAAAGTAGAGACACAACATATCAAGTCTCTTGTAAAAAGCACATTACAGAAAAGCTTTAACACACAGCTGAATTCGTGAGAGGAAATACTTCTCTTCCGAGATCTTTTCCAATTTCAGGGGGAAAAATGGAAAAAATTTATGTGTTCAAAATTGTACAAGGGGTCCAAAATGTACACTAACACCTGCTAAACGCTATTGAAACAAGGGTATCAGATAAGGGCTAAATGTATTGAGATACTGACTATTACAGAGTCGTCAGATTCTCTAATTAGCAAACTATCGCTACAACTAGACAAATAGAAAATTCCATACTTCAATGGTACCATTATAAAACACAATTTAGTCAGCAGTTCATTACGCACTTCGCAAAATTCTCATCAAACAGCAAATCACTTAGCAATATTCAACTAACCACGCGGCTGTTTCAAAACGACTCAGTTTAGAAAGAATAAGAGAGTTGAAGACTTTCCAAACCAATTTGAAGACTTTCCAAACCAATTTGGGTTGGATGTGCAGGAACGAAATACAGATAGTTTGTTGGCAACTAAAAAGTTCCAAGGATCAATTATGACGTTTCAGATATGAATATATGATACCATGACCGCAAATTTCATATTAAGAAAATAAAAAATCGCATGGAAGTTATTATAAACATAATCAACATGGTGTTTAAGCGAACAAGAGGTAGCCACTACACCCGCCTTGACATGCAGTCAAGGGTTCAAGTCCTCTCATCGTTAAAATTTCCAGCCCTCCACCCCGACACACCAATAAAAAGCCATAAATTCTTTCAATTGAGTAGGCTATAAGCACCATGAGCTGTCACGGACAACAGGTTATAATACTCACAGCAATATCGTTATCAATTGTCTTAGGGATCCCAGCAACTGCCACTTGAATACCACGTTTCTCAACTTCCTTACAAAGACAAGCGAACAAGAACCAAGGTAAATAAGAAAATTACACACCAACGCTAAATTGTGTTACGACATAGCTCGACTGAAGAATTGAATGAATGGAAAAAATTCATACCAAAGGACTTACCTCATAAATCAGAGCTGCTCCTTTTTGTGTACCATCACCTCCAATGATGTACACCTAACATCCATGAGTGGGATCAATTTTATCTCCTCATTTTTCAAGTCACCATCATTATAATCTATTAGAACCCTGGCTAGATAGTAGAAAATAATGCATAATCACCTGATTTATTCCCCTGTCCTGAATGTTGTCAACTATTTTGTGAGTATCATGACCTCCTCGTGAAGTTTGCAGAAAGGTGCCTCCACGTTTATGGATATCATTCACAACTTTAGGCGTCAACCTCATGGTATTTTTGGAGTAGAAGCCTCTATATCCTCCCTGGAAATTTTACCAGTACCATGGTGATGCAAATAATTATTATGTGTTGATAAGAAAGATGGGAAAAAAATGAAAATAGGAAGCCAGCGTAAGGATTCCCACAAATCAAACCATAAAATAGCTCTATACAAATATGAGTAGCATATTGTGGAATATCAAAAAATCAAAAGCCGAGTTCTAACCTATTTGTCCCTCTTAACTCAACTTCCAAATGCCATAATGACAACTAAATCGCACTATTCCTTAACCGAGGTCCTTTAGACGTCCAGGTCTATCAAAAGGTGGACCCTAAATATGCTTCTGCAGGAAAACGTGCACTCATCAAATCAAATTGGGAAGTCTAGTCATTTTTTCCAAGCAGCTACTGTACAAGCTTCAGCAACTGCCCACAATCGCACCATTCCATATTTAGCTTTCCATAAGAGCTCAGTGGTAGAGTTGCAGTGGTGCAACCTAGAAGTTACAAGTTTAATTCTTGGAAACAACCTCTCTGCATATTATGTGGGGTAAGGTTTGCCTACATCCTGCCTGTCCCCGACCTCGCCCACTGCGGGAGACTCGTGCACAGGAGTTTATCTATCATACTAGGAACAACAATAGAACTTCTAATAACATGCCAATTAGACATTTTCAACCATAGTTGTTTCACATCAAATAAACAATCATGATAAATCTGCTACTAACAGAAATACAAAAACAACAACAGCAAGTCTTGATATAAGTTTCCAAAGAAAAACCATTACTCTAAGTACTTTACTTCCAAATAGGTTTTCTTAAAAAACATGTAGATCAAGAACAAAGTGAGAGGAAAACAAAAACACCAGTTCTCAAACTCAGTTACAGAATCACGAAAAAAGTATGGTTAGAAGTATAAGGTGGCCTTCATAGGGCATGGGCAGTTTCAGGTAGCAGTGCAACAAGTGCTAATTCATTTATAGAAAAAAAAGAAAAGACAAGGAATCACTTGGAATCCAGTCACCACCAGCCAATAGATAAATAGAAAAGCAATATAAAAAACAAAAAAAAAAACCTTAAGTGAAGGAAACAAAGTACAACATGAGCTCACCTGAATGCCAAGGATGTCATCAACACCATACATATAGTTCAAGCCACATACAATCTCCCGAATGACTGTATTGATTCCGGGGCATAAGCCCCCACAAGTCACTATGCAGGCACACACTTCTTCTGGCTTGAAATACACCTGCCATAAGAAAACCACATATCAACCTTCACAGTTTTACAAAGGGGACTTCTAAACTTAACTCAAATAAGCCACAATCCCAATTAAATGGAGTCTGCCAAGAGAATCCTCTTGCACCAGCCTCCTACACTAGAAGCAAAATTCTTTGTTAAACCTTGGACAATGATCTCATTCTGTACTGTTTCGTGTTACGTTTCCCAGCAAACAAAAGAATCGTAACCCAAATGAAAGACAAGGTACCTTTTCTCGTGGCCCTGCACGGTGAAAATGAACCCCTCTTGGAGTATCTTTCTGAACAACTATCTGTAAATAATGTTACATAAACAATTATGAGCTAGAGAGAGGAAGGGTGAAATGTAGAACAGCAAGTCCCCCAAAGCATGTAGTGACAGATAATATGAAACACATCATATTCCAATTTGGCTTACCCTCTGGGCAACCACATCTTCTGGGCTGACAAAGGTCTGCCTACCAAAACAGGAGTCAAACGCATAATAAGCAGGAATATAGGACACAAGGACCACAAGGAATTATTAAATTTCCAAAAGGCAAATAAGAAAAGAAGTAAATAGATGAAGTTACTTGACAATGGCATATGCTTGGCTGTTCTGCAACGGATTTGGATACGACTGAAGCAGAACAAGAAAGAAGACATGAGTCATAGATTACACATATTTAAGTAATCAATATTTTTGCAATAAGCAATTGAAAACCAGAAAACTACACAGTTAGGCTGTCAATTGTTGTATTAATTCAATTCATTCCTTAAATTCTCAACAAGCATATACTTCCTCAGTTCGTTGAACTATCTTGTAAAATTATCCTCTCCTTCCCGTCCTTAACAATGCATTCAGTTTCCATTAGATCTTCCTCCTATGTTTTGCTAACAGCTTACTTCGTTAAGCTCATAAGATACTCAAATCTCACACGATTTCAATCATCTGCAACGATCATACACACTATTCATCCGTATTACCACATATATGAGTTCCAATATTGCATACACAACACGCAAATAATAACCGGCGTAAAGGAAACAACACTTGAGAAGCAAAAATTACCGGCAAATCGGGAAGAAAGTGAGTTAGGTGTGGGACATCATCGAGAACGAAACCGTCGTTGGGGGTTTGATTGGGAGATTGAGCTCTTATAGCGCGATTTTGGCGCCAACTCAAGGGCTTCCAGTAGAGGCTTCTGTATTCGAGACGAAGCATCGAATGACTGCAGGAATTGAACAGAAGTGAAGAGTGGTGCGGGAAGGGAAGTGAAGGAGATGCAGTATGTACTGAAAGATCCATTGAAGGAGGTAGACTAAAATTTGAAGATTCCAGGCGACGGTCTGTGAGAAACGAGAGAGAGGAAGAATACGTGAAGAAGTTTACATAAGAGTTTGAATCATTGACGATGGAAAAGGAGCGATAGGTCCCGGTCTAAAAATTCCCCATGTTATGTCAAATTCGCACTGGAATTTTTTTTTTTTTTGTTCTTTCCTATGAAGAAGTACTTTCCCAGAAAATCTCATATGCTAATAGGTTTCCATTTTAATACGTAATAAAAAGGACAATATACAGAATGAGTAGAGGAAGTTAAAATACTCCGACTCAATCCACCATCTGAAACTACGGAATAGGAAAAAATCCACCAATCCTAAGGATGTAAAATTTGAATTCGAAGCAATGAATACTTTATAATTCATTCATTACCGTTGGTTCTCTCTTAATTGAATTGCAATTAAACTCTGGCCCAATCATTTTTTACTAAAAAGATTGAGCTGAATACAAAGATCTTTCTGAAATGTTCATGAAAATTCTTGCTCTCATTGGACCACTTGTATTTATATGCATTAGGATCTCGATTCATGGATCTCTCGGTTCAAGAAATCCAAATAAGATGGTCGCATCATTTCTTCCGACTCTTTTTCAAATTCGAAAAATATTGGTTGATCGTATATTTCATTATAGTTCCATGATTCAAAGTATCATTTCCTATTTGATCCCTTTGAATTACATATTCGAAGTTGCGATCATATATGTTGGTTGATCAAAGTATCATATATTTCATTATAGTTCTATGGCCTTATCCGACTCGATATTCCTCCATACTTCATTTTAGTTTCATTTTCCAAAATCCCAAGGTTTTAAAAAGTGAAAGGAAAAATCACAGGCGACTATAAATTTATTAGGAAGTAAAATTTGCATTATTAATTTATTAGTAGTAGCATTATGCACATTTAATTACAACAGAGAGATTAACAAAATTTCTCTTCAGTTGACAAAAATTTGTGGAGATTTTTCATATCTTATTCACCTGAGAAGACATCGTAACTGGCGAGAATTCACGCAATTTATCCTGAAGCAATAAAATCTGAAATTCAGCGATATACCATCCAATATACTCAGAGAAATAGATGGCTTCAATAGATTTTTATGAAAGCTTACATGGGATTGGGAAAAATGCATCCAAAGATCGATGTGCGGCTTCTGGAAGTCTTCTTCTCTAAGTAATAAAACAATCAATCATATGTTGAATCACATCTGCACCTTCTATGTGCATGACATGATCTTTAACCTGTAATATATATAATTATATACAGACTGAGACTTTCCCCTTCAGAATGAAGAAAATATTTTATATGGATGTTTCTCTTCATGCTTCATTCCCTGGATAACTAATCATTTCACCATAACAAGAAAGTTTATTGATATATATATATGTATGTATATTGGAACACATTTAAAACCACATAGAAGAAACACTGGTGCAAATTGTATACAAACTCAAGGTCATATCCATGCCTATAAGTACGTACAAGCAGAAAGGTACCTGTATAACACTATGAGCAGCAAACCTCTTTCTGCAGCTGTGGAAGCTAACATCTATTTTTTCCCATGATACACGGGAAAGGCCCGTCACCAATTCCTCTGCTTGATGACAATCATTTAGCAAACTTGTTAGCCCTATGCTTTGACAAAGAACTTGTTAGCACTACAAACCATTAAAACAAAGTAATAGACCAATAGCAGAAAATCAATGTAATAGTGGCAACAGAAAGAAACTGAGCGCACAAAGGAATAAGTATGTTAGAGAAATTATAATTCGCTAAATATTACAAGAAGCTCAATAGAACTAGACTGAAACAGGTTTTGGTCAAACAAATGGGATCAGAAATATAAACCAACACAATTGAATATTTCAAGGCAGCAGAGCATATTAAAGATAAAAAGATTCCCCTTCCTATCAACTTAAGCTTTTGGACGGATATTTTTTCACAACTCAGTGTATCAAAACTTGACCAAAAGTCAAATCCTGAGATCAGGCCCACACCTCCCAAATTGAAAGAATTAATATTCAATCCTTTCTTCAACTTGCAATCAATTGACAACAATTCTCTTATTAAAATTAAATGGTACATGAGTTAGTTTCCACTGAGAGGATTAGTCCGGTTCACAGTTAGAGAGACTTTTTGTTTGTTTTCTGTTCTAATTGCTTCTATATGAGAGATAATGTTACAATGAAGGGTGCTATAAAATATAAAGATTCTTTCCTATCAGTTTAATTTTCGGGGATAGATGGTGTTTCCCAACACAAAATAATATATCTTTGCTAAGCATACCCGTGAAATTTCAAACAGCTGATTCAACTAGCATAAACAAATTAAAAGGGAAGAAAACTGTAATATCTTTTCACAATTAAATATTCTAACCTTCTAGCTTGTCACCGCCATCATATTCTGCCGAAACAAGTTCACACTGCTCAACATCAGAGGCCTTGCAGTGTTCTTGATACACAATGTGTGGATACTTCTCATCAAGAGAACTCTCCCACTGATAACCAATAAGGGATCAGTAAAACTCTAACCAGCATCTTAAAACTGTATAGTAACAAAGTGAAGCACACAAAAGTACCTGTGGCAGTTCACAATTTCGTCTAATTGATGATGTTCTCCAACCCACTATGTCTATATAATATCACATAAATGAAAACAGTAGAATGAAACTAAGCAGAAACCTTTAAAGTGTAAATCAATAAAGCTAACTCAACCACATAAGAATCATATTAAAAAATTCAATCACATAAGAAGGATACGGTCATAGCCCACATTTGAATATGCCACTCGTCTTTTGAACAAACGTAACGCAGACCTGCATGCATAATTGAGATAAGTAATTGCTTTGATTGATTATATGATATTTCTTAAAGCTAACATCTCAAGAAATATCACTACAGAATGTGAATAACAACTGAGCTGCAAGTGGCATACATGAAATAACATTCACCATTATCTTCTATCATACGTCTAAGCAATGATGGCTTGCCCTCATCGTTATCTGTAAGAAAAAGGTGTCGTCCTGTTCTCCTAAATATCCAATGAATAACAAGACAAGCAGTTTTTTCAAGGGCAGGCACACCAAAAAGAAATGGCACCTGCAAAGCACGCCTATCAATAGCCACATATAATAGAAAAAAAAAATAGGATTAGAGAATTATCAAAATATATTGCTACCATACTGATGGCAAGTCAATTAACATTTACGTGCTTAAAGTAATGGAGTAGAATGTTTTGAATTAGATTCCAACAAGTTCAGTCAGCAAGTAATGGCTCAAGTGACCTCAAGTACATATGTTTCATTAAGAGCAAATACATTGCATGAGTAAAAACTTTCCAGGTTATTCCGAAAGCAACAACCAACCAACTTCACAGAAAGGCACTAACAACTTCAAGAATCGTGACAGTTTATCCTTATTATCTGGTGTCAAACTTATTGTAGCCGAACCATGAGTCTTACTTATTAGAGGGGGACACCTAAACACAGTTCAGCCTTATGGTAAGCCTGGCTTACTGTGCTGTTGTCCCTAATACAATTATACAACCAAATTAAATACATAATGCTTTGGAAGCGTGTCAATATTAATGTGTAATCATCACATTATTCATTCCAAAGTCAAAGGCCCTTCCCATAATAAAAAAAAAAAACCTCTTTCATTTTGGCATGAGATATTTATATAAGATCCTGTACTTTTATGTTAAAGTTCAATAAATATAAGGTAGCTGCCAGAAACAGAAATCGATATATCTATAATGCACAGGTCATAATGTACTACCTGCTTATTACCCCTTGAACCAAGATGAGGTGTGGCAACTGTGACAAAGTTCATTCCCTCCAAGCCGCCTATGGTGCCCTTCAAATTTTCTTCACTCACATCAGCTTCTGAATCCCCAACTCTCTCTCTTATGGGTGGTCTATACAGTTTCCCAATCGCATATCTTGCCACTAATCCTCCCACAGAATGTGCAACAAAAGAGATTTTACGCAAATTCGGCTTTCTTTTGATCACATCAAGCACCTATCATTCACACTTGTAGTTAATGAATGAAGAGATTCTGTGGCAGATTCATGTTTCTGTATATAAAACAGTAATTTTCAACATAACATCATCCAAGGTAATGCATACTAACCTCCTCTGCCAATCTCTCACCCATTACATCCACACCATCTAGAGTCAGCTTACACTCATTACGTTGACTACCTATGTAACAGAAAAGCAGTTTAATTCTTGGCATAAACAATATTAACAGTGAACATGCATCATTGAAACTGAAGTCAACAAATAAGCCTGCTTTTATCCCTTAAATTAATAAAAAGTATAACATGCAAAAACTTACAATGAACAAAAACTTTATCTGGGAGCATTCTAACAAACTGCTCAGCCGCAAACTTCCAATCTGTACCACTGCACAAGTAAAAACACAAGTCTGATTGACCAAAATGTCAAGATGGTTTCATTTTGAGGAAAAAAAACAATCCAGTTTGCTACTGCAATACGAAGGAATTAGAGAGACATATTCAATAATTTATCTTATCAGGACAAAAGAAAACAAGAAGTGACCAAATCTTAATGCAACAATAACCATGTCCATTCTAAAGCCTGTTGTTCATTCCTAATACACTATGAGTAAACTATACTTCCAACACAGAAGTTAATTATTTCACAGCTGAAAATTCAAAGATTAAACTAATAAAACCAGATACCAAAAATAAGTTTGAAATTGAAAAGTTATTAAAATAATGTAAGCTAATTCAGATGAAATAATTACAACAAACTACGGCATGTCTTTCGAATACAAAATTGATCTAACTTGTATAAAAATTTAAAGAACGAATCCAATTTTTTTCTGACGCAACAAAGTTAGACCTAATCTCTCTCATAACAAAGTTAGTGTCGCATTCAACTACCGGACAAGAGAAACAATTCAACCAGTCAAAGAGAAATGGAAAACAATCCATTAATTACCCCGAATCGATTATAGCCAAACCGACTCAATCCCTAGTGGAAGGATAATACATTAAAAAAGTAAACAAAATTAAACAAACCTTCCAAGGATTCCATGGACCATTACGACGAGATGATCGGCAGATGAAGAATCGGAGTCTTTGGAGCTCCACACATCCCGGCTCCCGTCAACAGACTCGGAAGAGCAAACTCCGTTGTCTAAAGCTCTATTTTCCATAATTATCTAAAGTTTTCTTTCAGGTATCACCTAAATAGCTAATGTACATTTATCATCACAAACAATTCCAGGATTTTGAAGCGATATTCAAGATATCAAGCGTAAAAAGATCAAGCAATAAGAATCCGTCCTCGACATCGATGGAGATTTCTCAAGAAAATAAGAGAGGGCGTGAAAGTGAAGGAAAATCAGATTATAAGTGCAATTTAGTTGAGAGTTTAGGATTATAGAGAGAAACCTGAGAGAGAAGGATACTAAAGAGAGAACATCAAACGACGTAACGACAGGTCTGCGGTAATGTGTAAATATAAGAGCGGCGTGCTGGTGGCTCTTGGGATTGGGGCTCTAATTTCGCGGTCTAATTTTCTCCTAAAATTATATTAAATTATGAAATTCTAAAATTATATTAAATTATGAATTAAAATAAATAATTTAATGTTTATAATATTATAATGGGCCCATTTAGTAAATAATTTGGTCAATAACATATATTGTAACATATAATATAAATAATAAATTATGATAATAAATGATAACATAAATTGTTCTTAAAATACTGATAAGTGTTTGATATAATTTTTATTGATAGCATATATAGTGTTATAATTATTGTGCAAATTATGTGTAGGGTTATTATGCATTTAAGTTATAATAGATTTAAATAAATAATAAAATAAATTGTAAATAATTTATAAAACTAATTATAGCATTATTAAATAAATAAAAAGGTTTAAAATATAGTTGATTCCAAATTTAAAATTTTATGCGTTGATATGACAGTTATGTGGGAGTGGCAATTTCGTTGGTGTTCAAAAAAGTTACGTTCAAATGGGAGTGGCAATTTTTCCAGGTAAGAATAAATGAGGGCATTTACATAATGTGCTGTCCAAATTGTCTTGAAATAGTCGAATTTGAGACAATTTCAAAAATGATCATAAATTGCTATAAAAAAGTATTGGTTTTTGTGTCAAATAAATGTTGTTTGGTTGACGTATATTGTCAATCAAACGGACTGAATATAATAGATTTTGAAAAAAATATATAAATTTTAAATTTTAAATTCTAAACCCTAAATCTTAAAAATTAAACCCTAAACCTTAAACTCTAATCCTTAAGCACTAATCTTTAACTTTTAAAATCTAATATTATGTCATTTTCTTAGGAAGAGTTGGAGCTAGAATTGAAGTTAAAAATTGTAGTCTCTCCCATCCCGTGACTCTTGCCTCGTTCTTGGTGGTTCGCTCCAATGACCATTCAGATCTCGCCACGTTGAGACCTTCCTTTACTAGTCGGAATTTATGTTAATTGTCAAATTACGGTTATATTATTAATCAAACCGATCAGATGAACGGATAGTCCGATTCTAACAGCAATGCGTCTGAAAAAATAAAAAAAATAAAAATAAAAATAGTCGCAGGCATATAAAAGTCATAAAGGTCGGTAATGGCGGTCGGTTCTTTGAGAAAAGTAACGGCTCAGCTTTATCGATTGCGGTATTCTATTCTATTCATATTTAATTTTAATGTATTAAATTACGCTTTTTTAGACCGACCACACATCCCAATTTCTTTTTTTTTTCCCTCTAAGAAAGAAAAAAAATACTGGAATTACATAATAAATTTTATTACGGAGTTTACTAAATAAAATTATGTGTGAATCGGAGTGAAAAGATAAGCTGTATGATGAACAGATTCCCAATTTTGAATCAGCTTAAAACAATAAATTGTTTTCTCATAAGAATCCGAATACTAGAATCTGACTCACCAAGTATGGTAAATCCCAATCCCAATCGGATAAGACCAATGGAGTTGTGTTGGTGCATCATCCTACCAATTATTGTTATAAATCCACACCCCATTCAATCAATTATATTATTGGTTTTTTAGATTGTTCAATTCCCGTAAATACATCGAGCCCGTATAACTTTGTTTTTCGCAAACCCAATAATTGGGTTAAGGTCCACCTCACTTAACCTTGAGAAAATGCCTAAGTGATTGTAAAAGGATGTGCTTGTCCTTATCAAAAAAATACACCACACTTCACTTTCGATGTGGGGTAACACTCCCCCTACTTATTTGTAGGTTAAGTTATGCCAGACCCAACAAATGGAGTAAAACTTTAAATTGTCCTGTTTTTTTGGATACATCGGGTCTGCACAGCTTTATTTCTCTTAAATTCAGTAAATGGACCAATGTTCAATTCATGTAAGCTTGGAAAAAGACTTAGGTGATTGTAAAGGAATGAACTTGTCCTTAGAAGGAATAAACCATACATCACTTCCGGGATGACAATTATGAGCCTTTATACATATAGAAACACAAACACATAGCCGAAAAACTGGCACATGCTGTGTTCCCTTTGTATGGGCCTATGCAGATTGACTGGGACATCAAGCACAAATGTTATACATGTCATGCATGTTGAAAATCTTTCGTTATGCGTTGCATGAATTTATTTTTTAAGTGTCATTGTCATTGATTCTTAGATCCATGAAAAGTTAAAACGTGTGAGGAGATCGATTTTCTTTATAAACCACTCGATTTGATTATGCAACACTGATGTGATATTTTTATTATTGACAAAAGCACATTTTTCCCCTTTCCTGGATATACACTATCTTGTCGTTATAGGTATGATATTGGAATTGAATTTATGATCCAAACAACGTAAGAAAAATGACACACAGAAGCAGGCAGACCTTATATTCATAAATATCCACCTAACCTTTTCTTTTCTTTTTTTTATGTTTCTTGTGGTGTCCGCATGTGCATTGGTTGGTAAGAGGTCCCTTATCACGAAAAGAAGGATTAGTTCATGTCTCCACCATACAAATGCTGCACGAAGGTTTTCTCCATTATGTCTAACTCTGTACCATTTCATATAAATAACTTGGTAGGGCACTCTCTGGGTATTATTGTGTGGTCCAGTCTGTGGACCAAAACATATAATTACTCGCGATTTTAGATTATGTGTGAATCTCAAACGTGATTTCGGAAGACTAAACTAGGTTGTCTCCGAACTTCCGCTAAAAGAAAAAGGACAATGCTAGATATCCTCAAAATATGATCCTCAAAAGTCCCCCAAATGTAAGTGACATTAAAATAGTTATTGATTAAAAATAAATACGTAGGATCCACTCCACATCTAACACTACACGTTAAATTATGGTATTTTGAAGGTCACTTTTTGAAATCTCAAGCATTATCCAAAGAAAAATTAACCACATAATTGACAACATTGATGGGTACAAGAATGAAAAAGAACGTCATTTCAACATCACGCTAGGACCATTTATGCTTTTCTATATTTTGTTTTCATTTTCACTTTCTAATAGTTATTAAATTCATTTGTGTAAGAATTTTCAAAAGTAGCGTGCGCCAAGCATAGGAATGTGATGTATTTTAGAGAAGATCGCCGTCTCGATTTTTTATATTCTTATGATCAAAGATATGTATGAAGGAGCCCTAATTAGTATTAGGATTAATGGAGGAGTTACATTGAAGTTCTCTATCACAATAGATTTGCACTAGGAATCGACACTAAACTCATATGCAAGTAAGAGTTTATAGAATTTAATTTAAGTAGAACTAAGACAAAATGTATAAAATATAAGTTTAGAAAGAACTGACAATGGAACCAATAAATGATTGAATTAGATGAGGAAGGAGTAACAAAAAGTAAGATTTTTAAATATCTGGACTCAATTTTCTAAGATAAATTAAGCATTAGTGAAGATACAGCTAATATGATTAAAAATATTTAGATGAAGTGGAGTGCATCTAAGATTTTATACGATCAAAGGACTTTTTAAAAATATTGACAGGAAAATTCTTTAGGTCAACCGTACGGCCCGCAGCAATGATGTATTGTTCTGAGTGTTGAGCTATTAAAAGATAACATGTCCAAAAAATACATTTGACAGAAATACAAATGCGGGGAGGAAGACCTAAAATACACGACTTAAAGTAATAAGAATGATATAGATTTAATAGTAGTGGATGAAAGTTTGATCTTAAATAGAAATTCATGGTAGAAACGAATATATATAGTGGATTTTCTCACGAACTTATGAAGCTGACCCAAAACTTTTAGGATAAAAAAAATAATGAGTATGTGGCAAGCATAGCATCTCCTGAAACATTATCAAAGAAATAATCTAACAAATGTACCTTGTTCTGCTCTTACTTGCCTCAAAACCTCTTTCCAGGCTGCAAAGGTCGAGACAGTGGAGGGAGTGTCCAACATTGCAGCAGAAAGCGAGGGCAAAGCATATTTTCTACAAGACTGAGCAAATTTGGACAAAGCACAACAGCTATTGGAGTGTGTTTTAAGCTACTAGAAATAATTTTAGTGCACTAAAAAAGCAAATAATGTTTTCTGTCTCAATATGAAGGAGCAGGAACTGTTAGAAAAATCATATTTACCCCGATACCGTCTCCATGAAGTCGTTTGCATCGAGCTAATTAATCTGCCTGCCAGTGAGGAACACTAAATGGAAGAGATAAAGTGAGATTGTAGCCAAAGTTTCCAACTACATTATACTACAGTGGTATTTTACAAGAGAGTGAAAAGGAGAGAAATCCCGGATTAATCGCTTATCAGGGATGCCTTGGATACATTTTTTCCCTCTTAGGCCATCCTAACCAAAGCAACAAAATTGGCTCAATCATCTGAGCTATATTCACTAGATTCTTGCAGTGGAGGAACAGCAGCACAGCAGAATGACTCCTTGTCTTTAAGGAGAAGACAGCTCCCATCGGAGTTCCATTTTAGATCAACTATTGAAAACTGTGGTAGTGGATTACTTACACAGTAAGCACCTGAAGGAGTCCACATATATAAGTGCGAGCTTCCAGTGCACAGAACAAGGCGTGTGCATGTTGGGTCCCAAGCTGCTGCTCGAATGGGATCCTTCTGCAACAAAATGGCAGCAAGCTCAAGGCGATGTATGTCCCATATCCAGAGAGCAGTTGGCATGCTATCATTCCTAGTACATATATACTGGCTATCATTGCTCCAAATCATAAGACCTGCAATTAGGTTGATTTTGTCAGTCCCAGTTATAACATTTGTAAGAATTAGAGACAGTATTGTTAACAATGTCAAAATTAGTCTAGCCTAGCCTAGGTGATTATGGGATTGCACGTTTAGCATATATCTTAAGAGCACTGCATTCATGCCTCCTCAGACCCTGTAAGTGGCGGGCGCCCCAGTTTTGATTCTAGTTAATCTACGTTTACCATCACTACGTTCCATCTCTATCTTTGATGCCACTGCTGTGCATCAAGTGCAAATACGAAACAACAATTTTAATTCATAGCAGTTCACAAAGAGTAAGGACCTACCAATTCCTTGTTTAGGATTTGGTTTGTCTGCGGGAGGCTTCTGAAAGGGCAAAGTGACGGGTACTTCAGTAACCTCATATCTTACACTGAAATGTCCATCTGGTGCACCTTCTTGAGAAAGAAAGGAGGAAAAATAATATAGTCAAATTATTGAAAGTATAAAGGTTGGATGCCGACAATAGCTTGGATTCATAGTTCAAACATAGTTTCACATTGATCATGACATATACGACTTAATTGATTCCTATATTTACCAGAATTGGCTTGTATAAAATCATCATTCAGATATAATTCGGACATGTCAAGATGCAACGGCTCATCTACCTCCTGGAATTTTGAGAACCACGAGGTAAGACATGCTTCAAAACAATTACTATTAGTAATGTCTAACAATATGAAATATATAGAAGAAAGATCAATTACCTTAAAAACAGCAGCATAACAAGGACCACGAACAGAAGATAAATGCATAAATTCAGCAAAGGTTTTCCAAGTTAAGTGATTCAAAACCCGCAGCATCTGGTCATAACTACCCACAGCTAGAAACTGGCCACAAGGGGACCATGAAACAGTTTTTACACCCAGTCCACTTTCATATGCTTGGTACTTAAATAGACACCTTCCATCCGGGGAGTAGATTAGAACCTGTTACAAGTTAACATCAGCCGCTCTTAATTTCAGCAACAAAGAACCGTTCAAACTTATAATGCAGCAGAGCAAAACATAACATAAATTTTATTTTTCATGGGCAAAAATAGGGCAGCAATTACAGTCAGGAAACTCTCCATTATACGATTGCATCCATTTTGGCACATCATTTTCACATGTCAGATTAAAGAAACGTAGGAATATGAAGGTTATGGTTGACATGATTGCAGCAACAGTTCAGGTTAATCAATTATGTTTTCAGAAGAAGCATGTGAGAGTGGCTTTTCAAACCATCGGCTATGTTATAGAAACAATTTGTCAATTCAAAAAAGGGAGTTATTGATGCCTTATTAGGACAACAGTCAGTTGTTCATATACTGCACAAAGCTCAGCTATCTACAAGAGGAAAAACAAGGATGCCACATTGATAGAGTAATACCCAGACAGACTGATTAACGAAATGCTTGTAAGGTTTTGCAATTTTGATATGAGAATGAGTTACTAAAATCAAGGAGAAATATTATATCTCAAAATCATGAATTATACCTGAAAAAACTACTTTAAAGTTGGCATATGTTCAGTAATGAAGTTCGCTACCTTATATTCAAGAGGCGAATCCCATATCACTATGGCACTATCATCTGGTGACCATTCAATATCAGCCACATCCAGTGTGTCCACAGCAAAAACACCCATCATCTCCCAAGTGTAACAAGATAGTAAATTAATATAATCCTTGCAATCACGTCTTGTGCAAATTGCAGCAAACTTTCCATCTTTGGTGAACGACACCCCCTTGGAAGAATGCTTTGGCCATTGCACGTGGATGCATGCTGTGTTCACCAGCGACCAAACTGTCAATCGCAATTGAAACTCAGATGTGGTTAGTATGTGACGACTATCTGGGCTCCACCTAGCATAAGCAATACCGGCAGGTCCTTCATCTATTTTGCACGTCCATTCAGGTTGGGTCAATGACCATGCTTGTATCATTGGCCTTTTGTAGAGACCACACAGAATGTATTCAGAATCAAGCGCCCATTCAATATAGCTTATCTTATCGAGGCATGAAAACAACTGCACAACCTGCATTGTAGAGAATAAAATAGAGACATTTGCCTAGATATGCACAGAATTATCAACTCAGTCAACAGTGTGATGGTAGTCGTTACTCGTTACATCCAGAGCCATGTATGTATTGACTATTAGAACTGATATAATCATATAATTCATAGTTACATTTATTTAAGGGGATTTTTCACTGAACATACGGTTCTTCATGAAAATATACTCCTGGTTTGTGTACCTAGAAACAATGAGGAATCTGCTTCACTATATGTAACCGTAAATAAATAGATAAGTTCTTGTATGGACCACAAGAAAACCTTTACTCCCAAAATTTTAACTGCATATCCTGATAAGGCCTTTAATATTGGAGAATCTTATAATCTAAAACGCAATGTTACTTCAAGTTACTCACTAATCACTAATGTGCATGAGTTTACATACTTCCAAGACTTCTATCGAGCAAAGATGATTGTCCTGAGCTATGGAATCTATCAAATAATGTTCCAATCTCCAAAAAATAAACTACTCGTATTAGCTGGCCAAATACAATGAAGTCCATTTCAGATGGAGATTCCGGTCTCTATGGACCCAATTAACGAATCAAAATGGATTCAAAGAAAACCCTCTCCATTACCATGAAACTTTTTCGACTCATGAACTTGAAACTCACCTGTATAGAGTTAGCTTCCAGATCAGGGACAATGTCCACTTATATTGCCAGACACATCGCATGAGACCATTCCCACCCACATAATGCATAATGTGGTTTCTAATAAGTAAACAAATTAAACGAGAATATAAAAATAAAGGAAGAAATGACAGAGTCGCCAACCATACTAGTCCACATTCATAAACACAGAGAGCACACACAATTTTTTTATTTTTTTTTTAAATCAACATACTATGCCTTTCCAGCTCACATAAATTGCCTAGATGCGCATCATAAGAACTTAACAGTTTTCCTCTCGCTTTCTCCATTCCCAGACATGGCATGTTACAAGAGACATGGATCCAAATTTAGTTTGGAACAATTGCCCAAAATGATTCGAAGAGTACCTTGAAGGAAAACGTATCACGAACTACGAGGCGGTAATCGACGGCGACCGCAATAAAACGCGCATTAGGCGAGAAACAACAAGGACCCGTCTGCTTATAAGGATCGGTGAATTCCATCGGGTGAAAGGGTGATTCAAATATGCAGCAGATCAGCGACCACAAGCTCAGAAGGTGAGCTTTCTTTCATTGCAGTCACTCTCCGTAATTTGCGTGGCGAAGCTGACCGTCGTTTGAAAATTGGGAGCAGATCTGATAGACACAGATAGAGAGAAGAAAGAACGAGAGAGACAGATGCTTATGAGACGAGATATGGCGATTCAAAACGTTTCCGGGAGCTGTGTCTAAAATCAAATAGAAAAAGAAAAAGAATTCAAAGTTCAATCAGTCAAAGTGGTCCGGCTAACTTTGGACCGGTTGACCGGGTTGCGACTCTGTAGTTCCACAGGATTAAATTTATAATTACCTCGGTCCCGCCTCATGTGAAGCGGTTTAGCATTCCGTCGAGGATTGGGGTAAAGTAGGCCGTGCTAGGCTCGGCCCACTTTACTTTCACGGGCTGGGTTGGGGATGCCGGCCCGTGAAAGAGTCTCAAACATGCCCTGCACCAGTGCACCCTTTAGGCACTAAACTGCCTGGGCCAGGGGTTGCGTGATTGACGGGCCGACCTGGCATGGCCCACAATCTCAAATGTTCAGGCTGAACCAGCCCACAAACCTGATGGGCTATCTGTAGGCCATTTCTGCCTGAGCTGGGCTATCTTTTGGCCTTTATCGTAGTCACCACCTATAGCCTACTAGTGTATTACCATTTCACCTAAAACAATACATCCGAGCTACTAATTGGAGTGTTAAGAATAAAAAATAAATAAATAAATCACGGGGAACTGTTTTTACATATCTAGTTAATGTAAACTAATTATGATTAAATATGAATTGTTTAAGACGCATATATAAAAATTCTTCAGTAGAAAAATAAGTCGTCTCAAGTCACACTCATGAATGGTTGGCAAAGCTATACAAGATGAACACAACCAGCCATTGATTAAGACCACGGCCTTGCTTGTGTGATATCTTCAACATAAACTAGTCCTTTAAACCAAGGGAACCAGCTAAAGAATGAAATACAGGCAAAGACACTCAACACAGACAGCTTAACTACCCTAACTGCAGGATTTAGGGCAAGAAGAAAGAAACCTGTTTTCCTTTGCTCCTTAAAGTTGTTCAAATTCTAAGTATGAAGTCACATAAATCATCACCAGCTCTCTTTAGAGGTGGAAACTGTTAGTATACTTATGTATAGGTTATGTGGTAATTGTATAACAGGGCACAATTGTAATTATTATATTCATTTGTACTTATAAATACATGGTGAAACCCTAGCAAGGGAAAGCCGACATTATTCATTCTACATGGTATCGGAGCCGATCTTCTAGTTTCTTCTTCGTCTCTTGTTTTTTTTTTCTGCTTCACGATGACAACTTTTTCACCTTATGATTCCTCTCTTCCTGCTACCACCACTGCCTCATTGTCCGTCTTGTCTGATGATTCTCTTACCAGTGGTTCGATTGGTCACTTGTTGTCCACTGACGTTTTGTCCAAATCCATCGCTCCCGGATCTTCTCTCTCGACTGGGCTTATGTCGTCTTCTTCTCCCTCTCTTGGTGCTGTTCCTTCTCATCCAGCGATGCATGTTAACAACATCGGTAACCTGGTTCGTGTTACCCTGGAGTTGGGAAACTATCTTCTTTGGAAAGCTATTTTCTTGAATGTTTTGAAGACCTACAAACTGAAAGTCATGTTCTTCAATCTGATTCTTGTCCCTCACAGTTTCTCCCTTCCACTGTTGATGCTTCTTCTTCTATCAATCCCTTGTACGATCAGTGGTGTCAACTTGATATGCTGATTATTACCTGGCTCAATTCTACTATTTCTATGGAATTCTTGCAACAAGTTTATGATCCGGCTGCCTCCTCTACTGCTCGCCAACTATGGGTGAGTCTTGAAAGTCTATTTGTTGATCAAGCTGCAGCCCGTGAGTCCCAACTTCAACTTCAGTTCACACAATTGGAGAAGAAGAATCAGTCTATGTCCGAATTTCTACAGGCTGCGAAAGTCATACGTGATTCTCTTGATGCCTTGGGTCATTCCATTCCCAATCATCAGTTTGTTTTACGCCTTATTAATGGTTTACCGGCCGAGTATGACAGTATCACGGCTCCGTTGTTAGCATCACTACCACTGCCTTCTTTTGGAAAGTTTCGGGCACTGATGCTTGCTTTTGAAGCCCGATTACTTGCACGCCAAGCTACTGTTTCTCCACCACAAAGTGCAATGTTTACCACTGCTACTACTTCTTCAACTGAGTCCATGCCTCCTACTATGACTCATCCTGCCTATGTGACCCAAACCGGTGCATCTCCGTCTCGGACTCGTGGTGGCCGTGGTGGACGACGTGGACGTGGTAGGGGAGGACATTATGGTCCTCCTTCCTGGCAGCAAGGGGGTCGAACTGGATCACCCCACTATTATAACCAGCCTTCATACTATACCTTTCGTCCTCCTTGGAACAACACCTCCTGCCCGCGTGGCACTTCATCAAGTTTTGGAATTTTGGGATCCTCCCCTATACAATGTTATTCTTGTGGAGGGTTCGGGCATAGGCAGAGACAGTGCCCGACTACTGTACCCGGTCTTGCCAATTCCACTACTCCTCCGGTTCCGTCCACCATTGGCTCCTATGCTGGTTCACTAGTTTCTCAACCTATTGATCCAAATTGGTATCCAGATACTGGGGCAGCTTCTCACATGACCAACAATGGTAATCTCTTTCCTCATGCTCCTTACAATGGTAGTGATGCTGTTGTTGTTGGTAGTGGTCAAATTCTTCCTATTGCTGCCACGGGTCACACTAAACTTCACACTCCTAATGCTACATTTTCTCTCAATAATGTTGTTGTTCCTCACCTAACTAAAAATTTATTGTCAGTCAAACAATTTTGTCGTAATAATCATTGTGTCATTGAATTCTCACCTATTGGTTTTTCTGCGAAGGATCCACGGACCCACCGAACGATTTTCAGATGCAATAATCCTGGTGCACTCTACCCTATCTCTCCATCCCACGGTCGTATTGGTGCTTCTCTTCCTGCTCTTGTTGCATCCTCGTTGTCTCCTCAACTTTGGCATCATCGTCTTGGTCATCCAAATTCTTCAGTGCTTGCCTCTCTTCGTCAACGTCGTCTTGTCAATTTTAGTTCGTCTTTGTCTCGAAACACACTATGTACATCTTGTCAATTGGGCAAGCATCACCGCCTACCCTTTAACAAGTCTGTACATGTGGCTAGTTTTCCTTTTCAGTTAGTCCATAGTGATGTCTGGTAGTCTCCAGTTGAGTCAGTCTCTGGTTATCGTTATTATGTACTGTTTTTAGATGACTACACCAGGTTCAGTTGGGTTTTTCCTTTGCGTAATAAATCTGAAGTATATTCAAAATTTCTTAATTTTCATGCTATGGTTTGTAATATTTTTCAATCCCGGTTGTGCTATTTCTTTGATGATACTTTTTTACAGATAAATTAATCATGGAATCTGACAAAACCAACCAACCAATTCTATAGGCATACCTTGTTGGGTGGCTTAATTGAGTAAGTCTTGCCTCTAGCTATAGCAAGAGATGTCTATATCAGCATTTGTTGCCAAGCAGAAAATTTCAACCTTTTTTGCTTCCTTCCACTGAATCCCCACCTTATCCTTCCCCCAACATATGTCAAAATCATCAAAAAAAGTCTTTACTTCCCAATCTCTTCAAGCTTCACTAGAACTTGCTTAATGTTGGGCCTAAGTGAAGGTGCAGGAGAACAACAAGCCATGGCAAGCTGAAAGAACTTGAGAATCTGTTCTTCAGTGGCCGGACTTTCTGCATCGCCAACATTGCTCTGAAGTATATCTGGATGATACAAGTCTGTAATTCTATGATCAAGAACGGCATTTCGCAAAGATGTTGGTAGATCAAAGTCTTCATCTGGGGTTGTTGGGTTTTCATTGATTGGTTCCTTCCCTGAAAGTATTTCCAGCAAGATCACTCCCAGGCTATATATATCAGTTTCCTCACATGCATCTTTCATTTTGATAAGTTCAGGAGCTTTGTAGCCCTGAGCAGCAGAAGCTTCAAACATTTCTTGGCCTGCTGTAGGATTCAATAGGAGATGGAAACCAAAATCTGAGATATATGGCTGGTGATTGCGATCCAAGAATATGTTTTTGGTCTTCAGATTTCCATGGATTATCGGCTTTTGCAATCCTGTATGAAGATGATCCAATCCTTTGGCAATACCAATGGAGATGTTGTAAATGTTGATCCATTTGTGAGAGTCAGCATTTCCATCTGCTGATTAAGAACATGAACTAATGTGTCTAGTTAACCAGTCAAGATCAAGCAATCGGATTTTGTACAGATGTACAAACTTAGTTTAATCCGAGTCGAAGGTCGGTCATCTGGACCGGACAAAGTTTTGTCATCCTTAATGACAATAGAGCAATAAAAAGGAAAAACAAAAAAGGAGAAAGCTTTGAACTCACCTCTGATAAATTGAGCCAAATTACCAGGCCTACAAAATGGATTAACAAGAAGCTTTTCTCCTCTGGGTCCTGCATAAAATCCCAGAAGAGGAACCAAATTGGGATGCCTAATGCAACCCAAGAACTGAATCACATCCCCAAACTCTTTCACTCTGGCAGTGGACGCTGGTCTCAAGAACCTGAGCAGCCTAACCGAGTTACTCCTCTGCAACAAAGCCTTGTACAGAGTTCCGTAGTTGGATTTCCCAATCACCTCTCCAGGAGCATCAAGAATGTCAGCGATTGTGAGGTCTTGGACGCCCTGGAAAGTCAACAAATCCTCACCCTGTGTCTCTTCATCTCTCTGTTTCTCACCAATGCTTTCCATGTCATTCTGGCCATGTTTAGCTCTTCGTTTATGCCAGAAGAAGACTAGTATAAGAACGAGAACAATAAAGAAAACAGTTGAAGTGAGTCCAAGTACTAGCTTAAGCATTGTGTCTCTCACTCTACAGTTCACTTTCTTGGATTGAGCAAGTGAGCCAAAACCCAGGAACCCAAGATCTGGGTTTGGTGTGTGAGATTGAAAAAATGATAGACTCTTTTCATGGGATAGTGGAATATACAGGACAAGAAGATAAAGATAAGCTTGAACTTTACACTGAAAATAGGCGGCTTGCCGTCTTCGGATCAAGACTCAAGAGAGGGGCTTTTGCAGAGAGAGGAGGAGAGGATCTGTGTACTAGACATTTTTTAGTCTAGACCTAGTAAGACATGCTTAGGCATGTGGGTTTTTTTTTGTCTCTTCTGGTTGTGTGGTTTCAGGTCCAAAAATGGAAGTTGTTGCATTAGCCAATGAATACAGTTTCTTGAAAATGAAATACCATCCAATCCATAAGGTATTGGAGATTTATAGGTTCTTTTGGCTTTTAACAAATCACTATATCAGACTATGACAGGGTACTAGATAGAGATCCAAGAATCCAGTTTTTTACTAAAATAATATTTTATTTAAACATAAATACCAGTTTGTCATTTGATGACAATTTTTCACCAAAATAACACTCAAGCTCCCTGGTCATGGATAGCTCGTGCAGGTTAAGTAGTGAAAATTGCCCTATGAAGACTTGTTTTGCACTACAGCTCCGGTGAGTCCCCTTAACCAAGCCACTGCCTATAAACCTCCATCTCATTCTTCAATAGGTACTCATTAGAGGCTTGAAAGTTTACGGTTTCTTGTTCTATTACAAATATACTCATCATTGAGTATAATACACAGCATTTGGGCCTAATTTCTTTACAAACAAACACATAGAATGCACATTTCATCAAAATTATCTACAGTTGGCCATTACAACTACAATCATGTCCAGCTTAGCATTCATCCATATACAATAACTTACCTAATAAACTAGACAAATATACAATTTAAGAGTTTCATTCAAGAAACTGACAGAAGCATTCCACCGTGTTCTGCCAAATAAGGAATGAAGGGGCTGCGGATGTCATCAATTTCTTGACTTCCAGTCCATGATTGCAGAAAGTAATGTACGATTAGGTAATAAAACCTTATTTGGCAATGGCAGATTTGTTATTGGTGATTTATCGTCATCCGTCAGCCATTGCTCGATTGCTTTGCGGTCATAAGTGTATCCATCTGCAGCAACACAGGGTTCGTTCATGACGTCCTGTAAAAGATGCAAATAGTTCACTGAGTTCAGATTAGTATTACACAGTTTGCATCTTGCAAGCAGTAGAGAGTAACTTTTCACAGTTGTCGAATCATGCATCAGAAGGTTATTTCTTTTTCTTATCCATGTTTTACATAAAAGATAGAATTGTGTATTGCCAGTAGAAGATAATTTGCGCATACCTTAAGTATTGGGCAGATGAAGTGGTTTGGAGGTAAGGGCTGAATGCGGGAAAATGAATCTCGGGCTCTGTCAGCGAGCTCCTTTAGGCGTTCCAGCACAGGAAGTACCTTCTCCTTCAGATCGGGTCTGTCTCTCCGTCGAAGCTCTGCACAGTTCAGCCCCAACAAGGCTAATTCCTTGGTTTCCTCAATTGGCCAATTCCCAGCCTCTGAATCTAAAATCGTCACTAGCTGACCATCATCAAGTGCTGTTTCCACCTTGTCTGTTAGTGCTACTGCTGGTTTTGCAGTCAACAACTGCAAAATTACCATCCCGAAAGCGTAAACATCAGATTTTGGAGAAATCAAACCGGTTCTCTGATACTCAGGATCTATGTAGCATAGTGTCCCAGCAGGTGCTGTGTCTTTGAACATGGTGGACACATGGGAGGAATCTGAATTAAGCACCATTGAAAGACCAACGTCGCCAATTTTGCTCACAAAATTGCGATCAAGCAAGATATTTGCTGGCTTTAGATCGCGGTGAATGATTGGTTTTGGCTTAGAGCTGTGAAGAAAAACAAGGGCAGATGCCACCTCCCAAGCAATCCGATATCTCTCGAACCATGGGATGGATGGTGTACTATTCACGCGAAACAATCTATCCTCCAAGCTTCCATTCTCCATGTATTCATAAATTAGGCAACCACGATCAGGACACGCACCAAGTAGAATAAGCAAATGCGGGTGACGAATTTTGCTCAAGACTTCAAGCTGCAAGTAAAAAGAAAAGAAATGGTAAATCTCAAATAAATACAGGTTAAGAGTGACTCCAAATCCAAAATACCCTACTTGGTTTCTTCTATCAGAATAAGAGTGCATTAGCAGCAGGTAACAGGACCGCACTCATTATTAACATGACATTAAAGCAAGCTACACTTATTTTGATTTAAGGTTAGTTTTCAATTTAAAATGGGACGTGAATTTCAATCTGTGCGATAAATGTCCATACCTCCTGCTGAAACTGCTTATTATTTTGATTCTTGTTCGAATGGAGAACTTTCACTGCTGCAGTTGTCTGATGCAAACTGCACTTGTAGACGGTTCCATATGCTCCCATTCCAATCCTAAGGCTCTCAGAAAATGACAATGTGGCAGACACAATTTCTTCCCATGCGAACTTCTGGTACTGGTGCACAGGACCCACAAGAGCTTTCTCAAGCTTTTCTCTCTCTTTGATATCACGTAAAGCTTCCATTTCGATTTCCTGCCTCCGTGAAGCTTCTTTTTCAGCACGTTCTCTCACATTGTCTGCATCAATTTTAGCAGCTTCACACCTTTCCATCTCTTTTCTAGCTAATTCTCCGGCCTCCTCCTCTTTGTAAGTTATCTCCTTAAGCTTCATGGCTTCCTCTGATCGGCGTTCATTTAGATTACTTATCTAAGGAAAAGCATTGGCTTGAACAAATTAATTTAGTCAAATGATCGGAAACAAAGAGGATTCTAGACTGGACCGTGGCCAATTGCATAAAAAAATTAGAAAGTTCTTGACATAACAGTTTGAAACATCAAATGAAGAAGTTTGATTATGATGTATTTTATTGTTCTTATTCAATATTTATGTGAAAAAAAGAGAGAGGACGGGAGGAAAAAAAACACAAGGGGAAATAAAAGGGAAAAAAAGAAGTTAAATGACAATCCCTACAATCATCAGATCCAAGATCATATATAAAATTTGAATTGACAAGATAGCATCAAGGATACCGAAACTAACCTTTCGAGAAGCATCAAGGGTCTCTCTTTGAGCAACTGCATACATTCCTCGAACATGTCTGAGTTCAATCCTTAGCTTTTCTAGCTCGAAATTTATATCTACCTGCTCAAATGGCCAAAAAATACTTCAGTGACAAGTCAGATGCATCGTATTTACCTACCAATACAAGATACCAGTCTCCTCTAGAATTTTAGCAGAAATACATTATATTTTCAGAAATGATTGTCCAATGGTTAATTAACGCGAATTTCATTGAGAAAAAGTGCTCCATCGATAGACTTGTGCATTGCATGATATTTGATAATTTGAATGATTTAATTTTCATTATATACAAGCCTTCTCGCCAGCAGAGGTCCATACTGAAGGCAATATCGCACACAAGTAGAGAGAACACACTTACAGAAACTCAACTCACCCCAGACGACTGTATCTAGAGAAGGGAGCACTGCAAAAGCCGAACATGGTAAAATACATTGTTCTTCTGGTTACATGTATTGGCCAACACCTACCTGGGTGTCAGATGAAGAATACTCTGAATGCACATCTGAGGTAGAAGCTTGATCAGATACATGAGATTGGCTATCTTTTAGTAAGCCTTTGTAACTAGAAGTCCCACCGATTGTATGCTCAATATCTGAACTGTATACACACAAACTTGTTGTATCCCTCCCTTCTTCAATATCCATAGACGGAATTCTTGAATGACTGGTGTCAATTGAACTTGCTCTTGAATGAAGAAGATTCTGGTTGATAGCTGAAAGAGCATGGAATCGCTGCATTAGTAGGGAGGGCGAACAGAAATAAGAGTATGAACCAACTGAGACAAGTTCCGTTTACCCAGGAAAAAAAAAAGTCACATTAGACTTCTTCCAGATGACACTATTTCTTCAAGAAAATCATCAGCCTCAAATTAAAGTACCAGCCATTCAAACCATCACATTATGAGTCGAACAAACAAATTCTTGACGTGGTATATCACACATAACAATCACAAAAATAGAATGATGGAAAGGACATTAGCAGAACAAACTGTAGTAGGCTGCAGCACTATATGCAGACTTTGGTTATACAAAAAAAAATTGCAGCACTACGCCTTTTCAGCAATGGTTTGGACTTTGGAAGGGTATAGATTATAACACTTCTCTCAAAGAACAGGTAAACTGGACATCTGATTCATGCTGAAGGTAATAGTTATCAAGCTTTCACAAGAAAAAGTAATAAGAAAATACGAACTCTAATTAAAGATCTTATGGTACAATAATTGTTTGTTTTCTCTAGGGATGCATAAACAAGGCTGCAAGCAGCAATACAACCAATCTTTATTCTGTGCAAATTAGATTTTCAACCTTGTTATTACTCGATTCACTAATAGGAATATGCAGGCCAATGTTAGGTATAGTCACCTGTTTGAGAGCTACAAGTGTAACTTGATGAACTATTGGCTGAACAACTTGTTTCACTGCTGTCATCTTTAATGCTTGCATCTATCTTTAAATCAGATGGCCGGACAGATGACAGTTTCCCTTTTGAAATAGCATAGACTGTGCAAAAGTTTGGAGAGCACGCCGAGATCCTTGATGACATATTATGTCTCTTGACTTTCCTACAAAACCACCCTCACTAACATGAGTGAACATGATGCAGTTGGAAAATGATTTGCACACCAATAACTTTTTCAAATACCTTGCGAAAATGCCACGAGCAGAAGCTCCTATAACGAGCTTCGTGATATTGTATTTTGCAACCTCCTGTGCAATTGCATTAGCCACATCATCTGATACAACGACTACAACATCCACCTGCACCTAGAGCAAGAACTGATAGAATGTGAGTACTGGCTTTACAGGAGTCATTTAGAACAAAAAAACCAACAGCATTGAAATAGTAAGTTACAGCAACCTTCCTCTGACCACACATTTTCGTGTAGGGAAGTAGCAATGCACTTGTTTTCCACTCCACTTCCCTCTTATAAGCAGCTGCTATTGCTACATCTTCTCTTACATGTGAAATAGGAATGGAATTTCCCACTGGAAAAAAAAAACATCGTAAAAAGGATAATGAAAACTATACTATCTATTTATCGACATAAATGATTTCTAATACGTTCTGCCTATGCTACACAAGTGGAAGAATTTTCCAGGAATCAATGGTTCTTATTTTTCCCTATCAAACAACTCAAAATGGAATAGCTTACTTAGTGTTGGGACTGAAGTGATCTCCGGCCGAACGTGTATCAACTTAAACACAACATTTCCCTCAGTAACGAACTTCTCCAATGCCCATTTCACGACATACTTGCTTTCTCTCTTTCCGTTGATAGCAATTGCAACAGTCAGAGAAGGGAGACATGGTTCGAAAAGTTCGTCTGCTTCCATAATTTAATTTCCCTCCATTGCTAATGGTCTGTTTCATCAATGAAGAAAAACAAAACCAGGAAATCAATTTCAACTGCTAAACCATATCCTAACCCAATTAGATTAGGGTTTGCACCACAGCAGTCTTCATCAATTCCTGAGGAATGAAAAATCATACTTCCTCTACGTTGTCAAGACTCCGTATCAAAATATTAAAAACCTAATAAATTCAACAAAACCCACAAAGATTCAACCTTTCATCACTTGAAGTTCAAAAGTCAAAATGTGGAAATTTCTCTTTAACAGCAAATCCAGCATAAGAGACCCCCACAAGTAGTTGAAAATCAAATAACGAGAGAAAAATTCTCAGAAAGGAACCAGAGGGAGAGGTAATGGAAATAGAGTCGACAATTTCCTTATTACTTACATTTGACAAATAAAATCTACACGCTATTCTCAACGATACCCCACAGAATTCTGATAAACAACAAACTATTTTCCAGGGAAATAGAGCAAGTAAAACATACCTCAACGGTTCACAACTTTGACTTCTTTAGCTTTCCTAAGCTTCACCCACCAACAAATAAGCAAAACCCATTATTCCTTCTCTATCACAGAATAAAAAAATCTGAACTTTCAAAGAAATTTCGGCTTAGGATGTCTAACCGTAATCAGAAGAGTTTGGTCAGCGGTACAGAAACGAGTGACGCAAAACAGAGGCCCCACGAGTACGATTTTGGTGGGTAACAACCGTAACATCAGAGGTCAGTCACTCCGCCGTTCAATGTATTGCACACCCTTTGAATGCGAAAGCGAAAGCCAAAGCCAAAACGAAAACGACCACTTTTATGGGATCTTTCTATTTATTAACTACTAGACACTGGTAAGTATTTTAAAGGTGCGGATCTTCCTTAATTATAAAGAATTAAATTAGCCTTTCTGGTTTAGTGGTTTGTGGGATGGTTTGTAAAGCCAAAATGGTTAGTTTATTGAGCTTCTTTGCCTGTGTTGAACGTTGACGTTAATTAACAATAATTTACTCCATAATTTTTTTTTATTGTAAGTAGTTATAATGGTTGTTTCTGATCAATGATCATAGTCGCAGCAACGGATCAACTGTTGAAATATTGATATTTCTCCCCGGGAATTTGAACTTTATTACATGAATATTAATGCTTATTAAATGAATATTAATGAAAAGTCTTTGTGATCCCACAAGCCAAAGGGGTCGCCATCAGTGTGTAGAAGTTGACCCATTCTCGAATCGTTTAAAATCTCTCCTTTTTTTTTTTGGGAAATTTTAATTGCACATTACTAAAGAACTAATTTTACACCAATTTTATAATTTTTTAGTTTTCCATAGATATCTTTATTTAGAATGATATATTAACTCTTAAAATAAAAATTAAAAAATATATATATTTACAAAGCAATATCAATTTCATTGAAAAATCGTAGAAGAAGATGATGAGCTATAGAAGGATTATACGAATAAATATCATGTACAACATCTCAAAAAACCGTTGTCATCAATAAAAAGAATGATCATGTAAAGAAGTAAGTTTTTAAAGGTTTTTTTAGGTTCTTGTACGATCCACAAACACTCACCGTTTTTTTTATAAAAGAAAAACAAGAGATTGACCCTATTGATTTATGGAGAAAAAATCGGATTTGAATGGCTGATTTTCACTCCAATAGTTTTTAACACAAAATAAATACGTGGAGTACATTCATACACACTCATTATTGCTATGTAACAATTATCTTACTCGATTGGAGAGATTTTTTTTAAAAAAAATTTTGGATTGGATAAAGATGCGTGATCTGACCAAAAGCGCGTTTGAAATGGAAGGGGGAGTACAAGTGGGAGCTGCTTTAGCTTTCGCGATTCATGAATTTTGTTGTATCATCATCTCATGTGGTTGTTACATGCATATCATTAATGTATAGATGACTTTGGACTCAATTGACAAACCACAGATGAATTTGCTAAAGGAAGATTGGGGATAGCTTAGTTGGTTATATCTCCATAGTACCTATTGGTTTACGGTGTTCAAGGTTGGGGGTTAGGAGCAATCAATTGTGATTTTTTTTTTTAAATCTTAGTTCCGTAAGTTTGTCCCACTTCTATACCCTTACTCATATGGACTTTGACACAATCTTACTTGTTACCAACATAGTGCGGACTGACGATCCGAAGTTTACGCCCACTCAATTATCCTAATGGCACATTAAGTTAGGTGATTCCTTGATTAAAAAAAAAAAAGGTTTTGACCCAAACCACTTAAGGAATTGACCACACTCTGAGCCCTATGTCAGTGTGACTTTGTCCTTCTAAAAAATGTATTAAAAAATTAAAGTGTGATAGATCCATTTCCACAATTTGAGGTATTATCCTACCTTTGGCTCTTGACTTGACTTTATCCTTTTAATAGACACCTCAAACGTCATTGTTATGTTGAGTCATATTTATAAATCCGATTGTTTTGAGTTTCACCGAATGATGTGACACTTTTAACATTCCGCAATGTTGTACATCTCGAAGGTTTAGAAAGTCATATAAAACGGCGGTCACAAAGTTATGACAATCTAGTGCGTACTTAATGTTCAACTTGGTTCTTAGAAGGTAACCAATGAATTTGTGGGCAGCTTATTTCTCCCGACATGACATCATGGGAATTTTTTTTTATAAAGATGACATCATGGGATTGGGTTCTTATTTTGTAGTTTGGTGACCACTGACCAGAAAAAAAAATACAAAACCAGTGTTCATACAATACTATGTTTAATGAATGCTTTGTTTTGAGAGCACCGACTTAAGTGTGCCATTTCCATTGCTTTTGTGTTCAAACACTCGATTTTGGTTCAATTTACCTTGTTGTCAAATGAAATTTTTTTTATACGTGCGTACCTAAGGCTTGAGTTTAGACTCATATTGAATGTTCAAATGACAAACTTACATGATGTCATTCTCGCTTAAAAAAATGTCGATTTGAAATCAAAAGTAAAAATAGGGTCATTCCCATAATATTCATATTTAGAATAAAAAATCTATTGGACTCGAACATCCGTTAAAACTAAGCCCACCCATTGCTAGTCAATCTTAAGCCCACACGAAGTCAATCCATTAGGCCCATAAAACTCAGCGAGCCCAGGCCCAATTTTACCCATTCTTAGTCACACCGTTAAGTTTGCTATAAACACCCCAACTTAAGTTGATCATCCCTTATGAAAATCAATTGACGGGATGTCTTTAGTAAATGTAAGGGTGTGACTAAAGTTTACCTTCACTTTAAGGCCTGTTACAGGGCCCACGTTACAGCTTCCCCACTCCAATACCAAGCCCAGGACCATAAACAATCTTACAATACAACGGTGAAAAAGTAGAAGAGAGTCAGTGACTTGTTATTCTCATTATCATACAGCTCGTCCGCTGAATCAATGTGGTTCAATTCTACAACAACCTCTTCTCCAGTCCTGACCTGCAGTCATTTGACCCAACTTAACCCATGAGCCAAAGTTCACTATTAAGCTCTTAGGGCATATAGGATATGGTAATACGTATTCATTGTATAATACAAGTTAACATATACAACAAGCTATAAATTTCTTACAGGAAATCTATCCTTTTACAAATGGTATTCCATTAAACTTCTGGACCAGATAAAATAAAATAACATAACATTATATATTCAGGTCCCAATACACATTAAGTGACAAAATAAAATTACATAACATGTAAGAACCTATATTCAGGTTCCAAATAATTACACTCTGAATCATCAAATAGTTGCAACTCACAACAATCCCCCTATAAGGATCCAAGGCACCCTTACCTGGTAAGTCGGTGGGTATTCATCAACCTCTAGTGACACTAAATATCAAAATGAAGATCGGCGAACATAATTGCCACAAACAACTATATATTCCCAATAAAAAAATAGAAACGCATAAGATATCTGAAAAAAGATTTTCTGGTAACCATCAGCCAATGAGAAAAAGAGGCTTTATATTACCATAGATATAATGCCCGGGGACGATTTCTAATCAATATGAGATGCAGGAAACCATCTGAGAGATGTGCATCAGCAACCAAACCGTCAGGTGCTTTTCGTTCCTGTTAGAGAATATGGCAGCACCAACACTAAGGAAATTCCCTCTGGATTTTAGCCATCTTGCTCCTTTCGGATGCTAGTAAGGCATTGCATTGGGAGTTCTTGTGGTTGCACCATTTGGCTTTGTGTTACAGACTTTACAATTTTTGCGACAAACAAGACTGTCTGATTTTTGTCCCAAAAATGCACGTATCCTTTCAAAAATGCACGTATTTTTTTTTTTATCTCTTCTGGTTGTGTGGTTTCAGGTCCAAAAATGGAAGTTGTTGCAGAGAGAGGAGGAGAGGATCTGTGTACCAGACATTTTTGAGTCTAGATCTAATAAGACAGATCTAGCCTAGCCATGTGGGTTTTTTTTTTGTCTCTTCTGGTTGTGTGGTTTCAGGTCCAAAAATGGAAGTTGTTGCATTAGCCAATGAATACAGTTTCTTGAAAATGAAATACCATCCAATCCATAAGGAATTGGAGATTTATAGGTTCTTTTGGCTTTTAACAAATCACTGTATCAGACTATGACAGGGTACTAGATAGAGATCCAACAATCATGTTTTTACCAAAGTAATATTTTTATTTAGACTTAAATACCAGTTTGTCATTTGATGACAATTTTTCACCAAAATAACACTCAAGCTTCCTGGTCATGGATAGCTCGCGCAGGCTAAGTAGTGAAAATTGCGCTATGAAGACTTGTTTTGCACTACAGCTTCGGTGAGTTCCCTCAACCAAGCCACTGCCTATAAATCTCCATCTCATTCTTCAATAGGTACGCGTTAGAGCCTTGAGAGTTTATGATTTCATGTTCTATGACGAATATACTCATCATTGAGTATAATACACAGCATTTGGACCTAATATCTTCTTTACAAACAAACACATAGAAAGCACATTTCATCAAAATTATCTACAGTTGGCCATTACAACTACAATCATGTCCAGTTTCTCATCCATCCATATACAAGAACTTACCTAATAAACTAGACAAATATACGATTTAAGAGGTTCATTCAAGAAACTGACAGAAGCATTCCACTGTCTTCTGCCAAATAAGGAATGAAGGGGCCGCGGATGTCATCAATTTCTTGACTTCCAGTCCATGATTGCAGAAAGTAATGTGTAATTAGGTAATAAAACCTTATTTGGCAATGGCAGATTTGTCATTGGTGATTTATCGTCATCCGTCAGCCATTGCTCTATTGCTTTGCGGTCATAAGTGTATCCATCTGCAGCGACACAGGGTTCGTTCATGACATCCTGTAAAAGATGCAAATAGTTCATTGAGTTATGATTAGTATACACAGTTTGCATCTTGAAAGCAGTAGAGAGTAACTTTTCCCAGTCGTCGAATCATGCATCGGTTAAGGTTATTTCTTTTTCTTATCCATGTTTAACATAAAAGATAGAATTGTGTATTGCCAGTAGAAGATAATTTGCGAATACCTTAAGTATTGGGCAGATGAAGTGGTTTGGAGGTAAGGGCTGAATGCGGGAAAATGAATCTCGGGCTCTGTCAGCGAGCTCCTTTAGGCGTTCCAGCACAGGAAGTACCTTCTCCTTCAGATCGGGTCTGTCTCTCCGTCGAAGTTCTGCACAGTTCAGCCCCAACAAGGCTAATTCCTTGGTTTCCTCAATTGGCCAATTCCCAGCCTCTGAATCTAAAATCGTCACTAGCCGACCATCATCAAGTGCTGTTTCCACCTTGTGTGTTAGTGCTACTGCTGGTTTTGCAGTCAACAACTGCAAAATTACCATCCCGAAAGCGTAAACATCAGATTTTGGAGAAATCAAACCGGTTCTCTGATACTCAGGATCTATGTAGCATAGTGTCCCAGCAGGTGCTGTGTCTTTGAACATGGTGGAAACATAGGAGGCATCGGAATTAAGCACCATTGAAAGACCAACGTCGCCAATTCTGCTCACAAAATTGCGATCAAGCAAGATATTTGCTGGCTTTAGATCGCGATGAATGATTGGTTTTGGCTTAGAGCTGTGAAGAAAAACAAGGGCAGATGCCACCTCCCAAGCAATCCGATATCTCTCGAACCATGGGATGGATGGTGTACCATTCACTCGAAACAATCTATCCTCCAAGCTTCCGTTCTCCATGTATTCATAAATTAGGCAACCACGATCAGGACATGCACCAAGTAGAATAAGCAAATGCGGGTGACGAATTTTGCTCAAGATTTCAAGCTGTAAGTCAAAAGAAAAGAAATGGTAAATCTCAAATAAATATAGGTTAAGAGTGACCCCAAATCCAAAATACCCTACTTGGTTTCTTCTATCAGAATAAGAGTGCATTAGCAGCAGGTAACAGGACCACACTCATTATTAACATGACATTAAAGCAAGCTACACTTATCTTGATTTAAAGTTAGTTTTCAATTTAAAATGGGGCGTGAATTTCAATCTATGAAATAAATGTCCATACCTCCTGCTGAAACTGCTTATTATTTTGATTCTCGTTCGAATGGAGAACTTTCACTGCTGCAGTTGTCTGATGCAAACTGCACTTGTAGACAGTTCCATATGCTCCCATTCCAATCCTAAGGCTCTCAGAAAATGACGATGTGGCAGACACAATTTCTTCCCACGTGAACTTCTGGTACTGGTGCACAGGACCCACAAGAGCTTTCTCAAGCTTTTCTCTCTCTTTGATATCACGTAAAGCTTTCATTTCGATTTCCTGCCTCTGTGAAGCTTCTTTTTCAGCACATTCTCTCACATAGTCTGCTTCCATTCTAGCAGCTTCACACCTTTCCATCTCTTTTCTAGCTAATTCTCCGGCTTCCTCCTCTTTGTAAGTTATCTCCTTAAGCTTCATTGCTTCCTCTGATCGGCGTTCATTTAGATTATTTATCTGAGGAAAAGCATTGGCTTGAACATATTAATTTAGGCAAATGATCGGAAACAAAGAGGATTCTACACTGGACCGTGGCCATTTGCATAAAAATTTAGAAAGTTCTTGACAACAATTTGAAACATCAAATGAAGAAGTTTGATTATGATGTATTTTATTGTTCTTATTCAAAATTAATGTGAAAAAAAAGAGAGGACAGGAGGAAAAAAAATACAAGGGGAAATAAAAGGGAAAAAAAGAAGTTAACTGACAATCCCTACAATCATCAGATCCAAGATCATATATAAATTTTGAATTGACAAGATAGCAGGATTCCCATAATAAGTACAGAATAAGGATACCGAAACTAACCTTTCGAGAAGCATCAAGGGTCTCTCTTTGAGCAACTGCATACATTCCTCGAACATGTCTGAGTTCAATCCTTAGCTTTTCTAGCTCGAAATTTATATCTACCTGCTCAAATGGCCAAAAAATACTTCACTGACAAGTAGATGCATCGTATTTACCTACCAATACAAGTCAATGGCTCAATGCAAACAGATACCAGTCTCCTCTAGAATTTTAGCAGAAACATACATTATATTTTCAGAAATGATTGTCCAATGGTTAATTAAAGGGAATTTCATTGAGAAAAAGTGCCCCTTCGATACAGACTTGTGCATTGCATGATATTTGATAATTGGAATGATTTAATTTTCATTATATACAAGCCTTCTCGCCAGCAGAGGTCCATACTGAAGGCAATATCGCACACAAGAAGAGAGAACACATTAACATAATCTTAACTCACCCCAGACGACTGTATCTAGAGAAGGGAGCACTGCCAAAGCCGAACATGGTAAAATACATTGTTCTTCTGGTTACATGTATTGGCCAACAAACAATTTAAAACCTACCTGGGTGTCAGATGAAGAATGCTCTGAATGCACATCTGACGTAGAAGCTTGATCAGATACATGAGATTGACTATCTTTTAGTAAGCCTTTGTAACTAGAAGTCCCACCGATTGCATGCTCAATATCAGAACTGTATACACACAAACTTGTTGTATCCCTCTCTTCTTCAATATCCAGAGACAGATTTCTTGAATGATTGGCGTCAATTGAACTTGCTCTTGAATGAAGAAGATTCTGGTTGATAGCTGAAAGAGCATGGAATCGCTGCATTGGTAGGGAGGGCGAATGGAAATGAGAGTATGAACCAACTGAGACAAGTTCTGTTTATCCAGGAAAAGAAAAAAAGTCACATTAGACTTCTTCCAGATGACACTATTTCTTCAAGAAAATCATCAGCCTCAAATTAAAGTACCAGCCATTCAAACCATCACATTATGAGTCGAACAAACAAATTCTTGACGTGGTATATCACACATAACAATCACAAAAATAGAATGATGGAAAGGACATTAGCAGAACTAACTGTAGTAGGCTGCAGCACTATATGCAGACTTTGGTTATACAAAAAAAAATTGCAGCACTACGCCTTTCAGCAATGGTTTGGACTTTGGAAGGGTATAGATTATAACACTTCTCTCAAAGAACAGGTAAACTGGACTTCTGATTCATGCTGAAGGTAATAGTTATCAAGCTTTCACAAGAAAAAGAAATAAGAAAATACGAACTCTTATTAAAGAATAAAGATCTAACAGTACAATAATTGTTTGTTTTCTCTAGGGATGCATAAACAAGGCTGCAAGCAGCAATACAACCAATCTTTATTCTGCGTAAATTAGATTTTCAACCTTGTTATTACTCGATTCACTAATAGGAATATGCAGGCCAATGTTAGCTATAGTCACCTGTTTGTGAGCTAGAAGTGTAACTTGATGAGCTATTGACTGAACAACTTGTTTCGCTGCTGTCATCTTCAATGCTTGCATCTATCTTTAAATCAGATGGCCGGACAGATGACAGTTTCCCTTTTGAAATAGCATAGACTGTGCAAAAGTTTGGAGAGCACGCCGAGATCCTTGACGACATATTATGTCTCTTGACTTTCCTACAAAATCACCCTCACTAACATGAGTGAACATGATGCAGTTGGAAAATGATTTGCACACCAATAATTTTTTCAAATACCTTGCGAAAATGCCACGAGCAGAAGCTCCTATAACGAGCTTCGTGATATTGTATTTTGCAACCTGCTGTGCAATTGCATTGGCCACATCATCTGATTCAACGACTACAACATCCACCTGCACATAGAGCAAGAACTGATAGAATGTGAGTACTGGCTTTACAGGAGTCATTTACGAACAAAAAAACCAACAGCATTGAAATAGTATGTTACAAAGGCCAACCTGCCTCTGACCACACATTTTCGTGTAGGGAAGTAGCAATGCACTTGTTTGCCACTCCACTTCCTTCTTATAAGCAGCTGCTACATCTTCTCTTACATGTGAAATAGGAATGGAATTTCCCACTGGGAAAAAAAAACATCGTAAAAAGGATAATGAAAACTATGCTATCTAATTCTCGACATAAATGATTTATAATACGTTCTGCATATGCTACACAAGTGGAAGAATTTTCCAGGTATCAATGGTTCTTATTTTTCCCTATCAAACAACTCAAAATGGAATAGCTTACTTAGTGTCGGGACTGAAGTGATCTCCGGCCGAATGTGTATCAACTTAAACACAACCTTTGCCTCAGTAACGAACTTCTCCAATGCCCATTTCACGACATACTTGCTTTCTCTCTTTCCATTGATAGCAATTGCAACAGTCAGAGAAGGGAGACATGGTTCGAAAAGTTCGTCTGCTTCCTTAATTTCATTTCCCCCCATTGCTAATGGTCTGTTTCATCAATGAAGAAAAACAAAACCAGGCAATCAATTTCAACCGCTAAACCATATCCTAACCCAATTAGATTAGGGCTTGCACCACAGCAGTCTTCATCAATTCCTGAGGAATGAAAAATCACACTTCCTCAACGTTGTCAAGACTCCATATCAAAAATATTAAAAACCTAATAAATTCAACAAAACCGACAAAGATTCAACCTTTCATCACTTGAAGTTCAAAAGTCAAAATGTGGAAATTTCTCTTTATCAGCAAATCCAGCATAAGAGACCCCCCACAAGTTTTTCAAAATCAAATAACGAAAGAAGATTTCTCAGAAGGGAATCAGAGGGAGAGGTAATGGAAATAGAGTCGACAATTTCCTTATTACTTACATTTGACAAATAAAATCTACACGCTATTCTCAACGATACCCCACAGAATTCTGATAAACAACAAAATATTTTCCAGGAAAACAGAGCAATTAAAACATACCTCAACGGTTCACAACTTTGACTTCTTTAGCTTTCCTAAGCTTCACCCACCAACAAATAACCAAAACCCATTATTCCTTCTCTCTCACAGAATAAAAAAATCTGAACTTTCAAAGAAATTTCGGTTTAGGATGTCTATCCGTAATCAGAAGAGTTTGGTCAGCAGTACAGAAACGAGTGACGCAAAACAGAGGCCCCACGAGTACGATTTTGGTGGGTGACTTCAGAGGTCTGTCACTCTGCCGTTCAATGCATTGCACACCCTTTGAATGCGAAAACGAAAACGAAAACGAAAACTACCACGTTTATGGGATCTTTCTATTTATTACTACTAGTAAGTATTTTAAAGGTGCGGATCTTCCTTAATTTTAAAGAATTAAATTAGCCTTTCTGGTTTAGTTGTTTGTGGGATGGTTTGTAAAGCCAAAATGGTTAGTTTATTGAGCTTCTTTGCCTGTGTTGAACGTTGACGTAAATTAACAATAATTTACTCCATAATTTTTTTTTATTGCAAGTGGTTATAATGGTTGTTTCTGATCAATGATCATAGTCGCAGCAACGGATCAACTGTCCATGTTTCTCCACGGGAATTTGAACTTTATTAAATGAATATTAATGCAAAGTCTTTGTGATCCCACAAGCCAAAGGGTCGCGATCAGTGTGTAGAAGTTGACCGATTCTCGAATCGTTTAAAATCTCTCTCTTTTTTTTGAAAATTTTAATTGCACATCACTAAATATTAATTTTACATCATTTTTATAATCTTTTAGTTTTACATAGATATATTTATTTAGAATGATATATTAATCCTTAAATTAAAAATAAAAAAATATATATTTACAAAGTAAGATCGATTTCATTGAAAAATCGTAGAAGAATATGACAAGCTACAAAAGGATTATATGAATAAATATCAACTACAACATCTCAAAAACAACATTGTCATCAATGAAAATAATGATCATGGTAAAGAGATAAGTTTTTTTAGTTTTATGTATGATCCATGAACACCTACCTCTAGAAAAACAACGGGTTGGCCCTACCGATTTCTAGAGATAAAATCATATTTGGTTTGTTGATTTTCGCTCCAACAGTTTTTAACACAAAATCAACACATTAAATACAATTATACATACTCATTATTGTTATGTAACAATTATCTTATTCGATTAGAGATATTTTTTTTTTTAAAGTTTCGGATTGGATAAAGATGCGTGATCTGGCCAAAAGCCCGTTTGAAATGGAAGGGGAGTACAGGTGGGAGCTGCTTTAGCTTTCGCGATTCATGAATCTCGTTGTATCATCATCTCATGTGGTTGTTACATGCATGTCATTAATGTATAGATAGATGACCGTGGACTCAATTGACAAACCAGAGAAACAGTGCCACCCAAATCACACTCTTTCTAGATGAAGCATTGAAGTACATTTGAATTTGCTAAAAGAAGATTGGGGATAGCTTAGTTGGTTATATCTCCATACGTAGGGGGTTTACGATGCTCGAGGTCAAGAGTTCGGACTTGGTTTCGTAAGCTTGTCCCACTTCTGTACCCTTACTCGTATAGACTTCGAAACAATCTTATTTGTTACCAACGTAGTGTGAACTGACGACCCGAAGTTTACGCCCACTCAATTATCCAAATGACACGTTAAGTTAGGTGATTCCTTGGTTAAAAAAAAAAGGATTTGCTAATGAATTTCATTGAGAAAAAAGGTTTTGACCCAAACCATTGAAGGAATTGACCACACTTTGAGCCCTATGCCCGTGTGACTTGCCATTCTAAAAAAGTCTTAAAAATTGGAGTGTGATGGACCCATTTCTATAATTTGAGGTATTATCCGATCTTTGGCTCTTGAGTCTTGACTCGATTTTATTCTTAATAGACACCTCAGACGTTATTATGTTGAATCATATTTATAAATCTGATTGTTGTGAGTTTCACCGAATGATGTGAGACTTTTAACATTCCGCAATGTTGTACATGTCGAAGGTTTAGAAAGTCATATAAAACGGCTCTTAACTAGTCAAAGTGTCATATGACAATCTAGTGCGTACGTAATGTTTAACTTGGTTCTTACAAGGTTACCAATGAATTTGTGGGCGGCTTATTTCTCCATCTCCAGTCTTGAGAACTATTATGGTTGGTGGTTCGGTTATACTGATTTGAGTTTTGACTTTGAAACCCGACAATGACATCATGAGATTGGGTTCTTATTTGGTCGTTTGGTGACCACTGATCGACCAGACAAAATAATACAAAACTAGTGTTTATACAATACAATGTTTAATGAATGCTTTGTTTAGTTTAGTTTTGTTAGCACCGACTTAAGGGGTGCCATCTCCAATGCTCGTGTTCACGCACTCGATTTTGGTTCAACTTAACTTGTTGTACGGCATGAGTTTAAACACATATCAAATGTTCAAATGACAAACTTGTATGATGTCGTTATCATTAAAAAAAATGCCGATTTGAAATCAAAACTAAAAATAGGGCCATTCCCATATTCTTCATATTTAGAATAAAAAAATCGACTGGACTTGGACACCCGTTAAAACTAAGCCCACCCATTGCTAGTTAATCTTAAGCCCACATGAAGTCAATCCATTAGGCCCATAGAACCCAGCGAGCCCAGGCCCAATTTTACCCATTCACTTTAAGGCCTGTTACAGGGCCCACGTTACAGCTTACCCATTCCAGTACCAATCCCAGAACCATAACAATCTTACAATACAACACCGAAAAACTAGAAGAGTCAGTGACTTGTTATTCTCATTATCATACAGCTCGTCCGCTGAATCAATGTGGTTCGATTCTACAACAGCCTCTTCTCCAGTCCTGACCTGCAGTCATTTGACCCAACTTAACCCATGAACCAAAGTTCACTATTAAGCTCTTAGGGCATATGGGATATGGTAATACGTATTCATTGTATAATACAAGTTAACTTATACAACAAGCTATAAATTTCTTACAGGAAATCTATCCTTTTACAAATGGTATTCCATTAAACTTCTGGACCAGATGCAAAATAGCTGATAAGTCCTCGGAACACTTGCGCTGAAAGCTGGTGCGCTTGAAAGAGTTCACCATCCAGGTTCCAGACGCTCTCATTACCGAAAGAAGTAAACGCAAATGCTGGGGTCTGTCCAAAATATATAGAATTATAATACGCGAGATCAAGAAACATGAAAATAATAATAATAATAATAATAATAATAATAAATTGAAGCACAAGGAAAATGTACTTTATGATGTTCCACAAACTCAAAATTCAGGGGTTCTCCTCCTCTCCTAGCAAGCTGTGTAAGGTGCCTGCAAGATATTAAATAGAACACTGGGATGTAAGTTAAAGAAACTGCAAGAATAAATCCGTTAAAGAATTCAACGATTTTGGGCATTTAAGGAAACACAAGGAAGCATTGTAGCTTTCAAAATCCAGAGAACTTCTAGTGGCAGTTTTTGTATCACTAAACATGACTAGCACACACAACATAACCTCTTAGCCTATTATATATTCAGGTCCCAATACACATTAAGCGACAAAATAAAATAACATAACATGTAAGAACCTATATTCAGGTTCCAAATAATTACTCTGGATCATCAAATAGTTGCAACTCACAACAATCTCCCTATATTGATTTTAATCCATATGATAGCATCGCAGAACCTACAACCCTAAGTTCGAATGCCATAGACCTCTAGTGACATTAAATATCAAAAAGAAGATAAACGAACATAATTGCCACAAACAACTATATATTCCCAATAAAAATATAAACACATAAGATATCTGAAAAAAGATTTTCTGGTAACCATCAGCCAATGAGAAAATGAGGCTTTATATTACCATAAATATAATGCCCGGGGACAATTTCTAATCAATATGAGATGCAGGAAACCATCTGAGAGATGTGCATCAGCAACCAATCCGTCAGGTGCTTTTTCGTTCCTGTTAGAGATTATGGCAGCACCAACACTAAGGAAATTCCCTCTGGATTTTAGCCATCTTGCTCCTTTCGGATGCGAGTAAGGCATTGCATTGGGAGTTCTTGTGGTTGCACCATTTGGCTTTGTGTTACAAACTTTACAATTTTTGCGACAAACAAGATTGTCTGATTTATTTTGTCCCAAAAATGCACGTATCCTTTCAAGAGGACGACCATTCTCAGGAAGCAGTTTTGTTTTTTCTGATTCAACTTCAAGATATGCTACTTCTGCCTCGTAAGACCTGAATGACACAACTCAGAACTTGTGAAAAATTACTACTAGATCAATACAAAAATGATAAGATAACCAAACATAAGTAAGAATTTAAGATTGATTAGTATGGGACAATGCATTTAGATGGAAGAAGCTTAATACTGGACAGCAACTAAATAGTCAAATAATGAAATATGGCATAGCAATTTCCTTGCTAATTTTTTTGGTCAGAAAGAAAAATGCCAAGCAGAAATAAGGTATTGATTTCCAGCACAAAAAAGAAAAAGGACCAATATTATGCACAATCAAAAGGTCGGTACAATTAAAGAAGGTAGCTCAATAACCTTAAAATTTGGACCACAATATACAAAATAAGATGCACAACTCTCGTGCGTGAGGCTCCCACAGTGGGCAAGGTCGGGGACAGGCAAAATGTGTACAGACTTTACCCCCACATAATATATGGAGAGGGTGTTTCTAAGAATTGAACCTATAACATCAAGGTTGCACCCCTACAATATACACAATAAATAACAAGATACATTTTTTTTAGATTGCGGATGGAGGAACTCCACTCTATCCTATCCATAGACACTATATCACTTACTAATTAATACTTGATGTTTTTTCCTCAACCTTCTTTTTTTTGTGATAGCAAGAGTAGAAGTATATCCACACAAACCAAAGGTTTTGAGTAAGCTTAAACTTCAGACATGAATTGTATAAGATTGATGGTTCTATAAATTGAATTTGATTCAACAGTGATGCCAAGGAAAACACAGGTGCAAACATAGAAAATAAAGCATATGGAGCTTAGATACCTGTGCCTTAAAAACACTTTAGTTCCGGCATAGTCGTAACGCTTAGGGCCCATGAAGCGGTATTTTTCACTCTCTGTAATGACATCTCCATAAAATCCATACCTGGAAATATTGAGCAAATAAATTAAAAATATTGGCAAATAAATTAAAAATATTGGCCAAGCATCAATCAAAATTAAAAAAAGAAAAAAGAGAGAGCAATGAAGATACATGTTCAAAAACAAGAACTATGTCAATCAGGGCTGTTAAGTAAATGAAAACCAGCTTTCGTGTTTAAAAAATCATCAAAATTGAAATAGCTTACAACTACATATTACATGGTTCAAAATATTTTTATAACATGCGTCCCTGTTAAACCACATAGCATAAATATATGGTATCTCAACTAAAAACCCCTTGACCAAAGCATGTGGGAGGTCATAAATTACCAGTGAGTGAGCACGTAGACAGACAAGAAACAGTAGTAAAAGAATGTCAAAGTAGTGAAGTGCAAACCCACGACATTCAAAACAGCACAAAAGATATCCAGTTATAGACTTCATGTTCTACGACATAAGTACATGACGAAATTCTACCCAGCAAAAGAAGCCGCATAGCGTACAAAAGGTTCAATAGTTGATGTGGATGTTGTTTTCCATCTTACAACTCGAGCTATATCAAGGCACACCCTTTTGCCGAGGACAATATGCAGTGATGAAGTTATAGTATCTCGAGCTCCAGTGGTACTGCAAGAGATAGCAACAACAAATAATCTAACAGAGTCACAAGATTTTGTTAGCTATTAAAGTAGAAGGTTGGTGGAGCACAAAACATCAATGCAAATGGACCATCTTTGGTAGTTTCTTATAAAATGAACTTACATTGACACAATACTCATTCCATATTCATGGAAAAACATAAAATGAGGCAGAGATATACCACATCACAATTGAATCAGTTGAACCTGCAGGAATTATTCCGAATCTGAACCGTTCACTGGGAATGGGAAAAGCATGATCTTGGTCTGCTGAGTTGCCAAATTAGAAGGTAGGGGGTTACTACATGTAGATAAGCTTATCAAAGAAACTACAAAGATGAGGACAGGGCAATGAGTTCAGTATAGTAAGCTGCTTTAAAGTGAAATCACCTTATTTATGGGGAAATGATTTACTAACCTGGGTTGCTCAAACCAGGGTCACTTCCTGTAAATTTAGATAGATCTATAAATACATCAGATACATCAACTGTAGTTGTGTAAAGCAAATTGAGTGCTTTACCGATGTAGAAATACAGTTAATATTTACGTACTTAAATTCATCAATCCTGATCCATTATGGCTTCTTGAGCCAGAGAGAAATGGAGACTGGTCTTCATCCTGATGAGAAGCTTCAGCAGGTGCATCATTTGTAACATTAACTACAGAATTAGTCCCAACAGGTTGAAAAAAATCTGAAGGGGTTGGCAGGTTAGGAGCGTTATGCCTTGACAGAAGGAAACCATTAAGGATTTCATTAAAGAAACCATCTCCACCCTGAAAAATTTAGAGATAAGATCCAAAAAATAAAGTAACACATATATTCAAGTCTACTAGACGAAAAACCACAGGAACCAAGAGTTGTGGCAACTATTATTCGGGAAGACCTTGATCTATACAGGATAATTTTAGACTTTGAAAACTGGAAATGTGTGAAAAAATTTGTAGTCATACTAAGACGAATGGTCTAACCAATGTCCAGTGTCTACAAATCTATGTTGGGTGCATAACTCTTGTGAGTTGTAGAAAAAACCACCATTCCAATCCAATGAAATGATGGTCAAGTAGTTTATTGCTTTCAAGTACAAATAATTAAATAGCCAATCAATTATTCAAAGGGAAAACATGTGAAGCAGTAACTATCACAACAATTCATCAATCATCTAGTCAATTTGGGGCATTATTGTTTTCTTTTGCTTTCTAAATAAATTAACAATATATCGCATGTCTTCCTATTCTATTGATGCAAAGATCAGGTTGCTGTAGACTTCATTAAGCTAGAGCCTACTGTTCCAAAATGAGCTTGTCAAGATTTTGCGGTTCAATGGCAAGATGCACATTAAGGAATAGCAATACTTACAACAGCTAAAACACCATCATATGATTTGAGATCCTTGACTGCCATAGATGCCATTACATCAAATGCATGTCCAGCTCTCTCCGTAGCAATTACCTGATGTGATTGGAGCCAACAATTAAAGTATTTCACAGATAATGTCTGTTTGTGTTGCACGTGGAATTGAAAAATAACAAGCCAGAATTGGAAATTGAAACAAAAATACAAAAATTCGTATCAAATAAGTAACAAAAATCACAGATCAGCTGGGTATACCTAACATATACCTTTGTTTTCACTTTTGCACGTGAGAATATAGGAGCAACAGTTTCCCATGTCTTAAATCCATTTGCTTTTCCACTGAATGGATTAACAAATACCTAGTCAAGCAAGAGAGAAATCTAGAAGAGTTACATCACTGCTCACCCAATTTCTCAATTAAAAAAATATTTTTAAACATTAATTAATAAATAACAGAATGTACCAAAAGATTCTTTGGTCTTCCTATATCTTTGTTCAGAGAATCATTAATCCGATTTACCCACATCTGGCATGTCTCCATATTGTTGTGACTGAAAGCATACATAACCAGGGTCAAAAGAGAAGGCTGGGATTTTGACCTTTCGAAACTGTGTACTGAAAAGTGATACATCTGCACTACATTAGAACATTCACAATATGTTACTCATAAATATAATCAAAGACGTTGGAAATTTAGTGAATGACTGAGAATAGAAATGAGAACCAACCTTGGAGTCATGACAATCATGAAGTGAAAAACACTTTGCACCATTTACCCGACCTGACCCATGCATGAGTTCCACCGCATATACATCAGAAAATTTGACCTCTGTCGCAGTTCTAGAAATCTGTTTAAGTCCCAAGCAAGTTCGATCCTGTGATAGCAAACATGATAAAATAAAATTGATAAGTTAAACACTCCACTCCACCAAAAAAGACATTTACAGAAGCAGAAAAACCTATCTCAATGTTTTACAATTAAACCAAGCAAAGGAATAAATTCAAACAATGAGGGGTGGTTTGTTAGAAGGGGACACAGGAGGTACATAAACCATGCATCATAAACAATTAAGAAATTTAGAACAAGTCAGCAAACCATTCCTAAATCCTAATAGATTGGTAAATGATATCTCACAATTCCATACATACGTCATGCATGATGCATCCCTTTTGCCACAAGGAACGAGGATTGACCAGCAAAATTAATATACAACTCCTGGGCAACCTAAGATAAATTTAACTGCTGGCTTAAGTTTAGAATGAAAAGGGGGATCTGCATCAACCGGATCCAGTTAAAAGCCCACATCAAAGCTTGATGATCGGGGGAGATATTGTTAACTTCTTTTTCTGCAGAACATAATATAATCTAGCCTGATGAATCCACAATTGACATGATAATCAGCAGAATTCTAACTTCATATAATGATATTAAACTCAAACATAGAAAAGGCCAAAAGGGAACCAAAAAAACCCTCTAAACAAGACCTATCTTAATAATCATTAAACTGAAATGGTAAAAACAGGGCCCAAAATGAGCCAGTGAACCAAAACAACTTCCATATTGAAATTATAAGGACAACCAGCTAGGGCACATTGGTCACAACAAATTTGTCTAAACTCTAAAGTATAAATTGCATGAGCAAAGCAATTGTGAATGTCTTGCGATTGCACAACAGCTGAAGATTTCTCAATCATAGCAATACCACTACAGAACATAAGGATTAAAAATAAAGAAACTATCTGGGCATCAGCTTAAAAAGCGTAAAAGACCGTAAAGGACAATTAAGCACAGATTTCAAAAAGGAAGGGGAAAAAAAGACATTGGGAGAACTACAATCACAATGTCCCCACAAACTTCCAGCAGATAGCAAATTGCAGCAAAACATGGCAAACCCATTTGCCCAATTAACGCCAATACGCAAAATCTCATGTCATGATCAGCACCATCACGAATAAAATCATTGTACGCTACATCTTTATAGATAGATGCATCAACGTAAGTAAAGGAGATCCTCACATCATCAGGGGGTTCGAGCAATTTCCATGACAACCCATCTGAATGGCAAGTGAGAACTACCTCCCCAACTTTGTCCAAGAAGAGATTGGTGCTTGAAACCAATGGCCCAACATCTGCCTGTGCATTTGGGAAAAATTCATCTGCTATCCCACCAGCATCTCCGGTTTTCTCCATTCAAGAGGTCTACGATCTGAACTTCAATTGCACACAAACTCTCGAATCTCGCTCAAAACTCACCAACAAAATTTCAATTCATATTGAAATACAAGAGGATTCTGAACTGATTTGATGATTTTCTCGAATTAAGAAATTATGCAATTGTTGTTCTAGTCGCTGATTCCGGGGTAAGATATTATTGCATTTGACTAGAATTAGCGATTACAGACGATCTTGCGGTCTTGCCGACTTGTCGTGCCGAAAAAGACCCTCAAGCTTGTGTGGGCTCAATTGTTGGACCGTTAAGAAGAGCGATGGATCGGCTAATGAGCTTAATCATATGATATTCAAATGGGCCGGAGAATGTCCAATGGATCGTTGCATCCCACATTTAGTTATTATGATTTTTTAAAACCATGATTGTGTTTTGATCGGGATTACAATGTCAACCGTATTTTTTTTTCCAAAACAAAAATCAAATTCATATTAAAAGGAATATTAAATATTTTGAGTTCATATTCAACGATCCATAATTTTCATGTTCAATTTAAAACAATATAAAATTATAAGATATTGTAATAAATTCAGGGATCCGCTGCAACAAAAATAAATTTACAACGAACCCTAGTCCTCATGATAAGTGGGTCTTAAACAAAATCCAGGCCCGGGTCCAAAAATTATTATTGAGCCTAAATTTATTACCAAGGACCAGCCCATGGGCTTGAGATGTATGACCAATCCAGCATTTTATTTTATAGATTATAGGAAATATGGGCTGGGCTGGATGGGTCCAAGAGTTCTTGAAGCCTCACTTTACCATTAGATGATGAGGCGATGAGCAAACGAACTGGGCTCCCTCAAAACATGCGAGCCGTGGGCCCGCGAGGCATGCCTGAAACCCACTTGGACCAGGCAGACAACCTACGTCGAACTTTTCTACAGCTCCAGTGATGTCCGATGTTCTCCAATCCAGGCACCGTTGAGCGTGAAAGAGTGGGAGTGCGTTCAGTGTGAAATCTTGTGCAGAAGTTTACAGCAAAGAGAGAGCATGCGTTCAGTCATCACTGTGAAAGTTTCCATATCACATTTAAGAGCTATGTTTGGGATTAATTTTAAGACGTCGTCGTTTATTTAGTTTGCCAGCCAGTGCTTCAATGGCGTCTCCTTCCCGGCGATTCTTGGGGTCTCTTTCGCGCTTTACCAAAACCAGGTTTGATTTCCCCTACACATCGTCGTTGATTTCGTTATCTCCGTTTTCAACCCTGGAGATTGCATCTCCGTATGACAAACCACCGGGGAACGAAACCCTGAGCGATACGAAAGTCGAAGAACGTTTCATTCTCGATGAACTGTCCGAGTTGTTACCAATCTCGCGTAGCTACTCTGTTTCTGAGAACTATCCAGAGAAAAAGGTAGGAAATTTTAGGGCAGTCGATGGTTTTCTGTTGCCAGAAGAAAAATTGCGGGGAGTTTTCCTTCAGAAATTGAGGGGAAATTCTGCCATCGAACATGCTTTAACGAATGTTGGTGTCGATTTAACTCTGGATATCGTTGCTAAAGTAGTGGATAGATGGAATTTAGGTGGTGAGGCAATGGTTACCTTCTTTAATTGGGCAATGAAGCAGCCAACGATGACTAAGGATATTAGTAGTTACAATGTGATTATTAAAGCTCTAGGAAGAAGGAAATTCTTTGAGTTTATGGAGGGGATTTTACATGATTTGAAGAAAGAAGAAGGGGTAAGTCCTAATTTGGAGACGTTTTCTATTGTAATGGACAGTTTAATCCGGGCTCGTCGAGTGTATAAATCCATTGAAATGTTTGGGAACTCGGAAGAGTTTGGGTTCAAATTTGATACTGAATCTTTGAATGTGCTTTTGCATTGTCTTTGTCGTCGATCACATGTGGGTTTGGCGAATTCTTTCATGAATAAAATGAAAGGGAAGATGCCATTTAATTGTTCAACCTACAATATCATCCTTGGTGGGTGGGCGTGTTACGGTAGAGTTAGTGAAATGGAGAGGAATTTGAAAGAGATGTTAGAGGATGGATTCAATTCCAACTGTTCAACTTTTCGTTGCCTTGTTGAGGGTCTAGGAAGAGCTGGTAGAATAGAAGATGCTGTTGAAGTTTTTGATAGCATGAAGGGGAAAGGTTGTGAACCTGACACTAGTGTCTACAATGCAATGATTTATAATTTTGTCTCGATTGGAGATTTTGATGGATGTATGAAATTTTATAAGTGTCTGTTGAGTAGCACCTATGACCCAGATATAGATACTTACACAAAACTGATTACCGGTCTTCTTGGCTGGAGGAAAGTTGCTGATGCTCTTGAGATTTTTGATGAGATGCTAGGTCGAGGTATTGTCCCTAGAACAGGGACTATAACCCTTTTTATCAAACCTTTGTGTTCTTTTGGTCCACCACATGCAGCTATGATTTTCTACAAGAAAGCTAGAAAAGTTGGCTGTAAGATTTCTTTGACTGCTTATAAGCTATTGCTCATGCGGCTTGCAAGATTTGGCAAATGTGGAATGATGTTGAATATATGGGAAGAGATGCAAGAAAGTGGTCATTTTACTGATATGGAAGTTTATGAGCATGTCATAAATGGACTTTGCAATGAGGGGCAGCTTGAAAATGCGGTACTTGTTATGGAGGAGGCATTGCGAAGTGATTTCTGCCCAAGTAGGCTCATATGTAGCAAACTCAATAACAAGCTAGTAGCTTCAAATAAAGTAGAGAGGGCTTATGGCCTATTTTTGAAAATTAAAGAGGCTCGTCGCAGGGAAACTGCTAAGAAATTTTGGCGTCGTAATGGCTGGCATTTTTGAATCATCATGGGTATTAGCAGCAACAGCAAATAATTTTGCATTCCTGCCCGTTTTTCTTGATAACAAGCTAAGGGTGAATGGGTGACAAATCTTGAAGGTAATTAAAGCTTGCGTAGGTGATTTGTTTTCCTGTGGAGATGATCCGTTTGGCTTCACTTTGAGTACTTTTAGCTATTAGCCCTAATAATTTTAATTTTTTAAAAAAATCTCTTTTTTTTTAAAAAAATAAATAAATAATTGTACTAGCATGGTGGTTGCATCTGAAGCAGTGACTAGACATACCTGAAACATAATTAAAGCTCCATCCTTTGTTCTTACCCTCGTTCTGTCAACAAGATCGGCTTGTTGGAGTACATTTCTTAAACCTCGTTTGGTTAGGATGACAGATACTTTCTTTGACTGGCTGGTAGAGGTGAGTGCCTGCTAAAAAGGCTTATTTCAGAATGGAAACACGGCTAGTTTTTAATAGAAGGATTCCTCTTGAAGATTTTCTTTTATTAGGAATTATGGTGTAAAACTTCTAGTTCCTCCAGGAGAAGGGAAGGACTAATGCCGCAGAGTTCAATCCTTCTGTTCCCACTCTGTGTTTTCTCATGAAGGGGCTACTGAAAGCTGCCAGACTGACAATAAAATACTCGACTTCTTAGTTTCATGAAATGCACATGGCGATCGAGTTTGGTGGTTTGGAAGAGCGCGGCAAGACATTTATCAGTTTGATGCATACTTAGGCGGCAGATTTGGATGGGTACAGAAGGATTGGTGGAGCTAAAGCCGTTACTTTCTTTTAAGGATCTGTTTTGACCTAACAAGTCATTCTCAGGTTTCTTTCTCTTTTTACAATTTTTGTGTAGCGAGAGCTATGGAATCTGAATGATGGGTGTTATCTAGTTTTCTCTTATTGATAACAACTGAAATTCCAACTACTTAAAAGATCCTGGGATTAAGAACAATTGGAGGTGAATCTGCTTGTAGTTCAAAGATAACCGATTGTTAGTGGAATGTTTGGATTTAAGATAACCGATTCTAGGAAGTCTTTGTTAAAGCAGTAGGGGTAAAACCCTGTTGAAGATGCATGCACTAGGGAATTATGGTTCTCAATTTGGCTAATTTTATGGAGCTAAAATCAGGCTGATGTGTGAATAGAACAAAACAATGTTTTCTTTGTCCCCAACACAGCCTTCTATGTTTCTGGTAAGCTACTCATCCATGGCCACATTTTGTAGGATTCTCAAGACATTTTGTGCTTAGTTACTTGTAGCATATGATTAGTCTGCTGCAACTGAGGCAACCCCGATTCTGTGTCTGTTCATTTTCTGTTCTTGTTTTCAAAATCTTTTGAGAGAGTGATATTGATATTCTGCCTCGTCATTTGACACAGATTTATGCTCATGTATGTCTCCCTGTGGTTTTGCTCACGTTGCATTGTGGGATGATGCATCTTCCTTTTTGAATGCTACTCATTTTGGGTTTTGCTATATTTCAGGACTCTATCACCAATCATTTCCTTTGTCCTCAAAGATTGTGTTGGTTCTGCAGCAGCTATAGCTACAAGCCATCAATTAATCGCTGCAATTCCTTGCTTTTATAGTCACCACTGGGCTGGGTAACATACCCACCGATACAAGTTACATGACAGCGAATGGATATGCCTTCAGGTATCTTGTTATTTGAAAACTGAGTTTTGATCGATTGACTCTACATCCTGTATCAATAAAGCTACTGTTTTCTTTGTTGAGAAAGATGTGCTTTGAAATCGCCCGACGAAACTGCAAAAATGTCTTGCACATCTTTTGCCCCTCCTGCAGGCTGCAGTTCCCTTGGAAACATTCTTACTCTAGACCATGGAAACTGGTGAATCAAATGCTCAACTGCTTAACAAGTAAGTTTGCACCCAGATGAAATATTCAGTGGTTGCTCAGTACCGCATCATCTCCTTGTGTCGACAACACTCTGTCGTGATTTTCTTGACTGGGATTAAAGCAACCCATGTCGAGTATTCCGTGGAACATGCGAACGTGGTGCTAAGCAACTACTGAATAGGAGAATCCTGTCTTAGATTAAAGCGTCACATATCGAGCATTCAGTGGAGCAATAGTTCCACACTTCCTCTTGTTAGCAGCTCCTATGACATGGGCCTTGCCCAATCAGTTGGAATGCATGAAAGGCAATAAAAGCTCGCAAAGAACAATTCTTGAACATCTCATCAACTTCACTTCTACTGGAGTATCTTGATGGACGATATACTGCAACTGTGATTTAACACCCATTTCTCAAGAAAAATCTACAATAATAACAAAATCTTGTGCCTTAATCCTGCGTTACTTATGTCTGCTTCCAGGCAATAATCAGGATTTATATCGTCTCTAGAACAGAGCACACCTCTCTCTGAAGGGATTATGATCACATAGCTCACGGATGAATACAGCTATTTCACTGTCTGAAGATTACAAAAGGTAAGGGGAAGGGGAAGGGGAAGGGCAAATCGAATTTCTTTCAAAACAAACTGCTAACCAGATTTCCTAGTAAATGCAATTTACACACTATTGCAGAAATGCGGCTAGGCCGAAAGTGCACCATCTGCAACTATGCATCAATGATTTCCGCTAAATTTATACCTTTAATCTTGGAATCTAATACGTACACTTTCCAACTTGATCCGTCAATTCCATTTGGCATCTGGAGAATCGGTCCGATCCAAGTCATCTCCAAACTGTCTCATTAGCATCCGTGAAAATGGCGTTGTGATGTTCTATAAGGCACTGAACAACCTCGATAGCACCAAAGTCAATCGGCATGCCATCATCCAACGGAATTGGGGAGGAAGCATCTATATTCTCACTCTCCTCTGTAGCCAAAAGAAAAGATGTAAAAAAAGGTGAACAAATTTCACTGTCTTTCATACAAGTAAATTTTTATGGTCAATTACTACAAGGAGATCTACCAGCTCTTCACAAAAGGAATAATTAGTCAATCAACGAATCTAGAAGCAGCCAAATCAAGTCGGATCCATAGTTCGAATTAAGAATATATCTAGCCAACTATATTCACATTCCAATTGCACTTTGAAGGTAAAATGGAATTTAAGTACTTTCATCACATTTTTAGTCATCTAAACAAAATTTTGATGATGCGAAAACGCTTTCTTCAGCCAGGCAATTTGTGCTCATCAAATGCAAAGAAAAAGCAGATAAGAAGACTGCAACATAAATTTGATGAATTATATCGCATGATTATCTCATGCGTTACTCTTAAACATCATGGCATCGATTCTATCACACATAAAGAAGATGCACATTCCGTAAAATTCATAGAGAGATTGATATAAGCAAAAACGACATGAGATAGGATTCTCACCTGCAAGCATGTCCCAGTCACTATAATTCGACACAGGATCCATGTTCTTCTTGGAAGAATCTTTGGATGAGTGATTCCAATATTGCCTATAAAATTCTGGTTTCCGCTCCTTTTGCCACATAATAAGAGGGGCCATTTCCATTGCAAGGCTTCGAGCATCCATCTACAGAAAGTAAACGACTACTTAGGAAGCTTGTCACACACTTATTGACAGTATTTTAATTTTAGGAAAAGCAAAGACTCAATCAAGTAGAGAGCTGCAATCAGATAGTTCAAATATGGAGATCGAGAAGATCTATTGCAAGCACTAACATACAAACATATTACTCAACACGTTGTCTTCATGATTAGAAATCATTTGATAAACAATTCTCATTTATGCATATGCGAAAATTGGGTAAATGATCCACTGACATAAACTCTTCAACGTGTTAACATCAAAATATTACTAGCCCACCAAAACTAAAAGTTGCCTCACAACAACGTAGGAGTGACAAGTTCAAATCCAGGAAAGAGCCCTTCTCCTACTCCTCCTTTACTGAGGGAGCTTTATGCACGAAAGCTCTGTAACCCTCCCTTTTGAACCAAAACCCAAATTTGGTATGGAAAATATGTTGCTCTAAATTAATATTTGGTGTTTAGAGGACTCTGTGGCTGACCAAGGAAGGAGTACTATGAATATGATGTAGTAATGCTTTAAGATGATGAATGTTTTAACTCCTCCAATGCAGACGCAATCTCCAAGCACATATGTTTCAATTTTCAAGAAAGCAAGATAGTGGATGCCATTAAAAACAAAGGAACAATCCCACAACTTATGATTTTGAAGAATACACCGCAAGAAACAAAAGAGAAAAAAAAATTAAGATGAATACAGATGCATAAGGTAACCATCTCAAATCTATGGCTACATTGGTGTAAAGATGAGAAAACACGGGTGAACATCAAGAGGGAAAAGGAGAAAGAGAACTAAAATTGTTACCTTGTTAAGAAACAAATGCACAAACACCCAACAAGAGAGAGAGAGAGATGCTTCCTACCTTGTTAAGAACTGATTTCTGGCAGACACGGAGCAATAAGGCTGTAACAAACTCCAGAGTCATGTAGTTTACACTAGGAAGCCTCTTCAGGATATTTCTCATCGCATGTATGCTAGAACGGGCACCTTTTATCTCATTATAAAGGTCAAAAGTGGTCAGTGGCTCAGGAAGGCTGGCAATGTAACATTTAGCAAGGGCCGCCACATCAACTGGACTTAGACCCTCCGGCAGTGATGCATTGAAATCTGTGACACACCCATACAATTATTATCATTTGTCCAAACTTAAAAAGTTACCATCAACTTTGAGCATTAAACGTTTATGGTACCTTGGTTGTATATAGAAACCAATTGCTGGATGACCTTTTTATCTCCTTCAGCTTTAAACAAGTCATGCGACTTGAGCCCTGAGAGTTAGAAAATAGAAATACTGAAAAAGTTATTATCCGGTCTTCTACAAAAGAATGAATGCATATCATAAATTTAAGAAAACCAGCTTATTTAGTATGATTCTCATATCAAAAAGACCTGATAATATGAGATAATCTGCACATTTGACCAAAATAAGGGGAACAGGCATGCTAGAGTGCTGTCGTTGTACGGTAACCTCAATCGGAACTCCAAATACTGCAAAGAAAAACATAGTAAGACTATTACTATGTGGAAAGAAATTTTGAAGCCAAGTCAAGTTTTGACGCAAACCACTCCAGACATTCCAATCTTCTTTAGTGATCAAAATTCCTCAGTTTAAAATTGCGGAAGTAGAATATTTTAACATGATGTTAAATCAAATTTAGCCAGTACAAGCCTGAAGTCAGTATGTCAGATGCATAACAACCAATGATGAGCATTCGAGAAATTCTTCTGACAAATATAATGTGCAAGTAAGAAGACGGCCCAGAATTACAGAATTGTTATAGGTAAACAACTTTCATACACAAGGCCCCTGTAGTGGTCGAGGACATGCATTATGTATGCAGACCTTACCCCATATAATACGTGTGAATTGAACTTGTGACCTCTAGGTTGTACCCCTGCAACTTATAATGTCGAAATATCTCCTTGTCAAGAGGTCTTAAGAAAATTAAATAGCTATTGATGCTCAAACTGAAAGGAGAATTAACTACTTCCACAGATTTGTACTTTTAGCGTCAAAAGAACAGTTCCATGGCATCATCATGAGAGACGGAGGCAGGTATTTGAAACTTATGCCAAACCATACAAAATTCCAAAATCAATATCAACAGTAAAATATAGGATGTACAAGAACAATATGACTGATTTTAAATATAGGTGAATAGTTAGAGATCCTGATGTTATGTCATTTTCCTCTTAAATAATATCCAGATGAGAGTTAAAAAAATGGGAGAAATTCCTTAGAAGTAAAATCCTTTGCAACGCTACTTTCACCCTATTCCCCTTTGCAAAAATTTCATATGCATTAAGTAATGTTAAGATTAGTTACTTTGTCATTCAACACAATAAGTTAACTTGTTGGGTTGTGGCATTTCACATCATTTATACATATTCTATCTGACGTGGGATGGGCAATCCGATGGCCCAACACGTGCACAACAAACAAGGCCCAACACGTGCACAACAAACGAGACCTAACACTAGAACTACTCTCACATAAAGATCCACACTTGGGACAACAACAAATTGGGGGTTTAAACTGCGGAAGCTAAGGTTGGAACTTGGAACCCAAGACCTCCCCTCCCACAGAAAAATGCACAGAAGCTTCAAATTAATGAGCATTGAGCCAGATATCCATAGGTCAGGAAACTTACCATCAGTGCTTGCAACACCCTGCAAATAAAGATAGATCAGGTTAGAATGAAAGTATAGAGAATGGCATACAAACTAAATCAACAAAGCAGTAGCCCAAGAGTCATAAAACCTTCTGCCATCTTTCGATATCAGTCAAGATAGTCTTACTTCTTTGTGCAGTCTTTTTGGCCACCTGAAATAAGTTCACCATCTCAGGTTGGTTAGCCATTATCCTGTGTTCAGCAAGGTTATTATGGGGTTGTGAACAAAGATGACCATTGGCAATCCCATCAACCAACAATGTATGTGCTCATGTGCTATGTATCATATTTATTGCAAAAAGAATCTACAAGTATTGGAAGAGAAAAGGTTTAGAATAAACTAATTCAAAATACTCTCAACTTTGCACTCAAGTTCCTTCATCTTTAATTCAACTAAACATTATGACGAGGCACTAATTGCAACTGGTCTCTTTATATCCAATGACTCTCGAGGTGGCAGAATCCAAAAATTCATGCACTAGCAAAACTCTCTTAAGTATGAAATAGCCAAACCCCATATCTTCATCTAAAAGAAATGCAAAAAAAGGCTGACTATCCGTTTTCTCTCATTCAAGCCACACAAACTATCCTCTTGTCTTGACAAGAGCGGGCTGACATCTCCAGTAAAAAATAAATGGTAACCCCCATCTTTCATCTTATCAGCTACGCGAGAGATAGGAACATTAAGTTAATCAGCCAAATAAATTTATAGAGTCAGCAATCTGTTCAATGGGGAAAAGTAGCATCATTACTCCAAAAATAAGAGAAGGTTATTTAGTGAGCAGCTCTGACATTGGCCGCATTTGCTGTCTCAATAGCATTTGCAGTATTCAAATCTCGGTAGAGTTTCTTATGAAAGCAGTATAAGATCAATCCAGCAGAGAACTAAGATATTTTGCGAATAACAGTACTTCCATGATGGTAACATCTTTCTCGGTGCATATGTGAGGTTAAGTGGCCAAAGTGCCACATAAGTAAGAAACAGACAAACATTAAAAAACCAATAGAGAAGAACTAATGAATTCTACATCATAAGTCTACACTGTTTCGTAAAGAACTTTCACCCTAATACAATAAGAGAGATGAAGAACAATTAAGATTCTCAACAACAAAGATATTGTTTGAATAAATTACCAAAATTTTATATCTCCAACATATATTGAAGTTTAATGTTCACAAGAAATGTCCATTAGAATAATCAGCATGCCTTACAAAGGTCTAAGAATATCGTTCAAGTGGAAATACCTCTTCAACTTTTATCTTCCCAATAGCAACTTTATCCTTGGTCTCAGAGATCCCCTTCCTAAAAAATATGCCAGTTATAGCAGCTGCAGATACGACACGGTCCTGCATGGCATGCCTGGTAGACGGCTGCCGAAAAAGTTCCCATTTACTTTTTACGATTGACCCTACTCGTTCTGCTACTTCAGCAGCATTACCTTTGGCATCCTTTGTGACTTCACCAACAAGTGTACCAGCTGTTTGCCCAGCTTCTTTAAGCTTCACCCCTGGAGTTAAAATATACACATAAAAGGGTGGAAAATATAACTAGTTGTAACGAAAAAATAAACAAATACTCAAAAGATACCTGAGGAAGAAAAAAAGTCATTAGCCTTCTCACGCCACTGAGGTGAGGTGGCAGAAGACATTGACCCAATGATGAATAGCCGAAACGAATACAACAAAAACTATTAAAGGTGAAAGCCTGTTCCAAAGTAAACCCACAACCACAATCCGTCAACAATACTTCGCCAACATGGATAGCCATAAAAACTGAAGAAATCGAAAATTGGATGTAAAAGTGTAAAACAATGATATGTTATTTTTAGAGGAAAAACAATTAAGCAAAAATGATACCATATATTGTTAATTGTTAGGCACTAGTTCTTCATCATCCTTTATTTTGGCCATCAGCCATTTTCTCTAACACCAAGTACCTGTTCATCCTATATGAATTAGATGCTCCAAACAGAGATAATTAATTCCAAATAACCCATCAGTTTCCCTAGGCTTATAGGCAGAAAATTTGTTTTGCTTCTCAAGCCATTAATCAAGTGTAATTTTTTTTTATATATCTTCAATCAGAGCAATAATTTAGAACAATCACACATCAAAAGGTTTGAATCAAAATTGAACGCAATAGTATCAATCCTAAAAAAGATAAAACCGTGGCATGATCTATTATTGAGTCCACTTCTGCATCAAAAAGTCCTTGAACGGAAGTAAAGGTTTCTCTTCCTCTCCTTACATTCAGTCTACGGCATTCGCATCCACGGAGATCAAATAGGGCCTAATCCTATAAGGTTTCTTCCCCGATCATAGAATTCATCAGCAAACAAACCGGATTGAATAATTAACACGATCACAAGAATCAAAATTCAAAGAGAAAACAAAAATCAACGGAGCCGGATTAAAAACAAACCCTAATTTTCACCAAGCAGAGAGAAGCTGACCTTCTTCAAGGAATCGATCAAAGACGCCGAAAAAGTCGAGTTCTCTGTTGCGACTTCGAGACTCGAACGAACCTCTTTTCGTTTTCCTTTTCCTATTTCTAGAGGGAGAACATTTGAAAAGTCAAATTTTTTTAAAATGTTTGTAAGCTGTTACTGATCGGGTAAATATATATTTTTTAGTTTTACCAACAAAAGAAAAGACGGCTCTGTAATTGCGTGGACTAACGACGTGGCAGCCTCACAGTCGTCAGCGTCTAGCGTTCCGGAAGGCTCTGGGCTTGTTTGGGAATGCTGTGAGGTGCTGTGAGGTGTGGTGTGGTGCTGTGAGTTATAAAACTGTGGTGCTGTGAGGTGAGTTGAAACGCAAAAAGCTGTTTGGCACATAACTTTTAAAACTGTGGTGCGGTGCGGTGCGGTGCGTTTGACGTATCAAAATTACATTTATATTAGATGACTAATAATATTAATATAAAATCACTCAAGGTTTGCAAATGAGCCATTGGTTGAGTGGCAATGACTTTGCATGTCCCTGACTGAGGTCATGGGTTCTAGTCTCACCTCCTCCGAATATTTACAAGGAGGTGTGTGGGCTTCGTCTGCCCCTACGTGGGCTTGATAGTCGGCCCCTGCGTGGGCTTGATTTGTGCCTCCTGCGTGGGGCTTGTTGACACCTGTACTTTCATAGGCTTGATCTGGTGGTGTGTCGTATATTGTGTTTGTACTTGTACTCAAAAAAAAAAAAAATCACTCAAGGTTTACCTTGTACATTAATCTAAAATACAATAATTGACCTAATTTGATTACGTAGGACAAGTCAACATATATTGTAAGTGTTTGGGAGTGTGGTGAGGTGTGGTGAGGTATGATGAGGTGCTGTGAGGTAAAAAGCTGTGGTGCTGTGAGGTGAGTTAGAACGCAAAACCTGTTTGGCGTGTCACAAAAAACTGTGGTGCTGTGAGGTGTGTTGCAACTGAACACAGTTACAACACACTGCCAAACACATACTCTAACGGTCATATGTAACGACTCCGTGAGAGCATCCACAATGGGATGATTTTGAAGTGCTTGAGATGATACTTTCTTGATAAATTAAGCGCTAGATGTTCACAATGGGTACTTGAGATGATACTTTCTTGATAAGTTAAGCACTACATGCACACTTGTGATAAAAAATGACACTTGAAAAATTAGTTCATACTTGATTTTTGAAGTGTATGATAATTGATGAATAGTGAAGAGAGAGGTGATGAAAAAAGAAGAGAGATGTGATGAAAAGTAAGAGAGAGATGATGGAAAGAGAGAGAGAAGATAAAAAGGAAGAGAGAGGTGATGAAAAATAAGAGAGAGATGATGAAAAAGAAGAGAGAGAAAATAAAGAAAATGAATATAGAGTGTTGGAATGTATGGAGTGTTGATGAATAGTATAGATTGTGGGACCCAATCACCCAATTAAATTGTGCCACCTAAGAGAAATGAGAAGAGAGAGAATATAATTTAGTGAAATTTGGAGTGTGTGCACAAGTAGCACCATTGTGGATGCTCTGAGTGTTTATGCCGCTGACGGAAGATCACAGATTGATCGGAACCAACGGCTCTGTTTTACGATGGGACTCGCCTTTAAATTTCTCGGGCCAAAGCCCACGAAAATTTTATGGGCCAAACTTGAAACCAAAAGAACCCTCATAAGTCATATCCTTTTTACCCAAAACCCAAATCAGATTTCTTGGCCCAAAGCCCAACATTTCCAATATGACAGTTTTCTGGACAAGTTGACTTTTCCTTCTAATAAGAGAGAGAACACACATACATGTAAACACACACTAGTATATAGGGGTGAAAACGGTCGGTTTCTATCGACTTCTTTTGATTTTTTTGTCATAATTTTAACCGATTGGTCGGTCGGTTAACCGAACGATTCGATTTTATGGGTAAATTTTTACAGTCCTACTCGTACACATGTAACAATACACATTCACAAATATAATACCGGTAAGATTCAAACCCCAAGAAATACATGAATGGTTAGTCAGCTAGTTGAGCACCAACAAGAGGAGATGTTGAGTACTTGATCTCTTTACTTCATTGCATATTGGAAAACCAGACACAATTCATGGAACGACAAACCAATTGGAAATGAAAAAGAAAAAGAAAATTGGATCTTGAATTTGAACCCCAGCTGGGTTTGATATGCTGTTGTTTTACAATTCTAAGTTACAGTTTTCTTCCTCTTTTGGCAATTCCAAGTTACAGTTGCACATTCTTTCTTGAGCTTTATGCAAGTAAGCACCAAAATGTATGAATACACAAGCTTAAAACATGATTGAACTTCAACAAGCAGATTCTTTGCTCTCATAATCACCCACAATTCTCTTCCAGAACCAGTGATCTCTCCAGACCATATCCATCTTCTCAATCGGGACATTTTTCGTTTCTGGTAGCAAAAAGTACACAAACACAGTCATCACCACCACCCATCCTCCAAAGAAGAAGAAAATCCCAGACTTGAGGTGGCAAAGCATAGTCAGGAAAGCCTGTGCAACAATGAAAGTGAAGAGAAAATTCACTGCCACAACGATACTTTGTCCGGCAGACCGGATCTCCAGCTGAAAAATCTCACTAGGAACTAACCATCCCAATGGACCCCATGACAGTCCAAACCCAGCAACATATATACATATCAGAGCCAATACTAAATAAGAATAGCCTTTGCTTAGCACACCTTGATCACCTAGTTGTGCAGCCATGATTGCTCCAATTGCAATCTGTGACACCAACATTTGTATCCCTCCAAACATGAACAGAACTCTCCGGCCAAGTTTATCGACTAAAAGCATCGAAATGAACGTCGTGATGATCCCAACTCCCCCGGTCAAAACCGCGGACAAGAGTGATGCACTTACACCTAAACCAATTGTCCTGAACAGAATTGGTGCATAAAAAGAGATGACATTGATGCCTGTGACTTGTTGAAAGAATGGTATGCCTATTGCCATCACCAGTTGCGGCCTATACTTCCTCTGCAAGATATTCAAGAATGGATTGTGAATGGTTTTCGATATCAAGCTTGCATTGATAAGATCATCCAGCTCAGCTTGAACATCAGGGGTGCCGCGGATCCGTTGTAGCATAACTTTGGCTTTGTGGTGGTCATTGTTTCTCTGAATAAGGCTGTTGGGTGTTTCTGGGAGAAATAGTGATCCAAAAGTTAGCAGTGAGGCTGGTACTGCGGCCAGGGCCAGAGAGACTCGCCATCCCCAGCCGCCTTTGATCTTTTCAGTACCGTAATTGATAAGGTTAGCTGAGAGTACTCCAATGCCAACACAGAATTGGAAACCATTGTTGATTGCTCCCCTGTATCTTGCTGGTGCCATTTCAGATAGATATAGAGGCACTGACTGTAAGTAAGTACAATGAAAAGGCTCGTGTCAAGCAAACTTTATTGTCACAAAAGCTAACAGAATTTAGGTACTAATCCTTCAAAATACTTAAAAGTAGTGCTACTAGGCAGGGGTGTAAACAGTTGGTTATGGTCGTTTGTTTCCTGGTTTTTTGACATAAATTTAACTGACCAATCGGTCGGTTGTCAGCGGTTATTTCGGTTTGTTCCGGCCAATCAATAGGTTTGACGGGAAGTTCGGTTTTTATGGTTTTTTTCAACACCCATGCTGCTAGCAAAGCTTGAATTGGTTCTTAAGAACATTAACAATCCGAAATCGATTTCATCCTATATTTATCCCTACATGACTTTCCAAATTGACATAAAAAGAAGACACAAAAAAACAGAAAAAGTTGATCACCTGATTTGCAAAACCAACTCCAACACCAAGCAGAACACGACCAAATATCAGCATGTATATATTAGTTGCAGCACCATTGAGGGCTGCACCACCGAGGAATGCAGCGCCTCCGACCAGAATCGATGGCTTGCGACCAAAGGCTCCGGTGATGGCAGAAGCAAAGAAGGAAGCGAATAGGCCGGCAATATAGAGTGAAGAAGTGAATGAAGTCAAGAGTTGGCTATCAAATTTGCAGTAGTTGCTAATATTAGTATCTTCCTTCATCTTAGTGTAAACTTTAGGGAAGAACTTCTTAAGAAATGGCTCCATGGAGGTCACTCCCCCTGATATTCCAATATCATAGCCGAATATGACTCCTCCCATGGCTGCTACCATGCAAGATAGGACAACAAGCCTTGTCATTCCGCCATTGTATTGCCCGCCTTGGCTTGCTACTGCTACTCCTACTGCCATGGTTGAGTCTTCCAAGCTCAAACTCACTAATGGTGTGTGTCTTTGTTAACATTTGTGATCAGTATGTGTTTTTGTAGGCTAGAGAACAAAAAACCGGTCTTCCTTGGCTGCTAGACATCCATATCAGTATACCAAGAATATTTAAAGTCAACGTGATGCGCAATAGGGATTTTTGTGCTAAAACAGCTGGGACGGAGGGTACATTCATCATTTTAGCAAAGTTAAAAGCATGGATAGTTGACTAACTAGGATTGTTTTCTGAATATATGGTAAAGGTATCAACCAGAAATTTTCAAGTGCGGATGTTCACAGCTTAATAATTTGGGCGCTCAACTTTTTAATTGTTTTCAAAAGCTAATCATGATAAATGGGATCCACTCTTTGCATTCCACATGTTTCAAATAAATGATGAGATTGAGGTGCGTAAGTTAATATAGCTTATGAGTGTCTGCATAAGAGAATTCTTGATCTATTAATCATACTGGTTGAGATGGTGAACTTGACCGTGATAACTCTTAGCACAAGTGAAAAGTCGTGAGTTCAAATCTCTTAGGTGTTCTTTATTGCGAGATAGGTCATTGATCAACCCAATGTGTGCGATTGTCACCTTGCATTATCTTTCCGCATTGGATCTCGACCCAAGTCTCAACTGATTCATAGGGTTTGGGAGTCTTTCATGTAATCCGAGATTTTTCAACTAATTGTATGGTGGGTTCCACATCACCCAAAAACAAACCCTTAAAATAACCATACATATAAGAAAATAAAACAGTTGCATACTCCACAACCACAGTTTTTTTACTCCCACTTAGAAAACAGTGTTCTTTGGATTCCTATCATCAAATGACTTCGCTTTAATGCTTTACTTGAATTTCATATGTTAGTTAATTGTGTCCTTCTAGAAGTAAACATACAACACCGGCTAATCAAGTCGGAACTTTTGACTAATGATGATGCAACTTTGAGTGTTTGACTCCATATCCAATATATATATGGTCTACGGCATAGAAAGATTATTTAATGGATTAAAAGTCCTATTATGTCTGTGTCATTTAGTACTGGTGACGAGGGCAATGATGTTATATATATAGACTAGAGAGCACAAGATGTGTAAACCATATCAACTCACGACCTCTTGAGTTCGATTTTTACATAAAACAATATTTTTGTAATCACACACGGGACGTTGATCCAATATAATGAATTGAAAATATTATTATGTATGTGTCATTTAGTACTGTTAACGAGGACCATAATGTTATATTAATAGAGCAAAAGGTGTAATCAAAAGGAAGGAACACAGTGAATAGTCAAAGACCAGCTTGCATGCAGGTTACTGGCAGATATTCATAGAAAGAAGCCAACTGCTATGTTCAAGTAACTTTCATGGTCTGCAATTTTCTTTCATCTCAAGTCTTGACTAGTTAGTCCTAAACATCATTTTTCTTGCATATGCTTCATTCAAACTCAAATTTATCTCCTTAGTCTGCTCACTGACTTCCCCAGCTATTTCTTCCAAAACCAATGCTTTTTCCATACCTTATCCATCTGCTCTATAGGCACATTATTGGTCTCTATCAGTAACAAGTACACAGACAGAGTCATCACCGCAACCTGTTCCCCGAAAAAGAAGAAAATCCCAGACTTCATGTGGCAAATCATAGCGCAAACACATCAACAATAATAATTGTCGGTTATGCGTTGTGGATCCGCACATATTTGTTGTCCTAATTCCTAAACCATCTCTTACTTGGGAGTTGGGCCCAAAAAATATGTTTGTTGTGTCGTTTGTGTGTGAGAGGTGTTTGGCAGTTGCGCCTAACATTTAGTCTAAATAAGGCCCATGTGCACTGCCCTGCCCCATCCGCCATTGGGCCTACTACTCCACCGCTGCAATGTGGTAGCTAGAGAAGTACTACTATTTGGTAATCCAGTATTGAAACTATCCTTTTAAGTTGAAATTAGTAAACCAGTTTTGATCTCATATGCATGAATCAAACCACCACTTGCCTATATTTTCTAACCAATGTCAACTGATATGTTGGTATAAAACCAGCAACCACAAACACAAATTGAGGTTTTTTTATCAAATAAATAGAACTTCTGTCCTTGCACTGTAAGCTTTGACAAGCTAGATCAATACAAAGTCTGCAGTTGATATACAATGCATGGAAACCTTGAATTGGCAAACCTAGCTTGAGCTAGGTTTGACATTCTAATGAGGATAGTCAACCCTTCCTCCTTAAGAATCTAAGCTCAAGAAGTACAGATGACCCAACACAGCTCCATCATTCCTGCCTGTTGCTGCCAATATTCTCTCAAATTATCAAATTCAAGCTTTCTATTGTTGACCTTCAAACACAATAAAAATCCCATATAAAATTTTCTTTCCCAGAGCAGCCAAATTGTCCTAAAATTCTCAGTAAGTACAGAATTTATGTAGCTTGTTCTAGCCTTCAAGGGATGTCTCCCTACATATATTAAATATATTATCCTTATTATGGCATGTAGACATGTCTTCATTATCTGTTTCATTTTTGTGAAACTCTGCACTTGTTTCTGCATTCTGATTTAAATGCTGGTATGGGGTTTTGCATAAATGCAGATCATGAACTTAAATAAGTATCAAGAAATTAAGTACCTTCACATGTATGGCCATACTTCACTTTTATGTGTTTGCTTCCAGGATAAACCGCAATAAACTATAAAAACATATATTTGCTGTGGGAACCGCCGAATCTATGATTGAAAAACAAGTTCACAAAGTTTGTTCACACATTTGGTTCAGATGTGAGAATTGTTGTGTATATATATATATATGTTAGGTATATATAATTGTGTATTGTGCTGTCTCTTTCTCTTCAACTCTATCTACCTATATAAATCTCAAAACCAACGGAAACCAACTAACTCTACTCAACTAGTAAAAAAATGTCTAAATCTCAGACTTCTATAGAACTTCCTGTATTTGATATCTCTCAACCTTTAATCCAATCCTCCCTCTCCTCCCTATTACAAGCCTGCAAAGAATGGGGATTCTTCCGCATCATCAATCATGGAGTTTCCAAGGAACTCTACGGGAAAGTATGTTCCCTCTCAAACCAACTTTTCAATCTACCTTATGAGTCCAAAATCAAGGCAGGACCATCTTCATCTATAAGAACCTATACACCTCATTTCATTGCATCCCCTTTCTTCGAGAGTCTACGAATATCCGGACCTGATTTTTCTGCTTCAGCTCGGAATTCTGCAGATGTTATTTACACTCAACCAAATCCACGGTTCAGGTGAGAATAAACAAACAACACATTACTACTTGACAGCATGTTTTCAACAGATGAACTGTTGAAGATAGTATTATCAACAATTCAATCTGAAATTCATTCTAGATAGAGTATCGAAGTACTAATGTAATTGTGGTTGTTTTCTTGTCAGTGAGGTACTTGAAGAGTATGGAAACAAGATGACCGAGCTGTCAAAAAGAATCGTAGAGATTATATTAATGAGCATGGGGAACAATTTTGAGAGAAAATATGAATCTGAATTCAGTAACTGTCAAGGTTATCTGAGGATAATCAACTACTCGCCCCCGGAAGGTATGAACGAACAAGAACTAGTAGAAGGGCTTGGCATGCACACTGACATGAGCTGCATAACAATCGTTTATCAAGATCATATCGGTGGGCTTCAAGTGAGATCTAAGGAAGGCAAGTGGATGGAGATTGAGCCTTGCGAAGAAACACTTGTAGTGAACATTGGAGATTTAATGCATGCCTGGAGCAATGGCAAGCTCAGGTCATCCCAACACAGAGTAGTTTTAAGGCGATTTGTCAACCGTTTCTCTCTGGCTTTCTTTTGGTGTTTTGAGGATCAGAAGATGATATTTTCTCCCAGGGAAGTGGTTGGAGAAGGGAATAAGAGGATTTACAGACCATTTGTCTGTGCAGACTACTTGAAATTCAGAGAAAGCAGTGAAAAGGGAAAGTTTGAGAAAGTTGGATTTACTGTAAAGGATTTTGCAGGGACTTGATGCTGAAAGTTCATGAAAATCTTCTGTACAAAACCCTCCCCACCTCCCCCCCCATTTTGCCCCGTTTTTTGTATGTTTGTTGACCATTCTCTTTGGTTGTGGAAGAAGCCAATGAGGGATTTAAATAAAGAATGTTATTTTATGTAAGGTCTCTTTTGGGGGTTTGAAAAGTTGTTGCTTTTACATTAGATGTTCATTTAGGATTATAATAACAATGATGTCTGCTAATGAATCAAGAAGAACAAACATATTGAGTGACATGGTGGCTAACTTCTTCAAGAATCACCATTTCTTCAGGGTATGCCATCTCTCATGTGCATATGCTGATATGGTGTCATGCTTCATAGGTAAATGCATGCATTCACAAAGGAATTGTATAAGTGGAGAATGTCATGTTTTTTGCTTGAAAACATCATGTTCTCACTCATGGCAAGTTTTCAAAATGAAAAAACAAAATTGTGGTGTGATGTAACACACCTCCCAAGCTATTGGATTAAAATCATATTCTAAATGAATTGCGGAGAACCCGGATCCATATAATTCACCCTTCCAGCCAATAATAGATGATGAGGTCAAACTTCAAAGAAACAAAAACATAGTCAACTGCAGAAAAAGACAAGCCAACATTATTATATTGTCCTCATGAAACATCAGAATGAAAAAAGAAAAGAAAAGAATGAACATAATAATTTTCTGATTATGCTATACCACAAACCCTAGTTCCTTAATCATTAATGAAAGGGAAAAGAATTAAAACCTGCATATTCATCTGGACTGGATGGTTATTGGATTATAAGCACGTCTACAGGAAGCTAGAGCCACAAAGGTCAAACTACACCTCAATTTATCTGTCAGGGAATTGTGGTATCTGGAACAAGTTTGACATATATATGCATATTGTTTCAAAGATTTTACAGTAAGCTTTTTACTTGTGTCTCTGTGAATTTCAATTTTCAAATGATCTGCACAAACAAATGGTCATAACTTCTACAATGCCCCTCTCCCATCAATTTATTTGGGAAGATGTCACCTTATTATCATCAAAACTCAAAAGAAAGACAGAGAAATGGTTTATAAATCACCTTAAACAAACTCCGTACTAAGAATACCTCAGCGGATTGGGTTGCTCCAGGCACGCATTAAATCTATATATTGTTCGCCACAAGAGTTTCTTCACATGGGTCAATGTCCATCCACTTGCTTGTGATCTCACTTGAAGCCAGCCAATGTAGGCTCAATAAACAACTGCTACGCAACTGTGTATACCAAGCTCTTCAACTTCTTGCTCCTTCATAGTTTCCAGGGGCAAGTGGTTGATTATCTTCACATAATTTCGATCCACATTTAGTTCTCAAAATTTTTCCACAAGCTCAAAAGTACAAATCTGTACAATTCCTTTTGATGGCTTAGTCATCGTAGTCCCATATTCTTGTAGTACCTTACTGTCAAACAACAGGAAAAAAACATTGTGAAGAGCCTCGTTAATACTAAAATCGCACAGCCATGCCAAATGGAAGACAACTGCATTATTTGATTGAGTCATTGAAAATCTAAGAAGTCAAAACTTTAATTCATTATATGCTTTTTACTTCGGCTATCAACAATAATCCAGCTGATTTGTTTCTTGTATATGTGACCGAGTGGCTTTGCAGACTTGCAGTTTACACAGTTATCACTTGGTTATTGCTTGGGTTTCAGTTGCAGAATGCAGATCATCCAACGGTATTAATTTGTATGTCAGTGCAGTCTAAAAAAGAAGGGATAGTTTGCACAGAAATTTCTCTTTCAAAATAAAAGGCAACAGTATTAATTTGTATCAGGACTAAGACTCAGCACTAGGACTAACCATCCTACAAATCCATCAAAGTCCAAACATCCACAGGCATTGCACATGTAAAGTATACTCTGACCAATAGAACCAGCAATATCTATTATATTAACTGCTTTGTAGTTCGTAACGACTTGCCAATGAAAGCTGGCTGCATGCGTGTGTGTGTGAGATCGGGACAGAGAGAGAGAATAATCGTATTTTCATAATTGCATAAAAGAGTCATACGTTGAAGTATATGCACCACCAGTTGGGTATATAATGCTATTCAGATGAAGCAAGCACAGAAAATTGCGAAAAAACAATTAAAAGAAGGATTACCAGCAAGAGCAGTAACTGTGGAAATTTAATGACTGCCACTATTGCTTCCCTAAGAGGTATTTGCATCTAATAATTGCTTCACTACGTCTCTCATGGTGGGTCTCCATCTCGGCTCCTTCTCAGTACATCTCAAAGCAATCAATAGCAACTCAATAGCTTGTCCATTGATCTTCGAATCCAAACAATAATCCAAAAGGTTTGGGTCAATAATCTTCTGTATTTCTTTCGTCCCACTCCAGATAGACCTAACCCAACCCACAATATCCATTCCTTCAGTAAATGATGGATCCAATGCATTCCTTCTCGTAATCATTTCAAGCAAAACAACTCCATAGCTATAGACATCAGACTCCTTGCTGCTTGTAGGCATAAATGCATTTTCTGCCAAAGGTCACGAAAAATATGATCATTGGAGGTCAGCATATGGTAAGCATAATAAAAGATAATGCAGAATAATTACCTGGTGCCATATATCCAATAGTGCCTGCAAGGGAAATTGAGGAATTTGTAGCAGAAGACAGATCCAGAATCTTGGCAATGCCAAAATCAGATATACGAGGCTCCATCTCAGAATCCAGAAGAATATTCTGTGGTTTGATGTCTCGATGCAGTATAGCAGGATCACAGTCATGATGGAGATAAGCCAATGCATGAGCGGTTCCAACCGCTATGTTATAGCGATCATTCCATTCTAGAGCTGGTGATGGATTAGCCCCATGTAAAACATCATAAAGGCTCCCATTTTGCATGTACCTGTACAAAATTAAACCGTAGTCTTTTCTAAACCAAAAGTCTTCCACCTTCACAAGATTTCGATGCCTGATCATCTCCATGGTTTTAATTTCTCTAACCATACTTTGACTTCCACCTTCATGCCCCAAGAACTCGAGCTTCTTTGCAGCAAACTCTCTGCCAGGACCTAGTGAGGCCTTATAAACAACTCCATGGGCTCCTCTTCCGATTATGTACTTGTCATGTAAGTTCTCTGTTGCCACCATTATTTGATCAAGTAGGGGCGACGATTCCCCTTGGGCAGAAATATCCTTTTCCTGCTTTGGTCTTTTGCAGAGCTGTAGCATACATACTAGACCAAACAGTATAAAAACAACACATAATGAAGAACCAACGGCTATCATTGCAATTTCTAGTTTGCTCAGGACTTTTCGCTTGCTTGGTTTATGATCACAAGCGTTGAAATTACGGATTCCAGAGCAAGTTGAGCCTTCTGATGGAGAACAATTTATGCATAGGCCAGCATTTCCCACAAATGATGATGGAACTGCATTAGGCATTTTCATAAGTTTTTCTGGAATGGGACCGGTGAAATTATTGTACGAAACATTCACCTCAACTAATGACTGCATCCTGCCAAGAACTTCCAAAGTTCCTGTCAGATTATTGCTAGATAAGTCAAGTCGTTCCAGTTTCATCAAATTCCCAAGCTCTGTCGGTATCTTTCCACTCAATCCATTGCTGCTAAGATTCAATGCATAGATTAGGTTAGGTAATGCTCCCATGAACGAGGGAACCTCACCTCTCAGAAAATTTCCACCAATTTGTATCTCTGAAAGCATTTTTAATTTGGACAAAAATGATGGAATACCGCCAGTGAAATAATTTTCTTTCAATATTAAAGTGGATAGGCTTGTCCAATTTCCAAAACTTTCAGGAACTGAACCACTTAACAAGTTGTATCCTACATCAAATATTCCTAACCGGTTGCAATGTGATAGCCGAGATGGCAAAGAACCTTCCAAGCGGTTGTGCGACAAATGCAGCTCTCCAAGCTTTACGAGATTACCTAGTTCTGCAGGTATGGTCCCCATAAGTATGTTCCTGGACAAATCAATGAAGGTGAGACTGGTACAGTTTACCAAACTTGATGGAATTGCTCCTGCAATACGATTTTCACTGATATCCATGTACAACAGGTTTGAATTTTCTGCAAATTCTGGGAGAACCCCTGTGAATTTATTCTTTTTCAGGATCATTCGCTGTATAGTAGAACAGCTTCCTATTTCAGAAGGTAAGCTACCTTGGAGTTGATTGAGACCCATATTCAGAAACTCCAATTTCTTTCCAGAGCAAATATTTGTTGGAATTTGACCAGTGAACTTATTATTGGTGAACTCTAACTCCACTAGGCTGCTGTTTATTCCCAAGTTCTGAGGTATGACTCCAAAGAACATATTATTAAACAACGAAATGGTTTTAAGCTGCTTGAGCTCAGCCATATGGTCTGGAAGTTCCCCAGAAAGACTGTTATTATACAAAACCACACGCTCAAGGCTTGGAATCTTCCAAATGCTAACAGGAAATTCACCGGTTAGGCGGTTCTCTAATAGTTCAAGCCACTCTAGTTCAGTCAGCATTCCCAATTCACTTGGAACTGCACCCTCGAGTTGGTTCCGAGCCAACAGCAACCTCCTCAAGGACTTGCACTTTCCTAGTTCAGGTGGAATTGTCCCAGACAAATGATTTTCAGAAAGGTAAAGAAATGAAAGCTTATCTAGTAGGCCAAAAGAAGATGGGATACTGCCCACCAAGTTGTTTCCCTCGGCATAAAACTGCGTTAGGCTGCTACAATTGCCCAAAGCTGTGGGAAGACCTCCTGTAAAGGCATTGAATGATAAATCCAAAGCTTTTAACTTCTTGCAACCACCCAATCCCAAATAAATGCTACCCTCAAAACTGTTATAGCTGAGATGCAATTCATGTAGGTTCTCCAGATTGTTTAGACTACTAGGCAACTCTCCAACCAATTGGTTTTGATACAGAGAAAGTCTTTCCAATTTACTACAGCTCCCAATAGAATATGGAATTGTACCAGATAGATTATTGTTATACAAGTATAGATCCAAAACTTCACTCAAGTTACCGATATTCCTAGGAATCGAACCACTAAGGCTATTATCATTTAAATATACATATGTCAGGTAAGGAATCTGAAACAACGATTCAGGTATTTCACCCCTCAATAGATTAGAATACAAATTTAAGAACTGTAAATTTTGCAAATCTTTCAAGCTATTAGGTATCTCTCCATGGAATCCATTCCCGGATAAATCCAACAGATCAAGTCGACTACAATTGCCAATCTGTGGTGGTATTCTGCCGCTGAAATTGTTCAAGCTCAAATCAAGACTCTGCAAGCGGATCAAGCGTCCAATTTGAGGGCCCAATTGACCACTAATGTCATACCCAGAGAGATTCAGATGCACCACATTGAAGGCACGATCACATTGTACGCCCGCCCATGAACATGGGTTGGAATCAGAAGCATTCCAGGTCGAGTTTATGGAAGGAGGCAAAGAGTTCCAATCCCCCATGAGTGACAATAAAGTCAACCCATCCGAACTCAAAGCAGTAACATTCACATAGTATACAGAGAGACAGCACAACAGGAAGACAAGGTGCATGGTAGTAAGATCGAGAATAACTTAAAATGGAGAAATACGGGATTCAAGAGCTTACCCGCTTGAGTTTGCAATCAGCAAGTAATTCTTGAGTTGCTGAAAAAGAAGAAGTAATTCTCAAGTTATCATAGAAAATGATGAGATGGTTATTCTTCTCCTTCAACTTGGAGATTTTATAATATATGTTAGATTGGCAGCATTCAAGAAGCATCTTGCTAAGTCTGTGATTTTCCCATGTGATTGATCAAAAGAGTCACTTCAATGGTTAACTAGTGGGTAGTGTGCATCCTGCGTCCTTCGAAGTTCCAAATTCCAATGGTGAGAAAGTCAAAACTGTGCGTCTACTCGCTCGTTGAGTCAAAGTGTCAAACTTGCACTAAATAAATATATTATTATTGCCATGTGATTTTCGTTTGATCAAAAATAAATATATTATTTGGTTAGATTTCTATTGTTTCTATTTTCCTGATAATCTTGCTTCTCCGTATACCTATGAATTTCTATGCTTGGAATCCTTTGAGTCGTCGCTTTTGCTTTCAATCGGCTATTATACTTCGAGAGTTCAAAGTCTTTGCGCAAGATTGAAGATCAAAAGCAAGAAATAGAGGAGGAAGAAGTAGAGAGAAGTAAGAAATGTGTTTTCATTCTCATTCAGTAAAAAGTTCAGTTACAAACAACGGCTATAAGCCTTATAAATACAAATTTGAATTGCCAGCTGTTGTCAACGTTAATATTATTGACAAGTCTGTACAACATAAAAAATAAAATAAAGTAAATACTAATTGTGGATTCAAAGGCTTGGGTAAGATATCCAAATAAAAGGAAGCCCAAAAAGTAAATAAGAATAAATTCAAATAACCGGCCCATGTGTGAATAAAAGCCCAAGGTCAGACTTAAGACTATAACCAGATAGGGCAGGAAGAATTCGAAGAAAGCAGATGCAGTTTCAAGGGACCAGACGAACTGAACCAGAAGACCTGAATCTTGTCGTAGGCGTCGTAGAATGCTAAGAGTTGGAGTGTTAGGGTTTTTGGGATTTGGGTGGAGAGCTAATTTGGGTTTTCGTCTATTTGATTTATATGGGAAGTTTCGGTTTCCTTCATTGTAACTGATAAACATTCCTATTTTACAGAGAGGGATGGTGTTGTCACAGAAGCTTCATGAGGCCTTCAAGGGCATGGTGGAAAGAATTACGGGTCCCCGTACAGTCTCTGCCTTTAAGGAAAAGGGTGTGCTTAGCGTTTCCGAATTCATTATTGCTGGTGACAATCTCGTATCCAAATGCCCCACCTGGTCTTGGTATAATTTAATTTTTCATAGCCTTTTTTTTTTTTCTCTCCTCTGATTTCTGTCCGAGCTCAATCAGCAGAGTATTGATAATTCTTAAATTAGGCGTCGTTTACAGAGAATTTGGTAAGTCATATCGTGTAATGGTGTATGATTTGTGTGGTTATAGATTAGATTTTTCGTGTTATGTGACTAAATGGACACACATGTATAGTTTTGGTACACATAGATAGTGTTGGTAGGGAGAAGCAGGAAATGAAGTCAGAGACAGATTGCTACTTCTGGACTAATGGAAAAGTTAGATTGAAGTCAACTTAGCCACTTCAAGCATACATACGCGCGCACACATATATATTCCATAGTATGTGCTTATTTTTATCTCAGTTGGCCTTGTTTTAGTTTGATGTTGAGTTAATTGCTCTTATTCAATGTCATAGGGAATCTGGTGAGCCAAGCAGGAGAAAACCTTACTTACCTTCGGAAAAGCAGTTCTTGATCACTAGAAATGGTAAATAAATAGCATCAGTTTGGTTGGAATTATGTTTTTGATCTCAATTATTATAATTCTTTATCCTGGACTTGTCTGGTGATGCCGAGCAATTGGACTACATTTATGCACTTCCATTTGCTTTTCATTTTCTATTTATTACTTGTGCTCTTTCACTGCTTGTTTTAGCTTCAGAACATAAATCAATTTCTGTTGTTACGAAAGTAAAAAAGTTGCAAATACTGGTATTTTTTATGCCTCAGTATGGAAATGGTGTCAGTTTTTCTGCCTTTTATGACATTAATCAATTTGAACTAGGTTGAATTTTAGAATCCACTTTAATTATTGGAATTGATTCTTAATTGACTACTATGAGTGCACAAAACGTTTGCTGTTCTTTTTCAGTTCCTTGTCTGCTAAGAGCTGTGTCCGTAGAAGAAGAATATGAAGCTGCCGGAGCTGAGGTCTTATTAGATAATGAGGATAATGATGGCTGGCTGGTTACTCATGGAAGACCAAAAGGTATGCTTCTCTTTAGTACTGAAAATCTTGTTCTTTATTGTGGAATTGCTAACTTTATGTCATGTATTGTCCAGAAACTAAATGTGATGAGAATGGCAACTTGCCTTCAATGGAAAGCCTGGAAATAAGCAAAAGAATTCTATTCAGTCGATCCCTACATGCTTTTGGGGTGAAGAAGAAGAACATGTTCCTGATATGGCAGAGTATGAAGAACCTGACAATGTAATCGAAACAGATCCCATGGGTCCATACTATTCACTCTATCTCTTGGTGTTTTACTTCCATCTGTAAGTTCTGACCATTGTCTATTTGCAGGCTACACTTCAATCTACATATCTTGTGGCTCATGAACCAGATGATGACAATATTCAGTCGATCCCTACATACTTTGGGGGTGAAGAAGAAGAAGATATTCCTGATATGGCAGAGTATGAAGAACCTGACAATGTAATCGAAACAGATCCCGTGAGTCCATACTATTCACTCTATCTTTTTGCATTTTACTTCCATCTGTAAGTTCTGATCATTGTCTATTTGCAGGCTACGCTTCAATCTACATATCTTGTGGCTCATGAACCAGATGATGACAATATTCTGCGGACTCGAACATATGATGTCAGCATCACGTAAGATGAACACTGATAAGTGATAATCCTCATAATCCTTTAAGTAAATATTGGTTTCATTTAATTCTTTACGTCATGACATACCAAATTTGCAACTTAGGCTGAGACTACTTTGCGATCTTTGATTAACAAGGAGAATTTACCTTTCATTTCATCCTTGCCTTCTGCCAGCTTTTCTATAAAGAAATTTATCCTCACCTTAGTTTGATGATGATGGTTTTTCATATGAACCAAGTGAAGTCCTTGGTTCTTATTTAAGCTATCATAACATGGTCTTTCTTTCATTAATTCCAGGTATGATAAATATTATCAAACTCCTCGTATATGGCTTACCGGATATGATGAGGTTTGTATTCCTGGGTTTCCCTTTGTGTCTCGTGTCTGTTATATGGCAGAGAATAAGCACTTTTAGAATCTGAGAGATGTTTGGTTGGTATGACAAAAAATTTCATACTAAACTATGTACTCTATATATAATTTGGCTTTGATAATGTGACTGACTTCCTTTTGTGGCTTTCCTCTGTTGCATGGAACAGTAAAAGCTTTTAGAAAAGGAGACCCTTTTGTATGATAAATGTTCATGCTGCTAAATAATGTAACTCTTTATTTCAATTGAAGAAGACTTGAATTAGATTAAACAATGTGAAGAAGTTATCTATGGTTAAACATAAATTTGAAAGGAAGCATATCATCTTCTTTTCTTTTTTTTGCAATATTCCTAATAGAATTTACATCTAAGAACCACCCAAAGCTGTGACGCATTTTAGAAAGAATGCTTTGTGCTTCAAGGTGTGGACCTCAGGAACGTCTGCCGTTATGATTCTGCATCAATAATTGAGTCTAATGACTGTTTTAGCCTGACTGCTGCTCGTAATGATTAAAGAGAGAATATTTCCTTCCTTTATTGTGTGCTTGGTTTCTAAAGAAGCTATGTTGTGATGAAAATCAGTTCATTCTATTGAACTATAATTCTATGTCGAGGAGGCAGCTGCTAGGAAAATTAGTAACCTAATTTTTAGAGTTTTTTTTGTTAACTGCAGTCAAGGATGCTGTTGCAACCAGAGCTTGTTCTTGAAGATGTTAGTCAAGACCACGCACGCAAGACGGTGAGAATAAAGTACCTTGACTGTCTACTTAATTTAGTTACACGAAGCCAGCCACATTGACATTTGATATAATTATTTTGAACTTAGAGAATAGAGAAGGTATATCATAGAAACAGCTTTCAAGAATGTATCATGTTCTTGTCGTAAATTAATTTGCATTTTTTTAATCTGGTTGTGTGCATGCGACACGTGGTGACTAAGTTCTTTTCTTATGGCATGTCATTTAGATATTATAAATATTTACCTTAAAGAACATGATGGATGTTTCTTTTACTTCGTATCTTGCTGCTAATGCTGTCCTAGTTATTTTATCATTTCTGCTTAGGTTAACATAGTATGTATGGATTACCCGTATCATTGGTTTATGCATGTACAGCCTGTCACATTAAGGCTGTTAGTGTTACCTGCTGCTGTGTTGGACAGAATGTGGAATGTGGCCTATATGGTGGGCATAGCTTGGGATATCAATGCTTCAGGCTGTCAGTCAGCTTTAGTGCATTAGATTAGTTCGGTACAAGCAACTGAAGCGAAATGTCCTTCAAGCAAAAAGTTGAATAGTTTGGCATCAGCAGAATAAGGTGTTTGCCAATCTCTGTTACGTGTGAGGACTTGATGGGGAAATCAAGGGTTTGACATTGTTCTCTGGCTGTAGAGAGAGAGTGAGAGAGAAAAAGACGGATGATTTGATGTGAAGAAGGTTCTCTTCTTTCTTAATTTTTTTGTATCATATCATCTGTATTTCTCTTTAGAGTATTGATACTTTAGCATTGTTAAAACTGGGAAAGTCGAATCCTTTCATTTTTTTTGAAATGGTGGTGCTTGACAAGGCATGTTCTAGTTATTTGTGGATGTCATGAACTGTTTTTGTGATCTAAATTTTTAGGTGACTATCGAAGATCATCCCCACTTACCAGGCAAGCATGCATCGGTACATCCCTGCTGACATGGGGCTGTGATGAAAGATTATTGTTGTCTTAATGTCACGTGGAGTTGGGCCAGTAGTTGACAAGTAATTTTCTTCGCTTATGCCATTCATGAGATGATAGAGATTTGTCTTTTTGTCTCTTTTGTGATATAAGGAGATGCTTTGAGCTTGAACATAGTCGAAAAAAGAATCAAGAAATTTTACACAAAAGTAGCAAAGAAATATCCACTTTAAGTCCGTAATTTGTCATTTAGTTGATTCCAACGTGGTAATCGAATGTACTACTAGAAGGATTTCTTAGGTGTATCTGGTGATAATTAATTCCATAATTTGGAGGCCCCATAGTTTTGCAGTGTTATGAAACCTTATATAAGAGGTAGTCTATTGATATCTGCTACTTCTGTGCAGTGTAGCTGGGTTCCATCTTTACCCTCTTGCTCACAGGAAATTCAGTGGCTCTTAATGTTCAGCTTATATCTCATATATTCGGTTTCTGATCTTCCAGTTTACTTTTTCCTCCTTACTTGATTATGGAAATCACTTTGGCTGTAGGTATCTATTTTTATTCTTGAAATTTGTGGCTTCCGTAATCCCGACTATTGAGTATGACTACACAATGGACTTTGATCTTGGTAGCTCAAGCAACTAATCCTAGGTAACTTCCATCACTATTTTACTTTTCTGTTGTTCAAGTCCACTGTACTCACTGGCATATCATACATCTAATATATTTTTATATCTGTATCTATGCATATATTTCTTGTTGTCTTGCTTTTTGTGGAAGCACCGATAAAACATCGCCCGTTGTAAAATCTGCGAAGGTATGAGGCTAGTCTTGCAGTTAGCCTACTGATTGCAGTATCGTTTATATTGTATCGACTAAGCAAGTAAGCATGGCCTCTAACTAAACAATGGTGCATGATACTTGAATCAACAGTTGCTTTGGAAGGTTGTGTCCTCTGTCATAAACATTATCTATCTTATCTTTCGTTGAAATGACCCCGTTTGTTATTTTTGCCAGAATTGAGACAACTTATTTTTATCAGAATGGTTATATCCTCCTTTTGCCATGTTTTACATTATCTTCAATTGGTACTGGTTAAATCATATTTGCATTTATGTCATTTCCCCGTCGCTGCTCTCGATCTCTTATTGTAATTACTATGTGTTTACTGTCTATATTATGGAAGCAGTTATTCAGATCGACATTCTAAACTAACAATGTTTCTGCCGATTCTACTCGCCAGTTTTCTGTTGTGTGTAAGGGTCATGTTACTTTAAATGTTGCTGGTTCAGCATCAACATGTAAATGAATTTAGACAATATCCACACTGCCCATGTTTTTTGTTTTTTTTTTTGCCTCGGGGTTACTTGCCTGCTTTGTTTTACTTATGACATCCGTACAATAGGATAAGTTAGATCAAAACTCAGCGCATGATTACGTGACTTCACTAGGACGAGGAAACGAACGAGGTTAGCAGACCGTGCTGTGCAAAATAATTAGCCGACTGTTATGAGGGAGAGCAGCCACTTATGTCTTCTCTGTCTCCGTTGGGGGAATAGCAATTGGTACTTGTTAAAGCTGGTGATTATAATCTTAATCTAACGATTAACATGATTAACATAGGTATGGTATAATCTTAATCTAACTATTTACTTCGCTAAGTGAGCGACTGTTTCACGAGTCAAACCTACGAGAACAAATACTGAATCTGATTATGATAACAGAGTGGAGTAAATCAGTGCGCCACTCTTGGTGCACGTGGTCATGTTCCTGGATCTTACTACCCATTGATCTTATATGTTACCAGCTCGAGCCATTCACACTACACAATCTACTCCTACCTCTCAAAACCACTGCACTAAATATAAAAAAAAGAAAAAGAAAAAGAAAAAAGATCGAGAAATGGAGAGTCGCCACTTCTCCATTGTAGTGATCTCTCTCTTCCTCACGGCGGCTTCTGCAAATGCGTGGGTAAGCATGCAATCTGAACCTGAACACTCACATATGCATGACCAATATCTCTCTCTCTCTCTCTCTCTCTATATATATATATATATATATATATATATATGCGCTATGCATCTCTTTTTTTAATAAGCCACTATATATAGAACAGCAGCATTCTTACGGATCTTGATATTTTTTTCTCAGTTATCCCAAATCCGATGTTTTTGTCTCACTTATCTAAATCTGAGATGAACGTGCACGATTTCATATGGATTATGTGAGACGTGTGGGGTGTACGATTTCACATGTATCATATTTGTTCATCTCAATATTTGGATAACTGGGATAAAAACGCTAGGATTCTTAACATTTTCAATAGAATAAACGGAAAAATAGCATCAGTCTGGATGGTCTTATAACTGCTTTGCTCTGCATCTCTGTTGACTGAGTTGTAAAAAGCTTCCTCGTTGACAAACCCAGATCACCAAATAAAATTCACGTTTGATTTTCACAGATCCATCCATACATAAATACATACATGTAGTATATGAAAAAGTGGATCCTAAAGTCTAAAGATGCCGATTGCTGATGCATATAATGCAGAATGACTGTGTTTACAACATCTACGTAAAGACGGGGTCGGTGATCAAGGGAGGGACGGACTCTAGGATCGGCCTGACCTTGGGGGACCCACTAGGGAGGTCAGTGTGGGTCCCGGATCTGGAGTCATGGGGCTTGATGGGCCCAAACCACGACTACTACGAGCGTGGCAACCTTGACATATTCAGTGTTCTTGGTCCCTGCATTGGTTCACCCGTGTGCCGCCTCAATGTCACCTCTGATGGGTCTGGCTCGCACCACGGCTGGTACTGCGACTACGTTGAGATCACCTCCACAGGGCCCAACAAGGCATGTTCACGGAACATCTTTCCCGTGAATCGATGGCTCGCCAGCGATGTCCCTCCTTTCCAATTAACGGCTGTGATTGATGAATGTAAGATGCCTGATGGATCCGCAAAGCAGGGGATCGGTGGTGGGAGTTTCGTTGTGGGCAATCCCGAACGATTTGCTGCATGATAAATAACCTCTCTTTGTTGCCATTTTGATGTTTTGGATCCGTTTTCCAGCTTTGGGCTTGTTAGTTTAGTATGGGCTTTTGGCTCATCTTTCAGAGGCCCGTTTAAGAAGGGTTCTCATCTTTTTTTCTCGCAAAAATTCAAAAATTTTAATAAATAATAATTAAAGTATTGTTAATTAGAAAGATAGTTCGTGTAAATTAATGTATTTAGTTATTAGGAGCATGTTTAACTACGAAGTTGCTACGAGATGTTATCATCTAAGAAAATGTGTTGTTGATGGTTAGAAACTATAATTATCTATATATGTTAACACTTCCCTGCACTTGTGGGTTAGGTTATACTAGACCTAACAAATAGACTGTATGGGTTAAAATTACTTGTTGGTAGTCCGTTCATTGGACATTCGAAAGGCCCTACAAGTACCCCTCATATGCGGGTGGTCCGTTCATAAGAACATTCAAAATGTCCAACAGGTGACCAAAACGGGTAAAGCTAGCTTCAATGTCATATTAGAACTTTCAGCCTAACACACATCAACAATATTGTAGAATTATCACGATACATTCTCTTATAAGAAAGCGCATTGTTGATGATTAAAAACTATAATTAAATTATTAATGAATGAATCAACAGTTAAGCTCTTAACAGCAAAAAAATGTCTTAATCAAATATTCAAGTGGGTTGGATCATTTTTCAGTTTTAAAACTAGAGATAAAGATATTAAAAAAATAGGCTAAGCAGAAAAATGCAAAACCATCCGATCACATTTATCATATGATCAAACGGACATCATCGTTGGCACTACAGGGTCTTGTGGTGGCGGTCCACCACGGGGCCCCCTCGTATGGGTTTGCTGTATTCCCATTAGGCCATGAATATGTGGACTTACATGGGCTTCAGCCCACATTGGTATGTGTCCTCACGCAAAAAAAAATCGCCCGGCACGGTCTGCCGTTGGGCCCGATAAATCTGCCGCCTCATCTCATAATTGATAGGCCAGGTTGGGATCAGAGATTCCGAATCCGATTGAACCCTACTGGAACTGTGAGGCTGAAATTTTGTCAACACCTATAAAGATTAACCAGTTTCACATTTTTGGTTGTTTCGCTCCAATCGCACTCCAGACATTTGCAGTGATCGCTACGTCTGTCTCGTCAAGTTATTAGGGTTTCATCTATCAGCCTCTCGAAACACTAGGCTACAGTTATTGTCAAATGGAATCAGTCGATTCAGCCACACAGCCCCAATTCTATCAACAAACCCAACCTCAAACTCTAGATTTCGAGGCTCAAAACCCCAATCCTCCTCCTCCGCCTGAAGAGAATCGTCAGAGTCAGATCGAGACAGGTAATGCCCCGAAACTTGAGATTCAGAAGCCCTTGATTTCCGAGAACGGTGCCATCACGAACACGCACAGTGGGCCCGCCGACAAGGACTTCTCTGGAGGTGAAGAGGAGACTTCCAGCCGCCGTCGCCGCCGTAGCAGATGGGACCCCCAACCAGATTCCAACAATAACGAAAACAATGATTCTGGTAGCGGCCCCAAGAAGAGGAAGTCGAGATGGGCGGATGATGACCCCAAGCCCCTGATTCAGCTGCCGGATTTTATGAAAGATTTCACTGGAGGTATTGAATTCGACTCTGAGATCCAAGCTTTGAACAGTAGGCTTTTAGAGATTAGCCGTATGTTGCAAGCGGGAATGCCTTTAGATGATAGGCCCGAAGGACAAAGGTCTCCGTCTCCGGAGCCTATTTATGATAATATGGGCATTAGGATTAATACTAGGGAATTTCGTGCAAGAGAGAGACTGAATAAGGAGAGGCAGGAGATTATATCTAATATTATTAAAAAGAATCCAGCCTTCAAGCCCCCAGCGGATTATAGGCCACCTAAGCTTCAAGAAAAACTTTATATACCCATGAAGGAATTCCCAGGCTACAATTTCATTGGTTTGATTATTGGGCCAAGAGGGAATACCCAGAAGAGAATGGAGAGGGAGACTGGATCAAAGATTGTGATTAGGGGAAAAGGATCGGTGAAGGAGGGAAGATTGCAGCAAAAGAGAGATTTGAAACCTGACCCTTCAGAAAATGAGGATTTGCATGTTTTAGTTGAGGCTGAAACGCAGGAATCTCTTGATGCTGGAGTTGAAATGGTGAAAAAGTTGTTGCAGCCTGTGGATGAGGTTTTAAATGAGCACAAGAGGCAGCAACTTAGGGAGCTTGCTGCACTTAATGGGACAATTAGAGACGAGGAGTATTGCAGATTATGTGGGGAGCCTGGTCATAGGCAGTATGCTTGTCCTTCTCGTACTTCGACCTTTAAGAGTGATGTGCTTTGTAAGATATGTGGTGATGGTGGGCACCCAACGATTGATTGTCCAGTGAAAGGAACCACTGGGAAGAAAATGGATGACGAGTACCTTAACTTTTTGGCTGAGTTAGGTGGAACTGTTCCTGAGTCAGCAACCAAGCAGAATTCAACAATGGCGTTAGGGGCAGGCGGTTCTGGAAGCAATCCTCCGTGGACCAATAATGCCAGTGGTGCTGGGATTGGTTCACAAAGTGGCTTGGGTGCAAATGGATTTAATCCCACAAAGGAATATGATGATACTAATTTGTACATTGGGTACTTGCCACCTACTCTTGAGGACGATGGTTTGATCAGGCTATTTTCAACCTTCGGTGATATTGTGATGGCTAAGGTTATTAAGGACCGGGTTACGGGATTGAGCAAAGGTTATGGTTTTGTGAAGTATGCCGATGTTCAAATGGCCAATAATGCAATTGTAAGCATGAATGGTTATCGCCTTGAAGGCCGTACAATTGCTGTCAGAGTTGCTGGTAAGCCGCCTCAGCCCGCTGTGCCTCCAGGCCCACCAGCTTCAGCTGTGCCTACTTACCCTGCATCAAGTCAACCAGCTGGTGCCTATCCATCTCAGCAGTTTGCACCAGGTGGTCCTCTTCCAAATGCTCCACCCACCAGCTATGCTGCGACTCCTGTTCCTTGGGGACCACCAGTTCCACCTTCTTATGCTCCTTATGCTCCTCCTCCTCCTCCTCCTGTATCAAGCATGTATCCTCCTTTCCCTGGTCAACTGATGCCACCTTATGGTGTACAATATCCTCCGCAAGTGCAGACAGCGCCACCTGGTGCTCCCCAAACTATGACATCTAGTGAAGCTCATCAAAGTCACCCACCAGGAGTGCAATCTGGAAACAGCAGTTCTGCTCCATCTGTACCAGCAAATATATATGGGAACTCTGTGGCTTCAATGCCATTGAATACTCAACCTGCATATCCAACTACTTCACTAGGTTACTCATCGTATTACAGCGCAGTTCCTCCTCCTCCTCCTGCACCTGCCTCAGCAACTGATAATTCACAGGGCATAAATAATCTGCCATGGGCCCCTACTCCTGTGGTGCCCCCTCCTGCTACTTCGGCTGAGAAGGCGAACAATGGTGCCGATGCTGAGTATGAGAAGTTCATGGCAGAGATGAAATGATGCGGGTCTTTTTCAGTATTACGTTCAAGTTTAGAGGTATATGCACGGTATTCTTTTGCACATGTTTGGTCATTTTCATGTATCATTGTCTAGATATCTGACTTGAATGCTTTAACAGACTGGTGCCACACATATTCGTTTAAGGTGATAATTTAGAATTTTAGATGCAACATGGTCAGGCATGAGACATGTATTTGGTATATGACCTAATTTGCTTAGCCACCTTCGTCTTGGGGCTTACCTTGATATAATTGTCTTGCATATTTAGACTTACTCCGAAAAGTTTCTCAGGCTAGTGGTTGACACTTGACATGGCCCATCCCTAATTTGTTAGATGTAAGCTGGGATGTAGGAATGGTAAGTTAAGGCTTAGGCATGCCGTGATTTTACCTGAATGGTGCTGCATAACATGTTAATCGTGCATCATTTTCCCCAAGAAGCAAAACATAGTATTTTAATGCCTTCAGTAATATATTTTAATGTGTTTGTGCCCACAATGTTCTACTTTGTGACCATATCCATCAAATGGCACAGTTAACAACTCGCACTAATTTGGTTGTGCTTTAAGCAACCTTCATGTGAATGACTTAGATTAGGGGGATAGAACTTTATAATTTAATTTCTTGTGTTATAATGAGCGTCTTTGGTCTACGTCGGTTTTCATAAGATCTTCTGGGAGAAAATCTGTGTGCTTTATTGCATCCCAATATTGATAATCAGTTCAGAAAAGCTTCTACTGCTCTCTCTGTCATCCCATAGAATTTTATTGCCTTGTGCTTACATTGCTCAACTCCCCCCCCCCCCTTCTTTGTCATGATTGCATCCCAATATTGATAATCAGTTCAAAAAAGCTTCTACTGCTCTCTCTGTCATCGTATAGAATTTTATTGGCTTGTGCTTACATTGCTTAACCCCCTTTTCTTTGTCATGATTGTATAATTTTTACAGGACTGATGTTTCTTGGAGCTTATGATCCTGATTTCTTACCTCTTGCCATGAATTTGTTGGAAGTTTGGGACTCACAACTTTAACATTGCTGTACTGTTATGACATTTGCAGAGATTTGGTTAGAAGCTCATACTTTCAGATTCTGAAGAGGACATGCCAAAGCTTATAAATATGAATATTACTATTTGACACTCCAATATAAGACTTTGTTGTGGTTTCTTGTGGATGCCTTTTGCCTCTGTTATAATGTTTTGCTTCTTTTTCAATTTCTAGTTCATTTATGAACTTCCTGGAAGTGTGGAACAACTTCCTGCTGACATTTTTGCTGTTATGTTTTGTTTTATTGGGGATTGTTTAACCATTTGCTGCTTGATTGTGTTAGCCACTTAGCCTATACTTGTACCTTTGGAGATAAACCTCTTTAGTTGTGAGCTTAATTGAGTTTCCTTAGCCGACATATTCCTGAAAGCTTCTCTGGCATGCTTTCCTCGTTCTCCTGTTCAGAAGGTAATCTTGAAATCCTGTCATTCAGGTTATGGGCAGAAAGTTATGATTTATGATTTGTGGATTGGTTTTTGCTCTTCCTATTTGTCTACTATGTTATTCTGATTTTTCTTTGGAGTTTATGTGGCAGGTGGAAGAATCATAGTTGCATTGATTCTCCTGATAATTTGTCAAAACTAATGCTTACCTTCTGTACAATTTATATTTACCTTATCATTTATTTAGAAAATAGCGTAGAGGGGTCAAATTGAATAATAGTGTTGATTGTTATCTTCTTACATTGGAAAATTTGTTTCTGCTTATGGTAAGGATGGTGACAGCTGTTTCATAGCTGCCTTATTAATTGATCTTTTCAGTCATTCAGTGTTTTACTAGGCAGAAGTGTGAGTACGAGGGTACAGGAGAACATGGCTTTGCATGTAGGTATTAGATCATTTGCTTTATTTTTTTTATTTTTTGTTTTAGTACTATGTTAAAAACACTTGGTTTCTGGTATTTTTTCGAGTGTTGTCAAACTATACGCCAAGTAAAGTGGAATTCATACCATAGAAGGCTTTGACTTAGTGTCTGTGCATCTTCTTTTTTAAATGCAAAACAAGTCTTATTGAGATGGGGGACCAACTGACCAAGAAGGTGAAATCCCAGAAATGAGGATACTAAGGAAGTCACATAACTAAAACAGAACAGAAAATTCAGTTTGTATCACTTGGATTTACAAGGACTTTGTGTGCAATTTCCCTTTACTACTGATCTATAGTACTTTCATCTTGATTCGTATCACACTATCACCTTTGATAAGACTTTGTATGCTGTCAGATGCTTTAGTTGCGGGGATGACTGGCATTTATGGGATCATTGCTATAGGAATATACCTGTCCTTTAGGGCATCAATATAGGGTGCCTCAAAAGCACCCATTATTTTATTTCTTCCCTTACATGCCTCTATGGCTCTGTCAATTGTTGTTTGCCTTTCCGCATTAAATGATAGTACTAGACTACTAGTTTCATTATGCATTACATGCCTGCACTTTGAAAATATACTGACTGTTGTTAATCTGCATACATGGGACAGAAGAGTGTATTCCCTAATATTTTGGTGAGAATTATGGTAATCAAGGTCAACTTAGTGTTTTTGAATATCTCAGTAAAAGACGTATTTTTGAGTATGCGGTTGCATTGGAGGATGAATACTGGACAGGTGCTTTCTTTTTATGCGTGAGCACTCTTTTCAATAGAACTAAAAATATAGGAAAATTTTGATATCTTACTCCGCATCATGATGAAACTATTAATTTCTATTTATTGTCGTGCTTTTTCAAAAAAAAATTATTCCGTTAATAATTAATCTTCAATTTACTAGTTGCCGGTCATCTGTTTTGTGTTTTGCTTGATTGTCGCCCACCCTCCCAAGGCCCTCTCTTGTCAATTCAATATGATTTATTTGTTGGTGGAGGCAATACTTCTCCTTTAATTGGAGAATATCTATTATTAAGAATTTGATATTATTGCCTATAGCTATTGGGAGTGGTTTGCAAATAATTGGGATCAATTGTTTGCGTTGGGTAGTCCAGTTTTCTTGGCAAAAGTAATCCGTTGCAGTTACAGATATCTTATTAACATTCTCATTTGGAGCATATATTTCATGCTATTGTGAGTTATTGACAAATTTTCCAGGTTATAAACTACTGTTTATTTGCATTTTATGATTGTGTAGCTTTCCACTGAGGAAGTTTTTTTTCTCATGAGTTCCTGAACAATCGTACTGTTTCCATTTCCTTGTTGTTTTTAACCCCCTGCTAACATGGTTGTGCACAAGTTGGTCAGGATTTACTTCTTTGAGATGCTATGAAGTTTGCAAGTTGTGTAGATCTCACAGACTCTGTGGGTCCCCATCAGAGAAGATTTTTGGTGCGCGGCTAATATAGATTCCTTTAATAACTTTAATCCAGAATTTCTTGTTCCAGCATAGGTGTACCGCTTGGAATCCCAGTCTTGGACTCTTGTATGCGCACGGCTTTGTTATTTAAGGAGCTATTTTTCTTCTGTTGGTTTGGGTTGTGATAGCTCTGAGTTAGTTTATGTGGTTTTTGCTACTTTTGTCTCATAATATTTTTTCCGCTGTGTTCTTGCGCATATTATCTGGTTTCATTTGTTGTGTAGTTCTACACCCTGACTATGTTTTTGATTGGTTTGCCATCTTGCAAATGCAAATATGCAATGTGTCTAGGATTTGTTTTAAAAACATCCTGCCGTTCGTGATTCCTTTTTGACGATGGTGCTCATTAATCTCATTGATCATTTTCTGAATTTCGCCTTTGTTTATTATGTTTCGTATAAGATTTGCTTTCCAATAATGAAATGAATCTTGCTTTCTTCCTCTACCCAAGAGGCATTTTCAAAAAAAAAAAAAAAAAACTGTGGTGTTAGATGATAGCGGATTCTGAACTTTGTGATGTGGATTTATGGGGCCTCTGATGAGAAGGCTAGGCACATATGATACTGAAGGCTATGAATTTTCCATGTTTGCTTGTTCCAAGAAACGTACTGAGTGTGCAGTGTTACTTTCAGAGGAATAGGAATTCACCGAAGAAATGTAAGATGAGAGGCTGAGCAGGGCCAGCGCTAGCGCAAAAGGAAGGTCGTGAAGAGACCATAGATGAGCGGCACTAATGTGAAAGACTGGAGTTCAAACTTGAAACCACTTTCCTGATCTGTTCATGAGTTTCAATTCCCAGACGCATGCAATATCCATTAATAAAGCCATAACACAATTCAATGCGCGCTGAGTTGAAGGCTTAAACCACATGCTAGAATCACTCAGTTGATGAACAATCAGAGTTCTAACATTCATAAATCCCCAAAATATACAGATGTATCAACTTAAATAACACAGAGCAGCTATCCAGTCACCCGCCACCGTACAGGGGAAATACCCATCATGTCGTCAAATTTTGGTCAAGCCCTGTGGGCTCGAGAGACGACCACAATCAGCAGGACCACAATGGATAGCAGAAATGAAGTTTTCAGCTTCTCCTGAAATGGATCCGTGCCTCCTTTTGCCGTCTTCTCCTCGTCTGAGGGTTTGAACAACTCATTTGTAAGCTTCATAATATTATCGATTACTTCCATGACTTTAGCCTTTGTATTCTCAAAAATCCACCTAACGATGTTTACTGCTGGATTTGATTCATCAGATGGCTCATCTGAACTCTTTTGATTAATGCTTTCATCTGCAATGTGAATCAGTAATAGTTATCAAGTTTCTTTACAGTCAATCAACATCGACAAAATGAGCCATCATTACAATTAAGCTTGATAGAACCAACTTTTCCGATACTTATAGCTTAAAATCATTTACATAAACAACGAGATATCGAGTACAAGAAGCCAATGAAACTATGCAGATTGACCAACCTGAATAATATGACTCTCTGAGTTGTCGAACCACATCATTGTTCATAACAGCTTCCCAAACAGCTTTATCAGAAGATAACGAAATGACCATCTTCTGCAAAAGTTTAAAACATTCTAAGATCACCAACGCCACATCAACGATTAACCCTATTAAGTTTGCTATGCTAAATATGATGAAAAAGAAGCCACTTTTTAGAATGAACCTGGACGAACGGCTCAGTCTGTAATAGATGAAAAGCATCGTAAACTCTGTCTCGTCCTTGACATTGCAACATTCTTGAGTTATAATAATGCTGAGAAGGCTCCACCCAATTTAAATCCAATCCAACCGAAGAAACTGGATCCACCAAATCAGTAAAACTTGGAATACGATTTGCTCCATTCCTGTCGGAATTATAAGCATACTTATCCCTGACATGCTGAGAGTACGGGGCAACGTCACAGACCCTACAATTACAAAACCACTCCAAGACAACAAATGTTAAGGATGATTTCGAAAAGCTGAAGTTGTGATATATTGTGAAAATGTACGTAAAAAAAGTTGTTACAAGCAAAAAACAAGCATAAGATTTAAATTGCAGGAAAAACACACACCATGAGATTCACATTTTTACTATGTTCATTTTGTGAGTTATTTGCCTTCTAAACATCTCTATATTCCTTACCCATACAGCATCTAATGCTAAATAGCAAACTTGTGGAATTTAACCTCAAGTGTATCCTTTGGCACCCCATAACATTCAATGCCAATTAGCTTCAGTTCTATGATCACCAACCACTACAATATCCCAGTCATTCAAAATTAGTGACTATTATTGGGAATAACGAGAGCATCTCTTAATACTCAAAGTTTCATATCTGAAGCGAGTTTTCAAGAAACTGCTCGAGTTTTAGCAAAAGCTGCTCTCAGGAGTCGTATCGATTGGTTGAAATGTTTAAAAGTATAACTTCTTTCTCCTATCTATACATTTATGTGAGGGAAGCAGATTATTCATAGGTTTTGCTGCCAATACAAACGTTACTCACAGGAAACGACCATCATAACTCTTACTTGCCTAACAACTTGTTTATTTCTGGGAGCAACGTTCATAGCTTTTGAAAAACTTAATGCTAGCAGTAGCAGCAGCGTACAGCACTCTCACCAAATACAAGTGCTAATAAACATCCTTTTAGTTCATTACATACATATTATTACGCCTATATAAAAATCAAAAGAGAAAGAAAAGCTAAACGAAAGCAAGAAATTCATATTACAGTTGCTGTTTTATCAGGTGTAAATGGTTATCTGAGAATACCATAGCAATAAAGAGAGAAAATACAGGAGGGAAATCAGGTTATTATTGTGGATAAATTATCACACTATAAACCCCATTGCCAACAGTCATATCCTCTTTATCCTTTTTGTAAATATTGATTGTGAGATCAAACACCCAAGGCCAAGGCTAGATGTCCAACACATGTATAAAGAAGTTTACTTTGTTGGATTAAACCAATGATTTTCAAATTATTTCACTATCATCTGACTCAGAGAACAGGGAAAACTAGACATCCTACATGCCACAGAGGGCATATTTTTAGCTGATGGTCGGTTTTTAACAAAATGATTAGGATGGAGACAAAATTATAATTCAGTTGGGAGTGGGGTCTTTGAACAGAAGAAAAATACCAAGACTTTTTCTATCACTGAAACTAATTAAATAAATAATCATATAACTATTTCAGGAAAAAAAATCATATAACAAATTTCAAGGGTAAATTCCATGAAAATACCAGAATTTCATCATTTTCGGACCAGAAACTCATGGAAAATAATCAAATATTGCTACTTTCTCAAACAAGAAACTATTATTGAAAAGAAACATTAAAAAAAATCAAAACTGCATACGAGGGGAGAAAAAAGAGAAAAAAGAGGAAGAAGAAAAACAGAAACTCACTGTTGAAGAGCAGAAACAGCATATTGAACTTCATCTGCAGAAGGCACAGGCCCAATGACAAAATCATCGACAAACCCAAGAGCCCTCTCATCCTCACTTCCGTCAATGAACACCCACTCGAACTCATCACAGCAAGAGCCAGACCCAGCACCAAAACCAGACCAACAAGTGGGTACACCAGAACCGGCGGATAAAGGAACACTAAATGGAGAAAAAGGAGACGACCCAGAAGATGAAATAGAAAGATTATTGGACGAATTAGGCCTATGGGTAGGCCTAGAAACAGCAGTAGGTGAAGTGGCTCCTGAAGAGGAAGATATGGGTTCTTGGAGACTACTCCCAGAGGCAACACCAGCCCTTTTAACGGCCGTACCAACAACCCTCGACACGCTGCCGCCTCCTGCTCCACCTCTCATACCTCTGCCTCCACCGAACATGGCCTATCTTCTTTGTCTCTTGACTATTCAGGAATGCGGAGGATTTCTCTCTCCTCTGTATTTTCCGGCCATTTCAGTTTGTCTATTCACGTTCTACTTCAATGCGGTCCGGTGAAAAGTTTCCTTCTAAGCGCCACTATTTTTCACCGTTAGATCAAATATATCGGATCGGCTCTCATGTGATCTAACGGTGAAAAGATTTACTTCAACGGTACAATTTCTCCATTTGTACAATAAGATATATTTTTTTTTCAATTAATTCGCATTTATATAGAAAACGTTGCATTTCTACCTGATTGGAAGAAGTTTTTTTTTTTTAATAAAAAATACTATATGGAAATTTGTTTACAATTAGAATCGAATCTTGTGCACATATATGTTTAACCCATTCGATTGTCAATCGAGCCATTTTTTATTGATACCGGATTAGAAAAAGTTGTAACTTCTAAAGCTTTTTGTTTTCATTCCTATTGCGACATATGGTGGTATCATATTGAAGAATGAAGAGAATGTTCTGATCTTGATTTAAATGCAGTTTATAAATGGGCCAATCTGCAAAATCTGGAAACAAATGGGCCGATGTTCGAAGTTTTATGATTAGTTACTTTGGGCCTGAGATCTAAATCTGTATCCCGGACTCTACTATAAGTCTATAACGGTCAAGAATTTCAAAGAGGATTGGGCCCAATAGGCCCAAAAAAGTAAAAGCTTGAATGCGCTTTTGCGCGAAAGACGGGTTTCCAATTCCTATCTGTGTTTGGGAAAAAAGGTTCCATTATAAATTGAACACATCGCCCCAACGGTCACTTCCCCTTCTTCCGGACAGCTTACTCTCTACGAAACCACCTAATGTTTCTCTCAGTCGCCATTGAAGCTTGTGCTCGGCTCATCTAACAAGTATTTCGTTCTTTTCTTTCCTTATACAGGGTCTGGGCCAATCTGGAAAGAATGGAGATTATAACTGGGGGTTTCATAAATGGATCGTGATCCCTTGAGAGTTTTGATTTGTTTGTGGGTTTTTTATTTGGTTTAATCTATAAATTTCGATGTGCATCGGTTGTTATATGTTCTCTTACAAGGGCGTCGATTACCATCTATGGTTTGAAACCCTTGGGTCACAAGTACATTACGAGCAGACCCGATTGGTATTCTCTGTGAGATTTGTTTCAAAACTGTGGAATCATATCCACTATTTTAATGTTCTTCTGCTCTCTTTCGACGTTGTTGATTTCGATTTCAATGGTTAGTTTTTCTGAAATTCTAACAGTTGTTGGGCTTCGGCTTCCTTGGTTCAAGATTGTCCACAATCCGAATCCGAACCCAAATTCAAAAAATTAGACCTACAAAGGTCCGAACACGGAAAACGCGCGATTACGCACCACAGCGAAAGACCTCTCTCTGGAATTCCAAAAGACTTTCCAGATGAAAACGAAACCTCGTAGGGTTTCTCCTCTGAGCAACAACAATACTTTTTCGCAGGAAAAACTTGGGAATTTGAACCTAAAAAGCGTTGTTGATTCTCTGCACCGAAAGAAATTCCAGGAAAATAGTTTCAATACTTGAATTTTTGTTTGAGATTGTTCCAGCTTTCAGATCGGAATTGGCAGTTCCAATTTGATTTGATTGATCGGCATGTCAATGGCATTGGATGTTTCGTCTCAAACAGCCAGTAATGGAGATTCCGCCAATTTCTCTCGCACTTTCAAGTACTTATTATGTTAGTCTCTTCTTACCTGTAGTCTGCCGTGCCTTTCTAGGTAATCGTTTTTGTTTTTGTTTTTTAGTATGTTTTCTTCTTCCCCTTTTTTGTCACCGAGAAAAATGGAGTAAATGAACTACCTCAAAAAATTGTATGTATAGGTATTCTGAACATTATGTTTCTGCCTGTTATTGACTGTAATTTTTGGGAGCTTAGCTACGCAGTTTTTGTCAGGGGGGATTCCCTTCATATTCAATGCATGGATTGTGAGGCTTCTAACAGTTGCGGAATATGTGGTAACAATTTATTTAACTTAGTTTTGTCAATGTTCATTGATCTGATGTAAAATTTGTTTTCCTGGATCAATATTAACTTTCTTGGTGTCTTTTCATTTTCTAAACTGAATTCTTCTTCATTTCATTTTTGTGAATGTAGACGTATGCGATGCAATTTCCCCTTTTAGTTACTTGCATATTGTTTCTTAGTCGGGAGGGTTTCCGCCAATCATGCATGCGGGCAGATATTAAATGTTCCTCCCTCGAACTCTTCTAATCTTTGATATATTCTTTTGGTTACATTTCGGAATGAACAAAGTCCTAATTGCTAGTTGTCTTGATTTGAAATTACATTTTTTTCACTCAAACATGTTTCACAAAATTAAGATGCATTATTTTAATTAGAACTGACAGTTTTGCAGTATTACTGTATTAGTATTTGATCTCATACATAAATAAGAATTTTTGAGTTTCATTGTGGCTTTGATTATCTACAATTTCAAGTAGGAACTGTATTCAATAACAGCTCGGTCATAGATTTTTGGGCTTATTTTTCTTTCTATTTTCCTATGGTAAATAATTTGGTAAGGGTTCCATTTATTCACTAGAGTCCTTTTACACCTGTTCTCCTTTTTCCTTACCCTTTGAAGTCACAACTTATGCCTTGGCTGCGGTGCTAACTGGAGAACATGGTTGCATCGCAGGCTTTATTGCCTGCATTGATCCGCTGTTGCTCTGTGGATCAGCTACTTTGTTTTGTATCAAGAAGTTGAAATTTTTTTTTGTAGTCTCTGACATTTGCTAGAATTGATTTTTCTTAATATTATTTTGGTAACAGGATCGATTTGAGAAGCCGGAGATAACATGCTTTGTAATAAATATTGTCCGAGAAATGCGATCATGTGTTGGTCTAAGATTGGTGTAATTGGCATCAATTCAATTCTCTTTGATATCACTTATTATTTGTTAGTTAAATCAGATAAAGCCCAAGAAAACTTATAAATAATACAAGTTTATTTCATTTGGCGTTTGGCAGGGTGGGCGTGCATACTGGAGCTATTGGCTGAACCCTTATATATCCTTTCTCAGAACTTGCTTCTACTTAAATTGCATTTGATGGTTGAAACTGCCACTACACTTTCACGTTTTATGACACTGTACATTCTTATTTTCAAGCAAAGTTACCTGGTAAAGGCTTTAGTTTTTTGAATTTTGATTGTCACATTTTGTCAATATGCATAATGGTACCTTCTGTGAACTGTGTCTGACATATTTTCTGATGCTTTGCATGATTTGATTTTCACTAGTTCTTGAGCTAATTTGCAAAGCTATGCCATAAATTCATACTGCTTGCCCTTAGGCTACCACTGGAAGGTACATATTGTTACATTATAATGCTTAGGTTAGTTTGACATATTACTGTTGGTTAACTTATTCAGGGATGTCGTTGAATTGAATTTTCAGTTTTTGACCTGGGACAGAAGCGCGGAAAGATTGGTTTTGTTAGTTGTATGGAACCCTTGAATCGGCAAGATCTTTGAATAAGTTAAATTCTACATTCTCCTAGAATATAAGATAAACTTCTAGACAGAAACTACTGTTACTATGATTGAGTATAAACCTCAGTACATAACGAGGTTATTCAGAGGCATATAAACCCTTGGATGCATCTGACTGAAAAGTGTTTCTTAGAAACTTATTAAATCCTAAAAGTACTTAAAAGCAATAAAACAGAACATAAACTGATGAAATTACATAAACTACATTGAGTATAATCAAAGATGTAGTTGATAACTGATATTAGTCCTAAATCAGCTCCATCCACCTATGTGGTTTATGCTATTCTCTATTTATCTATCTGTTTGATCTGGGAAATTTTTCAGGGCATAATTCTTAGAGGTAATAGAGAATGGTTATTTTCTTCCAACTTGTCTGGGTTTGCTATATGATTTTGGTAGCTAAGTTAATATGATTCCATCAGATCAGAGTTTATAGTCATTACAGTTGCTTAATATGGCTTTTGCAGGACAAAAGAGATTGCCTGTGCATTGTCTTAAATGGCAAATGGATTTAGCTTGTTTGTAGGCTATTGGAGCTACTTTCTTCTTTCTCATGTGTTTAGAAGTTCTGACTCGGTAGCCTGATAGAATTTGATTGGCAGCTTTTAAACTTTTGTGTGCTTTTTACCTTAATCTTTTCGAAAGCTGCTCCTTCGAGATGGAGAAGAGATGGTTTTAGTATGGTTTGATTCTCCTTATAACCAAGCAGTATATGGCCTTGTTGAAAAATTATGTATGTTCCTGGTTTTGGCATATTGGCTTGATTAAGTTGTAATTCCTTGATCTCAATAAAAAGCTTTATATGAATTTATGATTACTTTAGTATTTTCTGCTTCTGCTGAGATAGGATTTAACTCAAATTTTAGCATTTTTAATTCCAGGGAGCTTAGTGGTGAGGATGGTGTTTCTTCCATTTGATGAAAGCTCATATACTACGTTTGCCAGGTCTGCATCAGGTTTACCTCTTTCCCTTCTTTCAATGATATTATTGTTTTTTCAAAAGATTGCACAACCATCCTAGATCCATGTGCATGTGTTCACTACTATTTTGTTGTTGAACTAAGGAGGATTGCAATTAAAGTTCACCAAACAAAGTTCTATCAATTGAGCTTGGAATGGATAAAGGGTCTTCTCCACGTTAGGCACCAGCACCATGACAATATATATTGCATTGCAATTTTGGCAGAATACTACTAGTAGTTTACCCATGATATAGTGGTTGGTCAAAGACTTATGGTCAAAGAAGAAAGGGAGTTCATAGTTCATACAAACCACAACTACCTAGGTAGTCCTCAATTCACATTTTATGGCCAATTTTTTAAGAGGTTAAAAAGAAACAATTTAGTTGTTATGGTTGCTCCATTTTCTCTTATGCATTATTGTAGATGTATTTTTTGAAAAAAATTTGGTAGATGTTCCTAAAAAGAAAGTCCTAGGTTTGAAACTGTCCGGTCATTAACATTTCAGCATATTTAGCAGTTTACCATTTTATATTTCTTTCAACAGGACAGCATCCAGAGAAAAGCAGGAAGTAATCAAGTGCATGTTTTTTTTTCTTTTTTTCAGAGCAAGATGAGCCTTCCCTGCCAAAGAAATATTAAACTTTTCTATTCATGTATGAGTAACACTCTTATTTGGATAAATTTTGAACTTGTATTTCGATTCTCTCATAGCCATGGAGTAGACTGTAGACAGTGGATGAGATGGTAAAAAGTCGTGCCAGGCCATAATTCTTTTGGAGATTGATTTATGTTTGAGCAATTGAGCATGTAGCTTTTAAGAAACTTGATTTATCATACTTCATATATTCTTCCACCAAGCCACCATTAAACAATCATTCATTATTTAGTATTGTTGGCTTTCAGTATATTTATGTTTGTGTATGATTTACACTGCAAGGATGCTATTTTCGTAATTTATTCTACTTCCATGATAGCTATCGCCATGAGAATCAAAACTTACCTAGCAACTTTGAAGGTAGGATCAATTTTACTTTGGAATATGCTTATTATTTTCTATTGCCTCCTTTCACATCTGTATGTATGCGTAACATGAGATGTTCGTGATGCAGCCAAAAGCGCAAGAATGATGGAGATTACATACTCCTGAATTCTATGAAAGATGAAACATGGTAGATGAATGATAGCAAGAGATAAATTTTGGGCAATGTGATTCCTGAAGCAATTATCAAATAAAATAATATCCTGACGTAGCAAAGTAATAAATAGCATGTTAATTTTTAACCTTCTATGCTAACCCCGGGAGCTATCCATCCATCCATTTTACCCTCCTTCAGTCTCTTTAAAGGCCCCTTTGTGGGAGGAATTTTCTATGCAAGTAAACAGTGAATTTTCCCCTTAATATTGGAAACTTTTTCATATCAATAATAGTTGGTTCAGAAAATGTAAGAGGTACTGAGTAAGATACTTAGAATTTCCTGTTTCTCTTATTTCCCTGGATATTGATTTTAGTACTAACATTGGTCATGTCTCTAATAATTCTTTTTTTAAAATATTTTTAATTATTTGCTAACTTTTTTGGTGGTGTTCTTATGGTTGTGTTTTCCAAAGCTGAAGGAAATTTGAACTCTACTCTAGAAGGAATAAAAAAGCGGATTTGCAAACCTGGATAGTTTGCAGCTTGGCCAGGTATTTTTGTTTCCTTGTGCAGATAATGGCGTGTTCTAAGCTGGATTTTCTAATAGAGAGTTTGGTAGGCCTATGAAGCAAAGAGGTGAGTTTGAAATCTATAATCTGTGCACTGTTTTGGAAGATTTTTAAGGCATTGATTATGAGCTCTGCTCAGGTATATGATTGCTTACTACACATGCCTACATGAAAGTATGAAACACTTGCATAAAGCAAAGCAAATATGCTCCAATAAGCATTTCTAAGACAGTATATTTACTGGAGTTTTAACTGTGCATGCTCTATGAAAGACTTGTTGAAGTACAACAAATGTGCTTGGCTAATCATTTCTAAAGATATTGAAACATTCTATTAACAAGAAGAAAGTGATCAGTTCAACGCAAATATACTTGACAAACTTTTAGCTGGAGAAAAATGGTTGTCAATGTAGGCATTACAGGAGCAGTGTTCCCTGGCCCCGTTCATTTTGGATAAATTTGAGTTTCTCAAGTGCTCCATTTTCTTCACACCAACTGCCTCATAAATGTACACAAATCAGGACAGTTGTTACCGTTGCTTCGCACTTCTGGCTAGTTGAAATTCAATATTTAGTAAAAGGCTTCTTTTTGGGTACATTTGAGGAATCGATGGTAATAAAATAGGAGTTATGCACAATGCCCATATTACATAATACTGTTACATTATAAAGAGGTTCTTGTCGAGGTTTGACCCCTTGATACCTAAATGGCAATTACAAAGCTTATATAGCTTGATTAATATTGATCTTTGACTGCAGATTAAAATTTCTAGATTTTTGAACTTAGTAAAAGGGTTATTATGGAATATGGCCTTTCTATGTGATTTATGAAAGAGTATGTATGTATTCTGAACATTATGTTGTTATTGACATTAATTTTTGGAGCTTAGCTACGCAGTTTTTGTCAAGGGGACTCCCTTCATATAATGCATGGATTGTGAGGCTCTTAACAGAAGCGGAATATGCGGTAACAATTTAGTCAACTTAGTTAGGTCAATGTTCATTGATCTGATGTAAAATTTGTTTTTCTGTATTGATATTAACGTTCTTGATTTGTTTTCATTTTCTAAACTGAATTCTTCATTTCATTTTCATGAGCGTAGATATATGCAATGCAATTTCCCCTCTTAGTTACTTGCACATTGTTTCTTAGTCGGGAGGGTTTCCGCTGAGCATGCATGTGGGCAGAACAAAGCCTAATTGCTAATTGTCTTGATTTGAGATTACATTTTTTTCACTCAAACATGTTTCACAAAATTAAGATGCATTGTTTTTAATTAGAACGACAGTTTTGCAGCATTACTGTCTTAGTATTTGATCTCATACATAAATACGAATTCTGCGGTTGGTGATTCTCACTTATACTTGAAATTTGCTTATTGCATCTCTATGATAAGTTGAAAGAGACCGGATACCTAAAAGTTGTGGCAAAAGATGGTTTCAGTTCATGTGAATCCTCAAATTTCTGATTTTATTATGTTGTAGTGGAAACTAATATACTGATTTAGATGAAGATCAAGTTTTCAGAGCCAGAGGATTGAATTTTTCCTCAATTTTAAAATATTACCCTTCAATTTGTTTTCATATCTAATGATTTCTTATATCCTTTTCCCCCTTTGCAGTCCTGGTTCATGATTTTTTGTGTATTATCATTTGGCTATATGTTTTACTATTGCATACTATTTGCTTGTTCTGCAGTAATGATAGTTCCAGGGGAGAAAATGCTACAAAATTACTGAAAGTAGCATCATTGCAATCATTGTTGCAGAATGTTTTCTTGTCTTTTGATGGCAAGGATTAATCATTCAGATCCATATGGACAAGCTATCTTGATTAATGGTAACGTGCTATCACTATTCCTAACATTCTAGTACAATCATAATTCACTTCAAAAATTAGTCTGAGGCTAATATTTTTTATGTTTTTCCCTGTTGTTTGGGACAATCTAAAAGAAGTTTATTATACTCATGGTGAGGTTCTTCCAATCATGATAATCAGATGCCAGAAGCTAACCATATTTTTGGTACTAGAACGTTCGGTGCACCATGTTTTTGGTACTGCTAGGATTATGGTTGTTCCCCATTGTTTTTCACAGAAAGTAGGACAACATCATCTAAGTTGCATATTCCGAATATCTTTGAAATCATTCATTTTATGGGTAAAATGTGGTAGAGGAGAAGATGAGCTTTGAAGACAAACATAGGAAAACAGAACTTGAAGATTCATTTGTCTAATATTTCTTTTGCCTTTAGGGAAAAAAGAATATTGATTGAAATTATAAGTGGAGAAGAATCTCATAAAAGGCATGCACACATATTTGGAACTCCTACGCAGATTTGTAAGGACCATTAATGGTTGTTTGTGAGGATGATGAATGACTTTTGTTGGTGGCTTTTGAAATTGCATAATAACTCAATATGATTATTTTGGTAGCTGGACGATAAATCCATTAATGAGGACAAATTTTTCCTGTCCATGTTTTTTTATGGAATAAATTATCTTAGATGATAATCAGCTTCACCTAATAATTCTACTTAATGATCTTATTGTGGCTTTGATTATTTACAATTGCAAGTAGGAACTGTATTCGATAACAGCTTGATCATAGAATTTTGGGCTTATTTTTCTCTCTATTTTCCTTTGGTAAAGAATTAGGTAGGGGTTCCATCTAGTTAATATTCACTAGTCTTTTCACGCCTGTTCTCCTTTTTTCTTACTCTTTGAACATGGGTCACAACTTATGTCTTGGCTTCGGGGCTCACTGGAGAACATGGTTGCACCCAGGTTTGATCGCCTGCAGTGATATGATGTTGCTCTGTGGATCAGCTACTTTGTTTTGTATTAGAAGTTGAAATTTTTTTTGCAACCTCTGACCTTTGCTAGATTGACTTTTCTTTATATCATTTTTGTAACAGGATCAATTTGAGAAGCCAGAGATAACATGCTTTGTAATAAATGTTGTCTGAGAAATGTGATCATGTGTTGGTCATGTAACTGGCATCAATTCAATTTTCTCTTTGATATCACTTATTATTTGTTAGTTAAATCAGATAAAGTCCTGAAATCTATAAACAGTACAAGTTTATTTCATTTGGCATTTGGCAGGGTGGACGTGCATACTGGAGCTGTTGGCTGAACCCTAATATATCCTTTCTCAGAACTTGCTTCTACTTAAATTGCATTTGATGGTTGAGACTGCGGCTAAACTTTCAAGTTGTATGACACTGTACATTACTATTGTCAAGCAAAGTTACCTGGTAAAGGCTTTAGTTTTTTGAATCTTGATTGTCACATGGTGTCAATATGAATAACGTATCCAGTGATTGATTTATTTGGTAATGAATGGCCTGCTGATTCGGTCAGCTTGTGCAGTTGGCCTGATCATTGCAAATGCATTGAGTATCCTTTTTGCATACTGGATTTTTCCACTGACCATCACCTCATATAGTTTTCTTGGTATCATACTATCATGGAAAGCCTTTTACTTTTTGATCTTAATGTGAACTTTGATTGATTAATTTATTTTACTAACATCTAACACTCGAAAAAAAAAATTTATAACTGGTGCTTTGATACAACGGAAGAGCGGAGAGCCTATCCACTGCATTGTAAGTATGACTCATTGCTTCAATTTGTTGATGAAATATGGTTGGTTAGACATCGTTGAGTTCACTTCACTAAATGTCTAATTGATGGTATTTTGTATTGAATTATATTTGGGAAACGATATCGGACTTGTGCATATGGTGGTCTCCTGCTCAAATGATGTCAGACTTGTGAACAATAGGTGTGCTTGATGTAGAAGAAGAGAGAAGGGTGCTAAGAATAATGAAGACATTTCCGTAGTTTTGTTCCTCTATTTGTTTGGTTCACCTTGAGTAAAGGAATTCCATTTAGTTGTACCATGGTGGGTAAAGGCTTGGCCTTTATGTTCTAATAAAGCGAAATCATGTGTTTCCAGACATAGACATCAGCACCTGGCATGCGAACCCTAATTCACACAGCAAAGAGAGAAGCTAGCTTCAGCATCAAGTTTTCAATGTCATGTAGATTTTTTATTTAACTTAGATATCGTTCTCATTCAACTAATTTGAATCAGCTTAGCTACCTTTTGTATATAATCTTGTGCTCTTGGATTAGTGGTGGCTCCAGTAGGTGTTTCTTTTTGCATTTTCATCATGTTATAGGAACGTCAATGATATCTGTTTATTGTTTTATCATCCAACAAGTCTTTGAATGCCAACCCCAACATTATTTGCGATAACGGTTTTCATGGTGCTGAACAAGTCTTTGAATTCCAAGTGACAAAGGCGTGAATCATCTATAATGGTTTAGCATAATTCCTTGACTGATCTAAAATATGGTTTTGAGGATTATTTACTCCTCTATCTTTATCAAGAATGATTTCCAGGTATATTTGTAAGATTATGTCGAAGCATATACGCCTAGCGAATCTTGATATTTTGTGTTACCTTGCCATTCTTATACTTGGGTTTTTTTTTCCCTCTCCACCGCAGGATCCTTCAACGTTTTCCTTTCGTCATAGCTTGCCTTCAGGTTGGACAATTTTATTGTTGTCAGGGGTGATTACTCTTATTGCTGAGATTATATTTCTGGACCGGGAAAACTTTTTGGCGACATCTTTTGTGTATTTTTCCATCGGGTTTATTTGCTTCTGCATGTCATCCATTGTCATGTAAGTTACATTGCTGTGTTCCATTTACTTTCTTAACTTCTAATGACTTCTGAAGATTTCCTTTTCTTATTTAGTATTGTTGGCTTTCAGTATATTCGTGTTTCTATATGATTTACGCTGCAAGGATGCTATTTTTGTAATTTATTCTACTTCCATGATAGCTATCGCCTTGAGAAACCTTTTATCAACAAAATTATCCATTTTCAGGATCATGTGGACTGACAATCAAAACTTACCCAGCAACTTTGAAGGTAGGATCAATTTCACTTTGGAATATGCTTATTATTTTCTATTGCCTCCTTTCACATCTGGATGTATGCGATGCAGCCGAAAGCGCAAGAATGATGGAGATTACATCCACATGAACTCTATGAAACATGGTAGATGAATGATTGCAAGAGATATAAATTTTGGGAAATGACATTCCTGAAGCAATTATCAAATAAAATAATATCCTGACTTAGCAAGGTAATAAGTAGCATGCTAATTTTTAACCTTCTATGCTATCCCCGGGAGCTATCCATCCATCCATCGTACCCTCCTTCAGTCTCCTTAAAGGCCCCTTTGTGGGAGGAATTTTGTATACAAGTAAACTGTGAATTTTCCCTAATATTGGAAACTTTTTTAGGATGTGTTCATATTAATAATAGTTGGTTCAGAAAATGTAAGAGGTACTGAGTAAGATACTTAGAATTTACTGTTTTTCTTATTTCCCTGGGTATTGATTTTAGAACTAACATTGGTCATGTCTCTAATAATTCTTTATTTTTTAATATTTTTTAATTATTTATTAACTTTTCTAGTGGTGTTCTTATGGTTGTGTTTTCCAAAGCTAAAGGAAATTTGAACTTAACTCTGAAAGTAATAGAAAAGCGGATTTGCAACCTGGATAGTTTGCAGCTTGGCGAGGTTTTCTTTTTTCCTTGTGCAGATAATGGCATGTTCTAAGCTGGATTTTCTAACACAGAGTTTGGTAGGCCTATGAAGCTTAAAGGTGAGTTTCGAAATCTATAATCTGTGCACTATTTTGGAAGATTTTTAAGGCATTGATTATCAGCTCTGCTCAGGTATATGATTGCTTACTACATGCCTACATGAAAGCATGAAACACTTGCATAAAGCAAAGCAAATATGCTCCGATAAGCATTCCTAAGGCAGTATATTTACTGGAGTTTTAACTGTGCATGCTCTATGAAAGACTTGTTGAAGTACAACAAATGCGCTTGGCTAAGCATTTTTGAAGATATTGAAACATTCTAGTTACAAGAAGAAAGTGATCAGTTCAACGCAAATATACTATGACAAACTTTTATCTGGAGAAAAATGGTTGTCAATGTAGGCATTATGGGAGCAGTGTTCCCTAAATTCTCTGCCCTGGCCTCATTCACTTTGGATAAATTTGAGCTTCTCGAGTGCTCCATTTTCTTCACACCAACGGCCTCGTAAATGTACACAAATAAGGGACAGTTGTTACCGTTCCTTTGCACTTCTGGCTAATTGAAATTCAATATTTAGTAAAAGGCTTCTTTTTGGGTGCATTTGAGGAATGGATGGTAATAAAAATAGGAGTTATGCACAATGCTCATATTACATTAGATGGTCTTGTAGTGTTGAGGTTCTTGTCGAGGTTGGACCCCTTGATGCCTAAATGACAATTGAAAAGCTTATATGGCTGGATTAATATTGATCTCAGTGTTGTTAAAGGCGAGAGGTGCACCACCTATCAAACGCCAGAGGCGCAAGGCTAGGCACGCGCCTGGCCCCCTCGTGACAACACTGATTGATCTTTGACTGCAGATTAAAAATTCTAGATTTTTGAACTTAATAAAAGGGTTATTATGGAGTATGGACTTTCTATGTGATGTATGAAAGAGGGAGCATCTGTTTAGAAAATATTTGTTGTTGTAATGTTCATTTTGGTTTAGGAACATTTTGGAGCGGATATTTTGATTATTAAAACAATAACATAACAGTAATGAAATAAATTTTTAGAAAACCTTAAAGAACCAATGTAATGGTTGTGGTTACTGGCCCTTGTTCTTAGGTCACGACCTAAAACATTTTAAGTGCAATCTATATACATGCACCCCTTCTTAGATCCATTAGCAGAAAATCAATATGATGAAGCAATAGTAGAGAATTTATGGTTAATGAACAAAAAATAAGAAGAGAGTGAGAAAAGAGAGAGAGAGCGAGACATAGAAGGAACAAGGTGATGATTCATAGGACCTGCACGGGTAGATGGGTTGTCCTCCATTGTCACTCTAAGAGACTAACAATAGAAGCACATGTAATTATAAGGTTTGAAATCCAGGGAGATAAAAGTAGAAAAAAAGTGAAGGAAAAGGAACTTATGATTGAGATTTAGACTAGGGGGGTGGGGGTGTGTAGACAAGTATCCAACGCACACATGAATATAAAGTGACTTCCACCTTCTTATAACAAATGATGATAGTTTGAGTTTTTGCTTAAGGGATATGATTCCTCATGGATCTTTTGTTAAGATTTTTGCTTCAAAATTCAGGGATGTAGGGGGTGAAGTGGATAACATAGAGTCATGTTTCTTCTTATACTAAAACCAAAATTATCTTTTGTGTCATGGTTGTAGTTGCAGTTGCTATGTTACTTACCAAAAAAGAATTGAAGTGGCTATGTCTTGAGTCTTGACACCCATGTTAATCCTTAGTTGGTAAACACTAAGACACTTTTTAGGTTACAATGTACATGATTGTAAGCATTTTCCATCACTTATCTTAGACTTATTCACCTAAATATCATCATGAAATAAAGATGTACAGTGTTTTCTCTCTTCACTTATGCTGATTTACCATCCTTTTAAAAAATCCTTTTGCTTTAGAAGGTCTAAATCATTTGCTTGTCTACTCTCATTTCTCCTAATACTCTCAAAATTAGGGGCGGTGCACTCTCATATCTTCATGTTCATGTTAAAGCATCTTTTTTTAACAAACACCAAATGATAGAACATGGCAAGTAATGATAGTATGGGACCTTTTTTTTCCAAATTCCCCTTGTATCTTGTTAAATTCTCTTTGGCCACTGATGTTCACCCCAATTAAAGGTTTCAAAATGTGTTATTATTGCAAATAGTTTATAGTTTATTGGTGTGATCACATGATTATCTTATTCAACTTTTTACTAATTCTCCCAAAACCTTCATTAGGTCTTTGAACTTCACTATGAAACAACAAAAAACTGTCATGCATATGGACATACTGACATACAGCTTTTTGTTCTTGATGACAAATTGACTTTGTGATCAAAGATTAGACTAGCTAATGGGACTTGAATTTGTATTGAAGCCTTTTGATGCTACAAATCAAGGCCATTGAGATATTGGAAAATCTTTTCAGTAGTTGTTGCATGCTTATGTTTGTGTGTGTTGAATCTTGACTTTGATTAAGGTAGTTCACATGTCTAGTTGTCTTACCTTCAAACCCTAATAATTTTGTTCTCCACTCAAGGATTGAAATTGTTAGTGTGTGTCCAAAAGTAAAGCCCCTATTCATGTGAGTGACACAGTAAGGGTGGTGACTGTGAGACTGTGAAGTCAACACTAATAGAATGCTTAGTCAGTGTTTTCTGAAGGAGATTTTATTTTTATTTTTATTTTTTTTGTGTATTGACCCCACTGCAAGTCCACTTCTTCACTTTTACCTAATCCAATCTTGTCAATCGAGAATGTTCAATTCTTTCATCACTCTCTGTGGAACCCCCCCAACCCCCTTTTTCCCTCCTTTTGTTACATCACCATCAGTTCTTCCTCTTGCTTTGTTCTTTCCCCAGCTTTCAGCTTTGGACCTTGTCTGACTCTTTGCCCTTCAACAATTTGGATTATCCAAACAGGGCCTATATATGTATACACCATATGCTCCTCAACTTGTTTATGCACTCAGTATAATACTAATAATTATTTATGACTTTTTTTCTTCCCCTTATACCAAAGGTAATTAAAGTAAGAATCGTAATTTTGAAATACAATAATAAAATTGTTAATTAATGTGGAAAAGTGATATTAGTTTTAGGACATCTCAAAATAGAAAGAATGACAAGTAAAATTGGACGGAGGGAGTAATTAATTTTTTAGTGTAAATGAATCCAAAAATAGAAATACTGGTCCACTTTGATGCATGCCATGTGGCATGAAATTGAGCTTTTGGTCTTTGGGAGTTAGGACCCCAACCCCAAGCATTGAACTGCCTTAGGGAGGACGACCACCCGTGACTCGTGGAGGAGGTTGTCGTTTGTAATGACTCAATGCTTAGGTCCCGGATTTTGATGTAACGCTTGTACGTACCCTTAGCATCTAAAATTCCAATGGTAGCAGGTGGAACGGTACAACTAAATTATCAAAGGCAAATGGTAACCTTTAGGTAGGGTGGTAAAAATTCGATTCTGAGCGGTTTTGGATTGAATAACATTATGTGTTTATGAAATATTTATTTGTCCAAATTTTAATTCGGATTGGATTTCGGACGTACTAAATTGATCAAATCAGAATTTGTTTAAATCTGAACAATAATCTAATTCGGGTTAAGGTTTGGATAAGTAAATGGGACAAGATTTATGTGTTTGCACTCGGATCCGTTTTTAAACTAGACAAAAGATTTGTGTTTGGATTCAAATCTCGGATATATAACTTATGTCCAAACTTGATTTAATTCGGATCGAACAGAGTTTTGCTACTCCTACCTGTAGGACATTAGATAATGATGAAAATATGCATTAGAATTTGAAAAAGACATGCTTTTTATGTTGAAAAATAAATGAGAGAGTATTCATCACACATGATAAACTGTGATATATTGTAGTAAATTCTTAACAATTATGGCACCCGTTAACCGTAGTAATTATCAAATGTTAAACTTGGATATGAAGAGACAAAGAGTCAGTGTCTTTTGATATTGACTGTTTGCGATGCCTACTTGTGGTAGCCAAGATTGAGATAGCCGTATGTGTGTGTGCCTCGAGAATCAAAATGAATAGTGTATTTTTTATAATTGATGAAGGAATTGTATAAATTATTAATCATAATTAATAACTTAGACATCATACAGTGGGGTCAGATGAATATGTATACATATAGGTGCGAGTCAGAAGACTTGCCACCTCAACGGCTCAAATAGTTAACTTGTTTGTCTTTATTCGTGTCAAATAAGTGGTGGGTCGCCAATAGTGGGCTAGCTATGTAGGAAGGAAATGGGCGTACAAGCTTTTTAACATTGCATGCATTCGACAAGCTTACTCAGATGCCATCATTTACTGTTGAGTGCATTGTGTGTTTCCTACAGTCCTACTCATCTTGCTTTCTGAAACAAGCTCGATCGCTTTCAGCTCCACGAACCAAGACACACAGTATATTCTGATTGAATATTTCTTACATGTTTACACACCGAAATTCTCTTATGTTGATCAATTTTGTGACTACAAAATTTAATGGTTGTAATAAAAAAAAACAACAAAAATGGGGTCACCACATTTGTTGTGGGATCTACCACATGTATGATTGAAAAATAATTAAAGAATTTCACCATGTTTGCATTCGGCAAGCATGTAAGGCAATATACTAACTGACCTTGCCATGAACGGAAGTAAAAGCATGCGTATTTGCCTGTATTAGCTTACTTTAGTTTGTAATTCTATTCTATGATCCCATGCTTCTAGTTTGAATTATTTTGAATGAGTAAAAGTAAACATTATTAAAGAGAACAAAATAATGAAGATAATTATTAACAAAAGAGCAAATTAAAAGCAATGTAGACGACAAAATGGAAAGGACAAAACCGTCATGTGAAAAGTGTAGGGAGGCTGAACAACCGTCAATGGCGGAAAGGAATTACAAGAATAAGGCACGCGTGGAGGGAAGGCAAGGCACGCCCCAATCGTGTCATCATTTTTCTTCTCCATCTGAAGCCACTAATTTTTTTAAATAAATAAAAGGATTGTAGGGTCACGACCTTCACGCGAGAGAGGCACGTGCCTTATACGACATAACCCTACAGTGGGGGGCAGAAAGTGGTTTTAGGGACCCCACTCTCCATTTCTGGCCTCTGGTGCACTGGAGTGGGAGGGGGGGGGTGGAGGGCTCTTTGCCTTTGTTTGGCCTATCCTCTGCTTCTGCTGTTAAAGAAAAAAGAAAAGAAAAATAAATAAAGATAATTGTATTTAGCTTTCCCTTCCATTCCTCGAATACTGATGACTGTATGTTACTGTGTTTGTCTAGTATAGTGTAGTGTAGCATTCTTGCACGGTCTTCAAAAGGGCTTTTTGGTATTTCCAATGGTTACTCTTGACCCAAAATTTTCCGTATTCTGGCGAATAGCAACTTAACTTAGCCATGGACGTAGAAGGAAGAGCCATTGCTTTAGTGTCTTAGTTGTCTTGGCTTAGTCACTCTCTGACAGGTGCTAATGCATGTATAAAGTTAGGGGTGGAAAAATAATTAGTTCCAGGTCAATTTTAGGTTGGACAATAACACATGTCTACGAAATATTTATATGTCTGACCCTAATCTGAATTAGATTTGGAACGTACTTAATCGATCAAATCCGAATTGATTTAAACTGAGCAAAAAATTTGTATTTAAACCCGAATTTCAGATATATAACATATATCCAAACTTGACTTGATATAAATTCGATCATTCGGATTGAACTGAGTTTTGTCACACCTATATAAAACCATTACGACAACATATATGCTATCTTTATTGTCTAAAATACTACTATTTTTGCTAGCGTATTTGTTACTTTTGTCAAACTAAGTGAAAGTGGCCCACTCAAGCAACTCTTTTTTTTCCTTTAATACCGATAATGTCCTCGCAGAAGGCGACTAGACGACGGGACGTACCACGTACCGTACGTTTCTTCGTTTAGACCAGCAAAGCCCAAGCCCACCTTAATTCTGTTTTTCTTTATTTTAGAAAAATTAATAAAGAATACTTGTTGAAAATTCTGTTAGGAAAAAGAAGATACTGCTTCTGTTTGATGACGACAGCTTTGCTTGTGCTGATCGGAACTAGGGATTGTCGTTTGTCCCACTCCTCTGTTGGCTCCTTTAAACTCTGCTTTTCTGTGTGTACTTGGTTCTCAACTTAACTCTGCTTTGTATTGCATGGTTAAGTAATTTTAAACTTATTGTTTTACCATTGGTAACTAGTTCTCATGACATAATGTCACATTGTCTTCATGAATACTAAAAACTGAGGTCAATTAGTTCTCTCTGTTTTTTTTTTGGTAACATCAAACTCACCCAGCTACCCATCGAATAATTGATCAATCTCGAATCACATAGAAGATTCTACAACTCTCTTGCACTAGTTGAGACTTGGGTCGAGATCTATTTGAGAGAGGCTTTACTTGTATAGGAGATATTGAGATAATTTGAAAGTATAGGTATTATTTATTAATGACAATTATACCACTAGCTTCCGATAACAGTAAAAATGAAAGCACCTTGATAAGGAAGAAAAAAAAAGATGTTTGGTGGATTTAAGCAAAAATCCAGAAATAAACCGAATTAAAAAAATTTCAAAATGGGTGCAAGTGAACTTGATTGTGTATGAAGATTTATCCTTATCTTAATCTATACTCTAATCTAAACAGCACAAATGATGCAAAAGTAGATGGTATTATTATATTCATGCTAGGTCAAACTCCACCCAAAAAGTAACTACTACTGAACACTGACTATTATGTAGTTTTATTTTTACACATACAAGGGGCACTTTGGGCAAATTGCATCTTTTTCAAAACACTGCCCCGCCATTTTGTTTAACAGAAGTTTGGATCCCAAGAAGTGAATGAATAATAGGATGACATGCTTGTTGAATGTAGTAAAAATTATGACAAACTAAAGAGAAAATGGATTTGTTGGAATCATTTCACCAATTTCATCAGATCTACACCATTGAATGTATTGGGTGTAGTGTTGTCAAATCAATGCTTTGTTGCATTGGATGGTGTAGATCTGGTTAAATTACTGGAATAATTCCAGCCCCCCTATCCCAACTAAAGATGATGCATCATAAATCATCTCAAGGATATCAACTCCCTTTGCCTGGGCTGTCAGGAGGTTTGCTTCATGTAAGTAGAAGAAAAGAAGCCGCCCTAATTTTTGTTTTTTTTTTTGTCAACCGAAATTCTCAACCCAACATATCCATTGGACCAGTTTTAAATTCGAGCTGCCAACCCTGCTCGCTCCATACTGATGACAAGTAAGATCGAGTCGAAATCCGTGGAGAAGGAGGCCAAAGCCCACAAAAGAGCTATAAACTATAAACCCTAAATCCGTAAGTGATATTTGATTGTTAATATATAATTTACGCAATTTTAATTCAAGCTAGTTACCCATTCAGATGGTAGGAGAATTGAGTACAACAATCATATGATTAAACTCTGGCTGCATCTTCATGTGGTCCATATAATCCAGTATCAAGGAAGCTCAAATTAGAAACACAGACAAATATTTAAAATAATTAGTGAAAGAATATGAGTGAAATTGAGAAAACTTTCTTGGATCCTGTGAGAAATATTGTCCATTTGTCCCTGTGTTGTTAAGACATGCATCAATTTGTTAGCCAAAGATAAAGGAAACAAGGTATGATGAAAAGGGCTACCAAAAGAAAAGCAAGAAAGAAAGAAATCCCAAGAAAACCAAAAGTATTAGTAGGAGGAGAGAAAACAGAACAGACAAAGTAAAAATACCATATTTTGCAGCAGGAATATGCAAATAAAGATGTTGTGGAAGATCTCTATAGGAGAAGTACCAGTAATAGTTTCTTTCTCTCTCTCATTCTTCAAAATACCACCAAAGGAACCCACTGAAGCAAAATAATCATCATGAAACTCCCTCTCTACCCAGCACTCTCAAAAAGCTTCTCTCACCATCAAAACCTTCCTTCCCTTAAATCTACCTCTGTTAACACAACATCTTTCTCAAGCAAGATCAAAAAATCCCCACAACCATGAAACCTCCTTTTCTGTTCTTCTTCTTCTTGTTCTTCTGCTACTTGCACCAAACATGCATACTTGTCTCAGCTATTTCTCTACCTCCCCCACTTTATTCTCTGCTTTCCCTCAAGTCCTCCTTGAAAGACCCACTCTCAACCTTCCATGATTGGGACCCAACCCCAGCCTACTCCCACCCTGAATCCCAAGACCCAATTTGGTGTTCATGGTCTGGCATCAAATGCAACCCAAAAACAGCTCAAGTTACATCCCTTGATCTCTCTAACCGCAATCTTTCAGGTGTTATTCCTGTGGAAATTCAATACTTGTCACCAAGCTTAGTACACCTCAATTTGAGCAGAAATGCCTTTGATGGGCTACTCCAACCTGCCATTTTTAAACTAACTCAGCTTAGGATCCTTGATATTAGTCATAACAACTTCAACTCAACATTTCCACCCGGGATATCCAAGCTTAGGTTCTTAACAGTCTTCAATGCGTACAGTAACAACTTCATTGGTCCGTTACCGGAGGAGTTTGCCAAGTTACGGTTCCTGGAGCAACTCAATCTGGCAGGAAGCTACTTTGATGGAGATATTCCAGCGAGTTATGGAAATATACCCAGGTTGAAGTTCCTCTTCTTGGCAGGAAACCAATTGGCAGGGCGCCTGCCACCTCAATTAGGATTCTTGACAGACCTTGAGCATATGGAGATTGGGTACAATCATTTTTCAGGAAGAATACCTGTGGAATTCGCATTGTTATCAAATCTTAAGTACTTGGACATCGCGAATTGCACTCTCTCTGGTACTCTGCCGCCGGAGCTTAGAAACTTGACGATGCTTGAGCACTTGTTGCTCTTCAAGAACCAAATTACAGGCGAAATTCCGGTGAGTTACACAAATTTGAAAGCTCTCAAAGCTCTGGATTTATCAGATAATGGTCTTTCGGGTACAATTCCAGAAGGAATTGGTTCTTTGACAGAGATATTTGAAATTAGCCTAATGAACAACAATTTAACGGGAGAGGTACCGGACGGAATCGGCAATTTGAGTAACCTCACCACCTTACATCTCTGGAACAATTCGCTGGCCGGAATCCTCCCTCAAAAGCTCGGTTCCAATGGGAAGTTGCAGCTGGTCGATTTGTCGTCTAACTCTCTCACCGGACCGATTCCTCCGAATCTCTGCCTCGGAAATCAACTCTACAAGCTCATACTCTTCTCCAACAGTTTTAATGGGAGCCTTCCTGAGTCGCTAACAAGCTGCACTTCCCTCACGAGGTTTCGGATACAAAATAACCAGCTTAACGGATTCATCCCCGACGGGTTCGGACTCTTACCAAACCTATCCTTCGTGGACCTCAGCAAGAACAACTTCACCGGTCCAATTCCTCAAGACCTCGGCAATGCACCGCGGCTCCAGTTCTTGAACGTCTCGGAGAATAGTTTCGAGACGAATTTGCCTGACAACATATGGAAAGCGCCGAATCTGCAGATTTTCTCAGCGAGTTCGAGCAAACTCATCGGCGAAATCCCGGACTTCGTCGGTTGTAGCAGCGTGTACAAGATCGAATTGCAAGGAAACTCGTTGAATGGTACCATTCCCTGGGACATCGGCCACTGCGAGAAGCTTCTGTCACTGGATTTTAGCCGCAATTCTCTTTCAGGTATAATTCCGTGGGAGATATCAACGCTTACGTCGATCACCGACGTGGACCTCTCGCACAATCTCTTGAGCGGTTCAATTCCGTCCAATTTTGGAAACTGTAGCACAATAGAAAACTTCAATGTGGCTTACAATATGTTAACGGGACCGATCCCTTCCGAAGGTGCGATATTCCCGAACCTGCACCCGTCCTCTTTTTCTGGAAACGAGGGGCTATGTGGCGGACTCTTGTCAAAGCCGTGTGCGGCGCCGGGCACTCTTTCTGCCGGCGACGTTGAGGTCCCCCGAAAACAGCAACCAAAGAGAACGGCCGGCGCGATAGTTTGGATCACAGCGGCAGCATTTGGCATCGGACTCTTCGTGTTAGTAGCCGGAACACGGTGTTTCCACGCGAACTATAGCCGTCGGTTCAGCGACGACCACGAGATCGGGCCGTGGAAGCTTACCGCCTTTCAACGGTTAAACTTCAGTGCCGATGATGTGCTGGAATGTCTATCGATGACGGACAAGATCCTAGGGATGGGTTCCACTGGTACAGTGTACAAGGCAGAGATGCCAGGTGGCGAGATCATAGCGGTGAAGAAGCTGTGGAGCAAGCACAAAGAGAATATCAGACGGAGGAGAGGGGTTTTAGCTGAAGTGGAGGTGTTAGGAAACGTGAGGCATAGGAACATAGTGAGATTGTTAGGGTGTTGCAGCAACAGGGAGTGCACAATGCTGCTCTACGAATACATGCCCAATGGGAACTTGGATGATTTATTGCATGGGAAGAACAAAGGAGATAATCTGGTGGCTGATTGGGTCACAAGGTATAAGATTGCACTAGGCGTGGCACAGGGGATTTGCTACCTCCACCATGACTGTGATCCGGTGATCGTCCACCGCGACCTCAAACCCAGTAATATACTAATGGACGGTGAGATGGAGGCCAGAGTGGCGGATTTCGGGGTGGCAAAGTTGATCCAGAGCGATGAGTCCATGTCAGTCATTGCCGGCTCATACGGCTACATTGCGCCAGGTGTGTTTTTACACCACTATTCTCATTTCTTTTCCCTTCCTTCCATTTAGTTAACTAGATTTAGGATTTTATCACATGAAATCAAAACAAGTTTGGCCAAGTCGGAAGATGAAACTAGTTTGGGAGTATTTCCCTAAAATTTTCAATTTTTTCTCGTTCTATGGGCTTGCCCACTTCTGAGAAAGAAGTTAGGAGCTTCATTTCTCCCGCATGAACTTCATCAAGTCTTACATGTCGTCAGCATGGTGGTGCGGGTTGTTTTAACAGTACGAGATTTACATCCACTAAACTGTACAAATGGCATGCTTGACTAAGAATTTCCCCGGTCACCATTAAAAAAGAAACTAATAGATAAATGAAGTGACGACCGACGAGTATTCCCTGCTAAGGTTCAAACTAGGCAATGACATGCCTGATGAACAATGCAGTGGTTCATTCTCATTCTGGTGAGGCAGTGTTGGAGATGATGTGGCAACAACCGGCAATATTGGTCTTTAGGGTTTTAATATTCGTAGGCAACTTTTGTCCTGCTCCTTATAATTGGTTTTGTTTGGTAACAGAGAAAATACAAAATCAAGCCTATTTAGAATTTGCAGTGTGGTGTCCTTTGTCAACTATCAAATATTGCATTTTTACTTAAAAGACTGTGTTTTATGTATGCAGAGTATGCTTACACATTACAAGTGGACGAGAAGAGTGACATATACAGCTACGGGGTGGTGTTAATGGAGATTATCAGCGGAAAAAGATCGGTCGATGCAGAATTCGGTGACGGTAACAGCATTGTTGATTGGGTTAAGATTAAAATCAAGAGTAAGGATGGAGTTGTTGATGTTTTGGACAAGAATGCTGGGGCGTGGTGCGCGTCGGTGAGGGAGGAGATGATGCAGATGCTTAGGATTGCATTGCTATGCACAAGCAGAAACCCTGCAGAGCGTCCCTCTATGAGGGACGTTGTGTTAATGCTGCAAGAAGCCAAACCCCACAGAAAATTGCCCGGTTCTGCGGCTGCAATTGTCAATATTGACAATGTGGTTGGTGGTGGTGGTGATGTTTTGGCACAAAAGGCCACAGTGGGATGTTAATATGATTATTTTCTTAAGTCTTTTTCTTTTTCTTTTATGTTTAAAAATGTTGGGGATTGGTATAGGAGAAGCGACTCTTTTCTTTTTTTTAAATTTAAATTTCAATATTCAAGTGTCTTTCTTATGCTCTTTGATGTTATATTTACTATGGACGGATTTAGGGATCTACAATTCCTCAATAGTTATGGAGTCTAAAATTATATATTTAACGGACAAATTAAATGTCATATCACCTATTTTTACTTCTATCCAAAGTCCAAACAATTATTTTTTACTTCAATCCAAACATTATCACATTCATTTTCATTCGTTACATGTGTTTTTTGACTTTATTTAATATATATATATATATATATGATTTGGCATCATATGAATACTCTGATGATAATTTTATATTCTAAAATTCCAGTCAAATTGTAAAACCCCAAATTCATTTTGGACATTGCATTCATTTCACTCATTATATATGTTTTTTTTAAAAGAAATATATGATTTCGCATCATATGAGTACTCAGATGAGAAGTTAATATTCTAAAATTCAAATGGAGTTGTGGAACTCGAAAATCCATTGTGGATGCTGTATAAGATCAACGTAGTGAGTGTTAGCGTGAAACATAAAGTGGGGGGTGTGGACCCAAGTGTGGGGAATAATTGGTGCATGAGAAGTTATCATCCCCTTGAGATTAAGTATTGCTATTGAAGACCATTCCACACAATGCGGTTCGAGCCACTAGCAATTCATCAGTCAACGGAACCACAAAAAGATGAATATGCAATAATAATATCTACAACTCTCCCTGCCACATAATAATAGTCACAAAAACAATATTCGGCCCGCTTATACTTATTCAGAATTCAAATTACTACCAGAAATGATAGGGATCCCAGTAAATGCTAAGTCACTCTCTGATTCAATTATCAAGTTTTGTGAGCCGCTACAGTTACATCAATGAATGGATAAGATCATTTATTGGGATGACGTAGATCTCAGTTACTGGGATCCCTATCTTTTTTGAATTACTATCAATCCCATATCTTATAATATGGTGGAAGAGAAGGATTAGAACTTTTTTTTTTGTTTTTTTTCAATCGGAACACTTCTTTTGGATAATGAATCTCCCTTGAATTGACATAAAACATATATTTGTATCTACACTCATTGTTTTTGTTCTCAACGGTACTCAAAAACTATTCTAATAAGTCACTGATCGGGTTGAATTTTGTAAACCAAATGTCGTTGTGTTAACTATTAAGTGTCTTCTTCAATTTTTCACTTTGTAGGGTTGCGGTGACGGATTCGTTTTAAAGACAATAGTTATGACTCAAACCTAACATTCCACAACGTGTGGGATATTCTTATGATAACGCCCAAGAATAATTGCTATACTGGTCGTCCGCTGCCCACCATTTTCCATATTAGAAAAATTAAAGTAAATTTAGGAAATCCCTAATAGTTCATTTGGTTGTACAAATTTACAATTTCAGTAACCTTTAATTATCTCCCCTTGATTCGCTGGTGGCTTGAATTAGGTGCACTCTCACGCTCATCTCCCTGGCCTGTCATGAAGAATAATCACTTAGAATTACAGGGCCGTAAAATTTCAGTTTCTTTTATCTTTTTTCATTTCGTTTTGGACACAAAATGGAAGGGGAACCAGTAAATGGGCCGGCATGGGTTGTGAGTTAGTGGGCCTCAAACGGGCTAACCTTGTGATTGTACACGGACCGAATGTCCATGGGCTGGTTGAGGATAAACGTTACAATGTTACGTCATCAAACCCAAATCATCGTACATGGAATAGGCCCATGGACTGATTTTATTTCAAGTGATATCCGACTAGGCCCATGGGCTTGTTTTGTTTCAAGTGAATTCCGAGTGGGCCTCTCTACACAAGCACTCCCCCACAGGCGATAGTAAAATTTATATAAATGGAAGGTACAAAATGTAAATAAGATTTATGGGAGTTAGGAGGCTTGCTTACCCCCAATGCTGCAACCATGGCCATAAGCTTCTGTGTGTCTTCCAAGCACTCTTGTCCATGCTCCAATGCGCTCATCAACTCCGTAACCAAAAACAGAATTTTCTCAACCTGCTGATTCATATACAACATATGTACATCTAGTTAGGGACCCTTGAAAGTTCAACATAAGCTATTCTAATATTTTACAGTAAAAATCATGTTTTATCTTCACTAATAACCGAGAATGACACCATACAAATTTACCTTGTGGATATTTTATATGAGTCTAAATTCAGACCATTGGGTCCTAGAGTACAGAAATTTCCCACATGATTCATATAAGAAGTTTCTCATATGATATGAGTGTAAACTCGGACCGTCAGGCCTAGATATTGCTTCCAGTGGGAATTAAACTCATGACTTCCCGAGTACATACGGTTTGGTATCAAATAGATTCATCAAACTACGTTATCAGCTAATTAGTTAGGTATAATTTATCCTTAATTAATTACTCATGCATATTTTCATTTAAAAAAAAAAAGAGAAAGAAAGAAAGAAAGATAATTGAAGCTTAACCTGGGAGAAAAATGCATTGACTGTTGTTTCTATGTCATCCATGACTTTCAAGGCTGTGCTCATTGCTTCATAGATGGAGGCTGAATCTGCCTGAAGAGAATTGCCCAATATCAGTAAATTATATTTCATTTTTTACTTTTAGTCAGGGCCAATTAATAAGTTAAAATTGATATTAATATTAATATTTCTTAAAAACAGTATATAATTTACCTTAGCACCATGGACTAAAGGGATTTTGAGTGACAATCCTGAGAGTTTTGTTGCTAACCTGCTCACTGCTTCACAGTTTCTACCTTCCAACTTTGCCCATTCATTGAGCAGATACAATTGAGGGAGCAGAATTTGGTCTAGTGTGATGTTGTGTTTTAATTTCTGCAAGTGAATTTGCTTTTCCTTTATGGAATTCCTCATTTTGAAAAGTCTTAGCCATACACCTAGTATTTTATCCTGAAAAATGAGTACAAAAATGTATATTTAAATAAAGATCTAATTAATTAAGGACATGTATATTTAAATAAAGATGTAATTGAGGTCATTATTTTAATTTTTTAAAAAATATTCCAAGCCTTATAATGGTCCAAAATTTAAATGATTACAACCTCTGCTTTATTTAATTAATAATTAAAATTTTCGGAAATTTGAAATTTATATCTAACATCGTGTTTTTTTTTATTATAGGAAAAGTGAATGGGGAGGCTCGAACTCGAGACCTCTAAGAGATACCACACACATGAGTGTCATATAAATTACTCGTGATTCTCAACATCATGCTTATATATTCACATTCCCCTAACAGATATTTATATATAATTTATTTTCAAAACTTTTACTAATTTTGTAAAAAGATAGTAAAAGTCATACTTCCACTAGGCTCAAGCTAACCACTTGGTAATAATATAATTGGTTATCTCTCTAGACTTAGGATGTAAACGTCATAAAGAATCTCGTCCAAAATCGAGAGTTCGATTCTAAGTTAACGTCTATTAAATTGTTCTCGATTAAAAAAAAAAACTAGGCTCAAGCTCGGCCTAAATTTGAGCTTGTTTCAAACTCAATTCTAGAGCCCACTTACTAAATGGACCCAACCACAGCTGAAAAACCTGAGTGGGCTCAGCATGTTTTAAGCCCATATAAATTATTAACTCGCAAAAAAAAAAATCTTAAAATACAGAAAATTGCCAAATTGGGCTCTCAATCAAGGGATTGCATGAGGAACCTCACTTACCCGTGCAGCTATATTCAAAGCATCCATGGCAGACTCAGCTTTAGCATTCACGAACCTCCATTGACACAACCTACTATGCAAAACCCTAAATCGATGATACTCCCCTTCTTGTACTTTCGAGACCTTCTTTTGATTAAAATACCTCAAAACCCCGCTCACTCCACCACCACTACCGGATTTCCCTTTCGGGGCAGTTGAACTTGCAACAGACGACTCTAGCGGCGACACGCGTGGAGATGACCGGCCGGGCGATAGTGCCCAGGCGGAGGGAGATTTTGCTGACGATTTTGCCTTCTTTGTTGCACCAGAATTGCTTTCGCTGCCACGCCTTAAAAACCTAACAAAACCGTCTCTAGGACTAGTACTACAATGAAGAGTAATGTTAGACTTACTATAATCAATGGTCACTGAAGCAGGATTCTCTCCGTTTTTCTTGATTCTTGATTTTGAAGTTGATTGGGAACGGCCGGTGAATCTTTGGCTGGAGTTCAATGAACTAATTGACTTGTTTTCGGACCCGCTTCTGCTTCGCAGGAGTTTCGGGGACGGGGACTGTTGTCGTGGCGGTGTTGGTGGAGGAGGATGGAAGCGGCGTGAGCGGCTGTGGCTCCGAGTGCTTTCCATTTTTCTGTTGGACGACGAAATGGCGGAAGTTACTTATATAAGAGAGATGGGCATGCATTCATTTGGTGTTGTGGAGTTGCGAGCACGTTGAGGACTAAATGCATGCGAGTCACTACTAACTAACATAGACCAAACCGCCTAAAGAGGTTAGACTCTCACGCGTCAACTCTTCCACAGCGTATGATTCGTATGTATGCGGCACTAATTGTGGAGTATTTTATACATGTACATATATACCTATTCATATACGCAGTAGGTAAGCGTTTTGAAGGGGAACTAATTTGACCTTGATCATACACTTTCTTTCTAAAAAACATTGTAATCTTAAACGAAATAATTAACATCGGTTTGGTTTGCTTTTTATTTTCTACATTTCTCGTATTTTCTATTTTTTCAGAAAATATCTTCCAATGAATTAATGTTTCCCGTATTTTCTAAAATGAACAGCTAAAAGTGTTTTCTGGTATTTTTTTGTTTTCCAAAAAATAAAAATAAAAAATACATGAAAAACAAACAAACCATAGTGTTTTTGGCTCCACAAAAACTTTAACAATACTGTTAACTCTACATAAATTTTGGGTGCCTTAAAAGTTTTTGTCCTTAAAGATTATCAATGGGGCCTAAGAGCATCCACATCAGATTACCTAAACATAAGTCTGTCTGTAAAATTTAGAGATTTTATCAAAATAGAGCTATGCATCAGATTACCTAGAGGTTCCCTATTTTACAGAATATGAACAGTAGTTCCCTACATCTAGAGAACCACTATTCACTTCCCTAAACATAAAATAATATTTTTTACTACTTTATTTTCTCCTCTCTCTTCTCTCCTCATTTTTTCCCTCCTCTCTCTCCTCACTCCTTTTCTTTCTCTCTCTTCTTTCTCTCTCATCTCTTTCTCTCTCCTCTCCTCACATTTTGACTCCTTTCTCTCTACTCACTTTTTCTCTCTCTCTTCTTTCTCTCTCCTCACTCTCTCCTCTCTCTCTCCTCACTCCTTTCTTTCTCTCTCATCTTTCTCTCCTCACTTTTTCTCTCTCTTCTTTCTCTCTCCTCAATTTTTTTTCTAATTTTTAATAACATTAATTTATTATTTTAATTAATATATGGTTTTAAATGTAATTAATTTATTATTTTAAATAGAAGTAGTTTATATGAATAGAATAAATAAAGGAAAGAGAAATAAATATTATTTTAATGCAATAGAGAATATGATAGGTAATCTGATGCAGTGTTGATTGGATAGGGAATCTGTAAAATAGGGGAAAGTGACATTTTGTATGTATTTTAGGGAATCTGTTAAGAGAAACTGATGCAGATGCTCTAAGGCCCTCAAATCTATAGGGTCCTCAAACCCCCGAAATTTTTAAAAATTCTTAATGTTAGTGTAGTCCAAAAATACTAATATTAGTATAGCCTCAAATTCCTAGAGCCCTTTTCTAAAGTTCGCCCAATAACTTCGTAGGCTCGGGTATCCCACCATTGAATATTTTATGTCTATAAATATTAATTTTTTTTATCTTAAAGATGGACAATCTTTCAAAAAAAGAGAGAGAGAATTTCATTGACTTAAAAGGGGTATATTCAATAAAATAAAAAGGGTGAATAGAGGATGAAACCTCCTCCAAGAGAACAGATACTTGCTCATAATTTATACTAAGATAGGCTAAAGCATCTACAAGTTTATTGTCATTTCTTGGTGTGTATTGTACTCAGCAATCCAAACTCGACAGTTAGGAACAAATATCATCTAGTATAATTCATGTGGAGATAGGGAGATTCTATTGTTGTTAATTAACTGTCCGGACTATCTCTAGAGTATCTCCTTCCAGGATAAAGAGTTATTCGACCCCAACAGAAAATACCCGCATCATACCAGCCACCATAATACATCCACAGTGGTGCCATCCAAATCCAAACTCACTGTCTAAATAGGATTCCACACATCTCATACATGCACTTTAAGAATTTTTATACCCTTTAAATAAATGAGATCCACTATAATCATTCTTCAAATTAAAAAATTATACTAAAAAGTATTCACTACAATAATTTTCATTTCGAAAAAAATATATATCATTAGATTCATTATATTAACTAATACACAATTATTGTTGGATTTGTTATAAATACTTCACATATGATTCATTCATAATTGTTGGATTTGTTATAAATGTTGGTTCACCAAAATGGTAGACCGATTTAACGGCTGCAATTTCACAGGTTCTCCCTCAATCCTTCTAGCATAACGACAAGTCACCGGCTCTTCGAAAGTCCAAAATTTAAAGAAACAAAGAACTACACTTTTCAAATTTTGAGATAACGACAAAATGTGACAGGCAACGGCATTTTAATAACGGTCAAATTTTGAGGACCCCACCATTACAAGTCCGTTGGTCACGAACTCCAAGGCCATGGATTGACTCCTGAATTCTGATTTATCAAAACGAACGAACGAAAGAGAGAAAGAAAGAGAGCAGACAGAAAATCCAGAACGTTAGACAGACAGTAAGATGTAGGAGTTCTACTAGCTCAGTCTGCGATTTCGTTTGATCTGAGAAACTACTGCCAAACATTCATACGCAGAGGAAGGGAGAAAGAGAGCATGCTGAAGAACCTGAATACAAGAAGACGAAGAAGAAACAAAGCAGACAAGACAACGCCGGAGCAAGAAACGATGTCGCTTTCAACCCAGAAGCCACAACCTAGCCCTAATCACGACTCACCATTGAAGAAGAGACGACCAAGCTGGTCAGACCTCTGGCGCGAGAACTCCAAAGCCATCAACCGTGTGCTCTTCAACATGCAACTCCAATCCCTCTCCACACCCAACTCTGCAGATTGTAAGTCTAATAATAACCTCAAATCGAAAACCCTCATCCCCAATTTGGCCAACATTGACCGTACACTTCTTTTGTCTGACGAACTTCTTTTCAAGATCCTCTCGAAGCTTCCAGATTCGCAACGAAACCCTAATTCACTGGTATGTAAGCGCTGGCTTAATCTCCAGGGCCGCCTTGTACGATCTTTGAAGGTGTTCGATTGGAACTTTGTTGAATCTGGTAGGTTGAGTATAAGATTTCCTAACCTCAACCATGTAGATTTGATTAATGCATGTTTGGCTGCGCCAAGTAATTCTGGGATCTTGTTGACCCACGGAGATGTTTCATTCCGTATTGGGTCTAGGTTGTTGCCAAACGGGCAAGGTTTGGAGGAGCATTTGTTGAGCGTTGAGATGGTTGATAGAGCGCTGCAAGCCCTGGCTAGTGGGTGTCTGAATCTGCGGAAATTGGTCGTTATAGGTGCTAGTGAGTTGGGCTTGTTGAGTGTCGCAGAGGATTGTTCAACATTGCAAGAACTGCATCTGCATAGATGCAACGACAATGTCTTGCGAGGGATTGCAGCTTTTGAAAATTTGCAGATCCTGAAATTGGTGGGCAATGTGGATGGATTGTACAGTTCCTTTGTATCAGACATTGGATTAACCATTTTGGCACAAGGCTGCAAGAGGTTGGTGAGGCTTGAACTTAGTGGGTGTGAAGGTAGCTTTGATGGTATTAAAGCAATAGGCCAGTGTTGTCAAATGCTTGAGGAATTGACTCTCTATGATCATAGGATGGATAATGGGTGGCTTGCCGCAATTCCATATTGTGAAAATTTGAAAACATTGAAGATTTTTTCCTGTAATAAAATTGATCCTGGTCTGGGGCCAGATGAGTATTTGGGATCATGTCCAGCTCTTGAGCGTTTGCATTTGAAGAAGTGTCAGTTGAGAGATAAAAATAGTCTGAGAGCGATTTTTAGAGTATGTGAAATGGTGAGGGAAGTGGTCATTGAAGACTGTTGGGGACTGGTCAATGACAGTTTCAGCATGGCAAGTGTATGCAGGTAATTGGTTCTCTTACTCTTGTTAATTTCTTTGCATGGAGAATTTCTTGAGATAATTAGGTGGATTACAATAGCTTGTTGGGCTTGAGTTCGTGATAGCTCCTACATGTATATTTGGTAATGCAGTTGGTCTTAGGAACCAATATGTGTTTGATAACTACTAACTTCATGCTACTGATTACACCTAGTTTTATGCAAGTTACTTGATTCTCCAAAAATTATATGGTCATGCACAGTTGATCATTTTGATCTTTGGCATATTCGATTACAGGAAATAAAACAGTCATGTTACTTACATTTAACTTATATGATAGCTACAACCTACAAGTTGTGGGGGTTGTATGTAATTAGTAATCACTGAGTACGATATATAAAGTGGGCTTTTGTTGCGGGGCTGTCATTCAAGTCAGTATGTTTTATCATCCATATATTTTGCATATCCTGCTTCTTTACACTACAATGCCCCTGTTTAGTTTATGAAAGTTTACTGCTGTTCAACTCAGGTGTTCAATTTGGCTGCTCGAAGACAAATTTATAGTGTCAATTCATTAGGAATCTAGGACAATGACAAAGAGGGATGCTTAGTTTACTGAAGATAATTTATATTCTTTGCAGGAGGTTGAAGTTTCTATCTCTTGAAGGATGCTCATTGCTGACAACAGAAGGCCTGGAAACTGTCATTCTCTCTTTGAAAGACCTTAAAAATCTTAAAGTAATATCATGTAAGAACATAAAGGATGCCGAAGTCTCTCCTGCACTTTCGACCTTGTTCTCTACTCTCAAGGAGTTCAAATGGAGACCAGATACCAAGTCTGTTCTTGCATCAAGTCTTGCAGGGACCAAGACGGGGAGGAGAGGTAGACAATTTTTCAGGAAGTTATAATGAATGAAATCTTCTACCTTACACATTCACACAAAGGTGACCTCCTAGAGGGGTTGGTTTGTGTAAATGTTGTGCCATTATAATCAGTCATTTTATTGTTCATTTAGCTATATGCATGTTGGGTCTCTGTGCCCAGTACATTCTTCGGCAGTGCTTGTATCTGCAGTGCTGGGATAACATATGCTTTTGTGAGGAAACCCAGTCAGCAACAAAGCATATCTGATACACATAACTGCTACTTCAGTCCCTTGGCAATTGTTGTATCTTTCTTATTCTCAGTTGTTTATATGTACATTATTATGTAAGCATTGAAACACATTAACATATTGTTCGCTATGGGCTAGAGGACTACATGGATTTGTTATTCACATGTTGTCGCCATTAGTTTTTATACCCAAAGAACACGTCTTTGCGGCATTGAAACACATTAAGATATTGTTCGCTATGGGTTACGGGGCTTACATGGATTTGTTATTCACAGGTTGTCGCCGTTAGTTTTTATACCCAAAAAACACGTCCTTGGTGCAAGATCTTTGATTATATACCATTCGGTTGGGCAACTCACTGCTTTGGGTTATTCAATTCTCGTGGATATATAGGGTTCACACAATTTGTTCATTCTTAACTCAAGTATTACAGGCTAAAGCCCAACTCACTGAACAAACCTAGTTATTATGGGTTAAACCCATTTCATTAGGCTAGGAAAATATCATTCTGACATGGGACTTTCGTTCATGACAAGGAATTCGAAACGTACATAATTGATAACATAAAGTGAGAAGACTTTGTTTGATTCATGTTATTATAACAAGCACAAAAAAATTGGCCATCATAATATCAACTACCCAATTCTGATAACGGGAAGAAAATACGTATCATTCTTAGGATTGTTATTGTTCAATTGCTTTGTCAATCTATAGCAACAATAGATCGTTTGGTTGACAATCGATTGGGTTAGACACTTGTGTATCCAAAGTTTGATTATAATGAAAAACATATTTTTCATAGCTATGTAAAAAAAGTACACATATGTATACACACACCCAAGGTTTGTGTATATACATATATATTATTTTTCTTTATTCTATTCAATTAATTATAGCCCTTTTTCGGTTACTATTTGGATTGCAAGAATGATATGACACCTGTGGATGACAAAAGGCCACAAATTATGAACAGAAAGAAACATAATTTCAAAATCTTAGATAAGGACAAAAAGTATTAGACAAAACCAGAGACTTTGAAGACCACCGATTTTAGTTAGGGCTGAGTTGAGAGGAAGAAGAAACAGAGCAGACCATATGAAGCTTTGGTATTGACAGAAAACGATGCCGCTTTCAGGTGACAAACCACCAACTAACCCTAAGCCCAACTCCTCACCATTGAAGAAGATATGACCTAGCTGGTCAGCTCTCTAGCTCAAGAACGTCAAACCTCTCGAGCATGTTGTCTTCACCATGCAAATACAATCCTTCTCCACGCACAACTCTACAGATTCCAAATCTAACATTTTGGAAGCCAAAATAATCGTCTCCAAATTTTCCAACATGGACATTACGCGGCTCTTGTCCGACGAACTCCTCCTCATGGTACTGTCGAAGCTTCCGGATTCGCAGATAAAACCAAATTATCTTGTCTGCAAGCGCTGGAATAATCTCCAGGGCCGCCTTGTACGGTCCTTGAAGGTGCTAGATTGGAACTTTGTTCAGTCAGGTAGGTTGAGTATAAGATTCCCTAACCTTACACATGTGGATTTGATTAATGCCTGTTTAGTTTCGCCGCGAAATTCCGGGATTTGGTTGAGTCACGGAAAGTTTTCCATGCGTCTCGATCCCAGGTTTTCTTCAAACTGGCGTGTTTTGGAGGAGCATTTGTTGAGCGTCGAGATGGTTGATAAAGGGCTGAAAACTCTGGCAAGTGGGTGCCCTAATCTGCGCAAATTGGTTGTGATTGGTGCTAGTGAGATGGGATTGTTGAGTGTGGCAGAGGAGTGTTCAACTTTACAAGAACTGCATTTGCATAGATGCAACGAGAATGTGTTGTGTGGGATTACAGCATTTCGAAATTTGCAGATTCTTAAATTGGTGGGCAGTGTGGATGGGTTGTATCACTCATTGGTGTCAGATATTGGGTTAACGATATTGGCTCAAGGGTGCAAGAGGTTGGTGAGGCTTGAGCTTAGTGGTTGTGAGGGTAGCTTTGATGGTATTAAAGCAATTGGGCAATGTTGTCAGATGCTTGAGGAATTGACTCTCTGTGATCATAGGATGGATGATGGGTGGGTTGCGGCACTCTCATATTGTGAGAATTTGAAGACTTTGAGGATTGTTTCATGTAATAGGATTGATCCGAATCCAGGACCAGATAAGTATTTGGGGTCCTGCCCTGCTCTTGAGCGGTTGCATATGGAAAATTGCCGGCTGGGAGATAAAATGGGTGTGCGAGCGATGTTTAGAGTATGTGACACAGTGAGGGAGCTGGTGATTCATAATTGTTGGGGTCTGGAAAATGACCATTTCAGCTTGGCAAGTGCATGCAGGTAATGCTTTCTTCGAACCTGGTTATTACTTAATTTCTTTGCATGGTGTTGCTTCTTAGTTTATTGAGTTTGCGAAGAAGATTATATCGGAAATAAACTTATGGTGCATAACTATAGATAATTCCCCCCACCCTCCCAACGTACAAGTTCTATGCAGAGTTACTGGACTTGAATTCGCTACACTCATGCATGTATATACAGCTACATCACGCCACTGATTAAACCACCTAGTTATATACAAGTTACTGCATGCACGAAAACTATGGGTTTGATTCGCTCTGATAAAAATAAACAAGTTTTACAATTCACCTTGTAATGACGATGATTGTATGGACATGAACCATTGATTACTTTAGTATTCAGCATAGTTGGTTTGATTGCGGGAAACTTAGGTGGTTATACTTGTAACTCATTGGATTGCCGTAAGTTGCTTGGATGCACTTCCAAGTAGTGTAAAGTTGGCTTGTGGACATTCAACTTGTTCTATGTGTTTTGCATACGGTGCTTCTGTTCATTACATATGCATTATTAAGTTATGAAAGGTTACTTTCATGCTCTTAGCTCAGGTGCTCATTTGGATTTAAAAAGAGAAATTTATTTGTTTTTAAATGATAAACTGAAATTCAGAAAAGGACCTAGAAGTTGTCACCAAAGTACAGCCTAAGCATTCAGAAAGCATCAGATGCAGGAGATTTAAAACATTGCACCAGAAGGGAATTCAACCAAGGCAATCCTAAAAATCTTTTTCTGTATCTTTAAATTTTCTTTTATTTATCTCTTTCAGAAGTTTTGTAGTTTTACCTCTTTGAGATGAAAAAAATATGGAAATGGGTGTCTGTACGGAGGTCGGTCTTTCAGCATGCATTTTGATTGATCAATTGAAAAGGCAATATGTACAGTAAGTAATCTATACCATTAAGTTACTTGGTTTGCTAAAGACTCTTGTTTCCTGCACTCACAGGAGGGTAAAGTTGCTATCGTTGGAAGGATGCTCGTTGCTGACAGCGGAAGGCCTGGAAGCTGTTTTTCTTTCCTGGAATGAACTTCAAAACCTTAGAGTAGTATCATGTAAAAATGTGAAGGACGGGGAAGTCTCTCCTGCACTTTGGACCTTGTTCTCTACTCTGAAGGAGTTGAAATGGAGGCCTGATACCAAGTCTCTTATTGGCCAACACATTCACTTAGAGCAGCTGTAGTAAGTGCCATTTATGCAAATGCTGTACCAATATAACCAGTCATTTGCTACTTCATCTGGTAGGTTGACGAGGAGCTAGCTTAGGAATAAAACCATGGTGCACTTGTTACTAGCTTTGCCCCTTCTTATATATAGATTAGGTTCGATCTTGGTGCCGGTGCAGATGCTTGTATCTGCAGCGCTGGAATTCGATCTGGGCATTGTAGTATTTGTTTAGCCTTCCTTTCCCATTTTTGTAATTAGGGTCAATTAGCATATCTTATGTACTGATAGTTTGATACACATCACATGTAGTTTATCTTCCGCAACCATACATTTCCTGCTCCCGTTGTTGGCAATCAAAAGTTGTGATTGATATGTTGAAGTACCCAAAAGTAGTACCGGGCAGATTTTTTACTGTTCGGCAGTAAATTTGTTCGTGAATTTTATCCGTCATATCACGAGTTTGACTACCTAAAATGTTGACAATATTATTGATTGTGCAAATTAGAATCATTTTAAATTTTGAATTCTTAAATTGGAATATTTGAATATTAGGGATTGAATTGCATTAATCATAAAAATAAAAGAGAAATTTTATTTGCACACCATCGAAATAGTACCGGTCAGACTTCTCATTATTCGACAGTAAACTCGAGAATTTCATCCGTCACATCATGAGTTTGACTATCAGAAATGTCCACAATCTGTTTGATTGTGTAAATTGGAAGAATTTTAACCTTTTAGTTTTTAAGTTGGAACGTTTGTTAATCTTTCAATAAACAAAAGTTGCATTAACCATAAAAATAAAAACGCATGAGAATCTTTGGAAGGCCATGCTTACGTGGCAACAAATATCCAATGAGGACGGACAGAGGAGAGCAAAGTTGTTCGAAATTGAACAGAGATACGGGTGCGTGGGGAAAGATGAATGGGGGAAAGGAACCGGCAGTACCGTCGTCGTCGTCGTCGGAAAACCCTAACAATACCAACAGTGGCGAACACGGCGATGAAGAGAAAACTCGCACTCTCGTCAGATTATCTTCTCGCAACGCTTCATCCAAATACGACTTTGTCAAGGTTCCTCTTTAAATCTGTTCAATTATTTGTTCCTTTCGATTATCTTTTTTTTGTTTAATTCATCTGACTGGGGAGCGTTCTCGATTCCAAGCAGAGCGTAGTTAGCTTGATTGAGACTTCGATGGATATATATCTTAAGGATTTCATGTTTTGATGTTGTTTGGATTTGTTGTTTGAAGGTTAAGGTATGGTTGGGAGATAATGCGGATCACTACTACGTCCTATCCAGATTTTTGCTCAGCAGAACGTTGACCGTTACTAAGGTTTCTGTTCAACTCCATTGTACATTCCTTGTTTTGTTTCCTCTTATTATTTTCCTCGTATTATTATTTGTTGGTGATGGCTCCATGCCTCCATACGCAGTCGATTTCTTATTTTCTTTATGCTTATTTTTTATTTCCGTTCCATTCTCACAAGGAATTTCTGAGAAAAAGATAAATAAATCTGCCAGCATATCTTTATGTAACGTACTAGTTCCTCAATACATATATTTTGGATTGTGATATTACTAGAATGAAGATTGAGTACTTCTTGGCCTGTGTTAAATTTCTTCTGGGTTCTTGATATCCTACGGATAGTTAAAATATTTGAATTTATTAGAATTCTTGTTGCTTTTGCTGCTGGATGTATATTTGAATTTTACGAGAATGCTTGCTACTCGATGTATCTTATGCTCCCTTGAGTCTTGTTTCTTCTTTATACTCCGTGTTCTAATTTTAAAATATGATATTGACTGATTGAGCTGGATGACTCTTGAGCAAGTATGGTGATATTTGTTCTGCACTAATGATTTCAGATTCCAAATCATGTTGCCATAAAAATTGCTCTTGAACTGAAGAAGTTGCTCATTGACAACAGCCTCCTTGATGTGTATGACACTATTCTCTCCCCCCCTCTCTCTAGATAACTAAAAATTAATGGCCAATTGTTCATGTTACCTTTGCAGCTCTCAGTCTGATTTGGAAGCTAATCTGTTTAAGGTATGTCTTGTGCATTCCTCAATTATTGCCAGCAGACTACCACCCACAACCCTCTCCATGAATATCCTGTGTTCTATTTCACGTTACACTTAGTAACTGCATGGGCACCAGGTGGGTGGTGGTGGAGGGGCTGAGGCCGCAAGAAATTTTCTTTTAAGGTTTTGACTACTAAATTCGTGGTTTTCAATGTTAAAATTATTGAACAAGTTGGATGGACATACACACTAGTTTGTGGATCACTGATACTAAATTGGAAGACGTTTTATACAGTATATGGTTTTGATCCAACAAAGTAAAGTAAGAAGAGGAAGTCCAAAAAAAGAGGATGAAACACTCTTTTGCAATATTTCCTTGCAAAAGAATACGAGAGTTGTATTTGTAACCACTGTAACCATATAATTGGAAAATTCTTTCGGCTCCATTTTTTTGTCAATTCAGCACAACCAGTACATATACACACACAAAGTAAAATCGATAATGTTTGTAAAAGAGACATTACTTACTACCAGCCTAGATAAAGATTGTAGCAAAATACAATAATGAATGGTAGGTCCCCTTTTGACTTTCTAGATGATGATTTTAGCTATAGAGACCTTATAGGCAACTTATCTGCAGCTTATGGAGCGGAGGGGTTATGGGGAAGAGTACATAAATCGTTACAAAATGATGACCAGGTCAGAAAGCTTCCCTTTTCGATGAATATTTTTCCTTGTTCTAATAATTTCCATGTTCATACTGAATGTCTACTTGCAAGTCCATTGGAATTAGTTTCTTTTTTTACTTCATGCTTTATGCTTCATATGATAAATATTGAGGTTCTATCTGATAATTAGTATGCTGTTAAAAAGTAATGCTATTTCGCTCGCAGATTTCACCATCAAAGAGTTCCTCTGGTAATTCTTGTGTGTGGAACTGCATGTGTTGGGAAGTCAACCATAGCAACCCAACTTGCACAAAGGCTAAATTTACCCAATGTCTTACAGGTTTGGCTTTCCACATATCTGTTCAGTTATACTGTCTATTTGATCATCTTTCATATATTTATCCGTAGGGTTGTGTACTGATGACTTTGATATTCATGTTTTAATCTTTTCAGACAGATATGGTGTATGAATTGCTGCGCACATCTACAGAGTACGTTTCTTCTTCTATATTGTTCTATCATCTATGCATTATTCTTTATGTCAGGGATGAATTTCCTAGTCAATTACAAATCAAATGAAATCTTTCAATGAGGATATTTCCTAGCTTCAGCAACAAGTGCTTGTGTGCTTTGCATACTAACAATTGTCTAGTTACGTAGTACAACTGTACAACATGCAAAGGGTAGCTATGACTGGAAAAGGAAAGGAGGGCTATCCTAAATTGTACTTTGATGTAATGGGATAAATTCCTGTCTGTAACTCTTTAGAAATTTATTTGGATGCCACACACTGTTGGTGGCTTTTAATATGTTCTCTCTCTCTTTTTTTTACTCTACTGACATCAAAGAGAATGATATGTATGATAGGCATAACGTGTGTTTTGCATTGGTCAACTTTACAGGTTATGCCCACTTTTATTCTGTGATAGATATGAGTCATATGACTCCTCAATAATTTGGACTTGCAATTATGCTGCCTAGGTTTTAGTGCATCTGCCCTATTCGGGCCCCATGTGGTGGGATCTTTGTGCCTGGGTCACCCTCTTTTATGCTTAGGCATTGAGGCCATTGAAAGGGTAGGAAAGTACATGGAGTTATTATTTTTAATCTTTTTGTGCTTAAATAAAATAGAGTAGCCTTAGCCTGATGTTAGGGTTTTTCATGCTGCATAAATTGGCAGTTGGTTGACATAAACTTCCTTGATTTTTATGCATCATATGGCTACACTAATTACTTGTTGTAACTTAATTTGGCCTTTAGGGTATAGAATACTTATTTTCATCTTTCATTTGACTTAGTGCACCATTGGCATCTACTCCTGTATGGGCACGGGATTTTGGCTCTTCTGAGGAATTAATTACAGAGTTCTGTAGAGAGTGCAGAATTGTTCGGAAAGGTAATCCTTCAGTTTCACTTTTTGGCTGTTGAGTTTCCTTCTTTTGCTTGTAAGTTTCAATTTTGGATCGTCATAACTATCTGAGAGCCGGGTTTGTATTATCTTTCTTAATATCAAGTTTTTTTCAATGAGGGTGGGTTCATATTCTCTATTTTAATATCATGTTTCTTCAATGCATTAATTTGTGTTGTGTAATATTTGTTTCTTAGGTTTGGCTGGCGATTTGAAGAAAGCAATGAAAGATGGAAAGCCAATTATAATTGAGGTATAATCTTTTCGACAATGGGATTGCGTTCATCCATTTATGTTTTCTGTTTGTGGTTGTCTAAATTTCATTTCTCACCATACTGGCAGGGAATTCACTTGGATCCAAGCATTTATCTGATGGATGAAGAAAATAAAACACCACGTAATGCATCTACAAAAGTTGAGGTGGCAAAACCTGTACCTATGACAATGGATGATGACCCTGCAACACAAACAGGAAATAGTCTTGCTAGTGATTCTCAAAATTATACTGAAAGTAGCAACTCCTGTCCTGAGAATGAGACCTCTGAAACAGTTGTACCTGTCGACCAGTTCAATGAACCATCTGATCTAATGAACTCTGTTGACCTTGTTGGAAAAGTTTCTGAGCATCAAGGTTAGTTCATTCTGGATTCTTCTGGTGTGAATTTGTCTTTAATGACCTTCAAAACTTGTGCAGATGGAACTCATAGATGGGGGGAGGGGAATATACATGCGACTCAAAATTGAACAGCTTTTTTAACTGTTTTTCTGGTCATGCAGGTGAAACTGTAATACCTTTGAAAGAGCAAGGTACTACTGTTAAGAAGGAAAAACGTGGTGCTGAACCAATAATCATTCCTATTGTTCTCAAGATGGCTGAATTTGATCATAAGGTGGGGACAGTTTTTTGTTCAAATTATAGTTTCTCTGATTTGTAATTCAAAAGAAGTTTGTTATAGTTATACAATATCTCCTTTAGGAGCTCTAAAAGAAGATATATCTAAGGATTTTGATCATAAGATAGTTCTAGTTTGAGGGAAACACCATTGCTAATCTAATCGATGTCTTGGTTATAGTTGTTATCTTCTTGGGAGGCTCGCCAAGTCTGAAATAGTGAACTTATTAAATGTAAAATTGGGAATGGTTTACTCTCCTAAGAAATTGTTGATGTAACAGTGTGATTGTAGATTACTTTTTTTAGTTACCTCTCTCTTGGTCTTGCAATATCATAATTGCTTCTTTCTCTCCTGTGCAGGCATTGCTAGAAGAGTGGATCTCAACTCGTACATTCAGTGATAAATGTCCAGTACAGGTATCAACACCTGGCAATTCTTATCTATATATGTCAAGTCCATGTAACAAATTATTAATTAACATGGTGTGGTCCATCAGTGGCTGAACATAGCTGAAGTAAGTGCTTGATAGGTGAATATGATTAAGATATGAAGAATAATATGACGAAGCGTAAGTTTAGATCAAGTATAGCTGAGCTGTAAATTTGCTCACTACATTCATGTAATTTACTTGAGGATTGCTATTGATAAAAGTGTAGGCTTTATTTGGTGTGCAGATATGTGGATTCTTGGAGAATTCAAAATGGCCTCGGCGAGCTCAACATTGTTCCTAGGATTTAGGTTCCTGTATATTTTCCTCCTGCCAATACTTTAACTATGTGGGGAAAATTGCTGAACTCCAGCAGCTCTTGCAGTTCATGTTAGGCACTTCCTGAACATTTTATTCTTGCCAATACTACAAGTACTTAGCGAAAGTAGCCTGAACCTGAGCTGCATTTTCAGTTAATGCTTGGCAACCACAGAGGACCAAATAACTGCATTGTGCCGTCTCATCAGCTTTAGTACATTGATGATACCTTCATTTTGTTTTCTGACAAAAAATTTAGTAAGTTGGGGGCTGTGATTTGCTTAGACATATTACCTACCTACTAGGAATTCCGACCATGTTATGCTACCTTAATGTGAGATTTGTAGTGGTCAAAAGTGAGTAATGCTCATGTCCGATCCCAGCATTCTTTTGATTTTGCGTCTCATCTTTCTTGGTTGATAATTTGATTCTTTGTTGATACAATATAAAATATTTCATTTTGTTTCATGTTTCTGTTTTTCTTATGAAGTAATGTAGAACCTGCTTGATTTCTAGTGCTGAATATTCTTTTATCTTATTACAGGATAAAGATGGACTAATGAGCAATTTGAAGATCATACAAGACTATCTTTGCTCATTCAAGTCGCAGGTTCTTGTCCATCCTCTTGATTAATAGGCACCGGCTGCACTTCTCACCTTGCATATTTAGTTATAACCATGAAATAATAATCTCCAAGTTGGTAGATGGTAGATGGTAGATGTTAGTCCAGCTCAAGTATTATGATGTTTATTAAGTATTTATCATATCTTAATGACTGTTACTTCTCCTGTAACAGGGTTTGACGGTGGCCAATATATCAGCAACAACATTCCCTCAAACATTGGACTGGCTACATGGATATCTTCTTCAGGTATATTTGTTCATAATATATCTTCTTCTTTTATCACATTCTTCTGTTGAATATCAATATGGCTTTCTTTTTTCCCTCGTTTATCCAGTGTATTGAGCAAGGCATTTCATCAGAGTCCAATGAAAATGGTAGAACATCAGCTTAAAAATAGATCATAAGCAGATATTACCTTGAGCAGTGACAGGTATGAGTTGATTCTCTCTCATTATACCACATGACTCTATAAGTTTAATCTTTCAAGCTTAGCTTACTTACAGTAGGTCTCTTGGTTACTGGCTAAATAAGCATTAGGTCTCTTGGAATAAGAATTTATACTTTCAGAGAAAATTAGCTTAGGTCTCTTGGAAGTACACTCTCTTTAGAGAAAATAAGCATCTTTGTTATATATTGAACAGAAGAGTGCAGGTCATTCATTCTAACATGCTAGACCTAGGGGGGGGGAGAGAGAGAGAGAGATGGGCAAATTTTATCAGTCAAAGAAATTAGAAGCTATCCTCTGCGACCATTAATTCTCTTTTGCCTGCATATGAAGAAAAGGAGATGCACCATACCCTTGTCAGAACAATTTACTCATTAGTGCGGCATGTGTAAAATGTGCATTGTTATTGAATGAGTGAATTCCTGCAAATTAACATGGTCCAGTCACCAGTGTACAATTGCAAACCTATCATTGCTTTCTCCAATCTCATGAATCTGCACCATTCATGACCAGGACTAGAAGATAGCCTCAATAGATTTTTACTGGCCTGTACTTATTTCCCGTGTGACTGATCTTTTCTTCCCTCTCTCTCAGCATATATCCCTCTAATACTTATCCGAACTTTGAGGGGAACAAAACAGTATGGATGCTTTGAGCAGCCACGTATTCTAAATTTTATGGATGTTGGCCAGATGCATGTAAATCATATGAGAAGACATCGTTGGAGCCTCTTTACAATCAAAAGTCGCATTTGATGTTTGATCATCTTTTTTGATCATCTTCATCATGCAACACTACCATAAGCAATTTCAACTTTTTGAGCTTCTTGGTGGTGGGCAAACATGTATTTTTACATATTTGAGATGCCCCATTTGACAGAACAATTACAGGGATTTTACAAAGATGCCAGAATTGTTGTGATAAGTTATAGTGACAATATTGTAATGTTTACTTTTACTAATAAACTGTGTTCTTTATATTATAATATTAGCGATTGTAAGTCTAAAAAATGTGAGTTGTATTGTTAAAAGCTTGCAGATTGCATATTTAGGATACCTTTATCGTCTTCATTGTTCTGGTTAACTAAGAACTAAAAAAAACAGCATTCTTGATGCTTCTATCTCCTCTAATCACGAGTTACTTGATCTTATTCGGGGATTTCTAATTTCCAAGTGTAGGCTCATGCCTGGTGAATCAACACTTGATCTAAGCTATGACTTCACCCTCAAGTGTGGATTCTATTCCATTATAATCATTATTTTCTTCCAAGGGTATCAATTCTTCGCTTAACCAACTACTTTAACAAAAGAAACTTCAAAATTCACAGTACATATACCAAGTAATCATACTCAAGTGCTAGAGAGCCAGCTACAAGAGCGAACAAACATACTGAAAAAACTTTGAGAAAGAACATATTTGAGAGGATAAGCTGTATAAGTATATATACAAGAGAAGTAGATATTAATTTTAACTAATTACATAATTAGCATGCACATACAATGTACCGGTGGTCTAGAACCATCATGGCAGAGGTAACTGCAAAATTCCCGAATTACTAGACATTCACTTAGTCACAACCATCTGAAAAACATACATTGAAAGATCAGAATATAAGCAGGTTTACTAAAAACATAAACCACTGCACGCATAGAGGGTCCTCTATATTTATGAATTTCATATCAGCATGCACGCATAGAGGGTCCCTCGAGAAAGGATCTTAATTTTAAACTGAAGTATTCGGTATACATAACAAGATATCGATGAAAAGAAAATGGAATAACACATAACAAGCTCTAAAGAATAACACTGATACCACCACCACAACTCCATTAGTAATATATTGACTACGAAAAATTAATCTGCTAGAATTTAGGTGCAGTGGCCAAATACCATCTTTAGATAATGCCTACAACCTAGAGTGCAATCTATTAGAAAAAAGCACCAATACAACATTTATATATAAAAAAAGCCCCAATAATAAGATCAAATAATACTCACAGAAATCATTTGTTCTGAATAGGTGTGACAGTTCTCTGGACAGTGGAAACACCATCCACAAATTTTGTCCGGAAAAGAACATTGGCATTATTGAACATGCCTTCCTTCAGTGAAACAACAATAAACTGCAAGACAGAAGTCAATAATCAAAAGTAAAAAAATTTTAATGTAAGAACTCAATAATTGTGTAAATTTCATTCTTTCTCAGTTAAATGGATGCATTTAAGTAATAGCTCACATCCCCTCTGCACAAATGAATGAAACATAATCTACGGTAGATTCTGAAACTTGCACTATCTCATCAAACTGGCTGAGCCATGGGTCAGGAATAATCTGAGCCCACCATTGTTTAAGTTGCTAGATTTACTAACTGATAAATTCCATACATGTAGAACGTCCTCGTCTGTCTCAGAAAGTACGTTTATGTCATGCCTTTTGCAAAACTAATACATTTCTACAACATCACAAAATGCTGCTATGTGATTAGAGAATTCAACAAGGAAAACAAAATTTGGTACCTTCCATTATTTTTCTTTTATCAAAATAAAGAAATCAAAGATTTATTGTCATTTTAGCAATAAACTGTTCAAACCTGAGACTGTGGAAAGTGAGCCTTAATCATCTTCCCTATGTTTTGTGTGTGGCTTAAATCAAGGGCAGCATCAACCTGTCAACAACCTCAAGTTATACGATTTGGAAAAAAATAGAAAAGTAAGTTTAATACAATATAAGAACCCTGGCATAGAAGACAATGTTTAGCTGCATCTGTGAGCACTGAACAGTGAGCTGTACTATGTGGATAGTCAAAAGCATCAAAAAACCATGAATCTTAACATGCAAATTCCATGATACATTTTCACCCAACAAAAAACAATAAAGGTATTGCATCTATCTCTGTGTGTGTGTGTGTGTGAATGACAGAGAGAAGATAAAAATCAACACCGTCATCATCATCATTAAAGCCAAATGAATTCATCCAAAAAATTAGCTTTTCATAAGAAAAATTAGTTGGACTGCCTAGGGAAATGAATAATGCAATTGTATTGGCAGATTCTTTGATCACATGAACACTTACCTTTAGAGTGGATGAAGACATTATTGCTATGGATATTGGATAGTTCTTTGCAATCAGACAACATTTACTTAATTTTTGACAGCACATCAAGAAAACCTAAAACCTAATCATAGCATTGTTGTTGTTCATGATTCTATTACAGCCTCATAACTTTAGACCAATTGTAACACACTTATGAACTCAAAGCTTCTTGATTCCAAACATTCATTAGTCATTACACATGATATGAAATCCAAAAATACCCTTGTTAATATCGCCATTCATTACAGAAATCCCATCCCAAGGAAACAACAAAAGGCAGGCATTTGATGAACTCTGAAGGTCTACAGAAGCGAAGGAATCAAATGCAGTATCACCTCATTGAAAATTATCAAAAAGTGGCATGCACATTAAGTCTTTGAAGAAAGCATGCAGAATATGAAAGATCGTGCTTGAAACAAATATTACTCGCTAATGACACCATGTCAGCAAACTCCCCATTGAAGCAAGGGTATAACAAGGAACAGTTTGATTTCAATGAATGTCAGATTTTTCAGATCATTTCCATGAAGGAGTGAACAAAGAATAAGAGAGTTCCAAGTAAGGCTGTACCTCATCCAGAATATAAAGTGGAGCTGGTTTGAAAAGTAGCAATGCTAATATTAAAGAAAGAGCAAGAAGAGATCTTTGGCCGCCACTGAGTTCTGACAAGGACTGTTTCCAAACACCTCCAAATGCAACACGAACTTCCAGGCCATCCAGAAAACTGCATCCTTCAGGAGGTTCTAGCTTTGCCATTGTGCCTGGCAACAAGGTAGAAAAGATGGATCCAAAGTCACTGCAGAAAAACCAAATGAAGAGTAAAAGTAGTCAACTCCGGTGAAATCAACTTAGAAATTACTTGTACCATGGAGTTTCATTTTAATGCAGACAAAAAATATGCATTTGTACTGTCAACAGAGAAAACAAACTTACGTGTTGACCTTAACCCAAGTAACCTTCAGCGTTTCCTTCTTTTTCTCATCTAGCTCATCAATTACCTTCTTTATCTTGGACTTGTCATTCTGAAAAACAAAAGCTAAACATAAGAAAAAGAAACTGAAATAAAACATGGACAGCGATTCAGAATAGCTAACCTCAATAATATTTTTCTTTGACATCAGATCATTGTATTCATCTTCTGCTTTCTCAAACATAGCCATAACTTTCTTGTTCACCCTTTTCTCAAGACTGCACAGAAAAGACACAAATAAGCATAATTGTAAGAGAGAGAGCACATAATACTAATTTTACGGTCTTAGAAAACAGAAAAACAAACCAACAAGAAGAGGGAGAGAGTGAGTGAGGGAGAATTTTTAAGTCACCCTGATTGTTCTGCTTGCAGTTTTTCAAGTTCTTCCCTTGCTTTACAAGGATCGCGGGAGATAAAATCATAATCTGTCCCACTCCTTCCAAATAGTTGCTTCTGAGATGCAATCCATGTATGCTTCTCGAGCAATTTTTCTACCTTCATAGAGCAATCTTTCTGCTCAACCTCCATTCGTTTCACCTAAAACACAAATTCAAATTGAATATAAGTAATGCCAACTTTTATAGGAAATGGACAATTGGTACTGGTTACATTACCTCATTCTCCATCCGCTTTCTCTCGAGTTTAGTCTCCGTGACCCTGTGTTGCAGTTTTTGCTGCTCCTTGATGATGCAACTGATTTGGGAATCACATTCTTTTATCTTCAAACGAATCGCATTCAGCTCAGACTGAGCTTGTTCATGATTACCTTTTGTTGACGAAACCTGTAACAGGAACATATATTTCAATAGTCTACCCAGTACAAAGCTATGCTAAACAGAGAATCGATGCTTTTACCTTCACTTCCTGTTCTTTTACTTCTGATGTGAGATTGGCAATTTGTGTTCTCAAAGAAGCCAATTGACTCTCCAACGATGCATTTTCCCGTGTGAGAGCTTCGCATTCCATGATAAGCCTCTCTCTTTCATTTTCATGTCCCTAAGCAAGCAAACATGAGATAATAGAGAGTAATGAGGATTTAGGCACTTGATCACCTTGTCAGTTAAAATCATGAGATTTGACAGGCACAACAACAAAAAGGAAATAGAAGACAAAGAAAATAGAAACTCAGAAACTGTCTAATCTCATATTAAATTATTAACAGTTTATAATATATATCAAGCTAAACTAACAGCAACTTCTACGGAAATGCTACACGCATGTCTCAGTAGAATCTTTGAAAATGGATACCAAGGACATTTTAAAATACTACGAAACAAAATGAATAATAAATGCGTCAACATCTGGAATAAAACGAAATATGTGCCCTCAACAAGTCAATGTTGTCTGTATTACAACTGGTACTTTTACAGAGGGATTACAAGATACATTATGGGATCTTAGAGTAAACTGCAGCAGCAGCAGTATCAACTTACCTTGAGATCTTTTGAAGCCGACTGCATTTGAGATTTGATGACCTTAATCTTCTTTTCCAAGTCTTTCAGCCGGCCCTCTCGATTATTATCATGCTCTTTGATTGATTTCTCCAGCAATGACACAATACTAACACACTTTTCATACAACACTTGCTTTTCTTTGGCTGCTGATTTTGCTGCTTCAAGATCTTTCTCAATTGATTTTACCATTTCACCAAGCTGAAATTACAACCCACAAAATGAGGGGAAATTATAAGAGAGACAACATATAACATTGAAAGCAGTGACAGAGATTTGAGTACATGCTAGTTTCATGAGATAGTAGTGCTGCAAACCTTATGATGCTCATTTTGCTCTGCCCTGCTCTGAAATAATGAAAGGTCATACATTTTAAGCTCTAAATCTGCTTTAAGATCCATGAACTTTTTCTGAAGAGGAAGAAGCTCCTCAATCTGCAATCTCAAGAGAGAGGGTAAAATAAGCCTCGGAAAGAGCAAAAGACTCTTCAGGCTGCAAAAATTTTGCTCCAGGAAAATTGAAGCCCGCCAAAATATGGGCATCAAACATCTATAATTAAAAAGAGCGCAATAAATGTGGTACTAGAAGTAAATTATTGAAGTGAAATAATGCAAATGGAGCGTGCTCTGTGCATCCACTGTTGCATAATGTCTCCCATCTTCGTGATAACTAAATTACGAGAATCTACCCTCCCTAAAAGTTAATGTGGCAACATCAAAGAGGCTTTACATAAATTGTAATTACACTAACTGGACTTTTACTTCAAAAATAGAACCAGAACATTTCGCACCCAAAGCCGAGTATTAGACTCCAAACAGAAATAATAAATTCCAAACAGACAGATTTAATTTCAGCTGACAACACCAAAAGGACAAAGATAGAGGACGAAAAAGATGGGGATTGAGTTATGCTGCAAGTGAAACATGCTATTTCGTGTGTTGGCTTAAGATGGGGATAATGTTAACCATTATTCTTTCTTTAGGGGATTTTTTTTCTGCTCCTTGCAGTACAATAGTTTCATTTATCAATGAAAAGAATCTGCTTACATGCAAGAATCCACTTTGTGTTGAATGTCAACAGCGTGTTGAATGAATCCTATGCTTCCTTACAGTTAACAGAGAGTGAAAATAAACATATAGCATGCAACCCTTTACAGAAACAATTTCCTTTTTTTAACATGAAGGGAAAATAGCTTATCCTTAGAGTGGAAATACCTTTGCTTCAATTTCACTTAACCTCTTTTGATGAATAGCAAGCTTTGATTCAGATTCTGCCAAAACATGAAGTTGCCTTAAAAGTTCACCACCACCCCTGCCAAAGAAACGGGGCTATCACATATAGTATAAGCAAAGAATGGCCAACTATAGATGCAGGAATACAAAATATTTCAACATTAACTGCCAACAAGAGAAGTAATTACTTGCGGCTTCCTCCAGTCAAAAGACCACTTGGTTGAAAAATATCACCTTCTAGAGTCACACTCGGTGTACGAACTTCCCTATTAAAAGCAACCTACGGACAGAACATGCAGTTATGCACAACTCAGTTAAAGAAAATAAGTCTTTAACTGAAAGAAATGGCATGTTGCATGTTTGAAGGAAAACATGCAAAATAATAGGCTACAAATACCAACAAAAGTTTTAGTTTACAAATTGTTACAATCAAATAATAAAAATTGTCAGCACACTGATAATAGATCCACAGATAGCACTATGAAAACATATTTGGCAATCTTTGAGTTGACATTCATAACTCAATGGAAGAGACCTTACATACCAAAAAAAAGCACCCTACATATCAATACTAGAACATGAAAGAGCAGAAATCTGAATAGTTTAGAGTTATATTTAAATATTGTTCAATAAATCGCCACTATGTTATTGTACTGTAAATCAAGCTACAAAACAGAAAAATGATACACTCACCAGAAAGAAGGAAAGAAAGAAAGAAGAAATGGCAGCATCATGAACATTGGGCCATTGGCACACGCTATAGCCAAAAGGGTATCAAGAATGAAATGAACCACACTAGGGCAACAGCCTAGATGAATGACAAAGATGAGAAATACCTCCTTGGCAGCATCAATCGTTTTGCAAACAAATGTTGAACCGAATACATATTCCATAGCTCTCTGCAGTATAAATATACTTTTAAAAGAAGGTAGTAGGCAGATAAAACTTAAACTGATTTAAAAAGAAGTCACCACAACCTTCCAGCACGTACAAAACTTATACTTCAAAGACTACTTTGTAGACATTGCAATATAATGCGAATTTTTTTGCGTTCTTTTCCATAATTACCAAAGAAATTTGAAACCATTAAACCCTATTGAATAAAATTATCAAAGCATACCTTCAATTCTTCATCATAACCGACCAAAGAAAGCGCCAATTCCGCATTTTCCCTGCCAACCTGCCAACACCATAAAACTTCACTAGGTTAAAAGAAGCTAACTCACTAAATAGATTATATTACAAATGAGTGTTGACACATTAACTGACCAATTTAGCAGCAGCCTGTTGCACCCTAGGAGGAGCAGTATGGGATTGAATTTTGTTCAAAGGTATAATTGTTACTCTTCTTCGAAGATCACCATTTTGAAGCAGCTGTTTTCCAGTGTTTTCAGTGTCAACTACAACATTAAATAACTTTCCCCCAGCAGTGACCTGCAGATTAACACAATTTACTAATTTAGATCAACATATTTGAGTCGGAAATCATTTCATATTTGCTATTCACCAAAGCAGAGGGATGACATCATGCATTGCTAACCTCTAAGGCAGTCATTGTGGAGCTATCCTTTACTTTGATAAGTTGTGCAACAACGCCTTTCACTTTTGACCTGTCAAAATTTTTCACAGGATCCCGGTATGTGAACTGAACATTAGCTAATTGTGCTGATAGATCTCTTATTTCATCTTTCAACTTTTGCACAAGCTCCAATTCAGATGCACGATCCTAGAATAAAATGTTTCAGTTTAAAATTAGATGTATAGACCAAACCACAACTCATATACTGTCGAAGTGGAGAAAAACATTGGGTTGAGAGCCTGAATACCTTCTGTAAATCTTCCATCTGGCCTTCTTTATAAGGAAGTGATTCCATAACCTTTTTAACAGTTTCAACATCTTTTCTTCTAGCATTTAGTTCATTTTCTACAGAAACAGCTTCTTCTCGCTTATTCATCAACTGCTGTGTTTTTTCCTTCAGCTCTTTCTCACAGTGACTAATTTTTGTCTTCAACTGTTTCAATTCAGTTTCAACACTCCCAACAGCAACCTTAGAATCACCTAGTTGGTCTTCAAGGCATTTTTCCTCATTTCCACTGCTCTTGCCAGCTAGCACACCCTACCAATGGTGATTACAGCACGTTGCCCAATTCAATGATTGGTTTCCAAATGAAAAGGTCAAAATTGCATGGCAATGGCTCTCAGAAAAACCACTTACCTGGTAGTCCTTTTCATAGTCTTCTAAACTCTTAGAAAGCTCCTCAAAATTCTTCTTTAAATCAGCTGCTCCTTCTTCAGACTTTCTGACAGCAGAAGCCCTCTCTTCTACTGACTGCTTTAATTCTTCAAGATTACAAACAACCTGGTAAAATCAATGTGAAATTTCACTTTATTGCTTGAGTGGCCAATGCAACAGAATAGAGCTCAAAACAACTTTTTCTGCAGATACTAAAAGAGTAATGGGAAATAAAATAAATGGTTTACAACCATAAGATACTCAACTTTTGAGCATTATCTTCTTCGCTTTTGAGAGTGTCTTCCTTACTTCTCAGTATAGATGCTTCCCGCACTAACTCTTGAGAAAGCATGTCTACTTTCTCTGAAAAAATTTTAACTTCACCACCCATACTGGCTTCCTTTTCAGCAGCTAATTGAGATACTTGCATCTCCATTTCCTGAATTTTGCCCAAAATCATTTCTGTGTTGCCATCAATTTCAGTTATCTTTGCTTTTACTTTTTCGACTTCACCGACTGCACTGTCTTTGATTTTCTCAGCTTGAATATACTCATAAGCAATGCAAAATCTTTTAAGTCTATCTAATTCAGCAGCACCATTGGCCCATTGCATGTACTGCATCCGTTCTTTCCTCAATTTCTCCAAAGCAGGAAGTATTTCCTGGTCCAGAAGCTTATTGATCTCATCAACCTTACTCTGCTTCTTCTCAAGTGTTTTCAGAGCAGCTTCCTTCTTTGTCTCATACATTCTTGTCCCCGCAGCCTCTTCAAGCATAGAGAGGATTTCAGGAGGTTTCATGTTTAAAACCTTGGTGATCCGGCCTTGCATGATTAGAAAATGTGGATTATTAACATTAAGCTGTACTGAATGAAAAAGGTTCTGGACTTGACTGGGTTGGGCTAGCTTTCCATTGATCAGATATTTGTTTCTTCCTCCAACTACGATCTGAAAAGCAAGCAAATGTATCTTCAGCATACATCAACAGGTTTGTGTTACAGTGCATATATAACCAAATTTGAACAAGCATGGCAATAGTTATATAAATTGTGTCATTAACAGCTCTAATTTTCATACAATAACGCAAGGCTAGTAAAGGGAAGTTGCCAAACACAAATAAATCATCATTCTCTCGACTCTGGCATGGTATTCCTTGCAGAGTAACTGCTTTATTCTCCAAACTACAAAAGTTTGTACACTATGGTTATAATTTTCCATATTATCAAAAATAAATAAAAAAATATTCACAAAAACCTGACACCCTGCATAACAATGGGAAAGCGGTCCGCTAGAGAAATGAAGAAGACTGGAAAAAAATGATAAATAAAAAAAGAAAAATTAAGTCATAAATTTTGGGTGTGGAAAAATCACCGACCTGCCTTGTTACCGTGATCTCTGGATGACCCTCATACCCAAGGGGACTCCGGCTCTTATTTGAGTTATCAAATACAATTGACACTGTTGCCTTAGTAATCCCTGCTTGCCCTTGCTTGTACACGAGCTCTTGGAGATTTGAAGCACGAACTTGCTGCAAATTTGTTATACCCAAAACGAAGCAAATCGAATCTAGAATATTAGATTTTCCTGAGCCGTTCAGCCCCGTGATCGCATTGAAATAGGGGTCAAAACCTTGAACCACCGTCCTTGTGGCATATGATTTGAACCCTTCCAAGCATATCTCCTTTACATACATCGTTTCCAAACAATCTAGAGACAAACCAAACTAAGGAAAGTAAATACGAAGCCAAAACCCTATATAGCGACAAAATACCATCAACTCGCAGATCTGACGAACTGAAACCCTAGAATAGTCGAGCAATGCTCAAAGAGTCAAAAAAAATGCAGAGAATTCAATAACCTGAGTTTGAAGGCTTAGATAAAGAAATTGAAACGATGAAATCACAGTGTAAGAAGTTCAGAACAGACAGATGCAGCGAAGTGAGGAATTGTAGGATACGTCGAGAAAGCGGAGAGCACAATTAGGTTTCCGAGTTTGAAACCCTAGCACACTGTGCGCTGAACCCGGGTAGAAGATGATGGGAGGAGAATTTGGAGGGATTCGACGATGAAAATTTGAAAAAGCGAAAAGCTTCGCTAGTAGAGAATAGAGAAAGAAGCGGGAAATTGCTCTAGTGATTTCGAATTTTTTGTGTTTGGTCGATCGGGTTTGGGGAATTTCTGTAATTTCATTTTTTTTTTGCCCAACAATAGAAGGGCTTGGGTCCCATAAAGTAAGGCCGTAACATCATTCACAGTGAGTTTTTATCGGGGAATAGATTACATTTTGAGTATATCAATAATATTTTGTTGTCTCTTTTTTAATGACTCAAGTAAGAGGGCACGATATTTTGATTGTCCACCTGTTGACTTTATTTGGGGCCACCTCAACTCACACTCACAATTACACAAAAATCAAAATTAAGTCTTGCCTCAATTACACCAAAAATCAAATTAATAAATTTACACCATTGTATTAATACATATTGTTGGTTTAACCACATCACCAAAATACCCAAATACATCAGTAAACCACATATCCCATTGTATTTTGTTGGTCCCAACAAAACCACATCATTGTGGTTGCTCTAACTATGGGTGGCAAAAAATCAGTGTTGGGTCAGACAATGGTACATATTTTTGAAATATTTACACTCCGGATCATATCCATATTGGATTTTTATGACATATTTAATTGATCAAATCCGGATTGGTTTAAATAGACAAGTAAATCGGACAATAACATAATTCGAGTTAGGTCGAGACAAGATTTTTGTGTTTTGACTCATACCCGGTTTTAAATTAAACAAAAATTTTGTGTTTTGACACAAATTTTGGACCTGTAACTTATGTCGAAACTTTATTTAATCTTGATCGGACAAATTTAATCATCCTAACGAAGTTTTATAACCACTAATCGTAACTCACAAGCTTAATAGGCGTTTGACTTAAACATTAAAAGCCCAAAAAAATGTTTGACTTGAACTTTAAAGGCCTGGTAGATGAGTTTTCACAAAAAGCCAAAGCTCAGCTGAATAACTGATAGAGTTCGACCGGCCATCGCACAAGACTGAAATTATTGAACGGTGCAATTGTACTAATGTATCATGCTATCATTTGTGAGTCGAGCTCATCAAAGGGAACATAACTTCTTCCTATAATTCGAAACAATGAATTGACATTTTTCTCTTCTCAAACCACTTGACAATAGTTTGGTTGATTATTTATCTGATGCACGAGTTTTGGTAGTTCAAACCAACCAATAGAGATATTTCCGTGTGGAATCATAGTTCCATGGACTTGTCCCACTTCTAAGTCCCTTATCGATAGGCTTTGACCTAGTCTTATCTGTCGTCAGCGTAGTGCGAATTATTATAGCGTTATGCGATTTATGCCCATTTAACTGTTCGAAGAACAAGGTGATTATTCGATTACCAAAAAAAACCCTTTTGTTTTTTCCTTAATAAACTTTTTTTTTGGTAATTAGATTTGTTCCTAACATATGATATACATGATTTATATTTATATATAATCTATATAATTTTTTCTTTGCTAATATATGTGATATATCTACGCACTTGTCATTACTTGTGAATAACTTTCCAATATTTTTCTTTTGGTTTACCAAAAAAAAAAAAATTGTTATAATTGTTTTTCAAAAGTAAAAAAATTGTCAAATAACTAAATCATTTATAAAGTAAACTTGAGAACAACGAGTAATTCGGATGATACTCATTTATGTGATATCTCATAAAGGTATTGAGTTTGAGCCTCTTTATCCTTTCTCCTGTATTAAAAAATATATATATAAAGGAAACTCATATAGAAATCATCTATTAAAAGAAATAAACAGGTAACGTACAGGAAAATCCGGTAACAAATTTGACGCTTATGATATTTTACTCTTTTTTTTATTATATTATTATTTACTTCTAAAAAGTTACGAAAAAATGAAGCAAAATCAATTTTATTTTATTTTTTCCAAGATTCGAGGCGCTGGGTACTCCGTACTCTTGGTCTAAAACGTTAAAACCCGAAAGCCTTCAAACGAGGGAAGGGTATAAAGCAGTTGTCTTAACTGGCTACAGCTCTGCTCACATCTCGGTCATTCTGAGGCGAACAGACTAAGTTAGATCGACGGAATCGACGCAAATCGAAAGCAATTGCAGTTCTCCGTGGAAGTTTTTCGCCGCGGTGATTCTCTCTATTACTTCCGTTTGTTCTCTGCTGCTATTTTCGTATGTCTGATCCAATGCTGCTTTTTGGTTTGTGATGGCTGGGTTATTTTGGTTGCGAGAAAATGTAGGAATTTAATGCGAAAGTCACGTTTTCAATATGAGATTTGTCGTTTCTTTGGGCCTGAAATGATTGAAACTTTCACTCAATTCAGCTGGAATAAACTGTTTGGTTCAGTTGCCTTGAGCTTTATGATTTTTTTCCCCTTCTGTTAAGGAGGGACTTGAAGGAATAACTACTTTTTTTTATTGATATTAGCAAAGAAGCGATGAGTGTCCGGTAATTGTGCATTTTAGTAGGATGTATGGCGGTCACAGTTCTCTGTCTTTGTTGCTTTCCTGTGTCGAGCAACATATAATAATTTTACTCAAATGAATTTGATTGAATTGAACTCAAAATTATCGTTTCACTTTTTGGGATTGAGTGGATAAAGTCATTTTGACGAATCAATCAGATGGAGTTTCTTAATTCTGATGTAATATAGCTAGATAAGCTAATGAAATCGGAAAGAAGATAAACACTTTGGTTTGTTCTAGATTGGCCATAAAACGAATTATCTATTCTACACAGCGCAAATTTGGGGTTTATGGATAATTAGTCAATCTTGCATTTGAGGTTGGTGTCTTTTGACAGATATTCTATGGCAATTTGAAAAGTGGTGTTTTTTTTTTTTTTTTTTCATTTGTGGCTGCCTGGCTGGTGTAAATTGATTAGGATTATGTTGTCTGCTTCAAGTGAAATTGTTCATTTGTACTGTGGTGGCAAACTTGAAACGCGATAATATTTTACTTTTTGAGGTTCAAACATGATGAATATAAAACATTTGATGACTAGTGATAATGATTGAATTTCAATATTTGAGAAATTTAACATGTCAATGCGCCAACATCAGTCTAGTTGTATGTATTGATCACTCCTTTGTTAAGCAAGCTAATTCAGTCTAACAGAAGTAGATCATTTTGGTGCTTATGTTTAAACACCTGTATAATCAGTTGAGCTCTCTGAGAAAGGTAGACCTGTTAAACAATTGGCAAGCCGCTCTGCTTTTTTTTCTACTTCTGCTATGCAGTCCCATCTCATTTATATTGAACGGTAGCTATTTCTTGATGTTCGGTGTTTTCTTGGGAGTGAAATGAAGTTTTCAGGAAGTTTCTATGTCAGCTATATAAGTCTTTTAAACTTCTGGACAAGTTATGCTGCATAGTGATGATCTCTCGGAGTTTTTTTTTTTTTTCCTTTGGATTGAAGACAAATTTTATAACTTTTCTTCTCGAGATATAGAATTTTGTATGATCATAATCTGTAGATAATTTAACAAGGGTCTTCTGAATCCATTTCAGATGTCTAATGATGTGGAGAATCCTAAACTTAGTGAGACCAATAAAGGTCCAGAACTGTCTTCTTCTTTGAATGATAATCAAGCAGCCTGGTATAATCCCTTGCTCCAGCGAGCCGAAGTCTATGGCGTTGCTGCTGGATACTGCATTTCAGCATCTTTGCTCTCCATAATTAACAAATGGGCTGTGATGAAATTTCCTTATCCTGGGGCCTTAACTGCATTACAGTATCTCACAAGTGCAGCAGGTGTTCTCATTTTTGGGCGGTTAAAGTTCATAGAGCATGACCGGCTTGACCTTCTGACAATGTGGCGGTTTGTACCAGCGGCAGTTATATTCTACCTTTCTCTCTTTACCAACAGCGAGCTTCTGCTTCATGCCAATGTTGATACCTTCATTGTCTTTCGTTCAGCTGTCCCAATCTTTGTTGCAATTGGGGAATCCCTCTTCTTGCACCAGCCTTGGCCATTGATGAAAACATGGATATCTCTTGCTACCATATTTGGGGGAAGTGTGCTCTACGTCTTAACAGACTACCAGTTCACATTTATGGCTTATAGTTGGGCCTTGGCTTATCTTGTGAGCATGTCAATTGATTTCGTTTACATTAAGCACGTGGTTATGACCATTGGTTTGAACACATGGGGTCTTGTGCTTTATAACAATCTTGAGGCCCTCCTCCTGTTTCCTCTGGAATTGCTTATTATGGGGGAATTCAATAAGATAAAGCATGATATTGCAGATGAGTCAGATTGGTATTCTTTTCAGGTCATTTTGCCTGTAGCCTTATCTTGTATATTTGGTTTAGCAATCTCTTTCTTCGGGTTCTCATGCCGGAGGGCAATTTCTGCGACAGGATTTACTGTGCTTGGTATAGTGAACAAGCTACTTACAGTTGTGATAAACCTGGTTATTTGGGACAAACATTCCACGCTTGTGGGGACAGTTGGCCTTCTCATTTGCATGTTTGGTGGGATTCTGTATCAGCAATCTACAAGCAACAAGCCTAAAGCTGTGAAATAAGCAAAAACACACGAGACTGAAGAAGAACAACATAAGCTGCTTGAACTTCAAAGCGACCTAAACAGCCACAACAACAACAATAAAGAGGAAGTCGGCGAATCGAATGAAGAAAAGTGAGAACTCTATTCTGAAGAAGAATTGTCTTCTGGTGATATGTCAAATTGGATTGGTTGGGGGGCTGTTTTTTGATTGGTATGTGGGGAATCTTCCATGGAATGGCCTTTACAGCCTCTTACTGTAGTTAAAAGCCTGAATTAGGACTGAACCACAGAAAATGGATCAAATTGAGAAAACCCTTTTTAGTTTTTTGCCTCCACTCCTCCGTATATCCATCTGATTTCACAGATCTAACTGTTGAGCTGTTTGGTTCACTGGAAAATTAGATCATCTTCTTTTCTTTGTTGTGTTGAAAATTGTCTGTAGGAATGCAATTCAATGTATTGATATGGATGCAATGTAGCAATTTATATGTAAAATTGCTTTCTTTTGGATAAGGCTGGCCCGACCATCTTACGTGTATTCACTTCTTCTTTCTTTCCTTTGTGGTTTTTTATGGTTTGGAATAATCAATGAATATGCAATCATGGCTACATGATCTGTAATATCTGGCTAGAAGACAATTTGTTGCCAGTTTTTTTTTTTTTTTTTCCATTTATTCAAGATCATCCAACTGAAAATTCAATAAGAATACTACAGCTTCTGCTAACTCTACCAAACTTACAAGGTAGATTCATCTAATGCAGAACATTAAGTTCAGAAATTGAAAACACTGTGCAATTAAGGAACATCTCTTCTTCTGCCTTTTCTTGGACGACTTCAAAGCTTCATCCCTTCTGTAAGACTCCAGAACATCTTCCTTGTAAAGGAGATCTCTCGTGTCTGCTATATCATCCGTCCCAAAGAACACATCTCCCACATCATGATCCCTGTAAGACTTGCTGGATTTTCGAAAATCACTCATATCTTCGAACACAACAGTCGAAGAAGAAACCTCTGTGTACAAGCTGCCGTCACCACCGCCTCCGCCAGCCGCAGCCTCGTCGCAAGTTACTCCTCTACCCATGATTGCAATTATTGGTTTAAGAGAGAGAGTCAAAAGTACACAACTATATATATAATGGAAGGATGCAGAATAAATTAGTTAAGGGATTATAAACTCTTACAAAGGATTGGGATTAGGACTTTAATGATAATATGAGGTTGTTGCACTGGTAGGTTAGTTCCGCAATTAATTTTAATTTTCTTTTAGCTTATCTTGTGAAATCTTGTATGTCCACTCATTGGACAAGTGGGATCCACTATTGACATTGTGGCATGTAGTCTACTTCTACAATAATTCCGAGAAACTCCCACATAAAATGGGTTCAATAAGACAACAGCACTTTACATTTTACACGTCTACGTGTCTGGACCCTAACTTCTATTGCAATTTTGCATAATGCAAAACTAATTCATAGGAGCAAATGAGCCATTGGTTGAGTGGCAATGACTTTGTATGTCCCTGACTGAGGTCATGGGTTCTAGTCTCACCTCCTCCGAATATTTACAAGGAGGTGTGTGGGCTTCGTCTGCCCCTACGTGGGCTTGATAGTCGGCCCCTGCGTGGGCTTGATTTGTGCCTCCTGCGTGGGGCCTGTTGACACCTGTACTTTCATAGGCTTGATCTGGTGGTGTGTCGTATATTGTGTTTATACTTGTACTCAAAAAAAAAAAAAAAAAACTAATTCATAGGAAGATCCATTACTTTTTTTTAATAAACGGGATGAAGTGGGCTCAAAGTTGCTACTCGTGAAAGTTCAAATTATCCTAAAAATTATAATTCAAATAAAATATGCATATTTAATTTGTTGTAATAAAGCATAAAATCAGTACATATCAATGAGAAGCCCATAGTTCAGCTAATGCTCAAGGACGAGGCCTGTCTATAAATCAAAGTAAAAATCAGGGACCCCAAAACAGTCCAGCGAAAAACTATATGTAAACGGAGTATTAATAAATAAATAAAAACAAAATGTGCTAAAATAAGTTTTGTACAAAACTGATCTATGGGAAACATGAGAACATATCATAAATAATACTTGTGTATGACAGTATGAGCGGTGGTTCACAAAGCCTGCATCTCCAGAGTGGTGCCATGTTCAGCGGACGGAGCAGAACCCTGGTTTTCAGACGAAGAGTTCATTTCTTGAATGGGTGGAGGATTGACAATGGTCATTGGCATGGCAAAATTATCTGATAGACGCCCCTTCATTTCCCTGTGCTCCTGGCACAGAGCACACCAGTGCATGCAGCAGTGCACCATGCATGGATCACATGGTGAATTCTGCAGTGATTAAGGTATTCATCAGTAAGTAATATGACAAACTAATGGTCTGGCAACCTCCTTTTGGGAGACAGAAGTAGTACGGCATTAAAATGTATAAGCATTGATACAATACTTATTTGAAGCGTCTACACTATATGTATGACAAAATTGTTCCAGGCATGTGCATCAATGTCAAACAAACTAAGTAATGACTAACGATCAATCCCAGAGGCCGAACTCCAAATACTAACGATTGCAGTAGACTGACTATGTCTGATTATAATGTAATCTCCTGATTCCCTGTTTTCACATTGGATTCAGACAAGTCTATTCAATAACGACGAGAATCTAAAAGAGAAATATTCAATCTTTTCTTTTCTCTATTTTGATCCTTGGGCTGAGGTAACAGGTATTACTTCATTCATTAAAGATTACATGTTTCTAAAATAAATCAAGGAATCTATGATAGAGATACTATGTTTTCGAAAAGGAAAATGGATCTGTCCCATAGTTTGTACTTTATAGAGAAGGGTTATTACCTTGAGATGATATTTCCTTTGTAAGGATTGCCTAAAAAGACCAGTGTATATGCCACACATCCACCAAGCAAATAACAAGCCCTCACAAAAGAGAAACGAAGTCCTTGGGTCAATACCATGGAAGACTGCTGTTGCTACGGCCAGAGCAATGCCACCTTCAACGCAAACAGCATGGCAAATGCATGGTGTAGTCCATGGGGTGTCTTCTCTTAAGTTTTCAATATTACGCCCAAATAGAACACAAGGGCAAAATAAACCCTTCCAGCCTGTAAAGGAATAAAACAGAAATTGTAGATTAATCAAGTCTTGTTCAGTGATAATGAGCAAAATGGTTGAAAACAAAGAAATTGGAAGCAAAGTTAGTATCAAGTATCAGAAAATAAAAAAGTAAGAAAATTTTCATCAACTAGCTGATAAGTAATGACAACAAAAGGAAACAGCAATTGGGCATATGTCAATATGAAAAAAAAGAATTGTTGATGTAATACCAAAGAGAGATATCATCAGCTCATAAAAGGCATAGCACTATCCTAATAATGAATTCCATGTCACCAAGTCCAAAGCATGCAGGAGAATGAACATGACAAATATTACAGAAGAACCATGATAAATATTTAGCTTCAGGGTGATTATTTTATGTTTCTTTCAATATTATATTAGAACCTTGATAAATATTTCTAAATGCCAAGTCTCTAAACATGTCAAACCCATCTAATAATACAATATTTCTAAAAGTTGCACTCCTTTTAGTAGAACCTTAATTATTCTTATGTAAAACGTAAGGACTTTCCCTTTTGTTTCAAGAAATCTTCTCTTTTTACCTGGAAAAAGGGTAAAGCAAAACAGACTTGACCATGATGACAACAGAAAAGTTGTGGCAAGGTGGAGATATAGGATTCATAACACTTTGAACAAGTTATCCATGCTCTTAACATGGAACAATGTCAGCACTTGGAAGAACAACAACAACAACTAGTGTTCAGCAAAGTCAAAAGAGACAAAGAGAGCGTCTATCAGCCAAACTTCCCTTTTCAAAGAAGAATAATTGTTAGTATTCTTTGGCACAAGATCACTTGATGAGCCATTTCATTCACCTTCTCAATACCTCCCTACACTGCAGTTGGTAGGTGCACAAAAGTTTGATTAAATAAGAAGAGATAGAAGCCCCAAATAACACATCAAATTTGTTTACAAGAACTCACCTCCTAGTACAAGACTTAATTTCTTATTTGAAAATCACTGCAGCAACGAAATTAAAAAAAAAAGGAGGAGAGTAATTCCTCTTCCTGGAGTTGCAAAGCTCGTTGCTAACCTTATTTCAAAAGGTCAAATATTTCATGTATGCGAAAGCAAACAAACAACATATACAACAGCTAATAAAAAACATAAATTGGCTAAGGATTTTGAGGATATGTGGACATCAGCTTACAGCTCTCAGTGTCTTCAGCGCAGCCGAAAATTCCAGTTGTCCAAGGCTCATTTGCAGGCGGCTCAAAGTTTTCCGGCAAAGCCTGTCCACATTCATTGCACTTCCGAACAGCCAACTGCACAATTTTGGCCAATTTTAGGATTAGATCGCAACAGCCAACTCGATCTACGATAAAGTTCAGGAATTTGTCCCAAATTTTTTTAAAAAGAAAAATACAAATCCGTCACTTTACATCAACGTGAAATTGAAAGAATAAGTTGTTAAATCAGAGACAACGAGAACGAGATGGAGACTTGAGGAACCTCGATGGGCTGATTGAGCTCTCCTGGACGAATGTCCTCCAACGGCGCAACTTGATCCTTCGTCAGCTTAACATACCGAGAATTCACGCCTCCCTCCGCCATCTGATCCGCAGAACAACCCTACGTTTGATCACCAAGAAACAGCAAGGAAATTATCAAAATTCACGCCACATTCGTTGGTGTAACTCACAGAAAATGTGTGAAGTGTTGAGGAGTAAACTTGAAGGAAAGAACTTCGGAATTGAAAAATCACGACTAAACCTGCTAGACTGCAGAGAATGAGAATCCGAGTATTACGTAGGATCTGATTTTGCAGACGCGTCGGAGATTTCAAGATCGCTGTAGACTCAAATTATTTTGTCTTCACGGTTTCCTCCAACACACGAGCCAAAGTCCGGACCTATTGTTCTACTACGTCGTTTTAGTTTTATTGCTGGGTTCGTTATCGGGCTAATTTTGATTATTAGTCGCAAATGGGCCTAGTCAAATGGGCTGCTTCGGAAAAATTATCCAGAAATATTCCCATTTCCCAGTCTCTTCTATCCCTTGATCTGAAATCTGAACATGGGCCTGTCCCTCCAGCCCACTTATATTGGTTTCATACCCCCTTTTTTTGCCTTTATAAAGGGCCAATTTTTATACCAACCAGCCCATGAAGAGACCAAACCACCGATATTGCATAGAGTAATAGTATACTTACAAAATCGATTAGGCTCAGTATCTGCAATTTCATGATATTGTTGTAATGAATCCACATATACTGGAACTCGATCTAAACCTTTCTGGGGGTACACGGTCATCACAAGCTTAAAGCTTTGGTTTCACAAGCCATTGCTGAAGCTACAAGCTTTATGGGAGGTACCCTCACATGGAGTGAATGTCCCTCCAGTGACGAACACATACTTTCCTACCACACAACCTCCTCTCCTGCCTAACCCACCTCTGCATAATCCTATTTTGCCCAACCCTTCTACTTTTTCTACCTTGCCAACCGATGTGGGACATGCAGCTAATAAAAATATTTTTCTATTAATAATTACCAAGGCTTTGATTTAAGATTCGGACCGAAATATCCTCAGCTCTGTTTAGGGCAACCTATCCGCACACAGACTTCAGAACTTCCAAACAAATCCAAAGTACATCTCGTCGCCGAAACCCCTTCGGGGTTGGCTTCCCGGTCCTTTCCTCCCCGACTTCTAGCTTCCTTACTCCCTTTTTATTTATTTATAGAAGACATAACCGCACGAAACCCTACTCACAGCAGACGATCCCATTCGCAAGGATTGGAGGATTTGTGAGATCTCTCCATTTTCAGCCACGGATGCGCAGCGAGTTTTGCTAGACGAACTCATGGGATCAGGTAAACTTCCTGACTCTTTGATTTCAATCCTATTTGTGATTTTGTTATGGTGAATTTTATTTTGCTTAATTTGATGCCTGTAATGGAATAAACCATCCTTGTTTTTCAGAATTTGCTTATTTTCTCAGAATCATCTTCGTTTATGTTATCCTGATGTTTGCATTCGAGGTGTATAATTTATTCAATGTCAGTTCACTGAATATTTTTTCACTCACTAGTGAATATTTAGCTCGCAACTTGACGGAGGAAGAGAGAAAGGGGTACAAGGAACTCACGTAGGAAGAAAGGGAGGTTTGTCGATTCTATATGGTTCGGCTTTGTCCTCATGACCTCTTTGTGAACACTTGGAGTGATCTCGGTGCGTTGCAATGTCTGCACTCTTTCACTGATGTTTTGTTGCTAAGGGGACAATAAAAGAAAACAAAAATAAAGGGAAACAATTGAAAGTGGAACCTTGTATATTTGAAAATTTAGTATTTTGAGGCATTGAATTGTACCATATGAAAATCTTAGGACTACCAATTTCCCTTATCTTATGTGAGTGGGTGGTGTGTTTTGTTCTTCCAGGTCCATGCCCAAGAATTCATGATCAGAAATTGAAAGAAAGGTGCGATTGAATAAGCTCAGCAACTGTATATCTATGCTGTTTTTTTTTTTTAACATCACGTTATCTAAATTTGGTTGTTATCCTAGAATATGTTGTGGATTTTGTGTGATGCATAAATTTTACGAATTCTTTATTGCATCTTGCAGTGAGTTCTTCATATGTCCGTAGAAATATAGTTATTGTGCATATGTGTGGGCGTACATGGATGATATTGGGTAGTTGTTCTTTTCTATTACAATTTTATGATCCTTACTAATTGGCTGTATGATGAAATTTTGACTTCAGTTTTGAGAAGTCTCCAAGGCATGATGCTTATGTCCCCAAGTTTGAAGCTGAACTTGCTCAGTTTTGTGAGAAATTGGTAAGTCGTGTGGTGGTTGGATGTTGTATGTTGTGTACAGTATGTCATTTTCACATTCTCTTTATGAACTTCCTGGTCCTATGAAGGTGATGGACTTGGATAGAAGAGTTAGATGTGGACATGAACGCCTTGGTCAAGAGGTTGCTCCATTGCCATCTGAAAAATCTGAACAGCTATCTGTGTTGGAAGAGAAAATAAGGAACCTGCTGCCGCTGGAGCAAGTTGAGGCACCTGGTGTAGCTGGAAAGGTTGATGAAGCTGAAGCACTTATGAGAAAGGTGATGGCATTGTAATTTTTTTTTTCTTTTCTATTGTACCTTTTTCCCTTCCCCGTTTCTCTCAAGTTGCCGCGCACAACAGTGATGAAATGCTATTTTGTGGGGAACTTGAATTTGTCCAACAGTTATTGGGCAGTGGGCACCATTTGAATGATAATTGGAAAGCCTAGTGTATTTCAAATTCCTATCAATCTTCCGTTCAATCTTGTAAACAAAAATATCTTGCATGATTTTGTCTTGTTTTCCTTTTTGGATACTGTTGAGGACTTGAATTTTGGTAGTAGTGATTTTTCTAATTAGTTTGTCATTTCTTGCCTAGTTTGAGCTCCCTATGGCCTCAACTTGTTTGAATTGAGTGATTGACAGAACATGTTCCTTTCTTTTTCTCCCTTCTTGATATTCTTTCTATCATAACAATTATTTCTTGCTTTCAAATCAGCCTATAATTCGGGTTTACTTCTTTCTTTTCAGTCCCAAGGCTGCGCTTATTAGAAGTATCGTGACAGAGATTCGAGCGAGCTTTGCGACACTTCCTCAAGCAATTTTGGTAATGTTCTCACTTTTAAAATTGAATCATTACTGAGCATGATTAATGAAGATGTTCGCATCATAGGACTTTGGGGGATGGGACGTATAGGTAAGGAAACACTGGCTAAAGCTTTCTTCAACCATAATTATCCAAAATTTGAAGAGGACATTGCGTTCGTGAAGATATCAGTGAAAAATATGAGAAGCATGTACTAAATTAGTGACGAGATAAACATGTTACTAGTTGCTTTTGTTTGAAAGCATATGAGCCAAAAAGATAAAACTTTCATTGTAATCCAATATTGGAACCTCATAGATTCTATCAACTACATTCTTTAGCACTTGTTTGTCCCTACTTATTATGATGACAATACTTCCTGGACCAAGACAATCGTGCTGTCCAATATGTTGAAGTCATCTACATCATCCAAAACAATAAGAACCTTCGCCTCTCCCTTATAAACAGAATTCCCAGATTAGAAGTGACTAGATTTAAGTTTTCGTCTCTTAGAATTCCAATAACAAGTTTCATTTAGTAACGCTTCTCACATGTTTCTCTGATATCTTCAAGGATACAATGCCCTTCAAATTATGGACAATTATGGTTAAAGAAAGCTTTAGCAAGTGTTGTCTTACCTATACCTTCCATCCCCCAAAGTCCTATGATGCGAACATCTTCATTAATCATACTCAGTAATGATTCAATTTTCTTAAAGTGAGAATTCATTCCAACAAGATTACCAAGATGCTGTGGATGTTTCAAGAACTGTTTATTTCTCTATGGAATGAAATTAACAATGAGCTCCAAATGTGCGTTAATGTTTCTGCCAACACACCATATATCATATACTTCATTATCTATACACTATTTTGTGAATTGGCTCTTTGAAAATTACAGTTAGATCCCTCTTATAGTTTGTACCATATTAGCTTGCATAATCCTCGGAACTCATTGTAGCGAGTTTATTTAAGGCTAGCTAGCCTCTTAAATAAAATCATACGAAAGATCTTATTCCATTTTGGTGAAGTTCTCTGCTCAATCAACAAATGTTTAGCTTTGAAAGAAGAAATTGAAGTGTTTAAACTGAGGATTAAGCTGCAAACATACATAGAGTGAAAGCCAATATGAGAATGGCTTAGGCATTTCTTTTCCCCAGTTCACTAGGTCTGTCCTAAATGACATTCATTTATACCACAAAAAAGGAAAAAGGAAGATTTGCTCATAAATGTATAAAAAATGCTACTTGACATTCTTGCAAGCATATTAATATCTATTACATGAATTCCAGTAATCAAAAAAAAAAAAAATATCGTTCCCGGTACTTCAATATAAGAACTCCAAAAAGAGTGACTAGTCTAAACTGACCCGCCGAATCTTACATACTAGGTTTGCTGTTGGCAGATCAAGTTGATTTCCCATATCTGATTTCACAAGATCCTTCAATTGGTCTCTTGGGGTTGAGAGACACGTATGAAATGTAGCAAGGACTGGAGGAATTGGCATCGAAAGAGCAGCTAGCACATTACTCAAATATTCAATGTCTACTGAGAGCTGCTGTGCTCCACGATCTGTTATATACTGAATTCCCCGCAGCTGGTCCATGTAGAGAGCAGTGGCGCCCTCAGCAACCTACACAAAGCAATGTAAAGAATTTAAGGCCTGGAGAAGTTCAACTAATGAGAACAGTTGAAAAGTCCAGAAAAGTTCAATCACAATAACAGTTTTTGAGGGTTGCATGGACCGCGCTAAACCATTATATTCGAATTGTTGTGTAAATCGGACGTGAGAGCTAAGTGGGATCTAATAGACTTGGTTTTAGGCAAGACTATCCATATCAAAGTTCTCTTCCTTCTCTAGTCTCTATCCTATCAATAACCACACCTTTCACAAGGTCCCCAAGCCTATGCATAACAGGCTCTCTTTTTTTATGTACTGTATTGCCACATTGAGAGCATATCATTCATTTGCAAGAGAGACATTTCAAAACCTGATGACAAGGAATCAGGGAAGTTTGCGAAATAGGTACCTTAAACATCCATTCTGTAGCAAAGAATTGTGCATCATCATTGTTGGCATCACTACTAGCTATGCCCTCAGCAAGTGGCTCCAATTGTTGAGGCAAGGTAAGAAGATATTCCCCAACACTGGTCACATAGGACTGAGGATATGCACTAAAGGCTGGTAGGGGAAAAGCACTTTGTTCCTCAACTGATGACCAGATTGGCAGTCTCGACACAGCACTGAGGCGTTGCCTTACTTTAGATACGAGGACATCATAGACAAGTTCGTTTACTGTGTCAACAAACACTACGATTCTCTGAGAAGCCAGCGGAAGTGTATGAAACCGAGGATCTTTAGCCTGAAAGATAGGATGAGAACAATGTCCCGTTAAATCATGTCAAGTATGGACCAGGATTAACTCAAACATAGGTAAAAAAGATGAAGCGCACTGAAATTATGAAATGTGGCTCATAAACTTTTTGGCATGGATAAGACCAGGTTAAGGTCACACACTTACGTCGCCTGGAAAAAGTAAAGATACACCACCATGGATATTTAGTAAACTTGCTGACATGAAAAGGTACAGATTGAGAGATGGTACACAATAGACAAATCTAAATCCAATAGTAGCATACCACCAAAAGAAGAGAAACTATATTTGTATTTCAAATGAAAGACAATATTGCTATTCAAATGTTCGTAGATGCACATTAAAGAGGGTAATGTGAAATTTCGCTGTTTCATTGTCTTTCTCCATTGGTTACCACTTCCCAGGCTGTCTGATTAATAAGTTTTCTTTTTTGAAAAGAGGGAAACTCTGTACTTTGCATAGGTAAACCCCCTGAACACGTGAAGCGGCCCTCACTCTGTGCATGCATAAACCCTTCCCATACAGGCCCACCTACCCCCACCCACCACAAAAAGGGAAATAGAAATGAAGGGAGAAAGAAGAAAAAGGAAATAACCTGATTTAAAAGATTAAACAGTTTCCGAGCCTTCTCACGATGGCCATCAAGCCGGACAGCTGCCATATCCAAGGCAGCCTTGCCACCCAAAGGTAGCTCCCCACTTGCATCATCAATGGGCAACTGGTTTTGGTCCAAACTTGAACCAAATACTGAAATTGATAAAGTTGTGCTCAGTCTAGCAAGAGTGGCTCTCAGAGAAGCTTCAAACACGGAGGACCTGCTTGTTAAACAATCAGAAACTGTGAGTATCTGTAGAGCCCCTTGGACAATAGACCACTCCTCCTCGTTTGAAATCAAGTCGACTTTGCGAGGATTTTGTGCTCCCTCCTTGTCCGAACCAATCTCCTTCTTTGAACCAACACCATCCACTCCACATACTATTCTCAATGATTTGAGGGTTTCTTGCAGGGTAGAAATATACTCTAACATGACATCATCAAGAGCAGAAATGAGCTCGTCAGCCTCAGAACCACCTGTAAGACTGATGCATCTTTCTACAGCTGCTTCAAGAAGCACAATAACTTGTGGGATTGACTCTTCCATTCTCCGAACTGTTTCACTCAGTTCAATACCCTGCGCTCCCACACCACGAGTTACAGCTCCTCTCAGATCCACCCCTGCAATTTCAGAGGAGAGGGTGGCCCTTTCCATCTCTCCATACCTAAACGCAAGAACAGCATTCCTTAGCGTAACACACACTGAGATATAATTTTAATTAATAGTGTGCAAGAAAGAACATAGCAGACATTTTTAATGGTTTGAAAGGCCATGTTCGAGCCAACATAGAACCAGGGCACAATGGCCAATTGCATAAGCAGACCTCAATTAATAGCCTGATTGAAACACGAACAATTACTTGAAACCTACGTTGTCAAAAGGCACTAGAAACACACTTAAGGTGCCAAGATCATGTATCACCCGAGGCATAAGGCACTAATATGACACAAGTTTTCAAATAGGCTAATCTTAGACTTAGAGACATTTCTTAATAGGCAGTAAAAGGATATATGCTACCAACATGAGAGCCTTGTTCTTCCTTGTTCTTTGTTGTTTTCTACACCAATACTATCCCAATGAAATGATCCCCAAGTAAATTAGCATACCTCTAGGGTTTCTACAGCTTACATTTTTTACTTCCATGATTACATTGGCTTTAGTTCTTTCTGTCATCAATATCTTGTTGAGCCACTTTCTAGTTTTCTACATGCTGGTCTTAAATAAAGACTAGAAAATGGCCCAATCATCATCATAAGTCCAAAAAAAATACTCAGGCAAAGGTGCAGAGGTAAGTGCTTTAAGGCACATGCATAGCCGGAGTGTCGCCGGATGTATGCAAGGCACTCTTGGTGCTCCTTTGACAACACTGCTTGAAACCACAAAAGACCATGAATCTGGCAGCAAAGCACAGGATAGCCCACTAACCTTGGAAGTTGGTACTATTCAACAAGATAGGACTGTTAAAGTGGGTGAAGACAACTAGCAACGCATTGACCTTTATGGTGCAGCACAAAGGGGAGTAGAACTTTTGAGACAATAAAATTGATAGCTATAGTAACTAAAAACTCCTCAGTATCATTTGAATATTGTTTTTCACTGCAGTCATTATATAAACAGATTTCATGTATTACATTCTGTATAACTATAAGTTTCTGTCTCTGCTTAGCTGCATTCTTAATGATTTAACCTATGGACGAGAAAAGAAAACCACCAAGCAGTGAAGCATATCAGAGTAACTTTTACGTGATAGTAACTTTATCTGCAACCTAAAACAGAAACTGGACGAGATAAGTTCTCATACCACGCTCGAATATGAAAGAGAACAAAAAAGAGCCATGAAAAAGAGAACTAAGTTGAGCATTTAATTTTAGCTTATAATCACTGACCTTTGTTTAAAGGATTCATACGGATCATACACCCACTTTAGTGTTTTTACCAATTGCTCGTGATTAGCTTCTGAAAACAAGTGTTGAATATTCCTTGCAAAGATCCCCGTCATATTGTGTAGTTCAATCAGGGCATCAAGATGCTTAGTCTGAATCTGGATACCCTTGGGCATATCTCCGGATAAAATATCTAATATACCTGAAGTTGCACGTAAGAGGTGAAAGGGGACAAATTATCATCATCATCAAAGCCTTTAACTCAAACTATATTAGGTTCTTTAAAAGAACCTTAACCTAATTTTAACTTTATATTCATGCAGCATTCCAAATAATAAGAAGTAACAACTAACAAGTAAAAGGAGAAGCATCCTTCAGCAAGTAGTTTCCACTAAGAGAATTCAAAGCTGTCTCAGATTGTACAGAAATATATACACCACATAGATTTAAATGACCATGCGGAAGCAAAGGCAATCTGACAAAACAATTTGAAGTTGACGAAGGAGATCTGAAAAGACAAGAATGGAAGTAAGGAACAATTATATAGATGTTAAGGAATGGAAAAAGAGTGTAAACTTCGATCAGATTGAGTAGCAAACAGGAATCCATATGTTTTGACTAAAGTTTCATCTAATTATTAAAATATTTGACATTAAGGTCTATGGTGAAGGTTTTTTGTTTGTCACAGAGAGAATTTTAAATAATTCAACCAAAATCTTCTTAAATAACTACCATCTTGAAGCCAAAGAAAAAAGATGATATGCTGTATTATCCAAAGCGAAAGAACATTTATCAAAAGGAAATCCATAAATTATGAACAAGGAACTCATAGTGTAGTGTATGCAACCTCTTGCCAGTGCTTTTGTTTCAGGAACAACTTCTCCTGTGGCGAGATTGATACGAGAAACAAAACTTTTACTCACAGCTTCCATTGTCTGAATTAGTAACTGTGGTACAAGAGTTCTATAATGATCAGGAAAAGCAACCATACACCTGCATGCAACAAATTTTAAGAACCTCACGGCTACAACAAATAAGACTGATATTTCATAATTAGAAAAAAAAAATGAGTGGATGTATGAACTAATTGGTACTAATGTAATGTGAATACCTCAAAGCAATTTAGAAAGTGACAAACACAGTAAAATCGGCTATTAAAATGTACCATGATCTCGAGTAAGTTTTCACGTCATATCAGAATTGCTACATACATGGTAGTTACCAAGAAGTTGAGATGCATAGACATGCTCACAATCCTTTAAAGAATGAAATTCAAGAACGTTAAAATTTGAAAAGTGTATCACATGAACAATACCACTTCCATTCTTGCTCAAGGTAGAGGAGCAATTCATCATAGAAACTTGGCAACCAAGTCGAAAATGAAATCATGTGGGAACTTGATTGAAGCTCGCTATTACTTGATAGTCTTTCTATTTCATTTTTCTCACTTGCAAGCTTACTGGATTGTTGTTTTGAGTCAAAATCTTCCCAGAACTGCTTAATAGGTTTTAAATGAACATTTGTATATTGCTGCGTCAGAGACCCGATCCTTTTAATTTTACGAAGAATTTTGCACAAATCTTGAGCAATATCAATCTGCATCATAGCAAATATAAAATATATAAAGCAATATATTAATTATATTAAGACAAGGAGTTAAAAAGTGGTAAAAGCAATCAAAGGAAAAAAAGGGTTCCAACAACATTTGACCTTGCGGTTCTCCAATGCATCAATTAAACGAGGCTGTACCATAGTGTCCAGCCTATCCACTAGGACCTCGAGTTGTTTTCTAATGTTAGCGAATTCTGCAACCTACAAATTATGGGTGAAAAGAATTTAGTACATAAAGAGCAAATAACTTTAAGAATTACTAACCGATTGAACGATGAATGATATAAAAACATGCTATGAAAGATATACCTCCCCAACATTTTTTAGGCATTTCCTCATCGTAGCCAGGGTTTCTGCAGCTTGACGGAGATCACCACTAGCAAAGACATCTTCTACAGTTGAACTTAATTGTGCTAATCCAGCGGCTTGCTGTAGGAAAATACAAATGAAATATGTATGGCTGACTAGCAGACAATCTTTCAGTGAATTTATGTGACTTGTGTCACATAGATGAAAATCATTGAAAATATCTCTTACCTGCAAAGTCTGATACGTTTCTTCCATTCTCTGCTTAACGCTATCAACTTTAGCAAGGGCTGCAATAGATTCAGCAGAGGATCCCTCCGCCTAAAGATTCAACCAAATTGATCAGCGAGAAAGTGGGATTACTAACACGAAAGTATTGCAGTATGACAACAAAAAGAGTTGAGACAGGCCGTCTATGACAGGATGAAACAAGATATGTTGCTGGCAGGTGCTGTATTTAGTAATTTTCTTCATCTGATGGTGTATGATACATGAGAGACACAAAGGCAGTTTTGGACTGACATATGACGACAGACGAGTAACTTACAAACTGTAGTATATGTTCAACAGTTTCGCCAGTAAGGTACATATGTTATACTGCCAATAAGTAAAATTCATAAATGTCATATAAAATACAGTTTTTAATGATGAATATAAAGAAATATGAAGGACGAGATGTTCATCCAGTGCAGTATATACAACATCCAATCAGCAGATCAACAATTTATCAGGAGATGAGGATGCCATCAAAAATTCATAAAACATCATACAAAATACAGTTTCCATTTGCTCGTGAGCTGAGTGGACCAATCCAAATACCCGCAAATTTACACAGAGCCCAGGACAGCCTACTATCTGAAAAGTCCAATATTATTTTACAAGAAGGGAAAAAAAAAAAAAAAAAACAAAAACCAAACATCTCATATCTTCTACAATTTCTCATTTAGAACAGGCAGCCAAGGAACCAAAATGTAACAGGCATCTCGCAGAACTCCTGGATAGGACAAAAATATAAGTGGAGCTTGGCCTAGATGCAAAAATAACAGCAATCACTCCAGTATAACTACACAAACTAATGAAAAACATCGCACAAGCAACTAATTGCTATCTACCAAATCTTGCTGATTATCTCCAGATCCCAAAATGACCACAATCAAGTCTTCAACATTTTAGCATTTCACTCCAAATCCTAAAATACTTCAATTCGGCTCTAACAATATAATAGGATACAGCCGCTCCTTCATTTTGAATAGCATGTTACTTGATTTCACGATGCTCAAAAAATACATCCTCATTTCCAGTTTTCCAAGGGCTTACTTCCATTGTCACAATTATACAAAGCATTGCGGACGGTCATCATTAAAGATTTCAACAGCTCTTATGTACTCTCAGCTATTAAATCAAAAGAAAACGAACGAAGAAATCCAAATTGCACGCACCTTCTTGATCTTCTTAAGAATCCCGGCAACAGAGTTTCGCAGGGAAACGGCGTCGTCCCGGAGTCGGAGAACGTCGCGGGTGGCACGAGGCACACGGAGGAGTGCCCCAGCGCTCTGCTCCTCAAGAGAAGCCGCGATCTCCTCGGACGCCATCTGGAGCTTCATCTCGAGATCCACCAGGTGATTGTCCAGCGGGTCCTGCGGATGCCGAGACTTACACGCCGAGTTCACCCACTTCTTGGGATCGAATTTCTCATCGGAGAACTGACCTCGATCCAACATCATCTTTGCTTCTTTGAGTAAGATAGGTTCTCACGAACAGAAGATCTGCGGTTTAGCACTGGAGCTATATGAGACTTTGCGAGCTTGGTTTCACAAAGTAGTTGGGCAGAAATTTGATAATTGAAAAATGTTGGGGTCTAAATTTTAAATTTCAGGTAAACTCGGGTTTCCTGTGCATATATGATATATCCAGCCCAAGCCTTCACGTGCACAATGTTTAGGCCCAGCCCAAGCCTTCACATGCACAATGTTCAGACCCAGCCCAAGCCTTCAGTGGACTAGAAGGGCTCTTTCGAGAACAATCCGTCACAGAATCTTTCTAGAAGTTTCCTCCCGCCCTCTCCAGGACCTTCCACGCACTCAAATATATACCAATCGTCTCGCACTATTTTCAAGCAACGTGGAAATTCGAAGGCTAAAAAATTCCTGCCCTGCTTTTCTTTTACGTGCTCTCCAAGTCGAAGGACTGATCAGTTATGGCTTCGTTTCTTGCTCTCAGGAGACTTGTCTCTTCTAACTCCCTCCCTAGCTCTCAGCGTGTGATCCGTCCTGTAACGACAACTCCATCGGCCACACGCCTCTTCAACACTAATGCTGTCCGCGAGTTTGATGACGACGATGACGAGCGCTGCCTGGACTCCGGTCGCCGTTCAGGCCGTTCCGTGTCTCGCCGTGGTGACGACTTTTTCTCAGGTAGTAGTCTTGTCGTTCCCCCTGAAAGAGTCTACATACAATCTCTGTTTTGAACTTGTCTGTCTGTTCTGTTTGGTTGGTTGCTGTAACAGTAGCACAGAGAGCGGAACACAAGAAAATAATGAACCGATACTTTGATAGTTTTATTGTCTTGTTTACCACAGATCCGATTTGGACTTTATTATCCGATTTGGACTTTATTTTTGGCTTCCCGGCTATCCAACGATGCTTGATTTTGTTTGATTTCGTTGCTGCGTGTATATTGGTGTTCTCTGGCTTTTGATTTGGGCTCTTTTGCTCTCTCTTCTTTCTTTCTGTTTTTTTATCTTGATTGTCACTTTATTTAGATCTTTCATTCCTCAGAACATTGCAATTGCAAGATTATCTGCGTGGCTCGAATGGATCCAAAGCTAGGTTGCATTTAATTTCTGCTTTGATTCTTAATCTTTGGTGTTTGGTATTTTGTGTCTGTGTCGCAGATGTGTTTGGTTTGCCTCCAACACGAAGTGTGAGCCAGGTGCTGAACCTGATGGATCAATTCATGGACAATCCATTCCTCTCCGCTTCCCGTGGCTTGGGTTCCGGAATCCGCCATGGTTGGGATGCCCGCGAGACGGATGATGCTCTACACTTTCGCGTTGATATGCCAGGACTGGGCAAGGAGGACGTGAAGGTCGCGGTGGAGCAGAACACGCTAATAATCAAGGGTGAAGGAGAGGCGGGAGAAGGCGAGGAGAGTGGCAGGAGGTACTCGAGCCGAATCGATCTGCCAGAGAAAATATACCAGACCGATCAAATCAAGGCTGAGATGAAGAATGGTGTGTTGAAAGTTATTGTGCCCAAGCTGAAGGCGGAAGAGAGGACTGATGTCTTCAACATTAAGGTTGAATAGGATAAGGATTTTCATGTTATGGTTTTCATTGGGATCTGGTGCATGTGTATGTGTTTTTAGATGTCGTAGGGAATATCATATGAATAGTTTAGTCTTGACTGTTATTTGAGTTTTGGAACTGATCTGGGAAATTGGCGTTCTTTGTGAATCATGATTCTCACTTGCCTCTTTATATAATCCCTTGAAATGAATTTGATCTGGTTTTCCTCCTGCTGAGGTAGTCTCCACTCCAATTGGGTAAAGGATGTTTTCTTTACCAGTTAAAATGCTCAATTTAAGACCTCGATTGGAGAGGTTTCTGTGTTTGTATGAAACTTGAATCTGGCACTGTGGAAGGCAAGCCTTCGGCCACAATTTGAAGATAGATTATGTTTAGAAAAACTGTTTATTCGTGAATTCAGAATCTTCTGGAATGATGTGATCTTGGTTATTTTATTGATCAATGCGTAGTGGTTTGTTCGAGGACAATGTGCCCACGGTAAATGTTTCCTTGAAATCTCGAATTCCTTTTCCCCCAATTTTGCCCATGATGGAAAATTCTTGAAGGGACTTGGCTACATTGCTACAATGCCAGTTTAATCGGCATTCTTCCCATGCCGCCTCTAGTGGCGATGGCTTTTCAGGACGACTTGAAAGTGAAATTCTGGCATGAGCATTAGACGAAATTTGTTCGAGGTATTAATGGGCCATTAGGTGAAAGCCTCGATGGGCTTAGTCCAAGACCAATAAGAAACTAATGAAAAAATGGGTTGGGCCCTTCAATCTCAGAAGGAAATGTTGCATTTGGCCCATTTTCTAGGTCTCCTAGATTTTCATGAGACAACAAAATGCCGAGCACACTAGTTTTGAGAGCGTGAGGCCCGAGCCTGTTCTTTCTTAAGCCCAATAGGGAACTACTGAGATATATGTTCAGATGCAATGTTGCATTTGGCCCATTTTCTCTGTCTCCAATATAATTTCGCGGAAGCTCTACACATCCATAATTTAGGTGGTATGAGGAGAAGTGTGGAGATCATTTTGTATTAAACGGTCTCCACACTTCTCCTCATGCCACTTAGATTATGAACACATATCATTTTAGATAATTTCGTGAGAAACAAAATGTCAAAAATGAGAGTTCGAGAATCGAGAGTGTGAGGCTCGAGCCTGTTTAGTCCTCTAGTGCACTTCTATTTTTAGACAAATTAGGTATTGTCTAGATCCACATAATTGTAATGGACAACCTGTCAATTCGTCATCCATGCATACTATTCCCGTATTCCGTAGAGTTTTCTTGCTTATTGTGGATGTTCGTCCTATATGCACTTGTCAAGTCGATGGATAGAGCAGAAAGCCTTATTTGTCCATAATCGCTCAAAGGTCATTGTCGAGCTGTAAATTATGAGAATTCATAATTCAAGGCTAGAACCATCCATTGCTAAGAATGAGAAAAAATGAAGCTAATTCTTCCCAACTCCTGAGGTGACGTTTGATTACGAATAAGAATGAGAACGTGAATGAGAATTTAATGAGAATAGAAGTTGAACGTAAAATAAATTATGTTGTTTGGCTATAGGGAAAGGGGAGGCTCAAATTTGAGACATTTATAGGATACTACACACGTGAATGTCATCTAAGCTATTCGTGATTCACAGAAAAATTATATTTTTAAGTGTTTAGTAATATATGTGAGGAAATATTTGTGAAGGAAATATGAATTTTTGGAATAAAAGGATTAAATTGCCCATGTCCTCGTAAGGCGACATCATGCAAAGCCATGTATAGTCGACGGTATGCTTTTGCCTACCCTCAAATTTTGTAAACATGCCTACAGGCATTATAATAATTTCACAATTTGGCCTACACTTCAAGTGGGAGAGGCATGAATCAGGAGTATACACTTGCAAGAAGTGGTAATACATATTGGGGATTCCACTATCGCTCTATAGTGAGTTTGTTTATCATGTGTGGACATGTTTTTGAAGTGTTTGAGATGATACATGAAAGTGATAATGATCCAGACGATAGAAGAGAAGTGTGTGATTTAATAGCTGCAATGTAATCTTTTGAATTTGTGTTTAATATGCTTCTAATGAAATCAATATTGTCTATCATTGATGAGTTGTCTATTGCATTTAGTGATATTTTTGTTTTTCACATTAATTTTGTTATATAATCAATGAAAAATCAATTAATTTTTTAATAAATAATCCTAACAAAATTTCGATGACTTTGCCCCCGAACCCCCATCAACTTTTCGCCCCCAAAAATTCCTAATTCCGTCCTCAAGCATTGGTGAAACTTGATTCTTCGGATTGGGTAAAATGTTACAGGCTAGCACAACATGCACCATACTCAAGCAGCATGAAGTTTTGAAACAAAATTTTGTGGCCACTTAAAGAAAACCGATGGATTTGGACCACTCTCAGTTATAACCAAATATTACATGATTGATTATATATATATATATATATATATATATATATATATGAGCCACAAAAAAACCAGACTCGGAAGTTTCCCCGTTTTTTCGTTTCCGTTTTTTTTTATGAAAAGTCGAAAATCATTTTGAATCGGACGAGCAATCTCTAGATAGCCAGGACTTTGTGAAGCTTCGCCTTTTTCTCACATCATCAAATTCCGTCCATAAAAAATGCCACGTTACGAGTATCCGTACAGACACGTGGCTTTATGGGTCCGGATTTATCGTAGGAGGATATACCATGCACGTCGAGAATAATTCTCATTCCAATATGCGAATATGCTCTGGCCTGCTGCACCCCGCTCATTATCAAATTTAGACGCCATTTTGAAATTACATTAGTACCCCCTTCACCGATCTAGAACTACAATCATGCCACTCTTACTCGGGAGTTTTAATTTTAGATGAACTATATGTCCATAATTTATGCATCCATAATGTGTTCATAACTAGGAGACATAGGAAAAATATGATAACCTTAATTAGATGGCATGAGAAAAAATGTGGGGACTATTTAGAGTTAACGTGTCATTTAGATTATGAATAATTATGGATACACTGTATATGATTTTGGTTTTAATATTTGTTCCATTTTTCTTGGTTTTTGACTTTTTGATTATTTCACGAATTTGTCCTTCTAACTGGGGTCCACCATTTACGACAAAGATGGGCTTTGGCCAATTGTTGCATTTGAGGATTTTGGTGGGACCAGAAGCTTTTCTTAATTTATTTGGGATTTGGTTAATTGTTGGATAGGCTGTCACCATATGATGATAGATAATGTTTCATTTTTAGTCGTTCTTATAATCGTTCGCACATAATTTTTTTATCCGATAACGAGATAAATTGAGTCAAAACTCAATACAAAATCACTAGAAACTCAAACCCATTGAATGTATTTAAGTAGGCCCAATCCATTGAATTTGTTGGTTTAATTTGAATGCCCAATTAAATCAGTTAGAATCATTGGTGTCTGTATTGTTGTGTACAAAACGGAGAATTGAACTTAAAATTTTCAATAGAATTGATTCATCCTAAATAACTAGACCTTCATTGGATATTTGATTAATTTATACTAAATATAAGGTGATATTTGAAATGAGTAGTTATAATTTTAGTAACTTCATAAATAATATAAAAATAGAGCAAAGATCCTAACCAAATTGCAATTGGAAAGCATGTAAAGAGTTGCACTAGCATGCCACTTTAATTTTAGGCCACTAGAATTGGTTGATCACCTACTTTATATTACCCATTGCTATCCCCATTTGCTCTATTGAAGTTTTTTTTTTTCCCCCTTAACATTGAATAAGACCATGAGGACTTTTAGATGTGAACTCCACATTTGTGGTTCCTTACTCCCTTCTATTATACTTTGTTTATTGCGCAATATAAAATTGACTTTGCGTGCATTATGCTTGTGTTAGTATTTCAATATAAAAAATGGCTCCACCCTAAACGCGAAGACGCGTGGCATATACACGTATGTTTGTTGCAAGTCCAGGAGACGCAACCAACAACACTAGAGGGAAGCCGCATGTTTGGGAGTGCTGTTAATTGCGGTGAGGTGTTATGCTGTGCTGTGCTGTGCGGTGCTGTGAGGTGAGTTGGAATGTAAAAAATTGTTTGGCGTATCACTTTTAAAATTATGGTGCGGTGCTGTGAGGTGCACTTGATGTATCTAAATTACGGTTATATTATATGACTAATAATATTAATATAAAATCACTTAATATTTACATTATACATTAATCTAAAATAAAACAATTAACCTAATTTTATTACGTAGGACAATTCAACATATATTGTAAGCTTTTGGGAGTGTTGTGAGGTGTGATGAGGTGCTGTGAGGTGAATTGGAACGCAAAAACTGTTTGGAGTTGTACACACCAAATTCCTCAGTGTAAATTAAAATACACTTAAAATTTGATACAAATTACAAATATTTAAATCAAAGTGGACTTGATCTCTTCTTTTGACGTATTCCACACGAATACAAAATCCTCTGATTTTTAGTTGAGTGCTTCAAACAAATTCTACGAATTTGTAATAAAATCCAGTTGGATTTGAGTGTTGGACTTGAATTTGGGATTTGATTATCGGACTTGAGACTTGATGGAATTCTAAGAATTCTGGATTTAGAGAACTTGAACTTCACTTCCGGGACTTGACTTAGACTTGAGACTTGAAGGAATTCTAAGAATTCCGGATTTAAAGAACTTGGACTTTTCACTTTCGGGACTTGACTTGGATTTGAGACTTGAAGGAATTCTAAGAATTCCGGATTTAGAGAAGAAATTTGAGAGAGTCTTTATATAGTTTCTCTCTACTCCTCCTCTTCTTTCTCTTTTTTTTTTCCAAATGAGCTTGGTATTTATAGGCAAAGGGAGAAGTGGAATTTACTTATGTACCCTTGGCCTTAACCCTTGACATTAAGGGTATTGTAGAGAAATCACTTAATCAATGATTATCCCTTTAATTTTATTTTATTTGAATTTGATTTGATTTGTATTTATCTTAGATTTTATCCATTTAACAATATTTTGGGCTTCATAAATTATTTTAATTTAGAGCCCACTATTTTATTTAATTGGGCTGCAAATTTTTTTGTGTCTACAAATGCCCCCTCAAGACTTAAGTTATCAAAAACTAGATAATTTAAGTCTTGAATTATCTAATAAAATTTGCTTTATATAATCACAATTTGATTTGTATTTGATAACTTATAACTAATCTCACTTGATATAGGAGAGTTAGACTTATATAAAGCCAACATGTGCTATAGAGTTTGTATACTCACTCTTTCAACATCACGCATAAAAGGTGAGACAACTTTAGTTTTTTTTTTTTTATCACCCAGCCGTGATTATTTTTAGAAATTTTCATCTCATACATATATATATGATATATATATATGTTTTGTTTTTAAAGCAACCAACCTTGACTTTCATGGCTGTGATGTTGCATGGCGCCTACGCCATAACTATACATATACATATACACACATGTGCATATGTATTCTTTCTTCGGCAGCTGAAATTTATTTATTTTTTCCTTCTTTCGGAAGCTGATTTTTTATTTTTTTATTTTTTTAATTTAGATATGGCCTCCCGCAAACCGTGTTCAGCCCCGAAGACGGATTCTGAGAGTAGCTCAAACTCGAATCCACAATGGATTACAGAATCTAGTAATCCCAAATTTAAAGGGAAAACAATTCGTTTTCCGATGGCTTTTGTTGGACTTCACTCTTCTACAGGCATGCAGGGTCATCTTAAATTTCACGTCAATAGTGCAATGACTGGCCGTTTTGCTATCCCCGGTGTCAATCGATTTCAAGGTTTGGATATGTCTTTAATTAGCAGATCCAAGGAATTGGCATCCACGGATGCCCGTCGTCTTGGCCTACCTTACTTGTGTATTGCACCACATCATAATGAGGATGACTTCATCCCACGACCTTTGATTGCCGAGAATATTGGGAACAAATTTATTAGATGGGGGACATCTTTGAATCCCAGAGGAGAGATTTCATATCTAAATGGCTTTTGGGAGTGGTCCAGACGGGTTGCTGGACTCCTTAAGGATAGAGGCTTGGAAGATTTATCATTAGCAGTCCAAGCAGCAACGATGGAATATCATCGTCCCCCTTCAGCATATCGGGCTTTATGTGAGGTATGGTGTCCTGAAACCAGTACCTTTGTGACGAGGCATGGAGAAATTGGCATTTCTCTTTGGGAAATGCGAGATATTTCCGGATTGTCTATACTTGGTGATTATTATGAAGAGGTTATTCCGAGTTTTAGGGAACTCACTGATGGAAAATCTCTTCCAGATTCTTGTCTTCATCTCTTTAAGGCTTTTCAACATATAGCCGGAGAAAAGGTTATTGATCGAATCGAGCATACAGATTGGCTCAATTTTTGGCTTAATGGGGTTTCTCGGAAACCCAATCCTCGAGGAGACTCGAAATATAAGAAATTATCAAACTTGGGAAAGTATGAATTTCTAAAAAGTGGAACAACAACAAAAGTGTGGAGACCCATAGTCATTCCCAACCAAAGTGTGTCTTCTGAAGACATCAGAGATCTAAAATGTTTACAGGCGTTAGATCTTGAATTATCTACCACCAAGATTGATGAGTTGGAGATAGCTGCATATCTCTCTATTTGGCTTTGTAGATTTGTCCTTCCATCAGGCGATGACCACTTAAGACCCGCAACTTTTAAAGTTGCTTCCCGGATGGCTGCAGGTGTAAGATATAGTCTGGTTCCACCTATTTTAGCAAGTATTTATAAAGGTCTTACACAGACCTTTTCTTCTGAAAGAAAGGATCTTGGAAGAATTACTCAATCATTTCCAGGGCACTTTCTTTATGGCTGGGTAGCATTGCATTTCCCTCGTGGTATATTTGATATCATTGACACATCTTTTGGGCGTCCTACACTTAGGAGATATTCTGGAATTTTAAATGTCTATCAATTTTGGGAGCCTAACATGATAGACTGTCGGAAACTTCTTCGTGGAAACATGGACTCAAAAAACTTTAAGTGGGTCGTGAGTCATCCTCCGAAACAAGTTGGTGACCAAACAGATGTTGGAGACTTGTCCGAAGAGATTCAAGAATTTATGATGAGTATTCGACCTGGCTATTTACCATGTCGTCGGGGGTCGTCATACACTTTGGAAGCGTATAGTCCACACCGGTTTTCAAGACAGCATGGATTCAAACAAATCAATCCTGGGTCTCCGAATATACATTCTTTTGAATTGAATCCAAGTACTCTTTACAGTTGTTGGTTATCTCTAACAAGAGTAGGGAGTAAGGCAAAATTTCATATTCCGGGGCCTTGTACTAATATGTGCGATCAAATTGATCGAAAGTATGAGAATTGGTGGGACACCACGGTGGCTCCCATATTGCTTAACGTTTCTACTACTGTTTTGGAGAGTAGTGAACGTGCTGATTTTAAACTTGTTGAGAATATTGCATCTACACTTTCTCGGAGGAAAAGAAAAGCTGGAGAAGATGACTCCATCCCACTGCCACCGAAAGAGAAACCTCTCATTGTGGATTTAGACGTTCCAGAGGAACGTGCTTTAAAGAAATCTAAAGCTGGACCTTCAAAGGCCAAGACAAAGAAAACTTCAGTTGATGAAATAGTGCCAAAGGTAAAGTCTGCAATTGTTGCAGTTGCACCTGAAGGAGCACATACTGATTTTGAATCTAACTTTGATTCTGACGATATACCACTGGTTAGGAGATCTACTCGTTTACGTTCCGGAAAACAAATTGATCTCAAAACTAATACCAAGGACATTCCTGCGGAAGCAAAGAGTGATATGAATCTCTCTCCATGTTCTTGGAATAAAGGTATTCCTTTATTTTTCTCTGTCTTGTTATCTATTATTTGCCCATTTATTGATAATAAACTCTTTTTTTTTTTTTTTTTTTTTTTTTTTTTTTTTTTTTTTGGGTAGCTTTCGATAAAATTCCTATGAGTGAGATGATTGGTGCCCTTGAGGGCTTTGCTGATGAAGGTAGCCCAAATGATTGTCTATTAGGTGAACTTCCCGATAGTGTTGGAGAAGGTATTATTCCATCCACACATTCTTTAGAGAATAGAAGCCTAAACTTGACAGATGATGGGGCTACTTCAGGGACATTGGGTCAGAAAGTTTCCAGCACCAAATCCCAACAATTGACTGTTGTTTTATCCGCATCAGCGAATCCTGAAGATAAGTCACCAAATCTTTTAAATGAGCATGAAGAGATGCTCCGTGAAGCAATGACGGCATATCTTGAGAAGGAATTTACCAAGGCATTGCATGGAGGCCTATCCGACTTGAGAGGATGGTGGACTCGGAAGTCATCTTGTTATAAAGACTTCTGTAGTCAATTTTTTCACATTGATATTTCTCCTTTAATGGCAAAGGTGGTTGAATACTTGAATGACATTGATGACTTCCTTCACGAGGAGAATGACACCATGCGTTTTCCATCCTTAGAAGAAAAGCAAAAGCAGTTGGCTTCTTTGGAAGATCTTATTTCTGCTCGTATGCTTATTGTTCCAGACTTGACCAAGGAACGTTGCAAGATAGAAGCAGAACAAAAGGAAGTTAGACTTGAAATTTCTCGTCTAGAGAAGCGAGATAATGTTTTGTCATCCCAACTTGACTCCTTTGATGAGAAAATGAAGAAAGAAAGTGATGACCTTAATCAATTGAAGGAATCACATTCAAAGCTAGAGAAGCTCCAAGTTAAGGATGCCACTACAACTAAGTCGATTGCTAAACGGAAGGCAACTTTGGAAGATGGATTCTGTGGGCTAGCGAATTGGATCAAGAAGAATTAGACTTCTCTATTTATTTATTCTTTGTCATTTCGATTAGTTTTTTTTTATTTTTTATTTTTTATGTAATGAACATTCATATCAATGAATTCATTTGCTCCTTTTTTAATGCTATAACTTGGCGCACCATCAAGTATGCACATATAAGCATCAAAGGTATTCTCATTAAAGAAAGGAACCTTAAATCATAACATGAATGTACATCTTACATGCTTTGATTTTGTCTTTTCGAAATGACAATACAAAGAAATTTTTTCCTTTGAATTTGACTGAACTTGAAAATAAAAGACAAAGTCTTCTATTTTTATTTGGATTTGAACTAAAAGACAAAGTCTTTTTTTTTATTTGATTTGACTGAACTTGGAATTTCCCAAGCTGCCTACGTACTCCTTTTGAGGAGATCAAGTCAAACGTAGTTCCAAGGAAATTTTTTTTTTTTTTTTAACTCTTATTTTTGCCTAGACCGCCCTTTCGGGTTTTCAATCTAGCGAGTTTTTTTTTTTTGATGCCATTCATAGTTTATACTCATATGGGCAAGGAGTATTACAATTTAATTCTAAGCGTAAAAACGCTTCAAGAATTTTCCATTGATAGGTCCGATCCGTAGACCGTCCTTGTCGATAATTTTATAAGCACCATTTGTGTAGACTTCTGTGACTACATATGGTCCATCCCATTTGGGTAGGAACTTGCCCCCAGTCCGTCGAGTGATCACAATCGGCCTCCTTATAGCTAAGACCAAGTCTCCTATTTGAAATGATCGAGGATGTACTTTTTTATTGAAAGCTCTGGACATACGAGCTTGATAGCATTCCAGTCGCTTTTGAGCTTCCAATCTTCTTTCGTCTAAGGACTCAAGTTCTTCCAACCTTAATTGAGCATTTTGCTCTGTAGTAAGGCCTTCTTGAATAGCAATCCTGAGAGACGGAATTTGACATTCCAGTGGTATTACTGCTTCAACGCCATAAACCAAAGAATATGGTGTGGCTTGTGTTGGTGTTCGATAAGTTATTCGGTAGGCCCACAAAGCTTCTCCTACCCTTTCATGCCAATCCCTCTTTGACTTGGAGACCACTTTCTTTAGCAAAGTGCAGAGAGTTTTGTTAAAGGCTTCTGCAAGTCCATTTGCTGCTGCGTTATACATGGAGGAATTGTGTTGGACAAAATGAAACTTTTGACAAAATTTGTCCATTAGATTGTTATAGAATGGTTTCCCATTATCAGTAATGATATATCGGGGAACTCCATATCTATAAATGATTTGACCTTGGATGAAATTGACAACGGTCTCTTTTTTAACTTCTTTTAATGGAAGTGCTTCCGCCCATCTTGAGAAATAATCTGTAGCTGCCAAGATATACAAATGGCCAGCAGACGATTTTGGAGTTATGGGTCCTACAACATCCAAACCCCAGGCATCAAAAGGCCATGAAGCAACAGTCGGATGTAAGGGTTCCGGTGGTTGGTGTATAAAGTTCGCATGAACTTGACAAGCTTCACATCTTTTAGCATATTCCATGGAATCTTTCACCATGGTTGACCAATAATATCCCATCCTTTTTATCCGAAAGTGAAGTTTTGGTCCGGACTGATGAGCACCACATATCCCGGAATGAGCTTCTTCCAATACTTGATTCGCTTCTTCTTTGCTTAGGCATCGAAGAAATACACCATCAAAAGAACGCCGATAAAGCGTATCTTTGTAGTATATGAATCTAGAGGCACGTCGCCGAATTTCCGTTTTATGGCGATGATCACTTGGTAACTTTCCATATTTAAGAAAGTCAATGATTGGTTGCCTCCAATCCTCATTTTCAGTTGTATCAACTGAGATATTATGAACTTCTGTTTCATCTTCAGGTGTCCATGATGGAATTACCCATTTTTGAGAAATGGACATAATCGCGATATCTTTATCGGAGTTAGCCAATACAATAGCTAAGTTAGCCAATGCATCTGCTTGTCGATTTTCATTCCTTGGGACATGAATAATATTAACCATGTCAAATTTTTCCAAGAGCCTTGCCGCATGCTTCTGGTAAGGAATTAAATTGATCTTCCGGACTTCATATTTTGATAAAAGTTGATTAATAACCAACTTAGAATCTCCGAAAATTTCGAGTTGTCCGAGCTGCATCTCTAAAGCCATTTCCAAGCCAATTATCAAGGCTTGGTATTCCGCCACATTGTTGGAACACATCTCCATCAATGTGAAGGAGAAAGGCATGACTTCATTTTGAGGGGTAACAAAAACTACCCCAGCTCCTGCACCATATTTTCGTGCAGCACCATCAAAGAATAATTTCCATGATGGTATTACATCAGTGAAAAAGACTTCTTCATCCGGGAATTCTTCTGGAAGCTCCCACTCTGCTGGAATCGGATGGTCCGCTAGAAAATCCGCTAAAGCTTGTCCTTTTATAGCCTTTTGAGGTACAAAAGTAATATCAAACTCTGATAGAAGAAGTGCCCACTTTGCTAATCTTCCAGATAAGACTGGTCTTGACATGATGAATTTAAGTGGATCCGCCTTTGAGATCAAATGAATAACATGTGCAAGCATATAATGTCTTAGCTTTTTTTGTTGCAAAGACTAATGCTAGGCACACTTTTTCAATTGGTGAATAATTTAGCTCCGCGCCTACCAACGTACGACTCACGTAGTATGATGCGCTTTCCTTCCCCTCGTCATCCACTTGTCCAAGCAGTGCTCCTAATGATCGCTCTTGGGCAGCAATGTATAGGATTAATGGTCTACCTGGAATTGGTGCCTTTAATACAGGCGGATGTAGGAGGTACTCTTTGATATTATTAAAGGCATTCCGACAAGTATCATCCCATTTAAAAGAAGTGTCTTTTTTCATCAACTTATTGAATGGGTGGCATCGTCCAGCAAGGTTTGAAATAAACCTTCTAATATACGCGAGCTTCCCTTGCAAGCTTTTTAGCTCGTGTAAGTTAGTCGGTTCTGGCATTTTTAAAATGGCATCGATTTTTGTTCGATCAATTTCAATACCTCGATGCCTTACGATGAAGCCAAGAAATTTTCCAGAAGTGACACCAAAGGCGCACTTGAGAGGATTCATCTTTAATTGAAATCGACGAAGTCTTTCAAAGATAACCCGTAAATCATCTAAATGATTTTTTCGGTTTTTGGTCTTTACGACTAAGTCGTCCACATAACATTCCACCTTTTTATGCAATATATCATCAAAGATCTTCTGCATGGCACGTTGATATGTGGCTCCGGCATTCTTCAATCCAAAAGGCATAACTTTGTAACAATATATTCCTTTTGGAGTACGGAATGCAGTGAATTCCTCATCCTTTGGGTTCATCCGAATTTGATTGTATCCAGACGAACCATCCATGAAGGATAACACTTCGTGTCCGGTAGTTGCATCAACCATTAGCTCCGTGATGGGCAATGGAAAATCATCCTTTGGACATGCTTTATTTAAATCTCGGAAGTCAACACAGACCCGTAATTGCCCATTTTTCTTCATCACTGGGACAATATTGGCAATCCATGTCGGGTATTTAACTTCTCGAATGAATCCAGCTTCAATAAGTTTATTGACTTCATTTTCAATTTTCGGGACTAATTCCGGTCGGAATCGTCTTTGAGCTTGTTTTATGGGACGTACTCCATGTTTGATAGACAAATGATGGACAACAATCTTTGGATCTAGTCCTGGCATTTCTTTGTAAGTCCATGCAAAGACATCCATATATTCTTGCAAAAGCTGGATGTATTTTGTTTCTTCTTCTGGACTTAGAAGTGCGCTTACAAATGTTGGCCTTGGATCAGCTTCAGTTCCTAGATTGATCTCCTTGAGTTCATCAACCGTAGCTTGCCCCCCATCTTCTAAGGTAGATGGTGCCGATATGGGTTCTTCATCAGAAGATGAGTCGGAACTGAATTCTTTTTCAGTCACTTCCTCAATTGTGATGTGATTGACAGAAACAATCACCTTGTTTTTACCTTTATCTTTAGCTAGAGCATTACGTCTACGACGTCTTTGTCTCCTTCGTTTCTTCGGATCCTCTTTCTGGACTTTTGGCCCAAGCCTAGAAAATACAGAGACTTTTTGTACAGACTCCATTTGGTTTGATGTTGACGGATTATCACCAATCCGTTCAAATACTGAAATTCGAGTATTTTGCTTTTGTATTTGGCTTTGAGCAAGAGGCTCTACGGGCTTGTCATCATTATACTCAAAAATCTGTATCATGATTGGATTGGCCGATGCTTTCTTTGCTCTAATTCGGATAGGGTGTGAGTCACGAGATTCATGTCCCAATCCGTGTTTTGGTTGTGGAATAGATATTCCTTGTTTATTTATCACCGGAGCTTTTCCACTAGACAGAACGGAATCAAGGTCGCCAAGTTTGCATGGCTTCCCTTTTCCGTATCCAGCGTTCTCCATGAGCTTCTTTACACGTGGATCAAACCACCCATTTGAGTGGTTTCCCAAAGTTTTAGGAAGCTCAGCTTCCTCGGCATTTTCTTGTATAGAATTTAAGTCCACAATTTTCCCAATAGAAGGAATCGGAAGGATTAGGTCTTCCTTGAGAATGTCAACATCTCTCTTTGACAACTCAATTTTTGATGATTCCTTTACAAAGGTTCTTGATAAGATGTCCTCAATTGAGTCATCTTTTACGTCATTTTTTGATTCCGGAATCAACACTGGAAGGGCTTCTTGGGGCATATCTTCCTTTTGGTAAAATTTTGCATCCGCAAAATGAGATTCTTCACTTGCGAATGGCTTTGATTCGGCTACAATGCATTTTTCCTTGCCATTTCGACTGTACTTGAAGCATTGGTGCCATGTTGAAGGAATTACTCCATTTTCATGTAACCAAACACGTCCCAAAAGTAATTCATAGGATGTTTTGGAGTCGATTACATGAAATAAAGCTGATGATATCAAATCATCCATCTCAATCTTTAACCGGACTGTGCCAATGGCACGTTGTCCTTTTTGATTGAAACCTTGGATTGTGAGTTTGCTTTTAGAAAGCTCATTCACTGAGATTCCAATCTTTCTCATTGTATGAATCGGCATAATATTTACAGCAGATCCACAGTCAATGAGGATTCGAGATATTTTGTGTTCTCGAATAATTCCACTAACATAAAGTGGCCTGTTGTGAAGTCTCGTCCCAAGCTGTAAGTCATCGTCCGTAAAGGTAATTGTTGCCATACAATCACCGGGACTAACTTTTCTTATTTGGGAAAATATTTTCCCTTTGTATTCTTCCGGATTGAGCAGTGTTTGAACTAGCGCCAAACGAGTATCTATTGGGAGTTCAAGGACTTCCGAGATGTTCATGTCAGAGGGAATTTCTTGGAGTGAAATAACAACTCCTTTCTTCTCAATGCTTGAGGCTTCCATCTTAGAACCATCTCTTTCTTCATGTGACTCTTTAGAGTCTATTGCACTGATCACATATGATGTCATATGTTCATCTAGAAAGTAATCTTTCGGAAAGTACTCCTTAAGAGTTACTTTCTTTCGGGGAGTTGAATGAGTGCTTTCATTCTCAACCTCAACATGTGTCTTTCTTCGATTTCTTCTTAATCGATTCTTAGACCGAGATTTTTTATTTTCTCTCCTTCCGAGAATAGGTATTGGACTTGGAAGAGACCGGATTGGTGAAGAGTATTGTCTTTTACTTTTCACCTCTATCCAACCTTCATCTTCACTTTCAGAAGATGAATCATACATTTCTGGTGGTGAATCCCACACATCCAGATCATCCGTCATGATTTCATATAACGTTGGCCTATTTGGAGCTTGTGGCCTCGGCATTCCGGGATATGCATAGACAGTGGTGGCTTCTCCATCTACAATGAACTGGACTCTTACAGCTCCTTCAGGAAGCTCAGCAGTCAGTTCTATATTTGATGATTCCTCGTTAGTTATGGACGAGGGCATCGTTTGAGCTTCCATTGATATTGGAATGGGGTCAAATGACCCAAAAGCCAGCATTCCGCAATTGACCTCAACATTGTCAGTAAGATCGAGATCGATCTTGTTTTCCCTATTCAACCGCATGATTATGTCTTTGAAGACAAAACATTTCTCAATCGGATGACCAATGATCCGATGATACTTGCAGTACTTAGGATTATCAGTTTGGCCAATTTCTTCCGGCCGCTTTGAAGTAGGAAGCTCTATGAGCTTCTGTTCAAGTAATTGGTCTAGAATCCCAGACACTTCGGAATCCGCAAATGGGTATTCCTTCTCTTGCATTTGTTTCAAGGTTGGTCGCTCCTTGACTTGAGTTTGATCTTTACGAGTCTTGGACTCGAATTTAGATTTAGATTTCTGTGTAGAAATCTTAACTGGGTCAGTAGTAACAGCCATGGATTCTTTAGTCCGTGAAGGCTTTGAATCATTTTTCACTTCTTTCTTTAATTCTCGAGGGTCACTTGGCAAATGGCTTCCATGCCTTGCTATTTGGATTTCCAAGTCATGAGCTCGGGTTGCAAGTTCCTCGAAGGAATGTGGCATATTAGCTTGAAGATTGTAAAGTAACCCCCAATGCATTCCTTGAACACACATATCGATGGAGGAACTTTCGCTTATACGTTCCTTGCAATTTAGGACAAGGTTCCTCCAACGTTCAATATACTCGACCACAGCTTCTTCTTTATTCTGCCTCATTCTTGCGAGTTCCGGGAGGCTAACTGTCCGTCGGGTGCTATAAAAGCGAGTTAGAAACTCGCGCTCAAGTTGATCCCAACCTTCAATGAAACCAGCCGGAAGGTCAGTATACCATTCAAATGCAGCTCCTTTTAGGGAATGCACGAATTGTTTTACCATGGAATCACCAAATGTACCCGCATTATTGCAGGTTTCGATGAAATGAGCAACATGTTGCTTTGGGTTGCCTTTCCCATCAAATTGTTGGAACTTAGGGGGTTGATAACCCCATGGCATACGGATTTCATCAATCCGGCGACTATATGGCTTTGCATACACTAGAGATGATTGTGGGGCTCCACCATACTAAGCTCGGATGGTGTCTACAATCATGTTTTGGAGTTGATTCACAGAGAGTGAAGCAACAGATAAGTTGGTAGAATCGCGGAGAGCATTTTGAGCTATCAAGCGATCTTGCTCTTCTTGCTTTTGTTGAGCTTTAAGAGAATTTGAACTTTCTGGAGCTTTACCTTCTCGTGAAACAAAGGTTTCACGGCTCGGTTCCGTGATTGATCCTAGGGAATCCAATCGGTTTATGAGGGCAGCAATTTGTTTGTCCTTCTCTTCTAAGGACTTTGTCAATTGATCAATGGTGACATTCATTTGTTTCACCTGATCTCTGGAACTTGTAGTTTCGGTCATCATAACCGGTACAGGAATATCTGATTCCGACATTGGGATGTAATTATCCCACTTCTGTGATGTGGATTCCTCATATGAGGGGTTGGAATATACGTATTCCATTCCTTTTGACTTAGGAGATTTAGATTCGGATTCAGCCTCCGAAGGAGAGGTGTAATCACCCCACTTTCATGATGCCAACTTCACGGAATGAGATTTAGACTTGGATTCATCATCCGAGGAGCTGGAATATACATATTCCGCCTCTTTTGATATATGGGATTTGGATTTGGATTTACTCACATGGGACTTCTTTTGACCCTTTTTTGAGAATTTCTTAAGAGGAGAAATCTATTGTGATTCTCCGGCTTTAACTCGCGTACGAGTTGCGTGAGAGACATCATCAGTGACATCAATCTCCTTCGAAGGAATCGTGGATTCCATAGTTTTGACTTAGATTGAATCTAATAAATTCAACTAAAAGATGAGAGGAGAAGAGGGTCCCACCGAGCGTGCCAGAAATTTGTACACAGCAAATTCCTCAGTGTAAATTAAAATACACTTAAAATTTGATACAAATTACAAATATTTAAATCAAAGTGGACTTGATCTCTTCTTTTGACGTATTCCACACGAATACAAAATCCTCTGATTTTTAGTTGAGTGCTTCAAACAAATTCTACGAATTTGTAATAAAATCCAGTTGGATTTGAGTGTTGGACTTGAATTTGGGATTTGATTATCGGACTTGAGACTTGATGGAATTCTAAGAATTCTGGATTTAGAGAACTTGAACTTCACTTCCGGGACTTGACTTAGACTTGAGACTTGAAGGAATTCTAAGAATTCCGGATTTAAAGAACTTGGACTTTTCACTTCCGGGACTTGACTTGGATTTGAGACTTGAAGGAATTCTAAGAATTCCGGATTTAGAGAAGAAATTTGAGAGAGTCTTTATATAGTTTCTCTCTACTCCTCCTCTTCTTTCTCTTTTTTTTTTCCAAATGAGCTTGGTATTTATAGGCAAAGGGAGAAGTGGAATTTACTTATGTACCCTTGGCCTTAACCCTTGACATTAAGGGTATTGTAGAGAAATCACTTAATCAATGATTATCCCTTTAATTTTATTTTATTTGAATTTGATTTGATTTGTATTTATCTTAGATTTTATCCATTTAACAATATTTTGGGCTTCATAAATTATTTTAATTTAGAGCCCACTATTTTATTTAATTGGGCTGCAAATTTTTTTTTGTCTACAGGAGTGTCATAAAAAACTGTGGTGCTGTGCAACTGAATGCAGTGCGAACGTATTGTCAAACACCCACATGGTCTTGGTTCACGCAACCGTTACATCGTCTTCCAAGTTCCAACTTTTTTTTTATGGGATGGTAAAATTATGTTCGTTCTGAATGATTGAATTTGTCAAATTCGAATTAAATAAAGTTTAAACATAAGTTATATGTATGAAATATGGGTTCAAACAAAATTTTTGTTGTATGATTTAAAACTAGGTCCGGATCCAAACAAAAAATCTTGTCTAATTTAAAACTGGATCCAGGGCCAAGCACATAAATGTTGTCTGATTTAGTTGTTCGTACCCTAACTCGGTTTATGTTATTGTCCGACTTATTTGTTCGAATTTAAACTAATCCGAATTTAGTCAATTAAGTACGTTTGAACATTTAAATATTTCGTCAAAATGTGTTGTTATCCGCCCCGTAAACAATTTTTTTTTACAATCCCTATTTTTGGACCATGATAGAATATGTGCACCAAGTCTAAGGTCAACATTTTATTTTGATTGAGTGTCGGTCCTCGTATTCTTATTATTTTCAATCTCTTAAATGCTGTGATTTGAGCTTTATTAAATTCCCGTGAAAACATGCTTATCACGATACCAGTATTTGCTCGGTCAAGGAATCAGAACAATATTTTGGTCCATTATTGAAGAAACAATGTATTTATTATGATATCACAATTCACACACACGGTAGCTTAATAGAGACCTTTTATTGAGGCCTATTAAGCATATTTTCATTTTATTTGTTAGAAGTTTGAATTTTGGTTGGGAAATACTATTTTCATTTATTTGATACAATGAATATAATAAACTAATGGTTATCTCAAATTTTTTTTAAAAAATATCACTCAAAAATATGTTTTTTATTGGAATCAAACATTAAACACAAATATACATAGTCTAATCAATTATCAATCGAGTCACCTCTGTGGACCGGACTCCTGAGTTCCGAGTAGACATTTTCACGAATGTTTATTAAATAACAGAGGGCATTTACGTCATCTCATGCGGCCCACCCGTTGATTTAACCAAAAAGCGTATCAAGGGTAGAACTGGTATTGCACAGAATTAAATAATTATTCCGATTCAGCTTAAGAATCCCAAGCTTTTTTGTTCGTTAAGCCACCGAATCTCACAAGGAAGAGACCTAGACAGAGAGAGAGAGTTGAAGTTTTGTAAAGAGAGAAGCGACCGACTGAGCTCGGCGAAGCTAACAGGTATAGTTCTCCATATATGTACCGAGTTCTCAATATCTTAATTTATATGCTATTGTTCTTCCTTTTCCATTTCGATTTGGTTGCAACTGATTTTCATTGTTTTTTTCAATTAATGTTGATCATTAATGGTATGAATGTTAATTTTGGCGAGGATATAGAGCGGAGAAGAAAATTTTGGGTAATACTATTTGATGAGAGGTCAAATATTGGTGAAGAAATTGCTGATTTTGTTGCTTTGCTCGGAAGTTAATTTGATGCTACTCTAGTGTTTTTGCTTGGATTTCTGGTTTTTTGTTTTTACTCCATTCAGGTCAAATCATTGAGTTCCTTCTGAAACTAATGAATTTTTTTAGCTTACTTTTGGTTGTTGTGATATATGGACACTCTGGGACTGATTCCAGATAATCTAGTTGGTTTCTTTGTTTTACCGCTGCATGTTTGATGAAAGTATGGTTGAGGATTTCCTGTTAAAAGTAAATATATATCTTTTACCGTTATAATTCAGTTGTATCCAAGTGCCTAGTTCGATCAATTTGATGCTAGCTGACTTGAAATTTCGATAAGTTGAAGGGATATCAGGAGTGGTTATTAGGATGAATTAAGAGAAGTGGCGCTTCTTGGTGAAATGATCTGTTACCAGATGACAAAGATAAACACCTTAGTGTCTCAATCTATGGGAAATTAAAAGTTTTGATTGAATGCTGCTCTTTGCAGTCCAAATCGGTAAACACGGAATGATATTGTCTGGTAATTAAACATGTTTGAAGTAACTTGCTTAATTGGCGCAATTTTATGTTTTAGCACTCTAAAGTCCACCTACAAATTCCTGAATTCTGTTTGGTTTGTTTTGAATTTGCTTGATTGATTGAAATCTAACATGAAATTGTTGTTTATCTGTTTTCCAGCTTGCATTTTGTGGTCTGATTGGGGAAGTAGCTAATCCACTTCTTTCTCCGTGTTGGAGTAGATATCGATAGATGGCTTCACTGTCGGAGCCTCCCCCTGAGATAAACCATGATAAACCCTGTGGAATCCGGATCTTAGAATACTCGAAGAAGTCAAAACTTTCCCGCAAAACACATCAAACCATTGTCTTGATTGTGACGTTTCTTTCATACGCTAGCTACCATGCCTCACGAAAGACCACAAGCATTGTCAAGAGCGCTCTTGATCCCCAGTCACCAGATGTTGGCCTGAAAGTCATCCCATGGAGGAAAAAATTTTCGTGGGTCCTTGGTGATGGTTGGGCTCCATTTAATGGATCAGATGGCACTGCATTGCTCGGTGAAATTGATGTGGCATTTCTTTCTGTATATGCCATTGGAATGTTCTTTTCAGGGCATCTAGGGGATAGAATGAATTTAAGATACTTTTTAACTGTAGGAATGCTGGGAACTGGTCTGTTCACCTCACTATTTGGTGTTGGATATTGGGCGGGCGTCCACAATTTTTACTACTATTTGGCAATGCAAATGCTTGCTGGTCTTTTCCAATCAACTGGATGGCCTTCAGTTGTTGCAGTGGTTGGGAACTGGTTTGGGAAGAGCAAAAGAGGCCTTATAATGGGTATATGGAATGCTCACACTTCAGTCGGGAACATTTCTGGTTCTTTGATTGCTTCTGCCATGTTATACTATGGATGGGGTTGGTCCTTTGTTGTGCCGGGTCTTATTATGGCATTTGTTGGCTTGGTAGTATTCCTTTTACTGCCTATTAGTCCAGAATCTGTTGGAGCAGATGGCGATGATGATGATGATTTACACTCCCCCAGGAAATATGGAGAGGAAGTAACCAAGCCCCTGTTGAGGTCAGATTCAGAGGCTAAGGAGAATGCTGTTGGGTTCATAGAAGCCTGGAGAATCCCCGGTGTTGCTACTTTTGCATTTTGCCTTTTCTTCTCCAAATTGGTCGCATACACATTCCTTTATTGGCTACCTTTCTACATTAGCCACACAGGTAATTTGGCTTCAACTTCTACACAATGTTTGTAGCCAGGATAAATCTGCGATACGTTCCTAATTGGATTTTAAGTAACTCTTGATTCTACAACTTAACCTTCGAGTACAATTTCCAATCAGATATTAATTATGCCATCTCAAGTTTTTTAGTGCATTGTTGTATAATTATCTTCTAGATTATTAACTCTGTTTCAGTCCATCCATTTCTTACCTTGTAATAAAATTGCATTCTATTGCGGCTTCTATTAACTGTCATAGCATGTTTTGATTCTTATTTCAAGGGAACTTTATCCGGTGCAATCAAAATTGTCTTACTTTAGATGGTAATGTTTTATGCAATGCATCCTTACCTGTAATCTTTGTTCTTGCAGCCATTGATGGCAAGTATTTATCGAATGAGGCTGCTGGGAACCTGTCAACGGTATTTGATGTTGGAGGAGTACTTGGGGGAATTCTAGCTGGTCACATTTCTGATAGACTAGATGCTAGGGCCATAACAGCAGCAAGCTTCATGTACTGTGCCATCCCCAGTCTGTTTTTCTATCGCTGCTATGGGCACATTTCCTTGGCTCTAAACATGGTTTTTATGTTCATTTGCGGCATGTTTGTAAATGGACCTTATGCCCTCATAACAACAGCTGTCTCAGCTGACCTGGGAACACACAGTTCATTAAAGGGGAACTCGCGAGCATTAGCAACCGTGACAGCAATTATAGATGGAACAGGCTCTATTGGTGCTGCAATCGGACCATTATTAACAGGTTACATCTCTGCTACGAGCTGGAGTTCTGTTTTCACGATGCTAATGGCAGCAGCGCTAGTTGCAGGTCTGCTTCTTACCAAACTCGTTGTGGCTGAAGTGGGTGCAAAGATTTCTGAATCACGGGCTCAAGGAGCACCAACATTACGGTCTCCTACCGCAGCCCTCGATGCGTGATTACTTAGAGGAATGTTAATTTATGGTGGTTGTGTGATTCCAGTTTGTATATGACCTTAGCTCATAATTAATCCGCTGGTAATGCAAGCGGCAGTGTTTCTGAGGTTCTCCATAATTTTAAGCACATGGAGTGAAAATCACTAGAGGAGGAAGGGAGGCATGTTGTTGTCTGTATTGTTTGTACATTATCCGTATTTTATATATCAATTCATGTTACAGCGTCATCCAGAAGGATGGCTTATCTGAATTTTGATTTGAGTTTGACGTCATTTGCTCCTTTTTATACATGACAACTCATATGGACAATGCTTCATAGTGAATGGATGATGGCCTAGGAGTGAAATTTCATATGGGAAAGGAAGGCTCGTTCATTTATCCTTTTTAAGAGAAGAATAACATTAGCATCATAAGGTACTTGTTTGACCCTTCAACTTTACTTGCATTTTACTACCTTGGGGATGACATAACTAACTCATAAACTATTTTTGATAATCGAAAACCACACCTATAAGTTTACCCTTTAGACATCCGACATGGGCCTAAACTAAGATCGTCATGCTTGCACGCACAGAAGTACATAAGTTTCTTATATGACGACGACAGGATAAATTGAGTCAAAACTCAAAGTGTGGCCACAAAGGTATTGCTCCCAGTGAAAATTGAATTCACGACCTCCCGAGTCCATATGGTTTATCCCCTGAGAGATTCACCAATGAAAACTCATAAACCAATTGCAGACATGAATTCAGTTATACAGATAAAGATCACATGAACCTTGCTTTACAGATGATATACCACTACATGTTCTGTTCACAGCTAAACTTTCTTTTTTCAAGTATTTTGAAATTTAGATTTCCTGTTTCAAAGATGGATGAGTGGCATGGAAGTAAGACTGCAGGATGTTCCTGTTTCAAAGATGGATGAATGGTATGAAAGCAAGACTGTGGGATGTCCAGGGAGTCTAAACTCAGATCCCCTGTCCTAGGATTCACAATCTTGTTCCTAAACTCACACTTTCCTGCAGCCCAACAATGGTATATCTGTTCCTGCTACAATTATTTTTGTGCCTTTTCGATTACTGAATTAAACCATGAATTGACCCTAGACCCTAAACCCTAAAGATAAACTATCCGCCATACGGGTCTTGGAAGCTTGGTGAGACTGTGCAGGAATTGGCATCATTATTCGAGATTTCTGAGGCTGTGTTCAGCTCTCTGCTTACAAATGTGTCCCTGCGGCAGGTGGCCCTTCCATGATTGAAGCTCTTGCATTCCACTTTGGGGTCAAACTGGCTAATGGTTTTAAATCTTTTTCTCTTCCATCTTTAGTGAATGCTTTACAGAGAGTCTTTTCCTCTTACTCCCCAAGGCTTTGTCCTAGAGGACACCCGTGCAATGCTGAGCTCAGTGAGACACAAAATTGGGCACGTTCACCGGACCCAAAATGCTATCACCGATGCTCTTGCTTCTCTCGATCGTCTTCCCCCCCCCCCACCCCCCCCCCCCCCCCCCCCCTCCCCCCAAATTCTCAATGTATTTTCTTGGACATTCTGGAGTCTATAAACTCTCTATATGTCCATGAATGTACTCTTGGTTTCTCTTAATGAATTCCTTTTTCCTCAAAAAAAAACTATCCGTCCGTACCCAGCAACTCTTCTACCAATGGTACTTTGAGCGAGTTTGTGTTTTATCATTTTAGGGTTAATAAAACTTGCAAACAATGATCCTCACAATTAAAAGTCGGTGAATTGTAAAACACTTTCAGGTATAGCTGAGATTGATCATGATCATGCACCACTTCTACTGCTAATTCAACTGCACGGTATCGACCACAGAATTGCACATACAAACATCCACAAAATATACGCAAAAGTGATTATCAAAGAAAGCAACTGAAGATTCGATTTCGATATCAGATTTCAAAATTGAATTCGGATTCCATTAAACACCAGGAAAGAATGCGAACTGATCTTTCTTTATCATCAAATTCCACTTGTTCCTTTTCTTGCCCAAAAACCACAATAGTATAAGATCGAAAAAGGGGAAAAGAAATTGAAGGACAACCTGGTACTCGTATACGGCACCCTTGAGAGGTAATCGCCATCGCCTCTCGTGTTAGCGTTTGCGATACTTCTCTTCGTATTCTTTGGCTTTACCAACGACGGTGTATGCGAGTTTCTCGATGTTGGGAACGTTGTAGTTTTGAGCGACGTAAATCCCACACACAGTCCCCACAATGAAAGGAAAACTGCTTCTTATGATTCCCATCACTGGTAGTCGCTGATGCTGCTTAATTTGTGAAATAGGGTTGTGCCCTATACAGGTAAGAGCCTTAGATCCAGATATTCTGGTTGCCTGCTAGGGATTTATGGATGGAGCTTCTGGGCTCTAGAAAAATCTGAAACGCGAGTTGACTGGCGCTCTGTGGCGGGTCACACGGCTGAGTCAAGTACCCGGGTATTCTGGTTAAACTACATGGGTGAACGGATCATGCTTTTTTCTATTATTTTATTTGTTTAATTGTTTAGGTATTGTTGTTTTTCTAGACAAAGGTAACAAAATGGAGAACGAAAATTCAAAATTTGGTATTCTTTAAATTTTGTAAGTGTGATTATAATTGTTTACTATAACTCAAATAGTCGGACCGATATGAAGAAATTTTCAACCATCATAGTTTATGGGTATTCACGTGGCTTCAAATAAATTTACTTGACATGAGAGTTGAATCCAAAATTTTTTTTCCACTTCTATTTTTTTTGTTACTCACATCATACCTTCTAAGTAAGATGACCTTATGATCTCTTCGTGTTATTAATCCATTAATGTGGGCTCTCCCAAGATTTACAAATTTATCATGTTATCAGGAAGGAATGAATGATTGTGAAGATGTTTGATGCCTAAAAGAGGCCTAAATCTATGATAGCCCAATGGTAAATCATGTTCCAATGTGGTAGCACATATTTGAAGTCACAAATCCCAATGAAGCCATATTTGACGGGTGTAACGCAATTTTTGTTCACTGAAAGAGTTGTTAATTTCATCAAATGTTCACACGTTCAAACGGACAAATTTCTTATATTGTTTTTTTATGCTACGTCAACAATTTGATTGCCTGAATAATTGAAAATTTATTCAGGTGCACAAATTGGAATAATGTTCAATTTTGAATTCTCAAATTGTATAGTTTGAACATTCAAATTTCTTTGAATGACCAAAAATCACATTATCTCATATTTGAGAGGATCCCTAAAAAATATAATGGACTCTTGCAGACGGGGAGGAAGATTTGAACCCTAGATCATCAGGGTGAATGGGTGATACACTTCAACATTACCATGAAATCTGAAAAGTGACTCTAGAATCTCAATGCATTAACATAACTACTACTCTCACTCAAACTAGGGAAAAAAATTACCCTTTGTTTATAGTAGAGAACGATATCATACAATTAGTTTTTCCTTTGAATATTCAATATAGATCTAAATGGGTTGTTAGTCTGCATCAGTACTCCAAAATCCAAATGTTACAAAAACCAACACTTTCGAAGGCATTACTCACAACCTAAGAATTACTAATTAAGTAGGAGCAACAAAGGAATTATATTCCACTGAATTATTAAAACAACCTGAAAACCTGACCATCACACCACCCATCAACACCATACCAATCACCATACCACTAACCATATTCCTACAATACGACTTCCACGTCCAAACCCTGATCTCCTCCTCTTCCTTCACAATCTCCACACCCACTGCTCTTTCTTCGCTCTGTCCTTCAACAATCTTCTCACCATCATCAAAACCCTCCGAACCCACATCAACCTGACCATCTCCCTCATCATCGTTGAAGCAGGACTCCGTGCACGAACACGTGGAAGCCGTGTCGATGTGGTCAAGCGTCGACGTTTTGAAATTGTTCCAATCATGATACGCGGCTTCGAGTTCATTCAGCGTGCGTTCAATGTGCTGCAAGTGGTGAGAGTTTGCTGGTTGCGAAGCGAGTTCCGCCGATAAGAGAGTTTTCAGGAAGGCGAATCGTTGTTCGATGTCTCGTGAGTAGCGGTCGTGGTGCGGAGAGTCTGGTGGAAGAGAAAGGGCTTCGTTGAGTTTGGATTCAAGTCTTTGTAGTTTCTTCTGAAGAATTGATGGATGTCTCTTAGCCATTGTTAGGGCTTCTGATTGGAACTTCTTTGATGAATCATGGGATGTAACTGTTCACGTCTTGAGGGTTTCAGTTAAATATCAATTGCAGCGGTTCAGGAATGGCAATTGAGAAACTTTTTTTTTCTTTTTTTTATTGAAAACTTCAAAATGGAAACAATGGAGAACCAGCGACTTTCTTTATCGGACTAGATTTCAGAGCCCAACATCATTCAGAAGCCCAATTCTGAAATTTGTACTTTAAGCCCAGCCCATTTCCAGATACCACCCATATTTTAAGCCCAGCCCAAATTAGAGCATCTGCATCAGTTTCTCTTAACAGATTCCCTAAAATACATACAAAATGTCACTTTCCCCTATTTTACAGATTCCCTATCCAATCAACACTGCATCAGATTACCTATCATATTCTCTATTGCATTAAAATAATATTTATTTCTCTTTCCTTTATTTATTCTATTCATATAAACTACTTCTATTTAAAATAATAAATTAATTACATTTAAAACCATATATTAATTAAAATAATAAATTAATGTTATTAAAAATTAGAAAAAAAATTGAGGAGAGAGAAAGAAGAGAGAGAAAAAGTGAGGAGAGAAAGATGAGAGAGAAAGAAAGGAGTGAGGAGAGAGAGAGGAGAGAGTGAGGAGAGAGAAAGAAGAGAGAGAGAAAAAGTGAGTAGAGAGAAAGGAGTCAAAATGTGAGGAGAGGAGAGAGAAAGAGATGAGAGAGAAAGAAGAGAGAGAAAGAAAAGGAGTGAGGAGAGAGAGGAGGGAAAAAATGAGGAGAGAAGAGAGAGGAGAAAATAAAGTAGTAAAAAATATTATTTTATGTTTAGGGAAGTGAATAGTGGTTCTCTAGATGTAGGGAACTACTGTTCATATTCTGTAAAATAGGGAACCTCTAGGTAATCTGATGCATAGCTCTATTTTGATAAAATCTCTAAATTTTACAGACAGACTTATGTTTAGGTAATCTGATGTGGATGCTCTTATACACACCTTTTTAGATGGCCCTTAAATCACGTGGGGTCGGTTTTCAGAAGCCACATGCATTGCACTGAGTTGTAATCGCACACGCAGATTCTCTTGTCGATGTAATATTCCGCCATTGATGTGGACATTCCTGTCCATTTACTCTTCCATACGCGGCGATCCATATTAATCCAGCCACCTGATATAAGTTCGAAACAAGCAGTGCCAAAAGAAATCGATTTCATGTCGATTTCGAATGGGATAACAGTATATATTTATAAAATAGTTATATGTTTGGACTTTAATTTGGATTGAATATTTAATTGACAAAGTCCAAATTGATTAAAATATGGACGAATAAATTAGACAATAATCTGTTCAAGTAAATATATTAAACAATATTTTTGTTTTTAGATCGAACTTGACTTTAAACAAAATAAATTTTTTTATATTTAAATCCGAATTTCGAAAATATAATTTATATTTAAATTTGATTTAATTTAGATGAAGACAAATTCTTCAGTTATCTAAATCCGACAGAATTTTGCTACCCTAGTTGAAACCGATCCGAAGCCATAATCCACGGCTACTTTGGCACAAGGAAGTCCCGATTTGACCCCTTTGCACCATTTTGGTTTACCATCCTCGTTCTCTTCAAAGATTTGTCCTCTTCTCCTTCAAAGCCTGCCTTTTATACAGTCATCGTCCATGTATTCGTTCCCTGGTAAACCCTAACCCGTACAATCCGCTCGATCTGACTCATTGCTCTAGCATTCAACGACTCAACCAACCATGAGCCGATTCAGGAGAATCGAGATCATCGACCCCTACTATCCCTCCTTCTCCGTCAGAGAAACCTCCATTTTTACCCCCAAAACCCTAACCTTCCCCTCATTTGTAATTGAAGAGCCAGAGCCTGACTTTAACTTTGCTATCGATCTCCTAAACCCCACCCCTAGCCCATTCGAGCTCTTTGACACCTATACTGATCTGATCCAAGTCGAAAGAACGCCATCGTTTTACTCCTACAAGAGGATCCATCAGCGAGTGGGGGCCGAGCAGAGCTTGCTGACTCTGTGTGACCGAGTCTCCGAGCTCGAGTCCAAATTTGACCGGCTGTTAAACGCGAAGGTTAGTTCCGGCGACAGGAAATACACATGGACGGCGGACGTCAAGGGTCCATTAGATAGGAAGTACAAGTTGACTGCGGAGATCAAAGAGGATAAGAAGAAGAAAGAAGAGAAGAAGGCTGGGATCGAGAAGAACTATAAGTGGACGGCTCAGATTAAGGGAAAAGGAGAGAATGGATTGCGGTCTTACACGTTCAAAGCATCAAGTGGCGATGCAGGTGAGAGTAGCGGATCAGATGAGGAGGAGAAGGAGAAGAAGAAGAAGAAGAAGAGTTGTAAGAAAGACGAGAAGAAGGGAAAGTGTGCCACGCGTCTGGTGGAGATTGAAGAGCCCTCAGATCATGGGGCTATCGTTTTAAGACAGGTAACCTGAAATTACATTTCTTACCGCTTATTATTCAGGTCCATCCTTTGCGTAATGTAGTTTACTTATATAAGTAATTTGTGGGTGGGAGTATGCATGATGTAAGGAAATCCAGACGTTAATGGATAATGATCTATATAAACGACGTCGTTGTTTGTTTGTAGTAGTTTTTTTAAATATGTTTTCCTTGTGCTTTGCTTGCTTATCTGTGTTGATATGTTTAATTTTTAAGTTCCATCAAAGTAAACATAGGATTGCAATGTAGGAAGGGTATTTTTATGAAATACTGCTCTGCTAAAATTGGGAATAAGTTACTGACAATATTAAGAACTTAATGTGTGCCTATCAAATCTTTTAACTTCGATATCACATTACCCTTTTGTCAATTTTATTTTTGACACCATGAGAGGGAAGTCTTACCTTTTTTTTCACTTTATTTTATAAGGCATATAACCAGACAAGTCTACCTTAATTTTGTTGGATGTTTGATATCCTTTGATACATCAGCCAATTTAAATTGGTCAATGATGTATGCACACAAGTTGTTTTAATCGTTATTTGCTTGAAATTTTTATTGATGCAATGATGCTCTACGGGTAACAGTATTTGTTCCGTGCTGGATCAAATATGGATGCGTATAGAGTCTAACTTGTATGAATGAACTATGAAGTGTGCTGTAGCTCACCATGTGATGTTAGATGGGAGAACCTTGTATCAAGAATCTGGGATTCCTTGTCCTAATTCTTCAGTTTGTTGCATTGGTGAAACCATGCGAGGAACTATCATGAAAGCATGCATGTATGTTTCTTGCGTGGAGATCCAAATTAGGAGTAGCAAATCATAAGATTCATTTTTAAATTTAAACAACAAATCCTATGAGCATTTCATGTCAAAATGTTTGCCCGGGTTTCTTTGTGCATGTGATTTCCAGCTTCTCAGACTCATATCATTATATTTGTTACATTATTTTGATAGTCAATCACAAAATCTTTGTGCATCAAATTATTTTAAGACATAGTGGTAGTGGTGAACTTTTTCCCATTGCAATTGGTAGCATAGAATTCTTCTATGTTGCACTTTATTTTGAAAAGTAAGGTGTGGTTATCATTCAATGCTAATTAGTAATTAGTAGTTAGTACTTTTAGCTTTAAGCTTAGTGATCAAAGCCTTTTTTCAAGCAGTTAGGTGGTGGCTACATGAATCCAAAAGAGAAATTAGTTTGAATCTACTTTGTGGATTATTTTCACCATTCATTACTATTTAGAGCTATACTCTCTGCTAATCCCAGAGAGGTCATATGCTTTTTTATTTCTGCTCCAATATGGGCAAAAAAAAATTCAAGACAAAGGGGTATAGAGTGCTTTATCTATATATAACCGAGGAAAATAACAGCGCAACGAAAACTAAAAGACCAATCCAAAGGTGCGATCCAGAGGTTCAGCCCAGCTGTCAACCCAAAAGGGGATAAGAGTGTTGAAAACTTAATTGACTGGAATGTTAATTATATACTCTCTTGACTCCCCATCGAAACACTATAAGCATTATTGAAGTCAACCACCTTTTCTTCAATTGTCTAGTTGGACTCTCTGAGTTTGGAATGCAACCAATTAGCTTGTGAGTACTAGGTTTTGCAAAAATCCGCATTTCCTAAGTCTTAGGAAATATTCTTGGCAGACATGCACACAAATGGTTTTGTATTCTTTTACTTGAATAATCTCTTTATGTGGACAGTTGTTTTGTGTTTCTATGTGAGGGAAGGCATTTGCCAAAAGAGCTGGTGCTGCTAGAAGTGGAAAGGGCAAGCAGAAGGAATTGTCTCTTCAAGATGCAGCTTTGATCATCCAGATATCTTTTAGAACTTACCTGATTCGTAGATCACAGGCTCTTCGGGCACTTAGAGACCTGGCAGTTGCCAAGGCCAAGCTGAAGGAGATCAGGGCATTGTTCAACAACTTCTCCTACCGCAAGCGCATAGCTGGTGACGCAGCAGAGCGACAGAGGTTCTCTGAGAAAATCATTGTGCTTCTTCTTACTGTCAATGCCATTGAGGTAATAAAATTTCCCACTATATTATATCAGTCTAAGGAGATAATTTATTTCCCTAATTTTCCTTATATCTTAGTTGGCTACTTTGCTCTATGTCTATGCTTTATGTCTTTGATCTGGCACTAGGGTCGGTTCAGGAATTAATGCATTTCTTAATACATTCGTGGCATCTGCTCTGATTCTTTGATCCATGTAGTTTATGAAACAATATGCAGTCAAAGAAGCTTGAACCGTTGTGTAGAAAGCATGATAAAATGAACTTAGCCAGACGTAGATTTTCTAAGTGGTTTTTGATTGAAGGAGGAAATTATTCAATAGTCATTGAGATTGTTTACAAGCCAAGAGCAAAGGAAGAATTACCATATAATGGCATCCATGCAGTTGATATTTCAACTTCTTTTAGAGTAACATTTTGAATTGTAGAGTGTTAAACTGAGAGTGGATGGATGGATTGATGGAATTGTAAAAAGAAGTCTCCTCACTGAAGACCAATGGTTTTCTTCTCACCCACATCAGGCAAGCAGTGGCAAGAGCAATGACCTCTAATGTCTTATAATTGGAGAAAGCATAAAAAGCTTTGAATTCCTTTGCCAAAGAACTGTTGACTATTTGATTAAATTAGTAAGACAGGTTCCTCTTGCTTTGCATCAACATTGATGAATGCATTTTCTTTTATCTCATGTACTTCCCTGCCTCTATATCTCCTTTTTATTTGGAAAGTGCTCAATAACTCTGTTAACTGCTAAGTTAGCATGATGTTTGCGCGGAACTAACTATATACTTGTAGCTGGTAGCTTGTCTAGACTCTGGAGTATTCCGTGTCTAGGTAAGTAGGTTTAAGTAGTTATTTGCTTTATCTGCCACATGAAGAGAGAGAGAAAAAAAAATTCCTTCGTTATGGACTAGTCTGTAGTCTTTTTTTAACCGATATATATAGTTGTGTTAATTAAATCCTGATCCATATCTTGCCACATCATCATCATTAGACTATTGTTAGGTCGATAGCAAAATGCTCCTGGGTATAGTTACAGTTCCTGAACCTAACCTGTATGGTTTCTATTATTTGCTTCATAACAATTTGTCAATGACAGGGTACTGGTTTGATGGTGCGAGCTGCAAAGAGATCAATGATAGATGAGCTTGAAGCGATACTTGATGTGGTGGACCCGCAGCCCACTGGTAAATCACTTTCAATGAGAAGGAGAACATTTGATATGCCTGATGGTGTCATCAGGAAGGAAATTGCAGAAGGTGTGGCGCAGGTTGTCCGAATGCTTGACAATGAAGAGAGGAGTGGCGACACCTTTGAGGCATGCATGTGAAGGCTACTGTAATAAGTCAGCCATTTTCTAGTGTTCTTGCTGCTTGTTAACATGTTCAGAAGAGGAGAGACGATCTTTTCCCTATATCTGATAAGAGTTGTGTTATGCATGTTTGAACTTTTCCCACTACCTATATGTTTTGAGATGCTGTTGTGCTTTAGACTTATCTCTGCAATGCTTTTTAATGGAGCTTGACTGTTTCTTTTCCAGTCTGGAATACCCTTCTCGAGTAAAACTGCCAAAGTCGAACTCTTATCTTTGCTTATTTCTTCTTTCTTTGGGGCCATAAGGTATTTTGACGTTCAAGCCTTGTCCTTGTGTTTCAGCTGTGCCACAGGTTTCTTTCTTATGTCAATTGAACATCAATTCGTGGTTATGAGAGTTCACGTGAGGGATTCTAGGTTCGTCTCAGTCCATTTAATGATAGGAACTGCGGGGGATTGACATGGCAATGGGCTTGACTGGGCCCAATCAAGCTGTGCATAGTTAAGATTAGGAAAGTTCTTCTTTTTTCTTTTTTAAATTTGGCAAGAGAAGCACACATAGGGATGACAATTTGTCATTGACCCGCCTCGATTCGACCCGACCCGAGGCTTGTGCGGGACAAGAACGGGGCAAAAAATCTCAACCCACTGCGTGGCGGGGGCGGGTATGCCTCCTGCCCCGATCCCCTGCCTCGCTATAGATATTTACATATATATAACATAATAGGGAAAAATATTTATTTGTCTAAACATATTTTAATTTGATATTATTATTAAAATCAGACTAACACCTAAACCTTAAGTCTTTAAACATAATATTATCATATTCTTAATTATATTGAATAAATGCTGATAAAAGCTTACTCTAAACCCTAAGTTAAATATGACTCTCTAGTCTCTATTGCTAAGTCAATTGAATCGATCTTGATAAAAATATAAAACCCTAAATCTTAAGTTAAATATGACCCCATACTCCCAAATCCTAATCTCCAAAACCTTAAAGGCCCTAAACCCCAAATCTCTAAAGACCCTAAACCCCTGAACCCAAAACCTCAAAACCCTAAAGATCCTGAACCCCTAAACATTAAAGGCCCTAAACACTAAAGACACTCGAGGGGCACCACCTGGAGGTGCGGGGTGACCATGATCCGCCCCGTCCCGTTGCCATCCCTAAGCACACACATGTATCTCTCCAACTCACACACACAAGCAACCCACACATACACACATAATTCACACAAATGCTGCACACAAGGATTGAACCTTTAACCACAAGATAGAAATACAAGAATGAGAACTAGTTAGGCGGGACACTCTTAAAATTTTCATTTGTATGAATTCAGGCGAAGTGGTCCACCCACCATCAACACATTCGAGATTTATAAATCCTTGATCAATGGCACAAAGTTATGCTAGTGAATCTTTGTTAAAATACAATAAAAAAAAATAGTTACACCATACAAGTTTGTCATTTGAACAATCGAAATGGGTCTAAACACGGACGTCAAGTCCGCACGTACAAAAGTTTTACACCTAACGACTTGATAAGGTGGGTTAAAGCTTAGCGTGTGACTATAAAGATATTGTTACTAGTGTTGTTCTTGATTCTTAATCTATTTTAGTTTGGGATTCGACTAGGGTTCGGCAAATCTGTCCCCTCTGGCTCTCAAACAAAATTCGCTATGCTTGCTTGCCTCCTACTGCGCGCCCCCTCAGATCCACGTCAGTCACACTATGTAACAACTAGTTTAATAATCATCTCAATACTTTGAACTTCCATGAAAACACCAAAAAGTATACTTTTGTAGTGACTTACATAACAAATGGCAATTCGCCATTGCTTAGATCATAAACCATTATTAATATTCGATGAGGTTGGGGATTCATGTACTATTAACGTGGCAAACATTAACAATTTGGTCAAAGTCAAACTAAAGTTCGTTTCTTTTAAATTAAGCAATGTGCTTTCTTAGGTATTAATTAATTAAAACGTATTTAAATAAAATCACATAATATAATTGGTTAAGTGGAGAGTTCCACACCGTTGTTTGAATTTTACGAGGCCTATAAAAGTCTCAAAAATTATCTCCTTTTAACACGCAATTCATATGTCACCTAAGATATTCATTGATTATGAAGACAGATATAAGACTCTCGAACATTCGAAATTATATAATTATATATTATGCATTTGTCAGCTATTGGAAAATTGATAGTTGAAAAGCAATTATTTTATGGTATTTGACTATTGACTGCTCCCCGACATGTGTGGCGCCGGTGAGAATGAAAAAGTGAACAACTAAAAAAGCTAAATATAAATTAGTTCTAGTAAAAGAATGACAAAGTTGGAAATAATAAAATGATGGGAGTATCAGTTACGACAGCTAATATTGCTATATAAGTCTGCGCCTAGGAGTAGGGACTAATTTCAAAAACAAATGTTTATGTTTGTAAAGAAGTAATTTGAAGATTTCAAGGCAATTAACTTGTTTAACTAAACATGGAAAATTCAAAATCTTGACCTAATATTTAATACAGTGGTCCAACTTTGTTATTAATAAACGAAGATTCGGTAACCAACCGTCAGTGGTCCCCACTAAACACACGAGAAATGTAAACTCCAGCTAACGACCTCGAGAAGGGATTCGGGAGAACCTCTTGACTATGCACAAATTCTTTGATCGGTGCACCAATATTTTTAAAAAAAATTATAAATATGTAGTATTTAACACAATGAATCTAATAATATTTTATTCCCAGATCAAAATATCAAGTATTTTAAATTTATATTCGAAGGTTTATAATTATTGTTTGCGATGAATGTAATTTTTGTTTAATTATTGTGTAAAATACTACACATTTTTCAAATTTTTGACGCACCGAGCTGCCCAGTAGCTGGAAGAGGCAGTCCCACTTTCGGTTCCGTTTGTGTAATTTCCTGGCCACTTCTCTTTTTCAGTATCTTTGACCGACTTAAATTCACACTTCACATACACGGTCGACAGCTGTATCCTGGGCCCCACTCCCATTTTCTATATTTTCCTAGAAAACCCTCACCACTCTCTCTAATTATCATCCAATCATTTTTTCAACCGTATATAACTAACTGTTCTATTGATTTAGAACCATTTCATTTTTTATTTTTCCCCAAAAAAAAAAAAAGAGCATAAATGTGGATGTTATATCACCGGGGTCCACTCGTCTACCACGTGGACAATGGACCATAATTTGTTTTAATCAGACAACGACGGAGGAGACGCTACGGTAGGATCCATGCCTGCCACATCACTGCATTTATGGTACTACTTCGTAGCGCTCCACTCAGTAGTAGTCAGTACCACATGTAGGGACATAACTACCCCAACCCGCTCGCTCGAGAAAACGACCACACGTCCAGTACTTGCCAGGCGGGACCCCTCCTCAACGTGGCCACGTCAATAAGAGGTGTCTTCACGCGCTTTTGCTGCAGAGTCTTCACCGCTGCCGGGCCCCACTGTAGGAGTTGGCAAAATTCTGTGACTCGGATGATCAATTTTGTCATACAAGTCAAATTTTGACTTAAGTTATATATCTAAAATTTGAATCAAAACATAAAATTTTTATCTGATTTAAAATCATGTTCGCATCTAAACATATAAATTTTGTTCGATTTCATTATTTAAACCGGATTAGGTTATTGTTCGAATTTAAATCAATTTGAATTTGATCAATTAAGTATGTTGTCCCAAATCGAATCTGAGTTAGGGTCCGAATAATATATAAATATTTCGTAAAAAATTGTTGTTGTCTGACTCACAGATCCTAACGGATATTAGGTTATTGTAATATTTATTTATCTGGATATAAATTAATTCGAGTTTTATCAATTAAATATGTTGAAATTCAATCCAAGTTAGAGCCCGAATATTTGAAATTGGACTTTTTTGCTACCCCTACCGCGTCAACGTAGATACCCGCCAGTTTTTTCAGTTATTAACAAATTAATACTAAATTAAAACCAACCAAGCTTGTTAATAGCTAAGCTCACGCGATTAAGGGGAAATTTAGTAGCAAACTCTCCCCAAATATCGCGCGTGTTGTACATAACAAAGATCTGGTAGGAGGCGATTCTGTGTTTAATTTTAAATTGTTGTGTTTCCCCATTCAACAACCGTGAATTTGCCTTGCAAAGCACGTTTCGTCAAAGTTGATGCTCTCTATAAATACTCATACGCCGTTTTAGGCTCTTCTCTTCTCTGCTCTCTCTCTCCCCTCTCGTATCTTGATATTTATTTCGCTTGATTCTCGTTCTCTGCGATTCCTTGTGCTCTCTGTTTCTTAGGTATCATTATATATCCGTTGATATCCTCTCCTTTTCCATATACCGACGCGTTTGGTTGCTGAGAAACAGCGGGAAAAGCAACATTGAAATAGGTTTGTAGCGTGTTTGAAATCTTTGCCTTATTTATATTGTACGTGTTTGGCAGTGCGTTTGCACTGCGTTCAGTTGCAACACACCTCACAGCACCACAGTTTTTTGTGACACGCCAAACAACTTTTGCGTTTCAACTCATCTCACAGCACCACAGCTTTTTACCTCACAGCACCTCACCACACCTCACAGCACTCCCAAACGCTTACAATGTATGTTGAATTGTCCTACGTAATCAAATTAGGTAAATTATTTTATTTTTGATTAATGTACAATATAAACATTAAGTTATTTTATATTAATATTATTAGTCATCTAATATAACCGTAATTTAGATACGCCAAACGCACCTCACAGTACCACACCGCACCGCACCGCAGTTTTAAAAGTGATGCGCGAAACAGCTTTTTGCGTTCCAACTCACCTCACAGCACCACAGTTTTATAACTCACAGCACCACACCACACCTCACAGCACCTCACAGCATTCCCAAACAAGCCCATTGATTTATTCTCAGCCACCGCGTTTTCTTTCCTCAGGGCAGCCACCGCGTTTTATAAGATACTGATTCTTTGACTTTCGCTGACGGCTTTTCGTCGTTGGTATTTCGATTGCTCTTGAAGGGAGCGGTGAGAGCTTCTTCGTTCATTCGCTCTATCGGCTTGCGAATTAAGTGAGTTCAGGATTGCATGTCGGTTCAATGCTTCGCTTTGCTTTCTCTATGCATTGGATTTTTCCGATTATAAGATTTTATTCCGTCTCCTTGGGCCGAAATACAATTATTTGGTTAGGGCAGTTTTCTTGCTTTTTCGTGTTTGACTGTTTGTTGATTATTGGTTAGGGCAGTTTTCAGTTTTTCCTAATTGCAGATATTGATCCTATTCTCTTTGCGTGAAAGCAGCGTTTTTGATTAGGTTACGATGTGCTGTGGTGTTGGTTTTTCTATTGATATTTTATTTTGATAGATTTTGCCTTCAAAATCTTGTTTACTTGTCAACTCTGAGCAAGTCGCTTTTCACCGACCGCCTTTTTGTGTGATTTTAATTTTCTATGGTGGAATATTGACCATAAAAACGAATTAACTGAATCTTTCCTTGCTTGAAAATCTCTTTCAAACCCAGACACAAACACGCGCTTATATTTATTATATGTTTCATTTCTTTTATTGGTATAGGAGATTTGATATCGGTGGTCACTGTGGAATGTGAGATAGCAACATAAGCATGGCGTTGTATGTATTCTTTAATATTTACTGTTACAACTTACAAAACTTCATAAGGAACTGAATCTTTCGTTGCTGGTCCCCTTTGTGTTTAATGACTCCCATGCTTCTTTGTAGACCGCCATGTGTGGTCGCAGAAGGTATTGTTTCCTTCACTATGTGGGGTGCAACCCCTTTTTATTATGCACAACTACCAGTTTCTAACAATTTCTCTGCCAGATATCCCTTCGAGGGACATCCTTTTAATGCTGAGTCCGGTTTCACTTTGTCCATGCTTTATATGGTTGGGCATGCTCTTTCTTTTCTACATCATGTATACATCTCTGATAGTCTGATTATTGTTTATATATGTGTTTTTGTTCGGGGCAACCTTTTTGCAAAATTAAAGCATGCTATAAATGGTCATCTCTTCGTTATTGGACTGTTGTTTGTTCTATTCTGACATGAGATTTACCTGTTTATCAACCTTATTTCATTAAAAGGTCTCGGAGAGGTACATGGCCTAGTTCTTTTGGTGTTTTTAATCTCTTATCATATAGTCAAGGAGAATTTCTTCTATACGTGTTTCTGTTATATAATGACAAAATTTGAGGTTGATAGTTGTTAATAAAAACATAATCTACTCGGTGCTCTTTAAGGGAAGTAATGATTCACTTGGAATATAGTTTGTATGTTGGGAAACCATGAAAAGTACTGAACGAGTAAAGTGTCTTCTGTCACTAGCTTTTAAATGAAAAGTGATGACTAATTGCTGCGGACATCATATGTATGGATGCATTTAGCGGCCACTTGCTCTTTATCAATTATGAAGAAATGAGAAGATGATTTATGGTTGGCAACTTGAAATGTAACAGAGAAAAGGTAGAAAAATATGCTTCTGAATTCGACAGCTTGCTGCAGTGGCTAAGATGTTTGAGTTTGTAAGGGTTGGGGAGTGTTTGATTCCTTGGGCCTTCAATGTTTTGCGATGTTAGAAGAATATGCTTCTGATGTCCAGTCAATATACTAAATTTTCTCTCAGTTTATTTATTTATTTGCAAAATCTTTTATCCTCTTTTCGATGTTTTTGTATTTGGAATGTGGTGTGCCTTCGCCCTTCAGCCTTTATTGAGGCACAATTCCTCCCAGTGCTCGTGATATTAAGAAACGACCATCTTATGTATTAAATGGAGTTGTTTCTAATAATTAATGATGAACTGGAAACATAGGTGGGAATGTCTAAATATTTTGCTGTTCTGTGGTTTTACCTTTTAATCATTCTTCTCAGGGGTTGCTTTGTTTTATTGTGGGAAAGAAAAAATTGTTTTTCATGTCACTAAAAGTGTACTGCAACACCGATTCTTTCATTTGTTTCCTTTTTATTATCACCATCCTTTTCCTTTGAAAACTTTTTTTACACTTAGTTTTCTGGTCATTTTTGCAGAAGGGTGGATAGTTTGTTTGAGATTCGAAGGTTGAACATACTCGCTCTCATAATTTTCGTTGTGCAAGTGAGGCCTTCATGTTGCACACAGCAGCTAGGGAGATGAGAAGGTTCAGGTAAATTGAACTTACGCTGCTGACAAACCTCTAGATATGCACTTTATTTGGATCCCTATTTAACAGTCTTTATAATATCAGTTTCCAGGAATCTTCTGCTTGATGGACTGCTTGCCAAATATCAGTGACAAAAAAACTCTGAAGAGGTGATTCTTCATTGACAAAAGAGTTGGCTCAAGAGGAAACAGAGATTTGATCTTGAAAAACCATCTAGTGCATTGCCTTCGTTAAATTTGCTTTGTTTTGACACCAAAAACTGCATTTGAATCTGGATCCCATGGAACTGAAACCAAATAACTCGGCTCCTGTTCTCACCGACTCTGCACCCATAAGCAAGTCGAGACTAAGTGGACGTTCTGGTCTCTTTGCATACCCAGCCCAAGGAGCATCTTTTTCCCCTAATTTAATCCTAAACATTCCTAGAAAGAAAACAGGAGTACTTGACGATGTTCGTTCGAGCAGTTGGTTGGATGCCATGAAATCTTCATCTCCTCCTCATAAGAAGTTTACGAAGGACATTAACAATGAGCTTGCCTCGCCTGATGCTGATTATGCTTACAGAACCTGGCTGGTAATTGTTTCATTTATTTGTACCATTTCTTTTGTTTATGCAATTCTTTGTAAGTTTACATGAGAGCGAGCATTCACAGCTTCTTTCTGAGATGCTCTCTGCCTTTTCTGATCATGCAGCTTAATTATCCATCAGCACTTATATCTTTTGAGAAGATTGCAAATAATGCAAAAGGAAAGAGAATAGCATTGTTCCTAGATTATGATGGGACACTTTCACCAATTGTGGACAACCCTGACTGTGCCTTCATGTCTAATGCTGTAAGAAAAGTTACTGCGATGATGTACATGTGATTTCTGTGAAGGTTTCACATCCTTCTTCCCTCTGATGTATCGTGTTCTCCTGATGTCCTGTAACTTTTTCAGATGAGGCATGCCGTAAAAAGGGTCGCAAAATATTTTCCAACTGCAATAATTAGTGGAAGAAGCCGTGACAAGGTATCTAAGGGGAGGCTTGTTATGTAGTTCAAGATAGACTATTTTTTCCCCTATATTTTCGAGTTTGTTTATAGTTGCAACTGTACTTCTCGGCTGTTTTTCAATAACTTTTTTGTCCCTCACAGGTATATGAGTTTGTTGGACTAACTGAACTCTACTATGCGGGAAGCCACGGGATGGACATCATGGGTCCTGTTCAACAATATACACCCGATGGCCACCAAACCTCTGTTTGGGCTACTGATCAGCAGGTAGAAAGCTGTGAAACTTCTCATTTTTCATTCTTGGTCATACATCTCTTTTACCTTCTTTTTTCGTTGTATTTGATATAAATCTTTTATCTGATTTCCTCTGAAAAGGGAAAGGAAGTCAATTTGTTCCAGCCTGCTAGTGCATTTTTGCCTATGATTGATGAGGTATGTAATTTTATTCTCTGCATCCGCAGAAGAAAGTACAAGTTTGTGAACTTTCCCTCTATATTAGTTTCTAATATTCGGATCAATTTGAAATCTTGCAGGTGTTTAGGTCTCTTGTTGAGTGTACGAAAGATATTAAAGGAGCAAAAGTTGAAAACAATAAATTCTGCATTTCTGTGCATTACCGTAATGTTGATGAAAATGTAAGACGATCTTTAGTACACTAACTATTATTGAATTGGTCATCTAGTTGCTATCAGTTACTAGCTGCTTGTCTTTGTTCTGTACATCTATTAACATATATTTGAATTCTCTGTATTTATATTTTCCAGATTTGGACAACGGTTGCCCATTGTGTACAAGATGTCATAAAGGACTTCCCACGTCTTCGATTGACTCATGGGCGGAAGGTAATGTTGTCATCCATCATGCTGAGTAACAATATTCCACTTTTCACTTCTGTTTTCTAATGTTTGTGGGATATAGATTTTCAATTTTGTGTTCTCCATTTTTGTTTCTGTTGATTTAATGATTAGGTTTTAGAGGTGCGTCCTGTGATCGATTGGGATAAGGGAAAAGCTGTCACATTTCTGCTCGAGTCTTTAGGGCTAAGCAATTGCGATGATGTGCTCCCGATATATGTTGGTGATGACCGGACGGATGAAGATGCATTTAAGGTAATGTATTGACTTTCCTTCATATTTTATTCGATTTGTACACTTTGCTTCTTGTGTAGAGTGAATTAACAGGGTGCCCTTGTCTCCCAGGTCTTGAAAGAGGGGAACCGTGGTTATGGCATTTTAGTGTCATCCGCGCCTAAGGAGACCAATGCTTGCTACTCTCTCAGAGACCCACCAGAGGTAAAAACCCATTCTACATGTACTGGTTAAGTTCAAGAACACTGCTGCTAGAAGTTTACTTGCGTGTGGAAGTTGGTTCTTTTGGCGGTCAACTTTGCAGTTAACAAAGATATTATCTGCTCCTTATTCACGCAGGTGATGGAGTTTCTCAATTCTCTGGTAGCATGGAAGAAATCGAGTGCATTATGAACATATATACACCATAACTTGCTGGTCTTCATCAGAGCCAGTTGGATTATTAAAGATTTTGTCTCTCTCAATTGTAAATTCGTTGATCAAGTAATCTTAATGTTTAGAACGCCTTCATCATGTCCTTATCTATCCACTGTCCTAATTCTTCATTTTTTTCGATATCTTTATGGTATTTCTTCAGTTTTGATCATTAGTGTTCCCAATAGGGGCCATCATGTATACACAATTGAGAATTTGTTTGTTGATTCTTTGAATGATATATATAGAGGTACATGCTTTTATTTTGCTCTTGAGCCATATAATCCTTTGGCTTGTCAATTATTTATAGAAATGTCTATTTACCGATGTCGATAATCGTTTTTTGGTGTCGATAATCGTCATATGTGGAAACCAATTATTATTTATAGAAATGTCTATTTATCGGTGCTGATAATAATTTCTTGGTACCAATAAACGAAATATGTGGAACAAATTATTATTTACAGAATTGTCTAATTATCAGTGCCAATAATCGTTTTTTGGTACCAGTTATCATTTCTTGGTGTCGATAAACGTTATATGTAGAACCAATTATTATTTACATAATTGTCTATTTATCGATGTCGATAATCATTTCTTGGTGTCGATAAATGTCATATGTGGAACCAATTATTATTTACATAACTGTCTATTTATCGGTGTCGATAATCATTCCTTGGTACCAATAATCGTTTCTTGGTGCCGATAAACGTCATATGTGGAACTAATTATTATTTACAGAATTGTCTATTTATTGGTGTCGATAATCATTTTTTGGTACCAGTAATCGTTTCTTGGTGCCGATAAACGTAATATGTGAAACCAATTATTATTTACATAATTGTCTATTTATCGGTGTCGATAATCATTTCTTGGTATCAGTAATCATTTCTTGGTACCGATAAAGGTCGTATGTGAAACCAATTATTATTTACATAATTGTTTATTTATTGGTGTCAATAATTATTTTTGGTACCAGTAATCGTTTCTTGGTGCCGATAAAGGTCATATGTGGCACCAATGATTATTTATATAATTGTCTATTTATTGGTGTCGATAATTATTTCTTGGTACCAATAATCGTTTCTTGATGCCCATAAACGTCATATGTGAAACCAATTATTATTTACAAAATTGTCTATTTATCGGTGTCGATAATCATTTCTTGACACGAGTAATTGTTTCTTGGTGTCGATAAACGTTATATGTGGAACCAATTATTATTTATAGAATTGTCTATTTATTAATGTCAATAATCATTTCTTGATGCCGATAAATGTCATATATGAAACCAATTATTATTTATAGAATCGTCTATTTATCGTTGTCGATAATCATTTCTTGGTGTCACTAATCGTTTCTTGGTGCCGATAAACGTCATATGTGAAACCAATTATTATTTACATAATTGTCTATTTATCGGTGTCGATAAAAGTCATATATGGAATCAATTATTATTTATAGAATTGTCTATTATCGTTGGCGATAAACATTTCTTGGTACCAGTAATCGTTTCTTGGTGTCGATAAACGTCATATGTGGAACCAATTATTATTTATAGAATTATCTATTTATCGGTGTCAATAATCATTTCTTGGTACCAATAATCATTTCTTGGTGTCGATAAACGCCATATGTGGAACGAATTATTATTTACAGAATTGTCTATTTATCGATGTCGATAATCATTTCTTGGTACCAATAATCGTTTCTTGGTGCCAATAAATGTCATATGTGAAACCAATTATTGTTTACAGAATTGTCTATTTATCGGCGTCGATAATTATTTCTTGGTACCAGTAATCGTTTCTTGACGTCGATAAACGTCATATGTGAAATCAATTATTATTTACAGAATTGTCTATTTATCGGTGTCGATAATCATTTCTTGATAACAGTAATTGTTTCTTGGTATCGATCAACGTCATATGTGGAACCAATTATTATTTATAGAATTGTCTATTTATCGATGCCAATAATCATTTATTAGTGCCGATAAACATCATATATTAAACTAATTATTATTTATAGAATTTTCTATTTATCGTTGTCGATAATCATTTCTTGGTACCAGTAATTGTTTTTTGGTGTCGATAAACGTCATATGTGGAACCAATTATTATTTACAAAATTGTCTATTTGTCGGTATCGATAATCATTTTTGGGAGCCAATAATCGTTTCTTGGTGCCGATAAATGTCATATGTGGAACCAATTATTATTTATAAAAATGTCTATTTATCGATGTCTATAATCGTTTCTTGTTGTTGATAAACATAATATGTGAAACCAATTAGTATTATTTATAGAAATGTCTATTATCGAAACTTTAGCTTTCCGTTTTGGAGTTTAACTTGCATCTAGCCATAATTTTACCCACTATCATTTGGAAGGGGATGCCATTAAGATTGTGTCACCACTTCAACAAGGAGATTCATCTTTAAGATCCTACAACCTCACAAACGAGTCGTGGTTCGATTGACAATCAAATGGATTAGACATATGTGTACTCAAGGTTCGATTTTAATGAAAAACAAATTTCTCAATGGTATGTAAAAAAAAATCCTACATTCTCCGGATTCTTTGCAGCCAACGCGGAAACCAGTGCTTCTTTATGCCTAAACTTCTTCAACAACTTATCATGCTCTTCAATAACAAAGTAGTGCATTTTAAATCTGGTGTAATAGTCACTTGTTTTTATTGGACAAACAAAACTACAGAGAATTTTTTTAAAAAAATTCCATAGAAAGTGAACAGAAAAGGCATGAATCTTTCATTGCAAATCCAATCATGTTTGAGCCATTTAAAAAAAAAATGCGATCATGTTGTCATCCATGGTAGCTAGACGGTTGAGCCGCATGAGATGATCACACCCTTACAAAAATTTTATTTTTTTACTTAATATTTTGGGGAATATTATTATTTGTGGATGAGCTTTTTTTTTTTTTTAGGCGACCAGTCGCGGTAGCCCCTCATCCATTCCAAAGAGAATCACAACTGGAAAAGAAGGCGTGGGAGAAGGACGAAAGGACATTAAAAGGATTTACTTTATTTTTTTATTACAGAAAATGGGATGGAAACTGGAGACGGCTCCAACCCGATCAACTGCCAATTTGGAGGAAGAGATAAGTATTGGGATCATTCATGAACCGACTTGGCAGGTGGAAAAGGGTAAAAAATAAGGAAATTTGAAAAAACTTAGGCAGCTACGCCCCCCAAATTCGTCTGAAGGCTGCTTCAAACTCTCTCATATACGTTTTACAATTACACTACTTTCTTTCTACAAAAACCCTAGATTTGATTTGCTGTGTCTCCCTCACGTCTCCTCTCCTTCTCCCTCTCTCTTCTCTCTTCCAGCCGAACCATCCTTCTTTCCCCTAACCTCAGAAGATAAGACAACAACGACGGTTTTGTTGTGGAGAACTGAAGCCTGGAACTCTCGTTACAAACTTCAGCGGCACCATCGCTGCTGCCGCGAGCATTGAAATGTGATCCGCAGGACCGCCTCCGATTCATAAATTTCGTCAAATTTTGGCATTCGGATGCATCCATGGAGCAAAATCTTCACTTTCACGCCAAGCGGTTTCCAGATCCACCGTTTTGAAGACTGCCAAGGGCTTCGTTTCGTTAACGAGGCCATTGAAAGGTAACGGAAATTGAGAAACGTAAAATAGTTCATACGCATCTGCATCTTAAATCTTGATTAGAATCCTTGAAACTGAAGATCTGCAATCTTCGTTCATTTTTCGCAACTGAACTGAACATAGTATGCTTATAATAGCTTAATCAGAATCTTCTAATGAATTTCTTGTTAGCTTGACTGAATTTCCTGTAAGTTAGACGGAACTCCGGTTCAGGTTCTTGTAGATTTTTGCTTCTGTTTTCAAATTGTTTTCTGCTTGAATGTAAAATTGGATTAGATCTGTCTGGCTAACTGGTTTATGCCTTCTTTTGACGAGGCCATTGAAAGGTAACGGCAATTGAGAAACGTAAAATAGTCCAAACGCATCTGTATCTTAAATCGTCGTCAGATTCCTTCAAACTGAAGATCTGTAATCTTCGTTCATTTTTTGCAACTGAACTGACCATAGTGTGCTTATAATAGCATAATCCGAGTCTTCTAATGAATTTCTTGTTATCTTGACTGAGTTTCCTGTTAGTTAAACGGAACTCAGGTTCAGTTTCTTGTAGATTTTTTTTCTTCTGTTTTCGAATTGTTTTCTGCTTGAATGTAAAATTGGATTAGGTCTGTCTTGTTAACTGGTTTATTACATAGGTGGAATGCCTTCTTTTGCTGAAATTGTTCGAGCCAACGATGAAATTCAGGTACTGTACTTGGTACCGTTTGTAATTCACTCTTTCTTTTTCTTTTTTTTTCCTTTTCCGTGATATATATATATATATATATATTTATTTATTTCACTTTTAGGTGACTTTGCATATGTAGTCTTGACAGTTGACACTCTATCAGTGCTTTGGAACATATTTTTTTGGACTTATGATTGATATGACAAGCATTCCAATGTATCTAAATGGCATTTTTATGTCCCGTCATTTGGCAGAAAACTTCTGTGCAGGGTTGATGGGCTGTGATTTCTTTGTGTGAATTTAAAGTATAATTAGATTGAACTAAGGCTGAAAGAATCTTATCGAGTGTTCTGGAGCATATTTCTGTTGACTTATGATTGATATGACATACATTCCAATGTATCTAAATGGCATTTTGATGTCCTGTCATTTGGCAGAAAATCTCTGTGAGGGGTTTGTTGAACTGTCATTTCTTTGTGTGCGTTTAAAGTATAATTAAGTTGAACTGAGGCTGCTGAAAGAATTTTATTGAGGCAAGGCTATATTATTTTTTCAGCCATTCATTGCATAATTAGTTAGAGAGTCCAACAACTCAATATCCTTGAACAAGAAGTTCTTTATGATAGTTACCCTTGTTCTTTTAGAAAATTAAAAACCAAATAAATAATACGATCAATATTTGGGCCTACCACTAGACAATTAACATATGTGATTAAACATCCACTGTGAAACTTAATGGCCTTTGATTGAGATAGGACAAGGTGCCTAATTGCATATGCTAAATTACCATGAGCTAATTTTTAGTATGTATTTTCCGGCACGCAATGTATTTCATCAATTTGATGTCTTAAGTTGCTTCCGCTTTCTAGTTTTTAGAGTCCACTTTTTTAATTTTTTGCTCATCTCTATACTAATTATGGATTCTCATTAAGTATTACAAGGAATCATTTTGGCATATTTTATTGCTGGCATGTCGTACGACGTGGTGAAAAACGTGGAGTAAGATAGTCATTTACTTACTAATGACACAGGGTTACCCATTCTCTACATTGACTTTGAAAGTATTGAAATTTGTCTATGCATTAGTATTTCTGTTTTTTTTGTTGGCATTGTTTAGCCTTGGGGTGATTGCACTCTTGCCATCTTTCAGAAAATAAGCTGTCTTACTTTTTGTGCTTTTAGAGAAACTTCATGGAGTAAACCAGTGAAATGTGGCCATCTTTCGGCTAAGTGGGTTGTAAGTATATAATTCTTTTATTTCTAATTTAGTTTTTCTATATCTTTTGCATACACAATCAATATATGATATTCCCTTTGAGAGCAGCTTTTGTTCTGATGTCTATATCGTTTGTAACTTTGTATGCATTGCATTTTGGTGACATTTGTAAGTAGTATATTTTATTCTTCAATATCTCATACTTATTAAGAGTGTGGTGTATTGATCTCCTTGTTCTTGCTCCTGCTTCATTTTCATTTTTATACGTCTGGTTAAATGTTGACTTTTATTTTACTAGCAGGGGAAAGCTTTTTAATTACCCAATTAAGTTTTCCATCCATCCATATTGATTGGTTACGCGACTTTTCTTTATCCAGCATTCCAGCTGCTTTAATCCTCTATCCTCAGCTTATTTTTTTATTTTATTGGTTTCATTAATTACTGTTTCTTTCTAAGATACCTAGCTAGTTGATTTTTTATTCTTTTTAGTTCCTTCACATATTTGTTACTTGTTTAGGCTTAAACTATCAGTTCCACAATTTTTCGCTCTTATCAATATTTTGGGATTTCTTTCTGGTCATTTAGATAGAATAGCATCTTACAATTGCCAAGGCATTCCTGAATTCCTTCTCGATCTTTTTACAATTGTTGTTCATTCTGAATTATAGACCCAAAATATTTGAAATTTCCAGTCACAAGTATTTCTTTCCTTTCTTTTAATTGCTCCTTCCTCTTTCCGTTTTCTACTTAACTCCCTCATAATATATTCTGCCTTTGTCTTACTTATCTTAAAATCTTTGGATTCCAAATCTTGTTTCAAGGTTTTCAATTTGAAACCACTCTTGATATGGGCTCATCCATGAACACAATGTCATTCTCAAACATCATACCAATGGTCTTTGTCTTAATAGATATTGTTAGCATTTGTCTTAGATTTAGATCAAGTGAATGATAAGAGAGCGGGCGTATGTTTCTATTTTCAGTTAAGTGATGTGGAAAAATAAAAGACTAGCATCTTAAATCCATGCGTTGTATGAGGAAAGGACTCTCTTGCCAACTCAAGTGGTCCCCAAGTGTATTCAGTAAATGAATTTGTAGCTAACTTAATGCAAGTGGATAGTTAACATTCCTCCTCTTCAAAAAAATCGACGGTAGATACTTTTATGGATGGTTTTACATCTGTTATGATTTTTTTGGAGGACTCGGTGTGCGGCTGGCATCATATTTAATATTTTATGAAATGCAATTTCTTCGCGATGTGTGAGACTGGCTTTTACTTAAAGGTGATATGTCACTCATACACTAACATTTTCCTCGCAATTACCCTTGTCTAGCAAACATCAACGGCAGATAGGTCTGCTGATGAGTGGGTATATTTTCCTTTCTATTACCCAGGCATTCATTGTTAATTTATATCAGTTGTAGTTGTGTCTGATGAATAATGTATGCCCTAGTTTTTACATTGGCTTGTTTTGGGTGTTCCATTTATTTGGACATCCAAGTTGGGAGTTCTTTATGGTTTGTAGAATTAGTTTTGGATTCTTGCATTTCTCTCAATTGGAACGGCAATCGAATATATTTGTTTAAATTTACGTGGTGATGGAATGAAACACATTGCACCTTAATCCAGTTAGAATGGGCTTTTGTAAAAGCATGTTTAGAATGGGCTTTTGATAGAGCTAAACCAACAGGCTAATGTAATTAATCACCATCCTAACCGCGTCGTGCAAATTGCGACGATGTAAACGTAACTTAGATAAATGGGGGGTCGATTCTAGATAAATGGCCCAAGTCCAAACAAATGGGCCCAAAGTCCAAAAAAGGGACAATAATAGGAGAAGGCCTAGTAACTTCGGCCCATATCATTGAAAATGGGCCCACAGACCAGGTTAATTGGTCCAAAGTTCAGCTAATTGTCCGAAGTCCAAATAAACGGGCCCAAAGACCCTAAGACCATATAAAATGGTTAGGGATTTATGGTAATAAAACCCAGTTAATTAGGCAAGTCATAGCTAGATGGGCCATACCAGAAAAACGGGCCCAAAGTTCAGCGAAATGGCCTATTCCAATCAAATGGGCCTAAAGTCCCAACAAACGAAAAATGGGTCCAAAAACCAGATAAATGGGCCTAGAGTCCAAACAAATGGACCCAAAGACCATATAAGATGAAGAGGGAATAAAGCCCAGATCAATCGGCCCATGAGCCATATAAATGAGCCCAAAGTCTACATAATGGGCCTTCTACTTCGGGCCCATTTATGAAGACTTTGGGCCATTTGTCCAGATAAATGTGCCCATGAACCAGATATATAAAATGAGCACAAACTTCAGCTAAACCCAAAGTCCAAACAACTCGGCCACAAGGGAGAACCAATATAAAACAGGCCCACTGGGAACAAAACATAGCCATATCAGGCTAGTATTCAAAGCCCACTTTTAATAGGCCCACTAGACACAGAACGAAATGAGTGTAAAAAATTTACCCTTCTAATGTCTATTTACTACAAGTGTCAAGTAGTGGCCTGTAAAGGACAAAATAATCTGAACTTTAAAAATCACCTACTAGAAGAGAAAATGAAACAAATTTGAAACAGCAGCAGATTGTTGGGCTGGATGGATCTACTGTAGCAGCTCAAATGGCAAGATTTGAACAACTAGGATAGAAATGGCAAGATTTGAACAACTAGGATAGATTAAAGAAGCTTCAAACATTATAAGAATTTGTACAGAAGTTAATCCAGAACAAATACCATAAACCAGACCGCCAATGTCAAAGACTGCTGGAAGTCAACATAGATCTACATAAGATGTTGCTAACTTGCCATTTAATCATCTGCTGCTATCAAAACTTAAAAGCAGGAAAGATTGAAAGAAGACGAACGGCATCTTATTTGAAGGTGATTTTCTGAAGGTAAAAATCTAGCATCCACGGAATCGAAATCAGAGCCAAATGGGTATGAGCTTTAGATACAAATCTTAATTATGCAACAATGAGAGAAGTGAGATATCCATACTTTTTCTTCTACACTCCAAGACACTTAAAAATATCAATATTCTCTTTTATAGAATTCCATGTGGCAATGCCCATATCCACCAAAGAATGCAAAACTATTCTACAGTAACCCTTCTGTTACCACCAGATTGTTCCAAAGGAATATAACACAGACTACAATTTTGAAACATAAATGAGGCATAAGAAATGAATGATCATGCAAGTGTCATTCTGTAACAAATACCAACCACAATCATCATCAAAGCCTTGTCGCAAACAATATGTTAGGTCGGCTACACAAATACATACGAAATATTATGATTTATGAGTATTCATTCCACAGTTCTCCTTTGCCATGAGTCCTAACTTATTATGAAGAGCTACAGACTCCAGTAATCCCACAGAGACTACGCCCTTTCTTAACAGCAGATTGAGATAATACCATTTTGAAGAGAATAAAAGCTGTCATCATCAAGTGGAAACGAGGATGCTCACCTTAGCTATGGATGTCAGTCATTCCAGCAGAGGAAAGAGGACTTTTGTCTCTACAATTGATTGTGGCACAGCATTTCAAGGTACATAGGCTGTGAACCATCAAGTCAGTAAACAACAGAGAGTTGTTGCCAACAGAAATGCAGGTTCGAATAAGGAGAGAAGTCAGGAAGGGCGGTGGCCAAAGTTATATACCTGATTTCTGCTTCAACATCATCTGCTAGGGTCCTGAGGTCATATACAATTCTGAGATTCTGCCTCACATGAGCGAAAGAATTGCAAGGCTAACGGACATAGAACAACATAGGAACTTATCTATGTAGTTAAGGAACATACATCTCGTTATTGTAATATTTAAAGGAGTTCATTATACAACGGAAGCCAGCAAAAGAACTTAAATGCACACATAAAATAATTTCAAAGCTCAGTGCCAACCCGTCAGCAACTTCCTATGCACAAATTGCTCAAATGCCAAAAAACTAGGCTGCCAAGCAGTTAGTCGTAAATCGTGAAATTCTCAGATGTCCAAGCATAAAATAAACACAGTGAGTTTTTAAGACATTACTGTGCCACAACTCAATTTTCTCAATACAAATGAGTGCCCGTATTATGAATGTTAGAAAATATTTCCCCACCATTAGAGTGTTGTTTTCCAAACAATAATTTGCAAGATCAAAAGTACAATGCAGTTTCATTTCAATGACCATATTATTGATTCAGCCACAGTTCGACGGGAAGACCAGTAATATACACAGAATTCAAAAACAATTGAACTGAAACAAAATTAAAGAAAAAAAAGAACAGAGAAATAACATAGGAATATAAGACAGCAAAAGGAGGACACGCAAGAGAAAGAATCAGATCACCTGCAAGTAAAGAGGAACCATCGCCTGAAACTCGGGGGCAGCTACAAGGACTGATTGTGGACTAAGAATTATAGAGCGTGCATAGCCTCTTCTTGCCGAGGTGCGGATAGTAAACAACTGCGTGATAAGAAGTGAAGAGGAATGATGAAGGAATCGGAATGGCAGAGAGCTCGTACAATAGGTCATGAAAAGAGAGTGTGTCCATCAAAGTGGTAACGGAGTACAAATTGTAGGTTTCAACAAGAAATTAACAGGAATATAAGACAAACTAGAGAGAAAATAGGAATCTGAGACAAAGCAGAAGAAACATACACACTAGAAAGAATCCGGCGATCAAAGACGTAAGGAGTAACCAGGGCCTGATACTCGGAGGCGGTGGCGGCTACAAGACCTGGACTCGGAGATCCTGCTTGAACGAGAGATTTCAGGAGTGATTCTTTAGCACATCGCCTCTGGTCGACTGCGCGAAGAGAGATCAACCTCATCGTGTTCTCCGAATCGTATCATAGAGAGATGAGCTAAACGAAAGGAGAGAGAAGGCGTGCAAGAGAGACACAATAGTGTGTACATGAGTATGATTTTCAAATTTGAGGCATAGGGTTGGCTACGAAGAAAAACCTTAAAACAATTGAACAACAATGAAAAACCTAAAAATAACTGGGCAAGAAACAAAAAGGAATATAAGAAAGAAGATACTCGACAGCGATCGAAGACGCAAAGACGACGCACGGCGTGATAGGTTACAAGTACACGATGATTATCGACTCAGATACCCTGACAATTGAACAACAATGAAAAACCTAAAAATAACCAGGCAAAAAAAGAGGAATATAAGAAAGAAGATACTCGACCGAGATCGAAGACGCAAAGAGGAAGCACGGCGTGATAGGTTACAAATCCACGATGATTATCGACTCTGATACCCTGCTTGAACCAGATAATTACGAAATCATTCTCTCCGTCTCTCGCGCATCGATTCTCCTTGCCGGCGCGGAGAGATTAAACCGCATTGTGTTCTTCGAGGAGGGAGATGGAGTGATGAGAGAATCGAAAGGGAAGAGCGCGAGCAAGAGACGGCATAAACAGAGTGTGTGTCCATGTCCATAAGCGCAGTAACGGAGTTCAACTTCATTGTTTAAACAAGAGACTAGGGTTTGCTTAGCGTGAACGTGAATCAGAGAGAAGGCGGAGTTTGTGGAGGATAGAAAAAAAATAGAAATCCTAGAGGAGCTTGATGAATGGCGAAGGTATTTGAAAATCTCGGAACAGTTACTGCTTAATGCTTACGCCGTTGCGTGCGTCTAGGCATACCATAGGAATGCGCGTGTTGCGTTTCTTGCGGAGATCCGTTATAAAGTTTTGTCTCTTTGCTAGCTGGGTCTTTATTGAATTCTGGCCCAACACGTATTGGGCTTTCCCACTACTTAAAATCCATAAGCCTATAGGGGCGACTCACTGACTCCAACGAAATTTACCGTGAGAGTTTAACCTGAAAAATCTATGGGTGGGTGCTATTTGTTTTGCGCCAAAGAAATTAAAAATAAAAAATCATGAATGTATACTAGCATGAAGGATCTCGTGATTCCAACCAAATATTCGTCTGACCTACCAATCTTCTTTGAAGATCTGATCAGGGCCATCGGGAAGTAGACAACAAACTCAGTCTCTGCCATCATTAATTGTCATCAAGTGATAAGGAAGGGATGAACCATACTCACATGTCGGTTCCATGAGCAGTAATGATTGATTTAGCTTGTTTAGTCCACACATATCACATGCAGAGAAGCAGCCTCATTAGTTCACTCCCATAACGCCCTTGTTTGGCATAAGAACAATCACAATGATGATTTTTTAATGGGGCATGGACAATATATAAAAATTTATATTTTGTTGATTTGATTGTGGTGGGGAATATGTTTTGTTGATGTGATTGAGTCAACAAAATATATTGATACAATGATATAAATTTGCTGACTTGATTTTTGTGTAATAGGAAATGAGTTTGATATTGATTTATGTGTAAAAATGTAAGTATTAGTAACGGGACTCATATGTAGAGCAAACATGGGGACATGAGTTTTGTCATTCCTCTATATTGGTGCAAGCAAAATGGAGCCAACAATTTGACTCCATCGAAACCTTTTTGAGTCCATGAGCCATCAAATTTGTAAAATCTAGAATCTATGGACAAACAAATATTGATGCAAGTCGGATCACGAAAGAATGATTTTGGCTAAGAAATTAAATGACACAATAATTTGGTAGAGAATCACTCTCCGATTTTATAAATAACTTAGGCATCACTCCTTTACATGAAAGACTTATCACAAAACAAAAATGATTTTATTGAATAAAAGACATAACTATATATAATATTGCAATTTCCTTCGATATGGTAACTGCTTCCATCACAATCACATTCCTCCATCATGGCTCTTGGATTGAAGCCTCCAACTCCTCCGTAACATATTCAGTTGACCCTTCCACACTTAAATGGTGTTGAATCATGCCACGATCCCCACCTATGTAATAAACTTCTACCATGCCTTTCATTTGACTTCTATTGCACCAATTCCCTATTGCATCAAATATTGCCCATTACAATTGCTCTAATTGATTCCAAAATTCGTGATGAGACTTGAGAGTCCGTGCAGATTAATCATTTTGTTTTATTTTTTTTCTTTGTGAGTCGCTGTTGACGACAAATGGTCTGTTCAAACTTGAGAGTGTACTTTCCTACTACTGAAGCCACATCTGAAGCCAAAAACATGCGAAGTGGAGATTGCCACGTCCATCTCTTAATTTACAGAACAAAACACACGTCTTTGGCTTCATGAGTAGGACTTACTTGAGGATTGGGACCTTTGATTATTCATTTTTGTCACATAAAATACTTTGTAAAAAATTTATAAAAATAATAAATGTCAAGGACAGGATTTTGACAGTATAATTATGTACTGGTTATCAAAATTAATAATATATCACATACTTTGTATATGTCGACTCAAAAAGAACTCAAACTCATCCTAATAGTGTTATTGCAAAAACACGTTTAACTACAGAGTTACTACGAGATGTTATTATCCAAGAAAACGCGTTGTTGATAGTAAATAACTGAATTTATCTATATATGTTAACATTCCCCACACTTGTGAACTGAGTATAACAAAAATCTAACAAGTGGACTTTACAGGTTAGGATTATTTATGGGTGGTTTGTCCATAAAGACATCCGAAAGGCTCAACAGATGACCCAAAAATAGTGTAATTACAATAGCTTTTGCATTATTGACATCATTGAGCCTTACCCAAAATATTGTAATTAGTAAAAAATAACTTGTCAAGGACGGCGCAGATCAAATAGACAACCAGCTTAATTCTTAAGACAGGAAATGTCGGCATTAATTTAATATATTAGTATTCCACGTGATTAACGAGTGGACTTAATTGTTCTTTACATCTATTTACTCCACAAGCACGTCTCTACATCAAAGACAATTCAAGTTACGTATTTATCATATGAAAGAAAATACGTTGTCCTAAGAAGCTATAACTTTCCAAAACCAATATTCATCTTCATCTTAGATTGCCTTTTCAATTCAATGACTTTCTCCGTCTGGTTTATTTATCTTTAGGGAAAGTAATCATTATATAATTTATGTTATACACAATAGACATTAGTCATGCATGATTTTCGACGGAGTATTAAAGAAAAGATAAAAAGAGAAAAAAAATATATTTTGTAAAAAAGAAAATGTAAAAAAAAATAATTTTGTTTTATATGGAGATATAAATATTATGAGCTTAATTCGTAGTACTTTTCTAATCATCACATCAAATTATTCAAAGCTTCTCGTGCGTGTTGAAATATTATATGTTATAGATTACGAACTCACATAGATTTTTTTTATGGGTTGTCATAAATGAGTTTTTAAGCTCATAAAAATGCGTCTGCTTTGTGAGAGGAGTTGTGTTTTGTTTATAAACCAATCGACTGGGTTATGCTATATCGATATGAGGATTTAGTGATCATTAACAGCAGCGCTAATTAAGCAACGAGTTTATAATTATTTGCTATTATCGATAAAATCTAGTAGCTATTGTCAAATAAATTGACAAAGGAGAAGCAATAAATTTCAGGAAATTTAAATAATATTATGAAGTTTAATATGTGCGTTCAAATGTTTAAACTAATTTGACTTGTTTAATGACTTTCCTTATTTGACCAGAAGGTAAGGAGAGGTTGGCACCTGCACTTCTAAATAAGTTCTAATTACTCTTCAAAATTGTTTTTCCCCATTTTGCCCCCTTACGCTGATAAAAACCTGTGCTCCATACACTTGCACGTGTCTCTACACAATTGGTCCATGACAACTAATAAAGATAATTACACCAAAAACACTCTAATGAATAAATCCGTAAGTTCAGGATATGCTGCTCTGTTCTTGCCAATTGCCATTCTCGTTTGTTTCCCGAGGCCTTAAACATTATTCGGATGGACGTCTATACCCAGTAAGATCTACGATCCCTATAATGCATTTCTACTACAAACAGTCTCTCAATCCATCTCCTTTTAAACCCCATTTTGGGTTGTTATAAAATTCAACTCAGTCTCTAGCCATCTCTCGGTACCACAACAGACATGGGCACCAATGCTTCTTCCGACCTTGATCAATACACTCGTCTGCTGGACAGCCCATCTCCTCGGGCGGCGACATCCCGGAGACCGTTGAGGGGTTTTGTGGTGATCCTCGCATCGGTCATTTTTCTTATTTCTATAATCGGGTTAATAATTAACCAAAACCAAGAGCAAAGGAAGGACTCGTCTTCGGTGTCGACGCCAGAAGCGACGTCGTTTCCAAAGGTGCCAAGAGGGGTGGCTGAAGGTGTATCGACGAAGTCAAATCCGTCATTTGTCAAGGAAGGAGATTCTTTTAATTGGACTAATGCCATGTTTTCTTGGCAAAGAACTGCCTACCACTTTCAGCCTGAGAGAAATTGGATGAACGGTAGGTCAACTTTCTTAATTTTTTTTTTAAAAAAAATAGCAAATTTATCCTAATTTTGTTTTTCTATGAGAGGAAGGCAAGATTGACCCTTTCTGGTATACGACTCCTAATTCTCTTTTACTGTGATATTGTTGGCATTTGCTGTTGATCTCTGGTGGGGGAATCTCGTTGTTTCTGCTTCAGATCCTGACGGTAAGAACTTCCTAAAAAGCTCTTGTTTTCCTCGTTTAGTAGATTAATGTCATTTTGTTTCATTATCTACCACAATTTTTTTTAATTAAAGCCCAATCATTAAAGTATAAGTTACTGAGGCGTAGTCAGCATTCAAATCACATTAGCAATCTGTTAAGGCTGTGTTTGCGTCACGTTTTATAGTCAAAGACTAAAATGTTTTATACTGAAAGCCTAATCGAAAATTGAATAATTTAGTAAATTCTTTGATTTTTCTTGTGCTAAATTGCCTTGCCAATGCAGCAAAGGTTACTTGTGCAAATGGCAGACTTCGTGATTAAACGACACTCTAGTGAGTAGTCCCTGGCCGCATAAATTCTTGTGGTCCTTTTTTTTAAGAGTGGTGGACCAATCCGGAGTGCGAGCCTTGACTTGGCACGATCACGCTGGACGGTCATTGGGTTCCACATAAGACATTGCACATGACCTGTGGCTGTGAGGCTGTGACTTTGTCCGTTCTGGACTTTCTGGAACATATAGTGATTATTTGGATGGAGCTAATTCCTGCTCTATAGAGGGAAAAGAGCCTTTAGTTTGCTAGATCACTTTTAACAGACTTGTAGTTGTCTGACATTAACTAATTTGATTAGTCCTTTTCATCACAATCACATGTTAAAGTAGTAGTTCTATTTGTTTATCAAAAAAAAAAGTAGCTGATTTATCGACCACTTAGGTACTTAGGTGATAGTCTCATTGGTGAATCTCTAGTTGATGAATTTCTCTAGAGAAAGCCGTATGATGAATTCAAGACGTGTTGAGTTCAGTTCCCAATCAATATTATTGTGGCTAAGTATTAAGCTTTGACTCAAATTACCTTATCGTTAGGTGAGAAACTTATCTGTTGGATCTCAAATAAAATAATAGTAGAACTGTCACTTGTAATTTATGAATTCTCTGCGAGATTGTCATTTGTCAATATTAAATATTTGCTTGTAATAGTTGACCGTCGATGATCTAGACGTGTGTGCATGTTTGAGAAAATAAATTGTGTGGTTGCAGGTCCATTGTATTACAAGGGGTGGTATCATCTGTTCTACCAGTATAATCCCGACTCAGCTGTATGGGGCAACATCACGTGGGGCCATGCTGTATCAACGGACCTCATTCACTGGCTTTACCTTCCGATCGCAATGGTTCCGAACGAGTGGTACGACATAAACGGTGTGTGGACGGGGTCCGCCACCCTCCTTCCTGATGGTCAGATCGTTATGCTTTATACCGGGGACACCAATGAATTAGTGCAAGTGCAAAATCTTGCATGGCCTGCCAACCTATCTGATCCTCTTCTCCTTCACTGGGTCAAGTATCCAGACAATCCAGTCATGGTCCCCCCACCCGGTATTGGACTCAAAGACTTTAGAGACCCGACCACTGCCTGGATGGGATCCGATGGATTTTGGCGACTCATAATCGGGTCAAAGGTCAACAAGACGGGTATTGCCCTTGTGTATAAAACCGCCAATTTTACAACTTACGAGCTTTTGGATCATTATTTGCATGAGGTTCCGGGTACGGGTATGTGGGAGTGTGTGGACTTTTACCCGGTTGCGGTAAACGGGTCAATTGGTTTGGATACATCCGCATGTGGTCCGGGTATAAAGCATGTGTTGAAGGCTAGTTTGGATGACACAAAGGTGGATCATTATGCAATTGGGGAATATGACCCGGTAACTGATATATGGACACCCGATAACCCGGTGGAAGATGTGGGTATTGGGTTAAAGGTGGACTATGGAAGGTACTATGCATCAAAGACATTCTTTGACCAAGACACGGGTAGGAGAATCTTGTGGGGTTGGATTAACGAAACTGATGACGAAGCTGATGACCTTAGGAAAGGTTGGGCCTCTGTTCAGGTATGTCAATAGAAAGTAAATATTGTGAATTTTTTTCCTTAAATTTTGCTAATAAAATCTCATTTTTTTATTTTCAGACAATTCCAAGGACTGTGTTATTCGACAACAAAACTGGAGTCAATTTACTAGAATGGCCAGTTGAAGAGATTGAGACTCTGAGATTGAACAGAACAGATGTCAAAGACATTGAGGTTGGACCAGGCTCAGTGGTGCCAATTGATATTGGCACTGCCACACAGGTTTGGAAATCTGAGCTTGTTAAATATGAAACACATGTGGTAATGTGTTTACTGATTGGCAATACTATGGCAGTTAGACATATTGGCCGAGTTTGAAATACAGTTATTAACGGAAACCGTAAATGAAGACCGCAGCTGCGGTGGTGGTGCAGCTGAAAGGAGCATCTTAGGACCTTTTGGTCTCCTGGTCATTGCAGACGCATCACTTTCTGAGCTAACCCCTGTATTTTTCCGCCCCGTTAATAAAAGCGATGGCAGTCCCAAAACTTACTTCTGCGCTGATGAAACAAGGTTTTACTTTTGAACAGATCAAGTAATTGTAAATCAAATGATCAATACCTCATTGCATGATATGTTGTTTGATGCAGATCATCTTTGGCTCCCGAAGTCATGAAGAGAGTTTATGGAGGCACAGTCCCAGTGCTTGCCGATGAAAGGTTCCAAATGAGGGTTTTGGTAAGTAAGGACAAATTTTCTTGCTAGCTTAACATGAACTAAGATGGTGCCTGATTCTATTCAAATGCTGTTTCAGGTTGATCATTCGATAGTCGAAAGCTTTGCCCAAGGAGGAAGGACGGTTATCACATCGCGGGTATATCCAACGAAGGCCATCTATGGAGATGCTCGATTGTTTTTGTTCAACAATGCAACAGGAGTGAAGATCAAAGCCTCACTCAAAATTTGGCAGCTTAACTCTGCCTTCATTCATCCTTTTCCATTAGACCAAATATAGAGCAATTCATTGCCAAACCGGCCCATGCCCATTGTAGGGGACTTGTACGCGGATGTTATTTACATTTTTACCATTGCCAACCCCATTGGAGGATTGTATTCTATCCCATTGTTAGTCCATTTGGTTCTAAAAAATGTTCCATATTGTTGCAACCAAATGTCATATTTATGTCCTTTATTGGGCCATCGGCAATATGGCCCATTAAGTAACATTGTATCGGGCCATCAGCAATATGGCCTCCCTTCACAGGCCTTTGCATCAAGTCAAAACCTCTCTTCCTTGGGAAGTGATGTGCGATTGTGCGGATCAGAGGCTGTAGTTTACTAGTTTTCCCGACTAAAAGAGTTGCCGAAGCCGCAAGCATATCCAACACTTTATTACTTTGCCAAGCCCAGAAGCCCATACTAGATGTCGCAAATGGCAATGGAATTCAAGTGTTTGACTGCGTGCATATCCCGAAAACTTTTTGATTACAAGTAAGTCAAAAATGCTTCTCTCTTTCTTGGAATGCAGGAAGGGATGAGAGATGTCCGAACTCGAAATATTTATGAGATACCATACACATGAGTATCTACTCTGTGAGATACTCGTGGTTCTCCAAAATTGCTTTTCTCTTTCGCAGAGTCCATGCAGCCAATCACTGATTAATTTACAAATCTTATCCAATATACAACTTTCTTGGTCTCCCCAAAGAAACATCATTTCCCTTTTTTTTTTAGTCTTTGTTGTTGTTTCTTGTGATTTGCTCTAAAATACTCTCATTCATACTAGCCTCCAAGCCTGTTCTTCATTTTTGCTTTTCCTTTAATTACACCTTTTGATGGCAACAACCATAAAAAAAAATACAAATAAAGCAACAAACTGTGTTTGTACCCACATGTTTGCCGACCCTCCATGTTCAAGTTAGTTTGTTAATTACCCTAGCCTAGTAATGAATATTGTTTTTCCTTCCTGGCAATATTGGGCTTAGTTGGAAACTTGAAAGCTACATATAAGATAGCATACACACATTATGCGGACATTTGTCTTAACATTAATCCTTGCAATTAACAATCCATCGTAAAATAATAGTAGAAATAATAATAATAATACAATGTGAGGAGACAAGAGGAAGAATTACGCCAGCAAGGAGGCTTTTATCTTTGCGTATTCTTTCACAAAATCTATGTATATCATTGTCCATAGACTATTTACCCTTCTTTCGCATTTAATAATGCAATAAAAACAAATAACTAAGTCCATATCAACTTGGGCAACCTAATTCCTACTTTTGAATCCTTATTATAATTTTTAAACTCATACACATCAACAATATTATCCACTTTAGATTTTTTAGTTTCTGTGGATATAGCAGACCCGCACAACTTTACATTCGCAAGAGATCACCCATCCCAATAATTCTCTTACATAAACACACTTAACTATAGAGTGTTGCAAAACAGGTCATCCGCATACAATCATAGACAATAGAACAATATAAAGAAGCAATCGAAAAATAAGAGAGAAGAGAATAATAATACAAGATTTACGTGGTTTAGTAATTTACCTATGTTCAGGGGGTCTACGGTTGTTTTCAATATATGAATTCCAATTATACATTCGGCTAGGGGTCTACGGTTGTTTGCTTGATTGGTACACTTACGTTGCCCTCTCGCACAATTTCCCATTTCCTAGAGCTTTTAGGTATTAAGTAATACTTATAATGTGAGTCATTCCTCAAAAAAAAATGCGTTGTTGATGATAATGAACATAATTTATCTATATATGTTAACTTCCTTTAATAGTGGAATCCTAAATCGAATCACAAGGCAACTTTTCGATGAATTTGATGTATGATGATATGATCATATGTTCAAGATAGATTTTTAAAAGCTTGAAACATAATTTCTTTATAGGTCAAATATGTAAATTGCAATAAAATTGTTGCCAATTGTGTTTTATCCGGAAGGCAAAGCCACAAATATATAGGCCGATACGGAGGTGCACAGCAAATAGTATTCAGAAATGGGGCCCACATCGGGTGGGGGGGTCTCATGTTCTCCGCATGTGCGAGGTGACGCTTTCTCAGGAAAAATATGAACGTTGGAATTTATAAGAGAGAGAAAGTCAGACGGACAATAAAATCAACAGAAAATAGAGAGTGGCGCCGAAACTTGTGCGCATTGGTAGTGGCCCACTCTCTTTTTGATCGCCTGTCACTATCTTGCGATTGTGCACTCCACCTGCCACTCACAGCTGTCAGTTTATTTCAGGCAAATTCCATAAATAAAACAAAATATCGTAATATTGATTTATTACCTTTTTATTTAGATTTCCTCGCCAACATATTTTCCCTTCATCTTTATTAATTTTCTTTCTTTGTATGTTTTCGTTATGGAAGTAAAATCCATAAAATCCCATAATTTGTAGCACCTTTATGTGCTAGAAATAATGAATTTTGTCATGTTATTTTTGGTATTCTTATGTAGAACCAATAGTAGACAAACTGAGTATTTGAATTTCACAATTGAATATATGTGTATAATTGTTTTTAACCGATAACGAAACCATACAAGTTTGTTACGTTGGATAATCAATATGAGTCTAAATTAAAGTTCTTTTAGTATTTGTGTATCATTCTTTTAGGATTCTGAACGATCTAAATTTGATATGGTAATGATAATTGAAAAGGCCAAATAAAGGAAAATGTTTCTATCTCTATTATAAAACCATATTATATAAATATCTATTAGCTTCTAAATAATACAACATAAGACGTGTTTAATTATATAGCAAAAACGAAATAAGATAGAAATTTTTTAAGAGATTAGATGAATGAAATCTAAAATGATCTCATGATTTCTTATATTCTTCATCAATATATCTTTTTTAATATTTTTCTTTTATTAACAAGAAGTCCGATGACAAACAACTTTCATGTGCTCGCAAATAAGTTTTCTAAATGTGAGAACATGGTAAATTAGGTCAAAAAACCTAACGCATAACTATAAATATATTATTCTTGAAAATCGAACTAAAGAGCTCCCAAATCAATATAATTTCATTAATTTGGCATAAAGAGATTCACTAATTAATATACTTTCTCTAATTACTGCATAGCAAATATGTTGGGGTGTGATAAGGCAACCGGTTTAGGCTGTAACCGGCCGTGGCCGCGGGTTCAGGGGTATTAGTTAATTATTATTCACTTATTTGTTCTTCTCCTTCGCAGAACGTCACAGAAATACAAAGAGCCGTTCTCTCTGTCTGTCTCTTCTAACAGTATGTAAATCGTTAAAAATTCTGAAAATTATTTCTCCAAGTCGCTTGAAATCCAAAATCCTACACAGAGACATACATGGCTTTGTTTAGCTTTTATCTGTTTCATCTAATCTACATTGTCCTGTTTTCAAGCCTCTGTTTTGCTGCAGACCCAACTGTGTCTTATGACTTCAAAGTCTCCTACACCACTGCTTCCCCTCTGGGTGTTCCTCAACAGGTTTACAGTTCTACCCAACTCTTCATTTCTTTTTTCTTTTTTTGGTAAGGAGTTCAACACTACTCCTTCTGTGAGGTATCGAATTTTTTGTTTCTGTGGGTTTTTTAATTTTTTCTTGAAATGGGAATGATGTCTATTTGTTTTTGAACTGTGTTTAGTTTGATATTCAAATTGGATCTACCGGAAGTGCATATGTTAAACATGTCCGTCGATGGCTTTTGTTTTTGTTTTAGTTTTCTTTTTGACATTACAGGGAGGTTTTCATGTTTTTTAGGGGTTAGGGTTTTTGACAGAACTTGAGTTCATCTGGATGGGATGTGATTCCTTATGTTCTCTATATGGGTTCTATTGCTTTCTGATAAATCAATTGATTTGCCGACTTTTGAAATAATTTGAATACCAAGTTGATTACAGCCAAACAATTTCGTGTTTCGTGCTATCTCCCTTATTGTGTTTGCTTGCATCATAATATGGTGTTTGAAAAATTCTATTTGAGATCAGAGTGGTCTTTGGCAACCACCTATTAAACTGTAAGCTTCAATATGTTTTGAATTGAATTGGATTTCTGTGTGTAGATAAGTATAGATGATAGGTTATAGTTGCCACGCTATGTGTTTCACGATACTCTCTGGCACCTAGTGTGAGGTTTACTGAGAGAGCACATATCCAAAAACTATGGGAATGGAATTTTGGCAATTACATTGCAGTTGATCACATGTTCGACAATCTTTCTTAATTATATTGTCTTTGACTGCAGGTTATTGCAGTTAACGGGCAGTTTCCTGGTCCGCTTATTAATGCTACCACCAATAACCATGTTATTGTTAGTGTACAGAATGAATTGGATGAAAATCTTTTGATAACTTGGTACGTTTAATACATTAAAATTTTAGTTTTCATTCATAACCCTTTGAAAATGACAATGAGAAGTTCTTAATTGATGGTTGTGACAGGTCTGGAATCCAAATGCGGCGTAATTCATGGCAAGATGGTGTGCTTGGAACGAATTGTCCTATCCCTCAAGGATGGAATTTTACTTATCAGTTTCAAGTTAAGGATCAGATTGGGAGCTTTTTCTATTTCCCATCCCTCAGTTTCCAGAGAGCCTCTGGAGGCTTTGGTCCAGTTATAATTAATAATCGCAATATTATCCCAATTCCTTTTGCTCAGCCGGATGGAGACATTATCTTTATGATTGGTGACTGGTATACACTAAACCACACGGTCAGTAATTGTTCTAGAGTTTATACATTTTTCTGATCATTGTAGATGAACATGACGGACTGGACTAACATCTTTGTCCACTTTGTATAACTCAGGCATTAAGGACAACTCTTGACTCTGGAAAAGACCTTGGTATGCCAGATGGAGTTCTCATTAATGGGAAGGGACCTTTTCGATACAACACCAGTCTTGTACCTGATGGAATTGAGCACGAATCTATTCAAGTTGAACCAGGTAAAAAATTTCAAGCTTGGATATGATGATGGTGCAGAAGCCTTTTTTTTTTCTTATGGCTCTTAAAAGAAATTTAGCATATGTTCATCATACATCTATATTTCTTAGGAAATTGTTTGATTGTAGCCTCTGGCTCTCTTTCTCTTGTGGCTATTTTATCTAGTCAGTTCATGATTACGTAGATACTAATTGAAACCTGATCTTTTCTTGCTCATGTGATTTCCTGATGTTCATTTTCTCCGTAATCATTTATAATCGTTCATATATTTTTCTTTTCATATGCCGGCAGCTATTGATCAGTTTCATTCTCTGGTTGTGTCTTGAGCTCCATACTGTTTCTTGTTTAATATTCCTCATATATGGTCGCAGATGCTGCCAGCCTGTCATTGCTTGTTGCTTATATGACAATATTCCTGCAATTACTTTTGAAAAATTTGAAATTCTAAATTAGGATAAAACTTATGTTTCTCAGGCAAAACTTATCGAGTTCGTGTGCACAATGTGGGGATTTCAACTAGTTTGAACTTCAGAATTCAGAACCATAATATGCTTCTAGTAGAAACAGAGGGATTTTATACTGTGCAACAAAATTATACCAACTTTGACATCCATGTTGGGCAGTCGTACTCTTTCTTAGTTACTATGGATCAGAATGCAACTAGTGATTACTACATTGTGGCTAGTGCTCGGTTTGTAAATGAATCACTTTGGCAAAGAGTTACTGGTGTTGCCATTTTGCACTATACTAATTCAAAGGGACCAGCAACTGGTCCTCTGCCTGAAGCACCCAGTGATATTTATAACCAATGGTCAGCAATGAACCAGCCAAGATCAATCAGGTTTTTTCTCAAATTCCTCATATTTATGTTGTTGATAGCAACCATGCTTTTTACTTTTTCCTCATTTGGAAATTTGTATCCTGGCTTTATTTACGTCTTACAGTCTTACTAATCACAGCAGATTAATCCAAAATTGAACTGCTCATGTGTTGGTTAGGGAAAGGGGCAAGAGATGAGAATGGAACATAATGGGGGATAAGGATCCCTAAGATATTAGTGGCTGAGAGCAGACACAGCTTATGATATTTCTGAATAGATACACACACACATGCACACACTGCAGCATATGTAATGGTTGCCACTGGTTGATTTGTCTTGATTGAAGTGCTATTTTATGTTAATTAGGCAGAATACATCATCAAGTGGAGCCCGTCCGAATCCACAAGGGTCCTTTCACTACGGATCAATCAATGTCACCGACACATATGTGTTGAGGAGCTTGCCGCCTGATACTATTGATGGGAAATATCGTGCTACATTTAATGGAATATCATTTGTCAATCCTGACACACCAATTAGGCTTGCTGATGTGCACAAAGTGAAGGGATCTTACAAGTTGGATTTTCCTGCGCGGCCACTTAATAGACCTACTCTGATGGACAGATCAATCATTAATGCAACATACAAGGGATTCATAGAGGTCATATTGCAGAACAATGATACCAAAATGATGAGCTTTCACATGGATGGATATTCCTTTTTCGTGGTCGGGTAAGAATTTTTCTTTATTTTGTTATTGAAAAAAAGGATGAAAAATAATGCAATGGTCAAGTTGATTCATCAACATAGTTGTTGGGGGATCAAACTACGGAAATAGCCTCTTCACAATGTGGGAAGTAAGGCTGTGTGTATCTATCCTTGCCAGCCCCAGCCGCCGCTATGTAATCATTGTGCACTGAAAGTTGTTTACTTTCGATTTACTTATTGATGGCTCCAAATTCCAAGAAATTTATTGATGTGGCTATTTGGAAACAGGATGGCTTTTGGCGTGTGGACTGAAGACAACAGAGGTTCATATAATAAATGGGATGCCGTTTCTCGCTCCACGATAGAGGTTTGTCATTCTTGTAGGAACACTTGTCTTTGATGTATCATTTACAAGGCCATTGTTTTTTCTTATTTGTTTGGTTCTCATGTGCTGATAAACTCGGTGTCAGTGTTTTCAGCAAAGCTATATAAAAAGTTCATCTATGTATCAATGAAAGTTGATTCTGCCTTGTCTCATGAAATGTGTAGTTGTTTTCCCTGTTAATCCGCTGGCGCTGCCCTTTTAATATATCAGTTTTTATCTTCTTGGAAAAGAAAAAATAAATCCTACTCCATTTGCTGTGCAGGTTTACCCTGGAGGATGGACTGCTGTCCTCCTTTCTCTCGACAATGTTGGTGTGTGGAATATGAGAGTAGAAAACCTTGATCGATGGTACCTAGGTCAAGAAACATACATGAAAATTGTCAATCCCGAAGAAAATGGTGAAACCGAGATGAGTCCTCCAGAAAATGTCATATATTGTGGTGCCCTTTCTTACTTGGAGAAGTACGAGTCTCTACTACTAGTATCCCCGCTATTCTCCCTCCCCCCATTTTTACGTATTCCTAATGCCTACTGTCTGTAAATCTTCAGGGGACAGAATCATGGGTCGTCAACAACATCAATACATGGTGAAAAATCAAAGCTGTTATATAGTCTGCTGTTGGCACTTTCTGCTGCGATGCTCATTATAAGTTAGCCTCTTCAGCTGGTTTGATGAGGACAAGGTTCTTAGAAATGGAGGCATGTCTGGTTTTTTTTTTCATTGGTGGAATATAATTGTTGGGGTTCGTTTGTATTACAGATTCAGATTAGTTTTGAAAATGGGGGGGTTGTGACCACATACATCGTTGATGTTTTCTAGTTTTTCTGAAACAAAACTTGGTAGTTGTAGATGCCCAGTGAATTGTAAGATGATTGGGGATCCAACGGATTGACCATTCTTTTAGTATCCTTCTGATTTCCCACAAATGAAATGATTAAAACCCAAATTTCAATACAAACTGATTCTCTTAAAGGTGAAATTTGTGTATATTGTTTGCTGGTAAAAGCTTGTGCTTTTTGTGCCCACCTTGATGATCTGCCTGTTTGGCACAGTAAAAGTGGGAGCAGATCCGTTTCCGCCTTCCGCTGTGCCAAACAGCACAATGGAATCAGCGGATCCGTTAACGCTTTATAAGCTCCCAAATCATTATACTTAAATCAGCACAGCGGATTCAGCGGATCCGTTAGCGCTTTAAATGGGAGCTTATAAAGCGGTTTCCGCTGTTCATTTTTTTTTTTCAAAAAGTAAATGTGGGGTCCACACTGGCCCCACAAATCATTATATTTTATTATTATTTTTTGATTAAAAACAAATGGGTCCCACAGTTATATTAATATCTTTATTAATATATTACTTAAATCAATTCTTTATTAATATATCATATTTATTAAATTAAATTTAAGATTAAATTATTAACAACATTATTTTAAAATATACATTTTAATAAATTAATTATTTTATTTAATAAAATTAATTATGCTTAAAATTAATTTTAATAAAATTATATTTATTATATTCATCTAATATTAAATTTAATAACAAATTTTAATATAAAAATAAAAAATATAATATTATAATACTTTTATTCCACAACTTTTTCGTTAACGTCAACTTTTAATTCACGAAACACCTCACAGTATATTTCACAGCTTTAAGCACAGCTTTTTTTCTACAGCATTTCCGCTAGCATTGAAAATCAAACTTTCCACTCTACCAAACGGAGATATTCTATTATGTTGTATGGAATGATTTACATTACATCATTGAAATAGCCAGTGTGCCATATTTGGAATAATTACAATTGGTGATAATAATGCTCAATTGATCATAAGTATACTATACTTGCTCTTGAAGCCAGGATGATCAGGGGAATGTAATCAGATCATTGTTTTATGATGAGTATAAAGTATAACTATGATGGAGTATGACATTCTCAACATTTCCATTCACTTGAATTCTCTCTCGAGAAACTTCACTGTGGTAATTATGATTTACTACATCATAATTTACATGAATGTTGCCACGACTAATATTCCACATTGGATTAACATAACCCAACCGAGTGTTATATAAATAAAGTTATGTATCTCTTACACTATGATGTATTTTCTGGGCCTAAGAACCAATGACGACGGTCGATAAAAAATAAATCCATGTAGGCTCCAAACCAATGGCGATGGCCGATGAAAAATAAATCCGTGTAGGCTTGGAGCCCAGAGTGCACATTCATTTGTTTACAACAAATGTTTCCTCTTCGGGCTGGATGGGCCTGATAAGACAACTACGGGTTGTTTAGCAAGCCTAAGGTGGGCCTCAGCAGCTCTAGTGGTACTACTATTTGGGCCCTTGCCAAATGGTTTGGGCCCACTGGCTCATGCGGAATTGAATCCCAGAATCCCTAAAATTACGGATTTACGGTAATCCAGTATCAGCGTGCCGTCTGCCTACGTGGATTCCGACAAGAATCAATGCCCAAATGGTCTGAAAGAGAATATTCTCCTAAAAAAAAAAATCCTAATTAAGGAGTCTTGAATTTGGGGGCTAGGGAAGGAAACATCAATCAGTAAAAAGCATGAAACTTAAGATTGCTGGTTGGGCAGTAATTTGTGGGTGGGAGAAGAAGAAAATGATAGCAGCCACATGGATTTGGTTAGTTGGTTTCCCTTCACAAGGCAACAATGTATGCTTTTTATTAATGATTCAGTCTCCACCCATTTGGACACCCACGGCCTTAACTGCATGCGTGCATGACTTCCCCCTCTTTCTCTCTCTTCAGATTAACCCAAATTAGAAAGAAGAAGAAGAAGATCGAAGAGCATTGACTTGACTTTGCTTGCCTTTAATCCTAGGATTCCTTGTGTTACCTAACTGTGTCTCGCATGAAATAAATGGGGTTTGAGGAGACCATGCTCAATGAGTATGTCGTTTTCGATATAATTCAATTGTTTCAAAGAAAATGACATCTATATTGAAGTTTGACCTTACCCTCAAACTACTTGTAATATATATATTACACATACATATATACACCAATGCTTTCACAAGTCTCTAATATATATAGACCTCACTACACACGGAAAATGAGAAAGCCCTTTGTTAATTTGACATGCAGTATTAATTGTCTCTCGCTTTGCAAGCTACTTTTTCCTTATAAATATTGAAGCTTCCGAAAGGTTGCATGCCTCTGTGTGCGCGGTAGGTGTTCATTATCCTTCTAGCTATATAGTTATATATTCTCTAATATTCTGACTAGAAGCTAATTGTTTCGCTATTGCCAACATTCAAAATGTTCTATTGTGTTGAAACTTATATATATATATATCATCTTTTGATTCTAATTGCTCAACAGAACAAAAGATTCAGACCACGATGGAATGTGATTACAACATATAAGTTTATACATTTTCGTGCTTTTTTCGTATAATCCAAGATCTTCATTCTCCAAGCCTTCGTATGTTGCGTCCTTGGCTTATGCGTACTATACTCTTTTTGTTGTTTGAGTGCTTACTTTGTAAATAACATATATTTTGGCACCTAATATCTCCACTGTTCTTTTCTTTTCTTTTTTTTTTTATTTCCTTCACTTCTCGTCCTTAAGGCTTAAAGTAATCAACCAACGAGAGGTGACTCGGTTGACAATCGGTTGAGTTAGGTATATATGTGCCCAAAATTCGATTCCAATAAGAAACAAATTTCTCAATTGTATTTCAAAAAAGATGGATTAAAGTGATTAGCTACAACCTTGCGTCCTTTTTAAATTAATTAATTTGAAGATACATGTGCGTCAGTTACTTAAAATAATATTTGATTGATCTCCTGATGATGATCTATGGGTGTCATTTTTTGGGGCTTAATCTAGCTCATGACTGAGTAGTTTGAGTGGCTTGCACTCTTGAAAAAGAGTGCAATGAGCATGTGCATATATATATATACATATATATATATATATATGTATGTATATATTGCCAAACTTATCAGCAAAGTATTCTCTTGCACCATTATCATTAAGCTAGCATCATTGCGCCTATACTACACATGCACCCTTTTCATAATAACTCCCCTGGTTCTTGGGATCCTCTTGTCCATACAACGAGTTTAGAGTAGTGCTCAACTTGGTAATTTGAGAATTGAAGAGGACGCAATTTATTTGGAAATTAATTGCAAGATTTCATGAAATAACAAAAGTACTAATCATAGTAAGGAGAACTTCATGCATGGAAAAAAAAGTTATCCTTTCAAAAAAAATAAATTAACGACATTAGTAGTAATTAAGACACATGTTGTAATAAGTCAATTTCATTCGAATTCAATATTAATGAACATAAAAAACATATATGCAAATATTCAACTCCTATTAACTGCTCATGCTGCTAGTGTCCTTGGAGGAGGGTGACACGGCGCCGCCGCCCATGACCCCATATTTTTGAAAAAAAATTTAGTGTTATAATAATCCCAAACTCAATTAAGTAACATATGTCATTTAATTTTTTTAAAAATGAATCTTTTTTTAGAGTTCGTCCAGAACTCTTGAAAACTCAGATACGCCACTGCATACTGCGCATACACCTACATTAGTAGTGCACATGAGGATGTTTTCTCACACTAGCTAGAAACACAGTCTTTGCAACTTGAAACTATTAGTGTTGAATATTAAATTAATCAACACTAAGATGACAACGGTCAATTAAAGTTATATCTGGTCGAGCGATCGGTCCAAGTTTATTATGTACGTGCAGGAATAATGAATAATATATAGATCATATTCCTTCATATTAAAAATCCTATGATCAATATATATATATATGTACTCTTCCATACATACACATATATATAACTATAGGGTGCATATCACTTCCACTGATCAAAATGACAACTTGAAGCATTCTCCATCTCCATTTCTTGCTTGCTCAAATGTCCAACGACTACAATATTCCTCTGCTGATCATCTGATCCTTGAAAGACGACATCGTTTTCCTTTGAAAGATCTTGACCATCTTGGCTGAGTTGAGAAGCAACAAACTTGTCAAGAACTCTCCAATCCGTTACTTGATCCGCTCCTCCTCGCTCATGATCACCAAACAGAGATTGCAAGTTTTGCTGCATATGCTCTTCTTGTGTGAGTGAAATTGAGGATTGCACAGTATTACTTGCCTGCTGGTTCATATCCAGAACTCCATATGCAGCCATAGAAACATTGGTTGTCAATGACGCAGCAGTAGCACTAGTACTTGGTGGATGAAGCAATTTCGGACTCTCTAGGAGTGGGAGCTGGAGGAAATGATCATGGTGAGGAAGTTGGTACTGGAAATGATGAAGATCAAGCTCTTTTTTGCAGGTGTAATTAGGAAGGTGGAGGTAATTAGAATTCATGTTTGGGTGATGGGTTTGTTTTGGTGGTGAAGAATCTAAATCTGACATGAATGACACTTGATCATCATACCAACAAGGGGATTCATGTTCACTTGCTTTCCTTATAGTACTTGCTATTCTCTTCTTGAACACCCTGCACACCACCCAACCTTCTTCCTGCTCCAAATGAAACCAAAAATTTCAATTAACCAATCATTATTATAAGGGAAATGATAAAGATCCCAACAGTTGGTATCTCAGTTATCCCTATCATTACTGTTATTACAAAGATTTTATGCACTCATAGTGTGCAATTGGAAATTCTGATGAACGAGAATATATACATATACTTACCTGCGGAGCTCCATTTTCGTCGGTTTCAAGGCGATACTCGTGCATAATCCAGTCAGATTTCTGTCCATTTGGTGCTCGACCTTTATAAAAGACTAAGGTCTTCCTCATCCCTATCAACTCTTGTTTAGAGTAAATGGGCTTGTCTCTACCTGTAGCCTTCCAAAATCCAGCCGCAGTTGCTCTATTTGTGCGAGTTCCGGTTGGATATTTCTTGTCTTTATGGCTGAAAAAGTACCATTCATTCTGCTCTTCTGATCCTATTCTGCAAATCTCTGTGAATAAATTACCAAAATAAGTGTAATGCTGGTCATCTATTTGATCAATCTTGTGGGTTCAATCTATTTGATTGAAAAAGGATATATACGGAAATTAAGTAGTATCTATGTACTTACTACCTTGAAGGTCCCATGGCTCTATTTTATAAAGATCAACATCTCTAATGACATCTAGGTCAATCCTTCTTGAAGTAACTTTCTTCCTAAGGTAATAATCAACAAGTTCTTCATCAGTGGGATGAAACCGGAAACCAGGAGGAACACTGGCGAATGAATCCATAGTCTCCTGCGTGCAGCTAATTAGGTCTTCAAGTCCTGCAGTTCATCCAGTTTACTGTATTAGCACATACACACAAGTAAAGGCAATTTTTTTTCCTCAAAAAATTAGGATCATATATGTAAAAAGTATTCTCACTATGAGACTTCAAGGAAGGGCAACGTTTACTACAAGTTTCTTTCACACAATATTACTCCGATGCTACTTCAGCTGTTATCAATTCAGAATAGCTGATGCATGCCATATTGATGAATGAATAAAGATCAATGAACTTAACAATCAAACTTTCCAAATTTTTGTTCATCGATCATCCGTTAATATTAAGTCCCACTCGATCAATATTGCTTCCTAAACTAAGATTTCACCGATAGTAGGAAAAGAAAAACACATCAATCGTCATGTGTGATCATGGCAAGGTAGCTAGCTAGCTAGCATGCATGTAATCATGAGAGATTCACCAAAGTTGAATGGATTGTGCTTTTTTCTTTCCCTTTTTCACAAAAAACCCACCAACGCCACGCCTTCATTAATTCTCAATATTCTTGTAGCTTTTGTAACTAAATTACAGACTATATATTAATTAAAGGTTAAAATTAAGATTCACAGAGCTATAAATAATCAAGGGGAAAAAAAGGATAAACTAAAAAGGGCTGAAAGAGTTTTAAAAAAAAAACACATAAGACGAATTAGGGGTTTTTTCCCCCTTCTTCTGTAGCATTTTCAACTAAGAAAACCCTTTTATACTTGGTGAAATTCTTGTAGCTAGTTAGATAGGCGAAGATCGAATACCTTATTATATATAGATAAGCTAAACAGCCAAACCAAAACTCCCCTACTAAATTTAGCTAGCGTACGTATTTCTATATATGTCGTAAAACAGACAAGATAAATACACCATACAAGCAATCGATCGAATACTTAAAGATAATGAAGAGAGGGCTCACAAATCAATCAACAGAGAAAGGCTTCTGGCACTTCTAATCGATGATCGGCAGATCTGGATTAATTGTGTTCACGTAAGCAGCTTTTTTGCTTTCTTTTCCAAAAGGTCATATACAGAGAAGATTGTTCTTCTAACAGAATAAGACAAGAAACCATACAAACCGTTACATAAAATATCCTCCTCGGGAATTGGGACCCTCAACTTTCACGAACTGTGTCGAGTCGTCGGACCAGATTACGAGGAGGTGAGATCAATGTATAGAACAAAAATGGCAATTGGCAAGGAAATTCGTGCTGAGTCTGAGACTGAGAGAGGAATATTGGAAGAACGAACGAGGTAGGGTTAAATAGCAAGGAAACTAATGACTAATGAGGCTCTCAACATCAAAACCTGTTATTGTCTCTCAGTGTCGGTTTTCAACCTAAATTGGTGCAAAAGAGAAGTGTTTATCCTCTTCTCTACTGCCACCTCCACCCGCAACTGATGGAGACACCAAAATAGGAAGAAAATCAAGAAACACGCACAGAGAGAATCGAAGTGTCTTTAAGCTGTTTGTGTAAATGCTTATAAGAACAAACGGTGGAGTCAGAGAGAACTACCGGCACAGACCAATCACTAATTCTTAAAAGGACTCCAGAAGAACCCAAAAAGAGTGAATAGAAAAATAAAATAATGAAGGGTGATATAGGAGGTGACGTAATGAGACAGCCACCACACCAGCCAAAAAAGTTACAACCTCTGTCTCTTTGTGTCTGGATGTGGGATGGTGGACCTGGGTTAGCCCGAACTCCATTCCTAGACCCTACCATTTTTCATCCAAGTCTTAACTGCAATAAAATCACAATGATGATGTTGGAGCTATTTACCCTATGCTCTCTCATGCTATGAACTATCAGATTCATGTGATCCGATGGTTATAGGTGTAGCCACTGAATTCGCTACTCTTTTTTGTTGTCTATCTTACGTATGGTAACTAGCTAGCTAGACGGTTGATATTTATCATTGTCACTCTTGATTATTCTTTTAGCTATTTGTATAATGCATTTATATATGCCTAAATATGACTTGGATATAGTAATTATAGTTACATGATAAAAATACACATTTTAAACCCACCACACTTTTTTTTTTCATTCACTGGCTAGAAGTTGCAACAATTTATGGATTTAGGTGGCTTCATTGTTCCTAGTATCACAAATTTCAAGTAGTTTAATTTCTAGTAGTTTAAGTTGAGCTTTGACCCAATTTACCCTGTTGTCAAGTGGGAAATTTTTATGCATGCAAGCCTGATGATCCGAGTTTAGGCTCATATCGGATGTCTAAAAGACAAACTTGTATGATATCGTTCTAGGTTAACTTCTAGTTTAATTTATTATGAATAAATTTAGGGTAGGATCTATATTGTTAAAATTGAAATGGTTGGGAAATTAATTGTAAGAACCTTGAATGATGCATGGAAGATATTGATGTGCATCTATTGCCTATTGTAAAATTAAGGAGGAAATCACTCCTTTACTTTGTCATCTTGCAATTGCTCATCCATAACATGTTAATTATGACGTACAATTAACCTAATATCTGCATCATCTTCTTTTTCGTGTCCCAAAACCATATATAATATATTTTTTTTTTTGTAAAATATCATCATGATTCAAGAACAGATATTAGCATTCATTTCACTTTTGCAAGTCACTTATGACAAAGTTACGATGCGATTTTGCAAGTGAAGTTTACCATTCGCCTATTAGCCTACAGATTGCTTAAACTTATTATTATGTATTGAAATCACTCAATGATCCTACACACTCCTAGGATTAATAAAAATATGGTAATCGACGTACCGGTCGGGTTCTGCTCGTGTCCGATACGTTTCCTTACCACTTCTAACTGTCGTCATGACCCAGTTTTTATACCCTTTCAGCTTAGTTCCCTGTAACGGGGCTCGAGCTCCCCGTTTAAAGTTTACACAGCTCACGGTTTCGCACTTTTAAGCCCGTTCTAAGCTTCACAAATGGGCTTTCTAACAGTAGGCCCATAACATCAGGAGAGCGATGGTCCGCCAAATAAAGAGAGCAATGTCAAAAGGTTTTGTGAAGCCGGCTACACCAAGAAGAGGCGACTGAGCGGAGCCGGACTCGGTGGAATGTGGGCCCCGTCCGTTGGTAGTGATGAATGATTGTTCCTTAACATCTATGTACGTTGCGGCTCGCGGTCCGGCGTGGGTTAGCCACTATAATTAAACTTTCGCACCTTGGGGGCTGAGCTATGCTTATGCGTGTGGGTCATATAGTGGGGCGGTCCCCAGTGGTTCATGGTGGTCCCACATAAATGTGCCCATACCATGAATTTCAGTGCCATTCAAGTTATTAAGATGTGAAAAACTTGGCCATCATATGGTGGTAATATCTTTTGACTTTTGTTTAAGTGGTAACGAGATTTGTCTTCATAATTTCAAGATATATTTTGTCTTGTCCAAATTTAGAGATAAACAAGTTAAGATTGGCTTGGCTTTTGCCTGTTTACATTTCAATACATTACCCAAGAAAAGGAAAATATTCTGAATTTTAATTTCAAGAGCCGGTATTGTGGCACCTAACTCGAGTGAGTGGGACTACAAGTCTTTAAAATGTAAAGTTTGACTAATAACAATCGATTTTTTTCTTAATTCAAGCTAGTATGAATTGGTATTGAGTCTAGAAAGATAAAATTGTGTAGATCAATATAAACTTATTTAAAGCATACAAGATATTACTAATGTGGATGGACGGAATATGAGATTCTTCTCGATATCATGAGATCCTTCATAGCATAAGGTACTCCTATTGTTTTTTAAGTAAAACCCAAGTTATCGTATTTAGCACGTGCATGGTGAGAAACGTTGGTTAAAGAAAGTCGACTGACATTATATATTTATATGAGACAAAAAAGCTTGTCCTAAGCCAACGACATTAAGACAGTCCATAAATTCCAAAAGCGCAAAATGGTCGTCATGATGTGGGGCTCATATTCAATCATGTCGGTCCTACATTTAATCATGCGGTTGTAAAACTATCATTGTTCCCGTCCTCACGTTTCGGGGCGAACCGGTTGAGTGCCTAAACGCCGTTTATGTTCCAACGTGGCATAACAACACTCACTGGCTGAATTTGGCCGCAACCAATAGGGATGCGGCTTCTCTAATATACCTTGGGCCCCACTGAGATTTCTTTAATTTTTTCTTAAAAAAAAAAAAAAAAAAATCCTAATGCATCATGACTTTTCCTTGCAGCTACGGCCCAATCCCTGCAAACACGGAGAGCTCTCCGTAAGCTTTTCAGTCTGGAGATGTGGGCCCACGCGGTCAATCTCGATCGAAGCTACTACTTCAGAAAATTAACATTTTCCATCTTTCAATCGGTTCTGAAGAAAAAGTAACTTTCATCTTCAAATTGAACTCTAAATTCTAACCCACACTTTTGTGTTGAATATAGATGTTGCTTAATGTGGATGCTATTTTTGGCATTTAGGTCTTGTCAGCTCCGGAACATCTCTATAGTTTTCTTACCCTTCCCTCACTGTTATATCTAAATGTATTCTTCTTTTTTCGCCTCTCTCACTGTTATAACCCATAATCTCTTTAGTTTGGGAGAGTGAGTACACATCTTACCAATCAGGTTGTACTCACTATAAAAACTATTAGAGAATCAAAGCATGTTGATTAAGATTGATTAACCTAAATCAATAATATTTGTAAAATAAATCAAATCTCCAGTTATGAGATTTGTTTTATTCAACTTAAATTGGATCCTTGCATTCCTCGCTCTATAAATAGGGATATATCTTGTACAATGAAATCTGTGTTTCTTTATATTTCTTACTTCCCCAACAGTTTTACAAATTAGTTACAAACTTTGTGATAGGACACTGGATGATTTGATATTGAACGTCTTGGTTTAACGATTATATTCTTCGTATGATATAGAAGCTCAAACACAAAACCTTAAAAGGCTATATATATAAAAATTAATGTCACTTTTGAATTTTGATGTTCTAGATTAGATTAGTAGAAGTTGAGAAATATCTAGGAAAGAAGAGTAGAGTATACCTGGCAGGAGTATAGACTACTCAAAGCTTGATGTATGAATACAATGTAGGACATGTATTTGATAGAGCTATTAGTTCATACGTAATCATTCTCTATATAGGGTAGAGAAATGTAGAAGAGACAGTCTACCAGCTATATTGGACATGTAAGTCAACTTTCAAAAGAAGAAATTAAAGCCAAAATGCAGTTTTGTGTCATCCATCATGAGAATTTTGATGCACCTGTTCTAATACAATAGGAATTACAGATGGATCGAATCTCCAAAAAGAGAGCGACATACTCATGTCTCAGTCCACTACAATCGAGATTCTACTTTCTATTTTCTTTATTTTTGTATTCTTGCATCAACAAATTAATTATACACTTTGTGATGGAGCAATTGACTGCACGGCATAGATGCAACTAAATAGGCTACAAAATTGAAGCTCAAAGATGTTTCAACCCTTTTTTTTGCACAGTGAAAACCATACGCAAAACTTTTTGAGTATATACGATTTGATGTTAAAAAAATTTACAACGAGAATATTATCAAGTGGTTGATAAACACAGGTTTATAGTGCAATTTTTGCAAAGTCCATATGCATGCATTATTATTGTTTTAGCCTGCGCACGTGTAGAAGCAATTCAACCCGATAGTAGTCAATTTTTTAATTTTCGTTTCACAAATCTTCTTTTTTAATAAAGAATGCTTAATTAAATAAAACTATACCAAAAAAGAAGATTAATTTAATAATTTATATGATTGCAGTTAGGTTTATATGTCGTTTTCCCGAATAATTATGGGAATTATAGCTGTAATAATATGAATGTGAAATGAGAACAAATAAAGGGTTACAAGAGTGGAAGCTGACATGAAGAGAAATTACCTAACGTATGTGGTATCATGATGCCAAGCTGCAAAGCTTTGCTATATGTCTCATTTTCTTCTTCGGGATTAACTTTTGGAGATGGAGTTTTGTGCTTAATTTATTGAATTAGATGCGTAACCCTGGCAAAAAAATCGGTTCGGAGTCGATTCCGGATCGGAAACATTACATATTTACGAAAATATTTACATGTTCGGATCCTAACCCGGATTGAATTTTGGACATACTTAATTGATCAAACCTGGATTGGTTTAAATCCGGATAAGTAAACTATATAATAACCTAATCCGTATTAGGGTCCGGACTAGTAAACCACACAAAATTTATGTGTTTGAACCCGAATCCAATTTTTAACGAATAAAAATTTTGTGTTTGGATCCAGATTTCTGACATATAACTTCTATCTAAACTTGGTTTAATTAGATCGGATAAATTTGATCATTCAGATTAAATATAGTTTTGCAACTCCTACGTAATCCACACCATCCAAAATAAAAGAAGCCATGGGCTGGTCTGGTTTAACCAAATTCTAACCAGCCACCATAATCATTAATGGGCCATTGTGAGCTACCTTTCCGCCTAGTTCAGGCTTATGGGAATGAATGAACCTGCTGGACAGAAAAGCCCATAGGCTGATTCGAACCAAATCCTAAAGAGCATAGCCTTTTACTAGAAGTGGCGGTCCATGTAAAGCCCAACCCTTCTAAGGGCAAATGGAATGGTGAAGTGGTATTGGGCCAACAAAGATGTTGTCTTTTGCTGATGTGGCTGTATTGTAAAATGTGTTTTGCTTATGTGGCTGTATTGGGATAAGTGTTTTGCTGATGTGGATGTATTGATATTTAATGTTTTGGTGTAGTTTTGTTGTGGATAATATGGAGGAATGGAATGTTGTTGGGTTGGGTGGAAAGAGAAAGTGTGTGGGAAGAAAAAGTGTATAGAAATTTGTGTTTTGCTGATGTGGCTGTATTAGAATACGTGTTTGACTTGACTTTTTGTGTAATAGAGGTGGGACCGGGCCAACTAAAATGTTGGCCCAGTAAATTGCTTCTTATTGCATTTGCCCTAACCATGTAACTTATGGAAATGATAGGCGTATAGCCTTTTACTAGAAGTGGAGGTCCATATAAGCCCATGGGCTTCTGGCTTATTGCCTTTTACAGTTTACTAGAAGCGGAGATCACACTCCAAAACCCTAGTCTCGTGGCTGGTCGCCTGGGGTTTTAGTGTTTTACTCCACTTCTTGGACAAACCAGAAAGTCGAAATTGGTACGGGTAACTCCGCCATGACTTCGAAATTGATTCACAGCCGCTAATTAATTATCGCAATTCCTTCGTTCGTTGCTTATGAATCTGTTTGAGATATTTGGGTCTATCAAAGAATTGGACGTTTTGCTTCTGAAGCTCAGGAGTTGCTTGCTGCTCTCTGGTATTACGTGAACGTGATTAGAGGGAACTCCAGTTCAGATAATCTGTTCTTTCGACATCAAATCTATCTCTTTTCTTTTAACTCTGTTCGAATTTCTCAATTTTGTAGATTGGATATGTCTGAGAATGTGAATATTTGCTCCTGACACTGTCGAGTTACTAGTTGATATTTAGTACTGCATAAGGATGATCAGAAGGAGGCCCAGTTCGTGCAATTTCTTCTCCAGAAACAGAGGAGCAACAATTACAACATGTACTCTCCCATTAGACCCGCCAAGTCCCACACTTGTATCATCCAACGACCACAACGACCTCTGCCTATCCTTAGCGGACAACCTAATTCACCGCGGCCTCTTGTCCACCGCTAGGCAGGTGATTGAACGGATAATTGCGCAATCTACATCTGTTGCCGATGCAATCTCTGCTGTTGATTTTGTGGCCGTGCGTGGAATAGACCTTGATGTTGCTGTCTATGATGCGCTTATTAAGAAAATGGTGAGGTCTGGACAACCCGAACTGGCTGAGGCGTTCTACTATAATAGCATTGTTGGCAGAGGTATTGACGTTCACCCGGAAATATTTAATTCTTTGGTTATTTCTTGGTGTAAATTAGGTAAATTAGATAATGCAGTAAGTCATTTTGATAGGATGGTTTCAATGGATAGCGTTCCTTCTGAGGCGGCATGCAATGCTCTTTTTAGGGAACTTTGTGCCCAGGGGAGGTTCCTGGATGGATATGATTGGTTTTGTAGAATTTGTGATGCTAAAATTAATTTGGGTATATGGTGCTATAATGTGTTAATTGATGGCCTGTGCTGCCAAGGGTATATGGATGAGGCAGTTCAGTTGGTTACCATGATGCATGAGAGAACTGGGTTGCCACCTACTCTTCATTTGTACAAGTCATTGTTTTATGGTTTCTGTAAGAGAGGAAGGGTCGTGGAGGCAGAGTCAGTCTTTGGAGAAATGGAGTCCCAAGGTTTCTTTGTGGATAAGATTATGTACACTTCTCTTTTGAATGTGTACTGCAGGGATGGGAAGATGAAAACGGCAATGAGAATCTATTTCAGGATGCTCAAGGTGGGCTGCACACCAGATGAGTATACTTACAACACATTGATTCATGGCTTTTTTAAGATTGGATTGTTTGATAAGGGACAGGTGCTATTCCACCAAATGAATGAATTGGGGATGCAGCCTGATATGGTGACATACCTTGTAATGATCAATTATTATTGCAAAAAAGGCAAAGTGGATTGCGCATCAATTGTTTTTAATAAAATGGTTAGCTGCGGTCTTGCACCCAGTGTGCACTGTTACACAGTTGTGATAGCTGCACTTTACAAGGAGAATAGGATTATGGAAGTTGATAGGCTCTGCGGAGAGATGTTGGACGCCGGGGTTGTTCCTGACCATGTGTTTTTCTTTGTTTTCTTGAAGCATTGCTCCAAAGGAAATGAGCTTGAGCTTGCTCTCTTGATGTTGCAAGCAATTGCAAAGAATGGATGTGGGCTTGACCCTGTGGCACTCTCAACCTCCATTCCTGTTCCTACTAAGGATTTGGAGCAAGAAATCGAGCTCCTGCTTGTGGAAATTGCGAGAAATAACTTCAGTCTAGCTACTGTAGCATTCAGTATCTATATTTGTGCATTATGTGAGGGAGGAAAGTCTGATATTGCTTTGGACTGCTTGGATAAAATGATCAATCTTGGTTGCAGTCCTTTGATTTTCACTTGTAATTGCTTGGTCAAGTGTCTTTGCCAGGGGGGTCTGTTTGACGATGCCAGTTCTTTAATTGAGCTTATGGGAGAGCAAGGGGTAATTCCTGATCAGGCAACGTATTTGATCATGGTGAATGAACACTGTAAACGGGGAGATCTGGTATCAGCCTTTGATATTTTGGATGAAATGAACGGGAAAGGATTGAAGCCTACCGTTGCTATATATGACTGTATCATAGGTTGTCTTAGCAGAGAGAAAAGAGTGTTTGGAGCAGAAATAACGTTCAAGAGGATGCTCGAATCTGGTGTGGATGCTGATGAAATTTTGTACATGACAATGATCAATGCATATTCCAAGAATGGAAGAGCCGAGGAAGCCCGGGAATTATTTGAGAAAATGAGAGAGAGTGACATCCAGCCTAGTTCTTATTCTTATACTGCATTGATAAGTGGTTTGGTGAAGAGAAATGAGACTGATAAAGGATGCATATACCTTGATAAAATGTTGGGAGATGGTTATGAACCAAGTAAAGTGCTCTATACTGCTCTTATCAATCATTTCTTGAGGAAGGGTAACTTTGAATTTGCCTTAAGGTTAGTTAATGCAATGGTAAATAACAAGATTGAAGAAGATCTTATTTGGTATATTACCCTGGTCAGTGGTGTTTGTAGAAATGCCGGTGGTATAAATAAAAGTTCGTGCCCCGCAAATAAAGGCCCTGAGAGGGCTACAGAGAAGCTGTTGTATTTGCTCCACCCACCAAATCCGTTGCTGAGGGATAACAATTTGAGACGTTCTTCTAATTCACTTGAAGAAATGAAAAACACCGCAATGATGCTCGTGCGGAAAGTAAAAGAAACCAGTTTTATGCCAAATTTATATCTTTACAATGGCATTCTTTCTGGATATTGTTATACAGATAGAATGCAGGATGCATATGATCATTTTGAACTGATGCAAATCGAGGGTATTTGTCCCAATGAAGTTACTTTCACGATTCTAATTGGCGGGCATATAAGGGCCAGAGAAATTGATTGTGCCGTATGGGTATTTAACATGATGAATGCATCTCATTGCTCTCCAGATAGAATTTCACATAGCATTTTATTGAAAGGTCTTTGTAAGGCCGGTAGATTACTTGATGCATTGTCATTGTTATATACAATGCATAAGAGGGGGTTCTTTCCTAGTAAGGCTTCTTATGGACTTTTGTTAAACGCCTTCTGTGCTAGTGATTTAAGTGTTCCTGCCTTCAGAATATTTGAAGAAATGATGGCTTATAATTATCTGCCTCACTGTTATAGTCTTAACCGGTTGCTTTGCATGTTATGTGAAGAAAGGAAATTCCATGAAGCTCATGGAGTTTTGGAGATGATGATTAAGAAGGGGAAATTCCCTGATGAAACAACAATGACACATCTGTTAGAATCCCGTGAGCAATGGTTAAGAGAGGAAAATTCCCTGATGAATCAACCATGACCCTTCTGTTAGCATCCCGTGAGCCAAGCCTGACTTGATTGTTTTTGAAAGAACGAGATGATTAGTTTCATTGAAGGAACAAGATGAGCTTGTGTTTTATTAATTGGTAAGTGACACTTAATTTGTGCTTCGTAAGAGCATTGATCCTTGTTTATGTTTTCCTAAAGTTTATACTGTTTCATCTGCATAATTATATTTTTTCGTCTGTGGTAAGATTTAATGAGCCTAATTCTGATGAGGACTATGGCCTATTTTTTGCTATAGCCTATGGGTGATGGCGAAAGCTTCTCCAAAGAAGAGATTGCTGGATTGAGAGAAAATTTTAAGGCAGTGGATACGGATAGCAGTGGTGCAATTACATTTCATGAACTCAAAGCTGGTTTGCGAAGATATGGCTCACATTTGAGCAATACAGAGATACATGACCTTATGGGCGGGTAAGACAATTGCTTCTAGACAGACAATTTTTCATGTGTTCTTTCAAGTGAAACAAATAAAAAAATATATAGGAAAGAAGAAGAAGAAATAGTAAAAGGTTGTCTTGTAGTGGTTTTAAAAATAAAAAACAGTATTTCCTTCTCAAAAATTCACTGTCTCTGTTGTTGCACAATACTTGTTCGGTATTCCTTTGATTTAGATGAGGTGCATATTTTTTGAGATTGGAAGCCTACTTTGAAAAATGAGTTGTACACTTGTTCTTTATTGTTATGATGCATGTTTTTAATTCAGCTGTAGTTTTTTCAACTGGTGAAGCCAGGGTTCCAACGTATTTGACTATGTGGCATTTTGGGTTCATTGACAGACTCGATTGAAAATTGGGTCTAGCTGAGATTGTAAATAGATGATAGTCGAGGACTGTTACCCAGTTGCAGCAGTTTTCAGGTGAGAATTCTCTCTCAGTTTTTGTGATTTATCCATCCATTTTATTCGAACAGATACTGAAAGTATGTGTCTGAAGTGCATCATAATTTGAATCCTCGAATTAAATATGATTTGATTCCTATACAGCTTATCTCAGTACTGTGAAGTTTTCTGGTCTTAAGTTTTGTTTTCACCAAAAACAAGCCTTTGTTAATTAAGTGCATGGCTTGGATGGTGACGGGTTCTAAGACATTGGATGGTGACTGGTCTGGGATCCAAATGTGCCATGCTCCGGTGCTCGTTATTAATGTAGGACTGAACTTTGATGTCTGATCTGCTACTGATGTCATGCATTGAGGACAGATCCTGGAATGCTCGAGAGGGTGGTTACTATGTGATTCCATTGACTTTAAAAGTTAATCCAATGTAATGTTAAGTCATTTGTAGGATAGGATGAGTTGAGTGAACCATATTTCAATTTTTGGTATTCCTATCCTGCAACTTGCATACATTTTACTACAGTTTTCATTGCTTAGACTTTTTTTTCCTTCCTGATTTCTTCTTATATTTTTCATTAAACGGCAGATAGTTTGAATCCTCTCAAGTCTGAATTGCAATGATATTATTTTGCATGTAGATTCTCATGGATGGGTGAATCAATTACCGAGATTCTTAGAAGTCATATTGAGAATCCTGATGCTGTGATGAAGAGCTTTCACATTGATGGTTTTCATTTCTTCTTGTAAGAATGTCTATTGTGATGGTCGCTATGAATTTCTACTATTTTGTACAATTTAGATACTAGGCTGCATTGCAACATGGGCTGTCGCAGGTGGATGGATTGTTGCAGAAAAACTCATACAGTAATTCTTAATCCTGATCCATAACAAAGATAGCTGTCAAAGATAGCTGTCAAAGATAGCTGTGAGAATTGCCTTGGTTACTCTATTGGAAATTTTTGTGCGCTTGGGAATGACAGCCCGAGTTTAGGCGCATATCGGATGATCAAAGGTGAAGCTTGTATATTGTCGTTTTCAGTGTTTTTTTTTTTTTTTTTTAAAAAAAAAACGGCATTGCCTTGATTACTAGTGAAGTTGTTAAAATTATATTAGCATCTTGGCCAAGATTTTTTATTGGTTCAAGAGAAACAAAATAACAAATGAATGACATTCCTTCACAAGTAAAAATAATCATAATCAGATGCCAAGAGTGAAAGGCACTCCGGTGGCAGGCAACCATGTTTGGCCAGCGATAAGTCTATCCACCGTAAACTGGGATGCCTCAACAGCATTGTTAATAACATGGAATCCACCCCACCGAACCCTCCATTGAGTATAAGAACCAGGGCCAAAATTCTTGTATTCTCCATAATACAGTGTGTCAAGAGCAAAGTTACTATTGCCCCATTTTGACCAACCAACAGGACTAATCAACCTATCAATATAAGTCCTCATGAACACCACTCTCGAGTATTGCATCCAAGGTCTCCCCAAATAGGTCTTGAATCCACGAATCACAGGTTTGAGGTCGGGTGCGGCTAGGACTCGTGAATTATGGACCGAAATTCCAGTGTTTTGGTATGGGTCATTGCGGCCTTGTGCAGTGATCACATTGGCTTGGCCCTTTAAGGGTCTTCTAACGTAAATTCCACAGTTTTGGAAAACTACGGCTGCGTTTCCAAATATGAAGTCTATGGTGCCGTAGATGTAGCATGATTTGTAGAATTGGCGTTGTGCGTATACCATGAGCGTGTCTTGGTAGCCTAGGAAGGCGCAACGATAGAAGACCGAGAGGTCAGAGGCTGATCGGAGCGCCACTGCTTGGCCCTTTAGAGGGCCTGCGGTGTTTATGAATGTTATGTCACGAGCCATGAAGTGGAGCCCATCTATGCCTGCAAATCATAGGTTAGGAAAAATTAGCTTTATTTGTGATTAGTTTTTTTTTAACCGAGAATTCTCCGGCCCAACATGTCCACTGGACAACTGAGCCAGCTCTAAACTCGACTCGACTGCTAACTCAACTTGCTTGATGCCAGCGACATGAAAGACCAGGCCAATGTCCGTATGAAAAAAAGCCAAAATTGCTGGGCGTAAGAATTATACTTACGATCTCCCGAGGAGTTTATGTTGCTAGTGATCAACATGGGATGGGAAAAAACAAATTGATGTACAAGTTTGGACTGAAAAATATAATTCCGACCATAATATATAAATTATAAAACTGCATCTGATCAGAGTTAAATCAAATCTTACCAGCAGTTGCAGAACTGTAAGTTGTGTAACCTCCCCCAACACTTCTGCTACCAGTGATGATAGTATTATTCATTCCATCACCAACCAGCACAATATTGTTATTATTGATCCCAACTTCAATATTCTCTCTATAAACACCTCTCTTCACATATATAATCAACCTCCCACTTCCTCTCCTCCTAGCTGCCGCATCAATAGCTGCCTGAATCGTCCTAAAACGCCCCGAACCATCCTTCGCCACCACCAGATTTGCTGAGGAGGCTAGCGTGGGCGATTGCAGTAGCTTCCTCTCGTGCCCCGACAGCCAACTAGGATAGGCCGATGGCACAGAACTAGTACTGTTTGTGTTGTTTTTAACACGTAGTAAGACTCCATTAGTAGCCAAACTGTTGCTAATTAGCTTTGATAAATTACTGGACATCACAGGCCTGGTAAAATCCGAGACATTAAGTTCAAGAAACCCTGTTTGACACGTTTTAATGTTAGTGAGGGCAGTGCTGAGCCATGTCTGTGCATCGAAACCTGTACAACCTGTGCGGGTTCTTCTTAGGCCTTGAAGTGTACGGTTTAATTGGAGGATTGTGTTTCCATATAGTTTCAAGCAATCACTCCACACAGCTCGCTGGTGCTGGGTTTGTACATTGGGCTTGCACCGCTTGACGTGCTTATTTGCAGCGATTGCTTGATCCATCGCTGCTCGAATCATCATGGTTCGCAGTTCAGACAAGTGTTTGATTCTAAAATGTTTGTGGCTTCTTCTGATGAAGTGCTTGCATGGTTCAGGATGCGGGGTCTTGTTGCACCACCAGGTGATGTTGCTTTTGCTTCCCTTTGATGCTTCAATGGAGAAGATTATTGAAGAGAATGATACGAAAAATATGAGCAAAAGTTTAATCTTTGATGCCATTTCTGTGGGTTACTCTCGTTTTCTTTGTTTTGCTGCTCAAGTTGATATATAAGGGTCCTTATTAGAAAAAAAAAAAAAAAAAAAGAAAAAAAAGAGGAAGGTCAATGTCTTGGGTTAGGCTGTACAGTTTGGAAAATGAAATTTCATGGACCTTGTAAATGCAAATACAAGATACAATAAATAAATCAAATCAATTCCATGTTTACTTACTTGAAAATGAATATACATAATTTATAAGTATTTTTTCTTGGCGTAAGTTAGCTGAAATGAAATGAATATATATTGTTCAAACTTGTAAGGACTTGTGTATATATGTGTCAGAGACCCACACCCCAAACAACTAATTATATTGTTCACTTTAAGGTTTCGATTTTTGTGAATACATCGGATTATCTTCACGAGTTTGTTCCTCATCGGCCAAGCAACTGAGCCTTATCCCAAATCAATAAGCCTATGAAAAGGCCTAGTTGAATGTTAAGGGTGGGTGTTACCCATATATACTCATCGATTGGAATTTACCCAAACCAATAGTCGGATATATGTGGTCTTAACACTCCCCTGCACTTATGCATTTGGTTATGTCAAACTCAATAAGTAGAGTAGAGCTTATGTCCAATAGGATTGAATTACTCCGATAGTATGTTAAAAATCTACACTCCAAATAGTCAATTATATTGTTCGCTCTGAAAATCCACACCCTAAACAACCAACCATATTGTCTACTTTGGGGCTTCGATTTTTATGAATATATAAGATTACCCTCACGAGTCTTTCACTCATAAGCACAAAAACTTAACCTTAGCCCAAGTTACCAAGCCAATGAAAAGTGCTATTTGAATGTTAATGGTGGACTTTACCCATATTATATGGACATATTCTGTTTTGACAAAATGATCTCTGACTCTATCTTGTCTACCTTAAAGCTTTGATAACTTCAATTAATACAGACTACAGAGTGCAATGAGTCGGTGATAACTTGTAAGAGAAAAACATGTAATCCCATTTAAAACAGATTGATTGTCCTAAACATGGGCTTAATTAAGCAAACCCATGTGAGGTTGCTTCAAATTGAATTCTAACTGTCAAAGATATCAACAAAATCTTTGATATCTTTGACAAATGAACAAAATCTTTGAATTTGTCAAAGATATCTACAAAATATCAATGATATCTTTGACAAATGAACGTCAAAGATATCAACAAAATCTTTGATATCTTTGACAAATGAACAAAATCTTTGAATTTGTCAAAGATATCTACAAAATATCAATGATATCTTTGACAAATCAACAAAATCTTTGAATTTGTCAAAGATATCAACATCTTTGATTTACTTTATTGACATTATTTTTCTTACTTTTCCTTTCTAACGCCTATATAAAGGCATGTTGTACACAATCAACATATAGTGAAATACAGATCTTTTACTTCTCTAACATATCCGATCTTTTACTTCTCTAACATATCCTTTCACTTCTCTAACATGGTATCAGAGGCACTCCTGTTGAGGCACTCCAGAGTAGTGTACGTACTACCATTGATACAGCACATATTATTACAGCCTTGGTCCAACACTTCTTAGGTGGGATCTTGGTTTTGGGTCCGTCCCCAGTCGGTTGCGGTCTCCTTTGAGATGTTCTTCTCTTTTCTTGAGTTTTGGTGTCCTCCGTGGCGGTGCTCCTTCTGCCGTTTGTCGTGCTCTTCCAGGGGTACTCCTTTGCTCGGACCCCTAGCTAGACCCGATTGCTTCTTCTGCCTTTTCATCAGTTTGAGCATGGTTCCTCGCAGTTCGTTCCTTTGGCCTCCTGCTGCCGTATGGTGGTGTCCATGTTTCTGGCTGCTTTTCCCTGTTGTTTCTACCATCGCTCTTGGTGCTAAGATCTCGGCCCTCTCTTGGAGTCCTTTTACTGCGTTTTTAAGGCTTCTCTAGAGATGGGTCCCTTCTCGGAGTTTTGCTGCTGTTAATCTTACTATTTGCCCTCTTTGGTCCCATTCCGGATTTCTGCGTGCAGTCTTGGTGTTCCTTTGTCTGCTCTCTTGGGTTCCCATGTGGATTTTTTCTTGCTTTTTGGTAGCCTCGATTCTCAGAGCTGGATCCCCATCCTTTAGTGTTTGGGTTTTGGTGCGTGTCGCTGGACTGCTCCTTTTTTTGGCTTCTCGGTTTGTTGGTTTCTTTATATTCAATTCTGTCAACGATATCAACAAAATCTTTGATATCTTTGAAATTTATCTTTGACAATATCCACTCTTGACCAACCTGCTGATCTTTTCACCAAGCCACTCCTGCCAGGTCGTTTCAGAGACTTAGTTTCCAAACTCAAGCTTACTTCTACTGCACCAACTTGAGTTTGAGGGGGGATGTCAAAGATATCAACAAAATCTTTGATATCTTTGACAAATGAACAAAATCTTTGAATTTGTCAAAGATATCTACAAAATATCAATAATATCTTTGACAAATCAACAAAATCTTTGAATTTGTCAAAGATATCAACATCTTTGATTTACTTTATTGACATTATTTTTCTTACTTTTCCTTTCTAACGCCTATATAAAGGCATGTTGTACACAATCAAGATATAGTGAAAAATATAGATCCTTTCACTTCTCTAACACTAACATTGCTTAGCACTAGTTCTTGAGATTATATATGAACTGTTCTATAAGACTATAACTCTTATATATATATAACTTAAAACATTTGTACGTCTATGTGGTTGTGACGGTTGTAAGTTGTAACGTACAAGCTACAATCCAGGATCGGAATGTGTCAAGTTGTTGAATAAACCGGCCGCCAGCATCGACACTGGAAGGAACGATCCCTTCATGTTCTTTTGGCAGCTAAACAAAGTGTCCTAATACACCCTAGCCTAAAATTGCGATGACCCACGTGATTTCTAGTTTGTAGAGTACACTAACGAGACTTGTCCAATTCAATTACCAAGTTTGAAGGAAGACATTAAAATTTACAACCTTTTCCTTCATATATAATTTATATATGAGAAATTGAGAATTGCCCCAATGATAGTTATCTATTCAGTGTGGGGTGCAAAACTCTGTTTGGCTTGGATGATCGAATTTGTCATATTCAAATTAAAATCCAGGTCCAAATACATAAATATTGTTTGGTTTACTTGTCCGGATCCTAACCTGGATGATATTATTATCCGGTTTACTTGTCCGAATTTGATCAATTAAACATGTCCGAAATTCAATACATGCTAAGGTCCAAACATGTAATTATTTCATAAAAACGTAATGCTACCGAACCCGGAACTGATTTTTTTGCTTTTCACCAAGCCTAATTTACAAGTGTTGGATTGGGCTGAATGAATACAAAAGGCTCTACAGTAACAAGCTATGTGGCCTTCTGAATTCTGATCATGGGCTTCTTTTTCTCTTGTATAGCTTTTCCACCCTACCTCTCGTATCCCATTACTCGGTTATTCCCATCATTCCTGCCTTCGGCCGGCACCATTGAAGTGAGAATAGAAGATTAAAAGTTTAGGCCCAACTATTTGGGCCATCAAATTTTGAAAGGTCTGTCCGATGGTTTTAGATATTGTGGGCCGTAAGCATTCCTTCTTTTAGGCCCAAAAGCCTTCAACCTGAAAATAATTATACAAAGGTTCTAAAAGGAGAAATAATTTCATCCTGGAAATAATTTGGCATATCAAAAGACAAAAGGTGAAATTCTACCTGAGATTAAGGCGCGCGCACACCAACTTCTTGATGTGACGACTGGTTCTGCCGATCACACTCCCTAATCAACAAAAGCATTAAATCATGATGAACTCTTCGAATTACCCAAATCAAATGTTTTTCTATATATAATTATTATTAAATCCCATTATATATATATATATATATATATATAATCATCCTAGTAATATGATTGAAATACATTACTAGTCAATGAAGTATAATGGAAAAAGAAGATCACCTAATAAAAGTGGAACAAACACGAAATAAGTCATCTTCACCAAGGCAGTTCACCGGCCTTTCATCCACATACGCTGAAACTAACTACATCAATTCCACCACCACCGTACACGGCGGCCCTGGAACTGCTTCCTTTTAAGAGAGATTACTTGTTTTCCCCCTCAAAGCGACTAATGATTAATTGTCTTACTCTTGCTTTTCTTCATTTGAAGCTTCGTTGAATTTGGTCAAAATGTTGATCTTCGTATATATGTGAGTATAGAAAATATCTTCCTGGAAAATAATGAAGGAAATTTTGACTTCTTTGGAAAAGAAATTAAGAAGGATGAGTCATCTACAATGGTCGTGGATGGTGATGATGGTGGTGGTGGGAGTGGCTGCTCATGATTATGGTGACGCATTATCGAAGAGCATCTTGTTCTTTGAAGGACAAAGGTCAGGGAAATTACCCTCCACGCAGAGGATTACTTGGAGGAAGGATTCAGCTCTTCAAGACGGCTTTCAGATTGGTGGAAGACCCTTTATCCAATCAAAATTGTACGCACGGCACGGATTTCATATACACGAATTCATTTGGATCATGTGTGTTAAATTCAACCGCTGAGATAATTGAGATACCAATTGCGGGGAATTTTATCATTTTCGATTTGTTAAAAGTTTTTTATTTTATTTTTTAAAGAAACATAATTCATGGGTTGGTGACAAGAATCTCCTTGACAAAACGTTCTAATTCTAAGCTCAGGTCGATTTGGTGGGGGGTTACTATGATGCCGGTGACAATCTCAAATTCAACTTTCCAATGGCATTCTCCACAACCATGCTAGCATGGAGTGTGTTAGAGTTTGGAAAATTCATGGACTCAGACAGGCAATATGCATTGGAGGCTATTCGGTGGGCGACCGACTACTTCCTTAAAGCCACAAGTGTCCCTGGCTTTGTGTATGTTCAGGTAGGTGACCCTTATGGAGACCATAATTGCTGGGAGAGGCCTGAAGACATGGACACCCCTAGAACACCTTATGCTGTTAGCAAAAACTTTCCGGGATCGGAGGTTTCGGCCGAGCTAGCAGCTGCACTTGCTGCATCTTCCATGGTGTTTAGGCCTGTTGATCGTGACTATTCTGCTAGGCTCCTTAAAAGGGCCAGAATGGTAATCAGATGGGTTATTACATAGTTTTTTCTTGCACCCAATACATGAGGAATTCTTGATAGAAACATAAAATCATTATTTTGTGCATGGATTAGGTTTTTGAATTTGCGGATCAATACAGGGGATCTTACAACGATAGCCTTGGACCATGGGTGTGCCCATTTTACTGTGATTTCAGCGGTTATGAGGTATGAATTGTCGTCACTCTGTTCTCTCTCACGATGTAATTTTATTTATTTATGAAGTAGTTGAGTATGCTCTTCCAATTAGTATATATTTAAGAGGAAACTTGCAGTATCTGACTTGAGTGGGCGGGTCACGAACCTCTGCATGTCAAGTTTAATGGTATTGGGTGAGCTACCGAAACAAGATTTGTTTACTTGTGAGATTGTGTTGTAGGATGAATTGATATGGGGAGCAGCATGGTTGTATAAGGCTACTAGAGCCCCTAGTTACTGGCTTTACGTGGTTGACAACATACACAACTTAGAGAACTCAGCTGTCAAGAAAGTAAACAGTATCAGCTACAGTACTGGAGGAAGTTTTGCTGAATTTGGGTGGGACTCCAAGCATGCTGGCATTAACATACTTGTTTCCAAGGTTAATTAATTACTACACAAACTGTGGTTCTCTCATAGATTTCTAATGTGCATGGTCTGTTCATTTGAAATGATTTTCTTGTCGCTGTGATTACATGCAGTGGGTTTTGAACGGCAGTTTGAACTTTAGTCCTTTCATACCCAATGCAGACAAGTTTGTGTGCAGTATCTTGCCTGAATCACCTACTGTATCAGTTTCCTTCTCTCCAGGTACTGAATTTTTTCCGATGTGGAATTCAACAGGACTGCTAGCTGCTTAAGCTATCATTGAATTTTAGTCCTAAAATGCTATGTATATATGATCAGGAGGACTTTTATTCAAACCTGGAGGGAGTAATTTACAGCACGCAACGGCTTTGTCATTTCTTCTCGTTGTCTATGCTCGGTATTTGAATCAAGCAAACAGAGTGATTAATTGTGGTAATGTTGTTGCCAAGCCATCACGACTAGTACAAGTCGCGAGAAGTCAAGTACGTTCTATTTGTGCTTCGATTTAATTTTTAAAACTCCCTCAGTTAAGGTGGTTGAGACATATACTCAAATAGAATAGTACCCAAGTTTGAACTCCCACCCCCGCTTACCTTAAAAAAGATTTACTTGCACATTTCACTTTTCGTAGTTGAAATATCCTCATAGCGCCATTTAAATTCCTTGACGCAGGTGGATTATATATTAGGAAGCAATCCATTGAACATGTCATACATGGTGGGATATGGTAACAAGTTTCCTCAAAAAATACACCATCGCGGCTCATCGATACCTTCGATTGATCAACGCCCAGACCGAATCGATTGCAATGGCGGAACCCAGTACTTCTTGAGCAGCAATCCTAATCCTAGCTTGTTAATTGGAGCTGTTGTTGGAGGACCTGATATGAATGATTCATATAGTGATTCTAGAGCTGATTTCGCACATTCAGAGCCAACCACATACATTAATGCACCCCTTGTGGGACTTTTGGCCTGCTTCAAAGGCCATCCAAGCTCATTGAATCCTCTATGAAGGATTTTTTTATATTTTATTTTTCAAGTTATTCCAAAATGTATATATAGGTACCGCTGTTGGAAATCATGCACTGAATTTTCTATTGCTGCTATTTCAGTTTGTTTCTATCGGACGTCACGTTAGTATCTTATCAAGCCTGAGGGAATCCATATGGGCCAGAGTGGGCTGATGATGACTAATCCTATTTAATGGCGTGGGTTCAAAAACCCAGCCCAAAGCTAAATAACCCCAGACCAAAAACCCAGCCCAGTTGACGAACAACGGATCCCAAATTGAAGAACAATGTAGCCCAAATTTATTTTGCATTGCCAGATTTGTCCCCCGTCATTTTGTTTCTCGTTTCCTCCAATTTCCCGATTCAGCATCCTACTCGTCCTCCTCCTGCCTCAGCCTCAGCCTCGGCGTTTCTCAGCTCAGCTGGGTTTCCGGCGAGATGTTTCGACTCGATTTTATTTTTGTAAGTTTCTCTAGCCTTTTTTTTAAATTTGGCCCGATGAGAATCATTGTTCATCCATATAAAATACGGGGTGTAGTGATTTCAAAGATTAAGATTGTTTGTATTTAACGCATTGTGGTTATGTAAGTTGTGGCCATGCGGGATGCCGGGTAGGGTTTAAAGGGAGAGGGGTGGGTTAGTTTGCGCTCACAACAGAACGAGTTCACTTCACTAGGGAGCTAGGGCTGGGGCTGTAACATCTAGATAGGCGTATACTCTACTGCAAATCGGCTTTTGGAACCGATTTTTGTTGTTCGGTTTCTGTTTTACGTTCTTTATTTGCTGCATTGTGAACCCTCTTCCCCGTATATGTAATGTAGTTCGGATTAGGCATTCGGGGATTAGAGTATTTGATATTCCATTGAACCGCACTTTAGGCATGCGGGGATTACAGTACTTGATATTCCATTGAACCGCACTTTAGGCATGCGGGGATTACAGTACTTGATATTCCATTGAACCGCACTTTCATTGTTCGGTTAAATGCTTAAGAGGAGCTGCTAGTCCAAAGTCCAAACGGAGTGTCAATGGCTATATTTTCTTCTATAATATGATGAGTCCCACTGCTCTATGTGAAGGGGAAAGCCTTCCTAAACCTCATTCGGCCAAAAGTTCTTTTGTTGGTCATCAAATACTGATACTGGGAGCGAATGTGGCAGCTAGGCTAAGTGACAATTGAAGTGAATTATTGATATAGATGTATGGATCTGCCCTTTTCCTCTGATATGGAGAAAACTCCTACCCAGGGAAACTGGAAAACTACTAATGTGTGGCGCGTGCACGTATAACTATCTATAGCATTTGGTGATGGAATACTAATGTTGCTTGATCTCTTTTTCAAGAGCTGATGGAAAGTTCAATTGGGTTTGATTATAACCAATTTGTCGTAGCACCATTGATTCAGTTGCTGGCTCCTCACCTCTCTGCCTCTTAAGGCAGGGCTTTGGATCCCTCCATTCCTGTTGAGCTTTCAAAAAATAGAAGAAGAAGAAGAGATGGACTATGTTGTGGTTGCTTGTTAGAGAACTTATGGTTGCTTGAGAGTCAGAGCCCCTCAGCACGAGCACTCTTCACCTTAGAAAAAATTGGTTAATAATTGTTTGCATCTAGTAAATAAACATATGATAGTAATATTCTATAAAAAAAAAGTGTTTTCCTCCGTATTTGAATCATTGGTTATTTGGTTACAATAGCTTAATTCATGCAGTGAACTGAAAACATATTATCTTATTTTAAGGTCATAAGTACATACCAATTTGTTAGTTTTGTTAAATACATTCATAGCGGAGGGATAGAGAGATGCAGCAGAGGAAATTGGGGAGCCCTTCTGGAACTGATGGTTCTGATTTCTCCTATCACATGGTTGTTGATTCTAGTAAGTTTTCTATGCTATTTTCTCATTTCCCTTCGTTCTTCTGGTCATTCACTGTTTGGTTACCTACCGCAAAATCATGAGAGGAAGAAAACAGAACAAAACCACCTCAATTTCTTTCCCTTTCTTCTCAGATTTCTTTGATGGTTTCTTATCTGAGACTGAGAGATTAGATGTTTGGATTTTAGTTTCTCCATCAATTGCTTAGGATCTTGCTTTCTCTCCACTTCTTATTTGTTCATTGTTTTTAGGCTGTTAACATTTTTACTGTGGATTACCAAATTGTAGGGTATACAAAAGTAGCCAAGGGAAAGTCTCATGATCTCATCTCTTTTCACTGATCTTAATCCAGGTACAGTTCTCTCTCTCGATGATGTTGATGTGCAACTATATGTTCTGATACTCACTTTCTTATCTCGATATGATTGGCTACCTAACATGCCTAATTTACATATTTGAACAGTAGAGGTTAATCTCCAGAGTGTGCAATACACTGCAACAGGGTCATTGGAGTGAAAAAGTGTTTCCTTGATTCAAAAAGTTTCAACTTCTTGGTCAATCTAAAAGATATAAAAAATTTCAGTTTATCTAAATGAAAGGAGTTCCTTGTATAAGAAAGAGAGATTGTACCCGTTTAAATCATATTGGATCTGGCCATTCTAGTTCCATAGATCAATAATTGACCTGACTAGTTGAGCTGGTCTCCAATTTGTTGCTTTCCTAGGACTCTGCTTTGATTAATGTCAATCTAAGTGGCATGTTTAAATCATGGGCATTAACTGCTGAAATCATTTGTCTACATATTAATTTTATTTCAACCACTTAACTGCAATTGTATTTGTTAATTTTGATTTCTAATAGCTGATTATTTTGAGCATAATTACCTATGTGCTTCTTTTAAGGTAACATCCTTAGCAGAGTTGATTGGGATTAACCAACTAAATGCCTTTTCTTTTATTTGTTTAATATTTTATTGCTTTCAATTGATAGGATTACCATTCGCTGCTCTTTCATCATCAAAAGAGGATGGTCCCAATAGGGTTGCTATTTCCTCTAGTGTTGTTGGTTTTATTTCTATGCTAATTGGAGAAATAGGTGGCTAACCAATCCAGTCTTATTATATATATATATATATAGACGTTCTACCTCTGCATCATGTGTAACTGTAAATCTTTTCATGCTTATAAGGTAGAACTTTATTGAGGATTTACATTATCATCTACTGCACTATTCTTTCAGTCTTTTGTGTCCTCAGGAGCAGTCCAACTTTTGGGATGAGAAACTTTATAACAAATCAATCTTATGTAATAAAATTTTTAACTTGCTAGGTTATCTTTGTCAGCAAAGTAGCATAAGGTGGAGTATACTATCAATATGAGGTTATGGATGAAAGATAAAGGCTACTCCAGGCTAGATACATGTCACACATACAAGCACATGCATATGAACATCATATCTTCATATTAACTCGTAAACTTCAATAGTAATACTGTTGTGATCTCCTAATTGTTATTTGCGTGAACATTGACATAGGTGATCCAGAACCATCTGAATGGAAGGCAAAGAAATTTGAAGTTATTGAGATAGCTTGTATTTTGGTTGGTTGGTGAGTTTTGCATCTATCGCTATACTGTAAAACCTTTGGCTGTCATAGGATCATATTCAGGGCTCCATTACTTCTCCATCTGTATACTTCACAGGATTGCTGGTGCAGATATTCACGATCAGCATCACAGAAAGCTTCGTAGTGACCGTTTTTCAGTATTACCTCTTGCGAGAAGTCCTAAAAGGGGAAATCCATCTTTTTCTTTCCCCCTCTCTATTTTCACTTGCTTTATGTTGTGCATCTTTGAGTTATATGAAATTATTAATACACAAACTTCTGCTAGTTATTTTTTTTAGCTTATAGAGAACTCACAATCTGTAACCCAAGTAATATTGGGCTATCGGGAATGGATCGGGTATTTGAGTGGCATAATGACATCAATGTCGGAACATGGAAGCCCCGAACTTGGTTTTCTCTTGCACTTCAGAATAATATCCCTAATTCTAACCTCTGTTTTTGAAGTTGTCATTATTCGTATGCTCGTTGGAGGCGAAATTGAAATGTGTCTAATAATTGAAGCTGCAGAGCCAATGGGTGTCTTTTGATAATGTTGTCAAAATCTCCCTTTCATTCTGAATGGATGAGATGATTCAAGGGCTTGGTCTGAATGAGCGGAAGACCATGTGCCACAAATATTCTGTGGGACTGTGTTAAGTGTTAACTACTGTTTTTAGGATAGACAATGAAAGTGCTTGTATCCGTGAACTTTATCATGACTGGAACTGATGATTGTAGTGAATTTCAGCCGGTTAATCATAAGCAGGTTGTGACACAGAGTTCACGAGAACACTGCATGTGCTTCAGTTTTCAATAATTGTAGTCATATGGCCAAAAGCCCCCTCCCATTTTCTGTGTTCAACTTTATTCGACCCCTTCAGTCTGTCTTTCTATTTCTCTGCACGTGAACCCCTTGTTATTTCTTCACTTTCTTATATCTTTATGGACTCTTTATCATCGTATGCTATAAAAATTTAATGCTTTATTACATATGTGGCCTGTGGTCACACCCTATGATCTTCACTTTCACATGTTTGGATGTTCTGAAACGTTAATTTCAAGCAGAGTTCACGTCGTGTGTCATACTGTATTATTATGTCTGCATATGTCCTTTGTTAGACCTAAAAAATTCTTAGGGACGTCAGTCTTGTTTAATTTGTATTGTGTTTGAGTGGGGCAATTGGCGATAGTCTAATTGATTATCTTTTTGAACTTAGGGGTGTAAAGAATCTCGTCCGAGATTGAGAGTTTAATTTTAAACTAACACCGCTATTTTCATGTGGTTTGCACTAGGCCTCGGTCCAATTAGCTTATCGAACGGATTTGCGCACACCTATCGAGTTGAGTTGTTCTCAGTTAAAGAAAATGGCACTTGCATTCTCTTAACGAAAGTGACCACGTCTTGTCGACAAAAATAAACAAAACAAAATGAAGCTGAGTTTACATATATATCACTCAATACACAATTTACACAAAGACAGTACACAACTTGCCCTGGATCCTTGAGGAGCATCACACTTTCTATTCGATATATTACATAAATTTAATATAATAATTACTCTGGTAAACTAATCATGAAGAGATGCATAACTATTGAACAAGGCCAAGGCATTGCTGGTCAAGTGTGAAATATTCACAATTTGTCCCCTAACAGCAGTCTTGACATTCCCATTCATAGAATTCCCTGCAAACCCATCACTGCAGGTGCTCTCATCAGTCAAAGCAGCACTTACCCATGTCTGTATATCACTAATCGTGAGCTCGTAATTAGAGCTGTTAATTTCCCCCATCTCCCTAATAGACTTCCTGAGCTCATCAATGGTGTCGCTGAGTTCTTCGATGCAGTCGCGCATGGCTTGGACCTCTCTAGGCTTCATGCCATGGCTCTGAGAGAGCTTGTACATCATTGTGGAGGTTGATTTAGCCGCTGAAAGTGTCACATTGAGAGCTGCATGGGCAAGAAGCTTAGGACTTGTTTGGATTGAGCTTGCTTGAGAGGAAAGAGAGCTGATACAAAGACTCCGATAAGTTGTTGCACCGCATGAAGTTTTTATGAACTCTTGATAAGCAGAAGTACTGCTGGATTTTTCATTGAGCTCTCTACCAACTGATGTGTAGAAATTAATGGCAAGTAGAATGAGAAGGAATTTAAGAATGCCTGCCATGTTTTTTTTTTTTTCTTTCCTTTTTCTTTCTCTTTGAGAGCTATTTTGAGTTATGAGAGGATGGAAAGAAGCTTCGTGTATATATAGGTGTAGAGCTTTCGAGGGTAATTGTGGTATTTTGATTAAAAGTAATACGAACCAATAAGCCGCCCATGATAGAAAATTGCGGGATAAGCCGATGGGCCCAAGAGTTCAAGTCTTGTAGGCCCAGAATAACAACAGGCTTTTTTGGACAGAAGCGAAGCCGGGGCCCAAAAGGTCACGTATATGATTCAGCCATACAAGGGTCCAAGGCAGCCAAAATCGAAGAGACTAGAAGCTGTATTATAAAGAGCAGTCTTAGTTTAATTTCTTTTTTTAATCAAATATTAGTTTATAATAAATAATGTGATCCTACGTTTGCCGAGCTTATTGCAGTGGCTTGTGCTTTGAGATGTCTAAGGGATAGAGGCTACAGAGATTTTGCTTTGGAATTGGACTCTGCTATTGTTGTTAAAGCACTATCAGATGATGATTATTTAGAGTCAATAATGGGTCACTTTGTTGAAGAGATTATATTTATTATGAGAAATATTGGGGTCACCCACTGTTTGCATGTTCCTCGGTTTGGTAACGTTGTTACTCATTCTCTTGCACGAATGGCCACGTATGTTATTAGCCCTTCTATTTGGCTATCATTATGTCCGCCAGATATTGGTTCTCTGATTATGAGGGACCAACATCGAATCTTGTAGTTGTTTATTTTTTAATGAAATTTCCATTCAAAAAAAAAAATTTTGGCTTGTATGATTCATCAACACTGTGACCCCCCCCCCCCCCCCAACATACACGAATAATACAATGTGCGTTAATACATCTTTCGAACTGAATTTTATAAATCTAATCATATAAGCTTGATCAAGGTGCTTTTTTAAAAATTTATTAGGGTACGCTACGAGTAGTTGTCATCACGTCTTTCTCAAGCATATTTAATTGTGAAATTCTACTTGTTGAAATTATCGTTGGATTTGGGCCACGGGCTCGCACAGAATATTCATCCTTCATGGATTGTTGTCATTGGTTTTTAAACCCGTGAAAATGCGTTAATAATACTAGAATAGCTGAGTTATTCTTATAAATTACTCGATTGAATTATGCCAAATCAATCAATGTGAGATTTTTGATCTCGACCCTAATAGAAAATCATGGCCAGGACAAATAAAATATCTAAGTTGCCAAGGTTGAGTTTGGTTTAATTTGTTTTAGTCATGATTTAACACCTCACTGAATTGAAGTTGCTCACAAGTTGCCTAAAAAAGGTACTTAGAGCTTATCAGATTATGGTCACAATCATTCATTATTCACTGTTAAACCTTGGCACAATTTGAAGAAGAAGGGCCATGTTCAATTAATGTATGTATGAGATGATATTTTCAGACATAAAATACACTAAAAAGTTTCTTAAAAAAAATGAAAAAAAAAAAAAAAGCTTCTTGAGGCCACATTTTATTCCCCTCAAGTGGAAAAAAAAAAAACCTGCCTTGGATGAGGCCTAATTGGGCCCTGGCCCATGTGAACTGGCAAACCTAGCTGAGCTTTTGTACTCCCCCATGCATGTTTATCAACATCTCGACAAATCCAATGGCAGTCAAATTAGACTATCAACCGCATTATCTCCATCTACTTGGCTACTTGTATTACGATTGATTGTGTTTCATCATTATTAGTTTTCAGTTTTAATTTGGCAACATCTATTGCCACTTGCTTGGACGTGTTTAATTTTATTTATGATTTTTTGGATTTTATGATTCCTTATAATCGAAAGTAGAAGATTACAAAATTCTTCCATCTTACATATGATTGGGATCTCCCCCAATTTTCAACTATTGGTTTGGAAACATATATTTCAGTACAATAATAATAATTATTTTTTTATTTACTGAAATTTGAAAACAAGTGATATGGCAATTCCCACGAGGTAAATAACTGATTTTTCCAGGTATATACGATATATGACAATATGTAGAACTTCTCAAGTGCGGATTCCACACATTTTTTAAGTATTCTAAAAAGTGAATCAATAAATGGGGTCTGTTGATTTGGGCTCCTCTTGTTCAAAAAATAACTGAGTCGGAAATCCATACTTGAGAACTATTGATATGATCTGTATGTACATACTTATATATATAAATTATTCTTTTGTCAGGGGATTGAAGATTAAAAGTTAAAACCCCATGGGGGTGGGGATTGGGTAGTTGCCCTTTGGGGCCTAATTTAAAAAAAAAAAAAAAAAAAAAACCTTTTGTGAGCATTGAATTTTAAATTTGCATACAAATCAGTACATATAAATATCGATATATATATACATCATGTCGGCTGGTTCATGGGGGTGGGCATTGGGGTATCTAGGGGGATTGGGTAGTTGCCCTTTGGGGCCTAATGTACGAACAAAAATTATAGATATAAATTATTCTTTTGTAAGGTTGAGGGTTCAAACCCCGTGGGGATGGGGATTGGGATATTTCGTAAGAGGGATTGGGTAGTTGCCCTTTGGGGTCTAATTTACAAAGTTTTCTATTATTTTAATTTTGTAAGCATCGAATTTTAAATTTGCATACAAATGAATAAATATAAATATCTGTATGTAATTTTGTATATCATGTCAGGAAGGTTATAACCTAGAAGGATAGGTCCATCAGCTTCTAGAACTAGGGTTTGGTACCCAAAAAAAGGTTATTATATCCTCGAGTGTGTGAGAACTGAGAAGAGTTGTGAGTTTGCTTGATAGTGTTGGGTGTGTGAAAGCCCGTGGACCAAAACCCGGCCCAAACACAAAAGGACGTCAGGCCTGGGTAGCCCAAGAAGACTTATAGGCAGGCCAGGATTTTAGTTTTTTGGTTAGTCCCGACCCGAAGCCCAAGCCCGAAACAAGAAAGAGGCCCTGCCCAAAGCCCTAAACATACTACTTGCATTTCCTATATTCGATTAAGAGGCTTACCTTTCAATCTTTTTCTTAGAGTCTCTTACATTGTAATTCTACAATTCTTTGAATACAAATAGATTGTCAAGCACATAAGCTTGACATTTGCGAGCGGGCCAAGTTGTGTGCTTCTCTAATGTGTGCCAATTTATGGCATCAGGAAATATGATACCCTGCTCAATTCACCATAAAGATACATCACCCCTCCCTCCTTTTCTTCCCTTATTTTCTTTCCTATTCGCTGCACTCGTGCGTTTGTATGTATTAAATGTATATTTATCTCCATATTTGTACATTTGTCACTTGGATACAAAGTAGAATACTAGTGTTGTCTGCGTTAGCTAGCGTTCTGTCTTCACTATGTCCAGGTCTGATGCATACATTATTACTTAGTGTTCTGTCTTCACCTCTCCAAACTGAGCCTGGCCCATTGGCCTGAAGGCCCGTAGCTCAACCTAAAGTCCGACTCATCTGGACCCTGGTCGATCTTGGGTCATCATTTTCTTTCAAAGCCCGGCCCAAATCCCAAATGCTCAATCTGGGTTTTGTATTTTATATTTTCGGGACGGGCGATGATGCCGAACCCTGGTCCCTAGAACTAAATTGATTTGGAATATGTGGAGTCAAAACAGTAAGCCTCACTTGTCGTTTCACTTAAATTAATAGTGAAAAAATGATCCGCATTTTACACCCTTATATGAGAATTTATATATATGTGTGTTAATAGGAGAGCCATCAGGTTTAATTCTTTCACGAACCAACGATATATTTCATGAACCAACAATATAATACATAAACAACCCTCTATTAGCATTTAGCACCTATTAATCTAGACGGACAATCAATAAACAACCTAGCCAAGACTAACCATTTCAAACGTAGGGACACCCTCTAGCTCATGAGCAAGTTACGTACATTTCCACATGACCATGACATTAACACAAATTTACTGACTATAATTTCACCATCACCGCAATGTAGTACGTAGTATTCTAGCCTTGAAGAGAGGCATAACTGTTGACCAAAGCCAAGGCGTTACTGGTCAATTGCGAAATCTTCACAATTTGACCCCTAACAGCAGTCTTCACACTCTCATTCATGTTCTTCCCGTCGAACCCATCAGCGCAAGTGCTCTCGTCAGTCAAAGCAGCACTGACCCATGTTTGTATATCATTAATCGTGAGCCCGAAATTAGAGCCTCCAATTTGGCCCATCTCGCCTATGGACTTCCCTAGCTCATCTACCGCATCAATGAGTTCTTCAACACAGTCATGCATGGCTTGGACCTCTCTGGGACTCAACCCATGGCTTTGAGACAGCCTTGCCATCCTTATGGAGCTTGATTTAGCCGCGGAAAGTGTCACATTGAGAGCTGCGTGGGCTAGAAGCTTAGGGCTTGTTTGGATTGAACTTGCTTGAGAGGAAAGTGAGCCCAAGCAAAGTCTTGGATAAGTTGTTGCGCTACAGGATTTTCTGATGAATTCTTGATAATTAGCATTACTGGTGGGTTTTCGGTTAAGGTTTCTGGCAGCCGAGGATGTGAAGAAATTAATGGCAAGTGCGATGAGGAGGAATTTAAGAAAGCCTGTCAATGCCATGTTTTCTTTTCTTTTCTTTTCTTTTGTGGGAATTGTGAACTATTTGAGTTGTGATAATTGTAGAGGGAAGCGTCGGTATTTAAAGGACGAGATAAAAACCTCTGAGGATATTTTTGGTATTTCCAATGAGAGTTGATGGGGCCAAGAGCCCGCGATTGTGGTCCAAACGTTGTCAGCAACAAAATCAGCTGCAGTTTCATGTGTAAATGTTCACTTATTTGGTTCACGTGTGGCCCTTTGAAAAAGACAATAAGAACTAATATTATTGGACCGACATTTACATCTACTTAGGTCTTGTATGTTACCTTAATAATGTTATTATAATTGATTCTACCCAATCTCTTGCTTATTTCTAGTTACCACATACATACATTAATCCATATTCAGACAATATGACCATTTTCTCATGATTTAGTTTTTCTCTTCTTCTTTTTTTCTTTTGGGGGGAGAGTACCATATTGGCATATTGAGTTATGTATCAGAATATCTTGACTAAAACTACAAAATTTAAAATGTCTCACATCCGTAAAATAAGCATCAATCATCTGATTTTATAAGTTTGAACTCATATCCAAAGACTTTACGGAAAATGTTATTTTAATACTCACTTGACAAATGTTGGACACATAGATCAAACAAAAATTATCTTTTCCATATAAGTACATTTTTTTCCATATAAATATATTTTTTTCCACATAAATACCTCTTTTAAAAATAAATAATTATATAATTCCACATTTACCCTTTTTCTTCAATAGACATGGATTAAGAAATATCTAGATCTGAGACACCTACTCTCCATCTCCACCATTGCGACATTTGCCTCCATCTCCATCATTGTCACCGTCGCTCCTCCACCACTATCGCACCTCCACAATAGTCTTCTTCATTTTCTTATTCTTCTTCTTATTTTTATTAGTTTTCGATTTCATCTTGTTAGATCTGAGATATAATATGGGATATGAGATCGTAATATGAGATTTGAGATCTTAATATGAGTTCAGATCTGAGATCGTATGTTACCGTTGCAAAAATTAATATTAGACTAATATTTACCTACATTATCATGTTAATGTATTGGTGTTGTGATGTAGAACCATGTACTATAAATCGGATATTTTTTTTTAAGGTAATTTGCTCCAGTAAAAAATATGACAATGATTTTGTTTGATACATTATTGTTTTAAACAGTAACATGAATATGTCTGAATGATTTTGCAGAACTTGACAGATTAATTATTCATATCCAACACTCATAAACTCAAGAAAATTCTGAACGAAAATCATGTACCCTTCATCTACACCTAAATGAAAATAAGGAAGAATAAAAACAATAGATCTAAAGTTTTTTAAGCTTTAAATTACGAAAAAAATAGATAGAGAGAGAGAAAATAAGAAGAAGAAGAAAGAGAAAAGATAATAAAGAAAAGAAGAAGAAGAAAGAGAAAAAAAGAGAATTAATAGGTTGGAGATATAAAGGTAAATAATCATTTTATAGATATTTTTATATCCATGTATTTTTTTGTTGGACCTAAAAGTCCAATAGTACACTAACGGATATTGGATTGACATTGTCCCAAGACTTTAGTCGTTTTTTAGAAGGACAAAGCTAAGGATGCCTTAGGTCCATAATGTGGACAATGCCTCAAGTGAATTTGACATAATCTCTCCCACCTCTTTTCTCTACCTCTCAATTTCTTGAAATTATAACAAAAACACAATTAGCAAATGCAAAATTGTGGTGGTAAGCCCATGTAATAGTGTCGGTATGTGGATCCTCTAATTTGTGGTTCATAATAAAGATAATGATGTTTTTCGGAGACACCAAGATACATATCAACCTCAATATTGCCTCAACAAACAAACTTATTAGATGGATTTATCTCTTTCATGGGGTCCCAATGATTTCTTTCCATTACTTTCAAGTGAGGGAAATGAAAGATGTTTACTGGGAGGCCTATTTAGACCACAGCTTGCCTGTCCCCTATTTCAGTTGTCGCCACTAGCGTTCAACATATTGATTCTCAACTTTAATTGATGTGACTGTCACTGTGACTGGAGTACTACTGATATGTATATCAAAAATGCCACTAGTCCCAGTAAAACTCATCCCAGCAATCCCAATGCTTATGTGACAGCTGACATGGATAAAATATGTGGGTCCCATTTTAACTCAAATTAACTCATCACTCGACTATGGTTTTGTTTAACCTAGCCCCTTCTCCCCACATCTGCTCTCAGACCAGGCGCGCCTCTCTCAACCCCAATCAACGCCGACAACCCCCCTCATCTCTCTCTCTTTCTACACAAAAGGTGCTTGCTCTCAACCCAAGCACGCTCTCTCAACCCCCGACGCCGACCCCCCAACAGGCTGCAACTCGATGCACTTCTCCTTCCTAATACGAGGTAAATCCCGATTGAAAAGTGCCGCACATATGTGAGAAATATGTGGTATATAAATGCCGTGGTATATTATTGCACCAACAAGATTCTGAGTGACGTGTATGCATTTCTATTGGTTTTTGGTTGAACAATCAGAACTTGTAATCTTCTCAAAATGATTGCCTGTGCCACCCTTGCTATCAGACTCCATGAGCTCATTCTTTTGTGTAGAGCGAAAAGTCTGGGTTGAGAGAGATGAGGAGATTGGCGTCTGGATTGAGAGAGATGAGGAGGTGAGGAGATCGCCGCTATCGACGTTGAGAGAGAGGAGAAGAGGTTAGGTTAATCTGTGAATGAAAACCATTGCAGCCTGTGAGGGGGTAATCGGCTTCGTGGTTGACAGATAGCGCTGGGTTGAGAGTAGATCTGGCTACAGAAGAAGGGGCTAGGTTAAACAACACCATGGTTGAGAGATGAGGTTAATTTGAGTAACAATGGGACCTACGTATTTTATCCATGTCAACTGCCACCTCAGCACTGGGATTGCTGGGATGAGTTTTGCTTGGACTAGTAGCATTTTTGTATATATATTTTTAATCTTTACTTTTTACTTTTTTTTAAAATAATTTTTGTATTGTTTGTCTTAAAGCAATATCACACACATCTTTAATTATAGCAAATCTGATTAGATCTATCACCATATGAGTAGATGAACGGAGACTTTAAAGATATAGTGCCTCTTTGCCAGAGTTTATTTTGAACCTTATAAATTAGTTTATAAATTTCAAAATAAAATTTTCCAAATATCTCAAATCGGCTCTAAAAAAAATTAGATTCTAATTGAAATTTATATTAGAGTTTATGTTTTTTTTCCTCCTTTTTTTTTCATTTCTTATTTTCTTTTATTAGGATAATATTATAAAAAATTTAAATTTTATTTATATAAAAATATCTTGTAATTTATAAATTTAAAGTCAAGCCTAAATTTTTTAAAGAAAATTACCGAACATCTTCGGCCCAGACATCTCTAGCCCATCAACCCCCGCACAGGCAAACAAGTCCCTGAACAAGTGGGCCTGACATCTTGAAAGAGCCCAATATGAGGCCCAAGAAAAAATCAAGCTATTTCAGCCGAGATTGTAACGACATCTCTAGCCCATCAATCTCCCGCACAGGCAAACAATGCTATGATCAATTAGGCCGGATGTCTTGAAAGAGTCCAACATAAGGCCCAAGAAAGGTTTGGGTTCTCGCGTATGAGGAACTTAATGCGGCACTGTGTCTATTAAGTTAATGGAAGACATTCCCATACCAAGCATGATGTGTCTTTTGGTCATTGGCTAATGTCATGCGTCTTCTTCACATAGAAATACAAACTGCTGTAGAGGATTCAATTTTCCCACATTGAATCTCTCCATGGAGAACGCCTTCCTTGCAGCAATAATTCACGCACACGCACCACCTACGATTCCTTGCCACATGTGATATGTCAGGACGAAAATCGAGGTATTTGACTTTATTTGCGGTCACTATTTATCGCTATGAATTGGATAATTGGATACGCAAGAGCATCTCTCTTTTCCTATTTTTAAAAATATCAGAAAATAATAATCAAAAAAAATAAAAAATTATTATTGAATCGCGTATTTAACTATTTAATTTTAAAAAATATAATATGTTATACAAGTTGTCTCCTGACCATTGGATCATGTATTTAATTATTGGATTTTTTGAAAAATATAATATGTTACACATTTTATATTCAACAATTTTAAATCATTCATTCAGATTTTTCATTCATTTTATTTAATTAATTTGATTTTTTATTCAACATAAAACACAATATTAGATTCAAAATCATTCATGTTTATTATTTTGAAATTTTCTAAAAATATTAAAATCAGAAAATAAGGAAGATTTTGAAAGAATAGTTAGCGCCGTTGATCCGCTGTACAAATTAATGGAGTAAAGTTTATGGTTAACTGTTAGGCATACGCAATGCAACTGCGTAACATAAGGACAGGGTGGGTGCGGCATGCATGCAATGAATACACCCACGAAGATTTCAACATGACATGTTAGATGTATAACCCCCAAATCATCTTCTGCCACCTCATTTCTACATGGCTTCCAAACAAAATCTCGATCTCCTTCCAACTCTTTTTTCTTCTCATCACTTATTAATTAAATTATCAATATTCAATAATATATGGCAGCAGCTGACATTGCTCTATAAATATGGGTCACGCACCCACAAAAGTTTTAAAATTCAAAAAAATGGAGTCTAAATTCACCACTTTCTGCCTTACATTTCTATGTATTATTTCTTCTCTTCTATACATCTCAACCGCGCAACCATCTTTGGCGGCGGCGGCGACCACCACGAAAACTTCCAGCACCGCCGACAAAACCTACGTCAAAAAAGCTTGCAATACAACCACCTATCCAAAAATCTGCTACAAGTCTCTCTCCTCCTACGCATCCGCCATCAAATCTAACCCACAAAATCTCTGGGGCGCTGCTTTAAATCTAACCCTACAAGTGGCACGCAACACGTCCGCATTGGTGACATCGGTTTTGAAAACCAAGGGGTTAAGCGGTGCGGAGGTTTCGGCGGTAAAAGATTGTGTGGATGAAATCGGGGACTCGATAGATGAGCTTAAGCAGACTTTGAAGGCTCTGGGCCGGATCGGAGGCCCAAAAGCAGAGTATGAGATGGCCAACATGAGGACTTGGGTTAGTGCCGCGATAACCGATGAGGATACTTGCATTGAAGGGCTTGACGAAAATAAGAAGATAAGTTCATCGGTGAGGAGTAAAATTAGGAATTATATATTGAATTTTGCTAGGATGACTAGCAATGCTTTGGCTCTTATTAACACTTTAAAGTACTAATCTAGTTTTAATTATTGTGGTTTAATGTATTTTCATGTTCAAATATCTCAACAAGACTTGATCGGTTTCATATGATCATCGTTGATTTTCAATGATTTATAGATTATTATAGTATAACAAAATTGTGGTGGAGTTTTTTTTTATGTGACTATATATATATATATTCAACATTTTCAGTCCAAATATATCAAAGATATGATCTGCTATGGGCCACGGGCCAACACAAATATGTTTTTCATGGGCCGTCACCATTGATTCTTAAGCTTAGAAAACGCTCTTCGATATGAGAAGAGCCGGACTTTACTTATAAACACCTCGGATGAGTCATGTCATATCAATATAGAATTTTTAGTTTTTAAATGTGTGCATACCCATTTGAAACTAGATTTTGCTCTCCGGGCGCGGGGGTAGTTAAATTTATCATAATGCAAAATAATAGGTTCAAAATGCATATGATATGAACACATCAACAGGGCACAAATATTAGAATACGAAAAAAAGATTAAGAAGAGAATAAAATAGGAATTCAAGGATTCTCTAGCTCCTTGTTTAGACAACCAATAAACTCCGACACTCAAAGAGCTGTCAACATCAACAAAACATAAATGGCCAATTAATTTAACTGAGTCGACTGGCCCCACTTATTCCAAAACGAAAACTTAAGAAAAGCTAATAAGGATAATCCATAACATTTCCTTTTTCCATATATTTATTATAAGAAAGAGATGGAGAGGCTCACAGCATTAGATCCGATCCGATACATACGAGACTCCATTTGCTGCATCACATAATCAAGCGGATCAATTAATAAACAGATTAATGATAAATGCATGCAGGGTTGACCAAGATACATATCCATAACTAGTCCTCAAATTAATTAGTTGCATGAAGTTTGATCAAATTCGACCCGACCTTCGAACTTTCAATCATTGTCTTGGGCATCATCACTTGTTCCACCACGTCCTTCCTGCAGCTTCTTCATCATTTCTTGCTCATGATCTTGGTTTCTCTTCCATTCTTTTCTATATTTGATCCCGCAAGAGTTGCACAGAGTCTGAAATTAATTAAAGAAACATTACAGCATGCATTAAACATGTATGTATATATATAGCTTTGCTTAATTAGCAGATAGACAGAGAAATATGACACTAAGTAGTAATTACATAAAAAAAAATGAAAGACTTACATTGAGACCAAGTGGACCTTTGCGCCACATAGGGGTGCAGCTAGTTCTGCAGTTATAGTTACTGCATTGCTTGTTGGGATCATTAAAATTATTATTGTAGCTTTTCTTGCGACCAGTAGTACTCCTCCTGTTAGAGATGTTGAGGAGGGTGTATTCTTTCATTGTTGGCGCTGGAAGGTCACTGTTCAAGTTGTTCACCGCAACTCCAACAGCAGAAGCAGAAGGAGAAGAGGAACCCATGATGAATTGGCCATTTGAATTATTCACCATGTAACCAGCGGCATGGGAAGAGCCAATATTCATCTCTTGATGAGCATTAGGGTTGTTGTAGTACTGTTGAGTCATGAAAGGGTATCCTTCTATTCCATTGATTATTCCAGCATTGTTCATTGGAATAGAATTGATGTTTCCTCCTCCATTAGGCATCATGCCCTGAGCAAGCAACAGCCAAAAATAATTGAAAATGCTAAGGTAAGTTATTCCCAAGTTGAAAATAATTTATCAAGATTGGAAGCAACCATGCATGATTCACACTTCCACTGTACAAGCTTCTTTTAATGATTTCTTCATTTCTAAGCCGATATATATGGTTTCACATATATGTTTTCAATTAAGATATATGTAATTAATTCTCAGGTGCGGACGCATGTAATTTATAAGATACGGGTGTTCGCTTTTTTCTTCCGTGAAAAACGATTGGAAAAATGAACAGCAGTGACCCCATTATTACACATAAAAAATTGGTGTACGGAGCATGATCCATTAAGATATAAATTTTTGAGAGATTAATACCAAATTAATCATGCATAATTCAGAAATCCTCAAAAAAGAAAAGAAAGAGAGAGAGGTCCATTTACATAGAAAATCTAATAGACATTAAATAAATCATAATCTTTAAGTAGATAAATCGTCATTTTAAATTAAAATGATTTAAAATAATATGTACCGGAGCATAGGGGCCATTAATGAAGTCGGGGTTTCCTTGCTGAGAAGCAACATAAATAGGATTCACAGGCAATCCCAAAGTCAGTGTCAAGTCCACCTCTGCAGCATTGGGTTGATCACTGCCACCATTCATTCCAATGGCTCGATGGAACGTTCGAGAATCCATGAATTGATTTGTTTATTTGTTTTCCCTTGTAAATTAATTAAAGCAAAAAAAAAAAAACCCATATATATATGAATGTCAATCAAATATATAAATATATACACAACATTACATGTATAGTAAAATTTTCAAGCGCGAAAGTCGGTCACTTATAAGTTACAAATATCCGCTTTTTTGTATGTTCACCAAAAGTGAACTTCAAGACCTGCTTTTTCGGGCACTTCTTTAAACAAAAAGCGGACATCCGTAACTTACGAACGTCCACACAAGAACAATGCTCCACATACATAAATAAACCTAAAAGCGGACGTCTGTAACTTACCAATGTCTACATAAGAACAATGCTCCATATACATAAATAAATCTGTACATAAACGAATAGACTAGCCACTAGCGAGTAGATAATAACAAAAAGAGTATGGGGGATGGAAGATCAAGATTTACTCAAAAATATTCAAATCGAACAAAATGACATGAAAAATTTACACGTACCATACAAATAAACACAATTTATAGGCGATTAATTAACAAATGTCATCATATTGTGTGTACTGCGGGCGCACGTGTGCATGCATGATTGAGAGAATAGATTTAGACCTTAATCGATGGAGCAGTCTCAAGATATTTGATGATCTGAAAATTGGTCTAATTTGAAAGATCGATAGCTCAATACATAATAAGACATATCATTCATAACATAGAGTTTATAGAACACACAGAGAAGGCGATCTAGCTAGGGATACAACTCCATTTATTTGTCAATAAGCGACCTTTCAATCCATTAAATCGTTCTATTTTAAAAAAAAAAAAACATTTTTATTTTCCATTTTTTGCTTGTAAATGATTTCATATTTTCCGTATTTTCTCAATAGGCAACCAAATATCTTTTCGCTGTTGTTTTCTACTTTTCAAAAACCAAAAATAAAAAATTCATGAAAACAAGAATACCAAACATATTATAATTTTTTTTCTTTTTTCATTTTTAGTCGAAATAACAAATCAATCAAAGATCTTCTTCAATTCTCACTATCGCGTGCCACGGTCACGTTTAAAAAGCATCAAATATGACGATTAGAGTCTGTTTGGTATGGAAACCAAGCATACCCAACAAATTCTAATCTTTTTTTTTAATAGAAATAGCAAATCGATCAAAGATTTTCTACAATTCTCACGATCGCGTGCCACGGTCACGTTTAAAAACCATCAAATATGATGATTAGAGTCTGTTTGGTGTGGAAACCAAGCATATATACCCAACAAATTCTAATCCTTTTAGCAAATCGATCAAAGATTTTCTACAATTCTCACAATCGCGTGCCACGGTCACGTTTAAAAACCATCAAATATGATGATTAGAGTCTATTTGGTATGGAAACCAAGCATACCCAACAAATTCTAATCCTTTTTTTTAATAGAAATAGCAAATCGATCAAAGATTTTCTACAATTCTCACGATCGCGTGCCACGGTCACGTTTAAAAACCATCAAATATGATGATTAGAGTCTGTTTGGTGTGGAAACCAAGCATATATACCCAACAAATTCTAATCCTTTTAGCAAATCGATAAAAGATTTTCTACAATTCTCACGATCGCGTGCCACGGTCACGTTTAAAAACCATCAAATATGATGATTAGAGTCTGTTTGGTATGGAAACCAAGCATACCCAACAAATTCTAATCCTTTTTTTTAATAGAAATAGCAAATCGATCAAAGATTTTCTACAATTCTCACGATCGCGTGCCACGGTCACGTTTAAAAACCATCAAATATGATGATTAGAGTATGTTTGGTGTGGAAACCAAGCATATATACCCAACAAATTCTAATCCTTTTTTTTAATAGAAATAGCAAATCGATCAAAGATTTTCTACAATTCTCACGATCGCGTGCCACGGTCACGTTTAAAAACCATCAAATATGATGATTAGAGTCTGTTTGGTGTGGAAACCAAGCATATATACCCAAAAAATTCTAATCCTTTTTTTTAATAGAAATAGCAAATCGATCAAAGATTTTCTACAATTCTCACGATCGCATGTCACCGTCACGTTTAAAAATTATTAGTAACGCTAATCAAAAATTTGTATAGACAAATATCAAGATTAAAACAAACATACCAAACAGATTCTAATCCTTTTTTGATTTTTAATAAAAATAACAAATCGATCAAAGATCTTCTATAATCCTCCCGATCACGTTTCACCGTCACGTTCAAAAACTACAAGAAACACTAATCACGATAATTGTAAAACATGCCTGTGAACTAGAAAAGAAAAGATCAATGAGACAATTAGATACAATAGGAAAAACTTACAGAATACCGATGTTTCTGTCTGATAGCGAATGGAAATTTTGTGACTTGAATGATGACAATATATGATAATGAAAAGAAGAAGTACTTTTGCTTATACAGTAACAGCCCTCATATACCCATAGGCTATATATTCTTACATGAATTCAACTTCAATTTCCTACCAAAAATGTTTAAGATTTGATCTAACCCTATATGGCTCTTATTTGGTAAATCTGTGATTGCAAGTTATTATATCTATCTGCAAACAACTGGCCCAATTATATATTTTCCTCTACACGTTTTTTATGGTGTTCATCGAATGCTACTAAATGGCAAACAGACAAAAATTATTTGAACGTTGTAATCATTACATACATCCTCGAATGGAATAAGGTTAATTCACATGGAATTCACCATTGCTTTGCAGTTTCAAATTTTGAAAAAGGAAAATTATCCAAGAGATAAGATCAAAAATATTAAACATCGATTCCTCGTCTACAAATATTATTTAACAAATTAAAAAGGAAAAAAATACAACATAAAATGAAATTTACTTTTTCTAAAAAGTAATTAATATGCACTAACATAACACAAAAGTGGTACTAATTAAGTTAATTAATTAAGAATGAGGTGGGTGGGGCATAAAATTCGAAATAGTTGTGAATCCATGTCCACATTCTGATGTAGACGGAAACAACAAAGAAAGATTAAAACAATGTTCAATCACACAAACACACTGGAATCCGTTAGAAAATGAGAGGAAAACTCTCAAGGGTTTCAATATATTTATTAGAATGAGAGATAATAATCACTAGGGTCAGCTACAACCTTAAAATGATGAAAAACATAAAATTACGATAATGTCCTTAAAACGTAAAACGACACATTTAAGGCCCTAAATAATGAAATTTTGCATAACTAAGGTGGGGCCAAGAGTATGCCTAGTTCTGCTCAGCTCGTCGTTTTGCTTCAATCAGTAGAATTTTGTCGAATTCAGACAACGTGATCATGTTCAATCCTACTAATTGATTTTATTATAAATAAAACAAACTTCATAAACCAGTCCTATATAACAATCAATATTAAGAAAATATAATATTAAAGTGACAAAAATGAAAACTTTAATACACAATTAGCTCTCTTCAAATATATATATATTTCTTCGTATAATTAGTCTACCTTGAATTAAAAAAGTTGGATTTTTTTGCCCTTTTTAAAGCTTTTGTCAGAATCTGTTGGGTACACGAGAAAAAGGGGTAATGGTGGGACCATTTGATGTTGTTTGGACTCTGCTTACCATGGTCAAACTTACAAAAGCAATACATTTTTTTTTCTCTTATTTTGACTCCATCGATACGTCTGTATCAGCATCACCACCACCTTGCTGCATGTCTCACATCTCATCATCTACCAATTTCAATTTTCTTGGATTCTTCTTCTTTTTTTTCTCATCAAGATTTCCTTGGATTCTTTATTCACTTACTCTTCTTCATGATTCCTGTAATTCAAGGTCACGAAACCTCCCACTCACGTGCTTCCTCTCAAGAATTCTATGTGACTTGTATCTAAGTATCTAACATCACCTTTAAATAAGGCTTAGAAATATGTTTTTCATTAGAATCGAACTTTAAACACATATGTCTAACCCAATCGATTACCAATCGAACCACCTCTCGTAACTAACATCACCTTAATTTGTTCACCGGTCTTACGAATACGAATATCAATATTTTTATCCTAGTTATACTAAATGTTTAGATAAACGCACACAATTTCATATGAATCATGTAGGATATGTGAGACTCACAATTTCATCTGCATTCATTTTGACATTTGGGACAATTTGAACAAAAAAAACACTGACATCTTTAGTATTTTCGTAATTCATTTAGTTGTTCACAAAAATGATTAAATTATTTTAACTAATAAATATAACTTTAGCACAATCTTATACTCATTACGGGAAGTACTCTTTATCTTATGTGACCAAACCAGTAGTTCAAGGAATCGAACCATACTTGTTAACCAGTGCCAGTGCATTGCTTGTGACCTGTATAACATTAGTGACTTGAACCGTAATAGAAGCTTTTACTCTACCATCGAAGGCCCGACCCGAGAACCCATCAAGGCAAGTGTTCGCATCAGTTAGAGCAGCGCTGGTCCAAGTCTGTGCATTGCTAGCGTGCCACACAAAGTCCTGACCCCGGGCCCGGCCCATTAGCTTCAGCTCCTGAGCCGATTTCGTAAGCCGGTCCACCATGTCATCCATCTCTTCCGCGCAGTCCTTAATTGCCGCAAGCTCTCTGGCCTTGAGACCTCTCAGGTACTTCATCCTTGACACGTTGGTCTTAATGGTCTGGGCTTTGGCTAGGCTCACGGACAATGCGACCTGGGCCAGTTGGCCTGGGCTTTGTTTGATCGCTTTGGCGTAGACGGAGAGGTATCGGACGCATACGGCGGGGTATTGGGTGGCACCGCACGATTCCTTAATGAAGCTTGCGGCATCGGACTTGACCGGAGACCTGGAGCTGGGCTGGGCCGTGCCTGCAATGGTTAAGATAACAATCACTAGCAAGAGAAGGGCAGCTCTTGCCATAGCTTTGGAAAGCAAAACTTAATTTCAGTGTATTAACCAGATGAAACGTTAAGAAACAGAGAGAGAGTACTGTGGACTTGGAAGAGCGATGGAGGGGTTTTTTATAGGCTTATTTGCATGAGCTAACGTGCGCCGGATGATTTGGATCCTATCCAATTCGGGGATACGGTGAGATGTCGGCACATGATGGTGTGGACTAAAAATGGTGGAAAGTTGGGGAACCCACCTCCCTTCGTAGACTTTAAAAGCAATTGGGGGGGGGGGGGGGTAATTCTTTTGTTCATATGCTTGAGAGTTAATCATGGCGACTGCCGACTAGCTTACGTCCATGGTGGGCCGAATCCCGGACTTGGGCGGTACAATGTGATTTGATTCTGGTCTTCCGACATTATAGCCGTTAATTAAGATAATCAAAGATGGGTCCTTTCGAAGTCCACTTATTCTCGCACAGTGGCACATGTGAGATTCCATTAAAGAAATTTTCATTAACCCTCTAAAGCCAGGAAGTGTACAAAAATTACTTTATGATTACAATATAAAATTACAAATAATGAACATCAGGAATGATCATGTGATTATATCCCAAGTCGTATTCAGCATAGTTTTCAGAACAGTACCTAGTATCGCACACCTGCATTAGAGTTCCAAGTAATTTAAAATGTTCCAAGTCATTGGTACTGTGAATTAATAGTAACCCCCACGTGATCTACCATCCCAATCCTCTATCTTCCATCATTTTTCTGACTCTCTCCACATCCTCCAACCTACCAGCATTGCTGTAAACTTTCATCAGAAGTTCAAAATTATGTTCATTATCAGGCTCCAATTCGAAAAGATTTTGAGCGGCAATTTCTCCCATATCTACATTCCCATGTAAGTAACAAGCATATAGCAATGCTCCCCACACGGTTGGACCAGCCCCAAACTCCATTCTTTTCACTACAATAGCATAGGCCTCATCAAGCCTCCCCGCCCTCCCGTAAAGATTTACCATGCAAGCATAATGTTCCATGATGGGCGTAATCCCGTATTTTTCAGTCATCAGCAAAAATAGTCTCTCTCCGAACTTCACCAAACCCAAATGAGCGCAAGCTGATAACAGCGACACAAACGTTATAGCATCAGGCAAAACACCAGCATTCTCCATATCCTCGAAATACTGTAACACTCTGGGATCTTTAGAGTGAGCAGAAACTATAGAGTTCCATGAAATGGTATCCCTATCAGGCATTTGATCAAACAACCAACGTGCTTGCTCTACATTCCCATGACTGGCATAGAGAACAATCAAAGAATTAGCAATGGACAAGTCCCATTCAATTCCCTGTCGAACAACCCACCCATGAATTTGAATTCCAATCTTTAAGGACCACCCACAGGCAAGGATGGACGATATAGCCACTGAGTCCGGCTCAAATCCTTGTTTGATCATCGCATGGAAGATCTCCAGAGCTTCATTTAGAAGCCCGTGACGAATATAACCAGTGAGCATTGAATTCCACGAAACCAAGTCTTTGCAATCAACCTTATCAAAAACCCTTCTAGCCTGGACAATATCACCACATTTGGCATACATATCCACAAGCGCATTAAGCACAAACCCATCTTTTCCAAAGCCCAAGCGCACCAAATGGCGGTGTACCGCCAATCCAAGTTGAACAGAACCTATTCCTCCACAAGCTTTCAAAACGCGAGGGAATGTGAAACGATCTGGCTCAACCCCCTCTTCCTCCATTTGAAAGTAAAGTGCCATGGCATCTTCATACAAACCCAATTCTGCGTACCCTGACATAAGCGCATTCCACGGAAATGCATACATATCTCTCCTATCCATTTCGTCGAACACTTGGTGTGCGTCGTCCATAAGCCCAAAAGAGGAATAAAGCCTGAGCAGTCTTGACGAAAGCGCCACGTTTTTGCGTAAAAGGTTGGTGGGTATAAGACCGTGGATTCTCATGCCTCGGTCTACAGCTCTTAGGCGGTAACATGTTTCTAAAAGGGAAGCAAATGTATCAATATCGACTCTTACATGATTCTTCAGAGCGGTTTCAAGCTCTTCGAGGACGGAGTCGAGTGCTTGGAGTTTGGTCTGGGTGTGGGGTTGGTGATGAGTTAGGAGAGGGGTTGGGTAGGATTTTGGGAACGAGAGGGAACCCCTTTTGTTTTGGTTCAATTGTTGCTCCCGGTGTTTTCGTTGTCTCAAAAATTGTCTCTGTTTCCTTCTCTGATTTGAAGAGCAGTACAGGTGGAGTGAAGTGGTGGGTACTGGGTAGACTCGATGGTCGTAAAATGGTCACCATTAGTGAAAAGTTTAGGACAATTTTGAGGAAAAAATAAGTGTGGAGGGGATCATAAAGATACAACCACTGCTGTCTGCCTTGTGGGCATCGACATCCTTTATGCGCAATACGGATAGGTACCAGCTTAGCCACCCTCTGTAACCAATGACAGTTCAACGATGTTTTATCAGGACCTCCCAAAGAAATGGAGATTTGTTCATTAAGAGCATCCAAAAAGCATATAAAACACATGAATCTGTGTCGGGTAAGGCGACTTGGTTCAGGGGCACTGGCGCACTGCAGTAAACTCCCCCCATTCTTACCAAGAGTTGGGCCGCTTTTACCCATTGGGAAAAAAACACACGATCCATTATATATTCATTAGCTTTCTTTACACAGATCCCTGAACCAAAGTTCAGACTCTCTTCAAGCCCGTTCTTCATTACTATTGAACAATTAACCTGAAATATGTTTTTTTTTTTAAAAAAAAAAACAAAACTCAGAACGAACAAAATATTTGAGCAGCAAAGATTGCTCTGGGCATAATTATACATCATCAGGTAGAAAAATACAGATGAGAGAATTTCATCCTTTAAGCTGAAAAAGGTAATGCCACCAGTGAATTTCCAAAACCATTTGCTCAGGACTCTTCTCTGCACAAAGTACCCATTACCGCTTGAAAAAGGCGGAGCAACTCCAATTGCATAGATGGCTGTTTGTGCATGCTGTCCTTGGATTGTCGGATTAAATTCTCATTTTGTCGCCTGTTGTAGACCAGTTGTCCTACAAATAAGAAAGGTTATAAGCACATGATGTTAACAAAATGTCTTGCGTTGATGCCTTTAGAAATATTGATCATTCCTACCCAGCAGAGACATGCATTTTAAGCAAAAGCATAGACTATAGAGCATGAGATAAACTAACATGCCATCCAGCGAATGCCAGCTAAACAGTCATGGTTTGTTTTGGTTAAATGAGAATAGAAACAAAAAAAGATACCTTGCACGCGTCGAAAATTGGGCGAACCTGTTCAAAAATCTCATCTACTGTTCCAACTGCATCAATCTGAACCAAAAATGTCATGATTGAAGGAATATAATCATTGCATCTTATTCACAACATACTCTGCCCCAGAAAAATGCCAGGAAAACTAAGAATTCTACTTCAAACATATATTTGTCAGAGACTAGATGTACCTTGTGGAGCTTCCCTTTATTGGAGTAATAGTTAATAACTGGAAGACTTAATGCTTCAAACACTTTAAGGCGCTTCTCCATGGTATTTATATTATCATCAACTCGGCCCTACAATACAACAATGCTGTAACTTGAATAATACTTCATATGATTTATAAAATGGATTATCATAAGTACTATGTACCTGATTACGGCTTAGCACTCGCTCTACCATCTCTTTTTCAGGGCAATCGAAGTAAAGCACAATGTTGGGTTCTGCTCCAATCTGCATGGGGAACAAAGTGGTAATGACCATAAGAAAGCAGAACCATAGAGCTAATGCTAACAAATAGCCTGGTCTCAGGTTAGAACAAATCCAGTTTCAAATCTCCCTTTTTGTAATCACTTGTTTCTCCTTTGATTTAACTACGTATCCCATTATTCCGGAAAGAGATTTGTTTTCCCTCATTGTTCACAAAATAACAACAGAAAATTAATCCGCGGATAAGATAGTTAAACCTTTGAAGGCATGGCAGAAATAAGAAGTCAAACATTTAAAAAAGAAAGGAAGAAAAGACAATGCACATAATGAAACTCACCATCTGTTCAAATGCTATGCGATTCTCCTCAGTTCTTGGAAAACCATCAATGAGAAATTTAACATTATCACTTGATTCCATCTCCTTTTTTATCAATTTGACTGTCACTTCAGAAGGAACAATTTTTCCCTCAATAACTGCTTTAAGAATCATGGTCCTGCAATTGCATGCGATGATCAAATGACTTTTACAGAATTTAAATAACGTGCTCAACAAAAGACATTTGGCAAGAATCTACAATTTTTACCCATCTTTACTATTAGAAGCTATTTCCCTCCTTAACAAATCTCCTGCACTGAGATGTGTGAATCCAAAAGTCTCAACAATTTTTTCACATTGAGTACCTTTTCCACTACCAGGGCCACCTGTGAACATAGCGATTCAGTTCAATATTGAGCAAAGCATCGGACATTCATGATTCAAACAAATAAGCAAGCAATCATTACAGAACACTTTCATGAAAACATTATCAGGCAGAATCTTACAAATGCTCATAAGCCTCTAAAGTTGCTTCTTCATGATGTGAAAATTGCAAAGACATAGTCTAGAAAGAAAAAAATATTTCTACCAACAATAATGTGTTCTTCATTTTTCTTTTTCCAAAATCTTGCCTGGCAATTGGCAAGATGTTGCATTAGAAACATACAATGTATCTTTTTTCACCCATCACCTACATTATCTTCGTTACCTTCAAAATGCAACTCAAATTCATTGCCAAATTATTAATTCGAAAGGTCACTGGAAAAATGAGCATTACAGTTAGCATGGAGCCATATTTTAACGATGTATGATCATATAGGCAAAACCTTCACCAAAATATCAATTAAGAGCCTAACCACAACCTAATCGTAGAGTTGCTTTGAAGCCTAGAGACTCATCTCATATGTTCAAATCTATGAAACATCTGCAATGTGGCAGTAAGATTGCATACATCATGCCTTTCCTCGACCCTACCTCCACTGTGGGAGCCATGTAGATGGGAGTTTTTTAGAAGAATTTCTTTCAAAAAGTAACAAAGGACACAACATATGATGTGCTGTGGCATTCAAAACGCCATGGTGGTTCATGTTGCATCAACATACCACCCACCTTCTGTCAAAGAGGCATATTATTTGGAATTAACAATGCATAATGGTTACCTAACACAAAGGTTATGAATGGAGTTTTGTCCCAGGATACAATCCCACCTTTTGGCTGCGTTTAAACAAGAAACAAACGTGATTAGAATTTTTTAAGAAAAAAAGGAAATACAATTGACCTTATATATGTTAAACAGAAAAGTTCAGTCAGTAAATAAAAAACCTCTTTTTTTAATGTATTTTCGGTCAGGGTAGAGCATAAAGATTGCTAATTGTTACCAAAGCTAACTAAAAAAGCTACAATTAATACATTAAATAACAAAAATCAAAAGATTACAAGATACAAAGTTGAGTTAATCAGTAAGTGTCAATACCATAGTATAATCAAGCCGAGAATCATGCTTCCCACATTGGAGAGCACCTTTGCACTCTTTATTTGACTAGACATTTTCAAAGTATTTCATTCTGGTCAAGAATCTCTAGGGAACCTCACTAGATGGTTTTACCTTGAATGAGGATGCAGGGTCTACAACAAAGCTAACAAAGATAGCCCTCTGTATATGATTAATAAAAAGATAAGTAATACTTAGTAGAGAAAGCTCTCTAGGTTTTCAATAATTTTCTTCAATATAAAAACATAAATGTCAATTCAAGCCATACTAGTTTGAGTCATTTTCTCATACTTGCCCTCTTGGACTTACCTAATTAGATCAATTATCAATCTAAAGCAATACAGCCAGAAAGCAAAAGGCAAGTCCTCAGAAAATAATTTAACCATGCAATCCTGAATTCTGAAAATAAAGAAACAGAATTCATGTAGACTGGTTGGAATAGGTTGTAGATGGGCTATGTTCAACGAGAACAGTTTCACTCTTGAAAAATAAATGCAGGAACCAAAGGCAAGAAAATGATCCTCCAGGTTGCCAAGCTGGTCCTTCTGCCCCCTCATGGGGGGTTGAGGTTGGGGATTTGACCCTCCACTTCACAGACTTTGAATTTTTCCCCCTAAATATTTTGATATGCAGGGGAAAACTCTCAAAAGCATCACTAAGAATATTATATTGGCAAATTAGATAAGTCCAAATAAATGAACCAGAAAAATTCCTTAAACAGGGACGTCTTATACCATAACAGAGCCAATACCTCCGTAGTAAGCGACTCCCAGACCTTCAACCTATAAGCAGCCTGCCATCAATAATGAGAATCAAGATACCAAAAGTACAAGTACAAGAGAAATAGACATAAATTTCACTTAAAAAAGTGCATCCAAAATGAACCCTACATTAAATGAAAGGAATCAACAATCGAAACTGGAGGCATCAAAGACCTTCGGCTGCCGAATAATGAAGGGCGTAGGAGCTTCTTACCTGGTTTGATAAGGTTGATTTTGAGGAAGATATCGAGGAAGAAAGAGAAATCACGCGCCTCCACATCGCTCTTGCTTCTCAAGCTGTGTTTCTCTTTCGCATCCACACTCTTGTATCTCTGGCGCTTTTCCCTCGATCTAGTTTCGGTTTTTGCACCCTCCGTCTTTCAGTTAGGCATTTCGTCGAACAGGTAACGCTGCTATTCATAGTGTATGCCGGTAACTCGGTATGTCCTGCAAAGGGTCAGGCCGCGAACTACTACAAACTGTGGACCCGGAAAAGTATTTGGGTTTTATGGGCCAGAAAAGGTGTAAACAGGCCTGTCCGTTCACCCACAGACCATACTTGACAAAGTTGGGCTCAATGATCAATGAAACATGGGATTACCTGTAAAGAATAAAGCCATATACATATCCCAGTGCTTGCTCAGCTTCATCTTCTCTGGTTTGCCTACGCGATTTGTGTTTGTGTTTGTGTTTGCTTCATCTGGTTGTTAGGGCTTGGTTGCTCTAAGGCTATTTGTTTGGTTTGGGCTTACATTTCTTCATGGGCGATATTATCTCAGTTAGGCCTATTCTACATCTACAACCACTTAGCCCCACATGCTTCTTTTTTCTTTCAACTATACGGCACAGTTCAATATAATTTCAATCAAAAAAGATATGGATTCCAATAGATGGGATCAATCATTCCAGTAAATAATTGTGTCATTCTTATTTTTTAATTGATGTAAGTGTTGGGACCCTGATAATTGAAACAAATAGTGACATTATTTACTTGAATAATTGAGATCCTATTTACTAAGATCCTTATCACTTCTCATTAAGACCCCAGTAGAGACAAAACAGCCAAAGAAGAGAACAACATAGCTACGTAATACTACACGAAAGAGGACAATGAAGCAGGTTATTGAAAAATGAAAAGGGCAAAGTCAAAGCATATTTTTCTAACATTTTATTTCACTCAAATGCTGTGAACATCATATCCTTTCATTTGCAAACAAACAAGTTTGTCATTGTGACCATAAACGTAATGACTGACCTATACTATAAGACAAACATAGATATACCGACCCAAAAACAAAAAGAAATCATTTTAAAAAAAGGGTCGTTGAGATAAGTATTTATATCCACAAGAGAATAATTTCATGTTTAGCCTATGACATATAGAAATCTCATTACAACAATATGCATCCAGGGTCCGCCCTAGCCTAAAGCAGCCCTAGCCTAAAGCAGCCCAAGCCTAGGGCTTCGGTGGCAACATAATTAATTATTCTTTTATAAAAAATCCCAAAATCAAAATTCTTTAGTAACTCTTTTCATTAAACTGGATTGCACTATTTATAAAGCACCAATATCAGATTTTATATTTATATTTTGTATTTATACTTTGTTTTAAGCTCGTTCTTCACTTTTGATATAAAATTTGTATGAGTACCGTCTCATTTTATGATTTTTTTTTTTTTTTTGTAATAGGACATCAATACTTTGCCGTGCCGCTTTAGCCACCAAAATAGTTAAGCCGATCTTGTATGCATTTAAGTTTTGTGCAATATACTTATTCGATGCATACAAATCGAATTTAATTTTACAAACACAAAATACTAGCTAGTCAAGCCTTTTAGTCTTATTGTATTAAATTACTTAGGCCATCTTGGATTTCCTTTTTATCTCTCCTTTCTTTATTATATACATGCATGTTGCTTGTAGAAAAAAGAAAAACGGACAAAAAGACTAGTCAAAATTCCAACTAATTTGTCAACCAATCCCCCCCCACCCGAACCCTGGTGTTGAATAGGTTGCAACTAAACTGAAATAAACATAAATACTTGAAGAATCTCAATCCTAGCTAAGTTTAAACTTTAACCAAGAACTTTAAAATGTGTTTAATTTTAGTGATTTCATCTAAAGTCAACTAAGTTAGTACCGTCTCATTTTGTGAATTTTTTTTTTGTAATAGGACATCAGTACTTTACCGTGCCACTTTAGGTACTAAAATGGCTAGGTCGGTCTTGTATGCATTCAAGTTCTGTACAATATACTTATTCCATGCACACTAGTCAAATTTAATTTCAGTAACACAAAATGTTAGTCACCAACAAGAGGTGGCTCGGTTGACAATCGACTAGGTTAGACATATGTGTATTCAATGTTCGATGACTTAATTAAGTCTACCGATGGGTATATATGGACAAAACCCACTTTTAAACACCAAATAGGTTTTTTCATGGGTTTAAGTAACTTGGGCCAAGACTCAGTTGCTGGGATCATGACGAACAAACCCGTAAGGATAATCCAATGTATCTACGAGAACCAAAATTCCAAAACGGACAATATAGTTAGTTATTTGGGATGTGGTTTTGTAATATCTTTGGTGTCCTTTATGTATCTCTCATTTCTTTATAATATACATGCATGTTGCTTGTAGAAAAAATAAATACGGACAAAAAGACTAGTCAGATTTTCAAACTTATTTGTCAACCAATTCTCCCCCACCTGAATCCTGGTGTTGAATAGGGTTGTAACTAAACTGAAATAAGCATAATACTTGAAGAGTGTGTTTGGATTGAGGGATTTGGGGGGAAGAGAAGAGAAGGGAGGGGAGGGGGAGAGAAGGGAAGAGAGGGGAAGGGGGACTATTTTTCCCTCTTCCATGTTTGGATAGATAAAAAAAAGAATGAAAGAAAATTTGTTTAACTTATTAATTTATCATTCTTTTTATGTTAAAATATTATGTACAAGGGTAAAATAGATATTTAACTTACAAATGACTTAATTAGTAATCCCTTCCCTCCAAATGACTCCATATTGGAGAGAGAGAATTTTAACAAAAATTTAATGAAATCTTCCTCTCAAATCCCCTCAAATCCCTCCCCTTAATTTTTAATAAACTATCCAAACAAGGGAATTGGAAGGAAACTCTATTTCCCTTCCCTCCAAATCCCTCAATCCAAACACACTCGAAAAATCTCAATCGTAGCTAAGTTCAAACTTTAACTAAGAGCTGTAAAATGTGTTTAATTTTCGTGATTTCATCTGAAGTCAACTAAGTTAGTGTACAAAACATTAGAATATAGTTGTCATCTAATATGAATCAAGAAAAAACTAACATGTTTCGTGGTTACCAAGTCCTTGTTACCACCTACCACCATAATATATTCCAACACCATGAATGTGACGCACTTGAAACCGTGTGCTAGTACATTAAAGATTATCATTGGGAAAAAAGAATGTGCCTAATGGTGGGGTATCGACAACCACTTAAATGATAACTTAATTGATGAATCTTTCTAAGGTTAAATCGTATAACTTAGTTTGATTTTCATTGAGAGTTACCTGGTCGTCAAGTGAGAAACTTTTGTACGTGCAGGAAATGACGGAAGCATGCCCACCCAAGGGTGAGCGGCCGACTCCCTTAAAATATGTTCTTAAAGTAAATTTTATATAGATATATTAGATTACTATGCACAATACATGTCCCATCTTAACTTAATAAGAAAATTAATTACATAATATGAGCTTAAGTAATTAGTTAGAGCTCAAAAGACGAATGACTCAATTAACGATGATTATACATCTATCACTTAACCCAATAAAATATTAATCACAACTAAACAATCGGGTCTGATAGTACTCAGGTGGAAAAATGATATCTATATATATATATTTTCGCCGTGTACTCAGGTTTGATAGTCTGAGTTTAAAGTCATATCAGATATCAAAAGGTAAATTTATATGATGTGGTTCTCCCTAAAAAAGAAAGTGCTGACGCTCTCGTGATGAAATGCTTAGGAAAGAAACTAGAGGTGCTTTTTTTTTTTTGGTTAGAAACTAGAGGTTTTTAATTATTTTGATAAAATGATAAAATTTCGTAGGTTTACGTGTCAGTTTCTTGTATGGTATTTCTTTTCGGACAGTCGCACTCGTGGGCCTAGAAAGGATTGGAACTTGAACTCAAGGGAGCCCATCCGATTCCGTGGTTAGGTACCAGGCCCCTCTCAAGAACTGTTGGTTGGGCCCGTCATGTGCTTATATAAATTTGCGCTTCTCACATGCGACTGGCGCGTGAAACCACACAAACATTCGAGTTTGATTATAAAAGGCGGAACGGCAGGAGGCTGGGCAGCCACATTTCTTGCCATGATCACAATGCAATTAGCATGACCAATTCGACGGTGTCATGCACGCGCGGGAGAAAAAGTATAGCTGAATATTCAAGCTTTGATCTCTTTACAAGTCATTAGGAAGTGAAGCAAGTATATAAAGGTGGGTGAGTGGGGCTTAGAGTCTCTCGGGGTGGTTGTTGTGAGCGTAGCGTTTTAATAGCAATAAGAGTGAGAGAGATGGGTAGGCAACCTTGTTGTGACAAACTTGGTGTAAAGAAGGGGCCTTGGACAGCCGAGGAGGACCAAAAACTGATCAATTTTATCCTCACACATGGCCAATGTTGCTGGCGTGCGGTGCCGAAGCTGGCCGGACTCCGCCGTTGTGGCAAGAGCTGTCGACTCCGCTGGACTAATTACCTACGGCCGGACTTGAAGCGAGGCCTCCTGACCGATGATGAAGAACAACTTGTTATTGATCTCCATGCCAATCTTGGCAATAGGTACTCTTCTCTTCTCTTCTCTACACCATTATTGATTTATGTGCTTAATTATATCAAAAGGTACTATCATTTCTTGAATTCTTGGTAATTAATTTCTTGACATGTGTATGGTAAAAGTATTATCTGCCTATTAATCCTAAACAAAATTGATACAGTGTTGATTTTGCATCTTATGTCACCATGCATCTATGTCTCGTACGATTTCATTGATTGTGCTTGATGAAGAGACACCAATAATAGTGATGATAGGTATCCTAGTTATTCAATCTGTTGAGTTATACTATTGTATGCACATGATTTGAATCATGTACGTCCAAGTCGTGAGCAGTTGGGATAAGAATACAAATGGTTGGATATTCATCATTTTGGAACACCTAAAACTGAAAGTGACAAAACATAAAATCTTGCATATCCATTATAATAGAACATATATATATACTATCCTCAATTTCCACTCCACTTAATAAAAAATAACACATTTCTTTAATGAATAATACAAGTTGGAATTAGTCAGTAAAGTAATTGACAAATGATTGTTGAATATGATGTTTAGTATCAAATTAGACCTAACTTTTAGAAAGATTATTATTTCTTTTTGAAATAATGTATTAATTGTTGCACTTTCCTTTTCCTTAGGTGGTCCAAAATTGCATCAAGATTGCCAGGAAGAACCGATAATGAGATCAAGAATCATTGGAACACCCACATCAAGAAAAAGTTGATCAAGATGGGGATTGATCCTGTTACTCATGAACCTCTGCACAAAGAGGAAGAAACCTCATCAAAAGAACAAATAAACAACAATCAATCCAATTTTGGTGGTGATCAGCAGCAGCAATTATCACTCAAAGATTGTGACCATGTCTCCTCCTCCTCCGCCGATAACAATTCAAGCTCCTCCACCGACGAATCGCCGTCGTTAGACCCTAACTGCAGTGAGGATGACTTGCTAATGAGTTACATATTATCTGATGCATTTTTGGACAATTCATCATGGAACTTCATGGCAACAACCAAAGATGATGACCAGGAGTTTGGACTTTGTAATTGGTCTGATGAGAGCTCATCTTCCTGGTTATTAGACTACCAAGATTTGAAAGATGAGGACTTGGGAACTGCTTATCTAAATGATATGAGCATGAGTATTGCTCCACCAGAAATGAATGGCAATAAGCACTAATTTATTTGCACTCTAGTACGTAGTAACCAACAGGGTTTGATATAAGTACTGGACAGTCAAATGTAATTGGGTTTCAATCCCAGTCTTTAATTAAAATTCATTTCACTCCTTTCTATATGATCTTGAACTATAATTATTCTCACAAAGGCCCGGAGCAACAACAAATATGATTTTAAATTGCGGAAGCTAAAGTTTGAATCCAAAACATTCCGCTCTGCTTTTATGCCATTTTAAGATTAGTTATTTTGTCATTTGACTCAATACGTTAACAAATTATATGAAAAGGAACAATATCGTGTATATACTTTCTGGATGCTCATATGTAATCTCACAAGAATTCTCCTATTAAGTACTCAAAGTAAGGATTTAAAATAAATATAGCTTTTTGACCATTGATTTAGTGAAATGATTAGTGGAACCTACTGTTTTGGGTCCCACATGTTTTAAATCAATGGTGAAAATATGTGTACTTATTTTAAATCTTTACTTTGAGTATTTATAGGAGAATTTCTTTGTAATCTCATATGAAAAAGAAAATTACCGCCCTTTTTTTGAGTCTATCAGCAAACTCGACTAATTGGATCCAGCTTGACTTGAGAAAGATATGGATTCCTCTTTAATTAGAGAGTCAACATCAACATCTAATGATGTTTCGTGTAAGGCATTTGGGGAGATAGAAAGGATTAAAGGGAAATTAATATCAACTATAATCCAAAGACGAAAGCAATTAACAAATATTAAAATGCTAATCATAATCATACATTAATCCCTCAATCAAGCAAACTTATTGGGTAGAGTTGGCTCAAATGTTCACACTTAATTAAGAAACTTGTGTATGATTCTTATTCATGAACAAATAGACAAGTAAATGCCCTTATCATGCACTTAAAAGTACCACAATAAGTACACCCGAGCCATTAGTTGGAGTGGTAAGGATGTTGTATATCATCATAGTGATCATAGTTCGAATTCTCCCATTTCAAAAAAAGTACCACAATAAGTAATATATCTATTCTCTTTCAATAGCAAAGATTGAGATTTTCAATGTCCTATGTAGAAGCAGCAAATACAAAAACAAAATATTACTGTTTCATTTTGCTCCTTATGTCATCAATGACAAAAACATGAAAGATATCTCCTAGAGAACATCAAAAAATTACATATAACGTTAATTTAATAAGCCCCTACAATTGCAGAAAACTACCAAGAACAGAATTTACATATGTACATCTGTGTGGCAAACAGTAACATGAATGACTTGCGGCCTATTGAGATGGATAAATATGCCATAGGCAGGGTCACAAGATTTCAGCATCCAGATTGTAGATTGATTAATGGAGAGTCTGCGGAGTCTTATCGATCATGTCCTCCGAACAGTTTTTGGTGGTAGGAACCTCCATCTGTGGAGTTTCTTTCCTTCTCTGGTTCTTTACAAATCGACAGAGGAGAAGGGTAACAAGTCTCTACGTTCAAGTCACTTCAAACCAGATGAGCTTCCCGTTGACCGTCTTTGATCAAAGATTCTCCTTCTCTTCAAAACTACATTCTACTTCAATCACGCCACTCAAGAAATTCGAGCTGGGTGCATACAAAGAGATGACACCATTTAATAAGTGATGGTGTATATTTTCTAAATGAACCGTGAAAACTATCATGGGACAGATGGTTTGGATGATTCTGCTGATTCCTTTGCGCTCTTCACAACCATATCATAGTTGATAGAGGCCAGCTGAGATAAGTTCTGGAAACAAAAAAAATTGATTTCCTTAATTGGAGTTCAAACTAGTAGATTTGCAAATTGGTCTGCATGTTAGGAAGGTAAAGGTAGTCGAGAAACCAAATGAATTCTTGCATCCTCCAAGGAAGATTTAACATTTTCATTTTGACTCCAAAGCAGATGATCATGAAATTGACAATATATATTTCAAAAGAGCTATGAAGTACTAAAGTAACACAAGCTAAATCTATAAACCCTTGTGCTATTCCCTGCAAGCATATTAAGCTCTCGGAGAAAATGTTAAAACTAAGCCTAAGATTTCATTTTCATGGGAAATTCAAGAATTCCTTTTTGTCAATGGAAAAAAAAAATATCAAGGGGTGACAGGCCTTACCTTAAAGGAGAAATTACTGAACGAATACTTCACGGCTAGGTTTGGAGCACTGAAGTCTGCCAGACTGCCAAATTCATCCCCCTGTGTCATCAGCATAGAAGAGTTAGAAGGCTGAAATAACAGTCAGTTTCAGCAGAAATCAGATCATTTTTGGAACTTGATGTGTATATGTGCTTCGTTCATAAGATTGTAGCGGTGAAATTTCAAATCATAGTCCATATATACGCTTCCGTTACATAAAAACCTTTCTAGGAATAGATTGAGACTCGATCATTCAATTCAGTAATAAATACTTTCGTAATTAATATATTCAATTTTTTATGGAATATTTTCTTTTGCTGTATATACTTGTCTGTTTTGAGAGTAGGGCCACCGTCAGATTGATTTACGGCTTCATGATGCACAGGGATAGATATATTATCAGAAAGAATATATAAAAGGTATTGCATACATCTTCGTCCTGCAAGTTGTTTGGGGAACCACTGCTGCATGTGTCAGTAAGGTCATCAAAGTCACTCGCTCCATGCACATTTTCATCCTCTGGATTCCATATATAACGACTCATAAAATAACTAGTGTCATGAGGTTCAGCTGATGGTATAAACATAGCCTGCAGCCAAATTGAGAAATTACCGACTGTTACCAACGACAATAATGTAAAATTTGGGAAGAGAAATCAAGATGATGACCTTTTGCCTTGCAAGTGTTTCCCAGTTAATGTCCTTAAAGAAAGGATGTTGTTTCACCTGCCAGAAAATCAACAACTCTATGTAGTATTCAAAATTTGAACATTAAAATGGAGATCTTCCTGCCATCAGGTTGGAGGCTTAAGTAGATGGTAATCAAAAAAATTGACACAAATGTTTTCTTTTATGAGATACCTCTTTGGCTCCTGTTGCTCCAAGCCTTTGAACCGGATTTTCAGTCAGCAATCTGAAACAGAGCATGTAAGTAATTTCGACAATAAAAAAGTGAGAATTTCAAGAGATTTTAATTGATAGATTCATTGATGACTTAGCAACATCATTCGCATAAGAAGTATTAGTCAACCAGTACAATGTTTCTTTGTCCCACCATGGAGTGATTCACCAGAATAGCATGAGCAGAAACAATTAGAACCTTTGAACGATAAACTATCAAATAACATATTCATGCTTGACAGAAACATTCTATGGAAATCTTAATTGTTTACAAACAGATCTATTCCCTGGAACTCTCAGTTCAACTCCTTTTTCATCATCATCTGCATCGTGCAGTTAGGCTGCATCGATGAAGTTAACGCTAGCTGAATGTAAGAGGAACAACAAGGTGATGTATCTAATCTTTCAGCTTCCTTTCACTTTTAAATTTACACTTGCTACAGGATGTAAGATAGACAAAAATAGCGAAATTATCTAATCTTTCAGCTTGTTTTACTTTTAAGACGACTCTTGCCATTGCCATGGTCATTGATGAATATTCTCATTTCTAAAATTTTGAAGGTGTACTATGAGAATTGCAAAAAATTTAAAAATATGAATGTAGTTATTCACCCCACAAATGCAGTTAGATAGAGAACACACATATCTTGCAGCAAAAAGGAAAAAGCAGTTAAAAAAAAACAAAACCGAAACATAAAATTACGAAAAGAAGCACAAAAACCAAAACTATGTTTTCTTACTTGTTGACCAAGTCTGACGTTTCATAGCTCATCTCCTCGGGTATCTTGGGCCAGGGTATATTTCTATTCACTATATTGTCAAATATTTGCTGCAATAGACAGAATTCAGTAGTAACTACATTGAGATAAACATTAAACTGTGAGACTGAAGGATCGCCATAACCAGATCTCAAAGAGCCTACCTGTGGAGTTTCTGCATTGAATGGTGGCATACCCACTAGCAACTCAAAAAGAATAATTCCTACTGACCACCAATCAGCTGTAGCACCTGCAAAGGTGCACACTCTGGTAAGCTTAAGCTGTCAAACCAAAAGGGAAAGAAGAAAAGCTCCACCTTTTTCTTAATAGCAGTATTGATTAAATTACAAGATTACGCACCATGTCCCATGCCGAGAAGTATCTCAGGCGCCAAATAATCAGGGGTGCCAACGACTGAATGCTTTTGGCGGTGCTCTTTCTTTGATGAAGCTTGACTTTTTGGCTCATCATCACCAAGAAAACTAGAGGTACTGAGCGATAGACCAGATAAGTCATCGGTGCTATCAATAAGACCAACCTTCGAGAGTCCAAAATCTGTCAACTGCAATCGAAGGGATTAGAGATTCGATTAGAGATTTAACCCTTTCAGGTATCAGGAGTTCTATAGGCAAACAAAATGTGAATGATAATGCCTGAGAATACGGGAAATGACAGGACAAAATGTCTCATCATAATTTTAGTGTTACAGAAGATTGTCCATGTATACACACAAATACTATGAGATAACTGTCAACCATCATGTACAGCATCTGTTGGTGCCACAATAAAATATATAGAAAGGACTATTTGGCCGAATTGAATGATAATCTAGTAAAAGGAAATAGCAGATTCCCGTGAATATACGATATGTAACTAAGTCCAATTTAATTTTATGTACAGAAGTTACTTCTAAGCATAATATGTATAAAGAATGGATTTTATCTACTATACCTGCTTTCTCAACTACTGAGAACATCTCTGATATACAAAAAAAAAGGTATTATATTAAAACACTCTAGAGAATGAAGTAAAAAAAATCAACCTTGATGTGACCATCTTGACCAATCAATAAGTTGTCCGGCTTCAAGTCTCTATGAATGACATTCATAGAATGCAGATATTCCAAAGCAAGAACCTGGCCAGAAGCAACAGAGTAACTTTCGCTTTTCGAAGAATTTCATTTTCTTTTCTTTTATTTCCAGTTAGACACGCATATTACAAATAAGGGTACAAAAATTGTTCCTTACAATTTCTGCAATATAGACGCGGGCCATGTCTTCATCTAAGCAGCCTAAATTTTTCAATAAAGAGTAAAGATCTCCGCCATTCAGATACTCCATGACCAGATAAAGATTCTCCCTGCATGTGAAGGAGTAGAAAAATCGGACCTGCTCATCATAAGAATACACCTACGTCATAAGAATTTCAAGATCCTAGCATTGATGAAATTGCAATACCTTGTGGGACTTACTTACCACAAAAGGATTGCGAACTGATATTAGGATGTTACGCTCAGCCAGAATACTTTCAACTGCATTTTTTCGTATCATATCAGCTTTTTTCAGAACCTGCGGAAATATTCATGACATATTAGTTAGTTGAAAAGATAGACAGTCTAAATTAATTTTGATGGTCCAAGAGAGTGTTCTTCCTAATAAGCACAGAGGATAAGCAATCCACCACTTTAAAGGGAAAGAGTCTAAAATCATATGCATTCTTCTTTTGAAAATTGGTAGACTGAAGTTGCCTTTAGTACTTTGTATGACCGTAGGTAGACATGGACATGATATGAGACCACTTAGATTTACCCCAAATGAGGCAGAAATCATAATAGCACAGAACACAAAGGGTAAATGCAAAGTATAGGATGTGCCCATAATCATATATTCCAGAAAATACATATGCAGATGTAAAGATCAGAGGTACCATATAAGAAAGCTACACTAATTTATATTTAACGATTCAGCTGTTTAGCGTTGGTATGGAAACAAAACCTTTATAGCAAATAAGTCGCCTGTCGCTCTTTTCCTAGCAAGGAAAACACGTCCAAATGCACCTCTGCTGATCGGTCTAATTATTTCAAAGTCTTCTATGGATGTTCGGTCCTTAGTAGAAGGATTGATAGGACTTGCACGCAAACTACGAACTGCTTCATCTTCCACTGAACTATCTTCATCAGCAATGGTATTCAACGTATCTATTTTTTCATCATCTATCTGTCCACAAAGAAGTATATATTTCTCCCTGTAATTATTAAAATTATATGATAAAATTAGAGATAGTAATCATAAAAGCAACCAATAAAAATGTGTGAGTGGACATCAGATGGAAACATAAAATAGAAGTTTTTCCGTGTTTATTATAGAGATGCTCTGCTTCAATAACATGCAGAAAACCTACCAGAATGTTTCGTATCTTGTGTGAGCAGCAAGAAAAATGTGACAATAAAGAGTCAAATTTAACTTACTGCAATAGTTTCTCAATGCGTCTTCCAAAAGTCTCAATAACAAGGGCATCCACTTTTCTGTCCTGGATGGCATATTTTAAGTCTTCAAGGCGGTCAAGCATACACTCCAATGCATTGTAGTCACAATCATTTATATTTGCAATAGAATGGGAAATTTCCAGTAGCTTGCTTATCTGTCATGGCAGGCATAATCAAAAGCTTCAATTAAAATATGAAGCATAAGCAGCAGAATTGTCATATTTCAGAACCAGTTGTCAAAGTCTAAAAAAATATTAGAAGCCGATTTATATAGGAGTTGATTCCCTGAAATTTTCAGAAAATAAAATGGAACTCAAAACTAAAAGCTAGATGAGGGCTACATATTCAGCACCACATTTAAAAATTAACAACCCTAAGCAAGGTCCATACTAAAAGTACCTTGAATACAACCACCAAAGATATCAATTGCAAGGGACAGTATAGTACCAATATGAACTATACAATCACAATATACAAGGTTATGTACCTGATGATTGTTCTCAAGCTCTGTTATTGTTCGTCGTCCACTTACTAGAAGTTCAATCTGGCTGGTTCGTGGCGTTAGTAGTGGTGATCTTGGGGTCAAGCTTCCAGCAGATGAAGTTTTTGCACTTAGATCAGAAGCCAAACCAGATTGTGCCTCACAAGAAATGTTAGGCAAGACATTTAGATCCTCTATGACAAAGGTATCAGCATCAGGAACACACTCAAGCATGTCTTCGGAGCAACGTCGAGACAAGGTATTCCTCTTTGGTGACACATGGTCTAACTCTTCGTGTGTACTTGATGTAGACACCCTTGCAGCGTCAGCAGTTTCCCTTGGGGAACCAATGCTATTCGGTGTGCTTTTCGGTGTCAAAGTTTCTAATATCTTTTCAAGAGTTTCTGCAACTCTTTCAAGCCGTTCATTTACAGTCAACCCTTTCAAGTCACATCTGTCAGCAATGGTACATATTCTAGAGTGCTCCTCTACATGAACTATTGGTATTTCAACCTCACAGATACGACAGATCATCGAATTTTCATAACTCACATTATGGTGATCCCCCCAGAGTCCCAAAGATAACTTTTTAAGTTCTGCAATTGGAGGATGGAAAGGTGGAGTTTCATGATCTTCAGAATTCTCGTCACTGCCATTTTTTGTTTCATCTTTCATTAGCAACTGTTCCGATTTATTCTTGGCGGGAGTATAAACAGCCTCAGAGCCTTTCCGATTTCTCTCAGCAGCTGATGGAAGTTTCTTCCAAGATGACATTCTATAACTGCTCGTAGTCGAGTCAACACTTTTTGCAGTGCCAACTTCCACATTTTGATCGACTTTCCCTTGTTTTGAAACAAATTGGCCTTGTTCCTGGCCACATGACTTCTTTCTATGTTTCTCAGTCACTTCATTTCCACCCAAAGGGCCACTGAATTCATTCTGTGCAATTTCCAATGGATAAACTCCAAGGTCGCTAAGTTGGTGAAGAGCCAAAATGTGTTCGCATTCATAACCGTTCTCTTTTTGGAACTGCACAAGCCTTGTGCATCGAGTGAGGATAAAAAGAAGGCGGGTGTACGCTTGTTTTACAATGCCCATCGGTAGCTCTTGACGCTTGTCATCCACAGTTTGTACGATGTCCTCACATTTCACCCAAAATTCATTGGGTGACAGCTTAGCACAACGATTAGCTTCAACCAACAAATCTTCCAAATTCTCCTTCCATTCAGGGTTAGACTCTGACGTCTTTTCAAGTATACCCACCAAATCACCAGCCAAAACACCTAAATCAGAGTTAACTTCTATCTTCATCCTATCAAATTTTGCCCTTACTGTCACCATAATCTCCTGGAAAATTTACCCCATATGTATATGTTCCTCATTTGTGAAGTTTGAAATAACTGAACTCAAAAAATATCTATGTATGTACTGCGTTTACCTCCATATGACCAAACGCACGAGACTTCCAAACAGGAAAGGGACGAACTCCTTTTGAATTGAGCTCATGAGAGAAGCTTTTGATTTCATTTGATTTCTTCTTCCTGCTACTTGTAAGTCGAATTATAGCTTGGAAACGCGGAGATTGCATGTCCTTGCCAACACCTGCATGCTGATTCTACAACCTCTATGTCAGCAAGCTAAACTACCAAACAACAGAACACACATTTATTCCAATTCTATGTCATGAATTTTACCTCCAACGCCGGATTGAGAGGAGAAGGATTTTTCAATGATTTAGATTGACTCCAGGGAACCTTTTTCCCTAATTCAACGCATTCATTACTAACATAGTCAGCATTTCAATAAGGCATTCTGAATTTCCTTCCACGGATTCTGTTTTAGGAAGAGCATACCTTGTTCCATCGGGTTCGGCTGGTGATGAGGGGTGGCCCAACCAGGGATGGGCTCCGCGGCGCCTGCTTTCTCCTTACGAGCCCGGTTCCCAAGATTTGACGGAGTCCCGGCCGTGGAGGAGAACCTAAGCGGTGAAGGTGAGGGAGCGGATCTTGTCCTAATATGGTTCAACCCCAGTGCAGCAGCGAGAATGATGGGCGTGTCCTCGTCCGGCCCAGGGAAATCATCGTCCTCCTCCTCCACCTCCTCTTCCTCCTCCTCCTCCTCCTCCTCGGTGTCATCAACATTGTCCTCAATGTCGGTGGAGTCATCCCTCTGCCCACGTCGAAGCGGGATGGGAGGTATCTTCCTGAGCTTGCACGGCGTCGAGGCGGACGATGATGGATCCTGATTCATTGACGAAGAGCTCGACATTGTCGTTTTTGCTGTTGCCGTTGTCGTTTTGAACCATCATAGCATTTTTTGGCTCGTTCTGTAGTGTGAACTGACGATAGAGAAAAGAGATGCGACGGTTGAGAGACAAGGCAGGTTTTCGCGGGAAATGGGGCGATTAAGGGCGACACGAAGGGGAGAGAGAGAGAGGGGTACTTCTGACTTCTGTTATATCTTTTCTGATTTTGTGTTAATTAGATAATCGATAAATTATTAATTTTAAATCCAAACGTGGTTGCCGCGAATTGCTTGCCTTGTAAGATGCTTGATACTTGATACTTGATTGGGATTGCATTCGGTTAAGACATTCGTAATAAGATCATCCATACAATAATCCATTTTTTTCTTTAGTTTTTTGACATCAATATAACTGAATTGACATTCTGTTATCCATGATTATTTTAGTTATTGTTTGATTTTATTAAAAGAATATACAAATTTTATTTGAAATAATTTATCGATCGCTCAATTATCGACCAGTTACGTTTATTCGATCATTTTCTCACACCCCTACCTATAAGTTACCTCAAATAACTGGTGTTTTTGCTCACATTCTTTATTCTCTAATTCTTTCTAACTATTGATTTTTATTAGTTGTTTGTACGTCAACAATATATACTTGTTTAATTTTTTTAGGCAAGTAGGAAAATAAACCCAAAAGACTAACACATTGTGCGGTTGAATATAACGTATCCCTTAATAAGGGAAAAAATGAAGTTTATCCAAAATACATTTTTTTTAATAAGGCTTGATTTGGAATATATATTTTAATTTTATGGGTAGAGAGTATTAATTAACAGGTGGGCCAAACTTGCAAGTTGCAACCTCTTCATAACTGGGCTTTCAGTAAACCTGGACCTTTAATGGGCCTCTCTAACCCGTATTTATAATCTGTTTTTCTAGAAAAGAAAATAAAGTAATAAACATAAGGAAATTTGAAAACGTTAGGGCAAGTACGCGGCCCACTTTGCTTTCCCGCTTCCTGAGGAGTGAGGTGAGAGATCTACAGATGTGAGCGTTAATCCCAATCAGCAAAGCGTGAACCTGCCGCGACCATCAAATCGAATTGAAGAAATCAGAGGAACCTTTGTAATTCGGTAATTCCTAGTCTGAACTCTGAAGCCTCCTTCCAACATTTTCTCCGTCAATTTTAGGGTTTATGTACTCTTTGTATTGTCTCTCTCGTTCTGGCATCTAGTCTACCTCTCTCTTTCTTCTCCCGTCTCTCCTTCATCCAAACGATCCTCCTTTCACCTCCTCTTCTCCCGTAACATCATAATCGAAGACTGCAATGCGATCTGGAGAGCTGAAACCTCCTTCGAACTCTCTCGACGTACTTCAGCGGAACACTGCTGCTACGGCCTCCGAGCAATGCAAAGTTTCATGCGCAGGACCGCCGTTTAGAATTATCGTCAAATTTTGCCATACAGATGTATCCAGAACCAGCCGTTTTCACTTTACGGCCGGAGCCTTGCAGAATGGAGCGACTACAGGGCTCTGCGTCTTTCACCACTTGAAGACTCCCAAAGGCTTTCGACGTTTTTTTCGACGAAGCCTTTGAAAGGTACCAACAATTGAAAAGCAAAAAAGAGATATAACATGTCTGAATCTTAATCTCTATTAAATAAGTTGAAATTGAAGATAACGAATGGTCGCTGATTTTCCACGACTTAACTAAGCTTGTTGTAGTTTATTTAATATCTTTAGTAAATCTTCATATTCGCTGATTTTAGGACGAATTTCTTTTTGTGCTAGACGGAACTGAGGTCCTTTATAGATGTTTTTCTTTCATTTTTAATTTATATTCTGCTTGTGTAAAATTTGATTAGGTTTGGCAAACTGTTTAATTACATAAGTGGAATGCCTTCATCTACTGAAATTATTCGAGGCATGGATGAAATTTCAGATACGGTAGCCCCTGCCTTCGAAATTATAGTTGAGTTGTTCTGTTTGTAGTTCGCTTTTATTTTTCTATCATTGTATCTGTATTTAAATTTCACTATTTAGTGGAAGGACTGATTAAGGTATTTGGTTTTGTAGGTTTGTTATGTTGTTGATTCTGTGGAATTTTGTAGGCATACGCATCCAGAGAGGTTAATATTCTTTCAGTAACCTTCTAGGCTTTATCTTTACTACAAATTTTCATGAACTTTAATATTGCCTACTTAATTTGGTAAAGTTTTGGTGTAGGTTTCTAGCAAGAACAGTGGGATGTTTTCCAATATATTTTATGAATGTTTCATTTGTGTATGCGTGGGGCTTTCTTGACATTGTTTTGTATTTTCATCTATGTGCATTCTTGAAGCCAGTGTTATATGTTTTCAGGGCAATTTGGGATATTTGTACCTTGACTTGTACTCAAAGGCAGGGAAAATATCCTGGTTGTGCCAACTTTGAAATTAGAGGGGGTTGCCGGATTTCTGAGGCTCAACTTCCTGTATGTGATTGTTTGTTTATCAGCATTTACCAGGTTACAGTAATTGATGATCGTTTTCACCATTTTTGCATCAAACATGTCTCTAATCAGAAAACATAGCCTGAGCATACAAGTTCATTTTGTATGGTGCCTAAATACTCTTAGAACTAAAAGACTGTCGAACTCAAGCCTGGGCTCCCTGAGGGCACATTTTCTTGGAAGGGGATCTTTAGACCTCGATCAACCATTCTAAATCATATGACTAAGCGAGTGCTCAGTTGCTACCTTACTGCAATGTTGGCATCTGTTGCAAAAGGTTGTAGATTATATTGTCAGACACTTGCTGAATCCTGATCATTATGTGGCATTACTAGTACAAAAACTTTTTTTTTTTGAGCAATAAAGACAACATATTTGATAGGCACCAAGGGGTGCCACCTGATTACAGGCTTACAGCTTATTAGAGAACTAGTTACTAGGGATAAGGTGAATAATCCAAAACTTTTGTAGGAAAAAATGTTTAATTCAACTTCAGCTTATTAATTTGGCCGGCAATTTTGTTTTGCCATAAGAAAATTGAGTGTGTTAAAGTAGCTGATGGTTAAATTTTTGTAATGACTTGCTCCCATGCTTTATTGTTTTTATGCTAAAGCAAAAAAAAAACAACTGTTTGCAAGATTGCAACGCTGGTTTCCATCGAATAAGTGAGGGATGGACTTGATTATGTTGGTGGGAATGGCAACATTGTTTGATGATTTAAATGTGAGGGCCAATATTTAACAGTGAGAATAGATAACTTGAATGCGCACCCAGTTGTCCAAATAGTAACTCACTAACTCTTATTACTGGGAACATGGACAAGATTGGCCTTTTTTTGGTTCAGATAGGCTAGATTTACCTTATGCATGTTTATGTTATATTCCAATATTGCATGTGATGCCGTTCAAATTATTTGACTTGGCTTTAGTTTGCCATCTCTGTAGGTTGTAGCCCTTATCTGCAATTTTTCAGGGTCACATGGTACATCAACAGTAAGACTTAATCATTGGGGATTAGAAATTCTGTTTCACAAGTTTGGACATGCTCTTCATTCTTTACTCAAGAACAGTAATTGTCCCGATTCTGAACAAAGCACAATGCCTCCTCTTTTCAACTTCATTTTAATTAATCTTTATTGTTCTTTGTAGGATTATCGACATTTCCCTGGTACCAGCCGAGACACCTTCAAACCTGTTTGAGTGAATAAAATACTGCAACTGTGACAACTAAATTATACTCTTCTTTTCCTTTGTTTTTTTGCTGCTGCAGGTTGGTGGGTGCTCAATGGAGTTGGCATTGAACATCTTCCCCTAATTGTTTATATTCTGGTTCGTATCAAATGGGGACATCATCACACGTCTTGTCAATGTTGCTGTAGTGATGCTCTTTTTTGGAACCCACCATTTAAATTTTGTTGATATGGACAGAAATCTTACTTAAACTAGCTGTTGTTCTCCGAAATCCTAATGTGCCCCTTTCATTATGCATTGACATGCATCTTAACATATGTTGTGTGATTGTCTGACAATAATTTTTTCGCTTTCACTTATATATTTAGACCTCAGTGTCATCTTAGGTACTGTGCATGGGACTACCGTGTTTTGAAGAGATTTGCAAGGCACTACTCAACTGGTGAAATAATCCCTGAGAAATTAGTGAAGTCGATGCTAGGTGCTAGGGACATGTTTGCAGCGACTGAATTACAACTCCAGGTTTGTTTTCCATTGACCTAACGGATCAACAATCAATGTTCTTAAAACCGTTTTTGGAAAATGACGCAAGGAAAACGAGGAGTAACCCATATATGTGCTGTTTGTCAGATTTTCTATGCATTGGTTGACCAAATCACCAAACCTTTTTGGGGAACAGCCACCCTCACCCAGAGATACAAGTTCTATTGTTGCTGTGTTGAACAGGTATGCCTGAACTGATTATTGTGGTTATATTGTCATGATAGTATGTACATTCTTTGATGTAAAAACATGAGTGTTCATTGTTGTAATAGTATGAGTGTCTGAACACTCGTACTATTATGTAGCAGATTTTCTCTGTTCTCATCTTCATCGTGCTTCCCCTATCTTAGATCAAATAGTCTCAAATTCTTGTTTCCCACATATCCAACAGAACATTCTCATTTCTATTACTCTCATCCTAAGGCTTGTCTCTCTATAGCTGAATATTCAGTTCTGCACATTATGGCTCGGCATATGGCAAATCTGTAGGATTTTCCTTTTAGCTTGAAGAGTATTCTTTAATCAAGTAGTCTCATTTCTTCATTTCATCCAATTAGCGTTAATCTTATTTGCTACATTCTCCTATCTTTCTAAATTATCAACCAGAGATTTAAAATTCCCAGTTTTAACTATTCGTTTCCTGTCAATTAGTTCCTCATCACTCCTACCATTTCTAAATACACTTGTATGGCCTCTCTCACCATTTCTAAAGCTCGTTCGTGTTTTGACTTTCAAACTAACTCTTGATATGGTCTCATGCATTAAAGACAATGTCATTGGCAGAAACATGCACCAAGGAACTTCGTCATGAATAGATCTTGTTAGCATTTGTAATCACCTATGTTTCCAGAATTCATAACCGATCCATTCTTTTTAAGAAATTTGTAACCACGTGTGTTTTGGTGAGGAAACAGAATTTTAGCTTTAGGTCAGGTCTAGTGAATGTCAGAGAGCATGCATATTTTCCATTTTCAGTCCAGTCATTTAAAAAAATAAATCATACCATTACCGGGCAAACCATTATGAGCCAAAATACTTCATCTTGAGTTGATGAATTGTGTGTGGAAATTACGCTTTTGTCAATGCAAGTAGTCCCATGGTTTCTTTTGTAAATCGCATTGTAGATAGATGTAATATGGTGCTTACATTCTGTAGATGCAATTTGTAAGTAACTTGATGCCAGTGCCCAGTTAAACATTTATCCTTCCCAACGTTGATATTATGAGTGGTTTCCGTAGAATGAGATAATAGGAGTCACTAATATTTAACTTTGCATGTCTCTGATTTTTGGGCAGATCATGTGGTATCTTGAATAAAAGAATAAAGCCTTTGTTAATTGGGCCTTAGACCAAGTAAACCGTTTATTAATTGGGCCAAAGCATGAATATGACAAGTTAATTGGGTCTAAGCCCTATTTTGACCCAAATATATTGAGCCCAAATTAATTAGACGAAGCCAAGCCCTAATGAAGCCCTAGGAAGTTGGGCCCAATTCCGAATTGAGCAAGTCAATTTAATTCAAATGAATGGGGCATAAGTCCAATTTTGTATGCAAATTGGGTCCAAGGCCGAATTAAGTTAAATTAATGAATTGGGCCTTTAGACAGAATAAAGCATTTATTAATTGGGCCAAAATGGCAAATCATAATATTATTAATGGGGCTCAATGTGCCTAATTCAGAATTAAGATGCGAATTCGACCCAAGTGAATTGGGCCCACTTTTGGGCCTCATCCATTATAAAATATTTTGGACAGATTTGTTACAGTATCGGCCCCAGCCCAATTCCAAATTAATATGTCAATTCGGCTCAAGTAAATTGGGCCTTAAATCGAACTGAGTCCAAATAATTGGGCCAAACATAAGGCCCAATTAATTAGGCTACTGGGTCCAAGCCCAGATTTTTGGGCCCAAAGTCGGACTAAACTCGACCTAAACCAATTGGGCCTAAATTAATGGCCTAATTCCGAATTAATGTCAATTCGGCCCAAACGAATTGGGCCTAAACCTAGGTGAAGTGACTTGGGCCTAAGATCAAAGTGAGTCCAAATTATTGGGCCGAGCACTGAAAAAGGCCTACATCTAGGCTTTTGGGCTTAAGCCCAGTTTATTGGGCCAATTATTCATTTTAAATTTTTAATGAAGCAGAAGTAAATTGGGCCCAAGAACGAATTTAGTAGAGTCAATTTGGCTCAAGCGAATTGGGCCTAAGCCCAAAACACGACCAGCCCTAACTATTTTTAACCCCTTAACCATACTGGACCCAGCCCACATGAAATTGCAACGTAAGACAGGGCTTTCTAAGGTCTAGGAGATCTAACAAAGATGACCGGACCCAACCATGTTCATTGCTTATGGTGATCGAAATTACCATCAGATTTCAAAGTTCATTGACCATTTTCTGAACTCACATATGAACCTTATCTAGGCACAGGATTTTACTAGTCAGACATTAACAAAAGTGCAGATGTGCATACGGCTTCAGGATGGTTCAATTATTTTCTTCTTTCTCCTTGACCAAGAACTTTAGTTGCAAAAGGCAAGGAAGGCTACGTTTCGTCGAAAGATGAAAAGCATAAACCAACATTAACTGTGCAAGTCAACATAGTTGAACCTGCTAAACAAATGTATGAAACTTGGCTGATCGGGAAATAGAGATCGAAAGTGGCACAAAAATAACAAGATGATGAAGAAGAAAAAGGGGAACTGAAAGGAGGAAAAAAATATATAAAAAAGTTCAAGGATGAAGGGGGAAATGAATTTTTTTTCTTCCTCAGAATGAGCTTTTGGTCAAAGGGTTATAGTGAACTTGGTCAAAATGCAGTATTATTACGGAGAGAACTGCAGTAAACCATTGGAAACCACATTTGGAAACAATCACTACTGTTAACCTGTGAAGCAGAGATATAAACAAACCCATGAGCCACAAAAACAGGATTTTGGAACAAACCAAATGAAGGAAATCAACCATACAAATAGACCAAGCAGGAAATGGATGGCCTAGAAGAGACACTGTTGAGTGAAGAAAATTATGGGCTGGCTGAAATTAGTGGAGGCGAATTATGGAAGAGAGAAATGAGGTCATGTTTGGGAGAAATTAGTGGCTGAAATTAAGGTTTTGGGTGTAAATATGAGTACAGGTCTTAATATGCAAGGAAACATTGAGGTGTCAGTGTGTAGATGTGAGTGGGTGAAACTATCCAATTCCACACTTAGGATTCGTAATGGAGGCTATGAAAAATCAAGAAAGAGAAGGGATAGCGGCAAAAAGAGTGGGTCTTACAAATACAAGAAGCTGTGAGGCACCAACAGAACTACAATCATCTCTCAGCCAGAATTTTGCTTTCAGCTGACATTACCCATTCACAAATGATTAAATTCACTTGTTCTGGCTGCTCATCATGGGGGCAGTGGCCTGAAATATCAGAAATAATAAATTTTTATGGTTAATGAAGAACTCAGATCAAAATCGAAGATCAAACAACTATATCTGAAGCTTTAAATGGTGATTTCCACATTTACCAGCATCTAATTCCTTGATTATGATCCCCGGACAATGCTCTTTAATCAGAGCAAGTTCGGACTTAGAGTCTGAGATTGGATCTTTTGTTCCCTACAAGTAAACCATTACCAACCAACAGGAATTCATTCGGGTAATATATATGAATACTCAATTCATCGACAAGAAACGGCAACAAAAAATTCCCACATCCAGTGTTGTCTCACAATTGAGATTCTACCTGTATGATTAGAACCCTTTCCTCGAATTCCTTCAAGAGGAAGTTAAGAGGAAGTGAGAGATTGAAACTGAAAATACTCTCCAGGACCACCAAGACACCAGGATCATGGGACTTTTATAAATGTTAAGATGATATTTCCATGAAACTAGATGTAATTTCTAAATGCAACACATTAATATCCATATGAATTAATACGATGTAACTAACAAAGAGGATACTGCCCTTAGCATTGCATTGGTAAGCCAATCATCAGCACGCTCAGCCTTCTGCAAAGGTAAGGATCAGAAAAATAAAAAGTCAGACAACATCAGGAAGCATCACTTAAACATTGGCAGTGGCAATGGATACACACAGTTGGATAGCAATTCTTCACTATGCTCTTGATGTTCAACCTCAAGTAAAACAAAAGAATTCGGGCACCTAGCCACACCATCCCTGAAGTTCGCCTCTCCTGAATCATTTTCAAATCATTAACAAATAATGAATTTTCTGCAAATCATAATAGATTGTGTAATTTCATCCATGCACTTGAAATGGTAGATAATAGACTCCAAGGCAAATACAAAATTTCTTATCATTTTCTGGAACACTTAAAAGTATTTCATATACGTGATGGATAATTTTTATCTATTAGATGAATGAACAGTGAGAATAATAATGATACACTTGCCTACAAAAAAAATGTCAATGACTGCAATCCTCTTGAGAAAAGGATGCAACAATGTATGACTTTTCAGCAACAAATAGATGTACTATGGCATTCTTTAAGGTGTTACAGAAGCATGCTGGACTTATCTTGATTAGAATATCCAAATATCCAAAAGATACTAATTTACACTTACCTCAGAGAACTGCAGAGAAGTATACTGTGGTATAATGTTTCCCGCACTATTGATGAGGACAAGTGACTTGGCTAAAACAGGCCAAAGACAAGCAACGATAGAAACAAAATACCCTGTAGATAGAGAATGATAACAGTTAGACAATTGATAGAGTGCGGATGAGTAAATATTGTATAGACTAACTTTAGAACATAAATCCTACATAATAAATGGTACCAGTAGACAACATGCAGAGAGATCTTAGACCAAGAAAAGTTTCCACTTGCCATTATACCATATTTTGGGGGACTGGGACTGGGACTGGGACAGAGGCAGGGAAGGGGATGGGGATGGGGATGATAATGAGAAATTAAACTAAAACAATTTGCCACGTACAAAAAAAACGATAAAACTAAAAGAAGGCTAATATATGCATAAGCGCACATCAGACATGTCTGAAGGGGCCGCTTTATACTTGTGAAATTATATGTTAACACGAGGAACGTACCACCTATGGAGTTCCCAACGAGATGCACTGGTTCACCAACAACTTCAACAATAAAGTCCTTCAGCACTTCAGCCCACATGAGCTCAGTATAAACAATGTTTGGCTTTTCTGACTTTCCAAATCCTAAAACTGTAATAGCCCAGACTCGAAACCCACCTTCTGATATACTGTTAATGTTGTCACGGTAGTGCTCCAGAAAAGCACCAAAACCATGCACAAGAAGGATAGCCGGACCTTCATGACCAACAGACGTATACTGAAAAAGAGCAGTTCTTACATTCAAAAAATGAAAAAAGAGTTGTTCTAAGTGGAATGTTACAAAAAAAACTTGGTCAAGTATTTATCTTAAAAGTAAAGGCGCTAGTCTTCATCAAACAGTGACAAGAGAGGAACATAGATGAGAGATACCCAGCAGAAACACTCCTGAAAGAAACTTACAACCAAACAACTGTACACAGTTTATAGCTGAACCTGAATTAAGTGGCCATTCCATCTCCATATCCTAATTGAATATGCTCCATGATCTATCTGACTTTTCTGGGCCAAAAGCCAATACCACTGCCAACAAATCAATCGCAAGCATTAGGAGGTGTTGCTTTTGAAATGATACAAAGCCACATGCACAAATATCAAAGCAATCATGCTAAAGAAACAGCTATGCTTTCCAGCACAGAAGATAAAAATGTCACAAACACCACAGTACCTCCATTGAGCAAACAGCATCAACTGCTGCAGCTACAGTGGCCGCTGAATATCCAAAGGGAGATAGAAAACCAGCATTTCTCTCTCTTTCATACTTGATTGCTTCATAATACACTCTCCTTCTAGATACAGTACCCAGATGGAGGGCCCGGCCAAAGAGTGCAGCAAATGAAGCTCCATCCCGAGTTTCAACAGTGCGTAATCTATCATGCACCCTACAAAGAAATTAAGGTCAAAGAAGATTCCTAATAAGAAAAGAGGGACCATTGATAGTATGCAACTACGGAAATCCATTATTTCATCCTTCAAATCGCATTCTTTCAAAATCATGGTGCATAAAATACAAGCCAATTAAGTTCATTTGCAAAATACCACACACTGTTGTATGCTATGCCAAATTCAGTTCTACATGTTCTTAAACTGTCCATCAAAATTAGGAATGAAGATGTGATCCTTTTCCATGAATCAAACACATTTTCAACACATTATAACACATTTTCAACACATTATAGGTAGGTAACATAATTTTCTGTAGTGAAGTCAGAAGAACGTTGTTCACAATTCATGCATATTCTATCTTCACAGAGTTTTATAAGTAAATAAGCAGCGCTTAAACCTCTAAACAAATCCATGTTTGTAATAGAAGTATAAAACTGCAATGAATTTTACAGGCAATACATACTCTTGCCAATCATATCGAGCCGTTCCCTCCAAATATCTCAAATAAGCAGCCAATGCATTTAATACTGCATTTGTCCCAGGTCCCACAACATATGGATTCTGCGTGACAAAAACAGATCCACCTAATGGACTCCCCTTTGTCTTCATCAAATTTGAATTATTCTGATAGGTTCCCTCAAATTTGGACAACTTCCTTCTCAATGCGGATTGAGCCGAAGTTTCCTTGATCAGTGCCCAACTTTCTCTTGAGTGGCATTTATTTTGAACCATAAATTCCTTTAGATCATCAAATGTGGGCAGAGAACCTGATTGATGGTTCAAGTATCATCTTTCCTTGGGCCAATGAACATCAACTAGTATATTCAAAACTAAAAAAACATATGAACAAACAAAAACGACAAAAGAAGAAAAAATTTAAAAAAAAAAACTTTCAAAAACAATGAAAACTCACCCCAGTCCAAGTCAGTGCTAGCACCAGGTAAAACTGGAGGCTGGAGACATGAAGTTATGGGCAATTGAAGCTTCACAAATTCCTCGTATGATTCAGTCATGTCTTTCACATTCTAAATCAGTTACAATTAATCAGACAACCACACATCAAAATACCTTAGAACATAAATTCACATCACAAGAATCGAAGTACTGCAAAAGAAAGCCACCTTAATATCATAGAAGGGAGTCTGCCAAAAAATTTTCCTAGGACTCCTCTCAGGGGTAGGTATGGTAGCCAACATATGCTCCACAAGATATATCACCTCGCACAGGTGGTAATCTACCTCTTCTTCAGAAAATATATGAGTCGCTTCAACCTGTTCAAGTCCTCGGGATGAAATCAGTAAATGAAAAAAAAGAACCTTCAGATATCCTTAAAGCGCCACATTTAGCAAATCTAATTAAGGACCTCTTTTAAGAGCTCTTGTATGACACTTTCTGCTCTCCCAAACCTTATCATCAGATTAGACCCTTGTTCCTGCAACGACTTCCTTAAATCTCTCAATGCAAAAAGAAGCAGTTCTAGCATTTCATCAGAATAGCCTGCACAAATTGTCAGAAAAGTCAGTCAATAAGAATTTCAAATCAAAATATGAAATCAGACTTGACATTTCTCTCTTTGCACTTTATCATGGCATAACACAGATTTGCTCTCATTACCAATGTTGTCTGGCATCTTTCCCAATCAAGTATTGTAACAAAGTCATCAGACACTACAGAATTCAAATACACTACTCTTTGACCGTCAATTACTTGTAATTTTTGCAAGGCATGATAATATCTCAAAATTTGCATATGTTCTACCACAAAACCAAGTCACCGACCTAACAAGACATTACTGAATCTCAACTGAAATTTGGCGAAACAGATATAAACCTGTATTCCGAATGTCAGAAATTAGGTTTTCGCTTCGATTTCGGAATCAGAGCTATTTTTCTAAAATAATAATTAGCACGGTTCACACCTACCGTGCGTTTTAATTCCAGTGACTCCAATATTCAGTTCGATATTAGTAGTTACATAATAGCAAAACAAACAACAAAGAAAAACCTAAAAACACATAGAAGAAGGAATATAAAGACAAATTAGAAGAAGTATACGTACGAGAAAGAATCCGACGATCGAAGACGTAAAGAGGAACCACGGCCTGATAGTCGGAGGCGGCTACGAGGCCCGGATGATCGTCGATTCGGAGATCCTGCTTGAACCAGAGAATTATAGATCCATTCTTTTTCGCATTGCCTCTCGTTACCGGCGCGGAGAGAGAACAACTGCATCGTGTTCTCCGAGGAGGGAGTCGAAGATGAGATGATGCGAAGGAGGGAGAGAGCGTGAAAGCGAGAGAGTTCATGAAGAAAGAGTGTGTCCATGAAGACAGTGACCGAATTCAAATTTAGGTTTTAATTAGGGATTAGAGTTGGCATGGTATTTGTGAACCAGAGAGAGTGTGAGATTGTTAATTTGTGGAGGAGGAAACAGAGAACCTAGAGGAGCGTTTGGGTCGTGGGTATGAGGCGGCAAATCCGATGCCGTTAATGCCTTTTCTTCAAAAAAAAATTGCAAAAAAATGACCATTTTAATATTTTATACGAGAAAATATCCGGTGGTTTTGGGCCCTTTGGCAATGCTGGGTTATTTATTATTGGGCCCGAAACTAGAAGGGCGGGCCCAGTTAACACCACTTGAAGTCTAGAGCTACGCGCTATCATCTTCAGTTCTTCACCAACCAACGCAACTGAAAATGGCGCTACAAATCCATTCTCCTTCCGCGTCTTTCACTACGATCAAACCCTATCATTTTCTCAAATCCCCTGTTTTCTTCTCCTCCACCAAACCAAAATTCATAGTCAACTCTGAGAAACCGGCCATCGACGACCCCAAAGCCAGCAACGAGTCCGCCCCGCCCAAGAAACCTACCTCACCTGGCCTAGGGTTTGGTTCCTCACCCTCACCAATTGCGAACCCTGTCAGCGGTAAAAAGAAGCAGAAGAATAAAGGAAATGAGAGGGCGTCGGTGATTAGGCGGTTGCCAATTGAGAAACCGGCGGTCATGAGCCCAGAAGACAAGGAGAAGGCTAAAGAGCAGAGGACGAATGAGAATGCGTTTCTTCTTGCTTGGTTGGGGCTCGGCGCTGTAATTCTTGTTGAGGGAATTGTTCTTGCAGCTTCAGGTATCTGTTGAACTCCCTGTTTGGGCTCTTTAATGAAGTCTATGTCTAAATTTACAATTTTGTATTTTTGTGGTCAGTCGCAACTGGTGATAGCTTCAATTCAATGATTGGTCATGAATTATGGTATTCAGAACTGCTATACTTGGTGCTTTAACGTTATTGGATTCTGCAAATGTTTGAACTGTAACCTAATATTTTCATATATGCCGATTAGAGGTGAAACTAAGTTCCCAACTTCCACATATTATCATGGCCATTTGAAACATTCTCAGTATTAAAAAGGGAACCAGGCAAAATTGTATACTTTCTGTCTAAAAGATATTGTTTGTGTTGCTTCTAAATTGTAACTCTTAGCTATTTTTTGTGCACAGGCTTCTTGCCAGAAGAGTGGGATAAATTCCTTGTGAAATTTTTGTATCCATCTTTCACCCCGACAGTTGGGTTGTTTGTCGCTGGAACTGTTACATATGGTGTATCGAAGTACCTGCAGAATGAAAAACTAAAAGATCAAAAATGATATGTTGAGTATTGAATGATATTTTCATTATCTGCAAGGTACCTCTCTTACTTGTCATAGTTGACATTTGAGTCATTTCCGTCGGCAGTCCTTTTACTCATCTTCCTTGAGGAGACTGAGATGTAACTAATATGAGTATTGCAAAGGTACCTTTATGCAACGAGATAATACCTCCAAAGATAATCATTTTAAGCCCATCTATGTAAAATAATTTTAGATGCATGCTGATGTATGTACTTGCCCTTTGTATTTCTCCCTCTATTGTATCGTGGTCCCGATTAATTATCCAGGTATGGCATGGTTTAGTTCTTCATTTTTTGTTTAATATTGAACTGGATCCCTCTTGATGATAGTTGAAATAGATTACCGGAAAGGTTGACAAGCTTGTCCTTGCTCCTATAGTCCATTACATTGCTCCTGCCAATAGCCTCTCCACATATTATGTAGAGGTAAGATCTGCGAACACCCTGCTTGTCTCCGGCCCGCCTACTACGGGTGTCTTGTGAACGAGAATTATATTCCTTTGAAACTGTGTGCTTGTAGTGAAGATAGCCTGTGCTCTTTCTCTCAAGTTATGCCAGTGTAACATGGTCTGTTATCAAACCTTGGAACCCACTTCTTGCTTCTGCTGATTCTTATTCGAGCAACTGGTGGCATTTAATTAGAGGTCCTGGCAATTGGCATTTACTGGGCCTTTGACATAGCGGCCTGCAGCTATTGTAGCTCTGAACTATAATGTGGCTTCACATGCTAGCCTATTTGTGCTCTGTTCCTCATTTCATTTGTTCTTTTTTATACAAAAGAAAATTCTCATTCCATTTTTGTGGTTTTCGTTTCTTTCAAGACAGGTTTTTGGAACAGCATCTGTAAAATTATTAAACCATGTATGAGCTATATGACCTAGATTGATTTTAGAAAATTGTTGTCCCTGGTAAAATTGCAAATGATTCGTGGCAACTTGTGTGCCACAAGTTTAGACCTTGCAAACAGCCGCTTGAATAATATGAGAGAAAGGTGCTTGGCTGCATACATCTGTTTTTTTTCCTGGATTTCACTGCATCATGGTTTCTACACATTTTATAAGGGCTGTGTTTAGTACTTTTTACCAAAATTTCGAGAAATGATATTAGAAACAACAATAATAGCTTTTCTGTAACTTGTCAAAGAAGTTGCAGCAGATCATTCACATCATAAAGAGATCAGGCTGGCTCAAAGCTGGCCCGTGACGGAAGCTTGTTTGTACAAGCAAACAATGCATTATTTTAGACTGCCGACTGCTGTACTTATAACGAGTTCCTTTCCGGTGGTCTACTTCAAGTCGTTAATAAATCAGTGGCGACAACTATGTAGTTGCTTTTAAGAATATGTCTATTTCAGTAATCAAGGACGGGGAGTTGAGTAACATTCCGTATGAATATGAGTATGTAGGGTTGTGCATTCGGTGTTGAAAGTGGGGATTCGAGGGTCGGTTTTCAGGACCATCAAATCTTGAGTCTGTTGAGCCTCTGCTCCAATTGGTTTCAGTTTTCAATGAATTTGACTTTCTTTTGCGTCATTTCATCAAAGTCGTGTGAAAATTAGATGACATGAGCCTCTGAAGGGTCCCCTCTCCTAATTATTGCTTGTATTCTCCTTTGCCTCTGCTTCCTTCCATTTTCAATGCCAATCAATTGCACCGTTTTTTTATACTTGGTTATTTTTTGTTAGTCTTTTGGTTATTTTGATGTATTATGAGATGAAGTTGAGCAGTTTTGGGTATCTAATGTTTAGGAAAGATAAATCCAACTTTTTGTTTCGTCTACTTTCTAGTTTTGGTATGGCAAACTCGAACAATAGCTAGGGCATGTGTTGGACAAATTCGTAGCAGGATCACACATTATGCAGCAGAAACTTAACGTATTATGTCCAACATTGCTTTTATCCAGCTGCTGCGATGCTTATCAGCTTCTCCTTTCTTGTTCACTGTGCACACGTAATGTACGATGCCAAGTTAGAGGAGACGGAAGCAAAGGACGTGTGTATTGAATATTTTATGGAGTGAAGGTCTCGTAGGTCAAAGATGGAGAGTTCATGCGCCGCTACATTTAGTGGGCGTTGCTAGCCACTTGTATGAATTATTTCCATCCCTGCACTACATGATGTGCTGTTTTCTTGATTGTAGTAAATTGTGGCCAACTTTTGTGGCCAATTGTGAGAGCCAGGTGTGTGGTTGAAAGTTGAAACGTATAACATAGAGCCTGATGATGAAGGCACAAATGAGCTCAATTCATACTTGCTACTTTTAATGTCCTTGCCACTCCTTGGTCTTTACGCCAACCGTGTGATCAAACATTGATTAGTCAATTTTGATATGCAATTCATTATTTTCTCTAATCTCAACACCCTGTTTAGCTTTTTAAACTCAAAAGCTGATTGCTTAATTCTATGCTCGAGGAGGAGTTTCAGCTTTGTTTTTACATACTCTCGTAGAATACAAATGTTGTCCCCTCAATCTAAACTACCATATTTTCAAAGGTTTTGCAAGAATCCTCATTAAGATCAACTTCTTCTTTTTTTTTGAAATACCACAGATGATTATGCTTGAAATGTTAGAATCGAACCTTGGACACATATATGTCTAACTCAATCGATTGTCAACCAAGTCAAGTCTCATTGATTAAGATCAACTTTTGTTTTTGTACATATAACAACATTTAGTTTTGTATTCAATGAACATTTTCCTTTGTTTTGCTGAGTTTTAACAAAGTATACAAGAAAGAAATGCCTATCTTAGTAAAATAAGCATGGTTCGGTATCTATATTTGGTACCAATGACGTACTTGAGTCTTCGGAGGTCATGGGCATATCAAAGAATATCAGTTGTAACAAAAATCACGATTAGTTTTAGCGTTTGAATTTTGTATATTGGTTACATCATTTATTCTTAGATAAGGAAAGATCAAGGCACAAAGAGAATGTAAAACCTCTTGTATATAAACTATAGAACGAATGAATACAATCAAGGCTTTTTTGATCATATTTGTATCTCTTCTATAGGGCAAACTTTTAAAAAATAGGTCCTCTTGAGAAAAATTTAAATGTTCATATATTACATAAATATAAATCTTGTAATATTTTGAGATACAAAATTATTAATTATGCTGGTATAATAAATTTTTTTCGTCAAATCTATTTCAATAGACAATATAACTAACTCATGCCACATTTAATAATCTAGTATTTTTTAAAAGAAATGAAAATGGGGTTATGAAGATTTGGAGTTCTGGGCGGCGACAATCCCCTCTTTGGTATTTGACAATTCGTGCCACTTTCAAGAAAGTGGAACTGAAAAAGCATTCAAAATTGATATTCAATAAAGGAGGAAAAACAAAAGAGTGCATCATAAGCCTCGCATTGAAAATCCCTATAAAGTTTCTTAGATAATTGTAAACAAAAGGACAAATGGTGGGTTCTTGAATATGCCAAGTCTACTTGCAAAACATTGATAGACAATTAGACACCTTCACAGTTGTCCGAAAATTACATAACTTTAGTACAATCACTTTCGATGAGCTCCCTCAAATCTTTTTCATGACTACAATTACAAACTGCTTATGCAAATGGCGTCAAAAGACATATATAAAATGTCATAAGTCGTATGTTATCAAAGAACAAACTGCATCCATTATGAACCGATCCCTTTATTTTTTGTAACTAAAAATGTCAAAATACATGTGACGTGTTTTCAATGATATTCTCAAAGATTCGTATAACAAACCCTAAACTTTTAAAATAAAGTCTCAGAGAACGATGAAAAATATAAAATTGTACCATATAATTTGAATATGAGAAGGTTATTATACATATCTTACCAAACTACTTTTTCAGCAAACCTCATTCACCATCCAACAGTCAACAGAGCTCAAACCCAAAAAAAAAAAAAAAAGAAAATTGCAAAAAGAAAGATAAAACCCTTAAGAGAGTACAATAAGAACTACTGATCAAGTGCATTAGGGCCAGAACAGTAATTTACCAAATGGTTCCAAACCCATTGAACCAAGTACTTCCGTCTGATCCCATTCATATTATACGTGGCGCCATCATGGCTGTTCAACATCTGTCCAGTGTACGAACCACCACCACCTGTCCCATAAATACCCTCACACAAATCCGCTATCTCTACCGGCGCAACCGGGTCCTGACCCGCATACCATGCATTCACCAACGGGTTGGTCGCCAGCTCAGCTATCTCGTGACCAATCACGCTGATCATTCCATCCACACCTATGTCACCGTTTGGTGACATTAGCGGCTTCAAGCCGGGGACATACTCGGGTACGGCGAAGGGATAAGCGCACACTTCAGGACACAGTTTCGCGCTGTTCCCAATCCACGCGTACGGCAGCGTGTAACCCACAATCGACGGGAATGTGAAGTAGTGGAACCCACAAACCTGCCCGCAGAAATCCTGAACGTACACGTCGGCCGAAGTGAGCAACAGATACAGCCCGCTTTTGGGATTTACAGGCAACGGCTTTGATTTTACCGTGACAGCGCTTTTAATCACGGACTGTATCGATAAGCGCGTGAGTGATTTCCCGTGAGAGTAGAACCTGTCATTTTTCTCTTCCCCCAAACGCACCGTTCTGGAGATGTTGGCTCCGGTTTGGTCTGTGTAGAGCCGTACGGTGCGCCACCAGTCAGAGACTGATGGGGGCATAGAATCGGTAGCTGAGATTGAGTTGATGAACTCGCGGATAATCTTCTTCTGTGATTTCTGCCACGTGCCGTACCAGATAGTGTGGACGGTTATGTTGGCGGTGAGAACTGGGCCCATGTGGTACCGCAAGTGGACGAACTCTGATGAGCCCTCGAATTTCTTGGAGCCACTGTAGAGAAGATCGGAGCTGTTGGGTTTTAGGTGGGGCCATGGACGCCAAGCGCTCACCGGAGTGATTGTAAAGATTACAGAAACTACCGTGAGGCAGAGCAGCACCGGAATCGGTGTTACGGGTCTCATGGTAAGTGAAGTGGGGTTTCAAAGGACGAGATTCTTCGGTGAGTGAGAAGTTTTAATATAGAGAGGGCAGTTGAGGGAGTGAGTGAGTTATTTTTTGAAATTTATTTTACGTCATTGAATTGCGGGTAATGGAGGACAGAGAGATTCTTAAAAGTAAAAGAGAATGGGTCCTACAGGTCAGAGAAGTGGGGCCAGGAGGATCATCAACATCATCATGGTGCTTGCTCCTCGTCGCCATCTGATGATCATGAACCGATTTCAGTGTCTTGTGCTTCTAATTGCGCGGGAAAAGGGCAGTTTGGGGATTACAGATTTTTCTCGACTCCTTACTTAGGGCATCTCCAATCATAAATTGGAAATTGGGGATCCAATTTAAATTTTACATCCATGAATAGTATAAAAGTGAGGGTGGTATAATTCATTTACTCTATTAGTGGGTGGGAAATGGAGAAGAAAAGTGATTTCTTTATATTTTTAAATTTTTTTTTAATGTGAAACTCTCTTTTAACTACCAAACTTTATTTCCCTTCAAAATTTTTCAATCTCCTCATTTGAGAGCTATATTTAGCACTTCATGATGAAAAGTTGTATAATACAACCCCATATATCACTTGGGTAGAAGAAGAAAATTTTATTCTAAAAGTGTTATTTTGGAAGTTAGGAAGAATACAACCTCATATACCACTTGGGTTAGAGATGGTCTTACCCATCATGTTCACAATCGCAAGTGGTTATTGGGTTATGAATGTTTTGGCTTTCTTCTCTCAAGTCTTGTCTTTGGTACATAAGCTTATTGTTTACTTAATAACAACCACAATGGTGCAATGTTATTGAGGACAACAAAATACATTTGGGGACGTATTTTGTTGAGTTGATTGAGAATAATAATGAAATGTTATGTATTGGTACAGTAAAAGTGTGACTCAATATTGATTTTTAATTTAGTTATGAGTATAATTTAAGTGGGGTCTATGTTTGTAGCCAAGCATGTTCAATGTCTCCATGCTAACAAAAGGGAGACAATAAATTTATACCATTGAAAATATTTTTTTACATAATCCATTAAACAAGATAACAAACACCATTCATGATCCATCAAAAAACAATCATTGTGGTTGCTCTAATAACTTAAAGAAGGGGACGTATTGAGCTTATTTAAGTATTTGACGTGTCACGGTTGTTGATGAAATTAATGTTGCTTGGGATTTCCCATTTTTAATTTGCTCCAAAAAGACATAGATTTTTGTTTCGTTATCTCTTGAGCCAATTCCAACTCAACCTTCTTCAAATCTATAGGACAAGGAATTTTGGGATTTTGTTTATACGTACTAGATTATGGTCAAAATCATAATATGAACATAACAATTCACATATGAATCACAAATGATAAAACGGGGGCCCTCTCAAGCTGGTTATTTGTGTTTATGCACATTGAAAACTTTCTAAAGGTAAAAATATGTAGTTTTATGAGGTTTTACAAAGTTACAATTAGCTTGTATGCTTTACTTAATTTGATTCCAAAAAACAAGAAATAAACAAAAGCTAACTTTCGGTGTGCACTCGACTGCCTGGCCCTCTCATTTGATTTACGATGATGACCCTCTGTTTGGCATTTTATACAGTCCATAATGGTTAGAGGAACGGGGCCCTTTTCTATACGGCCTACAGAACAATCCTCAAAATGAGGGCACTCTTTGTTGAATAGGATTCTATTTATCCCACAATTTATAATTAAACTTAACTTTAACCTGTAGAGGTAAGAGGATGATATTTTTATTATTTAAATTTAATTGTTGAACTATATTTGTTATTTTTTTTATTCTATTAGATTCATATACAAGTTCAAATAATATTATATTCGAAATTTGACTTTATATAAATTTATAGATAATATTTTAAATAAATATTTTTTGACATTAAACGTAATGTAATTTTGTAGTTCATATTTCTCTATTTTTATCCAAGTTTTACCAATTTATTAGATATTTTTCATGAGTAATTATTCTAACAGTACAGAAATTAACTACAGTCACGGAGAGACATGCGCGGCTCCTTATATGAAGGAAGAGGAAAGATGTTCTTATTTAAAAATCGTACAGCTGAGATCGAGAGTGACTTGGAGTGGGGTCCATGTCGAATGTCGACCCAGAAAGTAATCACCATTGGAGAACCGAGCGGACCCACCGTTGAATGTGAGATCACCAAGACAAACGACGGCCCTCAACACGCGTGATCGCCACCGAGGAGGCTCATTTGATTTGAGTCTCCGGCTGAGAAAGTGCTTTCGGCCCATTCTGCGCGTTGAATCCACGCCGGTGTTCTATTTGCCAATTTTTGAGGCGGAGGTAGGTCCTACTGCCAGTCTGTTTGCCATGCAATTTCTAGAGGCTCGATCTGGGTGATTGGTGTCAAACCTTAAATGTTTTGAATGTATTTACTAATTTGCGGAATATTTATATGTCAAACCTTAATTCAAATTGAATTTTGAACATATTTAATGTCATAAAAGCTAGATTGATTTAAACTCAAACAAATCAACTGAACAATAACCAAATTTAGATTAGGATAGAGACAAATAAACCGGATAAGATTAATTTATTTAAATTCAGACTCAGTTTTAAATTAGACAAAAAATTCGTGTTTGAAGTTTGAATCTGAATTTCAGACATAACAAATGTTCAAATTTGATTTAGGATAATGCTTAAGACCAAAAAAATGACCTCCAAAAGACCCCTATTTAATGTAATGTGGAGTGTTAAATATGAAGTGAACTTTACACATGTATTTTTAATCAATGATTATCTTAATACCACATAAATTTGAGAAACTTTTAAATGTCAAATTTTAGAGATCTCTAGCATTGTACTTTGATTTAATCCAAATTGGATAAATACAGTCATCAAGATCTTGCAAAATTTTGCCACCCCTGATTGAAATATAGACACTAGCCAGTAACGACTGCAGCTTATGTCGTTACATCTCTATCATTCATTTCGTCACTCTCTTATTTTCTAAACAACCAAACATGTCTATTCACCGAATTCTTCAAGTTCTATAGACCAACACTGCTTGGCCAAACAGTACGCCACGCCCATCCTGCAGTTCACAAAATATCAGTATATCGACATGAATGACTCAAGACACAACTAGAACTAGTCGAGAACAATAAAGAACCGAAAGAAGCCATAACCCATGTTTCGAAAGAAGAGAGACACATTTTTTGAACACAAATCATCTGAACATCGAAGTGGTAACTTTTTTCAAAAAACACATCTCATTTCTTACAATATTTAAGATGAAGTATAATAGTAAAATGTCTAATCCTCAGTTCAAGGAAGATAAGTAACCTAAAATGAACTCCGTCTCCAACAATAAATTTCCAAAAATTGCCATTTTGAAGCCTAAAGGCTTGAAACATGTGTTCTTAAGCCAAAAAGTAGAGCCAAAATTCAAAAGGTGCGAACATTTTAAGAATCTGCAATGGTGACTTCAACCTCGACACCAGGTTCAATGGTAATAGAAGTGATCTGCTTGACAACATCTGGAGAACTGAACAGGTCAATCACTCGCTTGTGAACACGAAGTTCAAAGCGATCCCATGTGTTGGTCCCTGCATAAACAAAAGATAACAAATGGAGATGTCAGTTCACTATCCTAATCATTGTCATAATTACCAGTCTACTCAAGGCTAACATAGTAACATGCATAAACCAGTCCGCGAACAGAACAATTGATAGCACCTAATAGTGAAAAGGGTTGGAACAAGTATAATACAAAAATAACAGCACGCAATGAAATAACATGTCTCAAGCAAAGGAGAATAGAGCATGACTACTTAAGCATGTATAGGGAAGAGGGGAGAACATGCAAAAGCATGAGACATCCGTAGCCAAAATCAAGTTTCACTTCAACAATCATACATCTTATAACACTAACAGAAAATGCAAATTAAAGAAAATACAATATACAATTCTTCAACAATTGTAAGACCAAATGATCACACGTGAAGTACTTATAACAAACGTATGTAAGACAGGATTCTACTATTGTTATATGAGTTCCAAATTATAATCCTAGGGAAGCTTTTCAACTCTAATCCTCATAATCAAATAATTAAATGAGTTAACAGAAATAAAAAGCAACAAAGAGTGAGACTACAAGACGGTAAAGCCCTAAAGATAAAGAAGTTTCATCAAGCAAAATACTATATCTTACCCACCTATTAAAACCACTAACAAATATATTCCGTATTACTATAAAACGTTATTAGAGAAAAGATAGACCGAAATGAGTTCAAGAGATTAAGCAATAAAATAAGGAACCACTGTAACATTGAGGATGATGAATCCAGGTAATCAAATGTTCGAAAATGAACACGACTACAAGGTTGACACTCTCAGAAACAGCAATTTTAACACAAAATATAAACTGTTACTTGGAGAAATATCATTTCCTTTTGTCATTAAGAACACGTACATGATAAACCAACAGAGTAACATACTTGTCCAACTTTCTCAAAAATCTGTTAATTACTAGTAGATGGTACCTAGGTTTTTAATCTCTGTGCAATGATTCTGTGTTTTGAGATACCAAGGAATTAGGCGCATATGTTCTGCACAACAGTACATTAAATGTATTCGATGACTAATAATGTAATTCAGGTGCTCTATAGAAAACAAATTTGTACCATTTTCAAAAGTTACATGCACATTTCCGTTTACATATTGAGCAATTCACCAAAGTTACTTTTAAATATCATTTCCACTGAAGAAAAGTGCATTTTCTAAAAACAAAGAATCCACGAAGAATCTCATAATTTGATTATGAAAATAGTAAAGAATAAATATTCATAAGAATCAAAGCTCAAGACACAGATGAGGATAGCTTCTTCATACCCTCCCTGTACGATAAAATTCTTTACAGGAAAAAAAATTGAACCAGCTAAAACTAATACAACATTAAACATACGCAAATTTCATACAAGAGCACCATCAAATTTGAGCTCCCTTCAATACATGCAATGTACATGATAGAATCCAGAATTTTAAAACAAATGATCATAATAGATTAAATCAATAAGAACATGGCATCACATATTCTAAGACTTCACTAACTGAAACCAAGAAGGAAATTTCTTCTGGGACATTGAATACCTTCACCGCAAGGAGACTTTCTGGTGATGATGTGAAGAACCTTAGTGGGCATCCTCACTGGTCCCTTAACCCTCAGCCGCTTGTCCTTCGCACCACGGACTAAATCCAAGCATACTGAAGAAAATCAAACAGAAATCATCAAACAATTAGCCATAAAAGACAATATCGCCATTGTGAAACTTCGATTTGAAACGATAAAACATTATCGCGAACCAAACTCACTTCAGACCAGAAACCATTTACACAGAGAGAAAGGAAAAAAAAAACAACGAAAAGAAAGTGAAAAACCTTTTTCAAGATTCTTTACGTTCTTTGAAGAGAGAGTGATCCTAATCTTATGAATTTGCTCCTGGGTTTCCTCCAACCCAGGCTTGGTAGGTTTCATCGCTGCATAGGCCATTTCTACTCTGCTTACCTGAACCAGAAAAGATCATCAAATCCTTAACATAGGCATCGAAATTCTCAGATACAAACCTACATACTTCGTATTCACATCTAGTTTCTAATTTACAAACCTGGAGGTGGGAACGGCCTCTGCTCCGCTACCTTCCTACCACAAAGCTCGCTTCCCCTCTCCGCCAAAGGACCCCAAAGGTTACTTGTCTTTCGGCTCTATGACAAATCTCAAAGCCCATCAAAATTTTTGGGCGAGTGAAGCCGCCAAATAAAAGATTATCAACATTATTTGTAATCCATTTTTTACTAAGTTCACCCCATTAACCCTTTAAAAATACATTAAAGTGGGACATACTTAATAAAAAATAGGGTGCAAATAATATTCATGTAAAAAAAGAGGTTCATGATACGCAATTTCCATTGGTTTTTGCTCATAAAATGTTTGAAACCCCATTTTTTAAAAAATCATTTAAGAAATATATTTCTTATTGACATCTAACTTGGACACATGTCTAACCCATTGATTAGCTCCCAGTTGATTACCTCTTGTTGGTATACGGTCCGGAGGATGCTGATGCACCAACAATGATGATCTATTTTACTTTCAAACGCCTTGGAGCATTAAATTAAGACAAATTGTAGAGTAGCAGCGTCCGTGACAGTGATATACTCAGCAAATTTAACCCAAAGTAGCAGAGTCTGTGACAGTGATATTCTCAGCAAATTTAACCCAAACGAGATTACAGACTCAAAAGTGCTCAAATTTTATGAACTCATATAGGATTAGTGCCGGCAGGTCTGCAGTTTGCACACAAAACAGGAGATATTTGCCGAGGGCAGAGTTATTTTGCATCACAACAAAGACTTAAGTTACTTCCAAAGAGCAACTTATCTTTCCACACTTTCAACAATGAATATTCCAAGAGCTACAAACAATTCACACCACAAGAAGTACCAAGCCCGGGACAAGAAAGCAGATATAAAGGCAAGCTGCGAAGTCATTAGTGACAGTATGCTTGCTTCATCAATCACCACCCATGGATTACGCTGAAGGGGAGCGCTCATCGTTGCTCCTGTGACTCTCATGTTCCATCTCTTCTGCATCCTCAAAGCGTTGATCATTTATCTGAAGCTGTATTTATTGAAAGAAGATCATTTATTATCACCATATACACTTTCGAGGAGTGAGGGGAGCTATACAAGTTATGACCAAGCAAAAGCAGTAATTAAGCAGCAAAACACTACAAAATGTCATGGGGTATTTGCTGGGAAACCAATAGTCAATAACAATATAATTCTCCTTCTCTTATGCACAAGTCGACTTGAAAAATGCAATGAAATCATCACCAACATCCTAAACAACTGGGAAAAAATGCCTTGAGATGACAAAACCCCCGACTCCCCTTTCTTTCTCCCTAGACCTGGATGCAAATATGGAAATGACTCGTATTGCAAACAGACTCCATATTAGTGATTATGATATTTCCTTATTATACCTATAATCCTATCACTATCTTTTTCCTAATAACTTTCGATATCCTTAACAAGCCAATGAACATAAAAAATCAAGTCCTGAAAACTATTCTCCATTATTCACAATCATCAAAATACTTCAAAAGAAAACAGAAAAAACTAATGAGGAATGTCCATACAATACAACAAGATACATACAGTGGGAGAAATTAACTGGAAATACATATTCAGGCCTACCTCAAGTACTGATTGGGCTAAATCATGATTCCCATTTGAATGCCCAATTGTATTTGTTGGATTGTGGGAGAAATTCCATTCAGAATCTTCACCCTCTGGAGCAACCAATGTGGTAATTAGAAGTATCACTTGTCACAAGGCATCAAACCGAATATGTATATTTCTTTATGTACTATTTTTAGTTAACAGTTACCTGCATCCTGATTTTCTATCTGATCAGCATTAAAAACCCAATTATGTTCTTCTCCATCTTCTTCTGAAAAAGAAATCAATCAAAAAGGTAAGAGATTTCAGTTAATGAAATGACATAGTAATACAACATCAAGAACACAAGTGAGGACTCAATTATATTAATACAGGAAACCACGACCCACCTTCAATGGGTTCAGGATTCAGCTCAGCACACTCGCAGAATATCTGAAACAACGTATCCACTGCCACACAGGAAATAAAAATCAACAATGACCAACCCATCAAACAAGAAGCAACATGCCACTATTAAATAACCGCAAATGTGGAAGAAGATGGGAGAAATTACATTGGCTTGGGTCTGTAGGAATGAGTCTCATCTCTGTGATCTTTGTTAAGTCGAAAATTTGATCACCTTCTGCATCGGAGCCCTCAGACTCATCTTCATCAGCTTCAGTCTCAATCTTCAAACAAGACAAGATTAATTAGAATATTCCGTGCACCATAAGTAAAGGTGTGGTAATCTAAGAATGGTAAAAAACAGACAGGCCAGGAGGAGCCAAACTGCCTTAAAAAGTGTAAGTTAGATGCATTGATATATTATATGTAAGATATGAAATTATGTCACTTCATAGTTCATAGAGGACATAAAATAAAACCACCTTATAGGACTGCAATAAAGAAGAGATGTTGAAATTATTAACTGCCCATGGGAGCTGACTTGCAAAATGGAACATGGTGGAAAATGTTGTACACATACTGGCAATCAAAAGTGGAATATTCAAAGTATTAATGCAATTCAGGAGTCAACAAGAGAACAATATTGTTGTTCTTTAATTGAATTAAGAAATCACTTGGGATCCTCAACTAATGTCCATAAATCTCTCCTAACGGCCTTCGATTACCTTTTTTCTAGTTTAGTGGTTCCATATAAATCATAAACTTTTAAAGGGAAGTATAAAATTAGTTCCCTTGCCTACTTAGATGTTGATGTACCCCAAAAATGTGGCCTCTGGATAAATTGAATCTTTGCAATGATTCACCACGTTATTTTAAGGACATAAATAAACCTAGATATAGCTTAGTTGAAAATAAATAAACTAATACAAATGTTTTAAAGTAAAAGTATAGAGCCAAATGCTTGCCAAGGTATAAGATTGTCAACTTCAGGTTATAGTTTCATTATCATAAACAAACTAAATTGTGTATTAGATTCCTTTCACCGGAACCTTCAAAATCATAATTATGTGTGCGTGTTTAAATCCAGTGAATCCCAAAAACGCCAACAAATCAAACTTTGAAATCACAATGTAAGATTTTCCGTGCGCTTCAGTGAGCCATCCTAAATAGAACTTGTATCCTATTTCCAAACAGGCATAATTATTTAAAAATAAGCAATATAATCTAGTACCAGCGAGGAGTTTTCAGCTAGTTAACATTCAATTCAAAATCAAATTCAACGAAATCAAACCTGAAATTTTTTTTATTGCTACAAGCATGATTAACTGATAATTTCTAAACAATCAAAGCTGTGTATATGGAACTGAGACCTGAGTATATATACAAGGCGAAGAGTAAGCCTCTGGATCTCTTGATATCGCATGTAGAGAAAGAGATAAGAAATCAACGGCATAACCTTTCGCCCTGTCCACATCGCTCAACCACATCACTTGCCTGCAAAACAAAAGTATAAACAACAGAAACTTCAATTACGTCGTCGCCAGAATTACTTCAAGCCAAGCAGAGGCGTGAGATGAAAGAAAGGCAATACTTAGTGGAGATATAAAGTGTGCCAGGTGACTCCGGAGGACGATTGGCGAGGGCAATAGAAACACCGGGCTGGACATGCATGAGCTCCTCGCCGCTTCCGGCGTCCAACACCGGCTCTCCGGCACCGCCACCATCTCTGTCAGTGAAATGTCTAAGCCCTACCACCATTTTTCTCTCTGAAGTCAAAACACCAAACCAAATCTCTGTTCTCCTCAACCGTCCTTCTGTTTGTTTTGGGTTTCCACCCCTAGGGTTTTAATAAGGGGTTTATGGCGTGGGCTAGTTTCGGTAAAGCCCACGAAGATAAAGCGGCAAAGTTTTTACCCGGTAGCTATAAGCTATAACTTATACGTTTTAGCCCAAAATTATTATTAATTTTTTAAATATCGTTCAAAAATATGTTTCATGATTGATTTTTGAACACATATTTAACCCATTCAACTAAACCACCTCGAGTAATAGCCCAAAATTAATTAATTGAGGGTATTGGTAGTATAAAAACCCATAATGAACATTAGGCCAAAAAAGCTGGAAATACTTGGAATTTGCCTCTAGAATCAGTAGTCAAAAACATTACTCGACATTTATTACATTGCAGGTTCACCTCTGTCACCGGGCACCGATTGGACAAATTCTTTACACCGCCATATACAGTTGTACGTCTACAAGATCTATGGTCCACAGCAATCACACTGCCCCGAGTTGACAAATTCTTTACAGCGCCATGGACTCTTCTAGGTCTACAAGGAGTAAGGTCGTGGCTCCTTCAAGTTTGTATAAATCTCCAAGAGTAAAGCATGAAGGATCTCGTGTCGGATGACATGAATGAATCACTTGAACGAATAGCTAAGATTGATATAAAACAAGTTATGGAGAGCGGGTTTTCAAAAGTTCCAACACACACAGTTACTTTTAACATTTACTTCAATAGTCAATCACAATACTAGAAACTTGAACAAATATCTATCACGAGCCAAACAGTTCAAAGCCATTTCTCCAACACACCAGCAAAAGAAGGGAAAAAAAACTTAAAAGGGAATCAGAACAAGAACCCAAACAAGTGAACAACTTGCTCATTCCAATTTCCAAATACTCGTTCAGCTCAAAATCTTGCAAAATTTTTGCCAAGTCCAATAAATAACTTAAGCCACGAGAGTGCTGGCGGTGGTAGATTCACTGAAAAACCAAAAACGAAGTTAGTAACAATAAATGAAATGGCAAGAAGAAAAGCCTTTAAGAATATATGATTATTTGTACATGGAATATACCAATATATATATATAGGAAAAAGAGCATGGAATATAACAAAAGCAACGAAAAAAGGTTCTAGGACTTTGAGACTAACTGTGCACTCGTAGATAAAATGACTTTGCCAATAGAGAAATAGGAAAATCACAGAAGGCACAGCTTGGAAAAGGAAATTGCTTAATAACAAACCTGAATTGAGCATTTCCTATTGCCTTAGCTTGTATGTCAAGGGAACAGAAGGATAGGCACTTTCACTTGAAATCACTTCCCAACATAATTTTCCGCAGAAATACTTTAAAATCTCCACACAAAACCCTAATACGGTATCTAAGTACAAGACACGAACTATAAGCTCTTAGCTAACATGGCACACTTCCATACAAAGAAGGATTAACCCCCATATATAAGCACACACCGAACAAGGATATAGAATGAAATCGTGCATTTACAATTAAGCATGTGTAATGCTACTATAAGTAATCTACAAAAATTATGCATAAACTATAAAAAAAAAAATTTAAAAAGGTCTTACTATTTCCAGACGGGAGGAAGCTTCTTCGTTTTCTTGTAGTAGCGAGCAAGCCTGTGAATTCTACTCTCAACAAGGATCAATCGGAACTTAGAATCCTTATCCTTCCTATTCCTCTCCAGATGCTTCCTTATCGCAACAGCTTTTTTGATAAGGTGGTATAAATCCTCAGGAATTTCAGGGGCAAGACCTAGCCAAAACAATCTCAACAATACCATCAGTAAATTAGAAAGAAAAAAATAAAAACAAACTGGAAAAGGCAAGCGTTGGTTGTAATACACCTAAACACCACATACTAAGAGAAACAAATATAGAGTTCAAAATTTGAATTCAAAGCACACTTTACATGAGAAAATGAAGTCTGGTAATTCGGATCTTGACTTTTATTTCAGAAGAACCAGATTCAACAAAAACTAATAAGCCATTCCCAAATTCAATTTGGCTTTGATAATAATAAAGTTTTTACTACTAGTAAATACCCAGAAAAAAAAACAGAGCTCCATACTAATTTATACCTTCCAGCAATGTCCACCACTCAGTTTCTGCCCCTTCAACCCAAATTTCCTAGAATACAAACAAAGCTAAATCCTCTGCTTGTTTCAACTGAACTAAACTATGCGAACCTATAAACGGTTCACCAGATATACATTCAAAAAATAGATAAAAACACCACTGGCATGGTTCACACTTAAATTCCTCTGCAGCATCTATAATCTAAAAACATACCTAAAGATATGAACCAAAACCTCACCGTTAGCCTTGAGGATACGCAGGATCTTGTTCCCAGTAACGGTCTTGACCTGAGCAATACCGTGAGAGTCACGAAGAATAACACCAATCTGAGATGGAGTCAGACCCTTCTTCGCAAACTTGCAAATGTTCTCATCGACCTACAGCATCAATCGAATTGCATTCATAATGCGAGGCAACAAATTTCACAAAGAGTTCCAAATCTGAGAGGATGTACAGAAACATAGCACATGCGAGATAAATTTTACAGCTGAAAATTTTATAACAATCTGTTCCAACCAGAAGACGAAAATTCTCTTGTCCTGGTGACATTGATCGTAGATCACGACTAATTAACTGGAAGAACCAACCAAACAGAATTCCGAAGAATTTGCTCTGCTTTACATTGGTTTATTCTCTCCAATTTATTGAAACAGCAGGAGAAAGTTGGGGCCATTACTTACATCTTGTGCGGAAACTTTGAGCCAACTTGGTGGAGTTCTCTTATACGGCAAAGCTGAAGCGGAAATACCCTTACTGCAAGCAGAGTTTTACACCATATCAGATCTTGTGCACATATTCCTACGTATAATAAGAAAAAATCGAATGAAAGAATAGAAAGAGACCCTCGACTATGCATACGACCCATGGCGACGGCAACGGAAGCTGAACTCTCCGAACTCTCTGCTTAAGGTTTTTCTGCAAGAGCTGCAAACCCTAACTTTCGTGGGTTCGGGTATTTGTACGAACGCAGGCGTAACACGACGTAACTGGATTATAGTTCGTAGATTGGGCCTATCGACGACCTTGAGCCCAATATTAGGTCAAGGCTTTTTCTGAACTAGAGTATGAATTCCAAGTTATCACTAAAGGCCCATTAGGCCCAAAAACTCTGGCCCATAAGAAATTTACTTTCATTAGATGGCAAAAGCAGCTGTCCTGATTCTATTAATGTGGGCTTTAGGCCCTCACCTAACCTTTCAAGGCCGACAGTCATTTGTTCATGCACATCTCAATCCGAATCGTAAAAGCTAGGGGGTCCTCTGTAATTGATTGCTCCACTAGAGCGTAGAGCTGTCATGAGTCATGACTCATGAGAAGGAGCTTCCGTCCTGCGATTGAGCCCACCATATTTAGTCGCAGCTCAGCTCCAATGGTGTGGGTAAAATCACGTAATTAAATGGCCCAGTCACGCTTTGGGTCTGGTCCACTTTCTTTCATAATGGTCATAATAGTGGGATGATGAAGAAAGCAGCATACAGAAAAGTAGGCTAATCTAATCCAACCTAAATGTGAAAAAAATGATGCAGACACAAGTGGGTTGTCTTTTGATTTTCCAAAAAATAAATAAATATAAGGGCAGTAAAAAATTACTCGAAAAATCAAACTGAATCTGGTTAATCGATCGAAGGGTCAGTTATTGTAACAGCTGTTTACACCCCCTCTCATATGGTAGAGAAAATGCTTACCGGGTATCACCTCACCTCACCTCACCTCACCTCACCTCCTTGGCATGCAGGCAGCAAGTGCGTAGTCATGCAAGAAACAAAGGCCCAACGAAAAGATGTGAGGGCCAAGACAAAAGGATGTAAAGCTAGGTATAAAGTAATTCAATGGGGCATATTTTCATTATAAGCTTTCCATGCAAGTTAACAAAAAATTCCATACGTTGCTGTAACACACTCCTTTAGTAAATGATTATGGAATGATGTTAAAATTGGTGTGATAATTATTTGTTGTTGTCTGCTCCAACAGTCCAAACTATATATTTTTAAAAATTAATGAGTGTGTCGTTATTGGGGGTTAGGGCTTCGACTAATTTCTTAGACTGAAAAAAAAGAAGGAATCTACTTTTACTTTACATGGACCGATCGAGTGAGGCCAAAGACATGTCATTTACAACTTTTTACCACTTTATACTCCATAACCACTCAACTACCTTTTTCAAATTAATCTTTTTCCCTTGCTAGTGTCCTGGCAAATCACCTGGCCTCTGCCCCACTTTTTCATATCTATATATCCCTCCCCTTCAATTTGATGTTGTTTTAAGCATTCTCCCCTTTAATTTGATGTTGATTTAAAGCATTCTCAAAAGAACCCGCAGCTGGGCAGCTCTCGATTATTATGAGACGCAATAGGGGAATTATCAAATTATAGATCGAAATGTTGAGGGAAAGCAAAGTACTTTGTAAATTAAGATTTAACACCTCTCAATTATAGATGATCATTTTAAAGATAAAATCGTACGAGTGTTGAGTCTCAAAACTGACAATGGATGAACAAATAAATTGCTATTGTGGGCACCCATGCAAGATATTTTTTTGTCAAAATTAATAAAGAGATGCCTCGTCTCACTGACAAAGGAATTTCGGGAAGAAAAGTGTTTCAAAAAGATGCAGGCAAAGAACATATCCTCCGAAGCACTTGACAGATAGAATAGTAATTATTGGACCAAGTCTCTTTCGGTCACTTTCCCAATAAATAAAATTTTGCCACAGCACCAAACACAATACACAGCATGCATGGCTGTGTCTACACTACATCATGGATAGCAGTGAAGCAGAGAAGAGAAGACCAAGATCTTTTCATGCCTAAAAAGGAGTACGTAGCATGCATATTAAAAAAATAAAACCTTTTTTTTTTCTTCTAGTGATTGAGATATGATAATCCTTAAATTAATTTAATGAATTACAGCCAATTAATTAAGTAGATTTGTGGAACCCTATATATTCCATCCATCTGGGAATCATTTACATACGTTCATAACAAAAGGTTTAGTTTTTCACTTTTTCTTCATCTTTTTTTAATCACAGGAGAAGGAGATGGAGATGGAGATACTCAAATTCAAGACCTTTATGAGATATCATACACATAAGTATCATATGATCTACTCGTGATTCTCTACATCTGTCTCTTGTAGGGTATATAGCCATTGTGATGTGTGAGATACCATTGTAAGTTTGTAACGATACCATCACTGATATGGATACAAATGGCAAACAACTGAACAAGGAGAAAAAATCTAGCATTTTGAAAACATACAAACGAACAGGACATTTAAAAGCTAAAGCAGGAGAAATTAAAGAACAGTATTATTGGAGGTCATGGGGTCAGACAATTCTGACACGCCCAACAAGCCTTACTGAGCCGCATATAAAAGAATCAATCGATAATTGTCTTAAATACGCACTTATTTTGAATTCCATGTCATCAGATGTAGTCGAAACTATAATATCTATCTACATCTGGTTGATGGCTTCGTAGAAAGTAGGGGTTGAGTAGGTGATAAAATTGTATCCGATATTGATGATCGAATTTGTTCGAGTCAGATTAAATCAAGTTTATACATAAGTTATATGTTTGAAATTAGGGTTTAAATATAAAATTTTTGTCCGGTTTAAAATCTAGTCAAGGTCCAAATATAGAAATGTTGTTCGGTTTACTTATTTGGATGTTAACCCGAATTAGGTTATTGTCCCGATTTAAATTAATATGTCTGAAATCCAATCAGATTATGGTTTAGACATCTAAATATTTCACAAAACGTGACGTTATCCAATTCGGGAATGATTTTTTGTCATCCCTGATAGAAAGATGTAGTTTCTCAGACGATTTACGCGTCCATTATCTGATTTTACGTCTAGGCTCACTGTGAGTAAATACAGGAGATTGTGGCCTTTTGAATTCGAATTTGCTATGCTATCTATGCTAGGAAATCCGTGTCGAGGCCCAGACCCAGTAATAACAGTATAGCAGTACCATGCGCCTCGTTAGACGCTAGTACCGTAGCAGGAGTGTTTTTTTTTTTTTTAATCAGCCGTAGCAGGAGTTGATAAATAACACGTGGCACACGCATGGGCTTGTAGCACGGCCCAATTATTGGACAAGACATACTCATAGGATAGGAGCCGTTAATTTGTTGACTTGCGTGGCATGTGGACTTGCATCTACCGCGAAGCAACTCAAAACATGTACCAAATCCAGAGGGTTTTTTTGTTTTTTTGGAATCTTTAACATATATAAATATATAGATGATTTCAGTTGCTAATTATTAATAACACATTTTTTTTAAAGATAACATCACATAATAATTCTAATACCATAAACTGCAAGTGGAAGAGTTCACTTTGGATAAAATATGATTTGATCCCGTATATTGTTATGATAGGGATTACAATAGTTGGTATCTCATATATCCAAAGTTTTAAACTATTGAATTGTATACAAAAAATTTAATGTGCATAATATAAAATTCATAAATTAACTCGAATAATGTACATTCAATTCAACGACTGAGATAATTGTTGGAATGTTGATCATTTTCTTAGTCCATATATTATAACCACTCACCAACAAACTATCCTCCCACTCAGTTTTTTTTTGCAGTCCAAGTCAGTGGTCAAGCACTAGTCTTTCCCTTCCTCTCCTTGCACCAGAAATTCCAATAGTATGCCATTGGGGCTCCACCAACTCCCATCTCCATCACTCATTTCTGAAAAGTCACCTAATCGGACGGCTATAAGCCTATAACTCCATATCATACTTCTCTCACGCTTTCCGGTTATTCCCAGGCAGCGCACTCTCTTACTGAAGCAGCTGCATTGTATAGACGGCTGTGCAGCAACATTGTCTCTTTCTCATTGTCCTAGTGAAAGGGGAAAGAGCAGTACTAAGTACTAACTGCTTCCGTGACCAATACAGCGAAACTGTATTAAGAGAAGAGAAAGAGCCTTGTCTGTATCATCTCTAACAGATGGGTTTGAGACTATTACTTTTCACTCTTCTCTTCTTCTTCACAAACCCAAGATGGGTTTGTCCAAGCACCGAACTGAGAGCACTCATGGTCATGAAAGCAGCTTTGGACCCAGAAGACCTGTTGCTCTCTTCCTGGACCATCAATGGCAACCCATGTGATGGTTCATTTGAAGGAGTAGCCTGTGATGAGAAGGGCCAAGTGGCCAACATTTCACTGCAGGGGAAGGGGCTCTCTGGCAAGGTCTCCCCTGCTATTGCAGGACTCAAGCACTTAACTGGGCTGTATTTGCACTACAACTCTTTGTATGGCGAGGTACCAAGAGAAATCGCCAACTTGACCGAACTTACTGATTTGTATTTGAACGTGAACAACCTTTCTGGGGAGATTCCTCCTGAGATTGGTAACATGGGCAGTTTGCAAGGTTAGTACTCTTATTATTTGTGAAAATGTATGAACTATTTCAGTTAATTAGTCCTTGTAGATAGTTTTACTTCCATAAACGAGTAGTTTGTAGGGATGTTACTGGGTTTGCCTCTTCAAAGATTACTACTTTGTAGTTGCATTTATTGTTTTCTTGTGATTCAATGTTGGCTTTATATTATGCGCTTAGTATCTTTAGTTCTTTTGCTCATGAGGATTTCTTTGCATGGTCAAAATGAAAATTTTCCTTTTTGGGTTTATGGATTGCTCTTTGTAGTTTTGCAGCTTTGTTATAACCGGTTAACAGGAAGCATACCCACTCAGCTGGGTTCTTTGAAGAAGCTCAGTGTTCTTGCTCTTCAGTCGAATAATTTGACTGGAGCAATCCCAGCTCGTTTAGGGGATTTGGGTGTGTTGATGAGGCTAGATTTGAGCTTCAATCACCTCTTTGGTTCCATTCCCACTAAACTAGCTGATTCTCCTCTGCTAGAAGTTCTAGACATCCGAAACAATACTCTTTCTGGCAATGTACCTCCTGGTAATCATCTTTCTCTTTCTCTAATGGCTAGTTATCTTTATTTTTTCTGAAAGAAACGAATCTAATTTAACATGGTTTTTTTTCCTGTGCCGAAACAGCTTTGAAAAGACTGAATGAGGGATTCCAATTTGAAAACAATAGAGGATTATGTGGAGAAGGGTTCATGACTTTGAACGCCTGTGATGCTTCAAATGCTCTGAATCCTGGTAGACCTGAACCCTTTGGACCGGGTGTGACTGGCAATCCAACCAGAGAAATTCCAGAAACAGCAAATCTACGATTGCGTTGCAACCAGTCTCAATGCTCAAAGCCATCAAAGCCCGGAAAAGTATCTATTGTCGTAGGTGTATTGGTAGTAACTGTTGCATTAGCAGTTGTGGCAATGCTGACATTCACCCAGTATCGTCGTAGAAAACAGAAGCTTGGGAGCTCATTTGATATTCCTGATAGCCGTCTTAGTACTGACCATGCCAAGGGTATTTACAGGAGAAATGGCTCTCCTCTTATCAGCCTCGAGTACTCCAATGGGTGGGACCCCTTAGCTGATGGAAGGAGCATTAGTGGCTATGGTCAGGAAGTCTTTCAGAGCTTCAGGTTTAATTTGGATGAGGTGGAGACGGCTACACAATACTTTTCAGAGATGAATTTGTTGGGTAAGAGTACTTATTCTGCTACTTATAAGGGAGTTCTAAGAGATGGATCTGTGGTTGCTATTAAGAGCATCAGTAAAAGTAGCTGCAAATCAGAGGAAGCTGAGTTCTTGAAGGGTTTGAATATTTTGGCCTCATTGAAGCATGAGAATTTGGTGAGGCTGAGGGGATTCTGTTGTTCTAAGGGTCGGGGTGAGTGTTTTCTGATTTATGATTATGCTCCCAATGGGAATTTTCTGCGCTATCTTGATGTCAACGATGGCGATGGTCATGTTCTCGAATGGTCTCCAAGAGTTTCTATTGTCGAGGGCATCGCTAAAGGTGAGTTTCTTCCCGTTTCTTACCGCTAGAGGACATTTCTAATTTCTTTAAATCTTTCAATTGTGGAAATATCATGTAAGTATGTAATCTTGGTAAAGCTTATAGTTAGGCTGCAATAAGCTCATGTAAGTCTCCTGTTACATGTTGTACCGTATGTATGTTTAAGCCCGCAAAATCTTAATACGATTGCATACTTACATGTATTTCCAAAATCTTAGTAATGTTTACTTTTCTTCTTCTATGCAGGGATTGCATACTTACATGGCCATAAAGTAAACAAATCAACTCTGTGTCACCAGAACATTTCGGCAGAGAAGGTGCTTATTGACCATCGATGCAACCCGTTGCTCTCAGATTCTGGCCTGCACAACCTTCTTACCAATGACATTATCTTCTCGGAACTCAAATCCAGTGCTGCAATGGGTTATCTAGCTCCTGAGTACACCAATACTGGTCGGTTCACAGAGAAAAGCGACATTTATGCATTCGGAGTGCTTGTTTTCCAAGTGCTTTCAGGGAAGCGAAAAGTCACAAGCTTAGTAAATCTTGGAGCTGAGGCTTGTCGCTTCGAAGATTATATTGACCCAAACCTCCACGGAAAGTTCTTTGAATATGAAGCAACTAAGCTTGCAAGAATTGCTTGGCTTTGCACTCATGAGTGTCCCATTGAAAGAATATCCATGGAAGCAGTTGTTCAGGAACTTGGTAACTGTAGTAGCTGTCTCTAATTTCCACAACTCTTCAACCATTCCCAGAGCAACTGGTATTCTGGGGATGGGCTGCGCACTAACCCACGATGACATTCTTAGTTTTATTAACTAACATGTCCTCTTGCTGAGGACTATGCCTTGTCTGAATGTTGTTGAACAATGATTTCTTGTGGCAATTAAGGAAATGGAATACATATGAATCAGATTCTCTCTTTCAATTCTGAGGCTATTGCCACTTTCTTTTGTTCTTTTAATAGTCTCTCCCTGGTTATTTGTGCTGGTTAGACAGATTTATGGTTAAGAAAGGGGAGGAAAGGAGAACAGATTGATTTGCAGACTTTTCATACATTTCTGATCCAAACAATGGAGTGCAAGGATCAATCTCTCAATACTTTACAAGCCATGAGTAAAATAGAATCAAAATTCATGCTCCTTATCCCTTGCAAGGACATGGAAGAAAAGTAAAAAAAATCTAACCAGGTGGAGATGGGCATTAAGCTTGAATCTCTTTGGTTTGTGGATATCTAACTCTGAACACATGCTCTTCTCCTGTGAACTCATCTACTTTGACAACCCAATGACTCCTCCTTCCATAACCACAACCACCACCTCCAATCTTCTGGTTTGCGGCTATTCTCGTCACCAGCAACCCTTCTCCTATGGGCAACAACTGGGTTTCAGAACCACTTGATCGCCACGAATTCTTGCAGAAGGCATTGTACCCCACGACAGCAGCCGCACCATTACGCCTTCTACTTGTCTGCACTGCTCTGAGAATTTCTTCATGATTCTCAAGGTTACAGTCAATAAGTAGAAATTCTGCTTCCCTGTAATGGGTTGGTAGTAGATTTTTGGCATCTCCAATGACAAACTCAACATGGTATGCATCCGCACCAAGCGATTTATATGAAGATTGCAAGTGTTCGATTCCAGGAAGAACGCAGACCACATGGCCTCCAGTTTGATGTGCTGCGTCCACTAAAGCAAGTGTGTTGGAGTCGGCAGCTCTTGCACATGCTACCACCATTAGTTGTGCATTGTTTCCTGCTGCCATAGCCGATATGAACTCTGCTTCATCTGGCTCTTTTGCCCTTTGTCCCTGCATCAGATCACAATAACCAGATTAGAAAAATCTTGATGAATTACATTGAAATGAGATTTGGGTACCAATTGGAATAGAAATAGTTATATAATTCGTCACATATAGAGCACAAAAGGTATGGAACTCACCATTTTCAGGGTTTTGAGGTAGGCATTTGTGGCATTCTCAGCAGACCAGCAAGCCATTGTTTTCTCTTCTGGTGATTTGAATGAGAGAGGAGAGTTCTTTCAGGCTTGTTAATGATGATTGAGGCCTTGATCTAAGGGGTGGTGGATTTATATAGGAGCACGATATGGGGATTTGACAGGATAGTCCAATCAAAACTAGCCAATTGGAACATCTAATCAGGTACCCCAACTGGGATAGGCACAACATTACTATCACAAATTTATGGTCTTTATTTTTTTTTCTTTCTATTTTTGCACCAATTTCGAAAATTATTTTGGAATATATAATTAACAGACTTTATTGCTTGAATTCCAATTCCTTTGGCCATGTTATCGACCAAATATTTTCTTGCCAAATTTATCACCGAAAAAAGATATGAAAATATATTTTAGGGTGTTTGAATAAACCCACAAAAGAAAATAAATTTAAAGTTGAATATACAAGGAAAATGTCAAAATGTTGTAAGTTGGATTAGGAATCATATAAAAAAATGTACTAGGAAACTTCTTGGACACTGGATTGACAATAACCTAATATTCTTAAATGATGGCTCGTAATACTTAATTGTCATTAGCCTGAAATAGTCAGGATACCTCCATTCCCCAAATATTCTTCAATTAGCTGTAATGAATTATGATTAGGAAGCATGTTTGCATTTTCAAGGGAGATTAACAACTGCTTGGACTTGGATGCTTAATTAACGACAAACACAGCAAGGACCCATGTTACTTGTGGCAGCAACCCAACAATTTTTTATTTTTAAATTGAGAACCACGTTATTTAAGTTTGCATTTTTATATAGGATATATGTGCAAATTCGTATCCATCAAACCCACATGTGCATAAATTTTTATCATATAAACATTATTTTTTTTTTTGGTTTAGATTCCCCTCGATACATATGTAAATGCGTCCTTAGAGGGGACATGCATGGTTGGGTCATCGGTCAACATTTGTGTGTGTAATACAATGCTTAATTATTATTTGAAATAATGCTTGAGACCCCCAAAAAGTAACCCCCATTTAATGTGAAGTGTTGGATGTAAAGTGGACACTGCATATGTGTTTTTAATCAATGACTATTTTAATGCCACGTAGATTTGAGGGATTTTTAGGGGTCAAATTTTGAGGGTCTCTCTAACATTGTCTTATTATTTGTGTAATGCACGTGGGCACGGGTGGTGTTTTTTTAAAAAACAAAAAACCAATACTCCATAAATTTTTAGTTTTAACATCTAATATAAGTCTAAATTCAAGCAGTCAAATTAGGGCTGTTACTGGTATGGTAAATTATCCATTGGTATATCATTACCGATCAATTGGTTACCGAAAATAGCAGAAGATTGGTATACCGTTACCAATTGTTCGGTACGGTAAATTTACCGATGATTTCGGTAACGGTAACGGTAACGGTAAGCAAAGTTCAAAACCGATAAATTTCCCGATTACCGACATATATATTAAATATATATTAATATTATTTTTAGTTTTAGTTTTATTTAATTATAACCATTAGATTGATCTAATTTAATCTAGACCATTGATTATTTTTAGGGTTATCATTTATATATCACTCGTAGCAATTTCATTAACTTTAAAGCAGCGTTTGCTACATAACAAAATACTTTGTTGGTATTGATTACATACTTTTCTTCTCCATTTCCATTATGGTCTTTTATCTTTATTTATCTTGTTTCTTCTAGCTTTCATGCTATGGAGTTTAAAACACTTCGGATACTAAAAATCTTAGAAATTAATGAAATGAAAGATTTTTCGTTATAGATTGTTGGAATAATGTTATGTGAATTCTCCTTTCTTTTTTTCTCCGATTGATAGGTATTTTCTCTTATTCACATGTAGCATAATGATCCTTCTCATTAATCTATCATTTTTATTATTTGTATTGTAGGCAAGATGAAAGTGTTGTAGTTTCATACAATGACTATTAAGCACAATGCTACTTGATGCATTTTTTTTCTTTCTCTTTTTTAAATAAGTTTAAGAATTGGTAAATTTACCAATTACCAACTTACCATTACCGATCGATCGATATACCGACCATCGGTATACCGACTCTTCCGGTAACGGTAACGGTAACATTTTTTGAGTTACCGAAAGAATTGGTATGGTAACGGTATTCCGTGTTTGATAACGGTAACCGTATCAATAACAGCCCTAAGTCAAATTTACACACACAGAAGTTTCTCACCCGACAATCAACAATAAGATAAGTTGGGCCAAAATTCAACGTATCGTCACAAGTGTATTGCACCAAATGAAAATCGAACTAGAAACTCCTGAATCTATACTGTTTGACTAATTATCTGGCTGCAACGATGGATAGGAAATACGCCTCTTCCAACCTCCCATAATACCATACTGGGCTCTCGTTTGAAACTGGGCTTCACAAATCGGAATGTATGTGTGGAACAACCAAGAGCTAGAGCTCTAATAATGTTCATGTGGCCTGGCTTGGATCCAGAAGCGCAAATGGCATTCCGTGCTATAATTCATATGACAAAGACTGAACCTACTTTTTCACAAAAGGAACAAGAAAATTGCAAGTAAAAAAGCTTCATTGAAGAGAAAACATGCATTCCAAATTCAAAACACAACCAGCGCTGGCATAGTATGGTCTGTAGAAAACTATCCCCTCAATGTAGGATTTCCAACAACTGGTCTATCATCTTTCCTGGTTGTACAGACCATCTAGTAGCACTTTTAAGTTATTCAATACAAATTATTTGAAGCTAATTAAGAAACTGACTAGCAATGCTACTAGTGATTGCCTTTAGTAAGGTTCCACAGGTGCTCTGAATTTTGCTCCGGCATAGACAGCTGCAGATCCCAGCTCTTCTTCAATCCTCAGAAGCTGCAATTTTTGTAAAATACAATATGGTTAGATAGAAAAAAGCAGAGACTGATGAGAGTAGCAAGATGGTTACCGTTAAAATTAGTCACTTGAACATCTAACCTAACAAGTTAACTTGTTGGATTCTGACTTTTCACATCATTTATATATATTCTAAGTTTATAACACTCCCCTCACATGTGAGACTGGACAACACCGACGGCCCAACACGTACCCAACAAATAAGACCCACACTTGGGACAACAACAATGAGAGTTTCAAAACTAAGGTTTGAACCCAAGACTTCTTGTTTTGATACCATGTTTAAGATTAGTTACTTTGCTATGTAACCCAATAAATTAACTTGTTGGGTTGGGGCTTTTTATATCAGTTCCCTTTACCTGATTGTATTTAGCAAGGCGTTCTGACCTGCAAGGAGCTCCAGTTTTGATCTGGCCCTGCGCAAGGGACAGAAATTCACATCAGCTAAAGTATGTAATTTAATAATCTGATCCAAATGTAAATCCCTGTAGTCTATAACTTCAAATAATAGACCAACTAAATATTAAGACATGGTTTGCAAAATTTGCATCACAATTCCATATTCCCATAAAGAGCAGAAGAGGTAACATGACTTACTGTTGCCAAACCGACCGAAAGGTCAGCGATGAAAGTATCCTCAGTTTCACCACTGTAGCAGACATTCAGAGATCATTAATGCAACTCCAAGCAAAGAAAAGTAACCTGAAAGCAACACTACAATATGATATAGGGTGGTGAAAACCAGAAAAATTTACGTACCTTCTGTGGCTTGCCATTACACCCCAGCCAGCACGTTTAGACATCTTCACAGCTTCAATGCTTTCAGTTACAGAACCAATTTGATTGACCTAATTGATGCATGAAAGGAAAAAAATGTCTAATATTTCATAAAATGTTCCCACAAAAATTTACAGGTAAATACATCAATAAAGGTGGGAACCAATACCTTCAACAAAAGTGCGTTGCATGTCTTTTCCTTAATGGCCTTCTCTACACGCTACACCAAGACAAAGCATTTAGTTTCGGCAGGAGAAATTCCACAACACTTTGTAGCTCAAATGATTTCTACCTTGGGGTTTGTGACAAGTAGATCATCACCAACAATCTGCACCTGCTCGCCAATTTCACTTGTCATTTTTGCATAGTGCTCCCAGTCATCCTGATCAAAGGGATCCTCAATAGAGACAATTGGATAATCAGTCACAAATGACTTGTAAACATTCTTCAGGCTGTCTCCAGATATCTTTTGCGATCCATCATTATTCTGCAATCAATGATTCATCATCTCAAAAGTAAGTCAACATGCTTTCCATAGGACCATAAGGAGTACCTTTTAGGAGAAAGAAACCAAGCCACTAAAACCACATTGTATAAGTTATTCAATCACCTCTTCCTTGGAATTCAAGTCATAGGTCTTGTCCTTGTTATCATAAAATTCTGACGCGGCAACATCCATGCCAATGAGAACCTACAAAGGGAACCAGGAAATTAATCAAACGTAAAACAATATAATAACAGAGTTCAATGGTATCATGAGGGAAACCAACCTTCCCAGTATAGCCAGCTTTAGATATAGCAGTCTTCAAAAGTTCAAGTCCCTCTTTGTTCTCCTGCAAATTGAATATTAAACATGATTTAATTGTACCATCCATCAAAGCTCCATCTCCATAATTGAACAATGAAGATGAGGTGGAATTACAAATATTTTTCCAATAACAGCTGATAGGCCATAAAAACACCATTTTTGGCTTTGCAAATAAATTCCACCATATGTGCAAGCCTCAACTATTTTTTGCTAGCTTTAGTTTTTTTTACATTCCCACGTCTATAGATAGCACGAACAAAGGAAGGATAAAAGTTCCCGGGGAACCCAATCAAGCATGGAAGAAAAGGCAGGTTACATACTGAAAACTGGCTTACTGCTCCAAAAATATAGTGAATAATATACAAATAAAGAGTAAAAAAAATGGCATACCTGGATATTAGGAGCAAAGCCACCTTCATCACCCACATTAGTGGCATCTTGTCCATACTTCTTCTTTATTACAGCCTGAAAGAACATACAAGAAAGCACATGATGAGCACCACAGTAATATTAACCTTACAGCAAAAAATTGCTATGGTAAATGACTAAATAAAGAAGGGACAAAAAGAACCACCTTTAGATGATGATATACTTCTACACCCATCTTCATGGCCTCCTTAAAAGAAGGGGCCCCAACAGGAAGGATCATGAATTCCTAAATAGGAGACAAGTGAAAATTAAAACAACGAAAACCATTTGGCATAGACAAGTAGGTCATATATTAAACATTACCTGCATTGCCAATTTGTTTCCAGCATGGGAACCTCCATTGATAACATTGAATGCAGGTACAGGCAAGATCAAGGTTTTGTTCCCAGCAAGGTTAGCAATGTGCTGCAAGAGGGGAAAGAAGTAAAGACAAGGGTGAGCCCCCAGTTCGGAATGAGTCGGCTGAAGGCATAATAGACCAGCAGTAGACAAACCTGGTAAAGAGGGATCTTCTTCACCAGAGAGCCAGCTTTACAGACAGCAAGTGAGACTGCCAATATTGCATTTGCTCCAAGCTGGAAATGATTGAGATGACGTCGTCAGTGATTAGAGAAAACTACATAAATCATAACTAATTAACAAATCAAACTATTAGGAAAAGAGGTAATTTAAAAACAAGAGGCAGGGGAAGGGGGGGTAAGATACCTTCTGTTTGCACCAACCCCACTCATTAACCGTTCCATCAAGTTGTTGCACCATAAAATTGTCAATTTCGGTTTGCTTTGTAGGGTCCTGTAAAACAAAAGTTCCAAGAAGCACATTAATAACCACTCACCCGAAAACTTTGGAAAATAAAATATCAACCAATGAATTTCATTTCATACCTTACCAACCAAGGCAGGCCCAATGATTGAATTTACATTTTCCACAGCCTATTATTGTCAAATATTCACCCAAAATGGATCAGCATCAATTCACGTCCCATGCCAAGTCAATAATTATAATAATTGAAAACTAAGCAAGACAGGTTCAACATAACAAATAAGGAATCTTAATCATGGAACTAAATTTCAGCAGGATTTTCTTACTCCTTTGCGAACACAAATTTATCAAACATGCGATACATCAACTCTCAAAGCAATCTCATCAAATCTCGCACATTTATACCATAAAAAACAATTGTATCATCGATTGTACAATTGAATATCTAACACAAGACACTGCAACTATTAGAGTAGCAGGCACTTTGAACATTTCAGCTGAAATCAGAATACCAAAACAGAGCAGCAAAAGAAACACAAACATACCTTGAGAACACCTTTTCCTAGGTAATCTGATCCTCCATCTCTCAACTCAAGAGCTTCATATATACCTTTTCACACAAATCCAAAACAAAAAATTAAAAAAACGAAGAAACGTGAATGCCTTCACAGTTCACATACATAATGAATATTATACACCCAAACACATCTCAACATAAACATCCACACAGACAAACACACACATGCATACAGAAACAAGTATAAAAAATAGACTAAAAAAGAAGTTTACCAGTTGAGGCACCACTTGGCACCGCAGCCCTAGCTAGAGTTCCATCAGAGACTATAACATCAACCTGTCAATCGGATCCACGCCCATAGAAACATTATCCATCAATGAATGCAACTACCAGTGCTAGAAATATACAAATTGGATACCCATCGTTAGGATGAATCTTGAAAAAAAACCAATTTGCCGCGCATTTTTTATCGAACAATAATGGTAAATGGAAAGCGCAACAGAAGTACAGGTATCTATAGCTGAGCCAACACGAACTTGTCAAAAGAAATGCAGGAAGAGAGACAGCCGAGAAATTAATAAAACTCACTTCAACGGTGGGATTTCCACGGCTATCGAAGATCTGACGGGCTTTGACAACCTTGATCGTGGCCATTGTTCACTTCGATATTTGATGATAACTAGGTTTTTATCAAGCTTCCCTTCGCTGTGAAAAGATGGAAGTACTGTGGGTTTTCGGGAAAAAAACACACATATATAGTAAACAATTAACCGCTGCCATTGATGACTAATGATTGAATCAGCACCGTTGATCGAATCAGACGGTGGTTATCGCTTACTTGGTTGCCACGGGCTGCCCGCCTGCTCATGAAAATTTAAAAGTCTAGTGCGTATCTGGGAGGGAATATTCGGCAATCCGTGCCTCCTCGCCCAAGAATAACCCCACCACACGCGGCCACCAGGCACCAGGGGTTGAACTGTAAAAAGAAGCTAATTAGGCTCGTAGCCTATTTTCGTGGGTTATGATGGGCTTCAACCATTGTTTGATTTCGTCCTTATAAAGCCCATGGATTTATTTGAGCCTATGCTCGATGGGCTTCACTATGCGCACTTATTGTGTCCCGACTCCCAAGAACCGATCGACGACGATGATTGAATTCTGTTCCGCGTTTGAGAAAAAACTTTTGGGCCGTAGATTTCACTTTCTACTGGGCCATACAAATGGGCTTATAATGGACCCTTTTATCATCTGCTTCTCTGTTCGGCTAGGGTGCCCTATGGGCAGAGGATCCCAAATCAACAAATGGTTCGGCAAAACCCTTGACTCAATTGAAGGTATGCAATTTTCCGTTTATTACTGATTTCGTGATGTTTAATTGAATATCCATCTATTTTTTTCACTTTATCTCGACGATGTTTTACATCTTAACCCCTTTTTGAGATATATATAATCTTGATGTTATGAAGAACGCGAGGAAAGAAATAAATTTGATGAGTTTTCCGTTTCCCATTCTATTAAAGTTTCATGAAGAATTTGGGAGTATTTTGTGTGTGTGTGTGGAGTGGAGACCGATTTGATGAGAAGAACATGAAAATTTTCAGGCTTTTAAGTGATTTTCTTATTCAAGCAGTCGACCTTGCTCGATGAGGATGTGATGGAAGATGATGAAATGGAGGGGGAAGCTTATGAATCTGAGGAAGAAGAAGAAGGAGATGTGAAGTTGGCCAGAAAATGTGGGATGGATACACAAGCTTTCGATTGATATTAATCAAGAGCAGGAGGTTGATGCCAATGATGACTTGCATCAAGAGGTTGTTTTCTATAGACAGGCTCCGGAAGGAACAAGGCAGGCCTTTGAGAAGCTTCAGTCAATGAAGCTCCCTTTCCTCAGGCCTCCGGACTTTTATGCTGACATGGTGAAATCAGATGCTCACATGGAGAAAGTAAGTGGCAGGTTTTTGGCAGAGAAGAGAAATAAGGAAGCGGCTTATGAGAGAAGGAAGGATAGGGAGGTCCAGGAGCTGGCAAAAGAGGTTCAAGCCCAGAAGCTGAAATAGAGAACCAAAAAAAAAAAAAAAAGAGGAGACTGATGGAGAGTGTCAAGAAGTGGAGGAAGCGGAGGCAGCAGAGTGGGTTTACTGAGGGCTGATAAAGGCAGTGAGATGGAATTTGCCTTTGAAGATGGGAAAGCATTTGAGAGCTCTGATAAAAAGAGGCCAGGGGCAGCTCCTGGAGATCGGTCTGGAGGGAAGGCTAGATAAGGTGGAAAAGGAAAGAAAGGCTTGGAGAATAAACAAAAGAAGAGGGAATTTAAGAACTCAAAGTCTGGACATGGAGGGAGGAAGGGCTTAAAAAAGCAGAACACAGCTGAAACCACGGATCATTTTAAAGCTTTCAATGAAGGTGTTGTCCCAGGAAACAAGAAGAGGAAGAAGAGGTGATGCACTGAGATCCAACCTTTGTATTGCTGCTAAATGCGTTGAGTTTTACTGTTGTGTTTGTGTTATTACTAAATACATTGCAATGGATTGGAATGGATTGAGTTGAGCTTTTTACTCTTAAATAAATAATTTTGTTTGGAATGGATTTCCATACCTATGGCTATATTCAGTTTTTGATGATTTAGTCCATGGAAATTTGATTATTTGATAGTCTTTGTAGTCTGGAAGTATTAGTTTGTTATGTTATTTCTGTTGTTTGATTATCTCCATTCCGAAAAAGAGTGTTTTTGATAGTTAGCCTACAGTGATTGCATTCGACCTTGCTTCATCACTTGGATTATCTGATGGAATGTCAACTGTAGTGGGAAACCAATCATTGGTAGTCATGTTTCAATCATCACTCTGCATTTCAGAATTCTATCATCTGTTTGAACTTTGAAGGATATGTTATTATTTTGCACCAACCCTTACAAAGATGACTTGTAGCAGTTATTTTCTTTAATATAAAGTCTTAATCTCGGATCTTGTTCGGTCGGACCAGATTTGCATCGTGAGTTTGTTGGTGCATGTAATTGTTATACTCGTACAAGTTTGAAGGGACTTTTATTGTCATTTGTGGGTAACTGCTTCTGCGCGGGTCTGTGGTCTAGAACAGATAATATCGTCATTGTTTATGCAGGACCTTTAAAGAAATAAATGAAGGAGGCTGTTGGTAAAGTTGGTTTTGTCAATTTGTATTATAAAATGACAAAGGTTCCATGCGAGGTGGTTGTGATGCAGTGGATTTCGATTATTCAAAGAAGACAAACCCCACTTAACAGTTGGCAAGAAGCTTCCCAAATGCATTGTTACATCAATGATTAAACAAAGTCATATTATATTTCATTGGTCATTGGCTTTCACACCACACCTCCTCATCAAGTCCCCTTAAGTTGAGCCAAAAAAGCTTCTCCTCCACACTTCTCACAACCATGGGCAAGGCTTTAAAAAGGCCTCACTTTCTCCTTTCCTGCTAAAAACCTACCAATTTATGCCTCTCCTTCATCTGCTGTTCTGCAGTTAAGGTTCTTTCTTCCTCTCTTGTAGAAAACCATGTTTGATTCCACACTGGAGTTCATCGCTCAGGCCGCTTCGAATTCTCTCGTCATCTTCTGTTTTTGCAATTTGATCATAGTTATGATCATCGCGGGCTCTAAACCAAGTTCAAACTTTGATCGAGAAAGAGAAATTCCTCTCTTGACGATTGATAGAACGTGTACGGATAGTAAACAAGGAACAACCATGGATGGAAACAAAATGTTGAAAGATACCAGCGAATCCTCAACTACCCAAGAAGCTCCTAACAAATATGGAGAAGAAATGGAGAGAGATGTGGGCCACTTTTCAAGTAACCAAGAAGCATCACCTATTGAAGATGTTGAAGAAAACAGCAAGGATGACAGCAATGGAGACGATGAGCTGAGGAGAAGAGTAGAAGAATTTATCGATAAGGTTAATAAAGGATGGAAGGCAGAATTATTGAAGAAACCATGTCTGGTTTACCAATAGATACTGGAACCTCAAAGATTAACTGTGCATTTTTGTAACAAAAATAAATTGCAAGGAATGTTCTAATTCTAAATGAATTTCTACATTTTCTATTTGTTTCTGTGGATGGCAACTTTGCTTGAGATTCAGAGAAAGCCCTCAGGACAGGAATAACATAATGTCCATGAAGGCTTCACATGACAAAAAGAGGAAAAGCAACAACTGGGAAAGGGGAAGTTTGGACAAAGCAACAGTCAATTTTCTTTTCTGCTAAATATCAGGATATTGTATGCGCTCCCAACTCTATTTTAATCAAATCGCAATCCCATGCGCATAAAGCTTGCTTCGTCCAGATTCTAGCGTCACATGGATGAAGATTAAAAAGGGCAATAAGGCCACATTCGCAATGATATCAAACGAGAGAAATGGTCAGCGTAAATTGCAACGAAGAACATAATCAACAAAGCCGTAAAATTATGAAGAGGAAACTAAGAAATTATGTCTAATGTAGTGCTTCAAGTTGGCACTTTTGAATGATAAAGTCATAAACAACATCAGGTTTCATACATCTCGAAATGTTACACTACCAAATCAGACAACACTAGATGGTACACCGTGGCACCAGCCGCGGGATAATCCTAAATAAATCCTACCTAAAGCTAATCAGAAATAGCACAACTCTCGGGAAAATACATCTCCATGTTAAAGCCTAGTTTGTCCTTAAAAAAGCCAATTCATTTATACTTGTTCCAGACAGGTTAACCTAACGCTGTTATTCTGCATAAAAAACAATGAAGATACAACAAGGGTACAAAGTTTGAACTTGATCACAAAGAAACCTCACAGTTTGATTGGTCTGGGCCATTAGAATCATCTCCGGGAGAAGATGTCTTATCGTCAGCAGCTGAGTTACTGAAGCCTTGCAGTGGATTCAGAGAAGCTGACTTGTCTCCACGGAAGGATGAAGAGGGAGCAACAGTTGGATTTATTCCACCATAGGCCTGTTTCAGTTCTTCTGCAGAGATTACAGAGAGAGCATTCGTGGTGATTGGGGTGGCAACTACTGCAGGCTCACTCCTCTGCTTTTTGTGTTTCTGCTCCTGCTGGTGACCAGGCAGAAAACTGGCCACAACAACCTGATATATCCGCAACAATTCAGAGAGGAGAAATCAAGACGCACAACTTGCTCTCGGACAGCGGCAAGTGTGTAATCTCACTAAAAGATCTAGCATTCCTCTTAGTTATCTATTTCAGGACTTTTTTGTTGTTTTACATCATCATCATCCGAGCCTTTATCCCAAAAGTTTGGGGTCAGTTACACGAGTCTACGAGAACATCATTGGAAATCCACTACATGTATTTGTTTTCTCCATTCATTTCTATCATGGATCATACATTCATCCACTCCTTTTAAATTCATATAATTTCTTATAACTTTAAACCATGTCTTTTTAGGTCTACCTCGCTGCCTCCTACTCTCTCCTATAAAAATTCTCTCATTCCTCCTCACTGCCGCACCACTATCTCTACGTTAGACATGTCCATACCATCTTAACTGATTTTCTCGTAACTTATCTTCAATAGGTGCTACTCCTACCTTAAATCTAATAATCTCATTTCTTATCCTATCTTTCGATTAATTACTCTTTTTATAAGAAGTGATAAATTAGCTATAGAATTTCTTTTTTCATAATCTTATGTTAAAGCAAAATATTTGTATTTTCATAATATTTATCAAAAGAAGATGCAAAACCTGTGATAACGTTGAGTAATGAATGAATTTTGTCCCCTCATCCTCTCCCTATAAATTTGCTCTGTAAAATTCTTACCTGCACAGGCCCTGCTGCTACCAACAAACCAGCAAGTCCTCCCCCAAAAACACGACCATCCGGGCCAGCCAGAGACACGCTTATTCCTCCAGATCTACTCTTTGTAACTCCATTCTCAATAGGTGTATACGATCCAGACAAAGAGAGTATCTCAAAACGTCCCTGAGGGGAAAAAATGTTAAAGCTTGATGATTCTTCCAATGTTAAATCCACAAAGTATGATTAAATTTCAGCCACTTCATTAATTAGCTACCTACAAGAGAAGAAAAGTCGGGCAACTTGAGATGGCATCAGACAGATATGAGAGTATCATCACTAGGGTTTAACACGGGATTATAAATGGATCATCATTCTCCCAAGAAGTAAAAGAAGACGAAACAGAAGCAGAAGCAGGACAACAATGTGCATTAACATTACCAAAATTACTTTTACAAGGCTACTCACAGTTTGTTCACCACTAACCATCATAATGTTCAATTATTGAAATTAAAAAAATCAATTTCAAAAGCGTCAAAGAAACATCAAGGAATATAAATTTGAGGGCACCATAGCTTTCACCAGCTTTTATTTCCAAACCAGTATCCAACAGAAAGTTCACCGAAGGGAAACATGTATCCTGCTTGCTAACATTCGCTCATTTTAAATCATTTCAGTTTGTATAAGAAATCATAGCAGGATGGATGAATGCCTCACCTCATATGTTAGAGTGCCCCCAGAAGAAGATGGTTGACGAAGTGTAACATTTGAAATGGTACCATTTGCAGAAAGAATGCATATAGCACGAGCACCTTGCTGCGAAAATGACATAACCTTCATTGTAACATCCTGCAACAACCAGGAGAGAAGTAAGAAATGAAAAATATTTTTAACACACCAGTCACTGACTAACAACAATAGCTAAAATTATAATTCTTAAGAAATCGTTTTCATAGAGAATCTGTGATTATCTTTTTTGTTGTGTCTTACTAAGCAACAACACCAGCAGCAAACCTTAATCCAGTATTTAGGATCAGCTGCATAAAGACTACTTAAGAGTCCAGCATATGACTTAAATAGACTACTTACTAGTTACTAAATATATTCATTTCCATCGAAGAGAGGCATAAAGAGAACAATTTCAATTATATCCTCAATCCTTACTAATTGCATGAAGAAAATTTAAATATATTTTCAAAGGCCTACCTCACCCGCATTGACTGTGATAACATGGGGTGTGAAATTTGCTCCAACAAAGTAAGCAATTTTGTTACCTGTGAAATGACATTTTGAAGAATTTAGTTGTTGCAGAACTATACTTTCAGAAAGCATGCTCTAAACACCAGGTCAAATCATTTCACCAGAAAACTAGCGAAAATTTTCAAACAGGAGCATGGTTTACATATAACAGAGCTCCTACCTTTGCAAAGGAGACTACAAAATTCACTCTTATTGAGAATACAGTTTCGATTTACTATTTACAAAATAAATTTACCCAAAAATAATGACACAGTTCCCTTGTATGTCTCGTATGAGATACACCCAGGTGAAAAAAGCAAGATGCATTGTATATAACCGTCAACAACTACGCAATTGGCACATTAAACAATTCTCTTTGTTTCCTTTGCAGTGGACTCTTCTGAATTTCCCATTTCCCCTCACAAAAGGTAACAACCAACAAGTACATTATTCTTATATGGCAGCATTCAGCATCAGCATCAAATCCTGCTCTCCCTCAGTTTCTACCACTAATTCCAGATATCAGATATGAGTCAGGAAATCACAGAGATGAGGGTCCCACCACCCCTTCATCAAACCCAACAAAAACTCTTTCCAACTCTAATGCAAAACCCAAATCACAATAATCTCAAATGTGTAACACTTAAACGTTAAAACTTGTTTGTAGCTAAATAACAGATCATAATTTAAAGATCCCAAAGTAGTGTACTAGTGAAATGTAAAGCACTTTAATCTCAATTTATAGCTACATAATAGATAATAATTTAAGGATCCCAAATGTAGTACGGTCGTGAAATGTAAGACAATCAATCTCATTTATAGATACCATAACAGATCATGATTTCAAAGATCACAAATGTGGTGTATTAGTGACACATAATCAAAACCACATGTTTTTAGCTTTTACCTGGGGTCTCATATTCAAATTTATGAGACTTCTTTATGGAATCAATTTGGCGCCCTCGTTTCCAAGCTGAGAAGTCTCCGGTGAGTGGAATCGATGATGATATTGGTGTGGGAGACAGGGCCGTCGTCACTGTCCCATCGGCACTGTACTTTCTTGGCCTCCCCCTCTTCTTTTTTACCACCTCAGTACCCGAAGCAAGAGGCACTGCCACGCCCACCGGAGAGGCCATTGTGGGACCGGGTAGTTGGCTAGGGTTTTCAGTAGCCCTAGCGACAATTCTATAGCTATCAGGAGCTTCCTCGCCCCTCAGTGCAACCTCAGAATTCATTCCCTCTTTTGCCTCCAAAGACAGATCAAACAACCAAAAGCCCTCCAAAAATCTCTAAAACCTTTACAACTCTAATACCTAAACAATAAATAACAAAAAATTACCTACAACTAATACATGAAGAAATTGATCATTAATCAAATTCATATAAGGAAAATGAGCTGAAATATGAAGAAGAACAGCTCGAGTTCTACAGAAATTAAAAGAAAAAAAAAAAAAAAAACCCAAGGCCCTAGTTGAATTCTTGAAGATCAGCTAAATAATACAGTTTTTACCATCTGCTTTGCTCTGTGAAGCACAAAAGAAGAACTTTGTGGATTAAAACTCCACCATTGCAGACGCTGCACAGAGCTTCGATGGTGAAAATTTTGATACAGCAAAAAAGTTAACATGAACCTTGCAAAAATTACAGGGTAAAAAATGAAAATTTTCTGCGTGATTGCAGAATTTCTTCAAGACAAGAGAATTTTTTTTAGGGTTTTCCAGGAAAAGGAGAAGAAATAAATAAAGCAGAAAAATGGGGAAAAATTAAAGTAAAATTGTAAATATATATGATTTAATATTGCAAATTAAATTCATAATTAATATTTTAATTGAAAAACCCAAGTATAAATTATGGTTAAGAAAATGATTCACGTCCGTCTTGGAAATTCAATAGACCTGATTTAATAAATGGCAGAGCTAGTAAATGTTAATATTAAAGAAATAAAATTTGGGAAAAGAAAAATAGTTTTATATTTTATTTAAATCTGTACGTTTTATTATTTAAAGCTCCCAAAAAAACAAAGAAGATTTAAAGCTGTAAAGCTAACGTTAGAGCCATTCCCATTTTTCCAACTACTGACATTTCCTTTGTCTTTTCAGTTAAACTAAAATTGACTATACAAAATCTAATTGCCCTCTCTACTTTTTGGAAATTTACCATTGAGGCCACTCTTCTTACAAGGCAGAGAACGAAAAAGCCAATTCTGCTGGTTCCAAAAGCAGCTTTGCATGCAGCTTCTTCATGTCCTTGATTACCATAACCTACTAATTCAAAACAAAACCCAGCTTAGTCTCATCTGAAATCATTTTGTTTCCTAGCATACCCTTCTTTTCTTTTCTTTTTAAACGAACATCACCTAAACTTTTTTTTTTAAATGGATAACAACACCAGACAAGTTTGCCTTTTGAACAGTTTACCCAGACCGTTAGAGCTGCGCGTAAAAGTTTTTCACGTGATGACTAGATAAGTGGGGTTAAAGCTCAATATGTGGTCACAAGAGTATTGTTTTCAGTGGAAATCGAACTCAAGACATAAACCCTAAAACACGTATCATTCTGAAGATGCATAGAAAGCAATACAACATATGTTCATTGAAAGAAAACATGAAAGTGAAACATACAAAGGCCACATATTTGGTGGAAGAAGGATGAATTAAGGGTAAACATATTTTGCTCTTTTTTTTTATAATTATCTCCTTGAATGGTTTTGCATAATTTTATTTTGTTCTTCAAGTACTATTATTATTAGTCACTCTTCCAAGATAAGTAATTCAATAAAATACTCATAAAAAAGTTCAGAGATGCAATTTGTACATAACATTTTGAAATTTGGTTGGCACATCTCTCTACAGAGGCAAATTGTTGGAAAACAATCAAAGGGGTTATTTGTCTTCTGCATAATCAGAAACACACAGCATGTCTGGGAAAATCTACTTGTCTGCCATGTTTGTAATTTGCCAATTTCAGATCACATAAAGCCTACAGAACAAAAACAAAGGGTGCTTTGTTACAACTTAAAACAAGAATATTAGAACTCTTAAACTTCCGGCAGAGTTTCAAATAAATGGAGCTAAAGACATAGAATGAAAGGTCACAACAATACAGCAAAGGTCGAATCAATGGCACTTCAGTGTGAATGAGCCTACTACAATTGACACACAAAAAATGGAAGAAGCCAATCTGACATTCATCACATTTAAGAGTTGAGCTAAAATTTACTGGGGAAGAAAACTCCGACATCTTAGTCCACGTTAACTGCTCGTAGACTATGTACACAGATTGTTCAGTCAATTACAATTGACTTATCCCATCATAAATTCCAAAAGTACCAAATGGAAATCGAATAGATCAGTATAAGATCATACTTCTACCATCGATTTCATATGGTTTTTAGGAACTACAAACCCAGCTCTTCTTTCCTCGAATGAGTATTCAATCTCCTCAGGAACATCATCAACTGGATTGACGCCAAAAGCAATCGGTGGGGGAGCAGGGGTCGTAGCGGTCTGCATAGGAATTGAAACTGTTGCAGGTGTAGAGGGCACAGGAATTGGCGCTGCCCTGGGAGTCCTACTATCTTCATCTGTAACAGATGTCTTCGAAGGTGTAGTGAAAGACAGATCGTTAGTTGGAAGTGTTTTCTGTAACATTTCGGCATGTGATATGTTTGGATCTTCTAACGAGTTGTTAATATTGACCTTGGATGATGCTGTGGAAGAGATAGGTGAGAATGGTTTCCTCATCCTCGGTGACTCTGGCTCACGAGAATTGGCAGTACCTAAGGAGTGGTTTCTTGCAGGAAGACCTGCAATGTCCAAGCCTCTCCTACCTACAAAACAGATGATAAAAAAATGAGCACAAACATATTAATATATTATAGTTGCTTAATGAAAATGAAAACCAACTTCTTTCTTTCTTTTTTCTCCCAAAAGAGCAGAGGATAATTCCAAAGATATCATAAGCACCACTAAAACAATCGCGGCATTGTGTACCATTAGCTGGTAGAGGGATAGGGCATCAATTATCCAACCTACTATAATAGGAACGAACAAAATAATGAATGTTATAACATATTTTCAGCTTTGACTAATAAGAAGTGTTAGATTAATTATAAAATCATAGCATCATATTCCTTTTTCAAAAAAATTAGTTATAAAAACACTTTAGCTTTGATTCCCAAAACCAAAGTTGTGATTGGCAAGCCACAGTTGCAATTTATTGTTCCAATATTCAACATTCAACAAAACTAAGAAATGGGATAACAAGCCCTAAAAGACATTTTGCAACAATCTTATGGCATGTGATAATCTGCAGATAAATTATCTCATGCAGTAAAGGACCTACCTGCAGATAGAACTGCAAAGCCATCTTCTTGGCGTGGATTTAACAATTCATTTTGGTGAGTTCGATCAATTTTCTTTGCTGCACGTGGAGTAGCTTTTGTGGAGTGAAGTAAATCAGGTTTAGGAGTCTGAATATTGGCTCCACCAAGAGAGATTCGTCTATTGCCTGCACCTCCAGTTGAGACTCTAGGAGCTTTTTTAACATTCTGAGGCTTTGAAGGGCTTGGTTTTGACCCATAAAGTGCCTCTTGCTCTGCTATCAGCTGCCCCTGCAGTTTCTTCTGGTCCTGAAAAAGAGAAACAATCATAATTCTTAAACAGATACTCTTAAACCACCTTATAATTCATGATAAAGCAGAAAATCCTATTGATACTGGGTGCTTAAACAAAACAAATGTGATAGTTGATACATTTTTGGTCTCATTTGGCAAGGAAAATGATTAAACAAAATCATAGATTAATACCCGCAGCCTACGGCGTTCTTCTTCTTTCTCCTGCCGCAGTATAGTGTACTCTTCTAGCATGGAAAGAAGGGGAATCTGGCAGCAGTGTGTAACAGAAAATGCAGTTGAATTTTCATTGAAATAACCGATTATAGGCAATTGTGAACTCTTACCGAAAATACTCAAAAAAACTAAATCTTTAGCTATATAAACTTACACCATCATATAAGAAATCAACGCCCCTCTCCTTTTCCCATGCGATGGTCTTTGATGCCAATGCCTCGACCATCCCTGGACAAACATGGAATGGACCAATTTATTACCAATAGCTAAGTGTACTGTGATTCAGCACATGCATATATTAGGCAAGATACGGAAAGCGTATAAATGAGAAGAATGGCAGAAAGAATAACAATTTGAACTCTAAAGGTTGTTTGCTTCATAGAGAGCAACAAACATATATCAATCCGATTGACTTTAATGACTTTACTCCAAGTTATTAACATAACCTTTAATGGAGTGCGAGGTAACAACGTGACCCATAACTATAAAACTTAGCTCCATGCACAAAATGTGCGCATACCATTCAAGATGATTACACACAATGCAGCAGATACCTGGAAGTTTATTAACCAAGGAACGGGCTTTCTCTGCACGCTTGAGCGTCAGATGAGCACCTCTTCCCGCATTGTATCGGTTCTCATCCTGTGAGCCACAAATGTAGAAATTAATTAAGGACGTCAATATAGGATGAAAGAAGGTTTCAAACTGATGTAGATACTTAACCCTGTTGTACTCCTCGAGCCAGCATTCCTCCTCGCAAGCAGCCATCCATTTTTCAACCTTCTCAAGTATATCTCTCCTGCCAAAAGCTTCTTCCTTAACATTAGCAATTTGAAGTTCAATCTGTTCAAGAACAGTAGCAGGATCTATGGCTCCTGCATCAGTAAGAATGATACACAACAGTCAGAACATACAAACTATAGAGATGAAAACAAATTTAGCAAGGCGAAGTAATCATATCTTATCAAGATAAGTACCACATTCAACAGCATCAATCGCATGTTCTATTACACTATCTGCTAGTGGAATTAAGTGAGTCTTTCTGCAAATCTCCTCCAGCTCTGACCTTTTCTTTAGAACAAGTTCTTTCATCTTGCTTGATTTTAATTCTTCCAACCTGGACACTTCTGCTTCAACCTGATATCATATATCCTTCTCTGTTAGTCCCAAGATGCATCAATCCCCATTTCGCAGAATAATAAAGACCGAAAAGCCTTATGAAAAATAAAAGTATCCCATTTTCAACATGCTCTATATAACTCACATGATTGATGAAGTCCAGAGACAGAGTGTTGGGTTCAGTTATTTCATGTTCAGAAGCAGCGACATTACAGGTAACGCTCTGAAACATCTGTTGCTCTTCAAGAGGAGTGTCCATCAAATTCCATAGCTCCAACATTGTAGTAGCAAGGTCTTGAAGCTGTAAAATGAAGGGCCAGTATGGTTAATTCAGAAGTAAAGTACAATAAAACCAACAGCCAAATGTACTTTGGACAGTTATTTACCTTTTGCATTCTCTGTTTTTTAACCTCTCGTAGTTTTTGTATTGTGGTAGCCAACAGCTGAATTGTACTGTCAGCTATGCACCTTAGTCCTTCGGAATCTCCAAAACTGGGATGAACCTCACCAGCTGTCTGCTTAAAGTCAAGGCCAAGCACTAAGCAAAGCGAGTCCAAATCTTCAAGGAGGTCCTGAATTCTCCTTAAGCGATCACTCTGTCCAATAAGAACATCAACAGCACATAAATGAGGTTAATTTATAGCAGTAAAATTGAAATGCTATCCGAAGTAGGGGAGAGCGAGAAGTTAAGCGCAAAAGAAATCTCAACCTTCTCTTTCTGAAGTGCATGGAGCTGTCGGTGTAGTTCTTCAAGCCTTCTTAAGGACAAATCAGTTTCGTCCATAACCACTTTGGAGGAAATATTGTTTACAGACCCATATATCTCATTTGAGATCTGTTGTATTTGCTCTAAAACTTCAACGAATTGATTTCTTCTGTCACATTTTCGCTTCTTCATCTCCTCAAGTTGCGGAAGAATTCTCCGGAGCTCCTCCTTTAAGCTTTCCGCAGTTTGATCATTCTGAAAGATTTGTAAATTAACAGATAGACAGAGAGATGCAATTATCATTCAGAAAAAGAAAAGAGCAAGATTTAGTTCCTAGTTTACAGCCATTTAGCCATCAGAAATTGCTCCCTAATTTAATCTTAATTTCTTTACTTGGCAAAATAGTATTAATAATGCTTCAATGAACCTTAGCAGCAACAACATCATCAACATAATTTATATTCCAACTTCACAAGTAGGATCAGGTATTTCGCATGATTGTAACATAAAATCCCAACAGCATTATCTGTTTCAATATTCCTCACATATTGCATAAGAACTTAGCCGAACTCCAGCACATATGATGGGCTAACTCATACCAAATCACGTATAAATCCACTGCCCAAACATTTCCACGAATACATTTTTTAAAAGGTAAAAAAGACGTGCAAATGGATATATGCCCAACCTGCCTAATATGAACAGGTCGCTCTCCCATTGCAGAACATATGGCCGCAAGTTCTGCTTCAGAATCAGCAATTGCCTGCCTTAGCTGAGCTCTACTACGGTTGGCCAGATCCACTTTTCTTCTGTATACCTCGAGACACTCCTGTTCCAGCTCAAGAAGCATTTTATCCCTTTCTGAATCTGACTCCCCAACTTCATCCCAAATTATCTGATTTTTTTTTTTAAAAAGGCAGGGGAAATGATGAAGTTAGTGTCTGTAGCTAGAAATATGAAGACTGAAAGTCTTAATGTCTTACAAACCTGAAGTTCATATAGAAGTGATCCACATGTTGTTTCCACTTGCAAAAGCGGATCATTCTGGAGATTAGACATGTTGAAGTGTTTGCACCTGCAAAAAGCAAATCTTTGTAATCAATAAGACATCCACAGTTAAGTGCTCAAACAAATAAAGAATAGATAACGTATCAGATTAACTAAGTCCCAGCATTGAGCTTCAGTATATTCAAAAATAGGTCTTATGTATTTGACTTTCTCATCTTCCATGTTGCTTAAATCAGTCTAGTAACAACTAAACATCTATATATTAATAAGACGGAAAAAGGAAACAAGAAGGCAGGCGAAATCTATTTGGGATTTGAACTGAATATGAATTTCAAGAATTATTTGGTGAACTGTAAATATTGCTACTATCTCCTATGAACATGTTATTGACAATCAAGCTTTTATTAATGACAATCAAGCTTTGATTACTGACAACTCTTAGACATGATGGACAGCCGCAGGTAAAGATTTGTAATTTTTCCTTTGTGAATGGATACGACATGCTAAATGTTATGAACACACGGCCTTAAAGGGAGAAATGGAGACCAAAATAACAGGGCTCACAAAGGAATTACTACCTGTACACATACTAATTACTACCTGTACACATACTAATTACTGGAGCATACGAAACAAACAATGTTTTAAACAACTAACCCTATCATTCCCTATCCTTACTTTACAATTAAACCTTTTAATTTACCTCACAAGTTAAATATTGTTCGAGGTGCCTGTATCCAATTCCTCACACAATTTTGGAAAGATGAGATTCCATACTGTTCGAGGTGACGTCAGCTACATCATAGACACCATGTGCATCATAATTGTTGAAGGTAACACTGTTAATTACAATTTATTTCATTGAAATAAATAGCTGGCGTCGAAATTCTCAAATTTGGAAAAACAATAAAGCAAGAGAAAAAATCATACTTCCATACTTTATTTTTCTAATTGAATCACATGTAATGATAATAATTTCAGTTAAATTGAGCCATCCCGAGATAAAAAAGAGTTTCACTAGATTCCCCGTCTCTACATTGCAAATCCGAACGAAAACTCGCTGCCGAATCCAAGTCCAAGCGTATAGCATTCACGAATTACAAAAAATAAAGGATCTGAGACGAACCTGAACAGATATAGATTCTCGTCGACGGCCGGAATGGCTCTCGAAACTTGTTGTTTCCCAGCAGGAATGATTTTCCTGAGAAATTGAAATTTTCCGGGAAACAAGTGTTTGGCAGAAAGCGAGAAATAAGGTTCAGACTTTACCCAAAAAAAAAGAGAAATAAGGTTCAGATTTGAGGAGAAATAAGTCTAGCCGTTTATGGGGAAAAAGGACCGTTGAACAGCGCTTGTTAAGGATTCGTTTTTAATGATGTGGAGATTGGGCGTTTGGAACCAAGACGATTTGAATTTCAAATCGCAGCAGGAGAAGGTAGAGATCCGCTGCTCCACTTGCAAGACTCCCTAATTCTGGACCGTTGATATATCTACCGACGGAATGCAGTGGACGATGGATTGCAGTCCAGGAAGCTTCGTCACCTGATTAAACATGCACTATGCAAGGACAACCCATTAATGACTTTGTGGACTTGGCCCTTCCACAAGCCCAACTTATGTAGTGGTGCGCCATGGGCTTCGCCCATTGCAAGCCCATGTGTTACGTTGTCGTATTATATATTATATATTTTTGTACTTTTATTGTAGCTACCAATCATATTAATACCAGTGGAATTTCTTTAGAGCGGAGTTTTGAACATTGGGATAGAGGGAGCTCTAATTTTTAGCTCCAATTCTCTATCAAAATCATGTTAAATCATGAATTATAATGTTTGATTGAGTATTTTGGTTTTCATAATATTATAATATAGTAGATTTTGAAAAAAAAATTTGTAAATACTACTCAATTCTAAACTATAAACCCTAAATCCTAAAATCTAAATCCCAAATATTAAAAATTAAGATCTAAACCATAAACCCTAAACCTAAAACCCTGAACTCTCAATCCTAGATATTAATTCCTAACTCCTAAACTATAATATGTCATTTTCAAAAAAAAATCATGATTTAACATGAGTTTTGAGAGGGAATTGGAGCCCAAAGGTACATTTGAGTAGTTGCAGAACTAAAGAAAAAATGCACCAAAAATGTGAAAATTGCACGAAACCAATAATCCATGGAACAATGTTGTATCTTACATGCTCTGCTCAACTGCAACTGTATTACATGCGGAACTTTGTTTGTGTAAATAAAAAATAGAAAACCATTAAAAAAAGGAACATGGCATGCTCACAGATGAACAACTTCTGCTTTACTTTGAACTATACGACCACTAAATAAAGAGTTCTTAGCCAGATACAAGACAAACACCTAGCCAGAAGTCATGTCTTCTGAGGCTACATAAAATTTTCTACAAAAAGAAAATTCCTATTCAACAATTTTAAAAAAAAAATATAAAAGAAGAAAAGAAAAGGAAAGGAGAATCAATTGCTATGGCTAAACGATTCCTCTAAACTCCTCTCAAGCATAACTAATTCTAGGTTGGTTTTTCAAGCAAATAAGCAAAACTATGCAAGGCTGCTTCACAATGTAAACACAACAATGTCATGCAGAAGAGCTTTGCTTACCCAAAAATTCTCTTCTTATAATTTCAAGCACAAGCTCATTCCAGGTATCAACTGGCCCTGGCATGCACCAATGTAAGCAATCCTGTGGTGGGGGCTTTCCATCTGGGCCACGTTTTGTGATTTTATTAGGATCAGGGCTTCGGTATGGACCTGGATGCCCATCATGGCGGTACGCAAAGGCTTCGGTGATATCCATCAACTTCAACTTTGACCTATTCGTCATTTTCCTTATCGCACGCTCGAAACCAGTCACCTGTTCCTTGTGCATTATTTCAGTAAAACCATTTTCCACTAATTCATCAACACTAAGAGGCCTAACCTTTCCAGTGCATGATCCCCCAGTATTCCATGCCCCACCCTCATAGTGATCAGGGGAGAAAGAACGAACAATCGCCAACCCTGTGTAATTTGGATGTGTAACAAGAGCAGTGAGAATTGTCTCAACAGATATCCCGAATGCTTCAATATTGTTAACCTTCATTGACCGAGATTTGTCTGGCCACCACAACTGTCCTCCCACAATCTCATTGTTAATGACATAGACTGACGCCTTTGCAAACCAGTGACCAGAAGAAAAAAACAATCACATCAAAATCTGGGATGTATTTCATTAAGTCATCATCAGGAGCATCAAGGTGAAGCTTCACAACGCCCTCTGGAGCAAAGTCCAGTGGTCCAGATGTTTGGCGAACAAGCCAGGAGGACCATATCCGGACAATCATCACAGACGTTGACCGAAAGAACCATCGTTGCATTTTCCGGTTCCCCCGGTTTTTTGGAACTTCTACCTGAAAATACAGTAACTTTTTGTTAGAGAATATCACATAATTATGTTAAAGAGGTTTGAATCTGTACTGCAAATAAGAATATGGCCTGGATTGAGAATTCCCACATCTCAGTTAAAATAACCAAAATTTAGTGAAACTTTAACTCAGGTAAGGTCATCACTATATTCTAACTCGGGTGTTCAATCTGGACCTAATTTAAACCACAAAATATGCAAACTGTATCCAATCATATTCAACATAAATATTATATATATATCTCCATAGTATTATGCATTAAATGTATAACAGTAATTATATAGGCACAAATTTTGTAGATATAATATTAAGCTTAGCTCGAGAACTTAAAGATATACAAATTAAGCTGGAAAAAAAAATCTAACTCATTTTCATTTTGCACTCTTGATTCAAGCTCAGTCAAAATCGTACTAGCTTGAACTGCTAGATAAGGGGGTTATCCATTTGTAGCCATAAATTCCATAATCATACATGAAAGAAGAGAGAGAGAGAGAGAGAGACAGCAACATTAGTTACTATTGAGGTTAACGCATATTTAGTGAAAAAAACAAGGCCTGGCTGAACCAGGCTTCAACTTCTTAGACCAACCTAGGTCTAGGACACTGCACTCGAAGTGAGGGCCAATGGTATATGAATAACTGATAAACAGAATGGCGTATCACAAAATTGGGTAAAAGGTGGAAGTACGGCATCAAACCAAAATATGCTAGCATTAAACAAAATCATCTGAAAATGGTCCCGACTGCATATTAGTTTCCCAAGTTTGCTAGCAGTCAAATATATGAGCCTTTTTAATTTACTTTTTACTTGATGCCAAGAGAATTGCACCACCATTTTGTTTCATAAAGTAATGACACCATGTCTATTGTTTCACCCATTTTGCTACTTGCCTGCCAGAGAAGGCACAACATAGACTCCATCTGATTTCGAGCAACTGAATCACCAATGAAAGCTAAAGTCTTTCCTCTCATCAATTCTAGAAATTTCTTGGCATCAAACCGTGGAAGGTCACACTGAAATGGCTTCCATCTCCAATTCTCATATTCCTTGTCAGGTCTCCCATTCCCCTGACAGTTCTGCATCTGTGTGATGACGGGACATGTGTTGTTCGTGTATGTTGGTCCCAAAGAATCATAAAACCAACTTCCATGGTACAGATGACAGCCTACATAACAACCAAGAAGAATGCAAGATCAGAAGCATGAAGCATGTAGCAAAAGAAAATAACAGCCGCCATAGAGATATTCAGTCCAGTGAGCAATAAGTAAATTAGGATGCTGCTTAATTTAATTGTCTAATTTGGCTCTGTCCAATACAAATCTCCAACTCATCCAAAATCCAACATGAAGACCAACTAAACAACTTTTTACTTGGCAAATGAAGATTGAAATGGATATGTTAGCTAATAAAACAAGAAGCCGACAGATTGAAGGTTTGCTAATCACATAGCAAACCTTGAGAGTTGAGACCAGTTGAATAGTTTATCGTGATCTCAAGTCTCAACTCTCAAGTTTTGCTATGAGATTCACTAAATCAGACTCTCAAATGCATCAGAAGAAGTCTAACCAATCAAGTTCAAAAAGGAAAAAAACATTCAAGTTTTGCTATGAGATAAGCTAATAGTGAGTAGACATAAGGAGCTCTTGTGGTGTAATGGCAGCCAGCTTCTTACAATTGCGTAAGATGCAAGGTTCGATTCCCCCTCCCTCAAAAAAATTAATAATTAACCCCATGAATAACTTTAAAAAAAATAGTGAGTAGACCTAATGAATATGTAAACACTGAGATGCAAGGTTCGATTCCCCCTCCCTCAAAAAAATTAATAATTAACCCCATGAATAACTTTAAAAAAAATAGTGAGTAGACCTAATGAATATGTAAACACTGAGATGCAAGGTTCGATTCCCCCTCCCTCAAAAAAATTAATAATTAACCCCATGAATAACTTTAAAAAAAATAGTGAGTAGACCTAATGAATATGTAAACACTGAATACGTTTTGGAAATTCATCTATATCATATCATCTTTATATGTTTACACTTACACCACCTTACTCTCCACTCTTCTGCGGAGTCTCCTTGAGACTTACATATGATCAAACACCAAATGACAAAGAAACATACTTCCCAACAAATGGAAAAGGAGCTTCTCCACTGTTGGAAAAAGCAATAAACCACTTTAAAAGAACCAAGCATGCAAGTTAACATATAGAACTCGGACATGCAAGTAAAAAAGTTATTAGTCAACATATCCTAAAATATCCCCACCAACTCCAAGGAAGTAAATTCCATCGTAACAGAAATATCTTAAAAAGTTAAAAAGCTACCAGAATCAGTCTTGGATGTATTGCTTGCCAAAGGAGGTATGGAAGACTCCGCCTCCAATGTAGAGTCTGAAGACGTATCTCTATTGTTATCATCCATCCTTGAATCTCCATTACCAGAATTATTTGAGGAATCAATATCCCCTATTCCGTGGGAAGCGATTGAACCAGTCTTGACCTCCTCTTCTTGCCTTACAACAGAAGGCACTTGTGGAACCGGTTGATCCACCAGTGAATCACTCATGGGCGGTTGTGAATCAGACTTAGTTGTCAGAGAATTCGTATCAATCATATCCCTATTCTTAACAGCAGAAGATCCGTTTAAACTTACGGGCACTTCAAAATTAGGCCCAGAAGATGAATTCTTATCAATTACATCTACATTGCTAAGAGGAGAGTCATAGTTAGTTTGATTGCTTGAGGAGACAGAAATTTCAAGTTTTTTTGAACTATCAACCCCGTAAAAGTAACTTTGAACCGTGGTTCCAAGAGGAGATTGAACTAGAAGACAAGAAGCAATAATCAGGAACAATGCCAGGCCACCCACTGATATTGCAATTGACACAAGGGATCGCGGGAATGCAGCCATTGTAGGAAAGCCTTTAGGGGAACCCAAACTCATGACTTTCCAAATTAAGGAGAGTTTTATATGGAAAGGAGAGGAATGTAGTTTCTAAGCTAATAATAACAACAAAAAGATCTCGTCTAGTGAGCTTTATCTTATCTGAATCTACTTCTGGATACAACCCCAGATCTTTCCTAATAAAGCAAGGATTGCATTCAATAACAGATGCAGAAAGGGAAAGTATCCTAAAGTGTAATTAATTTTCTTCTAAATTTACACTGCCAGAAAACAACTTCGATTTATTGCGGCTACAATCTTCACATATTTTCCTCAGGATCCCTTCCAAAAATGACGACTTGCAGGAAAACTTATGCTAATCGTGGAAACAGCATCCACGCATTGAATGATGCCCCTTCCGAATCTCAGTACCCTGAAAATCCAAAGAAAACAAAGTAAACAAAACAATACTCGTATCATCTACGAATGCAAAAGACAGAACTCTTCAAGTTGCTCTAACGAATTCCACAATTTTCATTTTTCCACCATAATCCTCCGCGGATCCTCCAAAAAAGAAAAACTAACCTTTCTCACAAAATTACCACATATCCTGAACATCTAATTCCGCGATGCTAGCGGCTGAAAATTGGAAGTCGATTACAATTTTGCGTGGTTTTGAAGATAGTACTCGCTGTGCCGGTGTTGGTGCAAATCATGGAGGACTCTTGGTTTCCGAGTTTGCGAAAGAGATTAAATTAAGAGACCGAATGACGCGCATTAAATGAACAAGTTAAGTAGATATGAGTCGCTTGATTTGCAGAATAGAATACGAGTTTTACATTTGGTGATGATTCTTGGTGTATTTTTCAGATCTATGTTCAAAGGAAAGTTAATTTCTTCCAAAAGATAAATTCTCCTTCCCTCAAAGAACAGTGACTTGCTTTTAATTAAATAAAATAAATATAATGTCTTTTTAAAAATTCATAATTTCTACAATATTATCTTAAATATGTTACTTTTATATTATTTTATTTCACATTGATTAAACTTGATCACGTAAACAATAAAAATTCATTTGTAATTTTTACATTTTTAATTTGGATATTCAAATTAAAATATTATTTTTAAATTTAAATATGTCATTCAATATGAAATAATTGTAACTTTTACTCTAACAAAGTTTTCTTTGGGTAATGTGGAACCCACTCAATTGTCTTCTCGATAACTGACTAATAAACCCTATGTCACATGAAATACCCCACAACTCCCATAAACCAAAGACCTGAGTTGAGGCCTGGTGCATGAGATAATGCATGATGACATTTGTTCACCTTGGGTTGAGCATTGGGTTATCTTGTAATTACGATGATAGAAATATCCATGAGACTTTAACTCATGACCTCCCTCTTGAGCAAAGAGTTACCACAGGTCAAGTTCATCATCTCAACCAATGTTCCGTTTTAATGATGTAACGAAAGTAGTATGATAGATGATCCAAACATTGACAATGAATGAGGATACTATAAAAACTACAATTTCTTTCCCACTTTGGGTTATCGGTTCTTATGGATACATCAGACCCACACGACTTTATTTTTCCTGAACCGTCTCACTCAACGGTACTCGTGGCCAAGAAAATGTCTCTTAAATGGTAAGGACTTGGGTTTTATTATAAACCCACATCACTTGGATTTATCCAAACATTGTGGGTCACCTATAAGTCATGACACTCAATTTTTACTAAACTTTGTTTAACTTCCTTATTTCAAACGTTCCTTTGTGACCGACCATCGTCAATGTCATCGGAATCAACCAAGTCATTGTCATTGGAATCAACCAAAATTGTCAAGTAATTGGAGTTCTTCATCATACCCTACCAAACTCTCCCCTAAATCATAGTATGATGAAACTCTTGCCCCTACTTAAATCTCACAAAATATCACATTAAACTCTACTTTGATTGAAAAATTAAGAGTTGAGGTTAAGGGAAGAGGTGTTTAGTGAAGGAAATTATGGGAGGGGATTATCTCTGCTCGGCCTTAATTAGACAAAAGATAGAGTTGATGAGGGAAGAAGAAAATAAAAAATGAATCATTTACTATTTACCTCAATCCTTAATATGGAATAGAAAGAATTATTATTTTTCTCTCACCTCGCAAACACTCAAATTTGGGGACATCAAATATTGACAAATGACGATAATAATAGAGGGGAATTCTTCTATTCATTATACCCTAAGAAATTCTCCCCTCCAATTCAAGTAGGGGTGAAAACTATTGTCCCCTCAAACTATTAAAGAAAATATGACCATTTTATCGCATTTCTAATGCCCATAACAGCAATTTAATGTCCTTAAACCCTGTGCACGTGTTAAACTTGACCGCTAATAACCGGTTGGTGGACACCTATCATCCAATGACACAGGCGGAACGGTAATCTCGCAAACGCAGAAAGGGGTTTAAGCCCATAAACAAAAACCCTTCATCAGTCAGAGCCTCGTTTTCTGCCTCCCAGATTTTGTTCCTCCAATTCGAAACCCTAGAATTCCAACATGAGCTACGCTGCATACAAGATGATGCACTGGCCAACTGGTATCGAGAACTGTGCTTCGGGGTTCATCACCCATTCTCGCGGCGACTTCGTGCCGCAAATTCCGACCAACCCGCCCGACGATCTCGAATCGGAGTGGCCCGCCAGGCGAGGCATTGGACCAGTACCGAATCTCGTTGTCACCGCCGCTAACATTCTTGAACTCTATGTAGTTAGGGTTCACGAAATGGGCACCCGGGAAGCTAGAAACTCTGGCTACTTGAAGCGTGGTGGCGTCATGGATGGGGTCTCCGGGGCTTCTCTCGAGCTTGTATGCCATTACAGGTTACGTCTTAATTTTTCAAAGTCAAGAAGTAGTTGTATTTGTTAAAATTAAGATGAAATAGTCATCAGCAGCATTCTATATAACTTGTGCCAGAATCATATTTCTTAACTGTTATTGAATGTTTGTTACAGGTTGCACGGTAATGTTGAGTCAATTGCGGTGCTATCTGTAGGAGGTGGTGAGAGTTCTAAGAGAAGAGATTCTATTATTCTGACATTCAAAGACGCCAAAATTTCCGTTTTGGAATTTGATGATTCAATCCATGGTCTTCGCATCAGGTAAGTATATGCATACATCAGACGCTTCTGGATTGCATAATTTGATTGGATGTTTGTATTATTGTTCCTCAGTTGTTAAAAGAGATGTTTTCAAAGAATAATTTTCAGCGACTTGAGCTGTTCTTTGAGGTTTATTAACATACCTCAGCAGTAAACGTGGGCATGATTCTCAAACCCTCAGGGTGCACATCTAGTACCAGAACATCCACTATGCCGGGAGGAGTGTGCAACTCTTATGCCAATCACCACAAGGAGGATCACTAAAGGGGCTATCTGAGACATGTACAACCTTTGTGTTGGGCTATTGATGCAGCGAGGGCAACAACACAGGCCCAGCAATAAGCGGGCCTAACTACCCACTAGAAAACCGGTTGACTAGTGTTAGGATTGGCCCACTTATATACTGCAACTCTGGGCCAGTCACCATCGATGTGGGATTCCTCCACAACATGGACTATTCATCCTGCATCATTCCCTCCTGCCACAGAGAGCACGTCCTTGTGCTCCAACTCCCCAGGAGAAAGTACACACGGGCAAGCCCCCGGGGTAGCGAGGGCAACAACACAGGCCCAGCCCAAGCCCAAGCCCAGCAATAAGCGGCCCTAACTACCCACTAGAAAACCGGTTGACTAGTGTTAGGATTGACCCACTTATATACTGCAACTCTGGACCCGTCACCATCGATGTGGGATTCCTCCACAACATGGACTATTCATCCTGCATCACCTATGCACATGAGTTTTTAACCTTCCTAGAGCTGGGGAATCACCCTGATTCAAGCATAATTTTAAATTCTGTGAAGATCCTAAAAGCCCATCTCCCATTCAGTCTAATGATTTTGACTGCCATGATGCATAAGGAAATGAGTAGTCTAGTGGGTTTTGGGTTAGTAACTTGACCAGGAAGAATAGACAAAACTTTGAGGATCTATAACAACTTTATCAACTAGTGGGATTGGGGGGAGATAGAGAGAGAGAGAGAGATTAGGGAGGGGGAGGGGGAGGGGGAGGGCGAGGGCTGGGTATTATGGAAAAGGATTGGAGAGATTGAAGGATGATTGGTCCCTCTGCATGTACAGCTGTGTACAACCTTTTTTTAGTTACAGATATACCTTCTATTTTTGTTACATCACAATATGAAATACAGTCTCTTAACATTTCTCCTTGTGAATTTTGATTATTAATGTCCTAATATATGGTCTCTTGAATATGCATTAGTGCGGTTACAAATTTAGTTGCACATCACATCACCTCACTTCGTTGCTAGTCTGTTTAAAGGCATTGGCTTTATTCTATATTTGAATTCTTTGCTTGAGTACTTCCTTTCCTTTTTGTGATGGTTATCTTGTCTTTAGTGATTTTCCTGTCCATAAAAAATATTCTTTGATGTGCGTGGAAGTTTGTGCTGAAAATTTATTTATGTTTAGAACGATTCAATCTTTTTTGCTATACCAGAAGTTATGCTTATTCATATATGTTGATGCTTATCTCAGCTCTATGCATTGTTTTGAGGGCCCAGAGTGGCTTCATTTGAAAAGAGGTAGAGAATCATTTGCAAGAGGGCCGTTGGTAAAGCTTGATCCGCAAGGAAGGTGTGGCGGCGTTATTGTTTATGGTTTGCAAATGATAGTACTTAAGGCTGCTCAGGTCTCGTTTATCTTGTGAAATTCTACTCTGTTGCTGCTTTGTTTATTGTTTAACTTTTGTACTTCTCGAATTTTTGTTTTCACCCATGATGTAGAAAATTAATGCAATAAACCTTTCCTGAACATAAATTATGCTTCTACTCGAAGCCTTGACTGTGTCATATGTTGTTATGAGTGTAGCTCCAGCAATTCAGATTGGTTGAGCTGTCATTTTTTTAAATTTTTTTATAGAGAAAATGTCATGGTACCGCAGTGGTGTCCCAGAAAGTGGCAACCAGGCTTGGCCTTTCTGTAGACACCTGCTACTTTCTGTATTTGGAGGCCCTTACATACACATAAATGACATTATCCTCGACTCCATTTTTGCTTCAACTTGAAGTTTCATGAATATGTAGACTTGAGTTATAATTTAGTCCCACCAATGCTCTCCATTTCTGATATTGCTTTTGGTTGAATCAAATTTCTTAAATTTCTTAATGTTGTATATATCAAAAAAAGAGAGAAAGAAAAAAGAAGCAAGAGAACAATCGCTTTTTAATGTGGGTGGTACCGGAAAATATGTGGCCCAGTGGTAGAGTTGCAGGGGTGCAACCTAGAGGTTACATGTTCAATTTCTGGAATAGTCTCTCCACATATTATGTGTTGGTAAGATCTACATACATCTTGCATGTCCTTGCCCACTACGGGAGCCCGCCTTGTGCACGAATGTTGTTTACCTACCTAATGCGGGCGGTAATGGTACTGTATAGTCAACTAGTCATAGATGAAGCAAGACTGTAATGCATAACTAGATTATAGCAGACTAGAATGCGACAACTGTTGTAATAAATTTGATAATTTGTTGATTACAGCTATTCACATTTTGATCTAGAAGTCAGGACTATTAACTTCTTGCCAAACTGGCTGTCAAGGAAGTACATTTTTTTATTAACGTATTAAACCCCCAGAAGCCTTTTTTTGATGGCCGTTATGACTAAAGATTTTCATCGTTTAGTTTTGAAGCAATTTCCCCCCTTGTTATCTCTCTATCTCTATCTCTATCTCTCTCTCTTAATTCTTAGACTGATTTTGCTGTCAGGCTGGTTTTGTTGGAGATGATGATGCTTTTAGTTCTGGAGGTGCCATTTCTGCTCGTATTGAATCATCTTATGTTGTAAATTTACGAGATTTGGATATGAAGCATGTAAAAGATTTTATATTTATACACGGTGAGTGTTAGTCACTAATTAACTTAAAGCCATACTTTTGAAATGCTATTTTATGAACGATTGTGTGGTGGTTATGACTGTTGAAATGTTGAGCGAATGTGAGGATTTTTATTTACATTTTAGATGATGGATCTATTCTTTGGCAGGAAAAGATCTATGTGTACTTTTTAGACAGGCCCTGATGGAAAGTGTGGACCTGTGTTATGTTTTAAGTTTCTTCGCCACAATCTTATGGATACAGGTTCAATCCTAAAAAACCCGTCATTTTTTCGGGGGTGGGTGGTGGGGTTTGGAGGGGAGGGGAGGGTGGTTGTCTGCACACATGCCCTTCTCCAACCCTGCCTTCAGTAGCATGGAGCCTTGTGCAAGGGTGTTGTTTGACCAAACATGTCAAGATGGAAACAGTATTGTGATAGATGCTACTAATACATTGTCCATGATAGCAATGCGTAAGCCTCAGTTTTTGAAAGGGGGGGAGAAATAAAAAGTAATGGCTGCAACATACCGAACGTGAGTGATAATTGATGTTTTTGCCTATTTGTATAAAGGGCTGGTCTGAATGTTTTTGCCCATAGTATCAGAGTGGGATTACCTTGCAGATGTTTCTGGACTGTTATTTGACAGCCTGGTCCATCCTTGTATAAGGTTCCTCTTAGGGGGTTTTCTCCCTAACAATAATTGGGTTATACCTTCCTGCTGTTGTGTGAAATAATCAGGAACTGGCTAGTATAGAAGGTTGATTCCGAAGTAAAAAATTTCCTGCCCTCCGGATATTTGATCTATTGTCTTACCTCTTATAACATGTTATATAGGTTACATTGAGCCTGTGATGGTTATCCTCCATGAGCGGGAGCTTACTTGGGCCGGACGTCTTGCATGGAAGCATCATACTTGTATGATTTCTGCCCTCAGTATCAGCACTACTCTGAAGCAGCACCCCCTCATATGGTCAGCTACTGTATGTTCTGAACTTATCAATTCTTTATGGACACTAAAACTATAATGGAGAGGTTAAATAATCATAAATGGATTTAATGGTTTGTTTTGAAGAGTGTGTATAATTCTTTATGTTAGTTTGGGATGTTGCATATACTTGGATTGTGTTTGCATTGTAACTTTTGCCAGGTTGAAGTAGAGGGCATAAGAATGAAATTAGAGAACAATGTTATTGAAAGAAAGGCTAAAGCCACTAAACTCTAAAGGAAAAAGAGGTAAAAAGAAGACAAACTTTTGATTGAGGGTTGGGCTGTTGGGGTGGGGGGAGAGAAATGAGGATCAAGGAGAGCAAAAGCTTGTGCGTAGGTTGATATGCTCAGAACTGTCATGGTCTTTATATTTATTTCTTCAGCTTGCCAAAATGATTTTAATGGTGCACCATACACAGAAAATGTGAATATTTTCTACTAAGTAAGGCTAAAGTTTCCCTGTTTTGACTAGAGAAATGATTTAGGCAACTCTATTGTATTATTCATAAGACCTGAATTAGGCAAGTTTCAAGAATTGTTTTGAATTAGATGTTTTGTAAAGCATCATAGTTTGAAAGTTCTACTTGAGGAAATTGTGGCTGTGAACATATGTTCGAACCTTTCGAAGATCTAAGTAAAATGATTTTCTAAGCACTATAAACTTTTGAGGATGATGGGGGAGGCTAACTAAAATTGGCTTAGGAAGTTGCTGGCTGATTGGTTTAGGCTAATTTTGTGTGTGAAGTTAGAAGTGGTAAACAATTACGCTGAAGGCTTTTGGGAAACCCACTAAATATCTTGCTGAGGTTTTCATTGAAATGTTATTGATATTATTGCCTGCCTTTGTACTGGCTAGGTTTGTTGAAGCATATGCACAAGTGTTGTCAACATTGTACGCATGAACCATTCACAGATAATGCCCTTACGTTCTTATTGCATTTGTTTTTTGTCCCAGAATCTTCCTCATGATGCTTACAAGCTACTTGCTGTGCCTTCGCCAATTGGTGGTGTTCTTGTGATTAGCGCAAATGCTATTCACTATCATAGTCAGGTTGACATATTTCCTCGTATTACTAATTTACTGCTCAAGTTCTTCTTGTTGTTTATGGTTTCACTTCTTGCTTGGTACACTCGTCTGGAAGTTGTCTAGATGATTTATGTGGAAACTACTGATGCATAAAGATGATTAAAGTATGTCCTCTCTTATTTTTGCAGTCATCCTCTTGTGCTTTGGCTTTAAACAATTATGCTGTCTCCGCTGATAGCAGGTCTTGACTCTCCCTTTGTCTCTCCTCTCTCTTGGTCTAGTGAATCCCTCTCTCCTGGGAGTCTGGGACAAATTAAATATCTATTTGAATTTATATTATGTCACATGATTGATATGTGAAACGAGGGACCTACATATGAGTGTGAATGGTGTATTACTGTGGAACATTTTTCTAGTCGACTACTTAGCCTGTCGAGCTGTTGCTTGGGATTTTTTTTCTCGGGTGTTGAATGGTGTATCATTGTGAAACATTTTTCTAGTCGACTACTTAGACTGTCGAGCTGTTGCTTGGGATTTCTTTTCTCGTGTGTTTGTACTTTGTACGCCTTTTGCTTATGCGCATGTGTATGTGTATCCCTTGCATTTCTATCACTGAAATGTGTTTTCATTGCACTTCTGTATGTTTCGGGCCATTAACTAGTTTTGTGTTGCAAAGTGTGCATTGCATGTGTCTGAGTCGTAAGCCTCGGATGGGCTGCGGCCAGTTGAAATAGGATCCTTGTTTGTTGAATTCTATTAAATTATAATTCTCTCTTTTCCCTACCCTTTTTCTTGTTTTGTTGGATATTTGTTCTATTCTATTTCAGTCAAGAGCTGCCAAGAGCAAGTTTTAGTGTGGAACTTGATGCCGCCAATGCAACTTGGTTAAATGATGTAGCATTACTGTCAACAAAAACCGGGGAGCTACTCTTGCTGACCCTTGTTTATGATGGCCGGTAGGTCTTTCATATTTGTTCTTAGTTGAAAAAATATATTTAACTTATATATCTTCAATGTAGACCTGAGTTAATTTTTTGAGTTACTTTTCTGTCATCTCCTGACTCCTGATCTTTGGTCTTTTCTATATCTTCCTGTTCAGTTTTTGGTTTTGGTTATAAAACAACAACACCCAGGAGGTGCTAGGAAAATAGTATGTGCTTCTTTATCGGCCTATCTTAATGGTATCATGAAACCTACTTTTTATTTGGAGAACCTTGATGATATCCTTCTTGAGCTATTGCTGCTTTGTTAAGATGCAATTTAGAACAGGAATGAGCTAATGCTTTAATATGAGAGGGACACTGATGAGAATCAAATGGTTCAGAAAATTTGACATGCAATATTATGCTCTATATGCATACAAATGAGTGTTAGATGTCATCACAGTAAAGAATGAAATTATGATTGTCTGACGTTTTGTTGCAGATTGATTAGTGTAAAGCCTCATACATTTTTCGCTCTATTTTTTATGGAAATTTTCAATCCTTCAATCTTCCATTATACCAAGTTACATGATATTTCAAGGCGTGTGATAATCAACCTAAGAATTTTGTGTTTGATGGCGCAAGTATATCTAAGTCAGTTTTAGTGGAATCCAATTCATTTATTCTGAATAGCTCATATATTCATTTTTTCTGTTTTATGGAAGGGTTGTGCAGAGACTTGAACTTTCTAAGTCTAAAGCTTCAGTACTTACTTCGGTTAGACTCATTCTTACTTTCATCTCTTCATCTTTCTGTCCTTTCTCTTCCTATTGATTGAGCTTGCTTAACTGCATTTTGAATGTTGTCTGAAACTTTTTAGGAGATTACGACAGTTGGAAATTCATTATTTTTTCTGGGTAGTCGTTTGGGAGACAGTTTGCTTGTGCAATTTTCATGCGGATCGGGGGCCTCTATGTCGTCATCTGGTTTGAAGGAAGAGGTGTGTGTTGAAATTCATCGGCTCCATCTTTTAACATTGCCATTACGTTCAATCTGAAGTTACTTAATGGGCTAATGAATTTCTTTCATTGAAATTGTGTCACTTCCTGATATTTAAATATTGACTACTGTTGTCTGATTGTATAGTCAATCTTATTGTATTAAATTTGATGATTGATTTCTGATAAAGAATTATGCACTGATCTCCATTAGAAAACAACTTGATTAATTTCTTGCTTTCAGAAAATTTCTTAGTAAAATGCAAAACATTTTTCCTTATTAATTTTTTTGTAAGGTTGGAGATATTGAAGGTGATGTTCCTTCAGCAAAGCGACTGCGAGGATTTTCTTCTGATGGTTTGCTAGATATGGTCGATGGTGAGGAGCTTTCTTTGTATGGTTCAGATCCAAATAACACAGAATCGGCACAGGTTGTGTATCATTCCCTGAATATGTAGATTATTCCATCTGTTAATTTTGTGCTTTTCCAAGAGGGAGCAAATTGCAAGTACATTTTCCTGTAGGGAGGATGGCATAATTTCTTTTAGAACCAAGCTTCCTTGGCAATCACATGTATTCGTCAACCTCTCGCTCTTGCCTTTTTATTTGGTAAAGCGGAAAAAAAGAACTTAAATTGTTCATTCGGCTACGAAGTTCTATCAAGAAGTCAGAACTCTCTTCATCTTCCCGTGAAAGTGGTTGCTCCACTGATATACTGACCATTTATTTTCCTTTTACCCTGAAAGCTTGGATAAAATAGTACTCTTCATTTTATTCGAATTTCATCAAAGTTCAGGTGTGCAATTATGGATATTGCCATTGATTCTACCTTTCGTTTTATAGAGTTCACAATTTTTTTTTCTTCTGTCCTGCCATGGATGGAAATTTCTGCTCTGAAATTTGCTCTTGCACTCTGAGGAATTGTTAATTTTAAGTTGGCCCATCTCCATTTTGATAATCTTGAAAACAATCATGATGAGGATAGTTGGCTTTGTAAATTTGATCAATAAAGAAAAAAATGTTTGGTTACGCAATTTAACAGTTGTTTGGTGTTACTTCGAGAATTGTTGCTGTGTGTGTTTCTTTTTCTTCTTCATCCTAATAAGGGAATTGGGTTTTCTTAGTTGTTCCTTCATGTATGCAGAAAAGTTTCTCTTTTACTGTGAGAGATTCGTTAATCAATGTTGGTCCTTTGAAGGACTTCTCATACGGTCTAAGGATTAATGCTGACACAAATGCAAGTGGAATTGCCAAACAAAGTAATTATGAATTGGTAAGTTCTTCGAGTTTTTCTTGCACTACTTCAGTTTTGCATGACTAATATCAAGTATGATATGTTGGTAACGAGAACAATGTCTTAGAGGATTTTACTTAATCATGTTGGATTTTTTGCTTCTGTAATTCTGGTTAACTATTATTTAGATTATACTTTGTGAGATCTGATTTTAGTTAAGATATGATCTCATAAATATTAAAACAATAAATCCCAGGATTAATATTTTTTGCCATAATTTGTTTCTGTTTATTTCTCCAGGTGTGCTGTTCAGGTCACGGAAAGAACGGGGCTCTCTGTGTTCTTCGGCAGTCAATCCGCCCAGAAATGATTACTGAGGTTCATCAATAAAGTTCCATTAAGTTCCGTGCTAAAGATACTCCATGTGGTTTTAATTTTGCTTCTGGTTGCCTCTGGTATTAGCATGTCATAAGATGAATGGACAGTGAAATATTTTCTAAAATATGTTGAAGATATTATCGCAAGCTATCAGTTTACCCAACTAAAAAGAAAAAAAAAATATGCGATGAAATATTTTCTAAAATAAGTCAAGGATACTATTGCGACTTATCAGTTTACCCAACTGCAACGCTAAGTATGCGAGTATTTGTTTCAAGATTCACATAAATTGCATTTTAGGTGTGATGGTTAAAGATGTTAGTAATGGTTAAAATGCCTAGGACAAACTGTTTTGCCCTTATTACATGATTCACATGATTATCATATGAGAAATCAATTGCATTCTTTTTGGATTGCAAATGCATTGTTCATGTGTTAGATATTCTGGAGAGAAAAATCGAAAGGACAATACTTAAAGAAGAATCACAGAAAGAATATCTGCTGATTTCTGTGCTGTCATGTTTTTGCATTAACGTTAAATTCTTCATGTGATTCTTTCCTCTAAGGACAGTCTGTTTTAGGCCATGGGGAGACATACATACTCATAAGGACTTGGGGTTTTGTGATCGACAGGTTGAGCTACCTGCTTGCAAAGGTATTTGGACTGTTTACCACAAGAATGCTCGCAGTTATAGTGTAGATTCTTCTAAGATTTCTTCTGGTGAGGATGAGTATCATGCATATTTGATTATAAGCTTGGAGGCTCGCACGATGGTAATATTTTTTGCCCATGTACATTAGATGTTCACTAGGGTAGAAGAAAGCATAATTTTATTTTGTAATTATTTTGTACGTAAAGTAATATTTCCTTGGAATTGCGGATTTTGCTTTTTCTGTGCCTTGATGTGTTGATTAGGTTCTTGAAACTGCTGAGCATTTGACTGAAGTCACTGAAAGTGTGGGCTATTATGTGCAAGGAAGAACGATTGCTGCTGGAAATTTATTTGGAAGGTATGTGGATTCGGTTGTTTGGTTATTTTGCAGAAACCTATGTTGTGATGTCATCCTAGTCTGTGATGTTATATAATCTTCATGCATTATTAAGTGCTTATCATTTGCATAGCTTTTGAGTTTGTTGAGCGCAAAAAGTTTTTTTAACCACCAAATTCTGATTTTCGTGTCCTGGGTTCGCCTTGTTATCCTCTAGGAATGGTTTCTGTGATTTTGCTTTGTTGGGGCCCTTCTCATGGTATCTGTTATTGAATGCTATAACCATGTTTTGCTCTGTCAACTGTTTTGTAATTTCAAGTTTTTCGTTTGAAGGAAAGCTTTTTTCTTTTCTTTTCTTATTTTCCCCCTGGATGAGGTGAATTTAACACCTGCGCACAAGGCTCCCGCAGTGGGCGGGGTCGGGGACAATCATGATGTACGCAGACCTTGCCCCATATAATATATGTGGAGAGATTGTTTCAGGAATTGAACATGTGACCTCTAGGTTGCAACAAAATAGCATGGAAATCATTTTCTCATTGAGACACTCAATAATCGAAGGTATATCTTATTAAGGTTTCCTTTAATAGTGATCAAATAGATTTCATGTTAATAATTATTTTTGGTTGTATTTGATAGTACCCACTTATGCATTCATGTTGTGGGACTCCAAATTGTTGGGGATAAAGACTTTGATGACGACAATGGTTATTTTTGGCTATGCTTTATAGAATCTCTGGGTGTTAATGTTTTGTGCTGAAATGGATTCTAAATTGAGCTTCACTGGTGGTTGACAAATTTTCATCCATTATTCACAACTGCAATGCATACTTTTGTTAAAGGTGTGACGTCCTTTTTAAAAAAAAATTTTTTTACCTGATATTTACTTGGTGCCAAGGCGAGTTATAACGTCTACTGTTTTATGCACTCATAAACTCTTGGAGACAGACAGGCACAGACATTTAGAAACAGAGACAGAGAGAGGTGTTCAGTCTGCATGACATGCATCTTTTTTCTGTTTCAGGCGTCGAGTTGTCCAGGTCTATGAACGTGGCGCTCGAGTTCTCGATGGTTCATTTATGACCCAGGATTTGAACTTTGCCACTCCCAATGTGGAACCAGGTTCTGGTTCTGAGAGTTCCACTGTGTTGTCTGTTTCTATTGCTGATCCCTATGTGTTACTGAGAATGAGTGATGGAAGTATTCGGCTTCTTGCTGGAGGTATGTTTCTTTGAGTATAATCTTTTGAGGCATATATACATATGTATATATACACATAAATCTGTTAAGGTCCACACCATTCTCTTAAGATCCTCGTCAAACTTTTACCAACCCCGCTTATCAAGAAAAAAAATCTTTTAACCCCCCCAAGAAATACTTTGCTATCCTATATGGTTCACACTGTAACAATTATTGTCTTCTCCCCATGTCTTTTGATCTCATCTATGTTTTTGCTTCTTGAACTTGAAACTACAGATCCTTCTAGTTGTACTATTTCAATAAGTACTCCCACTTCCTTTGAGATTTCAAGGAGATCAGTATCTGCTTGTACATTGTATCATGATAAAGGACCAGAGCCATGGGTTCGGAAGACAAGCACCGATGCATGGCTTTCTACAGGAGTTGGTGAGGTCATTGATGGCGTAGATGGCGGAGCACATGATCAGGGTGATATATACTGTGTTGTTTGTTATGAAAGTGGTGCCCTCGAAATATTTGATGTGCCAAATTTCAATTGCGTTTTCTCTGTGGATAAATTTGTATCTGGGAAAACTTTACTTGTTGACACCTATATCCGGGAACAACCCAATGATCTCCAGAAAGCGAAGGACAAAAGTTCAGAAGAGGTGGGTAGCCAAAGCAGGAAAGAGAATGTTCAGAACATGAAGGTTGTTGAGTTGGCCATGCAGAGATGGGCTGGACATCATAGTCGCCCTTTCCTTTTTGGAATATTAACTGATGGAACAATTCTTTGTTACCATGCTTACCTATTTGAAGGTTCAGAAAGTTCATCAAAAGTGGAGGATTCTGTTTTTGAACAAAGCTCTGTTGGATCAAGCAATGGTAATGCTTCTAGGCTTAGAAATTTGAGATTTGTTCGCATCCCCTTAGACACTTACACTAGAGAGGAGATGTCAGAAGGAGCCCCATGCCAAAGAATTACCATTTTTAACAATATTAGTGGTTATCAAGGATTTTTCCTTTCTGGATCAAGACCAGCTTGGTTTATGGTATTCAGAGGACGGCTACGAGTTCATCCACAGGTCAGAAGTCTTGTTTATTTCAAGTGGTTTGAATTTGATATTTGGATGAAGTTTACTTACACTTTATATTCGTACTTATCCTTGAAAAGCAGTTGTTCATGGTGTCTTCACATGTCATGAAATTCATTTCTCACATTAAAGCATTGATACGGTTTTAGCCATCTTCAGGTAGTCGTCCAGTATTTTTTGGGATCCCCAGATGTTTTATTATCAATGCAATGCCAACTTTCCCCATTGTTTTTCTTTTTATTCCTTTTTGGGTGTTGGTTTTTATCTCTAAACTAATTGAAATAGGAAATTAGTTAGTGTTACTGTAAAAAAGTCTTTGGATAAACATTTTATTATACCTGCTTTAGTTCGAGTATTTATTATCTTCTTGGACTTCATATGTTGCCTCTTCTATCTTTTGTTTTCCGCCCTTTTCTTTTCGTTTGGGCTAAAGCTTTGCTCTTGTATTGTGCTATTTAGTCGAGCAAATATTCTTAAGTTACATTATGTTCTTGCAAGAAAATAGTACTTTATTTTTTGAATGAAAAGGAAATTTTATTGCAGGGCACCAAGGGGTTGCCACACCTAACAAAACAAATTGGAAAATAAAAGAAAAAATAGGATATGTCAAGGTACCATAATCCATTGCAGACCCTACTTCCATTATGAACAAAGAACCACAATCTAACATTATTGAGCCAGTTGTCAAATGCTTTTCCTGGGTCTCTGAGCCTCCAAATATTTGTCTGATTCATTTGCAACAAGATTTTCCAGCATGTAAGCAAATGGAACATGAATTTTTTTCCCCTTGCTAATGTTGGAATTATGAGAGAATATTACGTTTCTTGTAATTATGGGTTGTAAATATTCCCTTTAATTACTTTGATTTAGTTTCCTAGAATTAGGTTGATTTGATTGATTTAGTTTCCCTAATTTAGGGCTTTCAATGTAACTATATAATGTACAACCTCACAACATGAATATACAACACAAATTATTCAATTCTTCTTGGTATCGGAGCCTTAGGGTTTTCTTTATCATCACTGTTCACGGCACTGTTCACCGGCACTGTTCATCGGTGCTATTCAGACTGTTCACGGTACTGTTCACGAGTACTGTTCACGGGCAGTTTTCTCGGCTTTTTCTGGCAGCACGTATCTCTTTTGTTTTTCATTGGCTTCGGCAGCTCTTTATCTCAAGCGTGACTCTGTTCGCACCTGTCTCTTTTCGCACACATCTACCTCAAACATATTTGTGTGTATCTGTCTCTGCGCGCACCTGTCTCTCGTCGCGCGTGTCTATCAACTTCTCTTAGTGAGTGTTGCAAGTATCTTTGTTGGGTTATCTTTGGTAAATCTCTGTCTTGGCGTATCTCTGCCAGTCGTGATTATTTCACGAATTGATTCGACTACTGCCTAACTTTGGATAAAATTTTGCGATTTCTTGGCTTGTACTGCGGCAATTTATTTTTGCCGAGATGGATTATAGTCATCTTTCACCAGATTTGAGCCAGCTCCAGTCCCAGATTGCTCAACTCCAGTCCCAGATTGCTCAGCTACAGTCATTAGCTGTTATCGCTACAGGTACTCCTACTGCTTTCCATGGTAAGTCAGGGAATCCCACTTGGATTTTGGATTCTGGGGCTAACAACCACATGACTGGTGAGCTTTCCACCTTCACCTCTTTTGTTACTCCTATCAACCAATCTGTCTGTATTGCTGATGGTACTTCTCTCCCAATTCGTAGTCAGGGCAGTGCCCGTTTGTCTTCGGATATTACTCTTCCTTCAGTTTATTATGTTCCTAAATTTACATGTAATCTTCTCTCTGTCAGTCGCCTTGCCAAGCACCTGAATTGTGCTGTTGTCTTCTTATCTGACCGTTGTTTTTTACAGGACCTGACTTCGAAGAAGATTTTTGGCAGGGGGTTTGAGCATGACGGCCTCTACTATTTTGGTGACCCACCTTCATCTGATGTCTCATCGTCTAGTCTTCAAGCTTCCACACTATCGGTTCTAGATCCTTCTACTTTATCTTCCTCTATTTTTTCCCTTGCTACTGTAGATTTGTGGCATGCTCGTCTAGGCCATGCGAATTTTCAATATCTATGTTCGCTTTTTCCGCCTTTGAATAAAGCGTGCAAAAATTTTAAATTTCATTGTGAGGTTTGTGAATTGTCCAAACATACACGCACTTCTTATATTCCTCGCATGCGTCGTTCTCCCGCTGCATTTGACCTTGTTCACTCTGATGTCTGGGGACCATCTCCCACTACTGCTTTTTCTCAACATCGTTATTATGTTACCTTTATTGATGACTACACTCGATGTACTTGGGTTTATCTTATGAAAAACAAATCTGAAGTCTTTGATCATTTCACTAATTTTCTTCACATGGTTAAAACTCAATACAATACTGTTGTTCGTGCCATTCGGTCTGACAATGGCGGTGAATATCTCACCAATGAGTTTCGCACTCAACTTGCTCAAAATGGGATCCTTCAACAGCTCACGTGCCCCTACACACCTGAACAAAATGGTGTCGCGGAACGCAAGAACCGTCACATCATGTCTGTCGTTCGATGTCTTCTTCGAGGTATGAATGTCCCCAAAACTTTCTGGCACTTAGCTGTTCTTACTGCCACGTACCTTATCAATCGTACTCCGAGTCGGGCACTTCAGGGTGCAACACCCCTTCATGTCCTTCGGCCAGGTACTACTCTGTTTTCTCTTCTTCCTCGTGTGTTTGGTTGTACCTGTTATGTTCAAAATCGTAGTCCCTCCCGTACCAAACTTGATGATAAAGGGAAATCTCTTTATGGCCTTAAGCAGTCTCCTCGGGCATGGTTCGGCCGCTTCAGTGAAGTTGTGCTTGCTATGGGGTTTGTTCAGTGTCACTCGGATCACACATGTTTCATTCGTCGCCAGTCTCAGGGCAAGTGCATTATTATCTCAGTCTATGTTGATGATATCCTTATTACTGGAGATGACTCCCCAGGTATTGTTCACGTAAAGGATGATCTGCGAAAATCCTTTGATACTAAGGATTTAGGTCCCCTCCGATATTTTCTTGGCATTGAGGTTGCTCGTTCTCGCCGTGGCATATTTTTATCCCAGCGGAAATATGTTCTTGATCTTCTGCAGGATACGGGTATGCTTGGTTGTAAACCTGCCTCTACTCCTATGATTCCTAACCTCAAGCTATCACCAGACTCAGGAGATTGTTTATCAGATCCATCAATGTATCAGCGTCTTGTGGGACGTCTTATTTATTTGACAAACACAAGACCAGATATCACGTTTGCTGTTAGTGTTGTTAGTCAGTACATGCATTCTCCACGTACTTCCCATTTGGATGCTGTTTATCATATTCTCAGTTATCTCAAATCTTGCCCTGGTCTCGGATTATTCTATGCTTCTGGAGAGATGTCAGGTCCACCATCTAGTCTCTCATGCTATATACCATCTGATCTCTCGGGCTACACTGATGCTGATTATGCGGGTTCCATAAGTGATAGGCGTTCTACCTCTGGCTTCTGTACTTTCCGGGGTAATCATCTTATCTCATGGAAAAGTAAGAAGCAAGCAGTTGTTTCTCGATCATCAGCTGAATCTGAATATCGTGCTATGGCTCAAGGTACATGCGAAATCATGTGGCTTCGTTCTCTCCTCACTGAATTGGGTATTTCTGTAACAGACTCGTCCTCTTTATTCTGTGATAACAAGTCTGCCATCATGCTATCATCCGACTCAGTTCTTCACGAAAGAACTAAGCATATAGAAGTTGACATCCATTTCATTCGGGAAAAAGTTCGGTCTGGCATTATCACTCCTAGGTTTGTTCCTTCATCGGCTCAGACTGCGGACATGTTTACTAAACCAATAGGTCCTTCTTTACTTAAGTCATCTCTTGTCAAGCTGGGTCTCGTCAATCTCTTCGCACCAGCTTGAGGGGGAGTGTTGGAATTATGAGAGAATATTACGTTTCTTGTAATTATGGGTTGTAAATATTCCCTTTAATTACTTTGATTTAGTTTCCTAGAATTAGGTTGATTTGATTGATTTAGTTTCCCTAATTTAGGGCTTTCAATGTAACTATATAATGTACAACCTCACAACATGAATATACAACACAAATTATTCAATTCTTCTGCTAATGCACAGTGCTATTTAGGCCTATAGTTCATATCATCCTCTATGGAATTAGATTTGACCCAGCTAAATCCCATAAACTTCAAAGCCATATCTCGAAACTTTTTGACCCTGACAATGGAGGAGGTGATTAACTTTGATTGCTTAGACATTTTCATAGATACGTGACTTTCTACTACAAAGTCCTGGCTTTCTAGGCACTGTAACTTCCTATGAACCATTAACCTTGCTTTAATTAGTTGCTTCAGTTTGTTTTCGGCTTTTGTTTCGTTTTGTTCTTCGTATCCTTTTCTTTCAGCTTCACCTTCTTGGTGGCCTCTAATAAAGTTTCTTTTGCATTCAAGAAAAAAGGACACTTTACGGTCCTTGAATTTTCTTTGAATAGAAACATCTACTTGTCAAGTGCCACCCGATTGTGCCAAAGTTATAAAGAGTGAGAATATTACCACAAATGGCTTCCCAGATGAAGGCTTCTTTGGTTGAAACTCTTGGCTTCCACACCACTTCCAAGGGAAATCATTGTTGCTAGCTATTGCTCTATAAAAGCTTTTCACCTCGAACGCACCATTGTCAATTTTTTTTCTTAGTGACGGAATCCTTTCTTCCATTGTGAACTAGAAGACCATGGGTAGCTTGCCCAAACATGTATTTCCCCAACTCCCAATCAATGGCAATAAAATCATCCAGAGTTTAAATGAAAATTCAAATTCTTTTCTCCACAAGCTTTCTAATTACACGGTATATCATCCTCATGATCATCCACCTTTTCGTCCCTAACAGTTTGGCTACATGAATAATTAAGAGTAATCATGTATAGCCTCGTATATTTTCTCTCTACTTCCTTCCATTTTGTTTTCAGTCTGCTTTTCCTCTTTATTACATCGAGTTTTATTAATTCTTCTTACTGCTACACCACTTTCTCTAACATCATAGGAGATATTTTCTGAAAATCCCTTTTGAAATCCGCACAGTTTTAGTGTTTTGGAAGGAAATGTGCTTGTGGATATTGATGAAAAGGGAAGGATATCTGTTAGAATCGACTGACGCTGTTAACTACCTTAAGTATTGCTCCTCTAATCTTTTGTTTTTTGATATTGTTGAATGTTGTGTGCTATTTCTCAACCTCTCTCTTTCTCCTTGTCTTTTCGTTCGTCATGTTCTTTTATAGTAAATTGAATTTTGTTTTGCAGCTGTGTGATGGATCTATTGTTGCTTTTACTGTTCTTCACAATGTGAATTGTAATCATGGGCTCATATATGTTACATCACAGGTACTCTTTTGTTTGTTTTCCCCCCTTCCGTTTGAAGAATCCCTTCTGCTCAATATACTCTATGTTTTGGCTTATTGATAAATGTGTCCATATTCATATTCTGTCCTATAGGGCCTTTTGAAGATATGCCAATTGCCATCTACTTCAAGCTATGATAATTTTTGGCCTGTGCAAAAGGTGGTTACTTTTCCCTTTTTTGGCACGCTCGAGTTTCCAATCATTCATGTGCTCATCGGAAAATTTCTTTTGTATTGTTTAGATTCCACTGAAAGGCACCCCACATCAAGTCACATACTTTGCTGAGAAGAAATTGCATGCTCTTATAGTATCATTTCCTGTGAGTATATTTATTTCATTGAATTCCAAACTCTTCTCATCATTAATATCTTTATTTTTTGCGCGTATGTTTGTGTCTATGAGCTATTATGACATTGCACATAAACACCCCACATAATCCAAACTTTTTTGATGCTTTACTTGTTGTGAAAGGGCATCAGTTTAGAGAAACTATGTGCTCTACTCCAAAAAATATAAAACAGGAGAAAAATGCTTTTGACTTTGAGATCACTTGGACATGTCTTCACAATAAGTATGATGATAATTTTGATGGAGAAAATACCAATTCAAATTGAATGTCCATTTTGATGTATCTCCAGGAGCACATTGACTCCGGTTTCCTGTCTTTGTTAATTGTGTTCTGTTCTCATTGCTTTATTCATGCTTTATCTGCTAAACATATTATAGTCCTTTCAGCACATTAGTAATTTTGTTCTGTTCTTGTTTCTTTATCCTTGCATTATCTGCTAAGATATGTTATAGTCCTTTTGGCACATTAGCTGAATGATGATTAATTGATAATAGTTTCTCGTTTTATTCCACTGCCCAAAGTTACAACATTGAGTAGCAAACAAAAACTTTCCATTATCTCAGTTATTACTGCATTTATCTTTCAATGTCTTAGATCATTTGTAACTTTTAAGTTTCATTTAGGCCCCGTTGGTGCGATTTGCATCAGGATTGGATAGTGCATGGATACGGATATGGATTCCACAGTTTGGCGCGTCATTGACATTGACATTGACATTGGAATGGAAGGCTGAGTGTAGTTTGAGACTAAAACACAAAATTTTGAGAAATAATTTGTCATACGTAGCATGAATAGCATGTTATACACAGCATGTACTTTGTAACTGTGTACATATATTTAGCCATGCATATAGCACAAATTAAGAAGTGTGTAATGTATATAGTCAGACATAATATATACCAATTACATATATTTATTATTTATATTGATATATCACATATCCAATTTGCACTATATGTGTGTGTATGTTTGTGTACATAAATTCCAGCTCCTTGTGTGGGGACATGCAAGGATTGTTATTTCTTGAAGACCTCCATCCCTATAACAACCGAACCCCATGGATCTAGAAATCCAGCTCTACTAATATGTACCTCCAAAGACAACCTAGACTCCTGCTTGCTTTTCTTTAGTTATATCCAACTTCATCACTCGGACTAAATGGTTCCTTATAGTTTGTTGCCATTGTTTCATTCATCTTAAATGGCCTATATATTTTATAACGATTGTAGAAATGTCTTTTTTGGTAACCTACTACTTAAATAGAGATCTAACTTCAATTTTATTTAGTTCTTGGGAGGTATAATTCTAGCATATTTTTATGCAGGTTCAGAAGCCATTGAATCAAGTTGTTTCTTCTCTGGTTGATCAAGAAGCTGTCCATCAGATTGAGAATCAACATTTGAATTTTCAGACTTATACTGTTGATGAATTTGAGGTCCGTATTTTGGAACCGGGAAAATCAGATGGTCCTTGGCAAACAAAAGCTACAATCCCAATGCAAAGTTCTGAAAATGCTTTGGCTGTGCGAGTAGTTACACTCTTTGTAAGTTTGTCACTCTTAACAATTTCTTGGCGTCACGTTGTGGTCGACTTTTTATTTATTTATTTTGCTTTTCTGGCAGGGTACTTGTTTGTGTTTGTGTGTTTTTTTTTGTGGGGGGGGGGGGGTGGATGTTGGTTTAAGAGTGATTGATGGGATAACACTCCTTCTGTAGGAATCTTCCTCCTTCAAGAAGTCAAAAGTTTTAAAGAAAAAACTGATCAACCATCTTCCGCTGAATGTTGGATTCAGAGGCAAGTTTTAGGATTGCACTAAGCATCAATCATATGATCTGTCCCCTGCAAAAGAGGACATTGGACACCCAAATATTAAAATTAAATAAATGAATCATGGTAAACCAGGCTTAATTTTTTTTGGTAAAATTCCCCAACCTAACATGCCCACCGGACAACTGGGTCAGCTTTAAACTCGCGCCGTCAACCCAGCCCACTCCACGCTGGCGACAATTTAGATCGGGCCGAAGTCCATGCAGGGAGTTGAACCTGTGACCTCCCGCATTTGAAAGGAGTTACCAAGTCATCATCCCAACCAAAGCTTCTTTGTTGTAAACTAGGCTTAATGCAATAGCTAGATAAACTATATTTATGGACAGAATGGAGCTAGCCAGTTAAATAACGGCTAAAGATTTAGGAAATATTAGTAAAGATGAACTGTTGAGAAAACCCATTCTATGGGTTAGATTAGATGTTGACCTTTTTATGTGCAAGCATTACCTGGATGAGGATGACGATCACATGTTTAACAAAGACTACACCAAGATGCATGGTCGAATTGTGCTAGTGACGGAGACCTGATGAAAAATGGTAAAGATTTATGAAGCTTGAAGCTTGAAGTGCTCAAAGTGGATTGTAAAGACCAAAGCTGTAGACTTGCCAAAATGCAAGTGTGAGTAGTGCTCGACTGATATACAAGCATTGCGCATACTTTTTTTCGAATTCACTATTTTTCTCTAAATTCTTCTTCGACTGAATTCAATCGGTCGAATTTTTGCTGATTTCGTGCTCGTATCCTTCAAAGGTTTCCGTTTCACTATTATCCCCATTTGGATATATCAAGTAGCCTTGACAATTTGGGGCCAAATGGATGTCTTTATCTTTTCTTGTTCTAGTATTAGGTGCAATATGGCATTGTTGCTGAGGAGATTAAGGTCTGGAGAACTCTGCAGTAATGTTTCTAAGAGAAAACTATTCAGATACTTCCTTTGGCCATCATGTGGTTTATCTAGTTCAAGAGAAACAACAAGACTTTCAACGACAGAGCGATCAGTAGGCTTTTTGATAGACAACTGTTTAGCAACCTGATATTCTGGAGCTCTGATCTTTGTAACAATGTTTTTAGCCTCTTTGTATCTCTTCTTTCTGCACTACCTTGGTACTTTTTAACAAAACCTTTTCCATTAAAATTTTTATGAAATGGTGCTATTTAAATTAGGAAATTGGAAACATCTGGCTTGAACTTTTCCAAGTTTTATCATATATATAGGCACATATATAGAACAGACAGAAAAAGAGGACTCTTCCAAGAGAATAGTGTGATCATTTCCTTAAATGTTTTTGAAAATTTCTTGTAGTGATTTTGTGTTTTATTGCAGAATACGACGACACAAGAGAATGAAACACTTTTGGCTATTGGTACTGCATATGTTCAAGGGGAGGACGTCGCAGCGAGAGGCCGTGTGCTTTTGTTTTCAATTGGAAAGCATACTGATAGTTCTCATAATTTGGTATTTATTTGAATTATCTGTTTTTCTGCTTTCTCTCCTCCTGCTCTGTTGTATCTATAACTATTGCATTGTGAACTTTACCAGTTACGAATTTGCAGTCTCTGGACTCTCCTTTTTTTCCCTCCCGTGTTCGCATTTTACATCACTAATTCATCCCTTCTGCAGGTTTCGGAGGTTTATTCCAAGGAATTGAAGGGAGCTATATCAGCTTTAGCTTCACTTCAAGGTCATCTGTTGATTGCCTCTGGTCCCAAAATCATATTACATAAATGGACTGGCACTGAGTTAAATGGTGTTGCATTTTATGATGTTCCACCGTTACACGTTGTGAGCTTAAATATTGTAAGTGGCATTTCACTCCAATATTTTTTAAGATTATAGTTATTTATGATGCCTCATGTAATTGAAAGTTGATTCTTTATTGCCCTGATGTAAATGGTCTAAATTTCTAATGGCATTGTTATCAAACGGGTAAACTTGTGGTTTGGTATGCTGCAGAGTTCTCTCCTTTGAATACGTTCTTACAGTTGAACTCCAATTTTAATTCAGATGTTTCACATTATAATACTAATTTATTACTCTTCTCTTCTCTTCTTTTTTTTTTTTTAATTATCTGGGATTGCCTTTCTGTATTATTTTACCTAATACTGTTTACGATTCAATTCATTCTGAATTTTTCATTAGTATTGTATTAGGATTTTTCCCATTCTAATTTATCGTATGGTTATTGGGAGATTCGAGCAAGCCAGCGTACAGGATCTAGCAGTACGGGTTAGGATTTTTCCCATTCTAATTTATCATATGGTTATTGGGAGATTCGAGCAAGCCAGCGTACAGGATATAGCAGTAAGGGTCACAAAAGCGTCACAACTTTTTTGAGTTAAAAAAATTATTGCACAGGCACCAAAAAAGTTCCAACAACCAAAGCACTAGACTTTAGGAGCTTGAATCTAAAAGTATATGAACGATTTTTCATGTACGCTGATTTTTATTTGAGTTCTAATAATTAGTTGTTTTTTACAACTCATAAAATTAATGTTTGAAGCATTTTGAAGTCCTTGGGATGAAGGTTTTTTTTGAAATTTCTTTGTTGGAGGATGGGTGTTCTGGAACAGCAATCATTGGAATGCATGGTGGAAGGTTGCCAAGGTCAAAATGAGACCAAAAAAAATCAATTTCATATTAGAAGATGCCTGGATCATCTCTTAGTTAATAACATGACTTTTGCTACACATCAGATTGAGGCAAAATTTCCAGCTTAGAAAAGCTAACGGTAAGTTCCAACATTCAGTTTTCGGAAGGATTTATGAATTTCAGCATATTCATGGTTAAAAATGCAACTAAGGCAACACTGCAATCGAGGAAACTGCTATTGGACCTCTAAACAGAGGGGGCTTCGTCTCATGAATTTGATAACTTAAGCAAGGCCTAGAAATCTATAATTCTCATCAAATACTCTTGAGATTTGAAGAAGCCATCTATGAAGTCTTGAAGCTCCGTGCTTATAAAATTCTAAGAATTCTTCATCACTCTTGATTGTTCATTCTTGACATGAACATACAACCCTGTTGGTTCTAACAAGGTTCTTAACACTTTTCTTGTGGTGGTCTAGCAAGGGTTTGATGAAGGTCAACATCAGGAGGGTTCTAAATCTTGGGATTCTAGTGAGCAAGGCAAGCTTAGAATTTAATTTTTGGTTTCTAATGTGGGAGATGTAAGTGGGAAGTCTTGTTAAGAAATTGTGGTCTGGTGGAGAGTTTTGGTCCGTCTGTTTCCCCCACCTAGGGTTTTCCCATGCAAATCATATGCCATTGTTTTGTTTTCTGTGTCCGCATTATCGTATTGTTTTGCACGCAACGTCAAAACTCATGTCTAATGCACTTTTTATTTATCATTGTACTATGTTTGCTCACTGCACCTTGGCATATTCTATAGAATGCGTATCTTTAGGATAAAGTTTTGGCTTGTTGGGTATGTTCTGCTAAAACCTAGAGGTCATGGGTTCCATTTATGGAAACAGCCTCTCCATTATGCAGGGATAAATCTGCACAGATCTTGCCCTTCCACTATCCCACCCTCAACTCAGGGGCTTGTGTACAGGAGCTGTTAACCAATAGAATGCTTATCCTCCTACAATAAAACAAATCTATGTTAATTAATTTAACTTGCTGCCAATATGTGTTTTTATGTGATTTATGCTCCTTGTCAGGCTTGTCTCTCTTACTTTGCTGCACAATTTTTGCAGGTCAAAAATTTTATCCTGTTGGGTGACATTCACAAAAGCATATACTTCCTAAGTTGGAAGGAGCAGGGATCTCAACTTACTTTATTGGCCAAGGATTTTGGCTCGCTTGATTGTTTTGCGACAGAGTTCTTGATTGATGGAAGTACTCTAAGCCTCATGGTTTCAGACTGCGAAAAGAATGTTCAGGTTAGCAACATTGGTATGCGTTTGGTTCTTTGTGATGCAGTACACAATCTTATTTGATGTGATGAATTTTGGTGAAGTGGACTATTATTTGTGAGCTTTGTTTTCTCCCACTTGTTTTTAGACGTGTTGTTTTGGTGGTATCAGAAGTTTCAGCATGAGCCACTACCATTTATGGTAAATAGGGAGGTTACAATTTGAATAGAGAATTAAGTGTCATTTAAAGGATCAACTGTTTTTGTTCCAAAAGACTAGCTGCTGGTGACATGTCAACCTTGGCTGGATCAAGATCCTCTTAACAGGGCCATAGTCCTGTTAATTGGAGTTGCTTTGTCTCTATGGTGCTAAGAAGCACGGACACTCTGTTTTGGACAGAGTATCAGTGTCCGACACGGATACGCCCGGACACGTGACAGATACGTCTGTGGCTCTGGAGACTGTCTTCTCTCGAAGATGATGGCCCCTTCTGAATCTGGACTTGAATTATCATATGGGTCCTTGCTATGCCTGTTCTGCTGTTGCCATCTTCAAGATGACTTTGGTTGCAGCATTCTGCTGTATCTTGGGAATATCTGATTCTGAGCTGAAATTCTCAGGAGGGTGGATATTTTCAATTCTTAACTTGTTTCTTAAGTTCTTGATATCTTCTAAAAGTTTTATAATCGTCGACTTGGTGTTTAGATGTCTGCAACCTATCATTGGAAACATTCTTTTTTCCTTGGCGATGATTTATACTGCCATGATTATCTGAGTCATTCTCATGGGAATCTTGTATTGAGAGTTCAACATCAGCTCATGCCGCCTCTGCTGCATAGAAACATTGGCAGTACTTTACGACTATTCTACCCCCATTTCTGCGGTAGTATGATTTATTATTCACCGAAAGTTGCTTTGGCTAATGAGCTGAGTTTTCCTCCCCAAGCTAGTTGTTTTGTTCTATATGCTTCCTGGGAAATTTCTCTTCTACTCCAGACCAGTGAGGGATTCTGTATTCATTCTCTTCACTCAATTTTTTTTGGTGGTAATCACGATGACGTGTTTCTTAGACTATGTTCTTGGTTGAGTGGAGCAATGCTTTATCCACTTTCTAGACGAATACATAATGATAGATTCCTAGCAGTGGCAAATTTGAAAGTTATATCGTAAGAAAGATTAAAATTTGTGCCATTAATTTTAGTATTTTGGATAAATAAGCACCAATATTTGGGGGTGCGGCCCATAAAAAGCATCATATAATCTCTAGGGATCCCGCTCATGTCAAACAGTGGGATGGACAGTATAGGCTATGGCCCATTGGTTACATCCATGATATTCACAACATGGGGCAGAAATGAATTTTGAACATCAATTGTCTATAATCTTGTGCGGCTTGGTTTATTTTTCAACTTTCTGTTTCAAGTTTTTGCAATTACATATTTAAACATCTCTAAGCATCTCACCTTGCAGTTATAATTACTGATTGTTTAGTAATTACTTATGTTAGAGAGATTTGAGGTTGCATTAATCCCATAAAAGGGCCACACTTGACTTTGAATACATGCTAGAATGGAGATTAAAATAAGGCTATTAAATGGCTCCTGGTGTATGGATGGATGAACCTTCCTGTTTAATTTTATTGTTTATTTCTGCATTTCTTTCATTCTTATTTCCATGTTGGTTGGAAAAATAAGGACTTTAGATGTGACATTTGATGGCGTTGGCAGATTTACTTATCTTTTGACTTTTTTGCATTTTCCAAAACAGATATTCTATTATGCCCCTAAAATGTCTGAGAGTTGGAAGGGACAAAAGCTTCTCTCAAGGGCTGAATTTCATGTTGGCGCCCATGTGACTAAGTTCCTGCGGTTGCAGATGCTACCAGCTTCATCTGATCGAGCTGGTGCTGCTCCAGGCTCTGATAAAACCAATCGATATGCTTTATTATTTGGCACCCTGGATGGCAGCATTGGATGTATAGCTCCTCTCGATGAACTCACATTTCGTAGGTTGCAGTCGCTTCAGAAAAAGCTTGTTGATGCTGTCCCTCATGTTGCGGGCTTGAATCCAAGATCATTCCGCCATTTCCACTCAAATGGAAAGGCTCATCGGCCTGGCCCTGAAAGCATAGTGGACTGCGAGCTGCTTTCCCAGTGAGTTACATCTTCTTTCGAGCATTTATTAACTAAATGCTTGTCTTGATACTCGATTCAACTCTTTGTTTTCCTTTTAACAGATATGACATGCTGCCCCTCGAAGAGCAGCTTGAAATTGCTCAACAGATTGGGACAACTCGTGCGCAAATTCTCTCAAATTTGAACGACCTTTCTCTGGGAACAAGCTTCTTGTGAGTGCAGTGGATCAGAAATCTTCTCGTGGGATAATATTAAAGCAGACAACAGCTTAAAGAAGGGGCAGTATATGATGATCTATGGCTGAGGCTCGAACTTCTGCTTTGTTTCTTGAAACAGGGGGACTTTCAATTGGATAGTATTTCTTCTTGCAAAAAACTAAGGTATGAGGTTTTGTCCACATCAGACCTTTAAGAGCGGCCTTGGGCAGGACAAGTACAAAATTTACAATTTGTGTATGTGTATGTTGGGCTGCCATCTGCAGATTTCCTTGATCAGCCGTTAGGAAATTATATTTGTTATCATTGTCTTTGTATTTTAAGACTATTGGAAGTGGACTGTATCTTAATTTCTGAATAGATAATTGACCGATCTCAATGTAAGATTAATGAATTGTAGAGCATTATGTAAAACTTACACACTGTAAGAGGAACATTTGGCTGGTGAAATTTATTTGCATCTTAGAACAGAAGTGGATGACCCAATTAAAGGGATGGATCATTTTTCAACAAAAGTTTGCACATGCCTGCCTGCATTATTATTTATTGCAACAGGTGTTGTAGTGTCTGTCTGTATTTTATCTTTTATGCCTGGAAAAAGAAAATAATTCTCGTTCAGTCTTTTGTTCCAGCACTATTTAGATGTTTCGGATTGCCTATGAGGCTGAAATATTTTTCATCTATGGAATGGTATGGTACCATCAGTTTTGAAGTCTTTACTATCTAGCAACAAGAGGTAGTTTGGTTGACAATTAACTAGGTAAGGCATATGTGTCTAAAGTTCGATTTCAATCGTAAATATATTTCTCAAGCAAAAAAAAAACCCTTACTATTTAATTTCCATCCATCCATCAATGATCAAACTGTACAAAAAAAAAAGAAAAAGAAAAATTTACATTAAACTATATATTGAACTCATCGTCACTGTACAAGCACTCTCTAGTCTCTCCGAGGTAAAAAACTGAATGAAATATCTTGAAGAAGTCGAGCGAAGGAAAAAGAAGAAGCAATGATGCCCTCAACTCAAATTGAGATCATCAATTCTGATGAGTTGTAGTAAATGACTGGCCCAAAGAGTGATTAGAAAGGCAAACATGACAAGATTCCTCTTTTGCGTTTTGATAAGAGTAAATCAAAAAGAAGTCCAATCGCAAACAGCCACGTACTCACCATTTGATGTCGTCATCAGAAACAAAAATAAATTCTAGAAAAATGGGGAGGTTTGAATCATATGCAAGAAGTTGTGTTATACAGAGTGGTTGATATAAATTAATTTAATATTCCTTTACTGGAAAACATAATCATTGCATTTGGGTCCTGTATAGAGAATCAAATGGAACAATTTTCTTATGGCTTCAATCGTCGCATGATGAAGTAGTCCCATTTGTCAATAAGGTTAGAAATTTTTTTTAATCTAATTATAGCGAAGTGATCATCTTACTTTCAATAATTCTTTCGCTTAATATTATGGAATGAAAGCTCATATATTATTGCTTAAAAAAATCATATGTTCTTAAATCTTAATTATACACGTATGATCAAACAAATCATTCAGGCTCAAGCCAGATCATCACCGCAAACAAATCAAGTTTTCAACACGCAAGTCACTAATTTGAACGATAAAGATAATGTGTATCACCCTAATGATTAGAGTTCGAATCTCTCTCTCCCGTTTAAAAAAAAATTCAAAGTTTTGAACATGATGAAGATCGTTGGATCATATTCATTATTCAACGTGTCCAATTCCCATTATGGGCCAGGACCTTGTGCTTTTGGGCCATTGCATTTAGCAGCTAGCCAGCTAGGCAGCTATTGATAAAAGGCCCGGGCCTAATGCACGTGCGTAGTGACAGAATAATTTGGTCTAGCACGTTCTTCGAGTGATGGCGACACACGTGCGCGCGGTCCATCAATTAGGGCAAATTGGGAGATGTTTCTAAAGGGTCGTGTTATCTTTAAGGAATGTCCAACAAAAGTGGAACAATCTCCTTCAATTGTGTTGGAAGAGAGCCCATACCGTGTCACTATTTCTCATGCAAAGAGAGTCTTTTATCTTCCAAAGCTATTTTCATAGACTGGGATCTTAACACGTACAGTATTAACTATAGCATAGAGAGAAGGCATGCAATGCCCTTCATTTTATTTAATGCTTTATCTGATCCAACTCAAAGGGGAGCAACACCTACCTACCTCATGAATCATTTGAGTGATAACTTAGTTGATATATCTCTCTGGGGTCAAATCCTATAGATTCGGGAGATATTGAATTCGATTTCTACTGAAGTAATACTCTTTTGGTCACGCATTTTACTTTGGCCCAACTTACATGTCAGGTGAGAACTTTCTATGAGCACACAGCCTGACAGCCTGAGTTTAAATTCATATCGAATATTCAAATATATTGGTGTCATTCTCGATAAAGGGTTATCGTGGAGTATGGGAATGCAAAATATACTCAGGCACGATCTAATTAGCTACCATGCATCTTCGATGTTCAAAATACGTTGACCCGAATTAACTCTTTTTTTTTTTTAATTGGGGAGGGAGATTCGAATCCTGGTCATCAAGATGATACACACCATCCTTATGACTTCACGTAGTGGCTTGCGTGTCACCCGACTTAACTTGGCTGAAGGGTCACATACATATTTGATGTTCAGTCGTTACATTTGGGTAAAGTGTTAGGTCAATTGTCATTTTGCACCATAATCGGAGTCATATAATTTGACCTTTTTTTAAAAAAAAATGCTTGTTCACCAATATATGAGTAGTCACTCAATACATGAATAACCAAATTTGCCAAAATTGTAGCATATGATCACATTCAAGGATATAATATAGACTTCGTTGACTAACAAATGTGGCTCAAATTGAATGTATACACATATATGAATTGTATATATAGGTCACTTTCTTCCCACACTGTAAAAGCTAGACTTCGATCTCCATCAACAAATGTAGCTGCTCCAACTTAACAAAGCCTTTTTGTGGTTGATGATGATTTCTTTGTTGAGTGAAAGGATAGCCCGCATTAGAGCCATCAAGCATGCACTACCTCCCTCGTGGAATCACAATGCTCCGCGTGGTACCACCACACTTGATCACTCACTTTGATTTATTTTTTTTTTACTTGCAGTTAATACTTATCTTGAAACGCATCATTAATGTGTAGACTTTGGTCTCCATCAAATCAGTGCTCATTTTAGTCATTTGGGTGACAATTTAAGGTATAAAAAATCTTTTCGCTATCTTTTCGGATTTAAGGTATAAAGAATCTAGTTTAACGTCGGAAGTTAGATTCTAAACTGACATAATTATTTTCAAGTTATTTGACTGGGTCTGAACCCAACTAACTTGTTAGGTGAGTATATGCGTGCCTAAACCGAGTCAAGTTTGGACTCAATGGATTGTCTAAAAGACAAGCATGCATCCTCAGTTCTTCACGGTTAAAATGTGTTTTAAATTCACATAGTGAAGGTCCAAAAAGATATTTATATATAATATATGTAATCTTTCCACTTAATTAGTGATTAAGAAGGAAAGTATATATAATTGTTTATGTATATCCCAAAGTCAGGAGGCAATGAGAATCCACGCATTGGGCTACTAGACCATACATATATATACACACCACCATGATAGTATCTCAGAATCGTCGGTAGAGAATCAAAGATCTTTCTTAGTGCTTGATGGATTATGAGATGCAATGAACTAGTCTAATAAGACACATCTCAGAGCCAATCTTTAATTTTCTAGACATACTTCCTCAATCCCAATCTACTACACTCGTACAACCTTTACAGCTACACTATTTTGACTTACTATAGCTATTCACCGTACGTGTGACAAATGTCCATATTCGAACATCCTGATCCTGTAACACATGTACGTACGTATATAGTCTTGGGAAGGCTTATTTTACCAACAATTCTTGAACCTCTCCATGGAAATCATATATATATCCTGTTGGATGATCTATTGAATCACTGCAAAATATTCCCGGTGTGGGCGGCGGGTCATAACAAAAGCATGCATAAACGATGCAATGTCATCCTACAAGTGCACGCAATCTTTATTAGTAACATCACACATGCTATATACTAAAGCTGTCGGTATGCGTTGGCTGCTTAAGCAAGTGTTAGTATCTAGGAGGTGGCAGCTGGGATATTTACTGTGTGAAATTCTGATTTCGTGGATTTGTCACACTTCCAACTATCTATTCATATGGATTTCGGTTCAGTCTTACTTATCGTCAACGTGATGCGGGTTGTTTTGACAGCCTGAGGTGATATATTCATCATTTAAACCTTACATTCGGACTAATAATTAACTGCCACTATTAGTTTTGATTGAGCCATTTATATTGACAAATTCAACAAAAATTACTAGTATAAAATAACACAACCAGCTGGGATTTGGAAGAGCTAGAGTTTGATCAATTTATCTGTATTCAATCTATTGGTGTTGGATAAAAACATTAATAAAAAGAATTGCATGTGAGAGACAGAGAGGCTGAATTGTTATACAGAGGCACGGTTATCAAGATATAGTTGCCTATTCACGTTCCGACAAGTAAACAAAGAGATCCTTCCCTGCCCTTCCATTTGTTGGCAAAAGAAAGGCAAAACTGGTTTTTAGAAAAAGGAACCTTTGAAGTTCATGATCAGGTAAAAGTTAATATATTAATTAACCTGAGCCTTACTCTCTCAACAATTGTAGATCAACAGTCAAATCTCAATCTCTCTCTCTCTCTCTCTCTGGAGTGCTTTATGAACCAAAAGCTCACCAACCCAACACACACAAACTCTCCCCCATTAGCTATACTACAAATCGATCTATTACCACAAGTGATGTGAAATGAGTAAGTGGGGGGTTTCCTTTACATTTCCTCCACCCACCAAATAAAAATATTATGCATATTTACATAAATTCATATTGCTGATCTTTATGTGTGTGAATGTGAATGTGAATGTGAATGTGAATGTGTAATGCATTGTGCATGGTACGCAATGGTGACACCACATTATGTGGCTTTGCGCATATATTTTCTCCTCCTCTTGTCTCCATTAGTCAACCCCCTGTTTTTTGGTCAGCTTAGTGCGCACTACTACTTGTTGGTCTTTAACAAATTCAAATAATAAAAAAACAGAACAAAACATCTTTTTGTTATTTTTGGTCTTTGGGATGATGCTAAATTGCCAACCTCACAGGTAATAGAGTGCAAAACAATCCGATGTCTATTTTGTTGATATTTTTTTAACTAAAAATGACACTAGACAAGTTTGCATTTGAACGATTAAAATGTATTTAAACTCGGACTGTCAAAATGTACTAAAACTCAGTGCATTATTAAAAACATATTGTTATGGGTGAAAATCAAACTTAGTAGCTCTCGATTTGCACCAAGTCAAAAAAGCACATGAAGGATTCTTTAACCAATAGCATAAAGACACTCCAAACATCTCATCACTACCCATCTCAATGTCGAATCCAAAGAGAAAAAAAAAATTAATCTACTCCTCTCTTTTATCTTCTACTGTTTTATAGTGTTATAGATCTTTTCTATGAGTTCATAATAATGCACGTAATGTATACACACTAATAATAATGACCATGCCTCATATAAAGATTAAAAGGAAGAAGCCAATAATGATTCCTTATGGAAAGAAACAGCATCTCGGTGAGAAAAAAAGAAAGAAAGTTTTTCTCTGCATCCAAACACCCCATAAAAGGCTTCTCTTTACCAACTGAGGGATAACATTTGACTATTCTACGCGCTTCCGATGCCTCTGAACCTCCAACCTAGAAAAAGACAAAACAGTTACTCTCACGCGCTACCAGTGCGGGTGGGTGTAAGATATATTATGCCCACTCCTCTCTCTATCTCCCTCTCTAGTCTCTACGTGTTATTTACTTATTCAGAGTATTTTGTAATGCTACTTGTTATGCTCTGCTCTCATTCTCAACATCCCACGAGGCCTCATATCTTCACCTTCAACACTTTGTCTCTGCAACTCCACTCTTCTATTATTTCAGCCACTATTTCCCTCATCAGCCTAGATCTCCCCCTCATTCGCACCATACTTTTCTTCTTCTTCTTCTTCGCAGAATTTTTAGAGACTAATGGCTCTTGAAACTTTGCTCATAAAAGTGAAGACTGCGATAACACATAGCTTTGATTCAGTTAAGACCTCCAAAACAAACATCAAATTATCAAGGAAATCTAAATCCAATGTTGGAGTTTTATCTTTCGAGATCTCCAGTCTCATGTCGAAGCTACTCCACCTGTGGCAGTCCCTCTCTGATAATAACATAATTCGTCTTCGAAATGAGTCGATCGCAATTGAAGGAGTACGGAAAATTGTCTCCAACGACGAGTCATTCCTCATCGGTCTCGCGTGTGCAGAGATGGCTGAAAATGTTCGGTTTTTGGGGAAATCGATTTCAAGATTAAGCAATAGATGCGACGACAGCAGTCTCCGTTGTTTTGAGCGCTTTTTCGATGAGTTCGCCAACACAGGGCATGATACGCCGGGTTGGGTTCTGAGCTGCAAGGAAATGGAAGCCAAGAACAAGAAGATGGACCGGTACGCGACGGTCACGGCTAAGCTCTACAAAGAAATGGAGGAGTTGACGACGCTCGAGCACTGTTTGAAAAAATGCCTACAAGACCCTGAGTGTTCAACGAAGGAGCAAAAGATCATTAACCTTCATGAAAAGATATTTTGGCAGAGACAAGAGGTCAAGTACCTAAAAGAGAGATCTCTATGGAATCGTAGTTTCGATACTGTTGTATCAATGCTGGAGAGGTCTATATTTACGATACTAGCCAGAATCAAGCTTGTTTTCGGTGTAGGAAATGAACACCCGCCTTCTCTTCCACGTAGTCTCTCTGCCTCTGCCACTGTGTACCCGACTGAGAATCCTATTAGCCATAGCTTTGTGTCAGGGCCGTTGAATAGCTCGGAACTTGTGGAGGAGGAGAAAGAAGATTCTGCGCTGCATGGATTTTTCGAGTCCAATTCGAAGCTTCTAAAGCCGCCTGCCCCTACTCTTGGTGCGGCAGCTTTAGCTCTTCATTATGCTAATTTGATTATTGTAATGGAGAAGATGATCAAGTCACCACAATTGGTCGGTGTTGATGCTAGAGATGATCTTTATGCTATGTTACCAAACAGTATAAGATCCAATTTAAGGGGTAGATTGAAGGGAGTCGGATTCTCAGCGAGTGATCCGGTGCTTGCAGGAGAATGGAGGGATGCGTTGGGGAAGATCTTGTGGTGGTTGTCACCACTAGCACACAACATGATCAAATGGCAAAGTGAACGCAGCTTTGAGCAGCAAAATTTGGTGCCAAAAACAAGTGTTCTTTTATTACAGACACTGTTTTTCGCCAACAAAGAGAAGACTGAGGCTGCCATTACTGAGTTGTTGGTGGGTTTGAATTACATTTGGAGATTTGAAAGAGAAATGACAGCTAAGGCCCTGTTTGAGTCCGCCAACTTGAATGGTTTCGTTAATTTGCAGAACTCAGTAAGCTCATGAGAATTTATTGACGATGGTTTCCTTAGTTTTCGTTTTTCCTTTCCCCCCGAATCTTGCTTCCGGAATTTGGTCCTGGTTGATTATAGAGTGATCAGCTTCAGATGTTTGAGGTTTGTTTTTGCCTCCAATGCTGATTTTTGTATATGGTAATATAGACATGTATATGAGTAAATTTTCAAAAGAATCTTTTTGCAATTTACAGTCATGAATGTGAAGATATGATCCTCTAATATTCATTCTGCCATTTGATTACTACTATTATTATTATTGATTGGTTTCGAATCCGTTACAACCGATTAATTAATTAATCTGGTAGATCATGACAGAGATCCATTTCAGACATAACATGTCTTTCAAAAGCAGTTAGATTTCGGTTATAATGATTAAACTCCCTAGTATTATGAGGTGTAAAAGATTGGGAACACACTTCTCCTCTTCAAACCAGAAACAATAATATTAGGTGTAATTGCAGACTTGGATACTTGAAATTCAGGCAATATGCAGTATGAGAAGCAAATTAGCATTTGAGAACTTGATAAGCAAAGACAAGAACAGTAATTACCGTTTGAGCTTCACCTAATAAAAGATAAAACTAGAAAAACAATTTCTATACAGTGTTCTGTACTATACGTACGTGACATTTTGTACCCTAGATGTTTTGGACCATGGACACTTCTAGGTTCTAACATTATAATACAATGTCTCAATCATTACATCTTTAGTTTTGTTAATTAGTATATCCTGGAAGAATAAAATCATCAATACAACCCCACAATTGCAATCCAATCTCATTCAAAGAAAACAATTATTTCCTTTATATATATATATATCCTCCCTGTTGTTTATGTACAGCTCATACACACAGGTGAGTTGTTAGGAGTCTTGCCTCTCGTTAATGTTGGTAGCTTTTTGTCGCCGTTTCGGGCCCTTGTGATTCGTGGTTCAATGAGCAAAGCAAATGATCACTTTGTTTCCACAACCATTAATGTCTAAAGATACAAGAATTGATGTCCTTAACTCCTTATTATAATACTTTCAGTCCCACCTCACGAATTCTTATACTTCTGTACCACTTAATTGCCTTACTTTTGGCTTTTGAAAATTTGAACATGGTATCATTGGTGTTATGGTTTTGTTTACAATCGGCAATATACTGGATCATTGCATAGGTACTGCTAACAACCAGAATTTAAAAAATGTATAGAGAGCTTCCCTAAGCATTTGACTTGTTATTGACGGGTTAGGGATTTGATGCGAGGTACTGGTTTTTCAAAAATTCAAAAGCCCACTAAACTGAAGAACAAGCCTACAAAGGCCCACCAAATACCCACTAAACTGGAGAACCGATAACAAGCATACAAAAGCCCACCAAATAACGATTAGGCTTACAAAAGCTGAAAGGAAAGCCAGGTGGCCCAGGACCAAATGGAAGTGGTGGCACTTCTTGAGCCCGTAACTCCTTTGTTACGGTTGGAGCTGATAAAATGAAGGGAAAACTTCGATGGGTCCTAAGGTTCTTCTATATTTTGTTGGGTCGCGATTGCTGGTTAAGTTTCAAAAAATTCAAAGCCCACTAAACTATGGCTCAGAACTTCAGAAGCCTATTATACAAGGAGCCTACCATGGCCCAATTATGATTAGGCTGAAATAAAGAGGCGCAAAATAAATGAGAGTTATTGGCACGTGAATGCCAATTGTTCAGCCCATAACAACTTTGGAGTCAGAGCTGATCAAATCTAAAGCTTCGATGGGTACACAGTCCTACAGAAACTGGGATACGGTCACAGGAATGATCTTGAGATTCTTGAGGGTTTGCTGTAATGGTTCTTAAGGCCATTGTAATTTCTATTTTTTTTTTGCAAAAATTATGAATGTGTTTTGATTGAATTTACGAGTTCACAATTTCATAAACCACCAATTACACCACAGACGAACAAGAAGAATAAAAAAATTCAAATCCAAATCCATAATAAAACAGTAACACTACATCTAATTATCTATATCCTCCAGTTCAATTTATCGTTCTTGCAAACAGGATTTTCTTTCAACAAAGCCTCTCGTCCAAGCGCCTTCAAATCAACGTTACATGTATGTGCTTCAGGATACCTGTGGACTCCACAAAACACGCCTCCGCACCGGCACTTAAACCCAGTCAACCCAACTCGCCTCCTACAACTCTTGCACCTGATTTTCTCAACCCCAGAATTAACCACTGCAGTTTCTTCAGTCTCTGATTGGTAATCTCGTGCCACTTCCGTACGTTTTCCAACTTCAGTTTCTGCCTTGACTGTTGGATCTCTAAGCTCCTGTTTCTTTTGGAACTCTTTGAAGCACTTGGAGCACATATTCTGATTCTCCACTGTTCCATAAAACCCACATCCCTTGGCACACAGCGGTGGATCCATAGCTAGCTAGTCCTTGTCTTCACAGCTTTGTCCAACTCTTGTTCCTTGGGGTTCGCCTACTTCTCCCTCGCTCGCTCTTAGTCTCGTGATATTGGCTGAGATCGTGTTTGAGTGAATTGCAGGAACGGGGCATGATGACTGACTCTATATAAGGGCACCAAAAATATAATTCTAACTCCGGTGGGTTTTGCAAGTAAAATACAGATCGGAATAGGACAAGCCAATCAAACATGGCTGTGGGCTAAAATTAACGGCCCATCTAAAGCACTAAGCCCATATTCCCTTCAAGGTCCAATACCTAAACTGGTGGGACCCTGAGAGTCAGACAAGGGCTTTTGAATCTTTTTGACTTCTCATAAAGTCTGTCCTAAGCATCTTAATCTTGTCCCAACATTTTCGTTGCCCAGAACTATAAAGATGGAGCAGGTGAGCCTAATCTCTATGCACAAAAATGGTGCAGTTAGGCAACTGTGGTTTAAGTCCTAAACTGACCTAATCCACTTTGCTGCATTAATTTATATAGAGCTAGAGTGGTGGATGGACCATAGAGTCTAATACAGAATGGCAGAGAAAGAAGTCACAGCACCCTCAAACAAGAAGCAAGCCAGGCAACCACCATCAGTTCCATTTATCTGGGAAGTGAAACCAGGTTTACCTAAGAAGGACTGGAAACCTGATGTTTCACCAATTAAACCAGCCTTTACACCTCCAGTCAAGCTCATTGCCTCAGTTCCCTTCAACTGGGAGGAAAAGCCTGGAAAACCACTACCCCATTTTTCACAGCCATCGCTGGAACCACTGCTACCGACCCCACTGGCAGAACTCGCTTCTCTCACAAGAGCACTAGTACCTTACAGCAACAAAAGTAACAACAATGATGATTGTAAAGGTGGAGGGTGCAACAATGCCAGTGATGGTGATGATGCGTATGACCAAGGAGAATGGATGTATGAATTAGATAAAGAAGTATTTGGTTTTGAAACAGATGATTCCTTTTGCTCAGCTCCCTCCCTCCTAGCAAATTGCCTCGTGCCATCAGCAGCAATTTCTACTGCTGTTCCAGTGCAAAGAACTTCCTCAACAGAGAACGTCATTGGCCTGCCAGATTTATATTCCTTCTCAGATTCTGAAACTGAAAGTACAACCAGCAGCTATGCAACTGGGTTTTCAAGTCTTGTGGGAGCTTCCTTCTTGGAATACCTCTTTCCACTGCATCCACCAGCTTCTGGTTTCCTTGATAAGGCTGGTCACACTGACATGAGCTCTCGTATTCCACCAGAACAAACACATAAGTATTATGGTTATGAAAATGATAGCAATATTATGGTGAGGAGGCCACCAACACTGGGAGAGCTAATAATGATGAGTCGCAGGAGAAGTTGCCAAAGGAAAGCTGTTCAAATGAGAGAACATAAATTATCAAAGGTAAAATCTCCAGCTTCTGCTGCCTTTCTGCTCTTACTATGGCCAGAATATTTGACTGCAATAACTCTAGGATATCCAACTGCTAACAGTTACTTGCCAAGAAAAGTAAAACAAAAGCTCATAAAGAAAAGGGCACTTTTCAAGCCTTCCAGATTAAAAATTACTGGCTATTCTGCACAAAGATACCAAAACAACTTCTAAAATTCCTGAACTCACCGTGGCAGGAATTTAATAAGAGAACATTGGGATGCTGCTTCTTTGGACCTAGCGTCAAAATGGTAGAAGGGCTCCAGTGGAAGAAGTACCAACCGAGACTGAAACTGATATAGAAGAAAGCTTTTATTCCAGTTCATCAACTCCAATCACATCCTCTTTATCAAGAATTTCTTCCAGGTTGTTCTGGTTTCACTTTCAACCTCAAGGATACAATCGCAAGTCAATCCAAACTTGTCAATATGTATATGTTGATTTTCTGTGAGGACTTCATTAATCTAAAATATCAGTGACTTTCAATTTATAAGACTTGCATTTCCATGTACTTTCTCCTGACTCATTGAAAGAGCAATCTCTTATAAATCAAGGCAACAAGATTTACCATCACACCAAAACATTCCAGTTATTCGATTGGCCTATTTCAAGATATTTGGTTATAACACATGTACTTTAACTGGGAGATTTGAAACTTTCAGCGACTTTCCTGATCCAATCAATATCTTCTCAATCTAATGTTGCAAAACAATATCGAAACCACCCAGGTTCTATACAATGACAGGCCGAGCCAGGAGTGACATTGATCTTAACAATGTTCAAAAGCTTCTCCCATAACTCAAGTTCCCCCTTCTCACTGTAAGAGGGATCAATCCACTCATATCAGCCCAACAATACAAGCCAGTGCTGCACTCTGCGCATCTAATTCGTCTTTGTTTCAAACCTGCCACAAATGACTTATAAATTAGCTATATCCCTTTTCCGTTCATTCTCATATATTCCTGACTTATACATTTGCTTCAATTCCATATCACTATATCAGTCTGAACTCTTTACATACTCAATTAATCCCACCTTTTTAACTTGCAGTAATGCTGGCAACCATTGACTATCATACGACCTTGATTCTTAAAAATTTGAGTTCACCTTTTCTATAAATAATATTGGTTTTAGTAATTTTAGCATGTGAGGGGATTCGAGCCGTCAGCTTCTTCGAAATCATAGAGAGTGACTACCACTAGGCCAAAAGCTCCTTGTTTTATTCAGTTTAAGATTAATAGGAGGACAAAAAATACATTGTTCAAGCTTCGAGTGAAATGTAGTAACCCATCATTTTAATTGTATCACCAATTCAAACAGTTATCAAGGACAAAGGCATTAAGCATGCAAAGCTTCCTTACCACTTTCAACTCCATCAATCCATCAAATGGTTGGCATGTTGCAATCCCACTAATGCTCAAATCATCATCTCCGCTTCCTATTATCGAAGACATGGAGTTCTCAGAAAACCACATCTCAATCAAATCCAAGCATAACTACATCACAATAGACCAATTTGCACCAATCAGAAAAGCAAAACCACAATAGTTTGAAAACTAAAACAGATATAAATTTCAAAAACTTAGTCTGTTCTCGGGCAAACCAAGCTGGATAATCCCATCTGGCTTATCCATTCTATCATATGGGTCCTTAGCAACTTTATCCAACCCAATAGAACACCGCAAATCGTTCGGTTTCGCAATAGAGCTAGCACGGTTCGAAACGTGGACCCGCACGATGGAGCCACGGGTGGGAAATTTTAAGCGCGAAGAACTTCGAGGAAAATCCACCGGGTTCGGTGACGACGTTGATAGCGACGGAGTATTCGAAGATGTCGGCGGGTCCGAAGAACGGTGCAGTTTCAGATACAGCTGGAAAAGGTAGAAAAGAGCGCAAGGAATCAACGAAGCTATAATTATGCCTCCTCTGCTTTGGATAATGGCCTGCAGGGGCACCATAAGCCACATGCCAGTTGCTCCGGCAGGATTGCGCGGCGGGTATGCAGGCTCGGAGTTCGAAGTTCGGGTCATGGGCTTGTCGGGTGGTCCCGCCGTGATATAGAGCATCTGTTGGTCAGGTCGGTGGAGAGTGCAGAGTTCGGTGCTTTGATTACTACGGTACTTCACAGTGTGTGTATTGTTTCGTTCGGAAGTATTTGGCCTCCAGAACCGTCCATTGAGAGGAGAGGGGAAGATGGGATTTGGTAGTTTACGGTTTTGGATTTTGTTAACTGTAAAATCAGCCATACTTTTCAGTTTTCCTAAACTGCCCTTGTTGTTTAGTATATAAACACAAAATAAAAATTACTGCGCCAGATCTAATATCGGCCCAGCTAGGGGAACTTTATTGGAGGAGGGCCTATTGCGTTGGATCTTGTTTTCAATGTCGGCCTTATCCGTTGGCGTTTATGTTTGAAATGTAAAGCCCAAAGGCTAATGTTACCATTTTGGAGAGAAATCAATCAATCAAGACATGATTGGGTGCTTATACTAATAGTAATCTTTTCTTTTCTTTTCTTTTTTTTTTCTTCTCTTGCTTGATGTATCTTTTAGGTCATCCACTCTGATGTCCTGTTGTTTTTCCTGCTTTCAGTTTGAATATACTGTTGTTTTATAAAAAAAATTTTAAAAAAACTAATAATAATCTTAGGAAGCTTGGTTTGTCATGTCACGCGCTTTGTCGCCTGCTAAATTAATATATATGAATTTGAAGGAGCGTTTTCTATTTTCCAATGATAATCCTGTGGGAATTAATTTGCCGGGCCAACATTTTTGTTGGCCCGGTCTCACCTCTATTACACAAAAAGTCAAGTCAAACACGAATTCTAATACAGCCACATCAGTAAAACACAAATTTTTATAAACTTTTTCTTCCCACACACTTTCTCTTTCCACCCAACCCAACAACATTCTATTCCTCCATATTATCCACAACAAAACTACATCAAAACATCAAATATCAATACATCCACATCAGCAAAACACTTATTCCAATACAGCCACATAAGCAAAACACATTTTACAATACAACAACATCAGCAAAATACAATATATTTGTTGGCACACGAAAAAGGATTGGATGCAAGCACCAAATGGCAATACTATTGACAAGACTTGCATGCAAACCGGCAAACCTACACGGGAATGGCCCAATTAATTATCCAACAAAGCACAAGAAAAAGAAATATTGATATTTTAAAAAAAAGTTCAATCAGTATAAACAATTGAGACTCTCATTACTCAATTTAGTGTAGTTAATGGGATTACTAATTGGTATATATATATATATATATATATATATTCGTTAAAAACAAATATTCAAAAAGGCTTTGTATGCATATATTGCTACAAAATATTTGATATAAGAAATCAATATATGCAATTTAAGATACAACATAATCCACAATTTAAAATAGTAAATCAACACGAAATTTCCAATACTATTAATACTAAATTAGCATAATTTACTGTTATAGTGTCACTAGCGTATTGATATTTGATGGTACAGAATATTATCATAAAGTTTAACATTTAGTACATGTTGTAAGGTCCAAGAAAGTTACACCCGAACGATTAGTTTGATACATGGTCAGAGTTTGAACCCTCCCTCTCTTATTTAAAAAAAAAAAAAAGTGCAAGGAGAGTTTAAACGGACATTTAGCCCATGATTTATTAATCATAAAAAAAATATAACATAGTTTCAAATATTAAAAATAGAAAATTTTCAAAGAAAGATAAATCAAGGGTATTATCGTCATAAGATGTAGCAAATATACCCAAGTTGCAATAGGATAGAATCCCGGGCCCACAAGTTCAAAATTTCTGGCCCTTGCCGGCAATGCATCAACGAGGGTCTCGCGCAAGTCGCAACAACTATAAAATGAACAACCTGTACACCTGTTGTCTTACTTCTTTCCTTGCATTCTCTCGTTTATCGTCTCAAACCTTCCTTCAACGAAATTCTCGCCGCTCTCTTCGACAAATCCTGGTTTCTCCCTTCTGAATTAGGGTTTCTGAGCATCAAAACTTTCTCCAAGTCTGTCATCTTCTCTCATTTCTCTCGGAAACCTTGGGAAAGCGAAAGAAAATCGTGAGAGAAGAGCAGATGAACTATGGAAATTCATGATTTCAAACTCTCTCACTATCTCTCTCGTTAGAGACATACAGAGTCAGGATTTTCGCAGAAGTAACATTTTTTTCCTCTGAATTTTTTAAGCAATCGGTACTCGATTTTCCTTCGCATTAACAAAAACCAGTTGTTTCGAATCTGCATCGCAATAAAATAGGAAAGATATCAAGATTTCTCCGGTCTTCGCCGTTTTATGTTCACGCAATTTCTTTTTCTTCTCTAGTGAAATTTGAACCGAGAAGAGGGGCATGTCCGAGTGTTAATGTCGGCGTTGGTCGTTTCGCTCGAATTGTAGCAACCAATGGTGTTTCGTGGCTTCTAAGCGCGGGTTTGAACGAGTGACCTGAAACGGCTTGTACGGACATATACAGAAACAAGCATGGACGAACACGAAGAATTCGTGGAAGATCCGTCCGTGGTCGAAGAAATTGATTTTGATTACGAATTTGATGCTCCACGATTCTATGATTTTACTCGGGAGGAGACGATCTTTGATATCGTAGAAGCTGATCACTGGTTTAAAACCTTAACCAGTTATCCGCCTTCACGTAAGAGGAGAAAAATTGGAAATCCTTCTTGTTGGACGGATTTCTTTCCAATAAACTCTTTGGTAATTGACCATCACCAACTCAATGCTATTCTAATTAATTAACCTTTTCCCCCTTTTTTCTTTGATTTTTTCTGCAGCTTTTGCGCTAATGTTGATGGCGAAACGGATTACTCCAGTGGAAAGTGCCAAATTCCCGCCTAAATGCGAATTTGGTCATGCCAATTCTATCAGCAACAACACATGTGGTATTGTTGAATCTGAGGTCTCTCCGACACATGATAATATTAGAGGTACACATCTTCACTGAATTTAACTCCTTGTTTGGCCTTCTAAGTTGATTGAGCACTTTGTACCGGAGTATTGGTTTGGCAACATTTCAAGCTGTTATAACTTCCTTGTTCGATTGAAAATACTAATGACGGTAGTTCAGAAGCCGAGAGTTTCTAGTGCAAGTACGTAGTAATTGTATAGCCAGCACAGAATGGAAAAGAGCAGAGGAAAGAAATTACAGTGGTTATAATTGAAAATCACAGCATGACAGAGGTTTCTTTTCATAGGTGGCATGAAGTCGTTTTTGAATTATGCTTTTGAATAGAGATATTGGTAAACAGCCAACTTAATGATAGAGATTTAAGGATTAGGGAACCATAGCTGTCTGCAGAGATGGTTTGCTTGTTATCTGGGATTAGATAGTAAAAGAAGATATAGAGTCACACGCATTAATCCTTCCTGAGCACATCTCTCACAAAAAAAGAGATCTCTCAATTAGGTAACTATTGTCTCGTGATTGATTAGTACGTGGCTTCATAGCAATTAGTTCTCTTATTTGACCAGCGCTTATTAATGTTCTGCAATTTATCACTTTTATTTGCACAACATTGACACCTTATATCTGCAGGGTCAAATATCGATGATTACATGGTAGAAGATCTTTCAAAGACTAATTTCAAGTCCCCAAAGAATTCATCTTTGTCAAGGAGTTCATTTATGAAACCCACAGCTAGTCAGTTAGCCAAACAAAATCAAACCCAAGAAGTTCGGTGCAGCAGGTTGTATAGAAGGTAATGGTTCTTGACTACCACTTTGATTTTTGATATATTATTCAGGTTGTTGTTTTCATCCTTTTTCTAGAAAGATCTGATAATGTTATCTTCATATATTATCAAAAATATCTGCCAACAATTGATATTGAAGTGTTTTTGGTTTCTTATGGTTGTCCAATATTCATATTTTATTGCCTATATTTTAATTTTTACTTCATCAAACTTCTATTGATTTTATAAGTTTCTATCTTCTTAGGTGTCTGAGAAATTTGGTCAAGATTCAAGGAAAGTCTTCATTGAATTCTTCTCCAATTGAAACACAAGCAACCAAAAGACAAAAGCTAGAGGCTGGTTACTTACGCAAGGTGCTTTAATATTTGTTCTCTGATACATTAGTGGTTTTCACCTTTTTTGAATAAAAATTATGCAATCATGAGCTCACACATCAAAATCATGTGTCAACTTTGTATATGAACTTGAGAGATGAGAGTTACTGTGGCTCCAAAATTCCTAGGCATAAGCAGCCAAAGTTGTTATATCTTAAATGGATTAGTTGTAGTGTTTCACAGAATTTTGGAATTGATGGAAGTACTAGAACTGGAACCATTATTGGAATCACTTTTAAATTCATGAAAATGGTGTGGCTGAGAACATATTATTGGATTTCAGAGGAAATTAGAACTGGTGGAAGTAGAAGATAGGGTATTCTATGAGTTTTCTTGTCAGTGCCATGAGTAACTTTGTGGTTGGAAACCTTCTTGTGAATCATAAAGACAATATATAAAAACAATATTCTGTTACTTTTTTGAATTTTTTTTGGATAAGTTATGGGGTTATATACTTAATTTTTTTGAAGGAGAGGGCATTGAATAAAATTTTAGTTTAAAGTACATTGAGCATGCTTGAGTGATGCTTTAATTTGTACTGTGGGAAGGCATGCGTTTTTATAGCCCAATTTATAAGAAGCTTTGTTACAAGGGGGTATGGGCATTCAAGTCTTCATGAATGAACTGGTTTCTCTAATTTTTTTTATGCTTTTAGAATAAGGTCATTTACTAGAGTCACTACTTATATGGTTCATTTCTGGTCTGAATCCTGAATAACGCTTCTGCTATTGGCAAAACAGGCTGCTAGTTTGAAGCATCAAGCTCTCTTTCTACGTAAGGTACCTCAAAGCATAAGCCAGGAAAAATTGTCTTGTTAAATTTTGTCTTCCAATTTAATCATGTTTAGCCAGGCTTATGCACTGTATTTCTAATCTATACTTAGACCATCTTCCATAATATCTGTAAGTTCGCCAAACATTTTTCAGATGTTATGCAGGCTCGAAACCTTGATGTCAACTCAACTCTTCCTAGACCTAAGCTAACAATTCCAAGACAACCGGACCTCGCAACAATGGCTAGGGCACAAAGACATGGGTAACACTAAGAGTGATTATATTATACTGACATCGATTGTCATACATCAGTAGGCCAATCTATGAAACTTGGCCTGATGAGCTACAACTCTTGTTCTCTGTTCTGATTCAGGTCTAAGATCAATTCAGAGTTGGGTGAATGTGAACAACCAAATACTTATACCTTTAAAGCAAGACCCTTGAACAGAAAAGTTGGTAGTCTATGTTTATAAGATCAAGTTCTATTATTTTCCTCAGAAATTACAAGATGCAGAGTTTATCTCTACATGGACGGTAACTTTTTTTTTCTTTACATGTGTTGCGGGCTTGGCAGATTTTTAAGGCTCCTACAATGTCCTTTCCAAGAAAGAGCACACCACAGCTACCGAAGTTTCAAGTATGATCAATGATATTGTTCTTGTTATTTTCATCTTTTAACCTAACTGTGTTTTCTTGCAGCTATCTTGGGGCACTATCTTTGAAGTTTGTTGAGACACAGTCTCGACTGGAGATATTAGGCTTTATGATTTTTTCCCAGTTAAATTTGACTTCAATTTTTCTTTCTTTTTCTTATTGAATTATAGGTCTTTCTGTTGAGAACAACGGAGAGGGCTATGCAACACGCATATATTAATGTAGGTCATGGAAAATGTAGATTGCGTGATTTTCATCTCTGTCTCCCTTTTGAATTCATGTAATTTTTGTGGGTCTTATCCCTCAAAGTAATAGACCATTTGTTTGCTGGTCGCACGTCTATATTAGTAGGTGTAGAACTGAGGTTCATAGTGTTTCTATATGTGTCCTATATTCGAAATCTGAAACTCTGCTCGATGCAGGCTTCCAAGGTGTGTAGTCCTAGTTCTACCTCACGGAATCAAACTGCGAACCACAGAAGGTAGTGATATCTGGAATTTAAGCCTCTTTAATTTTAAAGATAATGGTGTTTACATCTCTTTTTCCTGTCATCAAATCAGTATATGAGTGTCCTCTAAGTTTTGAGTTCTTTGGTCTCAATATTGGGCGTGAGATGATTACTTTCTTATGTCGTTTTGCCACTGTCGCACAGAGTAAAGTCTGTAGATGTCTTGAAGGAGAAGAAATCAGAGAAAGTAAGTAACTTTATGGCCTGCTCTCATGACAGGAAGGTGATACAACTGGGATGTTTTGTCCTCCTTGTTGGGTTTGTATTAGTTAGTGATAGATTTGTTGGAATATTCTGCAGAAATTTTCAAATAAAGAACGAATTGGTGTCTTCAGGAATATCGGGTGGGAGACCAGAATATCAACTGTAATATACTATGTGCCCATATTTTTTTTCTGTTTTCACTTGTCCATTTTTGAAGTATAACATCAGCATCATTTTACTTCTCTCCAGGACTTCATGTTTCCTACTGATAAGAAGTTCCAGGAAGAGCTGGCAATAGAATTATTTAGCAAGGTCTGATATGAATTGATGTATTCTACATTTTATTCATATTATTTTGCTAGTGAATGTTATTGCTTGTCCATTGTGGCCGCCCAATGTTATGAATACTTTTCTTGCATGATATCCAGCTCTCCCTATCATCTGGAGCTCAGTCGCATGTAACATCTGAGCCTGATGTTCCCCTGCATCCTAAGGTTTGTTCCTTAGAATTTCTAATACGTGTATTCTAGAAAATTTATGATGTTTGAACTTTCATATTGTTAAGTATATTAATGCTTATGTTCTTGGAATTAGGGGGCAATGGAGAATGTATCAGGGTCTCTTTATCTAGAGCGTGAGGTAAATTAATGTTGCTCCTTGTATTGAATGAAGACCTGTACACTTCAACATATAAATCGTCAAGCTATATTTATATATGTATCCATGATGTGTCAAAAACCAATTAATTCTTTACTGTATTCTGTAATGATCATGGTCTCATGATAACCACATGGCAGATGACGAACGAGGTCAAAGAAAAATCATCCACATTTGGTCGAAATCAGTCTCTATGTGGTGGTGAACGGAGTATTCATGAAATTGGATCCCAGATGAACATTAACAGGTATCATCATATCCAGACTAGTTTGATTCTTGCTAATATTTTGCCTGAAACTATTGGCCCAACCTTAACTAAAAATATTGTGTTGCTCTAGAGTGTTGGTTTCTCTTTTAAGATCAACATCAGTGTCTTTTTATCCAATACATTTGCGATCAACAACATGAGACCAAGAGAAAACAAGTGAAATTCACTACATAGATTCTCTTACACCGTTCGTTCTGGTCTAAAACTACATTTTCATATGATCTTATGGTCCATGTGTTTTTTAGCCTTATTTCACTTACGGAACTCCCTTATTACTGCACAAATATACTTATGTCTTACATGTGCAAACCATCTTGTACACTATTTTTTTTGCTTCCTTATTTTCAATCAACAGGACATAAATCCTAGATCAAATAGTCTCGTTTTTTTATCCAATTCTTCTTGTTACTACATTGGTTTCTCTCTTGCATTTGTTGTCTCATGGTTCTGAAGCTTCCACAAGAACGAATAAATCTTGGCTCATTTTATTTCAGGAGCTTGGACATTTGATGAATTTCAATGTGCAGTTTTTCTAGAATGAGCTAAGGCATTACACAACATTCGATGAATTTCATGTTTCCGCTCAGATTATTTTTCTTGCCCTCCAACAACATAATGGCTCAATATGTGCAGCTGCAGTAGACGGGGCTCATGTGCTATATGGACTCCGCATAATTTTGCTTTTATTTCAGTGTAAAAGAAATCTCCCAACCTCATTTGTAGATTAAGCCCACAATTGTGTTGTCTAATTAGACGCTGCCATCATTCGCTCAGAAAGGTTCAGTCTTAGTCACTTGCATCCTAGTGCCGCAGTGAAATTCTTGCAGGCATGAAACATCAGTCAATAGGGCTCACTCGATTAGATGGAAAGTGGAGAACCAGGCAGTCGATCAAGAAGGATACCGCTACTTGCAGCTGCATGTAAGCAACGTGATTAAACTCTTTCGCGACAAAGGAAAACGCCAGAGATTGGGAGTACTAAGGTATGAATCATTAAATTCTGTTAAATTAATTTTTAAATAAGTTTAAGAGATTTGATTAGAAAAGAAAGGACCGTCTATAAGTGCTGCTACAGGTTCAACTTTCAACTAACATGATCGTGTAAAAAGTACAAATTTTTGTTAAAAACTCAAAAACTGATTAAATAGGATGTAACCTTCTCTAGATCGATATTACATATCTCCTTTATGGGCCACAAAACAAGCTCACTTAAGCCAAAATTTTGGAGTACCATCCCTCCAAATTAAACCTTGGTAGCCAAAATAAAAATTCAATGGCTGTTTTTAGATATAACTTCGCCAAACCGAACAAACCACTGGGCATCAGATGTGTTCTCCTGTTGAGCACGTTGCTCCTTGTCGATTACAAACTGGGCATAGTTGATAGGCTTTTGAAGAGCAGAAAAAGATTTAACATGTGGAGGAAGTAGGGAGACTAAAATGCTGGCAATCTCGTGCATTGTCGGTCTATCATGAGGATGTTGCTTCGTACATAGCAGAGCAAGTTGGAAAGTTTTTCTAACTTGAGCTAAATCAACGCATGTGACAGAAACCTCAGGGTCAACAGCCTCCATTACTGTGTTATCATCGGCCTTGGATAGTATCTGAAAACAGAACACAAAAAAAGATCAAAATACTCTGTAGTTATACTACCAGCGTCTATAACCTCTCATGGCCCAGGTAAAACATCAAAATATTTTCAGTTATACTGACCAGCGTCTATAACCTGTCAGGCCAAAATTCACAGGTGCTCGATCTACTTATTAGTTATAACTCCAAATGTTTTTGTCTACTTATAAATTTTGAACATTTCCCAAGCTTCAAATTACTGGAAAAAAAAAAAACTAAGGTTCCTGGGTTAAGACATATCTGTACTCAATGTTCGATTTCAATGAGTTTTCAATGGTATTTCAAAATTACAGAAAAAATCTCCATACGTGGTCTAATCTCATGCCTAGAGTGTAATGGCATTAGGCATTAGGCATTCGTGCTCATTCAAAACAGTGGGGAAAAGGAGGATAGAAAACAAACAAAAGACCAATTAATTAATTCCACAGTGGCTCTCAAAACATCAAAACAGTAAAAGAATAGGATGGCACGAAAGCTGAAGGAGAGAATAGGTTGGCATTATCGAGTCCCCTTAGCTCTTGAGCCTATGACATGCATCTATATAGCGAGTCAACAAGTAAACTATGAGATAAACTAATTCCACAAAAATCATTTTATCGCATGATCCTAGTTAATTAACCTTAGTTTTAATCTAGCGAGAGCCACATTCCATCTGTCACAACTAATTATGAGTCAAGAATATCATACCAGTTGATGTAAATTGGACTCGTTGTCCACAGCCTTCTTCCCTGTAAGAAGCTCCAGGAGAACAATACCAAAACTATAGACATCTGATTTTTCATTGAGCCTAGAAGTGCGGGCATACTCTGGATCAATGTAGCCAATCGTACCAAGAACATAAGTTGAAGCATGAGTTTTTGCAGTTGGGATGCATTTAGCAATCCCGAAATCTGAGATGTGAGCCTCAAAATCCTCATCCAAGAGGATATTGGAGGACTTCACGTCCCGATGAATAATTCGAGGATTACAATCATGGTGAAGATATGCAAGTCCCTGAGCAGCTCCAACAGCTATTTTCAATCTTGTTTCCCAATCAAGTTTCACTTTTTTAGAAGGGCCTGCTGAAAAAAACACAAATCGATAGTCACTTCAGGTCATACTGATCACTGCCTTCAACAGATTTCCAAAAAATGAATTACGCATTTTTAATTTAATAGGATGAAAGCCCATAATGCATGAACAAAAGTTGAAGCAACAAGGACAAACACCATTTCAGAAACAACCCTTCAAACGAAACCGTATGTCTGCATTTGCATTTGACAACAGGTTTTTGACACTAACTATGACACTCCTTTGTCAAGGATAAAACCTTCCTTCTAGCTCAAGGTTTCATAAACATTATTAGATAGTGAAACTGGAACAAAGTTCAGAATTATATGCATATTTAAAAGGTTCTTGATTTATTCTGGCTTCTGTTAATGCTTTGTAGATAGGACTACAAATAAGTAAGCCCGACAATCAAGGATATCAACTGTAAAAAACAAAATAGAATGCAATCAAAATAGCATTTAGGGACACACTATTTAGAAAACCATGTTCTAGCTGAACTGGGGCAAACATAACTTCAAAATCATGTTCTAGTATAGAATAAGTTGTAAAAACTATACCAAGGCAACTAACCGTGAAGAAGATCCCACAGAGAACCATTTTCCATGTAATCATAGAACAGAAGATTCCCATAAGGCGAAAGTGAATATCCATGCAGACTGACGATGTTTCTATGCCTGATGCTGCCAATGGTTTCAAGTTCAGTCTCAAACTCTTGCAAGTTGTGCTGATACTGATTGTAGATTCGCTTAATTGCAATGGGTTGAGAACTTTTCAGGATGCACTTGTACACTGTGCTAGAAGCACCATAACCTATAACATACTTCTCACTTAAATTCTCAGTGATTCTCATTATATCATCGAAGGTGTGGATGGCCATATCCATATGAAGCACTACAAGTTTAGGTGGACCTGGAAACATATTGAAACACTAATTCACTACATTGACCAAAATAATAGTATGATATACTGTAAATAATTAAAATGAGAGTGCATACCTTGCACCGTCGTATTGGATCCCTTAATCAATTGCTTATGTTGATTAGATTTGCAAATTACAACTATAACCATGGATAACAAAGCGACCAAACCCAGAACTGTACAGATGATTATTACTCTAGAAAGTATAGCTGCAAAGAAACAGGCTCTCAATTGGTTGAGAAAACGTTCATCCCCTTGTGATTCTAATAATGATTAAATTGCAAGTTTTACAAGCATAAACAAAATGTCGGGGAAAGATCAACTGTATACCATTTGACATAGGATCACAGGAGTTGCATATTGATCCAGTCCAGTTTCCACACAAGAACGGATTCCCAATGAAACTGACATTGTAAAAGGAGGTACAAGGACATAAGAAAAACCCTAAAAAAGGAGAGTATGTAATTTAACTAATCCCACACCTGTCTAGTGAAAATCTTGAGAAGTTTCTTATGGGAGGCACAACCCCTGACAAATTGTTGTAAGATACATTCCTGCCCGCAGAAGCAAATAATTAATGAAGACAATATAAATTACAAGATAGGAGGAAAATCAGCAAACAAACTCACAGTGTAGAAAGACTCAAACAGTTGGTAAGCTGATCAGGAATTTCACCATGCAAGTTGTTGTCATTCAGTATCCTGCAATAGATTAAATACATAAATGCACCACCACCAAGTCGTATAAATATCCATGCCAACAAACTTCAAAGAGTAAGCCAGAGCCAGACAAAAATGCACTTACAGCGAAGCGATGTTTTGCAATTGACCCAACTCTACAGGTATGTGACCAGAAATATTGTTGAACGACATGTCGCTAAAGAAAGTAGATACAAATAGTCACCGGGAACATGGGAATGATGGCACAAGTTCTAGAAAGCCAAATTCAACGACAATCCAAATACACTTACATGACTTGTACACTTCTGAGATTTCCAAATTCTCCTGGTAAAGGCCCATCAAGATAATTATGACTCAAGTTCCTACATTAACGTTGATAACGGATTGAGGCACCATAACATTGACAAGCGCACTTGTACAGAAACATCCCCATCCACAAACAATCCTCCCAAATACATATAAAACGATATTTATCCCCTGGAACTTACAATGTGAGAAGGTGCTCAAGGTCACCAACAGAAGCTGGCACAGGTCCAGTGAAATTATTGCTTGAGAGGTCCCTGTAAATGAGAAAATAAAAGTCACTACTCAATACGTTTAGTCACCTACTAGAGCAATTTAATTTCAAGAAACTTACAGGGTGTCAAGATTTATAATGTGCCCAAGTTCAACAGGTATCCTACCATAGAAATTGTTTGCTGACAAATTTCTGCAAGTCGAATATTATTAGATCAACAAACAAAGAACACATTTTGGGACTAAACAAATCCATTCAATCAACTGAAAATTTGGCCGGAACTTCAATCTACAGGAAATGTGACAATAGTATTACGGAACACAAAAGTACGCAACTTACAGGTAGGTTAAGCTCTCCAGGTTTCGGAAACCCAAAGGGATAGATCCACTTAAGTGATTACCATGAACATTTCTAAGAAGCAAATCAGCAATAATGATTAAGTGCATTTTCCAGAAATAGCTCAAGTGTACAAAAAAATGATATGTCAAGCGTAAGTAAATTCCATACAGTTGATTCAAAGCCCTGCAAGAACTTATGTTATGCGGTATTGGTCCTTCAAGATCATTGTTGGCAAAATTCCTGACTCACAATAATGCAACTTAATTAGCATATATTAAAGCCATAGAAAAACAGACACAAGCGACTCACAATTCAAACAATTGCTCTAGCTTTCCAAGCTCATCAGGAATCCTTCCAACTAAATGGTTGTTATTCAACTGCCTGCAAAATTAGCTACATAATATTACACAACTATAAAAATATAAAGCATTTCAAAATGCAATTATAGGATGTAGTTTACAGATAGCTAAGCTTTGACATATTCCCAAGCTCATGTGGTACAGGTCCTGTAAGTCTGTTACCATGGAGATACCTGTACCAGCAAAGAAGTCTCTCAGAATCCAAACATTATCCCAAGAAAACCTGCATTTCCAAGAAACGAAAACTTACAGTTTGCCAGTGTATGACAAATTGCCCAGTATCGGTGGGATTGGCCCAACTAGTTCATTCTCACTCAAATCTCTGTGTGAAAAGAAAACGGAGAACAGGGCAGTGGGGGGTAAAATATGAGCACACATAAGCCTCTAATTGACATCAACATAAGCCAAAGCCAATACAGTAAAAGTAACAAATTCAAAAATTTACACTGAAAAGTGAACTTACAGGACAGCAAGAGCTTGCATCAAACCAATCACCTCAGGGATTTTCCCAGTTAACCTATTTCCTTGCAGTGACCTAATAAAAAAAGAACTAGAGTCACTTCCCCATTTAAACTAGTTTATCAATAAATTGCACTTTCATAAAAGAAATTCATGATCTTAAATTAAATACACAGCATGAAAACCTTACAGAGTAGCTACTTGAAGGAAACCAATGTTATATGGTATTTCACCAGTTATCTGATTATATGATATATCCCTGTAATTAAGACACATCACTCATTAATAAACATCCACAGTGAGATAAAACTAAGAAAACAACAAGCAATAGCCAACGTACAAAATCTCGAAGCTTGTGCAATTCCCAATGTTTTCAGGTATATTACCAGTTAGATTATTGCCTCTCACATCACTGGAAAGAACAGCAGGAAAATTTTTATGTCCAGTAACTAGAAAAAATACCAATAAATAACCAAGGCAGAACTATTGGCCACTCACAAATACCACAAGCCGGTCAACTGGCATATATCAGGTGATAAAGTTCCAGTAAGCATGTTCCCACGCAAGCCTCTGCCATACAATTTTGAGGAACTAATAAGAAGCCTGAAAATTCAACAGGGCTTGACAGCATATTTGCTTATAAGATTTCATTGGACGGATTTGCAAGGCATAAAATAGAACTAAGTTTGTCCAGGTTCAACTAAAATTGTCAATCAGAAAGGCCTTGGTAGTGGCAATGGGTCAAGAACTCACAAGTACTGCAACACTTCATTCCAGTAAATGAGTCTTGGAATCTCACCCGAGAGCTGATTCCTTGCAAGATCACTAGCAAAAACAATCCAAATGAAAAATAATTTAGCACATGTCCAAGAAACGCGAAATTAAAGCATTAAAAATTGAACACAAAACCGTGGTTTTCAGAAACTTCCAAGAACAGATAACCTTTTCAGAGTTCGAACTAACAAAAAAAAAAGAATAGGCCGCTCACAGAGTTCTCAAGTTCGAAATAATGGTGCATTCATTACCTACACACAAAGAAAAATAGGGCACTCACAGAGTTTTTAAGTTTGGAATCTGGGTTAGAGTTGACGGGATGGGGCCAGTGAGCAGATTGTTCTTCAAATTCCTGTATCGCCCATTTCATTCGACAACAAATGAAAAAAAAATACAAAGTAAAACCGTACTATGTTTGGTTCAACATGGGAACTGTAACAGTATCTGGAATGGGAACATGAATGGAGACGGAACAGGAACAAAATTAAGAGAAACAAAGGATTCAAAGGAACAAAACTTACAAGAATTCCAGCTGCTTAAGCTTAGACATCGAGAAGGGGACGTCTCCATACAGTATATTATCAGACAAATCCCTACATAAAATACGAACTCGCGTGAAATCCTCAAACCCGACATATCAATTATTTCAGAGAACTGATAAAGTTCGTAAAAAAGGTTAAATTATAAGAAATTTTGGAGTCTTACAAATGAATAAGAGATGCGCAATTCCCAATCTCATCCGGTACTTGACCCGTTAGTTTATTCCCCTGTAAATCTCTGCATAATATGATCCGAATAAAAAACACGATCATACTTGAGGAGATATTAGCTCAGATCTAACAATGAAATACAAGGCAAGATAGGGTATACATGAATTGCAAATTTCTCAAATCTCCAATTGCAGGTGAAACCTCTCCCCCCAGATTCACGTTTGACAAGTTCCTTCGAGAAGTAACAAGCAGAACAAGTAAATACACCGTCGTAAGTAAACGAGACGGAACCTGTGGGCTCTCAGTAGTGCGTTACGGGACATTAAACGGACGGAATAACTTACAGAGAAACGACGGATAGACTGACATTGTCGCACAAAACACCCCGCCAAGAGCAGAAATCGTCGTTATGAACATCATCCCAATCGAGTAGCACATTTGCGACATTGCTAAACGAGGCCTTCAACGACATCAAGGCTTTTCCTAAAACAACCACAGAAGCTTCCGTTATCATATACGACTACAAAAGCGACTAAAATTCAAAAACCTCATCGTCTAATACAATTGTTGGAAAAAAAAGGTTAAGAGCATGAAACTACACAGCATGCCAAAACGGCACAAGAGCACTCAAGGAGCAAGCAAGAACCAGATGTATAAAGTTTCAAATGCTAGTATTTTCATTCGGTTTCTAGGTAACCAAACAGTGGTTTCGGTAAAACAAAGAGTACGAAACAAACCAAGGCCCCTAAGGATTCCGCAATCCTCTACTGTTGAACATACAACGACAGATATTCGTAAGTACGGCACTACATTTGGATCATCGCATACATATGCTTTCGGCGACGAACACAAAATTTCAAACTATCCAAAACCATAACCACGAGAAACTAAGCGACGAAGAGTCCCGAAACTTGAAGGCACAGAGAACTACCTTCATCATTGAGCGAGGAAGCAAGAGGAGTAGCGAGCAGAATCAGTACCATTGAGAAGCACCAAACGAAGACTCTCTCCCTGCTCCGCACCAACATCACTCCCTCCTCCATCATCCCGAACAACACGAACCTACAACCCAACGAAGCGAGAAGAAAACAATAGTCACACTGAGCAGTATACCTTTGGTTGCACTGTAATCAGTGACAGAGAAGAGAGACAGTGAACAGGCGTTTGGCGTGAACTGTAAGGAAGAGTTAAAACAGAGATGTTATGAAGAGAGAGAAAGCAGATGGAGAAGGGTAAAACAGCTAGAGAGAGAAACTATAAAAGGACAGTTGTAAACGGCGGTGAAAGGACGTTAGAGGCTTTAATAGTAGGGGCTAGATAGGCAGCGGCCGTCATTCGTATTTCCATTTTCCCGAAGTGGTTCATCTCTTGAAACCACGCGCATGGGTTTGCGTTGTGTGGTATAACATTTGTTGTGCTACCAGCATACCGCATTAATAATTTAATACGGATCGTGAAGAGGGAGAGTGTGTTGCACTCTCGAGAAAGAGAGTGGACCCGATGCGGGGCACGTTCTGGTTGGAGTTAGTTCTCTGCTAATGATAAGGGAATTAACAAGAGAGATGGTTTTTTTTTTTTGGGTTGATATTTAGTGAAATATTATGGGTCAACTTTTGATGTCAAGATTTTCATATTGATTGTCGAAAGATGAAACGTTAAGTTACTCGGATTTTTTTTTCCACTTTGACACTCTGATAGATTTTAGAGATTTAGGGCGATCAAATGTCTGAAGTGTCACTATAATATTTAGGCTAGAAAAACAATTGAAATTAACCATCAAGGTGACATGTTAGACAATTGACTTCCTTAAGAGTGTGTTTGGATTGAGGGATTTGGGGGAAGGAGAAGGGAAAGGGAAGGAAAAGAAAGAGAAGGGAAAGGGAAGGGAAAATACATTTTTCTCTCACATGTTTGGATAGATAAAAAAAATAAAGCAAAGAAAAGTAGTTAAATTTACTAGTTTATCATTATTTTTTATGTTTAAGTGTTATGTTCAAAGGTAAAATAGGTTTTAAACTTATAAGTAACTTAATTAGTAATCTATTCCCTCCAAATGACTCTATTTTGAGAGGAAAGAATTTTGACAAAAAATTAATAAAATCTTCCTCTCAAATCCCTCCTCTCAATTTTTTATAAACTATTCAAACAAGGGAATTAGAAAAAAAAACTATTTTTCCCTTCTCTTCCCTCCCCTCCAAATCCCTCAATCCAAACACACTCCAAATCCCCATAATCAAGTGACCAAAGTGCACCAAAAATTTTTTTTGGTGAATGACTTTGAATATTTGATCTTTCGATGATTAAAATGAAATCTTAAGTATTTTTCAATGATCAAAAATTTAATTAACAATGTTTTATAATATATAACCAAGCTTACACACATTAAGAATATTGTTCCTCCAAGTCACCGGACTGCACGAATTTGTTGTTCATTAACTGTCCCAATGGTTTTTAGGATTCAAAAACACGTCAATTGTGTAGATGTTAGGATTTTACTTTCATACTATTGTCCATTGAGTTACGTTAATATGATTTGGGATATAATATTGACATATACTTCGTTTAATATGTATCTTTATACCTTTGTTACGTCTAGAATTCTAGACTTCTAGTTATCATTTCTACTAAAAGGATGAAGTTTCTTTGTATTATTAAATTTGTACCGCAATTAACCGTTTTGAGAACGAGGGGGGGGGGTTTGGAAATGGTGATACAGTCACTTGGTTTGACTAAAAAGTACTGAAATGGTGTTTATCATGGTTCAAATTTGTCTCCTAAAAGATATTGTTTTGATTTGTGAAGGCTATTGTCTACACAGAATTAGACACAGAAAACACCGAGCAGAAAGGGTTAGAGATGCAGCAGGGGCAGAGACTCCAGACTACTGCAGCAAATCAGCACTTTAGCAATAAAACAGGCTAGCTTTCTTCGTATAAAGCTGGGCCTAGCTACCTTCTTCTCCATCGAAGCTTTGGCTCTCAGTGTAATTAAGACCCGTTTTGATTTTCTAAACCAACCCACTGCTTCCATTGGTTGCTACAAAATCCAAGATAAATCCCCAGCCGTTGGATCTTGCGTTGCTGATTTCTAAGGCACGTATCATCCAAAAGAAATTCAGGGCTTGTTTACGGAGTTGCCCCCAGTAATCACAAGCCGAGTCTTTTTCAGGGATTTAGATAGTCGAGGAAAGGACTGTCACCATCAAATCAGGCTCATGGACGCGTGGCAGAATCAGAAAGGGCCTAGCAATAAGCTCGAAAACGACAGCTAGTCCTTCCTTTGGAGGTCTGAGTAAAACTGTAAAAGAGAAAGACCGGCGATTTCTCCGCCGATGACATGCCGTCAGCTTGTATTGACGGCCTGACCCATGTGGGACCTATGCAGCCACGACCCACGAGGCTTTTAATATTAGGTCTCCGTAAAGGCTGAGATTGATGTGATTTTGGCTTTTCCGGGACCTATGATTATGACTCATTATGACTGATTTGATAGAGTGAAAAGTTTGATTTTCAATATTAATTAAAATATTGTAAAAAAAAAACTGAGTTTAAAACTATAAAATATGTTATGAGATGTTGAGTGAATTAAAAGTTGATACCAACGAAAAAACTGTTAACTAAAATATTATCTTGAATTTAATAATCATTTTTATCATGTTGTTATTAAAGTTAATTTAATAAATATAATTTATTATTAAAATTAATTTAAGTATATTATAATTTTTTTATATCAAAACTGAAAATGTTAATTAGTCAAATAAATAAAATAATAAATTAATTGTAAATACTAATAAATTAATTTATTATTAGATTAATTTTAAGCATAAATAAATATCAAAATTTAAAATTATATTAAATTTTTAATCATTTAATTTTATTAAACTTATAAATAATAACTACTTTATTAAATATATTATTAAAATTATGGGACCCACAATAATTCTTGTAAAAGTCAAAAAATTAATGATTTGTGGGTTCCACAATTAAAAAAATTAAAAAAAATATATGCACAACATTTTTGCTTGAGAAGCTCCTATACGAAGCTTCTCAATGTGCAGCTGATCCGCTGTCCGTTTGGTGCAGTAGAAATGGAGAGAGGTTGGTGTAGTAGATCTGTTTTCGAATTCATTGCACCAAATAGACAGTATGTATCCCTGCTTATAAGCAGTTTCTCTTCTTTTTCCTCTTTACAATTGTAGAGATTACGATTTTTGTTACATTTGCAGTGATTGCACCACTAACAATATGTTCTTTGTACAAAAATACTTTTCAATAATAGTTTGATTATTAGGAACGAGATCACAAAAGTGGTTCAAAACGGTAACATGCATGGAAGTTGTGGGACCCAGTATAAGTCTGGTTGAGAAATTAAGAAGAGAGATTATTATTATATTTATACCCCCCTCATAGGACCCGTGATTGCATTCGCTGTTTCACCATTTGTTTATTATTATACACTCACTTATAGTATTATAATATATGTTGCACATCAACGTCTGCATTGCAACTATAACATGATGATCTCGTTTCATTTCTAATTTAAATTAATAAAAAATTCAAATTAAATATTTGTACTCATTTGAGCAAGATCACCTTTAAAGTTGATGATATAAATAATATAAGATTGGGAACGGATCCCTATAGTCATCCATTTTAATTATATATTTTATCTCGTGCAAGTCCAGTGTGTGCATAAAATAAGGATGACAAGAATCTGACCAAGTATATGAGGCGAGCTGATGTTGGCTGCAATGCATGATGCCTCTACTAGGAAAAAATTCCTTCCCTAGGACAAGATATAATAGGTGGTTACATGCACAGGACAAACAATGTGTCTCGGTCCTCTCGGATGAGTAACGTGGGTTCCAGCGGAAAGAATTGGGCTTTGCTGCAAAAGGTATTTCAGCGACCATGGGCTTGGCCTCATGACTAAATACGCGCGCTTGGCATGCCGCTAAGGTCAGATATGAACAAAAGGGAAGGTATCAATAAACAGTTAAAACAGCCATGATGATTCATTCTACATGAATAAAATCAACAAAATCTTGGAAAAAAATGAAGTCCAAGTGCAAATCTGGTTTCTCCATTTTGAAATTGGGATGACAAGGTTTTCCACGTCAAAAATAAGGAAGCTCATTCCAATTGTGGAGAAGTAAGAATCCTCATCCTTGCAATGACCGGTGATGGCACTCAGGACACTGGATCAGCACTGTGCCATCCTTTGCTACATGGTGGGATGCTCATAAATTCATCAAACTCCTTCACATGGATGTCACAGCACTTCCACTGCCAATGCAATGCAAAATTCAACGTTACCTTCAGGAAACCAAATATAAACAAATAGGTCTAAAGCAAGCAGAAAGGGTTAATGCATTCAAACATATGTGTATACTCACCCCTCTCATCCTGTCATGGAAAACAGCAGGCCCAGGATGGTAAGTGCAAGCAGTTTCGTGATTATCCTTCTCCTTGAAAATCTTGCCACACCCCTTATTTCTGCAGGTTTGAGGCTGATTTATGTCAACTATCTTCTTCACAGGAGCAAAAGATCCCTGCCCAACTGCATCGCCATCCACAGGAGGTTTCGAATTTAACTCTTTGGCTAGTGAACCTGAAAAGCAGATGAGTACTTCAGCATGCGACATACAAAAATAAGCCTGAGCGAGCTGAAGCTCAGCAGCTACTAGCAAAAGGTAGGGAAATTTTATTTTTTTTTGCCTCCGGATGCATAATTAAACCCTGACAAAACCATAGGGACATGCCCAGAAGAAACTGCTGGTGGAAGGTTTGTTGGAGGAATTGGACAACTAGGCTCTTAGGCAGCTATTGAATCCGCCCCAAACACTTTCCTAAGAGCACTTTTCAATGGTTGTATTTCTAATGGGCCAACAAAAATCAATATTGAGTCCCACCTCTATTATACAAAAAGTCAAGCCAAACACGTCACCCAATACAGCCACTAGTAGTAAGAAAGAGGCTTAGCAAGAATTCAAAGTTGGGATGGAGCCCTAGCCTTTCACTAATAGATAGAAAGATCAAAGAAGTGCCATAGTTGTTCTACGAAGAGCAGGCGACCAGGGAATCAATAAAACAAATAAATCCTATTGGGATGTATATAGATTGGAGTCCTACTTACGTTAAGTATCACAATTACAAAGTATAAATATACATGTATGTAGACAAAGTAGATCTCACCAAAAAAAATCCCAAGATTCAATCCTTTTTTTTTTGGCCATTTCTCGATGGAATAGTAATTGTTTTGGGGGGGGTTCTGACAGGAAAAAAATGTATTCCACACTACCAGCTATTATGAGAAGATGTCAACTGCATTACAAACTTGAGAAATTTTCTCAGCCATGGTAAAGTCAAAACTGAATCATTATTCATTTACGATAAAATTATATACAAATATACAATGGTAAAAGTTACAAATGAAAGTACCGTGATCTGAGCAAAAGAAACCCTGCCGACACCTAGAACAAGATTCTTTAGATGATGCATTGGCAGCAGGAACTACAGCAGGAGAATAAATTGGCATCTGTTTTCTTGTACTAGTGGTCGTTAACACTGGTTTCTCAGTTGTGTGTTTACCTGTCTTACATCTTCACAAATAGAACAAACTTTGAGCACCAATACTGACAGAAAATAGGATAGATAGGGGATGGTAATCAACATAACCGTTTAAGATATTTTTTAGTAAAAGGAGAAAGGATGGTTGACTATGTGTCGTGGCTGTCTAGATATTTGTCACTGGGTGTACTTCCAGTCTTCCACATTCCAGAAAGATTAGACAAGTTCATGTTAACATTTAGAACTCATCACATACAAATTGAGCACAGATTTACAATGCATTTCCAGGACTGATGAAGTGGTGATTTCACCATAATCATCAACAATCAAGAAAAAAGATAAGAAAAAAAATAAAGGATTGATTAATTATTAGCACTTGCATGGGATTCAAGAGGAAAGACAGCTGAGCAAAAGAAAAAGCTAAGTTAAAGGACACATGGCATACACTATCTGTATATTCTTAGAAAGTCAGGGGGAACCTCTATGTTCAAAGAGACATAGGATCGGCACATACCCTGGAATTTCCAAAAATAAGCTGAAATCGTGACTTCTTCTCTTACAACAACTCCACTCTTTCATCCCATCATGAAATATAGGCTGCAATATAGCATTTAAGCTTAAGTAATAATGATAAAGAAATTTACTTATAGAGCAAAGAGGATATTTATTTCCGAAAGAAAAGAAGCATTTGACTTACTCCCTGGTAAAATGAATGTATCCATGACAAGAAGCCACGCCCAACCATGCAATAAAAAAAAATTAGTATGATGTACAGCGCACTATTATATTACAAACATCATCAGAATTAAACAAAAACAAATTAAAAGTGCTACAAGCTGCCCTCATACATGACGAGTAGTGTCCATTAAGATGGCCTGAGATAAATTTCATGGCTTGGGAAAAGCAAAGATGTAAGCAGCCCTGCATGCATAGAGGCTATTTCGATGATTTGAACCTGTGACCCCTGCCATGAAATAACTTTAAGGCCACAAGTTCGCCCCTCACTATCTAGGTTCTAACAGAATTTTAGATCATCATTGAATAACGTTACCAACACTAAATCCTAATTGTATCCTAAGACACCAGAGCAACTAGATTAGCTCGACACAGGTCGTCCAGTGCCCCTTGAAAATCCTAAATCTTATCGACCTTTAAAGATAACTCTGAATTAAAGATAGAAACTCTTAGGCAAAATTCATGTCAATCAAATCTGAAAAACATTATCAGAGCTGAATTTCCCTCGTGCCTGCTGCCATAACATGAATGAAGAGGAGAAAACTGATAATTTTATTCACAGTTACCCCCAATTGTTTTCCATTACACGCAACAACTCAATCTTACTCTTCAATGTTTCCAAATTGAAATTAAACACAACAATATAAATTTTTATGTTAGCATTGAATCAAGGTCAAACATCACAAGAGATCAAACCTAGAGAGAACAAGTTGGTCCCAGCTACTTCAGCTAACAGAAAAACAAGAAGTATCACAAAGATCTTAAAACTGGAACACTAAAATAATTCCAAAAGAATTCACATAGATATTCAGTACATACAACACATCAACATATAGGATTGAAAAGTTTCCATAAAGGAAATAAAGGATTAAGAGGCATACCGAGTCATGGTAACAGCAGGAACCTTCAGGATTATCGTCCTCAGTGAAGGTCGCATCGCAGCCAATTCGCTGGCACCGCAACCTTGGAACCTCCTGCTCCTCCATTCTCTCTCTCTCTCTTGGGAGAAATTGGAGTGTTCCGGAACTAATTCCACAGTCTTCTCACAGAGTACAAGCGCTGGATCTTCCCAATTTCCAGTGTTTTTATTTACGGCCTTCAGACCCACGATGTAAGCCCATCAAATTTTGATTGTGGGCTGGCCCGTTCTAAGGCACTTAATAATAGGCCGATCCGCATAAAGTTCCTTCAACAATTTATACGTTGAGATATAAAATATGAACTCTTCTTAATTAATTAGTCACCCCAATTGCCTGAATATGAACAACATAGTTTTTCCACATGAATGCATATGTGTCAATTGGAAAGTGGACAATACTGTAATCTGTTAGCTAATGTCAATATGTAATCTGTTAGATTTTCTGAATAATTGCAGCAACATCCCCTACTCATCCCCTCTTCTCAGTGTTTTCGTGCATAATCCATAAGAGCATCTCCAACTCAAGTGATATATAGGGTTGTATCCCTCCTAACTTTAACGTAAATCTAATAAAGAATTTCTCAATAAATTGCAAAAACATCCCCTACTCATCCTCTGTTCTCAATGTTTTCACCCCATTTTTAACCCACCACCATTATACCACCCCCACTTTACACGATTCAAGCTGCTAAAACCCTATTTTACAACCCACCCTTGGAGATGCTCTAAGGCTCCATTACAAATGTATAATTCCTGTCCGGACACATAAAAGATAAGCTCATGTCAATCACTTTGAAATCTAGACAAACCAAAACCAATAACCAAAGAATAATAAGTTATATTTTTAAGTAACCAAAAAAGAGTTATATTCTTTGGTTATTGGTTTTGGTTTGTCTAGATTTCAAAGTGATTGACATGAGCTGATCTTTTATGTGTCCGGACAGGAATTATACATTTGTAATGGCGCCTTAGAGCATCTTTATATATATATAGCCTTACGAAGAACTGAAATACTGAATCAGAAAATGCAACCCACGTTTAATGAATCCTAGCGTGGTAACTGGCTACGGAATAGGTAAAAATAACACACACTCTCTTGACAAGAGGGATTGGTAACAAACTGCCAGATCAAATCGTCTGGAAATCCTAACAACTTTAACAATGTAGATGCTCTTTTATCTTTTTTTTCCTTTAGTTGGTTACTTCACACGTTTGATTGTGCTCATTCTTCAATTTCCCTGAATCATCGTCACTTCATTTCATAACAACACTTCGTCTACACTCTCTAGTCAAGTGGATCATGGGAAGCTATAGGAAAGCAAAACTGGCAATGGATGCTTTTCGCAATTTTACATCGAAAGTTGTCTTGAGAGCAACTCCTGTTCGAAACTCCACTCCAAGAATATGTCCATCAATTTCACATGCGGGTAAATTTTCTGGATTTTCTTCGTATTCTGTTCTTTCTCAGAGGCTGGGTTTTTCAACTGGTGCGCATAGATGGAGTAACAGTCCAATCCGTTTCTGAGTGGTGCCACGAAGTTTTATTTTGTAGATCGATATAAGGTTCACCATTTCAGGCCACGAGGGCCTAGATGGTGGGTCAAGAATCCAACAACCGTGTTGATTATGGCCTTGGCGGGTTCTGGAGTTGTTACCACCGTTTATTTTGGAAATGTTGAGAGTGTACCCTACACAAAACGAAAACATTTCGTGCTTCTGCCAATGCCTATGGAGAGGAGGATTGGGGAGGCTAAATTTGATCAATTGAAGGCATCATTTAAAGAAAAAATACTGCCTGCAAATCACCCTGAAAGCATAAGGGTGAGTTCGATAGCTAAAGATGTCATTGAGGCCCTGCAAAGAGGGTTGAGGAAAGAGCAAGAGAGTGATTTGGGATATGCGTCCCGTGAGAGCAGTAGGGTTTGTTAGAGAAGTGAAAGGATCTATATTTTTCACTATATGTTGATTGTGTACAACATGCCTTTTATATAGGCGTTAGAAAGGAAAAGTAAGAAAAATAATGTCAATAAAGTAAATCAAAGATGTTGTTGATATCTTTGACAAATTCAAAGATTTTGTTGATTTGTCAAAGATATCATTGATATTTTGTAGATATCTTTGACAAATTCAAAGATTTTGTTCATTTGTCAAAGATATCAAAGATTTTGTTGATATCTTTGACATCCCCCCTCAAACTCAAGTTGGTGCAGTAGAAGTAAGCTTGAGTTTGGAAACTAAGTTTCTGAAACGACCTGGTAGGAGTGGCTTGGTGAAGAGATCAGCAGGTTGGTCAAGAGTGGATATTGTCAAAGATAAATTTCAAAGATATCAAAGATTTTGTTGATATCTTTGACAGAATTGAATAGAAAGAAACCAACAAACCGAGAAGCCAAAAAAAGGAGTAGTCCGGTGACACGCACCAAAACCCAAACACAAAAGGATGGGGATCCAGCTCTGAGAATCGAGGCTACCAAAAAGCAAGAAAAAATCCACATGGGAACCCAAGAGAGCAGACAAAGGAACACCAAGACTGCACGCAGAAATCCGGAATGGGACCAAAGAGGGCAAATAGTAAGATTAACAGCAGCAAAACTCCGAGAAGGGACTCACCTCTAGAGAAGCCTTAAAAACGCAGTAAAAGGACTCCAAGAGAGGACCGAGATCTTAGCACCAAGAGCGATGGTAGAAACAGCAGGGAAAAGCAGCCAGAAACATGGACACCACCATACGGCAGCAGGAGGCCAAAGGAACGAACTGCGAGGAACCATGCTCAAACTGATGAAAAGGCAGAAGAAGCAATCGGGTCTAGCTAGGGGTCCGAGCAAAGGAGTACCCCTGGAAGAGCACGACTAACGGCGGAAGGAGCACCGCCACGGAGGACACCAAAACTCAAGAAAAGAGAAGAACATCTCAAAGGAGACCGCAACCGACTGGGGACGGACCCAAAACCAAGATCCCACCTAATGAGTGTTGGACCAAAGCTGTAATAATATGTGTTGTATCAATGGTAGTACGTACACTACTCTGGAGTGCCTCAACAGGAGTGGCTCCGATACCATGTTAGAGAAGTGAAAGGATATGTTAGAGAAGTAAAAGATCTGTATTTCACTATATGTTGATTGTGTACAACATGCCTTTTATATAGGCGTTAGAAAGGAAAAGTAAGAAAAATAATGTCAATAAAGTAAATCAAAGATGTTGTTGATATCTTTGACAAATTCAAAAATTTTGTTGATTTGTCAAAGATATCATTGATATTTTGTAGATATCTTTGACAAATTCAAAGATTTTGTTCATTTGTCAAAGATATCAAAGATTTTGTTGATATCTTTGACAGGGTTCATGAGAAAGGCGTCCAAGATACTGTGATAGCGTTAATTGAAGGTAAAGAAGCAACTGAGGAGGAGGAGGAGTGGTTCAATGAAGAGGGGATTCTTGATGATGAGTGGGTTCAGCAGAGTCGGAAGAAGGGTCAGGAAAGAGGATCGCAGGCTACTACATCACATTTGGAGGGAGTGAATTGGGAGTTTTCGTGGTTAACGAACCTATTGTTAATGTTTTCTGCTTGCCGGGTGGGAAGATTGTTGTTTTTACCGGGATATTTGAACATTTCAGGAGTGATGCAGACAAGCATGTGTGTGGGTTATGGGAGATCGTTTGATTGATTCAAAATGTCGTACCCTTCGTCTTGTCTCATAAATAGGCTTGAAGAACTTGCAGATACTAACTAATCCATTATTATATCACAGGCTTGGGTTTCAGTACAATTACCATGTTATAAAACCATTGGTGTTCTTATTTTCTGTGGTTGGATTATAACGCGTGCTAATTTCGTAACATTCATCTCATAATTAGGCTTGATGATGGGCCTTAAGGGGGGAAGCCTTGGCATTGCTCCTTGATATGTTCTTGCTATCACTTGTATTTCTTATTAACCTACTTTGAATGACCCTTCATTTTTTTAGTTTGGAAATTGAAGCCGATTACATTGGACTGTTATTGATGGCTTCGGCTGGATATGATCCTCGAGTGGCCCCTAAAGTGTATGAAAAGTTGGGAAAAGTTGCAGGTGACTCAGCGCTGGGAGATTATTTTTCCACCCATCCATTTGTAAAGAAGAGTGCTGAATTGCTTGCTGAAGCTAAAGTCATGGAAGATTAGAAGAAGCAACTCACAAGTCACAATATACAAGGAAGTAAAAACGAGCCTTGATATTTCTTTCTGTAGGGCAACAAACCTCTGGAGTTGGTACCAGGAAAGTGTGAAGATTTGAGATAAGAGAGTAGTTTATATTGTGTTACAAGTCACGACTTTTGAATATGTTTGGGTTATCATCAATTTGTATTATCAAGTTTGATGTCTAATCATTTCATTTGGGCTAATCTCAATATGTAAAATGTTAACATTCTGATATCAAAGCTTGAAAGAATGTTTGATGGCCATAATGTTTAAGCCCACGAGGCTATGTTTGCGTTGTTAGCCCAAAGAGAGAGTCCACAAGCCCCTAACCAAGATGATACAATCTCAAGATTCAGTTGAAGAAGAATAAAGGAGAAGAGGTGAAAGAAGAAAATGTAATTGCGATATTATTCATGCAAAAACTAGTCTATGTTTATAGAAGGAGATGTAAATACAAACTTTAAAAAAGGACTGTTACTAAAATAGTGTATGTGCTTTTCTTTTTTTAAAATACTGTTCAGAAATATATTTTTCATTGGAATGAAACTTTGAACATATATACATAATTAACAATCGCATCATCTCTTGTTGGAATGTAATGTATTGAGTAGACAACAATAATAAAATAATGTATTGATATTTTGTACAAAGGCTTAATAAAATAATGGGCTTAAAAAGAGAACATGTAAACCACCCCACCAAGTAATAAAACAAGGCCCAAAGATTCAGGAGACAAGCAGCCCAATCAAGAAGAGATGACAAGCCCGAACTAGGGCAATGAAGATAGAATGACCAGTGTCATCAAGAAGCTTCGATAGAATGGAGAGCAAATGAGCAATGAAGGAGATGAAGCAAGCAGACGAGCCTTGCGGGATTGAAGGCGCGAAGACAAAGATGAAGCTTTCAATCACAAGATTCAACAGTTGAACAGATTCGAAGTGAAAATGGATACTGCCATGAGTTGGTTATCTTATGAAATCGTCCGCCTTAATTAGCAAAATATAACAGTGGCAGCCTCTTAAGCATGCTTAAGAATCAGCCGCTCTCTCTTAGGAACACAATCTCGTACTTAATCCGAGAATGCAAAAGTACCAGACAGCTTCAGCAAATCCACACCCAAATCATTGCATTGCCTAACTTCAGTCAGAACGACTACGATTTCCTCATTAAGCGTCTTCTCTTCTCTTGCGCGCTGTCTGATTCACGCTCCTACAGCTATGCTGAGGCAATTTTCCTTGGCATAGATACCCCCACTCTATCGGCCTATAACATTATGATCAGAGCCTATGCGTCCCGAATCAGCGATCATGGGGATTCGCATTCGTGTGAGTGCGTAATCCTATACAAACGAATGTTTCGTAATGGCATTGCACCTGATTGTCTCACTTTGCCATTTCTCCTGAAGGAATGCACTAGGAGGCTTGATAGTTGCTTGGGCCGAAGCATTCATGGCCAAGCTGTCAAGTTTGGGTTGTACAATAATGTTTATGTACAGAATTCTTTGATTGGTTTGTACATGACGTGTGGGTTCTTAAAAAGTGGCCACAAGTTGTTCGAGGAAATGCTGGACAGGGATGTTGTTTCTTGGAACTCGATGATTATTGGGTATTTGAGATACGGTAATCTCGACATCGCGTTAGCTCTATTTCAGAGTATGGAGATGAGGAACATCATAACATGGAATTCAATTATCACGGGATTTGTCCAGGGTGGTAGGCCAAAGGAGGCATTGGAATTTTTTCGTGAAATGCAGTCTCTACAGAACGATATGGTTAAACCAGACAAGATTACTATTGCTAGTGCCCTCACAGCTTGCGCTTATCTTGGTGCAATCGATCATGGAAAATGGGTGCACAGTTACTTGCGGAGAAGTGGCTTAGAATTTGATACGGTCATTGGTACGGCTCTGGTTGACATGTATGGTAAATGTGGTTTTGTAGAAAGAGCTTATGAAGTTTTTAAGGAAATGCCTAAGAAGGATACATTGGCATGGACGGCTATGATTTCAGTATTTGCTTCTCATGGTTTAGCTAAGGAGGCTTTTGATCTTCTGAAAGAGATGGTAGCAGAAGGGGTAAAGCCCAACCACGTGACATTTGTTTCCCTATTGTCTGCCTGTGCTCATTCTGGACTCGTAGAGACAGGTAGATGGTGTTTTAACACGATGAGAGCGTACTCAATTGAGCCGCAAGCCCACCATTATGCTTGTATGGTCGACATCCTTGGCAGATCTGGGCTATTTCAGGAGGCAGAGGATATCATTAGAAGCATGCCCTTGACGCCTGATTTGTATGTTTGGGGTGCATTACTTGGAGCTTGTCAAATGCATGGCAATATAGAACTGGGGGAAAAGGTTGCTCAATACTTGATCAATATGGAACCTAATAATCATGCTTTCTATGTGAACTTGATTGATATATATGGGAAAGCTGGCAGATACGTTGATGTGAAGAGGATTAGAAAGTTAATGGAAGGAAGAGGGATAAAGAAAGAAGTTGCTGGTTGTAGCATGATCGAAGTTGACGGGGTTGTTCATGAGTTTTCAGTGGGAGGGCCACCGGAGATGGTGGTGGAAGAAGAACTAACGCATGCCTTGAATCAGTTAAGTAAAGAAGTAAGGATCAAAGGTAATTTAGATGGTAATGGTGAGATATCTCTGGATTTCCAGATGTTATGATTAGGAGTGACAAAACTTTGTCCGATCTAGATGATCATATTTGTCCGATCCAAAATAAATCAAATTTAGACATAAGTTATATAATCAAAATTTGGATCCAAACACATAAATCTTGTCCAATTTACTTGTATGAACCTTAACCCAGATTAGGTTATTGTTCGATTTAAATCAATCCAAGTTTGATCAATTAAGTACGTTCGAAAGCCAATTCGGATTAGAATCTGGACATACAAATATTTTGTAACTACATGTTGTTGTCCGATCGAAACAGACACTAAACCGATTTCTTTTCCACCTACCTTATAAAAAACTTATTTATCTACTCATTGTAATGGTTTTAAGAGAGGGCACCCAATACTTACAATAATTAACGTCACTTGGCTGGCTATACAATAATACAAATTTCGAAGTTCGATTACAAATTAATCGGAAGCACTACATATCCATAATTTTGGTGTCCATAAGTATCCATAATCTAAATGGCATGAGGAAAAGTGTGGGATCATTTCATACACTTATGGACATCAAAATTATGGGCATATATCATTTTGGCAAATTAACAGCCAATAATAGCCTTTATTTGATTATGTACAGAAGAAGGTTGTCTGTTTCTTATGTTTTGGGAAACACCTTACGAACTAGAACAATTGACGAACAGACAGTCTTTCGTCTCCTGCTGTTTTCGATTTACCTGAAAAAGACAACTGAAAACAAAGATACCAAAAACACCCCCCTTCGTTTGGTCCATGGCATAAAAATATCTGAAAACCAGTATTTACTAATCTGACACGTGCCATTAATTTTAAGGCTAATTACATAACCACCCCAATATCAAATACCAGAGAGATTTTAATGACCAGGGGTTAAATGGATATGCAACGGACATTGTGAAGACAATGACACCAAAGCCTCATAAATAAACGACATTTGCAAGGAGCTATCACAGTAACTTCACCATTCCAATCAAAAATTTCTCTGGCACATCCTTTTTTACAATATGGAGCTAAAAGATCTCATCTCCTACCCCATCTCTCTAGCTGCAATCATATTAGCTATATTTGTAATCAAAATCATTGCCAGAAGATCACCTGAGAAGAAGAAAAGACGTCACCCCATCGGTGGCACCGTGCTTCACCAACTGGTCAATTTTCACAGGCTGCACCATTACATGACTGACCTTGCAGCCAAATACAGGACTTACAGATTGCTTAGCTTCTGCAGAAGTGAGGTTTATACCTCAGACCCTGTAAATGTCGAATATATACTCAAGACAAACTCTGCAAACTATGGCAAGGTAACCACTACTTAATTCAAAGAAAATAATATGTATTCTTATTCAAATTACGCGGAAATTTGGAGTTCTGATGTATTAAATGACAAGCTACTACGTTTGTGAAAGCAGGGCTGGTACCACTATGACATTTTGACGGATCTTCTGGGAGATGGGATCTTCACAGTGGATGGAGAGAAGTGGCGGCTGCAGAGGAAGCTATCAAGCTATGAATTCTCCACCAAAATAGTGAGGGACTTTAGCAGTGTTGTCTTTAAAACTACTGCCGTAAAGCTTGTTGGTATAGTTTCCGAGGCTGCAAACTCGAAGCAGGCAATAGAGATACAAGTAAGATTTGTATACTTCAAATATTACAAGCACAGTATTTCGAATCAAGTTGATAAATTTTGAACTCTGGTACCTAAATCTGCAGGATCTGTTCATGAAATCAACCTTGGACTCAGTTTTCAAAGTTGTACTAGGTGTGGAACTTGACAGCATGTATGGATTATACAAAGAAGGCACGCAATTCTCCAAAGCTTTTGATGAAGCAAGCGCAATTATCCTCTACAGATACGTTGATGTCTTTTGGAAGATCAAGCGGTTCATGAACATTGGATCAGAGGCAACCTTGAGAAGGAGTATCAAAGTGATTGACGAATTTGTATACAAAATAATAAAAAGCAAGACTGATGAATTCAACAAATCACAAGATGGTGTACCAGTAAATTTAACTTCTTTAGCCATTTGCCTATTAACTCTAATAGAATATTTTTTTCTGCAATTACTTACAATTCCACAGTTATTGCAGATGAAAAGAGGAGACATCTTATCAAGGTTTCTAGGACTGAATTACACAGATCCAAAATACTTAAAAGACATAATCCTCTCCTTCATAATTGCTGGAAAGGATACAACTGCTAGTACTCTTTCTTGGTTTATTTACATGCTATGCAAGCACCAGGACATACAGGAAAGGATTGCAAAGGAAGTAAGAGGAAGTACCAAAATCAAGGATAATTCAAGCATTGACAAACTCGTGGCCAGTATAACTCATGAAGCCCTTGAAAATATGCAGTATCTCAATGCAGCTTCGACTGAGACAATTAGACTCTATCCAGCTGTTCCAGTGGTAAATAAAATACATATCAGCATATGCATGATTGCGATGATCAGCAAGTAGTGTGTGGAGAAAAACAGATTTGATGATATTTGTTTGTTGCTTGTCTAAATTTGATCCTATTGTGTTAAGCAGAACCTGTTCAATTTTGGTTGTTACAGGATGGGAAGTATTGTTTTTCAGATGATACCTTGCCAGATGGGTTTTTTGTGAGAAAGGGAGATATGGTGACATACCAGCCCTATGCCATGGGTAGGATGAAATTCTTGTGGGGTAGTGATGCTGAGGATTTTCGGCCAGAGAGATGGCTTGACGAAAATGGTGTTTTCCAGGCAGAAAGCCCCTTCAAGTTCACTGCCTTCCATGTAAGAAATAGGAAAACAAAAATAAATTGTAGTAACCGTATTTGCACCAGATCCAGTGATTACAATTAAAAATGATCCAAGAATATATAATGATGCCAAGATTTTTTAGTATCACTTGATGTCAGAGAAGCTGTAAGTGAATTTGTTTTATCTTTACACAGGCGGGTCCAAGAATTTGTCTTGGGAAAGAATTTGCTTACAGGCAAATGAAGATTTTCTCTGCCATCCTGTTAGGAAGCTACATTTTCAGGCTCAGTGATGAAAATGCAACAGTCAACTACAGAACCATGCTCACTCTACAAATTGACGGGGGCCTCCACATTCGTGCATCCCCAAGAACTGAACCCTGCAATTTCAAATAATGCATAAAAATCAGGACCATGTCCCTTTGTTTTTCTGTATTGCAATAATCTGTTGATTAACCTGCTTTAACTTAAAGAAGGGAAAGTACATCAGTGGATCAATATCCATAGCAGATGCTAGCACCCTAATGTAATAGAAATTTCATGTTAGATGAAATGCAAATGGTCATTCCACCCGAAGGCTTACTATTTGCCTATTTGGTAGATCATGATTTTATATAAATTGTTGATGTTTGTTGACAGCACTGCAGCTCAATCGAACTTTTACCATGACGCTACCTCAATAGTAAGAGTCAATCAGTCATCCAGAAATGTTAAAGTAAATAATATATTACACGGTCAGCACAATGAATAACCATTTCCTTCTGCGGAAAGGCTTGGAGACTTATAGTTTTATACATTTGGAATCAATAACCAGGGTCCCAGAACAGCATCATCTGGAAAGTTTACTGAACAATGACTAAATCCTATTATTGTGGACGAAATCTTTTACCTGCGACGAAAAGGAAGTTTTACCAAGATATTGAAGAAATTTATAGCTGCTGCCTTTAAAATCACTCCAGTAAGACTTGGTCATGTGGTTTGTAATGCTGCAACCTGTAGACAAACAGAAGAGATTCAAATAGGAATGCCAATATGCCATTCAAAAAGCAAGAAAAACAGGTATCGCATTATTTCTTACTGATCAGTGACTCCATGTAAGTTTAAATGCCACTTCTGGAAAGCCCATTTCAAAGTAAAGTTCATGAGAGCATTCCGTCGAATACCTGGCAGATATTCAAGAACCTGCAAATGCTTATAAGATCAGAACTATGAGCAGCCATCGTTTTATATAGAATGGTAACACATTTTGGTTCAAAAATATAAACCACTTCGCATCCTGAATTAACCTTCAAAAAGTGGATTTTTTTCTGAAAAACAATCAGACTTGGATGTAAAGGTCATCCTTCTTGCACAGGAGCGGAGGCTGACGACAACTTCTTTATAGGCCACGGCCTTCTAGTTGTACACTACACACGTCCCAAGTCAAAGTACCGGAGAATTCGTCTACAGAGTTAAGAGTTAAGACAACAAAGGCCCGTGTTCGCGATCCAAGTCCAAATTTCTGAGCCCGTGTTTGCACTTCGAGTGCAGCCCAGGGCCAAATTTCTGTCCTGTCTAGTCCTTTGTCTTTGCAGGTAAAGCCCGCACATGTACTTGCAGTCCAGCCCAGTGGCCAATGTACTCCGACTCTGCAGCCCTGCTTAACTTTCTGCTATCGTCTCCGTAACAACATTATTGAAGAGCTAAAGCTGAGCTGGCCGAAGGATGCCGTGTATCAACTGCGAATTCATTAGAATCAGGGTTTAATTTTTCAAAAGATGCTCTAAAATTTCAATATTCTTGAAGATTACCATATCAGAAGCATATCTCCAAAAGTCCCAATGATATATATATATAGAAAGTACAAGTGATACAATGGAGCGTATCTTCTTTCTTAAGAAAATACTGGCTGGAATTAGTTACGGTTTGGGTTTAGAATATTCAAATTGTGGTAGTAGTTGAATGCTGCGGAAATATTTTAATGGAGAGTTTATATACTAAACTGGCCACACAGGGTTGGGTTTGGATTTTCAATAAAGCCTCCCACTCATAACATTGTTGAATGTTGAATATGAGCATATTTTATTCTCCAGATTTGACATGTGATTTCATCCTCATCGGTTGATTCTATAATATTGATAGAATATATTTAAATTAATATTAATTGATGTAATCAATCATAATATCTGTGATATATATTAATAATCAACCAAATACTCTAAGGTGTGTTTGTTTTCAATGTAATGCAATTGTAATAGGAATCCTATTACATGTGATTATCAATTTTACAATTTATGTTTAGTATTGATAATGTGATTACTAAAAACAAAAAAATTAAAATTAAACCATACATTGTCATGTAATGTGAATGCAATTAATATTACAACTACAAGGGTAATCAATCGGGTCCCAAAATCAATTAAGAATTTGATTGATTGATTTCCTCATCCACACAATCCTTTGAATAGAGACGTACCGTATAATAGAAATCAAGCAATTAGAATGATGTAGCCCCAAAGGTTTTTAAAAATTGGATATAAGTCTAGTGGTGATCAACCACTATAAAACTATTGTGTTGTCTACTATTCCATTGCATTCCCCATTCAATTATAAATTTCATTATAATCCACTCATGATTTTATGACAAATATTACAATTTTCATGTTTAAGTGCTTACATGACACACTCTTATTATTATTCCCTGTCCCTGTTGTGGGCCAAAGGAAAATGCAAGACATAGACATTCTAAGCCTCTTCTTAGTCCTTAGTCATCTTCATTGCAAACTTGTCCCGTAGCCACAATTTTCATGAAATTGTAGGGTTTCATTGACCTTTACATCCTCACTTTAACACTTACTTTTTAACATAGGACAAAAATAATTAGTACTCAAAACACAAGAATTCCTGCCCGGTGGCCCTGTCCCAACTTCAAAAGCAAAGTCACATGGTCACACTGATAAGTGAAGGTCATAAAATCTCATATGCTCATCTAAATTACTCACTTAAAATACGTATCACGTTTTAAGGGTATGGATGAGTGAAATGACAAGTGAAGTCCACTACTTTGGGTCTCACATGTTTCAAATCAATGGTGAAAACATAGATGTTTATTTTAAGTGCGTGTTGGAGAATTTCTCAAGTGAAGGTTTTTTAAAATCTTTAGTAACTTTAACATTTAACATTTACTTGCAATTAAGAATTCATTTCATCGCAATTCACAAATGTAAAAGTAAGTACAAATTATTTCATAATGCAGGCAGCAATAGGCATAGAGTTTTCCATACTGTTAAGATAATAATGAACTCTGATCTCTGCTGCCCTTTGGGTGCCAAAATGGGTCAAAATGCAGACCAATTGAAGAGATCAATGGCAGCCCCTTGGATTTCACAATTTGAATCCTGACAATCTGACCATGAACAAGTCCTTTTTCAAGCCTGTGAAGCCTCTTGTACCCAACTGTGGTTCCATCGGCAACTTTTTTACCATCCACATAAATTTTATGCTCTTTGATCCTCTGACCAAGTCCAATAGCTTCTTGAATTCTAATCACATTAAATCTCAACCCTCCATTTGTCCCTCTAATTTCTATCCACTGCTCATGATCATTGTCATCATCACTAGGAGCCCAGTATGTCCACAAATGGTCATTATCTAGTACATTTTCTGGTCCAAACCCACCATCTTTGCCTCCTCGTTGGCTACTAGCTTTAATGTAGCAATTCTCAGCCAAATTGGTTGAAAATGTTGTGGTGATTGCACTTCTAAATTCCTTCAATCTCTGAACATCTGGTTCCGATATAAGGCCGGTGGAGTTGGGTGGCACATTGAGTAACATCACACAATTCCTTCCCACTGAATTGTAATAAATCTCAAGTAACTGGCTTAGTCTCTTTGGTGATTCTGATTTGTGCCAAAACCATCCATCCCGGATGGACACATCACATTCTGCCGGCACCCAATCTGTCCCTTTCGGATCCCCGGTGTTGAGATAACTACACCAATATTCAAATATAGTGGTTGAAAATCTATTGACATGCAATTTAAGCTCAAACCACAAATGCAAATGGGTTACAGCTTAGAAACCTAAATATGGTTAGTCAATAGTACTGATGGTGCATGGTGTGTCTAAATTAAACGTGGTTACAAAGTGGCCGTCCAGTTACTTTAAAAAAGATTCTAAGTCTTTTGTGGCTTACAATATCAACAAAAGTGCTTTTCAGGCAATAATGTATAGTTGCAGCACGTAATTGTGACGTCAAAATTAATATAGAATCTGATTCAATAGAGAATATAAGGTGTTTGATATATTGTCTTGAAGAATATTTATTACTTACTCCTCAATGCTTGCATTTCCAATAGACAGTGAAGTCCCATTGATGGTGGACCAGGAAGTATTTCCTGCGAAACCCTTCTCATTCCCCACCCATCTCACATCCGGGCCGGCGTCGGAGAATATATTTATGGAGCTCTGCAATTCCTTCACCATTGAGAACCAATCGCTGAAATAGTATGACATGTTTGGTGCATTTGAACCCTTTGCCCCATCAAACCATATTTCTCTAACGCTTCCATATCTAATTACAACCAATATAATAATAAAAAATGTAAGAACGAGTTATATATAAATTTCAAACAAACCCAAAAAGCTAGAAAAGGTTCATTTGGATTTCTTACCTTTCAAGTAGTTCTTGAAGTTGAGCCAAGTAGTATTCATTGTACTCCAAATCGTGAGCATATCTCCGATCATGCCGATCCCATGGAGAGAGGTACAATCCAACATCAACACCACCAACAGCCTTAGCTGCATTGACTAATTCTTGCACAACATCTCCATGGCCATTTTTCCAAGGACTACTGATAACAGAATGATCTGTGTACTTAGAAGGCCACAAGCAAAATCCGTCATGGTGTTTCGCGGTTAGGATCATGAGATCGAATCCTGCCTGAGTGGCCACATCAACCCATTGATTCGCGTTAAGACCGACCGGATTAAATATAGCCGGACTTTCATGGCCGGTGCCCCATTCGGAGTCCGTGAATGTATTGATTCCGAAATGAAGGAACATTATGAGCTCCCTTTGTTGCCATTTCAATTGGGAATATGAAGGAAGAGGAAGTATAGGTAAAGGTGGAGTTGGCACTTTCTGTTTCTGTCGCGAAATGGCAAGTTGGGACAATTGAAGTAATGTGAGAACCCATAGAAAGAGCCTTAGCAGCTTGGTCATAATTTTTAGCTCCAAAGCTGAGAGGTTGGGTGGTCTTTGTTGTTTTTGTGGACAATATATGTTCAGAATTATGAGATGGGGAAATATATAAAAGATATATAATGGGTATAAGAGATGTGATGGGGAAATATATAGATATATGATGGGGATAAGAGACCAAACAAAAGCAGGAGGTAAGATTCTTTGAAAGGAGAGCCAAGCCAAAGAGTTTGTGAACAATGTTTTGATTGGGAATTTTGTTTTGTTGTGTGTATTATGTGCTTTTCTGCTGTTGCTATCATTCACGGGTAGCGGTTGTTATGTATGCTTTGTGTAGACGTTGATTACGCACAGAAAACTGATAATATTCCTAAAAAAGGTATGGATATTACTTACCAGTTGACCTAGACCTAATTAACTTCAAAGGAAAGTTGAATATGCGTAGTATTTACACAAGGTAATTAAACTGATCAAATCCCGCCAGAAAAGTTAAATACCTTTTAATTGCCGAAAATTCCAAATCAATATTTTGATAAATGATAATATACCGTATAGGATGTTAGGGATTTGGGGCTCCGCAATTCATTTAAAATAGTAAAATTTATAATTTGAATCCAATAGTTTAGGAGGTGCGTCAAATCATATCACATTTTTGTTTTTTCATTCTTAAAACATGTATGACTTTTTTTTCATCATTAAATGTGAATTATAAACTTTAGAGAATTAAAATAGGGAAGGGGGAAAGAAAACAATATTTCGGATTTCGAAGATTTTTTTTAAATGTCATTCACGAATCACGGGTGGTGATTGTTGTGTATGCTTGTGTAGATTTAGTCTTAAAAAGATTTAATTCCATTATTTATTTTTCAGATTTGTTTCAGTCATGCTTTTATGACACATTTTACTCTGAATTTTGACTGATTTGAGCTGACATGGAAAAATAATGTGGATTTTCTTTTTAAAAAAATAAAGGAAAATACAAATTAAAGGAAAAACTGTGTTGAGTCCCAGTCTCGCTGACCGTCCCGACCTACCACTTAAAGGCCAAAGAATCACCGTCTCGTCGAAAAGTTCCAAAGCATTGGGGATGAGTTACGTTGGAGGAATATATGTAGGATTTGGGATTAACTTTGGATTTCTCGGTGGTCGAAAGCGACCTTGAAAATCTTGGGCCTGAATACAGCAAAACATATTTGATGGGGAAGTAGTTGTTGTCAAAGAATATTTGATGGGGAAGTAGCTGTTGTCAACAATATTCTTTGTTCGGAAATACTACATGTCCATATTGGTATGAGGAGAAGTGTGAGGAGCATTTAATATTATAGACAATTATTGACACCAAAATTATGGACACATGTCATTTTGATTCTTTTGTTAGTATTGAAGAAAAAAACGGAAGCACTACATGTCCATAATCTATACAAAATGGTCTTCCACACTTCTCCTCATGCCACCTAGATTATGGACAATTATGAACATTAAAATTATGTAACTTTGGTGGTATGTGAATTGTTGATGAAAGTAAATGTGGACAGCTGGACAAGTGACTACAAATGCATGGCATGAAAGAAATGGAAAAAGATTGACTGGGATTATTCCATCAATTTCATCAAATCTGCACCATTGAATGGTGGGGTGTGGTGTTGTCAAATTCAATACAATCATGTATTGAATGGCAGAGATTTGGTGAAATTGGCTGGACTAATTCCATCTCCCCTATTCCGAAAGAAACATTAAATTGGGACAATGGTTGGCTGGCCAAGACGTGTACCCTTCATTGGGAAATCGAAGCCAATCATTGCAAGCTCATGCTGGCTAGCTTTCAACATTCAAATTTGCAATTTCAATTCAACAAAAAGTCAGTTTTGACATTTACTTACAATGAGGATTTCACTGCAAGTGAATAAGTAAGGATTATTCAGTAAAAGATATTCACTGGTCTTTTGGGTTCCAAAAGGGGTCGAAATGAAGACCAATAGAAGAGATAAATGGCATCCCCTTCGATTTCATAATCAGGATCCTCACAGTTTGACCCTGAACAACACCATTTTCGAGCCTGTGAAGCTTCTTGTACCCCACTGTGGTTCCATTGGCAATTCTTTTACCGTCCAAATAAATTTCATGCTCCATGATCCTCTGACCAAGTCCAATAGCTTCTTGAATTCTGACCACGTTAAATCTCAGCCCTCCATTTGTCCCGCTGATCTCTATCCACTGCTCATCACTCTCATTATCTTCACTGGGAGCCCAATATGTCCATAAATGGTCATTATCTAGCACATTTTCAGGTGCAAACCCGTCACCTTTGCCTCCTCTTTGGCCACTGGCTTTGACGCTACAAGTCTCAGCCAAATTGGTTGAAAATATTGTGTCAATAGCACTTCCAAATTCTTTAAGTCTCTGGACATCTGTTTCAGGGAATAGGCCAGTGGAATTTGGGGGCACGTTGAGTAACATCACACAATTCCTTCCCACTGTAGTGTAATATATCCCAAGTAACTCGCTTAATGTCTTTGGTGACTCTGATTTATGCCAAAACCATCCGGGTCGGATCGAAACAGGGCATTCTGGTGGTATCCAATCTGTCCCTTTCGGATCCCCGATGTTTTGATAACTACATTATTGAAAAAGAACAATAGGAATTGACAAATCGTTAATAGAATTAGAGAAGATAAGGTGCTTGACTGGCTAAGCTTTGAATAATTAGTTACCCAATAACGCTTGCATTTCCAATTGACAGTGAAGTCCGATTGATCGGAGACCAGCAGGTACTTCCGGCAACACCCTTCTCGTTCCCCGGCCACCTTAAATCCGGACCGGCATCGGACATTATATTCATGGAACTCTGGAACTCTTTCATCTTGGAGAACCAATCACTGAAGTAGTATGTGATGTATGGTTCATTAGCACCCTTTGCTCCATCAATCCATACTTCTTTGACACTCCCATAACTAAGTTCAAGCCAAAAAAGAAATTAATAATACTAATAAAAAAAAAAGAAGCAGAACTGTTTATGTGCATTACCGACTTGTTAAGTAGTTCTTGAAGTTGAGAGACGTAGTATTCATTGTACTCCAAGTCATGACCGTATCTGGGATCATGCCGATCCCACGGGGAAAGATAAAATCCGATATCAATTCCACCATGCGCCTTAGCTGCATTCACAAATTCTTGAACAACATCTCCATGACCATTTTTCCAATGACTATTAATAACTGAATGATCTGTGTACTTGGAAGGCCACAAGCAAAAGCCATCGTGGTGTTTTGCAGTTAAGATTATGAAATCAATTCCTGCCTGAGCAGCTGCATCAATCCACTGTTTGGCGTCGAGACCAATTGGATTGAAAATAGCGGGATTTTCGTGGCCGGAGCCCCATTCGTTGTCCGTGAATGTATTGACTCCGAAATGAATAAACATTATGAGCTCCCTTTGTTGCCATTGCAGCTGGGAATACGTAGGAATGGGCAGTATTGGTAATGGTGGTGTTGATACTTGCCCCTTTATTGAAATGGAAAGTTGGGACAATTGAAGTAATGTGAGCACCAACAAAGAGAGCCATAGATTGGCCATAATTTAGCTCTCAAGTTTTAGCTTTGTTGGTTAATTTAATGTTAAGAATGGTGAGATGGGGAGTACATACAGGCTTAAGAGGCCAATCAAAGCAAGGAAGGTGAGATTCCTTTCAATATTATTCGTTTTGGGTTATTCGGTTCTCGTGGATACATCAGATCCGCATGATTTTATTTTTCTTCGACCTTGTCACCTAATGGTACTTGAGGCCCAACAAAAGGTCTTATTGATGGAGAAGGGGTGAGACTTTGCTTATAAATCACATGTGCTTGGCTTTATCAAAACAATGCCGGACATTTTTAACAATTCTTGACAAGTTTTGTTCTTTATACACTGATGTTACCAGTGGTGCTCTGATGTTGCTATCATTCACGGGTGGCCACTGGCCATTATGTAGATTATGATTACACAGACTACATACCTAAAAGCATAGCGATTATTCACAATATGATTATGGATTATGCCTATAAAAAATAAATAAATATGTATATGGATTACTTAATATCCACAAACGACACCAAGAAGAGGTGAATCTCTGCACGCCACCTTTCACAGATAACACTTCCACAGAAGACAACTCAAACTCACAAGTCACTGCAATGTTTAATGTGTATACATAGAAAGCAACCGTACACAGTTTTCTTGCGCACACTTGTAGTACGTACCCAGCTCGAGTGGGCGAGGCCATAGGCCAATTGGGTGCTCAATAAATGAGAAATAAGTGCATGAATATTGGAAGCTTGCCATTTTACCTGTAAATTAACCTAACACACTGATAACATTTTCCTTAAATTCTTTTAGGTTGCAACGATATTCAGAAAATGTCAAGATCCTCAAAGAGAAACTTTTACTATAAATTCTAATCTTACTTGGAAAAGAAACAGGTTACTGAGAAGAAATTTTCTGGTTTCGCTAAATATTCTTCCCCTTTTAAGGCTCTTAACAGAGCAATCATGTAGCTCCAGATACTAGCACTGTGAATGGTTAAAGCTGGGCTTCAAGTACTAAGGGAGTAAGGGCCGAAAAAATTACAGCTTTCAAATCACATCTGCGAAAAGCCGAAAACCTAGATGAAGATCAAAAGTTGAGCTGCTTATTGGGCTATAAGCCTGAATAGATTCAGAATTCTTGGGCCTATTGGGCTGCGGATGGGTTAGGCCTATGTGGGTATTGTTTAGGAAACCCTACAGAAAGTCAGAAACAGCGCGGACCCTCAGGACCAGGCCGTTCAAAAAGACGAATAATCAATGGCAAGTTGGCAACGATATGGCCTTTTTTTTGGTATGAAAGGCCCGTTACAGGCAGCCCCTTCTCCTTTTCAAGCAAGATCTGCCACCGCACAAAAGTTCTCAAATACAATCATACCCTCGATCCCATAATTAAACCACATCAATTATACACGGCTTCCTTATGATCGAAACAAATTTCAAAAAATACAATAGTTTTTATCTGATGCTATCATAATGGATGTTATTAACACTCTTTGGTTCTACCGATCCCATGCACCTGATTATACCTCATGGCAAAGCGAGTAAGTGACGCGACACGCGCACTCTAGAACAAGGCTTGTGCAGTTCCCTTGAGCATTCGCCATCCACTGGATCTCATACACGCACTCGTCCGTTAGGCCGACCCTACTGGGGTTTCTCCGTTTTTTCTCCTCCATGGTGTCCACATTCCCTCTGGTTCACGCACACATGCCGACCCTAATCTCTTGCCTAAGCCTAGAATTTGAACTCCGTTATTGCTCTCGTGGACACTCCCTCTGTACATGATCTCTCTCGCTTGCACCCGCTCTCTCTCCTTCAGATCCTCTCACATCCATCGGACCATCTCCCTCCTCGGAGAAGACGATGCAATTTCTCTATCTCCGACGGCAACGAAGGCGACTCCATAATTCTCTGGATCAAGCAGGATCACCGCGTCGTCAACAATCTTCTGGACCTTTTACGCGGTTCCGAGTATCAGGCCGTCGTTCCTATCTGCGTTTTCTTATTTTCTTATTTTGATTTTTCTTCGTCGTTCAAGTTTTTTCTTCTGTCGACAATTCTAATCTCTTGCCAAAACCTAGATTTTGAACTCCGTTACTGCTTTCAGTCTATATGTTCATGGCCTTGCGCGCTCTCTCTCCTTCCAATTCTCTCATATTCCTCTAACTTCTCAAAAACACGATGCAGTTGCTCTCTCTCCGCGTCTGCAAGGAGAAGCTATGGGCGAAAGAATGGCTCCGTAATTATTTGGTTCAAGTAGGATCTTCGAGTCCGAGTCGACAATCATCCGGGCCTTGTAGCCGAACCAGAGTATGGGGTCGTGGTTCCCCCTACCGCCCTACTTCTTCGATCACGGTTTCGTTTTCTAGCGTATGCTTCTTTTGCTTTGTCTTGTATTCCTCGTTTCTCGTTTTTTCTCCTTTGTGTTGTTAGGTTTTTCATTATCTTAATATTCCAATTCTAATCTCTTGTTAAAACCTAGAATCAGAACTCGATTTTTGCTTTCATGGACATACTCTCTGTTCACGGCTTCACGAGCTCGCTTTCCTTTAGCTTCTCTCATCTCCATCATCTCATCTCAACACGTTCTGTGTTCTCCCTGGCAAGGAGAGGCAATGCGCTAAAGAATGGCTAGGCAATTCTCCGGTTCAGCTTGCATCTCTTAGTCTTCTACTATCCTGGCCTTGTAGCTGGCAAGGCAATGCACCAAGAGTTGGATAAACGTTTAGAAGTTATTTTTCGGCACCTTCTGTGTGCATTTGGGAGATATCAGGTTCTTTGATAGCTTCAGTTATATTATAAGATCGTTTGAATATTACCATTGTGACGGAATATTTTCATTAACTACATAAAAGTTTCTAGGTTCTATGTTTTTTCTCTTTACAATGTTCTCTTGGCCTTGTGAATTATTTCATCCAGACGGAATTGCGTACCACTCTATTGGGACTTTAGCGGATGCTGTTGTAGCAGAATCGAATCAGGTTTATAGCTTCCGGAATGCCCCATCCTGATTTATCTCTCCTCATTTCTTTCTGCATTTTTTATGTCAACAACTTCATGTCACTTTTGTTATTATTTGTTCTTGTTTTTGCTCTGTATCTCTGATAGGTTGGACAGGTCATTAACTAACTTGATTGTTCACAGTCTATGCAATTTTTGGTCTCCATTAATTGCAAAGTGGCATCAGCTCTCAAATTCAGACGACAACGTCTTTCCTTTGTTCCGGTGGTTTATGACATAACCACAGAACAGGTGAGCATCATCGTTTCCTCTTGAGAATGATCTATTTGTTTTATTCTGAATCTGATGATCTCAATCTGATAGAATAAAAAGAAAAAGGTGTATCCTCAAAGAAATATCCTTAAATGTGTGTATAAAAGAACCGAGCAAGCAATGATTCCTGCATTTAATCTTATTTTGAGTGATTTTTTTTGATTTAATGTTCAGGCACACACAAATGTCACAATAGGAAAATATAGTAAGCTAGTTCTTTAATGGAATCGAACCTGCTCAGGGTGTTCCAATGGGTAGGATTTGAGTTCTGAGGTCAACCGTAGACTCAAAGATGTGAATCATCTTTAAATGGTATTACTATGTGACCTTCCATTGGAGATATTCCACATTATCGAAAAAAGTTCACCAGTGGAAATTAGCATGCTCGTGTTCATATTCAGGAGTATTCAGCATATGATCTGATTTGGAACTTCTATTTATTGGTTTTTTCTGTGGCAAATACTTTTTTATTCCAATGCAGGGATATTGTTTCCAATGTAGTTGCATAGAGTGTGCCTCATCGTTGTCAATTCTTCCTTATTGGGATCTTAGTTGCTGGTGAATATTAAAGAAAGTGTAATTTCAAGTTCAAAGGATAAAGTCTTTTCAAGTTTTAAACTGTCATACTCGTGTTACTACTTTAGCCCTTTTAAATCAACAAGTTTCACATTATTATTGGATTTATATTCATTTCTTGTACTTGGGGAAAGCGCTGTCAAAGGTGCCTTCACCTTCGTGAGTGTAATGTGAGGTGCCAGGTGAACAAGGCACACGCCTATTGTTTATTTGTTTATTGTTTGCTGTTTGGACCTTAAAGAAATCATATGAAGTACAAGACCATGATCTTAAGGTTCCATAGCTATTGAGCCTATTTTATCACTCACATCACGACCTTGATTGGGATTGGAAGATGTAATTTCGAGCTGGCTCAGCTGAGAGCTTTCTACTTTAGAAATTAGAACGGAACATATACAAGGAACTTTTGGAAGAAAGGAACTCTGCAGAAAATTCTTTAATAGAAGGTACGTTTGTGTGAAATCCTAAAGGGAAGCTCTGCAATTCTGCTAGGGAAAATGGGAATTGTAGGACCATTTTGTAGGGAGAGGAAGGAACACAGAAGATGGAAGAATGAAAATGCATACCGAGGTTTGCTTTAGATGCTTCAATTTTTTTAGAAGCGGTCTCATTATTGATTTATTTGTGCTGGATAATGCAAGGTTTAATGTAAATTTTCCTATTCGTTCTTTAATATAGTGCAGTGCGATTGTGCCTTAAGTAACCCTTGTACTTTAATTACAATGCTTGGAGATGATCTGAGCCCCATAGATTTGATCGTGCCTTGTGCCTTAAGTAACCCTTGTACTTTAATTACAATGCTTGGAGATGATCTGAGCCCCATAGATTTTTCTCTATGATGCTTGCAACTTTTCTTTAACTAAAGGTGTCTTTCACTAAGAATTCTGGACAGTGGACACCGACTCTAGTTTAGAAGATGGACATCTTTTGATTCATTGCAGTTCTCCCCACCTCACCCCCTAAATGTCTACAAGGTTATGCTCATGCCAATTGCATATATGTTTTTTCACTGTTTTGTTTTATCATCTATGGTTGACTGAACAATATTCTCTGTATGATCATAAAATAATTTTGTTTGTTGCTTTCAGGCATTGATTTTAAATATCATCCAGACCCAACAATTGGCAAAGGTTTTACTAAATCTGATATTTAGACTTTTGTTGTTTATCATTTTCTTCTAGCCATTTATACTTGCATTTTTTTTTTTGCTATTTCTTTTTTCGACATAATTTTTACGTGATGTGATAGGATAGGAATCTAGAATATTCGATCTGGGATAGGTGTAGCGCCAATCAAAATAAGATGCAAGAAAATATTCTAAGATGGCTTGGATATATACAATGTAGAGGATATTATTGCAGTATTGCGTAGAGTTGAAAAGAATGTAAGTAGGATGTACTGAAAAGTTATAAGAAAAGGCATGGACTATATAGAATAGATGAATTTTGAGGCTGATTTTGATTTCATGGATGCTATATTTGCACATTTTAGCAAATCACACTCATTCTAGTAAGATGCTATTTGTTTTTTAACAATTTTGACTGCTTTTAGGTTATTGATGGTTGCAATTGTGTGGATGTAAATCGACTTCCTGCAGTCTTTATTATTTGAAGTCTTGTCTACAGTTTTTTTTTTCATGGATTAAATTACATATATATATATATATAATTTTTTTTTTTTTTTTTTTTTTTGCGTTCAATTCATATCATACTCCAAATTCTTATGGGCAGCTTTCAAGCTTGTTCTTTCATCTCCTTTAAGCATCATATTATAATCTGCTTTTCCAACTTCATTGTGCATTTTGCTCAAGGCCCTACCCACTTAAAGATATTGGCAGGAAATTTATGCAGGTTGATTCTGTTTCTGCTGGTGCTCTGTATGATAAGGGCTCTCTTAAGCTGTTCTCTGGATTGGCTGAGGTAATGTGATAAGAGAGGTTGGTACTTCCCTAGTTCTGAACAAGGTTGGTGCTTCCCTAACTCTGAACATTATTTGGTCATGGAAAAATATATGAGATCAGGCGTATTAGTAGTCGAAATTTGTGTGTTGAGTTGATGAAACTAAAGCATGATATGTGAACTAGTGAGACCATACAACATGTTTAGACAACTGTAAACAAAGTAACGTCTAAGATTAACAAGGAACTCTTGGCACGAGGGTAAATTACTCCTTAAGACTTGAATCAGGCAAGATTCGAGTCCCCCTATCATGTAGTAAGAATTATGATGCCCAATTTGGTGCGGTGACATGATGGCTTGTTATAAGGAATTCTCCTCTAAGCCAATCTCATGGATGCCCTTGGCATTCTTTAGGTAAAAGGGTAACCCCTCTTGCACCAGTAATATTATAAAATTTGTTTTTATGGTTTAGAAACCTAATCGAAAGAGAATTTATCATTTTTACTAATTTTGAGAAGATATCACCAATTTAATACCCCATTTATCGCCTATTCGCCTCTTAATGACTTGTTCGAACTTGTGTTGACAAATGTTCTCTTAGATAATGTGCTCTCTTTGATCCATCCTTGACATCATAATATATTAAGATCTGTCCCGTCCAACACTTTACTTATTGTTGCTGTGTCGAAATTGTTTCGTTTGCAACGTTGCATGGACGATACTTTTGCACTAGGGTATTGTTAGAATAGATGGGCCTTTTAATGGCCTATTATAATGTCTAATCGTTGACTCACCCTTTGATTTGGTAGGATTTGGGACTTTAAACTTGTGTCCATAGTCGATTGGTCCGGAGTCTTTATCATTGATTTTGATTGGGCCCATGTCGGATTGGGGCATGAAAAATGCTGATCGAGTGATTGGATTACTCGTGTGGTTGATTGAGCGCAGGGTCCGTATTGATGCGTAAATTCGACTGAGCCGGAGTCCCATATTTGATTCGGCCTGAACCTATATTATATACTCCTCATTGCCTATGTTAACTGGCCCAATTTTGATTAGCAGACAGTAGATTGGGGTTGCGCCCATGTTTAGTCGTGCCTAAACCCTAGAATCTAGATGGGGGTAGCTTTAGTCACACCCCGATGTTTTCTAAAGACACCCTGTCAACTGATTTTTACAAGGGATGGTCAACTTAGATTGGAGTGTCTTTAGAAAAAATTGGGGTGTGATTAAAGTTACCCTCTAAATGCCCATATCACTTGGGCCTGGCCCGACTGTATGTGGACTGAAGCTTACATAAGTTTGGGCCAGGGGCAGATGCTTTTAGGCCCATATATTTCTTTTGGGCCCGGGGCCCAGATTGGATTGGGCCTGAAGCCCACATAAGCATGGGTTTGAGGCCCAGATTTGACAGGTCCAACTGTATATGGGCCTGAGTCCTACATAGATTAGTTTTGCCCACATTTTTTGGGCCTGAGGCCCTGATTCATTTGAGCCTGAATGGCACTTTCTTTTGGGCCTGAAGCCCAGAGCCCCAAATTTTTTTGGGCCTGAAGCCCACATAAGGATGGGTTTGAGGTCCAGATTCGACAGGCCCAACTGTATGTGGGCCTGAAACCTAATTGATTCGTTTGGCCCACCTTTTTTGGGCCTTAAGGCCAGATTTGTTTGGGCCTGAATCTCAGATTGGTCGGGCCTCAGTTTTTTGCGGTATGTTTGATTGGGCGTCTGATGGCCCATAGCCAATATTAACCGTCCCACTTCCAAATTTGTTTGTTCTTATTAATATCTTTTAACTTGGGCCCGAGACATTAATTGAGCTCAAAGTGAAGTCGAATGGGTATGTGACATTTTCACACGGCTCCCGGCTCAAACCGGAATCCAATCTGCTGGAGGCCTACACCAGTTTTCAATTGGATAATTTTTAAACCTACGATTAAAGGCATTCTCTTTTTCTAATGAAAACGTAAGAGGCAAAATTAAATTTTTTCGCACAGGTCAAAAAAAGATGAGAAACTATATCAGGTACTTAAATAAATCAGCTGGTTCAAAGTAAAGGAGTTATCTAAAAAGAAAGATTATTGATATCGGCAAAGTTTCATATAATATAAAATAAATGGTGAATCGTTAATTACGGAGGTTAACCTCTTCAAGATGGTCAGTTCTTGAACATTCATTACTTCACCGACGTCTAGAATATGCTTATATGTATTAATTTCCGATGAATGCAATGTAAGTAAAAAAAGAACACACCCACTCGTATCTGTGAACTTAAATCTTATTACGTAGTCCTTTTCCACAAGCAATCCCCCGAATAATAGTGAATGGTATTAATCTTACCTTGTCAAGTTGCTGATAGTCTGATGCTTCAGACATCAGTTCATCGTAATATTTACCCTGCAGCAGTAAAGTTAGGGTGAAATGCACACCACCTTACAGACAACCTTCAATAGGCGTGGATAAAGTTAGTTACAAATTGCGTTTGCAAATGTAAGCACTTTATCGATACTAATCTAGCAAAAGATATTTAGGGTATGCTCATACAATGCATGAAATCAAGATGAACTGTTTTGGCTTCCAAGTGGTTACAAATGCTAATTAAGATCTATTTAAGACGAAGTCCCTTAGCATATGTTATTGCGATGACATTGTCTTAATGGATGAGAACATTGAAGAGTCAACTTTCAAATTGAAAACATGAAGACAAGCTTCGAAATCCAAAGATTTTAAGACAAATAGGCGTAATGCAAAATATAAGTAGTGCAAGTTTTGTAAAAATCCAAAGAGTTCGCTGTCTCAATTGGTTTCTTCATCTCTCTCCCTTCATTTTTACGACAGGAACGAAAATACTCAAAACCTGGAATTTCAAATAGTTTTGGGTTTGTAATTCAGAATGATGGAGAACAAGTGTGGAAGGATTGAGAAGGAATTCAGAATGCCATGGCGATTGTAAAATAAATCAAACCGAAAACATCTTAGTTGACTTTAAATAGGTAACAGGTGAGTGTACACACACACACAAAATATTGACGCATGAAATTTCAGAAACTGATTGTTTTGAGCAAGTAATCTTCATTTCAAATAAAAAAAAAAAAAGACGAGAGGGAGAGAACAGAAGGTATTAGTATATGTATATGCATACTCTACCATAAGCTTGAACGAGTCACAAACATGTGAGAAAACAAGAACGAACATGAAATCAACTAGCTAGGTAGCTAGAAAGAAACACAAAAATTAATTAAGAAATCATAGACTAAAATACATTGAGCGAGAGGACAGAAGAAGCTAGTGTAAGCTGGACAAAGAAAAGTTCGCATTCATTAAAAAAAATCAATATGAATATAATTTATATATAGATGGATGGGTGGGTGGGTGGGAAACTTAATTGGGTACATAAAAACTTGCCTAGTTGTGAAATAAAATTCAACATTAGATCAGATGTTTAAACATCAACATTAAATCTGCAAATCAGGCGTACAAAAATGAAAAAGATCAAGGAGATCAACACAACTCACTTTTATACATGAGATATTGAAGAACAAAGTATATTAAAAAGCTACCTACAAACCTGACCAAATTCCAATGCATAAAAAGTATATACATCAGAATATAAGCCACTTACAAATGGAAGAGCGTATAATAATTATGTATGTTAGATAGATATTGAACAACTGAATAACGGGATTATATACTTACTCCCTGTGCAGCCAAAACATGGCCACATTAAACTGATTGACTCCATCGAAAAAAGCCAAGCCCCATTTTGATTAGTATAAAGGGCTTTTCCCTTACTAGTCCATTGGTAAGGTCTCTAAAAACACAAAAATTATAAAGGGGATGCTTATTTTCTGAAAGATGGCAATGGTACTATCATCCTAAGGCCAAACAAAGTCAGAATTAACAAGAGAAATACCAGCGCAGAGTATCAATTATACCTTTTTCAAAGTCGACGCGAAGCGAATGAGAAAACATGTGAGCTTTTATGGAAAGAAAATCGCCATCTTTTATTCTTGCACCATTTTCCCCCCACATTGTACAATGTCAATAATACTGCATGTCAGCATCAAAACATGCCAAAGTGAATTCAGGAAATAGCTAGTACTAAGATTCCAAAAGTTCATAAAGATAAACATAACAGTCTATATGTGGATGTAATCTCTCAAGGATGATGAATGAATGAATACACAGTTTTGAGAGATTTGCTAGCATGTGAGGTGCTTCCGATTCTAGCATGTGATGTGCTTTCGATTGTGTGATGCAATCTTCCTTTGGTGTGATGCCAAGGAACCCTAGGTGTGGTTCTTAGGCTTTTTTTTTTAAAAAAAATCTTTTATTTACTTCGTTTTCTCTAATCTCCCTGCAGTTTCAGAATTGTTTCCACTGTTTTAAAGCCCTAATTGCAAGTTGTTTAAAGTCCTAATCATCCAAAACCTGTGATTTAACCCTAATTGACTAATATCCCTAGCCCTTTGATACGAGGTTAGTGAAAGCTATCCTACGTTAGTACAACTACCACAAATAAGCACATGGGGTAGACAATCCATTTGGCATGTGTAATTAGTTAACTTGTGCCACCCAATCAAAGGCAATTAAGAAAGTTTCAAGGAGGATCTTCAATCCAATATATTAATTTGGTTTTGCATTTTCTCAAACAAAAAGTGCAACGATTCAAGGATATTGGACCATAGGACACTCCTCCTAATTATGCAGTGACTGCCGGCTGAAAAAGTATAATTAAGTGACACTGTGACAGGATAGTAAAGCCCATCAACCCCTCACAGACATTTTCTGCCAATTGCCAGGACATCCGACATCAAATCTCTTGTGCCCGTATCCATGCACATTATATCCATCATAATTCATAAGTAATAAGTAATAAGAAATGTGTATCTTGCCACACAAACATAAGCACTGATTGAGAGTGAAGACTACATAACACAAAAGGCTATGGCAACTAGTCACTTAACATGCAGATATTCATTTTCATGGACACTTTGATAGCCTCCTTGACAAATTCCCTGGTACACAATGTCACAAACAAAACAGTATACTAATTGAGAAGATAATAGCAACAATAGTAATTGTTAATACGCAGCCCACACACATACATACTATTGAAAATGTAACTTATAAGTTCGCTAGAAGAATATCAACCTATCAGGATGGCTATGCTTAAAAAAATCGCAGAATCAACAACAGAACAGATCTACAAGACCAAATTGATCCCTCCACTAATTAGTGCAATTTAAATAAAATATAAATACAGCAAAAAGAAAAAACGTGAACTAGCAAAAGAACAACGTGAGCATAATCTGAAGGGAGAACACTACCGCATCCAAATTAACCAGTTTCCAGAGTTGATGTAAGAGTTTGCCAGATTTGATGTAACCAGTTCACAGATCTAATCAAATTTTACATTCAAGAAGAAAAAAAATGAATTGAAACAAAAGGAAACTCTATAAGAACCTGAGTTCTGTCTAGCTAACAAGAAATTCACAATAAGATTCTGATTAAGCTAATATAAGAATATTAAGTTCAGTTCGGTGGTGAAACGTCAACAGTATTGAAGATCTTCAATCTCAAGGTATTTAATAAAGATTTAAGATACAGATGCGTTAGGATTCTTTTTCATTTCTCAATTACTGGTACCTTTCAATGTCGTGGACGAAACGAAGCCCTTGGGGGTCTTCAAGCGGTGAAAGACGTAGATACCGGTAATAGCTCCGTTCTGGAAGGCTCTAGCTCGAGACTCTACAGTGATATTGGCCGTCCCTGAATACATCAGAAACGAGATTTATGACATAGAAGTTGCAGACGGCAGAAAACACTTTCGATTGCTCGGCAGCATCGGCGATGGTCCGCTGAAGTCTCTAAAAAGTATTGTCGTCTTTCACTTCTAACGTTAGAGGAGAGGAGGAGGGAAGGGAGGATGAATCGGTTGAAAGAGAGAATAGAGAGCGAGAAGGAGAGGAGATGCCAGAGTGAGAGAGACATAGTATATATAAACCCTAGATTTAAGTGGAGACGACAAATCGAGAGGTCCTGGAGACATCGGAATGGCAAAATGGGACGAGAATTCTAAAACGGAGATTAGAGGCGGTCCCGCGGATCACACATTCCATTGGTCGGCGACAGCGGTGATGGTCCGCTGAAGTATGACTAGAGAGCTTGAGGGAGAAGGCCTCGCTGTCTTCGCTTCTAAGGTTAGGGTAGCAGAGTAAGCTAAAAAAGATCGTTTGATTGGAGGAGCGAATAGAGAGAAGGAGGGGAGATGCCATATTGAGAGAGACGAGAGTCTTCGGAGGAGGCTTCATTTCTCCAGAAGCCGAATTTGGAGTGTGAAGTCCGTCAAGGATTGGGAGAGCAAGCGGGCGGGGCATGCGTACCTGAAATTTTCAAATAATATATATATGTTTGTTTCCTTCATAGATAAATCATAAAAGAGTGAATCTGCAAACGCCTCGAGCGGGCCTTCCAAGGCCCATAATTATTTAAAGCCCAGAGGTTGTGTAGTTGTGAAATTCCAATTCTCTTATTTTTTCATCATGCAGACATGCACCACAATGGCACAGCCCGTTATCCAGGGGCCGAGTAACCATGGGCCTTCACCTGAGCCGCATGGCCCAGTTCCCAACTTGGAATGGGTGGGTTGGGCAAAGTACATTGCAACCACAACCCCAGCCCCCACTTGGGTTATGAGCTTTTGTGTTGCTAAGCTCGGCCTTTTTCAGTAATCTCATCCAAAGATTATTATAATCTACTTGTTTCTTTCTCTTTGTACGGATGTGGGATGTCAAAGAGAGAGAGAGAATAATCTATCAAACCTTTTGACAATGTATCTATAGGCTATAGCTATATCATGCCTTTAACTTTATTAGAAACAGTTAATTGTGTAATAAAAATATAAACGGAAGGTTAAAATATCTCACATCCTTAATCTTCACTCCATAATACGTGTTCATTGTCAATAAATCAAATTCTCTTGCGTACTTACGCAGGTGATGATATTCTGGACACCCCTAAACTATTCCGACTGAGCATTAAGAGAGCCTAGACTCTAGAGAGTCCATAAACCCCATCCAACAATTTAAACAAAGGGATCGAGCTCACGATTCACGTTTTCCGGTCAAGCTCAAGTAGGTCATGAATCTTAATGGGCTCTCATGTGTAAATGCCCAGCTGGTGAACTTTGCATCTTTAGTACTAGAGTTGATTTAGTCCAAGAGTACGTCCTCCCAACCTTTAAAAAATAAATGGTCCATGTCGCGTTCATTGGACAAATTAAGCAAAGTTAGTAGAACTACTTACTTCTTGTTTCTTTTCCTTTTTAACCATTAATTTCAAAATGTAGTGGATGAGATCATCCTCTTCATCTCCTATTGGTTTGAAGAATTCATCTTGAAATAAAAAATATATGGTATTGCTTATCAATCGTCTCTGATAAATAATGTTTTTCCACCTTAATTAAATATCATTTCTAACAACGCTTAACCCGATTGACTACGCCATATATACCCCACCATAGAGAAGGTCAAATACGCGAAAGTTCCAGATTAATGGTTTTATGTTAATCCATTAAATCAAATATTACTAAATTAATGTAAATAAATTGGATCAGTCTCCAACTTGTAGGGTTATGGTAAACGGCGTCGTTTGTATTGTTTTTTTCCTACCTTGACTTCCTAGGCTGATTTTTTGTCTTCACCGCTAGCATCTCTTTCTGGTTCTTAGAATTCTTGAAGTTAATATTTGCATTCTCTTTTTCTTGACGAACTCATCAATTTGTCTCAAAGTGTTTATCTAGCCCTATTTGTTATTCTTTCAACTCATCAAACTATGGTCTGGAGATGTTTTTGCTGCATATCCCAAGAGGATCCGAAGATAAGGTATGCTACTAATATAGATATCTGCCTCAAATTCATTGAAACTATGAATCATTTGAGCATTTGCGCATAAAATCATGATCTGATTGATTTCTTTTTGAGACGCAGAAGTGTAAGCAAGACTAGTAATAGTAGGGATTACCCATGGGAGATATATTCCTTAAAAGAGATTGTTCATGCAACCAACAACTTCCATAACGACAACAAGATCGGAGAGGGCGGATTTGGTACCGTGTACTGGGGACGAACAGGTGAAGGTGTCGAGGTAATTAGTTCTTTCCATTTTTTCATTAATCTTATCATTGGTATATATATTATGATTAAGTCTTTGACGATGATGATGATTAATTAATTGTTAAGAATTATATGCATCGATCTAAGTAGAAATAAAAACCGTCAGATCGATCCCCTTGTTGATTTCTTTTGATGTTGCAGATAGCAGTGAAACGACTCAAAGCCATGAGTGCAAAGGCAGAGATGGAATTCGCTGTGGAAGTGGAGGTTCTTGGGAGGGTGAGACACAAGAATTTATTGGGTTTGAGGGGATTCTATGCTGGTGGAGATGAGAGACTAATTGTCTATGATTATATGCCTAATCATAGCTTGATCACCCACCTCCATGGAAAACTAGCTGCCGATTGTCTACTAGATTGGTCTCGGAGAATGAAAATTGTCATCGGATCGGCCGAAGGATTAGCGTAAGCATATTAATGTTAATATTTGGCTGCAGTTGATTAAGTTTTGTGCTTTTTTGTGTATATATATATACAGCATAGTCAATCTATCTGACTAATTTCTTTGTGAAGGTATTTGCACCATGAGGCCAATCCACACATAATACACAGAGACATAAAGGCAAGCAATGTACTCTTAGACACAGATTTCCAAGCAAAGGTGGCTGATTTTGGCTTTGCAAAGCTGATACCGGACGGAGTTAGCCACTTGACCACTAGAGTGAAGGGAACATTAGGGTATTTAGCTCCTGAATATGCTATGTGGGGGAAGGTTTCTGAGAGTTGTGATGTTTATAGCTTTGGAGTATTACTTCTTGAAATAATTAGTGCAAGAAAGCCCCTAGAGAAGCTCCCTGGTGGAGTAAAACGTGATATCGTTCAATGGGCCACCCCATATGTCCAAAAGGGCTCATTTGACCTAATTGTTGATCCAAGATTAAAGGGCAAGTATGACCCTAATCAGGTAAAGTTATCGATCTTGCTTGCCTTGAAATGCACCGACGGCAATCCAGAGAACCGGCCGAGCATGATCGAGGTGGTGGACTGGCTTAAAGGCGGCATAGGGAGGAGGGAAAACGAGGTGACAGACATTCAAGTGGAAGATATGGTTGAAGAAGAAGACGATGGCGATTATAACAATGATACTGATTATGAGGGGTATGGGATGGAAAAATATGATGGGAAAGGGACATGGAAAGCATGAAAAATTAGATAGGCTGATAAGTATCAATGCTTCTATATATATATATATTTGTAAAGGGGAATTTACTTCATTTGCTTAATTTTGATATTTCTCCAACTTTTTCTTCTTGGGTAGGACGATATATATTTTTCGTAGAACTAGTTGAACAAAACAATGTGACTTTGTCTTGTATATCTGGAATTGTTATTTTTATTTTTAATGGCCTTTTCATTTATAATAAGACACTATCATATGACATTCTCAATATGGTAGCTAGCTAGCAAAATATATGTTGCCAGGCCGACATGCGTTGTATACTATATGTGGGTCTGGGACCACTATGTTTTTAGGATGAATTTTATTTGCACCACATTATTTTAAAATTACACCCCAATATATTTGTACGTTATAGAAATTGAAAAATATCTAATCACACCCTAGATAACAAAAAACTCTCACATTTACGAAATACATCCCAAAGACAAAAACATAACAAATAAGAATCTCAATAATAAACATAGCCAAAAAAAAAAAACCTGCATCTCTACAATACAACAAAAAGCAACATGCATCTCGACAGCAAAATACAACAAATTAAGCAATTAAGCAATAGTAAACATGAAATACATATCAAACATAATCTAGCATGTACAAAAGCTAATCATAGCAAGAAACCCTGATAATTTATGCATGCGAAGTTTAACAGCTCAAATCTCTCTCCAAAATGAAATAACCTGAGTCTTGCTTTGTATTTGCAGATCACAGATCTTGTACATGTGTTGCGCAAGCTTAGTAGAAGATGAAGGAGGAAGAAGAAGACAAGTGATATGAGAGAGAATTTAAATTCTATTCATTTAGCCCAACTATTACATACCGAAGTTTAACTCACTAAGCAAGTCCAACTATTATGGGTCAAAGCCGAACTCGCTTGGGCTAGAAAAATGTCTTGGGGTAGACTTTAGCTTTATTAACCCATCGGTTTGGACTTGCCCAATTGATATGGTATTTTTAACTCATAACGCTCCCCCGCACTTGTGGGTTGAATTATGTCAGACCCAACAAGTGTAGTAGATGCTATGTTCAATAGGATTGAATCTCTCCGATATCACATCAGAAATTCATACTCCCATACATGCCGACAATATTGTTCATTTTGAGTTATTCAATTGTCATAGATACATTAGGCCTGCACAGCTTTATTCCTCCTTATCCCAACTACTATAGCCCGAAATCCAACTCATTGAGTAAGTCCAGCTACTATGTGTTAAAAGCCAAACTCACTTGAGTTAGGAAAAAACTTTGTTGTATGTTATGGGTTAAGCCGAACTCAAGTTGCCCAATCGATGTAGTATTTTTAACTCATAACATATCTGTGTTTCGCGTGACATGTAATTATACGAGAATTACCTATAAAAGCCGATATGCTGAAAGCCGAATATATTTGATCTTTATCAACTACACTTTACATTACCCTATGAGAAAGAAAAGACATTTTCATATAAAGCCCAACAAGTCTGATCTCTATCACCAACAGTTTACATTACACTATGAAAAAAAAAAATAATTTAGTGACTAATTTTGGACTGTAGAGGTCAAACAATCAGGTGTTGAGTTAGTTCTACAGTTCAAGGGGTAGCCCTTTTTATTTTTGCTAAGCTTGGGGTAGCCGTTAGGCAACAATTCCCCCAAGCTCACTTGACACTAACGTGTCCTTTCCTTCGTTGGTTCCGGTGGGTATGGGTCATTGTCCCGTTTGTCATCGACATTGTTTGTTTTCTAGATGGAGGAAATGTCCGGAATGCAACTCTGTGTTGCTTTCCTGCCAAACAATGAGTACAAGTCTTCAACCGCACATATTTGACTTTAGGCAAAAGATGCTTTCTGGATAGTATCTGCAGCCCCTTCTCACTCAAGTGACCAAGTCTTTTATGTTATAATTCAACAGAGGCATCTATGACCGCGTTAATGACGCAACTGGAATTTTGAAACTCAAAGAGTTGAATTAAATCAAAATTCTTATTGAAGACAAAAGTAATATATGTTCCACAAAACCCCTCCTAATGACATATATATATGAATAAGAAACCCTAATAAGTCTAGAAAACCAAACAATACTTGAAAACAAATAAGGAAATCCAAAATAAACTAAAACACCTCCGCAGAGGGGTTAAATGTCGTTTTCTGGTCCTAATTAGAACTCTTCGACTGAGTTCTATCTGGGTTGCCCAAGGTGAATTTCAAATCAGTCCTTAAAAAGATGTTATGAGTCTCATAACTCTAAACGGATCAAAAATTACAGACACTTTTAGATTTACCAATAAACCACTAAACCGGACTTCATTTCTTGACCTTTCGACGCCCCAAAGTGGCCTTGGCTGTACCATTTCGGCATACGGCCCACTTACCGCCTCATGCCGGCATACGGCCCACTTACCGCCTCATGCCTTGCGAGCTAGGGTCACATAGCCTTGCCAGGTCCAGTGGATCTAGGGCTTTCCCAGTTACTTTTAACGGCTTTTTTCTTTCTCTTTTTTAAACAACATTTTTTCTCTTTTCTAACCCGGCCACAATGGACACGGCCCACTGTCTGCTAACCCAACTCCACAAAGGAATGGGCTCTTGTGCAGGCCCGCCTATGATAGTGTCGACACGGCCCACTGTCTGCTAACCCAACTCCACAAAGGAATGGGCTCTTGGGCAGGCCCGCCTATGATAGTGTCAGCCCACGGGTCTGTACGTAGGCGCGTGCGATCTCAATGAAAGCTACAATGATGAATACCCGCTACACGGAATGGGGGCCCAAGTCTAGCATCACAAGTTTGGGCCTAACTCTTTATTGAAAACTCTTGATAATAGGAGGTTTGTCCTCCCTTATAAGCTAGACTCTAAATCCACCATCTTCCGATGTGGGATTCTCATCACTCCCCCTCCACATGGGGTTGTAATTGTTCCACCACCCAACAGTTTCTTTATCATTTATATTTGGAATAAATATTAAGGAAGTCCTTGAATTTTCAAAAAAAAGACCAATTGAGCACCTATCTATTTTTTAGTCAAATTAGCCCCTCAAATGATCCACCTTAGCCCTTCCATATTTATTTGTTTGTCTATAAAAGAAAACGTCATCGAAGCTCAACAACTTCACAGAGGAAGTATTTTGGTCGAACCGTGGCAGCAAGTAAGGTCCCGCCATCCCAAAATCTACAATGTCAGATCTAGCACCACCCCTATCCAATCCCGCCGCTGATCCCTACGGCTATCTTGATCTGACACACCATCCCGACGGCACAATCACGCGGAAGGCCAGCAGCATCCCGACCATCTCATTCGCACCTGATCTCAGCCATTCCTCTCCGGTTCTCTTCAAAGACATCCCAATCAACCAATCAAAAAACAATTTGGCTCGCGTATTCGTGCCTCGAGAAACACTCGATTCTACTTCCACAAACGCACCACTCCCTCTAATCTTGTACTATCATGGCGGCGGGTTTGTTATCACAACTGCAGCTACATGCTTGTCTCATGATTTTTGTTTTAACATTGCCTTACAACTCTCTGCCGTGGTTATCTCCGTCGATTACCGCCTAGCCCCTGAGCACCGCCTGCCTGCAGCCTATGATGACGCCATGGAAGCGTTGCACTGGATTAAAACCGCCGACGACGATTGGCTGAGAAAACATGCTGATCTTAACAACTGTTTCGTCATGGGCACCAGTGCAGGTGCTAACATTGCCTACCATGCCTGTTTAGGTGCAGTTACACAAGTCAACGATCTTTTGCCTTTGAAGATCAAGGGGTTGGTATTGCATCACCCATTTTTTGGTGGGGTTAAGAGGACTGAATCGGAGTTGAGATCGGTCAACGATGCAGTTTTGCCTCCTGCTGTTAGTGATTTGATGTGGGAACTTTCATTGCCAATAGGAGTTGACCGCGATCACGAGTATTGCAATCCAACCGCGGGAGGAGGGTCAAAGATGTTGGATAAGATGGGATTGCTGGGTTGGAAAGTATTGGTGACGGGGTGTGATGGGGACCCGCTGATTGATCGTCAAATTGCGGTGGCGAAGATGATGGAGGAGAAGGGTGTACAAGTGAAGAGTCATTTCAGTGTCGGAGATTACCATGGTGCGGATCTAGTGGATCCGTCCAAGTCCACGGCGCTGTTCATCGCATTAAAAAGCTTTTTAATGTCTCCAATGGCAGATTAAGATATCTATTTTGCTTCGCATTGGTTATTTGCGATGTTTCAAATTTCAGTGGGTTTGATTTGTAAGTTCTTTCGGTTTACATGTCGTCGTGATGTTTCATGTTTCATTTGGACTTGAATGAATAAATTGGAAATTAGTTACGGCATTTATCAATAATCGCTTTTCAATAATATTATTTTTTTGCGGATTTTCATCGACTACAAGTCACTTTTTGACTTGTGACTTGTGACTTTTCCCTCCTCCAAAGCTTTCAGCACTCTGCACTTCAAGCGGACTGATGAGTTTTTCAATCAATCGCTGTTCATTATTTGAGTTGGGCCGAATTTGTTTAATCTGGAATGGGCCCATAAGTCATTTTTAGACAATTTCAACAACCTGGAGAACTTTTGGTCTAATCCAATCTAAATTTCAACTCCAAAGCCCAGAGCTAATGGGACGTTATCTAATTCCCAATTCAATCAAGCTCTAAAAGCCCACACTAAAATTAAAATATGATCAGAACAGTAGGATCGAGTGAATTAAATCTTAGTCCAAGAATGGCCTAATCCAAAGCAAATGAGGCCTAGTAAGTGTATTTCTTTTTTTCTAAGCCCAATAAATGTATTTCAATTTGGCAACGTGGGTAGGATAATTGAGGAACATATAAATTTGACATATCATGAGAAACATTGATCGTGATATGTTCATGTCGTGATCAAGGCAGAAGAAAGAAACTAAATTCAATTTTTTTTTTCCTTTTTTTTGTAAGAACTAAAGTTGTACTTTGAATTACCCTCTCGATCACCAGTTTCCTGATCTTCATTGTAAAATTACTATAACTGGACAATTTCGAAAAGCCTATTAATTGTCTGCTTCGTACCATTCACAACTTATGCATGGAGCCATGCACCACCACTACACAGCCACAAAATAATTAAACAATTATTAAAAAAAAAAAAAAACTAACATATACATCCGTATACGTACTAATCTAAGGTTAACTTTTAATATGTATATACGTGGGTGGATTGATATGCATGCATGACAATTGGAAGGAAGATCTAATTAGTCTAACTTTACATAATTGAAGATATTAAGCTTCTCTTCACTGGTCCAAACAGACTACTCCAGAATATGACTTCCAGAGGCCGTAACTACCGGCAAATGGTTCATTATAACAATGACAAATTGGTAATAACCATGCCCAGTATGCAAAGTCCCTAGGTAACTCTGAATATATGAATTCATCTATAAACTTCTTTACAATCAAAAAATGATTTAAAAGAAAATGACATGCTGAATCTAGGACAGGATGTATAAGTGAATCAATAAGTTTAGCAGGTAAATAAAGTGAATAAACCCTTCTCTTGCTTATCAGGAAAAAAAAAAAAAAAAAAAAAAAAAAAAAAAAAAAAAAAAAAAAAAAAAAACCCCTTCTCTTCATATATAGAGATATGCTTACAGGTTCTAGCCATCATAAGTTAGTCAAGATTACGCTCCCCAACAACTAAAGCAGTGCAAGCTGGTATTGCAGGTCGAGAAATTTATTCTCAACTATTTTACAGAGAATGGTGTATCCTTCCCATTGAGCAATATTCACTATCAACGACCAAAATTGAAAGGGAACATGTATGTGCCAAATTTAACAGTAAAAAGATCGAGTGCCCAACCTGCCTTTTGCAACATGCAACGCAAGACAGGATACATGAGACTGATGATGGGACCGCGCTTTATGTAATGACTGTGGGCTTCTCCCTTCCTGTGAAGTCCCGAAGCTTTGATACAGTTAACGCCAGATCTAAAACATGACCAAATAGATTAGGAATAGAATGTCACCAAAGCTTACATAAACAAATTGGTAATGATCTAACCTATCAATGGTTTCAGGGCTGTTTGGGCATCCAATTCATGTTTAGAGGCATCGGGTTCAAACTGTTCAATGTACAGTCTGACAGTTGCCCCCGCTGATCCTGTTCCCTGTAAATAAAGGAAGTCAAAGTTATTGGAGACACATAAGCATATGGAAGCTAAAAGAAACAATAGAAGAGGACAGATAAAATCACAAACTGATAAACGAAATATTATCCTCGATCCATCTGTAAAAACAAACCGAACACCCTGCTTTGATACCACGCTTCCGTCCACCTGATAATTGGATAACGTGGTGGTTATATTCTAAAAAGAAATCATAGCTAAAGAGGAAGTGCTGGCACATGTATGGTAGCAAAAACTCACAGGATCAGTGTACGTGAAGTCATCAGCAAATTGAAGAACATAATTCCCTACCGAAGTAAACAATATGTCAAACTTTGTAAGGCAAAGCTTGTGAATAAATTGGAAAGAATTTCAGCTGCACTTACCATATTTATCGCCTGTCTTGCTCTGAGAGATCAATTCTCTCAGATATTCAATCATTTGATTGGCTCCCTTAGATTCACATTCCTGGAAAAGGACTTTGACAAATCAAAAAACTAAACGTCTTGCACAAACAATCCAAGTACCCTATTCTACGAAAAAGATGTCTTGCTTGTACGATGTAACTATAAAAATTGTGAAGGTGTGCAAAAGGAAGTTACAGTGGTTACTTCATAGTCATATCTAGAGAAGAAATTTCTTCCATATGTTTCCCAATGCTCTTTCACTATGTCAGAGACTGATACTAACTTGTCTCCTGTTCTATTCCCTTTGTTTCTGTGGGCAATAAGCGAAAGCCAAGCTAACACAGCCCTGCCATTCAGAAAATCAGCAGTCATTTCACATACTTGCAAAATAATGTTGGCAAAAGAATAAATATCTGTTAGTCTTATGAAACAACATTATCAAAATCAAATACGAGTCAGTTAAATCGCTAGCCCAAAGACATATAGTAATGTCATTAAGGATGGAGCGGGATAGTCTGCCACTGCCAACTTGATTTATTATATATATACAGTAATGTCGTTAAAGATGGAACGGGACAGTCCACCAGCTTGATTTATTGCATGCATTTGACCCAAATTCTGCGGGATGATCAAAACATTATTGTGATGCACTTTATTTTTTGATGAAAAGCAGAACAATTACATCAAATTAAAATGGTATGTGGCAAATGTACTTAAAATTGTGTTTGGACAGTTTGACAGACCTACCAATTTAACATAACCCAATTGAAAATCAACAACCTGTACAAAGCATACTAACACACAGCCAACTCTAAGGGATCACACTATATGGCTTTGATTAGTTTTGTCAGATTTAATGGTAAAGAATGTTATATGCTTGGATAAATATCTTCAAACAATTTAGCAGAAAAGTATAAGACTTTTGGATAGCTAGGCAACAAGATGGGGAAACAATTAAAAGAACGAATATTATGGGTGGACCTAAACATGGAAAATCAAGGAGAATGGCAGAATGCTACAAAACAAACAGGGCAGTGTAACAAGCAAAAGTAGCTGCTGAATTTAACAGCTAAGAAACAATTGTAACAGATTGATGCATGTTAATACCGTGCCCAAAAAATAAGTGATGAGAGTTACCATATGCCATCCTTCTCACGAATGTGATCAGAACCAGTCCCAAAACTTTCTTCCCCACAAATCGACAACTTTCCAGCATCCATAAGATTACCAAAAAATTTCCAACCTGTGGGGACCTGACATAAGGTTGACATTTGATTAAAAGAGAAGAATCAATGTGAACATATAACCATGATCCTATTACACGGCCTTTTCCTTTTCCTTTTTTTCTTTTAACAAATATTGCAAGGAAACTTTCAAACCTCAAAAAATGGAAGATTCAGCTTTTCAGCAACACGATCAAGTGCACCACTTGTTGGCATGGACCGTGCTAGACCCTGAGAATTGAAAGTATCCATTTAAATAAGAAAATTTAAATAAAAAATAGAAATATAAAGGCACAGTCTCACACCTTAGGGCCACTTTGGAAGTATGGAATGGCTTTCTGAGCATTGGCAGCAATAATTGCAACAGAATCTGATGGAGTAACAAAAAACCCTCTCCCTAGAATCATATTTCTATCACCATCTCCTGAATATAACAGAAGAAGCCGGTTGTAAGTCAACGTAAATATAAATCCCAGACCAACTACACAGCCATATTGCAAATAATCAATGCCAAAAATCAAGGTTTTATTCTAGGTAGCACGGACTCGACTGAGTTGATGAAGAGTCTAGGCCCAATACGTACTCAAGGTGAAGTCGAACTCGACTCAACTGAGTTCATGTCGGACCCGGTCAAAACAAGTGAAACAATCAAAAAGGGCTCTGACTCGTCACGACTCTAACTGATGAGTTTGTTTCTAAGTTCCTTTCAAAGAGCCATCACAACTCCTTATGAGAAAATTGAATATCGTACAAATTCAATTATATATACCATCTAAATTACTACTAATAGTCACCGAAGCTATTTTACAACATTTTTCCTGGTCTTCAATGTGTATATGTAAGTGCAATACAATACTATTTAAGTTGCATTGCTTTCGTCGAGCACATTCAACTATAGTGTTAACTGTCACAAAAAAATCATAAGAGGCAAAAAAGTGGGAAAAAATAAAGCTATAGGACAGAATACTTTTCAACCAGAAAAAGATGAAAAAAGAGACATACAAAAAATATTTGGACTACTGGAAATATCCCAAAGATTTGAGAATCGAAATTTATATTACACTAACTACTTGTTTCAAACGCTCAAAGCAGATGATGAAAAGGTGAACAAAAAATTCAGAATCCAGTTATTCATTGATTTCACATACCATCACTTGCAGCCCCAAAATCTGGCCCGTTGTCACTATACATAATGTTGACCAAATCCTTAGCATATCTGTCTCATAATTTCACTCAAAGTTAGTAATCATGAAAAAAAATTATCAGGAAAAAAAAAACAAAAACAAAAACAAAACAAACACACACTTTAAAAAAACTTACTAAAAACACGCATCTATGGCCTTACGTGAGATTAGGATCAGGATGACCATGCCCAAAATCCTCTAAAGGCACTCCATTATATATTGAATCCTGCATGAAAGATCTAACATTTCCATCAAAAACGCAATAACAGTAAACTGAAAATTACTTTCAAAATACTTCATGTGCACAGCGTACCGAACTCGCTCCTAGCTTTTCCACAAAGATGGGTTTAGCATAAGCACCGGAAACTGCATGCATGGCATCAAATGTAAACCTAAAAAGCAATAACCAATACAGTTAAAGAAGTCCCAGAAATCTCTCCCTCAGACACACACATGCGCAAATGGGCACGGGTTGTACTGGGATTCACGACTCAACTACATCCATGAAAACAAGAGTGTCATTTATTACCAATTAAAAAGCACATTATAGAAGTGCTAAGAAAATATAATTGAAGAGAACAACAAATATAATCAAAATGGTTAGCATAACAATAAAGGAAAGCCACTTCATTAGGAGAAATTAGGGGCGAAATAAACAGAAAGAGAGAAAGCATTGGGTGGACAGATTGTGAATTTGCAAAACTTAGTTCAGAAGCAAAGCAGAAAAGTTATTTAAACCTAATTATTGAATGCCTTTATAACATTCTAATTTGACATACTGATTCAAGTGATACACATAACACGTAGTAGTTTTAACAAAAGGGGAAGAGAGAAATCATAGACCAAGTTTAATGGGGGAAGGAACCTTATTGTAGAGGAAAACTGGGGATAATAAAATGCCCAACCAAAGAAAAAGGCAAAAGAAGCAAAAGAACTAGACCACCTGTCAAGGCAAAAAGACGTACATGGCAGATGATGAACAATAGTAGACAAGGCCTACAATAAAATGGTCAGGTGAAAAGGGATTTAAAAACAATTTTTTGTTCTTTAACATTCACTGTTACGTACTAGACATCCAGGGGCTTACATCCAACAAAAAGATAGTCAAAACACATATAGGACAATATTTCCAGTGCATGTAATGCAATTGATTGTTGAAGGATAAGCATGCTCTCATCCAGTAAAAAGAAAAGTAATAATCTAATTCTTGAAGAGAAGCTAACTTTAACTGCTACAAAGTAATATGACCATCAAACAAAAAAAATTGATGATAGTACCCAGCTAAGTAGATTATACCTGAAATCTGATCTTGAAAGAAGACTTTTGATGAGCTCGAAATCAAACACATTCTGCACAGAATATCAAAAAGTTAACTGATACACAATCCACATCAATTGCCTATCATCACTTACCAACAAACATGTGAAATATAACTTTTACCTCCATAAGTTCCAAATAGTCAGAAACAGGGTCAAGCACTTCAACGCTAAAGTTGCCATACATTGTTACGCCAAGATGAGAAAGGTCAACATCAGGAATGTCCGCGATTTTAATCTCAGAAATCTGCGTCAAACTCCCATGATTCAAACTTCATACAGTTACTCCACTAAAGTAATAAAAGAGGATAAAGTATCACTCAAAAAAAAAGAGAGAGGAAACAGAGGGAAAAGTATCAAAATAGACGATCCATGCAAGTCCAAGAATAAAATTTGATAGTCACGCCCGCTAAGCCAAACCAATGAGCAAGTAGTTTGCAGATAACTTGACAAGGGGCAAAAATGCAAAAGCATATTTGGTTCAGTTAATCAAACAAGTTTGCCTATAACAAGGCGCACTTTTTAACAGACTAAAAGAGAGGAAAAAAATAGACTCATAGTGTTGATGAAAACATTTAAATTTTGGCCCAACCTTTGTATTATGATACCCGGACTCCACTTTACCCTACTGTACCGATGTCGGGTATGCATGACACGGGTATTGATATGATACTTGACCCTTCACTTTACCTTACCTCCCTCTATGGCAGACTTCAATTTTAAGAACCAGCCACACGGATATGTACCCATACCCGACACCCGTACCCGAGTCCAGGTATCATAACCTTTGTACGTTTCTCAAACATTATAAAAGCAAGTAACTGAATGCCTTTTAATTTAAGAGACCAATCCAAAATGACATAAGAATTCGGCATGCCTAGGTAAAAATAAGAATCAAAGATCCTTTTGAACCAAATTCACAGGATGAATGATCAAGAATTTAAAATAACATTGTGGCTATGTTATGGTCTCATCTCGCTCAAGAATTAAATATAGATTGCAGCGCCATCAAGAACACTTGGTATACTTGGTACCACATCTACCTGTCGCAATTTCATCATTAAGGACTTGCCTACGCAGCTCCACAAGTGATGAGGTTGGAATCAACTTTTCATGTACCAAGTCAACAATTTTTTAATTGAATATATACACAATCAGATACATGTCCACAACGAAAAAAACAAATGAGAACCTATTAAAATGGTCGTAGCACGAGGAGTGAAGCAACTACCACTCACCATTGTGTCCAACATGACAATCATTTCCTCATACAAATCCATGGAGAATTCCACTTTGTTCATGCTTAAAAGAATTAATACTTGCAAAACATTTTATTCTTAATGCAAAAACATACCATTTGATTTGGAATATACTTTAACGAGGAAGAAGGAAAGTGGAAAGAGGGGGTCTAGGAACCATACATACACAAAAACAAAACAACAAAAACAACACGAGAGAGAGAGAGAGAGAGAAGCAATTAATCATATCCAAGCAAGATTAAAAAAAAAGCAGTATCACCATTGTACAATATGATCAGATGTCTTACAGAAAGAGTATTTCCATAAATCTTGTCAGTGATGGATTCAGGTGCTGGCTGTCCACTGCTATAATTGAACTGCAACATAGGAAACAGTACAATGTTGAGCCAAAAAAGCTCAATCAGTGGATTTGCAATACTTGCTTCATTAGTTAAAAAATAAGAAATTTTCATCTCAGCATATTTCTCAACAAGCTTAGTCACTTTATATAAACTCTGAGCTACAAGAAATCAGGATTTAAAATTTATAATACTTACTGCAAAAGATAAAATGAATCATTAATAAATACAACAAAACCAACAGGAAAAATGAATTATATTCATTCTACAATGATTCCATATGTGTCTAACAAGAAGCTCATGCAATTCACCTTGATACCCCAATCATACTCGGGCCCACCGGGGTTATGGCTTGCACTCATTACAAATCCACCATTGGCCTGTGAATATATTTTCAACCAAGCAATAAGTGAAAATAAAAAGTAAAACATCATGCGACATTCAGTAAAGCTGCTCAAAGCACATGGTTACCTTCCTCCCCCGGATAACAGCAGAAACAGCTGGTGTAGACATCAGACCTTCCCTGTAATGCACTCATAGTCAGGATTATTGCAGAAAAATGCTTATAAAACAATATTTCTCAATAGAACCATAGATGCACCAGAAGAAGTTAAGAAGCATAAGTTTCCAAACAAAACTCTGTCAATATGATTCTCAAAAACGCAACTTAAAAGGAGTGAAGAATCTCTGAACTAATAAACTAGTTCATTTGACTCTTTTTTATCAAGTATACGGTTTAGAAATTGGATGCACTCATGAGGAGAATGACTATGACTGTCCTCGTAATCAAGGAAATAGCAATTTAGGTCACTTTGTTGTCATCCTGTCATCCATCAATACCCATGATGCACATCTTCTGAAATAACCTTCATGAGGTCACAGTAAACAGCATAAAGAGATGAAAGAAGACTTCGATAACCTGCCCAATAAATGTGGGGCTTAGTCATAGTCTCATCATTTGTTCACCACCTAAACATCAGCAGCCAATCAGCCTAATAAAAATATTCCTTTACAAAGCAGCTATCAAAAATAAGTACATTATCCAATATAAAGAATTAAGACTTACTTGCCAACCAAAATTTTGCCAACACCATTCCCAGCAGAAATCTTTATAATAATCTGCAGTTACAGTGAGAAATAACTGTAAAGGTCAGAGATACAGGAACATGCAGTTTCCTCTCATGTATTTGAACAACCTAAATCAGGGAAAAAAATGTGAGGAAAAACGCCAATAAATTACTAACAAAACACAGCAAAGAAAAATTTACCTGCGCAGCTTCTCGATTGAAGTAGCGACCGTCTCCTCCTAATACCAAAACTCCATTTTTGTAGTCCTCAGGAGGCAGTGAATTAAACAATGACTGCACGTGAAAAATTGAAATCCATCAAAACCATAATGCCTTAAAAAAAGAAACAGAATAAGGAAATAGAAAAGGTAGAAACTCAAACCTGAATCCAATTTGCAAGGTAATTTTCTTGCATGAAGACTTTGACCTGTAAATAGTCAAGTTAAACATAAAAGCTTTCGAAATCCCAGCTAATTAAGCATCAACGATAATATATTGCAGCCTCACCAGTAAACAGCACTCGACTAAGACTGATGATACAACTCTTTCCCGTTATTGAATGAAAAAGTTTTTTCGTTATCAATCAGAACGACAAAACAGATACGAGCAATAAATCTATGCATCTCTATTATAGTTCCTTCTTTCCAACAAAATTTCAAAACATTAATATATGAGAGCAAAAATAGAAACATAATAACATACCTTCTTTCGAAGTCCACTCGTCCCGGTCTTTTGGCCTTCGATGGGCTTCGTTGGCACTGAATTAATCTGAAAACATCAAGAAACCATAAATCCAATATTTAATCATCGAAAACACAAACAAAAATAAGAGAGAGGACCTTGATGCCCTCGGGTCCGGCGATGGCGGTGGAAGAGGAAGAGGAAGAGGAGGCTTTAGCGCAGACAGAGTGAATAATTCTAGCAGGTTGTTTTGAGAAGTAGGCAGGCGAAGACGATAGCAGATAGGAAGACGATGATGCGCGAGAGGCAGAGAGACTCGGATTCGGTTTTGAAGATGATGGCGACGGCAATAGTGGTCTTCTGAGTAAGAGATCGTCGACTATTCTCAGGGACGCCATAGACGTTGAATTTTGAGTTCTGTGTCCCGCTTGACAGTACTCGTGATCTCGGCTCGAGAAGAGTGAGTGAGAGAGAGTGAGTGAGAGGGGGCGTTGGGGATTAGGACTAGGAAAATTAATGCCCGCCGCACCTCTTATTTCACTTCGATATCATCCGGGATTAGTATATTTCACTATTTCAGTTCTTCTGGAAAAGCAACTTTTGGACATTGAAATACCTTAATCCAATTCAATCATCTATTTTTCAAATATTTCAATTTTGATATCCAAATTTTTAAATTGTTTCAAACAAGTCACATGGATAATCTTTAGCTATTTCAATCAATCAAATTTGTGATATGAAAAACAAAATTCAAATTCAATTGATTTTTACTGATGTGGGCTAACAAATTGATGGCTTAGATATTAAGAAAATAAACATAAAAAAAATAAAATTCAAAAAAACCTAAATTGCTCAATAGTCGCCGGACGCAACCCCACGACTAAACTTCTGTTCGTATTTCCACCACCTATTCATGCTGCATTGGAGAGCATGGGTTGGAGAGACTCAGGGATTTCGAGCATCAAGTGAGGTCAATTGCTAAGTTGCACACCAAAACTTGGTTAGGGTTCGTGGGTTTTATCGGAGAAAAGATGAGAAGTTGGGAGATCAAGGTGTTTTATTGATACATTTTGTGTTTGTTTTAATTTTTAATGTCAGGTAAGCTCTTTTTTTATTTTTTTATGCCATGTAGGTAATTTAGTTGTCCGAAATAGATAAAAACTGTTCGTATGACTTGTTTGAAACAATTTAGAAATTTGGATATCCAAATTGAAACATTTGAAAAATAAGTAACTGAGTTGAACCTGATAAGATATTTCAGTGACCAAAAGTTGTATTTCCCCTCTATTTCAATGTAATCAGGGATTAGAATTTTTAAACATAAAACATTATTCAATTTTTTCCCTTTTTATGCCAGCAATTAGGTGTGACAAAACTCTATCTGGTCCGGATGATATAATTTGTTGACCCATATTAAACTAAATTTAAGCATAAATTATGTGTATGAAATCCATGTCCGAACAAAACATTATTGTCATATTTAACCGACTTCAGGTCCAAACACATAAATATTGTCCAATTTATTTATCCAGAAAACTAGTATGGGCTTGGTCGGATTCAAACCAATCAGGGTTTGGTCAATTAAGCATGTCCGAAATCCTATGCAGGATAAGGTCCGAAAATGTAAATATTTCATAAATACGTATTGTATCTGACATGAAGTTGATTTTTTTTTTGTCACCACTACCAACAATTTTTTTTTCCATTTTGTTTCCTAATAATAATATGAGCATTCAATAGTTCTCACTTCTCAAGACTTGGATTATCCTATAATGAATGGTACGCTAGTAATTATCATACTGCCCTGGTGATGTGTAGCCCAGTCCAAAAAGACCGAAAGACCAACATAAATAATGGGCTATGTGAGCTTCTTGAGGAAAGCGATCACCCAGGCCCAGCAGCCCACACAACTCACAAGGATTATGGAGCCGTTACAGCAAATCCACAAGTATCAGTTGTTTTGTCTCCAAAAGGCGTGAGAGTCTTTAATCAAGATGTATTATTAGCACGATCTATTGTATTTATTCAGCACAGTTAATGAGAAGCCCTCTATTCCTCTCAATTTTGACCTTTCTCACCCGTTGATAGCTTTGTTACCACTTTACTCACATCTCAGACTTTACTAACCACATCTCAATTTACATTGACTTTGCTTCACCATGTGTTTTTAAGGCATGAGCTCCTCGCACCTCACCCCCTCAAGGACCCTGTGCTAGCTTATCACACGCGGAGAGCTTTGAGAGCTCTTGGAGACGCTTTTCCAACTCATCCAATCCAACACCCCATTCCTCCTTTATACACAAACGCCTCACGTTATTGTAATCCACTTCATCCTCTTCTCTTACACTGCCCTCAAAGGATAATCCTCTCCTCCTCTTATTCTTCCTAAGTCCTAACCCTACCACCGCTCAATTTGTTTTTCTCTATTGCCTCCGATTGTAACAACTACTGTAATTTTTACGTATTTTAAATAACTCGTTGGACATGCTCTTTGAATTTCTAATAGTTACTCAAAATAAACTCCTAATAATTAATTAGGACAACTATTTTTATTTTTTTTTATAAATCCGAGATAATTTTATTGAGAATGGAACAAGGAGAACTACAAACCAACAGAGCAATGAGATTACAATTCTACAGCCAAGACCCAAAAAACATAAACCCAGCCGCTGCAACCCATAGAGGTAAGAAAAAGAAAACCTTTTCCTAAAAACTAACTGAAAGATAGTGTCTTCAGAGCAGCCCACAAGCAAATCGGTACCTCAATTAGCATCCATCAACATTTCATTACAAGAGTACAAAAGGGAGTTTGGAAATTAATTATCAAATCATGATCTATGCATGAACGATATGGAAAACGTTCCGCAAGTTGACAAGATGCATCGGGCTGCAGCCTGCAGGTCCATAGAATATATCAGCTTGTGATCCTGCTTGCAGTCCAGTATTTTCTCTTATTCAGCAACCGTTGAGAATATGAAATTCTTTATGGTTAAAAACAGGCGGGCTGACTTTGATGGATCTACAATATCTGCACCGTGATGATCTCCCGCACCAATATGATTCTCCACTTTTATGCCCTTTTCATCCATCAGTTTTGTCAGTGCAATCAGACGGTCAATAGCCAAGTCTCTATCACCACTAATAGCCATTACCTTCCAACCCAAAAGCTTCACCTTTTCTAATAACTCTGGCACGCCTCCAACCATAGGATTGCAATATTGATTATCGCGATCAGCTCCAATCGGCAAACAAAATTCCCACACCAAATCACACACACTAAGAGGCAAAACAGGGTCGTTGACTGCCCTCAACTCTGATTCAGTCCTCTTAGCCCCACCAAAGAACGGGTAATGAAGTATCAAGCCGTTAATCCTCAACGGCTTAAGATCATCCACTTGTGTGGCTGCACGTAAACAAGCGTGGTAGGCTACGGTCCCACCTGCGCTACTGCCAACAAGGAAACACTTGGTCAAATCCGCGTGCTTCTTCAATCAATCGTCTTTGACGGTTCTGATATAGTGCAACGCTTCTACAGCATCATCGTAGGCTGCCGGCAGACGATTCTCCGGCTCAACTCGATAATCGACGGCGACAACAACAACTGAGAGTTGTAAAGCAATATCGGCGCAAAAATCGTGGGAGATGGATGAGGCAGTAGTCGACGAAACAAGTCCTCCACCAGGATAGTATACAATGAGAGGAAGGAGTACTGGTGCATCTGCGGAGGAAGAATCAACTGCTTGTCGAGGCAAGAATACTCTAGCCCAAGTATTTTTTGTTTGGTTAATTACAACGTCTTTAGAAAGAGTCGGGGTGGAGTAACTAAGATCAGGTGCGGTTGGGCTAATCTTGAATCTGCTGGGTTTTCGGGTAAACGTGCCATCAGGGTGCCTTATGAGGTCAAAAAAGCTGTAAGGATCACTCGTGATAATAGGATTGGACAGTGCAGCTTGATCAGACATTTTGGTGTTTTTGAGAAGATGAAGGTTCGTCTTCATCTATCATCTAGGGGTTTTTATGGACATTAGTTTGCCACGTGTCGTACTATTAATTAATACGACTCAATGCATCTGAGGACAAATGCAATAAGAAACAATTTACTGGGCCAACATTTTTATTGGCCTGGTCCCACCTCTATTACACAAAAAGTCAAGTCAAACACGTATTCTAATACAGCCACATCAGCAAAACACAAATTTCTATATACTTTTTCTTCCCACACACTTTCTCTTTCCACCCAACCCAACAACATTTCATTCCTCCATATTATCCACAACAAAACTACACCAAAACATTAAATATCAATACATCCACATCAACAAAACACTTATCCCAATACAGCCACATAAGCAAAACACATTTTACAATACAGCCACATCAACAAAAGACAACATCTTTGTTGGCCCAATACCACTTCACCATTACGTTTGCCCTGACTTAGAAGAGCCGCGATTGGTCCTATTGGACATTAGAGTTGGTGGTTCACTGGCGTTAAGATATTTGTTTTCCAAAAGTTTATGTTCAGGACCATTTTATGGTATTGGGCAACCGACATATCATGTAAAGGAATGAAACAGACAGGTGTGGTCCTAGTATCAAGTGTACATCGGGTTAAAAGACCCGGACCGACCCGGAAACCTGGTTCGATAGTGAGCTTATCAGGTGTGTTTATTTATAACTCATTTATTTAATTTACCCGATAATAAAAATAATTTTTCAATTAGCTGAAATTTTAACAGTATTAAACTGCATGACACCCCTTCACTGAAGCTTCACATGATCTCCTCATATAGTTGTCTGCAAGATATATTCAATCCCATAGATGATGCTACCTGAGCTCTTGTTGCTGCACTTACTATATCTGAAATGAAGAAAGCATCCATGTCCAAAGACCCATTGACACGGTCATAGCCCCTACATCATCACAACAAGGAAGCTGAAGCTTAAGATATATGCGTTTCGCTGGATCCAAATATTTCCAATTTTCAGCTTCCCTTTTCATCAGTCATGATTTAGGGAGTAGTTATTTCTTACGGCTTCACATTTCCATAGTCATATGTCAAGTCTCTCATTATTTGTTCTAGTCCTCTAGCGGGTTAGCTTGTTAGTTGCCAGATTCTTGTATTTGTTTCATCTCTGTAAGCCATCTCTTGGATGCTCTCTTGTACTCGATTTTATCTATATAATTTATGTTGCTTATAAAAAATAAAAAATAAAAAAAGGGCACATCATTACAGAGGAAGCCCGTAGAATTAACTCGTGTCCAATGGACGGTGATGTGTGTATTTGGGCTAATATAATTTTTAGTCATTGAAAGATTTTAGATTTTTCATTTTAGTCATTGAATGTTCAAATATTTCGATATGGTCACCAAAAATAGTAATATGTTTCATTCTAGTCACTTTTGGTGACCATATTGAAATAGTTAAACATTGTAATAATGATGATGTTGAAACATATTACAATTTTTTATGATAATGTTGAAACATTTGAACATTCAGTGATCAAAATGGAAAATTCAAAATCTTTCGGTGACAAAAAATGGTATTAACCCATGTGTGTATTTCATAAATTGAAATAATTGTCTTGACTTTTTTTTGAAAGAATATTTGTCTTGGTAGTGACATTTGGGATCACAATCCCTTCATATTACATGCTATCACTCTTTTTCTTGTGCTTTATCTTTCTGTCTCTTGCCTGATATGTTTCTGTAAAGACAGTTTTTCATTCTTGTTACCTGAGTTGGTTTTGGGGTTATGGGTTCCTTCCTTGTTAAGCCATCTCCTAAGATGTCCGCTTATTTCTTCCTTGTTTTGGTTTAATACACTGTGGCTTATAAAAGAAATAAACAAGCGACTCTCCTAGTTCTTGCAAATGGACGTTGTTTAATGGACTATGTCACTAACATTGTCATTATAGATGTGTCACTGGTTGACCCCAAACCAAAACCGAAGAGCCTGAACCTGGTTATTCGACACCCAAAATCTCTTGATAATGTAATTGGTCGGGTTGATTATCAAAAAAGATATCGGGTCAGGTCAAACTCAAACCGATAAAACACAACCTGACCCCGTGTAAATCCCTAATTATTAATATTTAAGAGCATTCCCAATATTCTTCTTATCCAACTCTCTATCCTCATATTTGAAGAATACTTCAAAAAATAATGATGTAACAGTTTCCCGATCCTTATATAACTCCCTACTTTATTCTCTATATCTGATTTCCTTCCTCAGGGTGAGGGAGTGAAAAAAGCGTTCCCTATGTGTGTCAAATTACATTTTACACCTCACTAAAATTGACGCGTCTTTCCTTTAGCAAGGATAGAGAACGCGTGAAATCATTTGCAAGAAACGAGAACTCTTCTTCTCTAGAGCTTTCATATGCTCTCCATGGGTACCGAATTGAAGAAATCAACAAATGCAGCTCTCCGCTACTAATTTTTTGCCTTCGTCTAATATATAAGATTTTTGAAATCATCTAATTTGAAGGTATTTTGTCGAAACATAAAATCTAGGGTTCAATGTTCTTGATTTGGTTTTGATTTTGGCTGAATTTTTTCAATTTTACAAAGATATAACAATATGATGGGTACGTACTCTTTGGATGATCAATAATGATATTGTGTTTGTCAATTGTCAATTTCCATTCTTTCATTATCATTATCAGTATTCACCAAATCATTTAATTATCAGGAAAAATGTCTATCACTAGGGGAGATAAAAATTAATGAATTGCATAAAAATTTAAATTTTATGATATAGGGAACATGTATAAGGAATTTGTTGGGTGCATAGTACAAAAATTGAATCCCTATATTACATAATGGTCTTATGGCACTACAGAATAGGGATAGAAATGAAGAAACTGTTGTGAATGCTCGCAAATTGAAGTTCTACCGGTGTCTAAGTGTTAACATAACGTATGAGTAATAATAATCATAATTTTTGTGAGAATTTCACGTTGAATTCTCGGGGGAAGTCTACAAGCTAACTAATAAACGAAGAAAATATGGATACGTGAAATATACTTCTGCTGAATTTGTGAGGGGAGAGAGTGGGCACAAACAATTCATTTCTTCCATTCACATAAAAAAAAGCTTTACAAACGCAATACACACACACACACACACACACATATATATATATATATATATTATATATATATATATTATATATATATATATATAAAATACAACACATCTAGAATGTTCCTAGATGCCACATTTTACACAACACATGGCTTCAACATTGGCCACACAATAGTGCTGACTCATATCTTCAACAACTTCTCTAAAGCAATGTGAAGTACTTCAAAGCGATTGTAAGAGTGGAAAACCACTTGTCTAACTATGGCAAATTTAGTAATAACCCAAATAGAATGTCCCGATGAATTCTCAAGGAAAGAAAAAAGGTCTACAAGCTAGCTAATAAACGAAGAAGAAGAAGTATGCTAGTCATTGCTTGACATGTCATTGTGCACCAAATGATAGTAGTTGCGAGTTTGCACCGCAAAAAAAAAATAATGGATATGTAAGAGATGCTTCTATAAACGCAACATGTGAAATACTTAAAAGTGACTGAGAGAGCGGAAAACCATTTGTCTAATTATAGCAAGCCTCTGTTTGTGAATCTGTGGCTGTTGGGAGGCTTTTGGCAAGTTCCAACCTGCACTTCGATGGGATTATGGTGATGATGACGAATTCACCTTACGGACATTAGTTATGGTTCAAATCGGATATATTCCATAATGGTTGGGTACTTAATGATCATTCCAAGGGTTGCTAATACTAGTAGCCCTTGCCCATCCTCTTAATTTAAAAACAAAAACAAAAAATTTGTACAATGACGAGTGTTTATGATTTTAGCAAACAGCTTCTCATGAAACTATTACAAGACATATATTTCTAGTATATATCAAACCTCTTGATGTTACTTTAATTGGAATCGTATAACATGAAACTAAGTCATATTTAAAGACCAACGATCCATTACAATGCCTTGTGAATGCAAATAAATTTAAAGACCAACGAACCGGCCCAGTTACAAATCCGTGGTGGAATTGTATCAAACAAAAGATGATGATCAGATGCGCAGCGCATAGACTCATGTAAAGCTCATTGAGGCGTCTTGATCTGTGGGACCTACTCCATATCTTCAGCCACTCAATCGTCGACACGTTTTGAGAGCCAAAACTTTTTAGATATAAGAATGTCGAAAAAGCCCAGAAAGCGACAAACTGGGTCGCTTCCGGTTACGTTACGTCCTCAATCACGGGGAGAAGAGATAAGCCTATACAGTGTACACAACTCGACACGTTTCACTGACACATCCCCATGAAAAGCATTGACTGGTAGAAAGTCCTACAAGCACTAGTCCATCTAAAGTGATAGACACGAGTCATGCCTTCCATGACAATAACTCGAAGCAATTCCTTACAATCTTTTGTCTTTTCTGCGACTGAGAAAAGAGACATGCACGAAATTCACCGTTAGAGAAACCTTTTTTTTCCATAGTTTCATCTTCATGAGCGTGAAAAATTTAACGATAAATGTAGAGGAAGGGCAGTCACGGTTATTTGACTATTATCTTGAACCACAAATATTAATTAGAATTAGGAATTAACGAGATAAGTGTGAGTGTGAGTGTGAGTTTGGCGTGGCAATGAATATGATGTGAACATGATCATGTTTGGTAGTAAATAAATAGTTAGTATGGGTAAGAAAATACAAGAGAATATAGATAGTTGAGTGATTTTGAGATTTCACCCTCTCAAAATTTAACAAAATAAGAGAAATTGATAAGCTTGAAATATAAAGAGAGAGGGAAAAAAACTCATTTGAGTTTAATGTTTACAGTATTCAATGGAGCACCGGGTTAAGTATAATCTATATTCAGATAAAAAGAATTTCGAAGATACGATACAATTATGTTGCACAAAAGGTCGGGAAAAAAATGACCTCTTACGTTAAAACTTTGCTATGTTTATAGTATTAAAAGGGACACACAGATTGTCATAGAAATTAAGAAAATCCTTAATTGCCCACGAGAGGAAAGATAACCGATTACACAGCGGTTCGGTTACTCCACTTTTGGTAAAAACCCTGATTTATCAGAAACTTTTAATTTAACCATAAATTTTGATAATCTATATAGAGTATAGACTATAATAAAGTTGGTTATATGTACGTGTGTGTATGTGTGTATATATATGCTTGTATAGACGAAGAGATATTCTTTGAGTGACAAGACACGTACAGATAATTAATAGTCATTCAATTCATTTGCTTCCTAGGGTTTTCATTTTCTTTTTGCGGTGAGAATGGGGAGAGGAAAAGTAGTGTTGAAGAAGATCCAGAACAAGATCAACAGGCAGGTGACCTTCTCAAAAAGAAGAGGTGGTTTGCTGAAGAAAGCTCATGAGCTCTCTGTTCTTTGTGATGCTCAGGTCGCTCTCATCATCTTCTCCAGCCATGGCAAGCTCTTTGAGTTTGCCAGTACTGAGTAAGTCATTCGGATCTAATTCTCTCTCTACACATCTGGACAATAACACAGTTTTAAAGTGACCATGGAATGTTCTGGTTCTTAGAATAAGGATTTTGCAGCAGGTTCTGTCTACCGATCTGGCAGATCGGAGCAGAGTAAGTCAAGTACCCGCAACAGCCGGCTTGAATACAAGCTTAATGAACGTGTCTGAGACTCTTAGTTTCAAGTTAGGTTGGTTTTAGGGTTTTTCTCTCTCTAACTACTCTTTCTCACCGAACTCAGATGTTCGAAATACTGTATGTGAGTTTTTTTTTTTTTTTTTTTTTTTCTCTTGTAACAAATTTAACTACTTAAATAATAAAAGGAATTTCAGGTGATTAGACTAGTCAATTAAATAGCTTCTTATAATAAATTAATTGATGCTATAATTCCAATTCATATTTAGCATTGTTAATTTATATCATGGATCAGTAAACGACCAAGAAGAGAAAATAATACTCTCTAATATATGTGTATTTATATATAAGAAACAATGGTGTTTTCTCTCTTTACGAGGAAGAAAACAGTGTTTCATTTCTTAATCTATTTACCGATATATGTAAATTTATTTTTCTCGGCTAAAGAGTTTTAATTAGTTGACTGATAAGGTTACATGCATCATATGTATAGTATCACCAAGATTTTTGAGAAGTATCGCCAATTTTCTCATCCCTCCCAAGACAACAATGCTGCTGATCTTGATGAAACAGAGGTTCGTTCTCATTGTTATTTTGGTTGTTTTTGTTATTTGGCCCTATATATTATGGATATTAGATTAATTGGATTTTGATGCTGTAATGTCAGAGGCATATGTTCTTTTCTTAATCAGATTGTTTTTTCAAAATTTCCCTGTAAATTGTATTGTTTCTGAATAGAGTAAAGTTTTTATTTCGGTCCTGTCACTCAAAGATGGATGAAATTTTTTTCAGGCATGGTCACTCCAACACCGGAATAATCCATGTGGCACTGAGTGATGACATGGACAGAACGATTAAAATGTTGCACCTTTTCATGTTCATTTTGGAGAATGTTGTTAGACTGATCAAGTTGAAATTTTTTTCAACATTAAGTGACCATATTGAAAATTTTTGAAACAAAAATGACTAAGTTGAAAATAACATTATCTTTCAATGACCAATGTATTTAAGACTTTATTTCCTCACCATTTTACACGCTATATGCACCAAATATAATAAAATATACCACGTCATCACTCCGGTGCCATATGGATTATTCCGATGTTGGAGTGATCATACCTGAAATTTGAGTAACCATTTTGAGAAATTTTAAACAAGAGTGACTAAGTAGAAAATAGACTAGTTTATCTTTCAGGAATCAAAATAAGACTTTACTCTATCTCATTAAAAAAGATAGGTGTTGTTCTATACTCAGTAAAATTTCGAAGTAGATACATTTTTCTCTCTTTTTTTTTGATGATGTAGGCCTCATACCAAATGGTTTCAAGGTTAAGGGCGAAATTCGAGTCTCTTTGTCGCTCACAGAGGTTACTACTTTTGCATTACTTACGTTTTTCTAGTGAGAATGCGTCAGTGCAATATATATATATAATTATAATTATTTAATTTCTTGAAGCAGGCACTTGCAAGGAGAAGAAATTGGAACCCTTGGTGTGAAAGAGTTGCATAAAATTGAGAAAAAACTTGATCGAGCACTATTAAAAGCTAGACAGCGAAAGGTATTGCCAACCACAATTCCTTGTTATACTTGATAATATTACAAAGCCTTTTGATATATTCTGCCAGCCATTTGGTTAATTTGTTCAAGTCTTTAATTTGTTATGGATGCAGACACAACTGATGCTAGAATTGTTGGAAGAAGAACGCAAAAAGGTTTGAAGAACACCACCAAAATAATTAATGTTTATATATATGCTTCTAGCAATCATTCATTCATTGAGCTTTATATTTCAGCTACAGTAGTACTGCAACAAATTTACACCATCAATTCATGCATGCATGACGTACGTCTTTTTTGTTACTGGCAGGAACGTGCTCTGGAAGAAGAAAATGAACAACTTAAGTTTGAGGTTTGTCCTTGCATTCCCATATAGTGCAATGGCTATCCTTTCTTATATATATACACATATAAGTCTTCATTATATATGTTCTCAGCTTCAGGAAGGACAACATATTCAAGCTGTTTAAGGTTTGGGAGATTCCGACAAAGTACGTAGGCAGTGGTAAGAAGCTGATTTTCAACTCATTTAGATGTAGTATTTCTTTTACATGTCTTCTTGTTCTAATTCAGTATTATCTGGTTACATGATATTCATGGAAGAAGAAATTAGTGGTAAAATTTCACCCTTTGAACACAGGTTTCATCAACTCCTTTGCCAGACAAGCAATTAAGAACCCTAGCTCTCCCCTGGAAGATTGATTTGCTTCCAATAGAGTACTATTTCTCTTTCGTCAGTCGATAAGTTGTGAGGTGCGGAAGTTGAATTTGAACTATAATAATTACGTGTGTATTATAGTTTAATTATTTGTTTGCAAGCACTCGTAATTTCTAATGAGATAATTAAGGAATGAGCATTTCCTTTCCTATAATTATTCACTTTTCTAATTGATTTTCTATTCCTATATAGTTTTTCCCGGCGAGTTTGGGAGTGTTTAGGATTACGAAAATAACATGTAGCCCGTGAGAGCCCAGCAGGTTTATTCCATTGATTTAATTAATGGAATATCTTTATTCAACTATTTTATCCCATAATTCATTGTCCAAAATTTATTGTTTTAATATAAATTTCATTGTTTTTTAAAGCACAGTCTAGAATTCATTGTTTTAATTCTGAATTCATTATTTTTTTGAAATTCCATTGAAAAAAAAATGAAATTAAGATTTTGCCGATAAAACTTATAGACAATGGATCTTGTTAGAAAGAGTTTTATGCACTAATTTTTTTTAAATCAAACATGTATTTTGAGAATTAAAACATTTTAAAATTTCGTTTAAGAGACTTGAATTCCGATAGACTATCACTATATGAGCTACCAAGCACCACTGTTAAGGTTATTCTTAGTTAAGTCAGCCAGCCTGAATTCGTTAAAGTCCAGCCTAAGAGGTGGGCTTGGAAGTCAAATAGAGTCCAATCAGTGACATAACTTGGTTGGCCCAAGAAGCCCTTCGGTCGTGGATCGGGCTTTTTTGCTTCCCAAATTTCATGCTCCCCTGTTGCTTTCTTGAATTTTCGAAACTTGAAACGCCACGTGGTGTCGATTGATCGACGTACGTAAGTGTTTGAAGACGATTTTCCCTCAATTTAGGTGATGACTGGTTAGAACAAACCGACAAACATCCTAAAATGGCCTCACAATGAGGACGTCATGTGCTCATGTTAGTTCCGTGCTAGTGTTTGTCATGATCTTTGACTTCAACGAAATTCAAGCTCCAAATTCAAATCTTCTAATAAGTATGAAAAGTGAAATTTTTGAAAGAAAACAATTAGGTATATTTGTGGGTATTAAATGTGGTGTGTTTGTAGGTATGTGATAAATTAATATATAAATATCCTAATTTCTCTCTGCGTTTGATACATAATTGGTTCGCCACTCTTGAGGCAATTGACAAAGATTAATTAATTGTTATAAGTTATAATTACACAATAATTAATCAGGAGGTATCGCAATCACGGCAATAAGGTAAGTGTATAAACAACTATAGTCTTCTTCTTTTTTTTGATAGAAATAAACAACTATAGTCGAAGACTTACAATGTATTCCAGGTATGGCTTAATGAGATCCAGTATTTCTTTCAAAAAGACTAACAATGTAAGAGCATCCACATCAGATTACCTAAACATGAGTCTGTCTGTAAAATTTAGAGATTTTGTCAAAATAGAGCTCTGCATCAGATTACCTAGAGGTTCCCTATTTTACAGAATATGAACAGTAGTTCCCTAAATCTAGAGAACCACTATTCACTTCCCTAAACATAAAATAATATTTTTTACTACTTTATTTTCTCCTCTCTCCTCTCTCCTCATTTTTTCCCTCCTCTCTCTCCTCACTCCTTTCTTTCTCTCTCTTCTTTCTCTCTCCTCTCCTCACATTTTGACTCCTTTCTCTCTCCTCACTTTTTCTCTCTCTCTTCTTTCTCTCTCCTCACTCTCTCCTCACTCCTTTCTTTCTCTCTCCTCTTTCTCTCCTCACTTTTTCTCTCTCTTCTTTCTCTCTCCTCAATTTTTTTTCTCTAATTTTTAATAACATTAATTTATTATTTTAATTAATATATTGTTTTAAATGTAATTAATTTATTATTTTAAATAGAAGTAGTTTATATGAATAGAATAAATAAAGGAAAGAGAAATAAATATTATTTTAATGCAATAGAGAATATGATAGGTAATCTGATGCAGTGTTGATTGGATATGGAATCTGTAAAATAGGGGAAAGTGACATTTTGTCTGTATTTTAGGGAATCTGTTAAGAGAAACTGATGCAGATGCTCTAAGTAAGTACATACATATTATAAATTTATAATTTCAAATATCTCACCTAAAATCTATCGCTTCATTTTTGGTAAAAACTTGTTAGCATATAGGGGACAATGTGGACAAAAACAAATGGGCTCTTTTTTTTTTAAAAATAATTGAGAAGAACATTATATAAATTTATCTTTTTATATATGTCATGTGCCTAAATTTGAATCGTCATCGGGATATTGCTTAAAGTGATAATCGAATTCAGGATTTACCGAGCTCATACTAATATTATTGGCCCCATATGTCATAAAGATTCATCATTATCATTAGGCTATCACCCAAATGATTCTTAAATTTGGGCTACAAAGTAAGTCGGGAGGGGCACCCAAAAAGATTAAAAAAAACAAGATTGAGTTTTTTTTTTTTTTTTTGCTTTATTTTCTTTTGATAGGTAGCATTAAGAAAACCACTGGTTTATCTGTGGGCAACACAGTAATAAAAAAAACTACTAATAAAAAAAAGAGCAGTGCAAATCCTTTTGAAAAAGAAAATATTTTATTTAAAATGTAAGAACAAAAAAGAAGAAAAAAGGAAAAAGAAAGAAGGACGGCGTGCGGTGCTACTAATTAGCACATCCAACGATCACTACGAGATTTAACCCCCATTTAATTAGCTTCTCGTACCATTCAACGATCATTACAAGATTTTTTTACCACCACCATTTTTCTTCCTGACATTCTTCCTCTCACACCCAAATCAAACAATCTTCCGAATCTTTCTGTCCTCCTCTCTATCTCTGACGGCAATTCTTGTTGCGGTAACTTCTTCTTTAAGCGCTTCAATGGCTGAGAAAGGCACTTCAGGTTCTTGATTTATTTCCCTTTTATCTTTTAGCTCTCTGAGAGCACGATTTCCGTGTTCTTGATTCAATCCTGGATGATTTCATATCCGGGTTTATGCGGGTTTTGTGATTTCAAGATTGTCTCTTTGCGAATATTTGATAATGGGCTTCCTTTATCTTTTTTCTCTCTCTATTGGGAGCTTCTGATTGTGTTCGACGAGATACTTCATATGCTTATTGCGTGTTCTCTCTTTTCTAGATCATATTGGATTGCACTGAAGTATTAGGTTGAAACATCCTTCCATTTTCTTGTGACCAAACAGTAGTCTTAGCAGAGACGTGTGTAAATTAGCTAATGTTAATTTTTTTACTGGGTTTCTTTCTGTGGTGAGACTTGAGAGGTATATTAAATAAGACTTATGTTGGATAATATGTCTTTTGTCTCAGTTGAGTGCAAGAATTTTAATTCCTTGTAGATGCGGGAATTTGGTACTTGATCTAGGAACACAGGGACTTTATTGGGAAAAGCTTAAAATCTGAATTGCATCTAGAGGTTACACAGGGAGTTGTCAGTATCTTTGTTTCATCTATGCTTATAGATACAATGTTTTTGAGCGACGCGATTCTTGTGAGCTTCATAGACACCTGGGAATGTGTGTCTGTGGATCAACCTTTGCTTATTTATTACTGGATGACATTGCATGATGCTCTCAAGCAGAAAGAGTGATCAAAAGAATAGCATGATAGAATGCAGTTTACATTTGTCATTATTTTTTTTAAGTACTTGGCCGAGCTTGCCAAAATTAAACATGCAGTTTATATTGACTCGGATGGTTTGCTTATATGTAGGTGACCATAAAAATGCTTCAAATATGGAAGAAGGGTCCCGTGATAACAATTCACTAGTTGTTTCCTTGGGTGAAACGTTGGTTGATTTTGTGCCAACTGTGAATGGAGTTTCTTTAGCTGAAGCACCTGCATTCACAAAGGCTCCTGGTGGTGCTCCTGCTAACGTGGCTGTTGGCATATCTAGACTCGGAGGTTCATCAGCATTTATAGGCAAGGTGCATTTTGAGAACTCTGTCTAATGAATACTGATGACAATTTTGTTACATTCTCTTGGTAGATACATGTAAGTACTTGAAAACCAACTTTCTTCTTGCCCATACAAAATAAGAGCATGGAAAATTTTGTATTAGCTCATTGTGGAGGTAAACATTCCAGAATGTTCATCGGACACGAAGAATTTGAAATATGTATTGTAAAATTTCCAGTTTCAGGATACAAATCCCTCAATTTATTTTATGCGTAGAGTTTAATTCTTTTAAGCTGATCTGTTCGCAGTTGACTAACTTCAATCTGAAAAATTATTCGATCAATGCTTTCTGCAATGTTTGCATATTTTCTGTTGACATGATTGAAATATTGAGCAGGGAAATATGTGGCCCAATTGTAGAGTTGTAGGGGTGCAACCTAGAGGTCATAGGTTCAATTCATGGAAAGAGCATGGGGGTAAGGTCTGTGTACATCCTGATTCTTGCATGTCCCTGATCCCACCCACTGCGAAAGCCATATGCACATGAGTTGTTTACCTTTTTTATATGATAGAAATATTGAACCGCTGAGTTTTATTTATAGTGTCCAATAGATTGTCAAGCTTCTATGACCAAATGCGTTGTGTAACTCCAGCATTGTGCACTGCATTCCATTATCTTATTCCCCTGGTTTTCTATATATTGATAACATTTCAAAGTCCATGGCCCCTTACTCTTGTAAATGGTTCTCAATCTATTTTCTTTTTGTAAATTTTGTGTTGCCTCTCAGGTTGGTGATGATGAATTCGGGTACATGTTGGCTGACATTTTGAAGCAAAATGGCGTCAACAATTCTGGTGTTCGATATGACCGTACTGCAAGGACAGCTCTGGCATTTGTCACTCTTAGAGCTGACGGTGAACGCGAATTCTTGTTTTTTCGTCATCCAAGTGCAGATATGCTTCTTCGTGAAGCAGAACTGGATATAAACCTTCTTAAACAGGTCAATTTCAGCTTTGATGCTTTCACCGGGTGATGTGGCTCAAGATTTACTAATTCTGGCTAGTTTCTTTTTCTATTTTCATTTTTCATTTCCCAATTATATTTACTGCAGGCCAGGATCTTTCATTATGGTTCTATCAGTTTGATTGCGGAACCATGCAGGTCGGCTCAACTTGCGGCAATTAGCATTGCCAAGAAGTCTGGTAGTATCCTTTCCTATGATCCAAACTTGAGATTAGCATTATGGCCATCACCAGAAGCTGCAAGGGAAAACATAATGAGTATATGGGATCAATCGGATATTATTAAGGTATAATTGCAGAGATTTTGAGATACAAAACTATTTTGTCTCTCCATTTTTGTGTTGTAGTTGATTGTTATTATATGAGATTATAATTGGTATTTGAATTGTACAAGAAATTAATTATGGATTGTCTTATGAAATGGCAGATAAACGAGGACGAAATTTCATTCTTAACTGGAGGTGATGATCCTAGTGATGATAACGTGGTGTTGGAGAAGCTTTTCCATCCTAATCTTAAGCTTTTGATTGTAACCGAAGGATCAGAAGGTTGTAGATACTACACCCAGGTTAGATGATCACTAATAATTTCTTTGTAAAATTCTATATTTGGCCTCTTGCTGCGTGCCAGAATGTCCTAAATCCTGATCACTCTTCATTCCTGGACTTTTCATTGGATCCAGTTAAGAAACAGCGTATTTTGTGTTCTTTTAGCCGAACTCTGAATCATGACACTTTGGATTTTCAGAATTACGACCCTTAACATATTTGGTTATCTAAATTTACTATCTATAACATTCTGGAACCAATGTACATACATTGGCTAGTAGTAACAGTTTTTGCAGCCTGTAAAAAGTGAGCCAGTAAATATAGATGGTCAAGTTTTTTACACTTCATTCAAATGACTTAATCATCAATTGACATAAATAAGCATTCCCTGCAGGGATTCAAGGGAAGGGTTCCTGGTATCAAAGTGAAAGCTATTGACACAACTGGTGCAGGGGATGCATTTGTCAGTGGAATATTGAACAACTTAGCTTCTGACCTAAATCTGTTTCAGGTACCTTTATTTCTTAAATTAACTGTAAAACTTGTTTGCTTTCTGCTTTTTCTTTTCAATTGTTCCATTTTTAACTTTTTGGACATGATATTCTTTTGATGATCTCAAGTGGGCTTTAGTTACATGTTCGACGGTTATATTTGCAATTTTGTAGTTGTATGGAAAAAAAGTACCGTTAACCGTCCTCACCGTTAAATAAAGTTACACTCATCATAGCCAGTATTGATCTTGTCTGCAGTTTTAGGAATTTCATTAGGCACAGTTTCACGTCTGACATTCTTGAATTGATGCCTGGCGCTGTTTACAATATTTTTTCAAAAACCATTTTACGTAACAATGAAAAAAACATGCATACGTGGTGGACTGAGAAGTGGTGATCAGAGGGCTCTATACATGTAGATTTGGCATTGCAAGCTAATATGTGGTCGTAGAGGATGTTTAGCGAAAGTTTGCAGTAGAGGTGTTCCTTCTGTACATTTCCTTTTGATACCATTCGTAAGGAAATTTGCTCCTTGAACAACAGCAGAGCAGTTGTAATATCCAATTAGGTTGTCGTCAATATGACCGGCATGATAATAAGAAAAAAAGTAGAGTCTGGTTTCAGCTTATATCGAATGTTCATTTGTTTGTATCTCTGTTAACAGGATGAGAAGCGGTTAAGGGAAGCTTTGTTTTTTGCTAATGCCTGTGGTGCCATAACAACAACACAGAGAGGTGCAATTCCTGCATTGCCAACGAGACAAGCCGTCCTGCAACTCTTATCCAAAGCAGCTGCTTCATAGTAACAAAGATGTCCAAATTCTTGTGCCTTCCTATACTATTCTCATCTAGTTTGAGTTCCCTTTCTTTTAGATCACAATGAACTTCTTACTCTTTTTGGCTATTTGCATTTTCTGTTTAGGCTTATGAACAAAAAGGTTCCATTTTCCCAGTCGAGTGTTGTAACATTCTGTTCCATAGAGTAATTAATAAAAGAGAGTTGCAACCTTGTTTTGTAAGGTTGATCTAATGCGATTGTGTGTTTTTATACCCTGATTTATGTTTTTACTGAATCATCATTTGTGTTTATTAAGGAATTGATTTCAATCAAGGTTTAGATGTCTTCAGCAAGAATACATGGCTCCATTTGAAACTGATTAATTGAGCTGATCAAATTGGACTCCAATTCACGATCCTTCTGCATGTTCAGGCCCGGCCTGCCCGATCATCCTGGCCATGGCCCAAAACGAGTGATATTAATAATATTATACCACATACGGTCCAAACGGTGTCATAATTAACACTTACCAGGCAGCGTAATGTTTGGGCCGAATCTTAGACCAAATGGGCCGTTTCAAGCCTACGTAAGATTTATGGGTGACAAAAAAATTGGTTTCGGGTTGGACATTTATGAAATATTTATATGTTCGGACATTAACTCGAATTAGATTTCAGATGTACTCTAATTGAATTGATTAAACTTGAATTGTTTTAAATCTGGACAAGTTATCTGAGCAATAACCTAATTCAAGTTAAGATTCGAACAAATAAATTGGATAAAATTTTTGTGTTTGGACTTGAACCCGATTTTAAAACGGACAATAATTTTATGTTTGGATCTAGATTTCAGATACATAATTTATGTTCAAACTTACTTGGTTTAATATGAGTCGGTCATTCAGATTTGGATAGAGTTTTGTCACTTAACGTAAGTTCTCCCTTCTTAACGTGCTTCGCACGTGCCTCCACGTAAATTAATTGTTTTCGTTTTCTTCACCGAGGCACAAACAGCACGCCCAAACCGCGTGGAAACGGGTTCCAATCGAAATAAGGATAAATCATAAACCCACGTATTTTTCTCTGAATCAAATGCAAGTGGAACAAAAGCAAGCGTGGAAGCACGGACACTAGTTTTTGCAATTACGACATTGAAGATTTAGTTTTGTGTAGAGTTTAATTCAACGAAAGAGGAAATCAATCACTTCTTTCTTTTTTGATCGAATTCGAATTTCGCGGTAATGGCTTTCAATCCTTCTCTCCAACCAGAGATCGGACCAGATGGCCTCCCTAGAGAAGCTCCTGTTATCGCCTATACCGAGAAGGTATCTTCATACTTTTACATACGTGCATGGATTTATACTCTCTTTTTTCGTTCGTTGATCGGTTAATGTATTTGAATTTGATTGTGATTTTGTGTTATGCATTCAGATAATCGAGGAAGAGCAACTTCAGCTGAGGAAGTAGGTTTTTCTGCTTCTGGTTGAATGTTATCTTTTTTCATTGCCGTAATTGTTTGATCTAAACTTTTCCTTTGCCTGCGAAATAGATCTAGTTGCCTTGCAATGAGTAAGCAAACTTGAATTCCATGACTGGTATTGATAAAACAATCCAAAGTGAAAGGATCACTTCCAATTTTAATAATAGTTGGCATTGAAGAACACAAGAAGCTTTAGCCCTTAGTTTACCAAATACTTGCTTATTTGAGTGAGCTGTTAAGATTACTTCAAGAGATTTAGTGGCTTTAAGCATATGTTCAACATTTCATGTTTAATTCTTAGCTACCAGAAAGAGTTTTGACGTATATCTTAATTGAAAATGAGATCTAACGAAAGAGATACAGTCTGTGCCAACGACATTTTCTTAGAAGATCCATTCATGGTTGTGCCTTTGGTTTCCTTTAGCTGTAGGCATGAAAATAACCAAAAAGGTCTTACTATGAGATGATAAATTTTCCTACAGTTGTTGAATAATTTAGATTTCTAGGATTTGTTGGCTGACTTGCTTCCAAAAGTAGACGAGTTCAAGATTAAAAAGTTGAATGTTGATAGAGAATCTACATTGTGGACTCCTAAGAGTTTTGACTAAGATCCATGTAGCCTGTCACAAATATTTGTCGCAAGGGATTAGCGGTGGTGTATGACTTGAGTCTTGAGACACGCGTTGGTTTGAGATGTCTATATTCAAATATTGTTTTAGACTCCATCTTCATAGTTTTATGCTTGGATTTTTTAGAACTGCAATCGATAAAAAACGATAATAAGCTATTCTGAAAATTGGACAAAAGATTGTAATATGAATAGGGAAGTAGATTTTTTTCCTTCTTTTGTTGCTCTTTGAGTTTCCTGTTACTAATTTATCAAGTAGAATATTATTTATGAGCTTCTCTGGCACTTTTCTGCAGATATATTGAAGAGAATTATTCAAAAATCCGTGGCGTTGAACGGGAGTTAACAGATCTTACAATGGAGGTGAAACTTACAGCTGGACCTAAGAAAGCTGGTAGTTGAAGTATTATCATTGGCTATTCTTCACTGTTTTTTATCTAGTAGCATCTCCTTATGTTGTCCTGTTTAGTGACTTTTTGATTGATTTTATTTGTGGTGGATCCATCAAGCGCTTGAACTCTTGAGAAAGAAAATAGAGATGTCAACTGAAAAAGTCCGTGTTGCCAAGCTCAAGGAGGAAGAAGCAAGGAAGGTCTGTCCATTTTTTTTCTCTGTTTTTTCCATCAAAATTTTTCGCTAGTGACTATCTTTAATCCCTATTAACCAATACGTCCCCACTCATTGCTATGCACTTGGGTGCCTCTTTCATTTCTAGTGCGTCTTGTTCTTAACATAATAAGTCTGAGTGATATCATTTCATCATGCCCTTAAGGTTTGGGAATCAGCATCAAAGGCTGTGAAGGATGGGGAAGCAATTAAGCAGAAGCTATGTGAAGACTTAAACCAATTGGCATGTACTTTTACTCAATACTAATTGAGAATTATCGATTTTATGAATTGATTTTAACACTATAATTGTAAACAGGTTCAAGAAAGCAGCAACAGTCAGTTTACGAGACTCGAGGAACTAAAAAGGCGATTGGAAGCTTTGAACCTAAGCAGAGCATCCTCCTCTACTCTTAAGGTAAGCTCTCTTTGCAACACCTCTTTCAAACCCACATATGTAGTGAATTGCTGGACTACATTCCATTGTTGTCTGTTATTCAGTTTTAATAGCTTGTGGCCTTGGGTAGTTCTTAGATAATGTTATCCAATTCCCTGCAAGGAATTTTTTTTGTTGATGGTGCAAATATTTCATTCTTCCACAGCAGTCACGAAGCTTGTTTGTCAGATGAAGTAAAAATTTCCAACTCTTGGTAGTTATGTGATTTTGTGTTAGTTTCTGAAAACTAGCGCCAACTCTACATACAATGTCATTTTATCATAGTCTTACGTGCATGATTCGATAATGGCATCTCCTAGATATAAGAAACTGAATGAATAAGGAGAGAATACAAGCTTGAATGGTTCTACCCCACCCATCCTACATGCACAATCCTATGCAAATGCACGAGGAGATAAATCAATTGGGGATAAACAATTGGTGGATGGGACCGTGGGTAAGGTGCGATAAACATTTGGTGAGTAAATAATAAGCTTGGTAGTAAATCAAGACTAGGATGTGGAAGTAACTTCTTTAGATGTAGAGAGTGGGCGTTCCTGTTTAAATAATCATTTAAAGTTTTGATTCCCAATTCTTTGTGGTTTATTCTTTGCCTCTGGTATTGGGAACATAAAGATCTTATCACTCTGCCTCTGAAAACCCTTGTTGTCATTAAAAGGAGACTGATGGTCTCTTTGTTATTCAAAATGTCATTGCATAGTCTGGATGTAGTCAGTGCATACCAACATATGTTCTTAAACAGGGTCAGTAAAAAAGCTGTAGGCTGATTTTTATGATAAATAATAAATTCTTTGGAAAAAACTCCAAAAATGTGGTGAAACTTTTTTTGTTCGATGTATTCATGAGTGTGCGAAAGAAAGGATAGGTAAAAATAAAAGCTCATTGGACCTCAAGGTTTTGCTTGAAAAGATTCTTCATGAGGTCATCAATTCATGTCCTTCATATATAGTATTGGACCATTCATCTTGTGGGATATCAGAGACTAGGGTCTCACGGCTCCCCACTTAAATATTTAACATCCTCGTCAAGGCTTAGTCAAAATCTGATTCAAGATTTCTCCCCTGGCCAAGGACAATCGCCGCTGGTGGCTGGAACAATTGTTGTTCCAATGCCATTTGTAATGATTTGACTCAACACTTGGAGCATTGTCTATTTTGTCCCATTAGCCCTCTCAAATTTCCCCCTAAAGACGCCTTGCCATTAAGTTTAGGTCTTTTATGTTGATATGCACACACATACCAGATGTGGTACAGTGGTCTCACAGGAGGAGTTGTTTTAAACCAGATTTATTAGATGGAGCACAAGCAATCATTGCCGTCCATGTAAATCTCTTTAGTTCTTTGATGGATCTCTATGCGATATCCAAAGTCAGAGCATTGTGTTTTCCACAAATAGCCCAATGCACAAACTGAAGCCATTCACCAAGACAAAAATGAAGTCATGCCCATGCACGTATCTATGATGTGAACAGGACCTCGTTAGTTCTTGGATTGGCTACAATAGTTATTCAGGGCAGTGGTGCAAATATTTGTTATGAATAATGATGTCCTCGATTTGCTCAGGTTGGGGCTCTTGGAAGGGACTGTACCCTAGGAAAGCGCTTCATCTAATGTACTGTTGTTGGATTTTTTATCCATACTGTTTCATACTATTTCATGGGTACATGCACAGTATGGGATCAAATGGATTGCTGAAATTTACCCCTTGTATATTTAGGATGTGAAACAATTTGAACCTGCACGGAATAGCATGGATACTCCATCAATTCCTAATGCAACTGTTCAAAGCGGTGGAGTAAATGGGCATCTATCTGATCGAGGTAATGGCGGAAATGCTTCAGCCATGAATGAGCATAATCAGCATCCCCGTGTTGAAGGAGAAGGAAGAGGAAAGAAGAGGAGTCAGCTCCAAGGAAGAGGAAGGGGTATTGGGGCTGTGCCCAAGGGTAGAGGATCTTCTTTGCCTGGCTGGACAGGGGCTGGTTTTGAATGCTGACACTAGAAGTTAGAAGCAGCATGTCAGATCTTCTTTTTAATGCTGAAGCTGTGAGTTTCCGGGTATATATGTTAGTCCATTTCTCTACTCTTTACATGCTAGTCAATTTTTGCTTTTCTGTATTCTTTCAATTGTCTATAGCTGGTTATACAAATTGCTGTTTCACATTCTTCTTCTTATTGATGCTCGCGATGTATTATGTCATATTATCTTTCAAGTAGGAACTGGTTCAACAACAATATTTCTCTTTAGATGTTCCTCATCATTTTCTGTTGAAAGCTCTATTGCAATTCTGCACATTTCTTGATTGGTTGACTTTTAAATAATCAAATGTGAGGGAAATAAGCTTTGGGGCAGGTGTTGGCTTTTGAAGGATTGTTATTTAGGTCTTTGTGATGTCCAATTTTGATGGTCATACTCATGAGCATCACTGATGGGCTTTTTGTTCTTCACCAACGCTTCCTCTGTGGGCCCATCTCTTACTTACCTGTATAATTGCCATTGGAAATTAAATTATGGAAAAGTTTGATATTATCATAGAGCAATTTTATTGCGATTCTAGCTTTAATTGCAATTGAAAATCCCTGCTCTATATGTCATATTTTTCTTCTTCCCTTTTTCTCCGCGTGCTTGGGATAGTGGCTTGTAGTGATGTGGTGTTAGCGTGTTTGGGATAGTGGTTTGTAGTGATGTGGTGTTAGTTCTTGGTTTTACGGCATTTCTGGAGATGTAAAGTGCTTGAGTGTCAACAGAGCGCTAGTCGGTTGATGCGATGTCAGTTTCTCTCTTGATTATATACTGTAACCTGTTATTATTTAGTTAAGATATCAGATATAGAACTAAGTTTGAGTGCTTCCTTACCTTTTACTGCCATTTTAGTTAAATTAAGATTATTTTATTCTTCCTTGCATCAACCATGATTCATACTTGAGCTCCGGTAATTCCCGATCATTAGAAGTCTTGAGCATCTGTTAGAATCAAATTGCTCCTCCTGATAGTCTTCCGAATTCTAGGAATGTCTGGAGAGTGGGTGATCTGGAACTATTGAGCTCTGGTTAACAAATCATCTCCGGTTGCTTCAAACCAGACAATCTTGATCAGCGATTAGTAAAATCAGCAAAACGTTCATCATTAGAATTGAAAGATAACAACAAAACTGCTGCACAAGTAGTCCAAGAACGGATGCAGACATGCAGGTGATGCTGCTTCTTTAGTTCTTTACCATTTAAATATTTTTAAATTCACTTCTAGATTGACAAAGGTGGGATCGGTCTTGTGAGATAGCTGATGAACAATATATAGGTCGACAGCGCACTTATGAAATGACTGAAAACCAAACTATTCTTTGTGTTTAAGACTGCAACTGCACCGACCCTAAGAAGAGCCCTAGCATGAGTACATATATACATTGTTTGGTTCTGGTATACCATTCAAAAATGCGTGTCGTGACCATAAAATTCTAGACGTGTGGGTCACAAACGCAAAGGCTCTTGCATGCTTGCCGTGTACATGTCGGACCTGGGGTGGAAGGCAAGAGGATCAATTAAGCAGTCTGGTCTTTGGAATTATGTAGAATACTAAGTGGTGGGTCATACTTGGGTTCATCACATGTTTGCGTTCATCTTCTCTCTGTATTATGTCAGGGATTTAGACCCGGACCCTTTTTTTTTACCAGATTTATTTATCCGGGTTAGTATCCTATACCAACCACCGAATGAGATTAATCTCGCTTATCTTGTTACACCAAGTCACCAACAGTTTCTTAGTTTAAGGGGACATAAAGGACAAGCTTCATTTGCTGGACGTTCAGGGAGGGTCAGTGACCCATCAAATAAAGGAATAGAAACAATTGAAGCGACTTGGGTGTGGTCCCAGGTGGAAGTAAAGTCCATGAAGTCCCGCTACGTGGGGACAAGCCCAAATCTTAGTCCAGTAGTAGTAGTAGGATTTTTTATATATAATGTCCCTATCGAGGTTATGAGTGTTGGATTATTAGGAGACAATATATCCAAAAAATACATGTAATAGAAATGCGAATGTTTCGTTGGATTGTGGTCACACTAGGAAAAATAGGATAAGAAATGAGATTATTAGAACTAAGGTGGGAGTAGTATCTATTGAAAATAAGTTGCGAAAAAATTGTTTAAGATAACATGGACATATTCAACGTAGACATGGCGGTAAGGAGAAATGAGAGAATTTGTATAGGAGAGAATAAGAAGCTACGAGAAATACCTAAAATGATATGACTTGAAGTAATAAGAAATTATATGAATTTAATATAATTGAATGAATGTATGATCCATGATAGAAATGAATAGATAAAACAAATACATGTGGTGAATTTTCGATGATATTCTCATAAACTCATATAACCGACTCCAAATTTTTGGCATAAAGACTCGGATGATGATGATCGTCCCTCTCGGAGGAAGCATAAGCCCGGATTGATACAACGTATTGCATTCCTAAACGCAAGTTAACACTTAACAGCATTCATTAAAAAAATACATACATTAATAGTAAAAACAGAGTTTAGGCATTCTACTACGGTTTCCGACTTCAAAGATATCATTATGGGCTTGAAGCCCAATGTGACTCAAGTATTTGGTTGCTAGCTAAGCTAACCATGGTTGGGGAAAACTTAGACAGTGATGTTAGTGACATTTAGTTTAGAACAGAAGGGTTACATTGCAGATCCCCAATAAACCTCCCTTACTAAAAAAATCAGGGGTTGTGGGAATCTCATTGTGAAATGAGGACAGGAGAGAGAGGAGAGGTGTGTGGTCATATCGTCATCCTTCTGTATTTATTTATTTGTCATTTCTCATTTCCCAATAAGAGAGATGGCAGAGTTGGTCTGGTAACAAACCTTGGGAGTGAGTGAGTGAGTCTGTGAGAGACACTACAGATAAAAAGAGATAATATATTCCAACACCCCCCACAAAACTCCCTTTTGTTGTACTTTTAATTCCTCAAAATCAAATCCTATGCTGTTCATGGATCCGCCCTTTACGCTTCTCCTCCAGCGTTCCACCTTTTCTTCCCTCAAAACACACACAGCCAGACAGACACACCCTTAAAACACTTGTTTCTGACCATATCTACTTAACTGGACTCAAATTAACACCACTCCTTCCCTCATCTTCTTCATTCCTGTCTCAATAGTAAAGCAAAAAGAGAAGAGAAGAGTACTTCTTCACTAGATATGGGCTGGGCGAGTAGATCCTCAAAGAGAGGAGGAGGAGAAGGAGAAAGTGGGGGAGGAGCTGAGAAGGACAATGGTGGTAATTTTTCAGGTTGCATGAATGCTGTTTTTCAGCTCTTTGATTTCCATCATCGTCAGTTCAATTTTGGTCTACATCAGCAACCTCCTTTCCTAGTCCCCACTACTTCTATTCTCCATGAAGAACCCACTGCTCCAAGAGGTATAGAAGCACCAAGAAACAGCTTGGATTTAGAGGAAGAGTCGTCATCAACAATTGTCAAAGAAGAAGAAATTTTGAAAATCCCAGTAAGTTTGTGATATACTTTGGGTTCCCACCTTTTACCAAATATTTTATTTTTATGGCAGTTTTTTTTTTTTTGTGAAGTGAGTTATCATGGTTCATGTTGACAATGATGTTTCTTGTTTTCTGGAATTCGAAAAATCCAGATGGGTCATATTCAAATTAGAACAAATGGTGAAACAAGATCAAAAGCTAGCGATTCATCTTCAGAGATCAGCTCCTCTCCTGGAACCAAGACCCCAACTTTGGTGGCCAGACTCATGGGTCTTGATCTTCTTCCTGATTGCTCCTCACCCACATTGATGAATCCTCCCAGAAACAAACTCTCTTCTGCCCACAGAAAGTCTTTGGACAGTAATGATGTTTCAGGTACTCGGTCTTTGCCAGAAACTCCAAGAATATCTTATGCAAGAAGATCGGATGTGGATCATCACCGTTTTTCACTTCAACTCAACAAAGAGAATAATGCCAGTGAAGACAACATTGATGTCTCTCGTTTCTCATATTTGAGAAGAAGAGAAGTCAAAAATGAAGATGAGAATGGAAGTCCGAGTCATTATGCTAGGCAGATTGTGAAGCAAGTTAAAGAAAGTGTCAGCAGAAAAGTTGGTTTAGATATTACAAACATAGCAAGGAACAAAGAGCAAAGAAGAGATCAAGAGCTTCTGAGCCAATTAAAGTGCAAGAGAAGTTCAAAGCCTTTGACCAAAGTTATTGAAGAGTCAAGTCCGGGCAAGCACTCAACACCTTCCTGCTCACCCAGACTGAGTAGATTCTTAGAACCCAAAGCCATCAAAGAACCCACTTTACATCCCCAAAAACCATCAATTTCATCATCTCCAAAAAGCAACACAGAAGTACTACAACCCACCAAAGTTGCTCCAAGACTGAAGTTGCAGCCAGTCCAAGTACAAAAAGAGCACAAGCACCAGCAGCAGCAACAGAGACTCACTCTGCTCAAGTGCAAGAAAGAAAGTGAAGAACGTTTTGGTCCATTAAGACAAAAAAAGCCACCACAAACATCGGATATTATCCGAAACAAGCAAGAAGAACCATTTGTCCGTCCATCATCAACAGCCATCAGAGCCATTGTTCCTGCAGACAAGAAATGCAAGATAACTCTCTTATCAAACGACCTTCTCCACATTTCAGTTCCTAATCTCCTTCCTGTCAAGAAAGACCCTTCTCCTCCGGCTTCAAAACTTCCCCAAAAACAGGTAAATTAATATTTATTTCATTTTCTTTCTTTAATTGAGCATTTATTTTCTTTTTAAATTAATTAGGAACTTATTTTGCTTTACGTTTTTGACCATGTTCAGGTATCAAACGCCGCTCAAGAATCGAAAAGGAGCTCACAGTTATCTAGTTGTTTGAGCCAGTCGTACACGCTCTTTTCCCGAGGCAACGACCAAAAAGACGACATCTCTAACTGTGCTTCTGCAACCACCGCCACCGCCACCACAACAACCACCGGGAATGAAGCAGAATATCATGAGTACGTCACGAGAATACTAAGACGTACTGGCATAGACAAAGATACCCCCGTGTCCTTTACTAGGTGGTTTTCTCCTTCACACCCTTTAGACCCCTCAATTTTTTATTACCTCGAACACTTCACCGCCAATCCCACCAAGCTCGGTCATTTACATCATCGGTGCAATCGGAAATTAGTGTTCCATTTAGTAGATGAACTTCTGGTCCAAGTTTTGAAACCGTACATCAACACAAAGCCATGGGTGGTAAGTTCAGTTATGGTAGGAGATTACAGTCACATGCGAGGTTCGCAATTAATTGACACATTGTGTAAGAAAATTGACGACTTTCCCAGTAAAGACTGTTGTGTTCTAGAGGACATTGATGCATTGGTCGATGAAGATTTGCCGCTAATGAAGGTTCGCAGAGAGATTGCATTTGAAGAAGAAGGAGAAGGGATAGTGACGGAAATAGAGAAGGACATCTTAGATACATTATTACATGAAAGTGCTGTAGAATTCTACGTGGGTGTGTGAGACGGGGAGACGGTGTAGTTTTGATGTTCCGTGTGAGCTGGGGACAGCGGGTGCAGACTGCAGAGGGGTCGCATGGGGGTTCACGTGATGAGATGCTATTCGTTTTGGGCTTTGTGGGCCCAATGAAGGTTGGGACTTTTAAAAAGGGTGTTTGAGGGGTACACGTGGAGATGAGGAGTGAACTGTAGGCCCGACAACACTCGCTTTCTGATTGGCCCTTAAAAGACCACAATTTGACAGAGGAATCCATTCCTCTCTCTCTCTGTCCTCCTTTGTGTATTAATTTCCCCCTTTTTTCCTCTTGTAATATATAAATTTGTTCAAAGCAGTTTGAAATACTATTGAGATTTCCTAGTAGTGGTCCCATATAGTGTAATTACTGTTTTGTTTACTGTTCAAACTACACTCGTATAGTTTTGTGAAATGTTAATACTATACTCCCTCCGTCCCAATTTTTTTGTCACCCTTTGAAAATCCAACTTTTTAAGAGGATATCATTTAATGCAATTCAACTACACAAAATAATCATGTTATTCCAAAGTTTTCATTATTTATGGTGGTATTTTTTTTTCCTTGAAACAAGGGTAATTTTAAAATACCACATATTAATTAATCAATAAAAATGACACTAGTTTTGGGACAGCCAAAACTAGAAAGAAGGATTAAGAAAATTGGACGGAGAGAGTATTATATATCTATTTTTGGTCAAATGTTGGTAGTAAGTATCTTAATGACCTGTTGCTTTTGTATGTTTTTTTAGTAACCGAGAAGCACACGATATAAGCTTATCCTTTGGACATTCGTTATAGACTTAAACTTGATCTATTAGTCTCAAGCGCATGAAAGTTTTTCTCCTGATCACATGATAAGTATGGTCAAAACTCACCGCATGACTACAAAGGTATTGCTTTTAGTGATAATCGAATTCAAGATCTCTCGAGTCCATACGGTTTGGTCTTAAAGAGATTCATCAATTAGACTATCACTCAAATGATTATGTGGAGCATGTATACTTTTCTGTGTCTTATTCCGGCCCGTATCAAGAAATCAGTAAAATTCAAATGAAATTATCAGGAGGTCCGACATTGTTTACATAATAGTTAATATTACTATATATAGTAATAAATATCGGGCTTCTTGATTTCTTATAATCGAATATAATAGAGAGAATTTTTTTTTCCTGAGTGCGTCCAACTGCTAAGAGCTTGTCATTGCATATAACTAGGAAAATAATTATTTGTCAAACATGGAAGAAACTTTAGAAAGTAAGAACATAAAAAGTAGTGGTGTATGATCAGCTTCAGATCTCGTAGAATTTTGTGTTATGATAGGAGAATCATTACACGGATAAAAGGGTGAAAAAGGAGGAGACTGGAATTTAATTTTAATTTGTTATCAAAGTCATGGAAGTTTGAGCTTGTAAAGTCCTAAAAAGACACCACATAAAAGATGGGTTTGCATGGACACACATCACTTGTACGTAGATTTCACAGAACCACCTTTATAATATATATATATACATACATACATACATATATATATATATGTATGTATGTATGTATGTATGTATGTATACCGAATTCTAATACAGCGGACAAAATGCACCGAGAGTGTCCAAATGGGAATAAAACAGGTAGACCGGGATGAATACGGAATCCTCTTTCACATCTTTTCAGAGTCGTAAACTTTTGAAGCAACTTTCGTTTGGATGAAGATTTAAACAGCCATAAAGTGCATGATTTATGAATTAAATCCTTTGAAGCTGCTTTTCATGTACATATATGCTCTGTGAAATTCAAAATGTGGAAACATTTGAGGATTGAATTTGGTCACATGCATGCTGTTGCTGTGTAAATTAAATTCAAAGCAAGCTAGCTACCCACGTTTTTCACTGGATGACATTATTTCCACTGTCATTTATGAGAACATTATGATGACTACAAGTGACCATGCAGTCTGGTCATATCACCTTGACAACTCAATGAATAATTAAATAAGGAGAATTTTAAAAAAGCACAACAAAACACACATATAGGGGCCGACCATATATATTACGTACAAACCTCTCCCACCATTTTCATGAAACCGAGCTGTTAATTCGAATCCCCTTCTCGTTTTAAAAAAAAATACTGATATCTTGAGAGTTGAGTATATCAGTATATCTAATTTACTTTACTTTTTTTTGGTCTTAAACCCAGAAAAAATTGAATTTATTTTACCACCAAGATTAATATATTGGTGTATTATTAATGGGCTGTTGTGGGGCACGTCCTGGGTCTGGTTCTAGACCCATACAAATTTAAGGTATTCCACTTGACGCATCTATCAGTTCTAGGTGTGGGCAGGGCATGAGGATAATGGACCAAAATACGATGATTTCATTACGTGTCAAATTAAGCTTTGCGCCTCAATCTGTATGAGAAGGGTCGTCACTGACCCGCACTGACCGGCGTTATTATTTTAAAATTTTATTATTAAACACAAATCTCAATTAATCTTATCTATATATATATTTATATATTTATAGAGTCCAGGCTTAGCTACATATAATCTAAATCTGTAACGGTAACCCGACAATGTCAAGAAGAATAAATGAATTACTGAGCGGGAAAATTCAAACAACATACATGCAAAATTCAATTTTTCATGTGGGCTGGTCACAACTCACATGTATGCTAATTAACCAGCATTTAATTATGGTTGTTTGTTTACAATGATCAGGGTTATTAGTATTTATGACATAGCTAGTTGACTTTAATGTTATTGAAGCTGTTTGGGTAAACCTTGTAGTTATGGATATGCCGTTTTTTTCCTTTTGCAGTTTTCTGATGGGTTTCCTCTCCAGGGTTTCCCATCCAAGTTTGTGAAGTTTTTACCAATTTGTCTGTGCATTTGGGGATTATGAGATTTGATGGCATATTTAATGATATATAATGATGGTTTCAATGTTGATTGTGACAAAAGGCTCTATTATAACAGGGTAGTTGGCATCCCCCAACTACAGACATATATGTGATGAAAAGCTTAATGAACGATACGATTTGTGAAACTCATGCAAACCTGAGTAGATTAAGGGTTGCATTAAATTGTTAGTCTAAACACTACAAACTAGTATTGTTTGGTTTGGAAAATATCAGCACGACTTTGTTGTTCTTGAACCGTTGTTATTGGTTTCTAGACTCAGAAAATACGTTGGATGCTTGAGAGACTGGACCTTACTTGTATGTTATTCTATTAGGTTATGTCAATCACATGTGAGATAAAATCTTAACACTACTTATGTTTTGAATATATTTTTTCCCACACATATCGAATAAGATAAATATTGATCAGCTTTATTAAATAAAATAATGATACTAATTTTAGGTCAGGTGAGGTCACCAGATTCAGTATTTGCGCGAAACCTCGCAGATTCCCTTACATTATTCCTGACTTCTACACTTACTAAGAAAGCTGAGAGAGAGAGAGAGAGAGAGAGAGAGAGAGAGAGATTTGAAATTCAAAGCGGTCCAACGGCTCCAGCTTGTGGAACCTAATAATATTAAATGATTGCCTTCGAGTGTGTAGCATTATACTGGTCTGGACGAACATCATCAGCTCTATCACCGTACTACACTATATAATAACTAGTTAGCTGCTGGTACCTATATATATATACTTATTATTTTGCTTTCTTAAATATCAATGTGACAATTGGGAGAGCGAGAGACAGAGGGATTGTCTGGCAGATAGGTGTTTGTAGGGTAACTGGGTAAGGCAGCGTTTGTCTTCACATGTATTTTTATGCAATTAGTGATGCTATTATTGAATACAGGACTGCATAAGGAGGGCCCTATACCTAAAATGCTTAAATCATTCCTAAGGCCATCATGAGAGGAGGCCCATTTTCAACTCTCAGCATACAACCAATTTTGTTGCTGCTTGCGAGGTTAAGGAAAAAGCCAAAAAGGGAAAGAAAAGCATATCAACTATTTGCAGTTGCATATTTCATGTACATGTAATGCTTCAGATTGGGTCTAGTATCCATCAGTGAGCAACAGCTGAGCCTCATGCGCCAGGTCAGATGTCCATACTCGAGCCCAAGCCCACTCCACCTTGATCTCCAATAGCTCAAGCCCAAAACCGATTGGTCGCTGCGCTGGTTTCAATGAACACATGGATGCATGGGCAAACATCAAAGCGCGTGAAAATCACAGCTCAGCCAGTTAAGAGTTATTGGGCCGGGTTGAGCACGGCTCGTTCATCACAGGCTTCCGGTCCGTTTGCCACATGGCCCACATCTAGTCGGAGGAGAGAATAGACTGAGAAGTCTGCCTTCGTCAAGAAGGGGAGGGAGCGAGAGGCGAGAGGTATTTTGGGAGGAAATAAAGTTTAATTGGTCTCAATTTCGTCCTATCGTGAAGGCCGTCGGATTATACCCCAATCCCGTGTCTTGTTTACGAAGAGGATATTGTCAGCCACGGAGCCCACAATCATTCTCTGGGTCGATATTTGCAGGGCTTAAGGCTCATCCCAGACCAACTAATTTGGGCCTCCAATTAGTTTCTAACGGGAGCCTGAATAGGATCTTGAAAGGTCAGATCGACAGACGAGAGGAAGAGAGTAATGGCTGAAACAGGAACGAAGAAGAGAAAAATGGGGGAAAGAAAAGCGGATTCCAAGAAACAATCTGTGAAGTGGCCCCTCATCAAACCCAAGCAAAACCTCCAGATCAAGCGACTCAAAGATATCGATCTCTTCACCGTACGCTTTTCATTACTCTACGTCGATAATTGGACCCTTGATTTTTTTTTTTTGTTTCTTGTGTTTCATCCTTATAATGCCTTGTTTGTGTATACTCATGTGTGTAATCGAACTTTGATGTTGTTTAAATGTGAAGTATATTGGCTTGTATCAAATTACAATGGTAATTCAAACCAATTATGTTTTTCGTTTTGTCTAATGGATCGTATTCTCCGTAATTTGTGCTGTTGAGGTTTTCTAGTTACGTTTTGCCCAGGGGTTTTCATAATTGTACTAGTTCAATAAAATTCTGGGGCAGAAATTTGGAGAAGTGAAGTTTCTTCATTATCTGGAATTGACACGTGGATTAAATATTGCAACAGAGCTTAATTATGCGTTGCAGTTTGAGTTTAATACGTTCATTTAGTGTGCAATGTTATTGGGAATTCAGCTTGCAGTGTGATTGCCATACAGACTTTGGACCGAGCTTGATTATGATCCTAGCGTAATAATCTTAGCTCAATAAAACTAAAGGGATTCTTTCATTCAGCTTATAGATTCATGTTATGAGCTGGATTTGGACTTGTTTGCATCTAGTGGGTATAGAGCTGTTGACATATGGAAAAAAACACGGCTATCCATTTGAAAGGAGGGATAAATGATGAACAGTTGTCAGTTGTGTAAATGACTGCTTGTGAATAAATAAATCCAAAAACTTCTGTCTGCAAATAAACATGACACTTATGTGTCATATTTGAACTGGATAAAAGTAGTACATCTCTTCATTTCTCAGTGATTCATCCTGATTGTATTGGTTTTACCTTGGTGCCATATTCAGGTGCCAAATTTCTTCACGTCTGCTGAATCTAAGGCATTCATTGAAGCTGCAGAAGGAATTGGTTTTGTTCATCAAGGTAGTCTTGGTCCGACAAAAGGTGAAGCTTATAGAGACAATGATCGAATCTCTGTGAGTGATCCTGTTCTTGCTAGTGCGATTTGGGAGTCCGGACTTGACAAATTATTTTCTGATATTAAAATTCGAGGGAAGGTTGCTGTTGGCTTGAACCCCAATATTAGACTCTACAGGTTTGTAAGAATTGGATGCCTTTGCGTATAAGTTCATTTTTCTCATACATGTTTCATGGCTATCTATTTTACCTGGCAATTTTGAGCAGTGACAATGTGATGAGCTGCAAACTATCTATGTAAATGTGAGATAGTAAAATCTTTATAGGGTAAGGACGACGGATCTTATGCATTTGATCTACTAGAAGTCGACCCGCTCACTTAGAGTTGTTTTATGCTTCTATATTAGAAAAGTAATTCCATAATTTTTTTTTTCTCGGTACACCTCGAAATTCTGTACTAATTAATATGTGATGAGCTTTGTATATTTCAGGTATAAGTTTGGTCAGCGCTTTGGACGACATATTGATGAAAGTGCTGACCTTGGAGAGGGAAAGCGCACCCATTATACGTTGTTAATATATTTGAGTGGTGGTGTTAAAACAAAGACTCAAAATGATAAGGGAAACTCTATGGATTCTTCCTCAGAACCTCTAGTTGGAGGAGAAACTGTTTTCTATGCTTCAAGGAATAGCGTTGTGGCTGAGGCAAATTCCTTTCTTTTTTCATTTCCATTCTTCTGTTTAGAACCTCTTCATAATCATTTCTTTCCTCAGGGTGGATTTTATTATGGCATTTAGTGTACTCATATCATCTTCTGTGAATTCTCAACTCTGTAGGTTGCTCCTACTGAAGGGATGGCTCTCCTGCACATTCATGGGGACAAGTGTATGTTGCATGAAGCCAGAAATGTTACCAAGGGTGTCAAATATGTATTCCGTTCAGATGTAGCTTTTGCTTGAGAGAGGGCTTTTATTTTTAATTTCAGGCGGGCTGGTAAGTTCTCCAATTTGGGTTTTCCCCCATTCTTTTTCTGCATATTCTGTTATAAAGATTTATCTTATCCGATTTGGTGTTATAACTTATAACAGGAATTTTCTGATAACCATAAAGTGTGTGTTTAATTGATTTGAGGATGATGTGCTCTGTTATTCATTATTGTATGTGGATGACTGTTGTGTGAAATTTGGTTTTTGATCCTATTGATTGTTAAAAAACTGCATCTTTGTCGTGGATCAACTGGTAATATTGGTGAATTTACTCAAGGATGAAAAACAGTAGTTGGGCAAGAAAAAACTACTAAAGAAAAGAGGCCACAAAGATGTTGGTCATTTAGGATTTGTTGGCAGCCTAGAATACCTGGAAATTTTTGTGTGGCAGGAGACATTTTGGAAGTTGGTATTGGTGCATTGCCATATCGGTGATAATATTTAACTGAAATTAAATTTGGAACTTGAGAATGAAATTATATATGTTGAAGCCTTGTTCTCTTGAATTCAAAAGAAAATAAAAGCAGCTCGTTTCTCCCCATTTTTGATATCCTACTAAAGTTGCCTTTTCTGCAGTCTGCAGCTCTCTATTATTTTGATTGCGGAAGGATTACCCTACGTTTGACTAGGATAGTTGGTGTGACTTGGAATGTCACTCTTTGGGCTGCGAAAATAGAAATTTGATTGTAGAGACGCTACTCTTCATTTGGGCTATGGCAATGAATTAGTGGCTGACTTGGAATTGTCAACATGCAATATGCCCCAGTTAGGGTGTTCTATTCTTAGGTCACATCAATCCCAGTAAGTAGATGAGAATCAATTCAACCGAAGTCAAACTTGATGTCCACAAAATGGAAAGGTCATACTTAAATCTACTTATTCATGTTGTTAATCTAGGACATTGGGTACACCTTAGGTTTTGTAACTTGGTTTTGATAGGATAGGGTTCACTCAATTTCTGTTACCGTTGGTACTGAATCACTATGCGTAAACATGTAGCCAAGAAATAGGAAGTATCGAAATTAGAGGAATAAGTTTGAATCTTCAGTGAGAAGTGATAATCCCACTGAGTTCTAAATTTCCAGAAAAGAGATTCTACACTATGCAACATTGAAACCCAGTATTTTGAAGGGGCTACATCGGTCAATGGTATGAACTCCCTGGATCTTAAGGCCATCTTGAGAGGAGTGGGCATGTAATTTCACATTCATTACTTCTAACCTATAATTCTTTAACTTACATATAAATGTAATTTCAGAAAGTATGGAAGCATAGTGTGACAGAGTATAAAGAAAATGTATAGGAATATGCAATTAATTTGTGGACAACACATGAAATGGTCAATATTAGATCGTTCACAATCACCAAAAAGAAAAATAAAATTAGAATTGAAAACTTTTCACTCTCATTTCTCCAAACTCAAAAGGCTTTTTATCCCTCTTTCTCAATTCACTACGCGGCATTTGTCTCTCACCTCACCATTGTCAATCACCCGAACATTTCCAATCTTGACCATTGAAGCCGTAAACTCCCTAAAGAACAAGCCTTGATCCCTTGCAAAAGCCTCAACGATCCACTTAGTCCTGTAATCACCAAGCAGTGCTTGATCAGACCCAAACACACCTTTCCCCTTCACGACCTGTTTGTAATAATCATTATCAAAAGTTGATGAGGTCGAGTCCAAGAACTGTCCAGCATTGTGCTCCCTGTTTGGTTTCAGGCATTTTTTCTTTAAATTGTCAGCAAAATCAACAGCTATGCTTGGATCAATGTCATGAACTGAACTGAAGTTGCGAAGCCGAGCTTCAAAAGAGGAGCAATGTGAAAAACCAAGAGTGTGGCCGCCTGAGAGAGCAACTAAGTCTTTAACACCTAAACCTCTCTTGGCAAAGCTTTGTATGAGTTGTGAAACATTGAAAGTTGGAGCTGGTAAATTAACTGTATCAGCAGCTTTTGAGGTCCTCCCATCTTTCCTTCCTTTCAGTACATTCCAATAAGGTCCTCCAGACTTAGATGTTTTGACAAGCAAAAAGAGATTGGTCAGATCAAGGACATGAAAAAAGTTCAAACATTTGCGGTTGAAATATTGTTTATCGGATAATGGATAATGGGCATGGTGAAAAACTAGTCTAGCTTTTTTTCATGTGCAGTCCTCTATGCTTCTATTTAGTTGTATACTCTAGCAAGATATTTACCATGATTACTACTTCTCTTGCAGCAATGGCCACAACATCAGCGCAGGAAACCGTCTGAGGGCATGCCATTTCAAGCTTAGCTTTTGCCTCATCAATCACATAGAACGATCGAACAGGGATGTTAGGGGGGCCATCTTTCTCAGCTTGGTTTCCGGGAGTAGAGTCCAGCAGCAAGGAAGCATCGCAACCCTATCAATAAGTAAACAGTTCAAAAATATGTTAAACAACTTGGTATCTCCTCATTAGTCATAACAGGATCATTTGTGTTTTGTGTTGTGTAAGAGAGATTATTATACTCTTATGAAGCAGTCATGGAAGAACATTCTAAGAATACGAGCAGGGACTTTAGGGTCATGCACGGAAGCATTACAAACAGTCTCTGCAATGATCTTCTCGGCTTGTGGACAAGTTTGATCATAATAATGAGCATCCAGTGCCGCCTTTGATGGTGAAATGATGGCAAAGAGAAACAATGTAATTGTGAGGAAGAACACTTTTAGTGCACAAACAGCCATTTGTTCTTGAGCCAAGAAATATACACGTAGAGGAGATGAAAATATGAAATGGATGATGAGAATTTCTTGCAAGTACAATGCTATATATATAGGTCGATATTCAAATTGAATCCATATTTAGTTTTTTTCCAAGGTTCTTGTATACTTTCACGTTACTCAATAGAAGTACGGAAGTGCAAAATAGACACTCTTTTGGTGAACTCGTTTCTTTTTGGTGCGTAATAGCTTCGTAGTACTTTGGGACTAGGCATTCCCAGCTAAGCTTTTGAAAGGACCAAGTCCTAACGATTCTTGCAGTTTGCTTATACAAACTTAATGGATGGTCCAGATATTCCATTGGACATGAATGTTCGATCAAATCAACATTGGTCAAGGTAATATCCCTGATTGTGAGTCGACGCCAAGTCTCTAACGTTAAATTTTAATATAAAAACGTTTGGTTGTATTGATTTTTAGAGTGAGATATATTTCTTAGCTGCAAAGTTCAAATGAGATTTGCTCCTCCACTGGAAAATTGGATTATCAACCAAGGTGGTTGGCGCAAGGAGTACAGTTGGTACTTGGTAAAGATAGAAAGACCTGTACTGCAATTAAATGGAAGTAAAAGGCTCTTCATATTTTGAGAATTCGCATTGGAGGGCTCAAGTTCTCAACAACGGATAGCTGACATGTGAACTGCCGCATCAAAAATTAAAAAACGACACTAAATCGTGTTGGGGGGCTAGAATTCCTAAAATTCTTCAAGTCTCAGCCATTTATTATATCTAGTAGTTCATATTTATTGAACATTACAAGCTAATCGGTGATGCGTCACTTGGTCTCTGGAAATCATGAGAAGTAGAGTTAAAAGATCGCAAGTGTGGAGGAGAGGAGAGAAAAGGAAGGAAAGATTTTCGACAAAATGTAATATATGAATCAAAAAGCTTATAATTGTGTTTTTTTTTTCTTATAAAAAAAGCTTATATATAATTTAATCACGCAGTATATTGCAACCATACCTTTTGCAATAATCTTGAGGAGCCTATCTATGTGGATTATTTTAAGCAGAAGCAGTCACAGGTCAACTCTTCTTTGGCAAGTCAATGATATCAAATCTGAAATGCATGCACATTAGTTGATCGATCAACATTGCCTGCCAATTCAGAGATGCCCTACAACCGCTTTGCTCAGTTATTTATTGCAACTGCTGCTTCTGGTATTTCACAAGTCGCTTCTTATCGAGCTTTATATACAAGCACTTTGGCTTGGTTTTCCATGGACGATATATGGAATGAACCATTGAAGCTCTGGCATATTCTCAGCTCGAGGGTTATACTGCGGATATCCTTTTTGTGATAGATGAATAAATGAATGGAACTGGTCTAGTTTTAGCCTTCCAAAAAGGTTATTTCCAAATTCCAGCAATATGAGATTCTGCTTCTTTCACTGTCCATGCCATTTGTAGAGGAGACACAGGAGGAAAAGAGGAGTTGTGAGAGAGGAGATGCTATTCCGATCAAAAAAATTCCTCTCTCATATAAATTATTTTTTCCATTATTTTACTTTTCTTTATATGGTGGCTTTTGGGGTTTTCTAAGATCAAAACTCAAAAGGCCTTCGTCTACCCGGTTTCAATTTTGATTCACTTCAATAACCACCCTCTTTTATAAGTGCATTTTATACTGATATTCAGGCTTGTTTCCGCAAATTGCCTGCGTATATAACTGAAATTCATCAGCGCATGATATTGCATATGATGTCGTATGCTGATGTGCTATACGAAAACCAATGGAACGATTCCAATTGACAGGTAATTAGTGACAATGCATATCTTTCGGATGGGGCTCCATTGACCACCTCTATGACAATTGGAACATCTAATCTAGCAGTCTCGCTTTCTGCCCCTCTATAGCGTTCTAAAAGAGCTTGTGATCATTAATCTCTATGTATCTTCGACTTAATACTTCATTCTCAACTATTTATGCGTTGCTATCAACCGCTTGTCAATTGGCACCGTCTCATTAGTTCTAGTGCATTATGGTGTGTCAGGACTTTTGAACAATTTTTTCCTAATGCATAGGATAATGGATTAACAACCCATTACCATTTTTAGATGATGCAATTATGGACCTGAGGATAGAAAACCCGAAATATAGCCCAGGCCCTTAATAGAGCTACGCTTCGATGAAGAAGTTCGGGCCCAAATGATGTAGGGATAAATGTTCTAGTTGCCAAGAACTTGAACAGCAATTTTGAAGGAAGATGGAAAAGTATTGAAGGAAGAGCAATTTCTTTTCAGAATATCTATTCCACAACAGTTCTATAAAGAGTCATATACTCTGATTAGGTGAATAACAATTTGTGTAAATTGTGTGAATCCATAATAAAAACCCACTTCACTCCCCATTGATGCTTTTGCTCCAACCATAGTTTTTTTTTTTTTAATTTCTTACCATACATTTATTGGACTCCAAGTCATAATGGGATTTTAAGGTGGTAATAATTGTAACTTTCAGAAATCCGAAGGTGATTTGAAGAAGGACAAGCAGGTTCTATATATAGACAGGGTTGCATGTGGGTGCATTATGTGAGTAATTAACCTTGATTCTCAATCTCAGTTTAATTCATTGAGTCAATCATGGCTGCCATGCAACAACATGGAAATTTGTTTGCTTTGTTGGGTGATTATGAAGACAATGATGTGACTCAAATCATCAATAGGGTCACTCCTAATCGATCTGCTCCGTCTGAGAAGAATAATAAGAAGAAGCCGCAACAGCAGAAGAACAAGAAGAAACAGCAGTCTCCAAAATTGGCTCCTGAGATGCTGCGTGCAAAGCCTCTTGTTCTCCCAGATCATGTAATGAGGAGAGAACTCGTGATTCGAAATCCCAAAAAGAATGGCCAACTCCATGCATCTCAAGATGTTGTTGTTGCTCAGAAGACCCAAGAGAAGGAGAAAATCGAAGACGGAAGTCTGACTCTTAAAGAGTACGAGAAGGTTCAGGCCGAGAAGAAGAAGAAGAAGAACACAGTAGAGAGTCTTGAAGGAAAGGAGGAGGACGAGAAGTATAGGATTGTTAAAAAAACGACCAAGAAAGTGATTACTGGTTTATTCTCGAATAAAACTGGTTCTGAGTGTGGTCGTGCAGTTTTGGAGAGCCAAGAGAGGGTGGATGCTCAGCCTGCTCTTAACTTCGAGGATGCCAGCCAGTTTCCCGATTTGAGAGCAACTTCCAAAGCTTGAACTTTTCTCTTGCTTTTGTTTTTATTGCCTTGTTTTTTAATGTCGAATTTAATTTCCTGTATTTACCTTTTAAATAATTTGTTCTGACAATTTAAATAATGAATATGCGTTTTATTATTATACGTATCCGGAACGAGTTAAAGCATGCATTTAGCTAAAGCAGAGTAGCTGACAGATTTTGATGTTAAAACTTAAAAGTATGCACTGCTATACATCTCAACTGACACTTTCTTCTTTATTTAGGAAGAATTCCGAATCATCACTACTTCCGAGTTTCAGCGAGATCTCTATTGTAAAATCTTTTCTCCCAAGTATCTGTAAATCATAAACGAAACAAAAAAAAAAATTAAAAAATAAATAAATCAGTGGTGTTAGATTAACGACATATACATACACATATATGTATCAAGAAATAGGCAGAGTGGTATTTGATTAATTACCTTCCAAGCATCATAAGGGTGGCTTGAGGATTAGCCCCAGGTGAACGAATAAACGTAGATCCATCAAGTACCCTTAAAGCATCCACACCAAGAACTCTATAGTCCTGATCAACAACTTTACCAACTTGACAACCTCCATGATAGTGCCATATTGTCATCACAGTGTCTTTACAAAATTGTTCAAGTGAAAACGCAGCCATAACATGTCTAGGTCTCAAATTCAATGGCAGACCCACCATCAAATTAATCAGAGCTTGTACGGGAAGAAGCCGGTACCGGAATTTTGAGAATGCTTTAGAGTTCAAAACCTTTATAATTGTCTTCATCCCTTGAACACATCTCTTTAGGTCCTCTGGTTCTTTGAAGTAGTTAAATGTGACTGATGGGTTGTCGTGAGGATTCGTCGTCTTTAGTTCAAGATGACCTCTTGAGACAGGACCCATAATCTTCTCAGCAATAGCTCCACCTGTTATAGTTGAATTCAGGAAAGCATTTGTTCTTTGAATAAATCTAGAAATGACATCCTGAACAATGTCTCCCTGTCTTCTATTCTGGATACGCGATAATAATAAACTAGTGTCAGCGCTTTAAAACAGTTTTGATTGTGAAACTTGAAGGTTTATGGTGAATTACCTGATCCAATAACTGGTCATAGCTACTGAGAAGCTTCTGAATCCAGGATGTAGCGAAGTTTATTCCGCTGACAGACTCGATATAGCTATCAAACCGCGTAATTCCTACAACTTGAACGAGAGCAACCTCAACTGGTACAGGAGAAGGGACGAAAAGACAATTCATGGGGTTATCTGCCATTCCTTGACCCACCATGGGCTGGTCCTTCACCACCTTTATGCCATGGTACTTAAGATGTTCTGCAGGTCCAACTCCACTCAGCATCAAGAGCTGTGGACTTCCTAGCGCACCGGCTGATAAGATAATCTCACTCTTGGGATTCTTATCTAGGTATGCTGTATGCTTATTCCCTAAATCATCTTCAAATATTACACCGATAGCTCTTGTTTTTCCTGCATCAACACAGATTATATAATCGGCCGGTTATCGTAAACATCAGTAACTTTTTAGTTTCATAGATGAGTAAATAACAAGCTTAAATAAATACCTTTGGTTGAAAACAAGATCTTGTGCACAGTAGAATGTAAATAAACAGTAATCTTCGTTGGATCGGCGTACTCTAACAAATCAGCAGCGGTGTGCCTATGACCATCTTTGTCAAAGATTACTCCTCCAAACTTACTACCATAAGTATGATCTAAAGTGACTCCATTATCAGGTAAAACTCCAACTTCAATTAGTCCAGCTTTTAATGCTGATGTCCATTGCAGCATTCGTGGCTTAAATACTATCTTCCTTTCGACCCATTCATAGGACTTATTAACTAAAGCTTCATCCCAACCAAATTCCCTAACATAACCCATGCTTGCATGCGTATAAAACCCTGCATTGAGGGCACTCCCACCGCCGAGAACTCGTGCGCGAGTGTTATAGACTCCATCCTCTGAAATGAAGGGCTGGGACGGAGATTTAGGAGAGATGTCAGAGAGAGATTTGGCAAAATTGCCCATATTTTCTATATCTGGGTTTCCATAAGGAGAGCCACCCCTTTCAAGTACTAATACCCTGGCATTTTGAGAAAGAGTTGCAGCTAATGGACATCCGGCAGTTCCTCCACCGACGATTATGTAGTCATAGTGTACCTCCGGTGGAGCTGAGCTTGCTTCTTTAACAAATGTATAAGCTGGAGCTGCAAATATCACAAAACCTTCCCTCAGCATTGCAGAAATACGTTATATGATTATATCTACACGCACACAAAGTAAATCCATACCTTTCTCTGAATGACAGAAAGTGCAGAGCATGAAAATTCCAGCAATAAAAATGCCTAAATGGGTTTCACACCGCAGCAAGTCCATAATCTATATAACTTTACTTCTCAAGCAAAAGCTTCACAATTCTGCTCCTCCTTTAAACTCTTCCCCCAATGTAAATTTCCTACGATCTCGTCGGCGTAATATTCATTTGGTGCAAAGATCTTCACTTTGGCTTTCCCTGAGAGGTAAGAAGTTTACGGATTTATAGCTCAAAACATCAGTTTGGACGTACTTGTTCATGAAAGAATCAGAGGCCAATAATAAACCCAACGTTAATGCATCATCTGTGAATATCAACCAGTCCTTCCCTGAAGTATCTCCATACCTATAAAGACACTCTAACTTCTCATACTATATATGGTGCAATTTTTCGTATGTTTCTCTCTGCAACTGCAACCACTAACTACTACGATTCATTAATTTCCAAATAAATTGTAATTGAGATTAATACATTGGAGCGCCATTTGATTCTTTACTATATTTTTCGATAGTTTTCATACGCAAGATTGCCTTAAGAAAAAAAAACCATAAATAAGCTCTATTATTCTGCTTTAGCCCATATCAATTTCAAGCGGGTTTAAGCAGTAACTGTATGTTACTTCTCCCTAGCTTGCTATTAGACATGCACTCTCTGTCTCACACTAATAAATTCAGGGAAAGCACGCCTATAGTATTTTTATTTTAAGTAAATATATACTTAATAACATATTAAAATTTAGGTATTTATTGGTGTAATATTTTTAATGAAATCTTTATTGACATGGGGGATTTATTAATAATTAATTCTTAAATTTAAATTATTAAGTTGTGGGGAGGTAACACATTTTCTAATCCTAAATAGGAAAGAAATTGCCGTCGGTCGGTCCTGTTTTTAAATAGGACTTCTCCAACACATTTCTCAGCTTCACTCCCTCAGTCCCTCTAAATCTCTAATTCAATCTTCACGAGCCGAGATCGCCAGTGCGGTTAAGCGGGAGAGAACTCAGAATTCATCTCCAATGGCGTCCCTAAGAGCAGTCGAAAATCTCCTTCAAAGCGAAATCCATGTCTCTCTGTCTCTCACGCATTATCTCCAACACAATCTCCGCTCACTCCCTCTCTTTCGAGCCAAGATGCAATTACTTTCATGCGAGAGACAGAACTCAGGATTCATTGCCAATTGCGTCCTCAAGACTATTCGAAAATCTCTTCCGAAAACGAATCCATTTCTCTCCGTCTCTCACGTGTTATCGTCTCTCTCTGCTATTGTCTTCCCCTGCCTTATTCTCAAAACAACCTTTTAGAACTATTCGCGCTGTTTAATAGCCTCCTCTCCCTCTTCCTCTTCCACCGCCATCGCCGAATCGAAGGAATCAAGGTCCTCTCCCTCGTTTTTGTTTGTGTTTTTTCGTGATTAAATATTGAATTTCTGGTTTCTTGATGTTTTTAGGATAATTCATTGCCAACAAAGCCGACGAAAGGCCAAAATCCGAGGAGCAGTGAAATTTGAAAGAAGATATGGTATTAACTTTTTTTCCCTGTTTATTCCTATCATATATTATATTTTGTAAAATTCGTCCATTGTTCAATTTGGTTTGGTTGTTTGGCTGATAACAGCAGAACGTCTTACGCCAGAGAGTATAAATGTATAATTAGGCTTAGTGGAGTGCTGTTTAATGGTGAGGCTTGATTGTCTTCCCGTTTATGTTTATTCAGTTTGCGATCTGAAAATTTTCGTGTTGAACTCGATTGTTTATAGGTCCAAGTCTTCATTCAAGAAAATTACCTTGCAAACTGGATTTAGGTTTGAGTTTCTCACTTTTTCCTTGGCATTAATGTTTCGTTTGTCCTAGGGACTTATGGTTTTGATGGATTCGAAATTTTCATATGCAGACATTGTTTAATTCACTACTTTCTGAGGACTAAAACAATGAGGCCCTGGTATAAGGAGGAGATGGTCGCTACTTTAATCAAGAAACTGGCGAATTTTCTTTGTTCTGTTTTGTTGGTAATTAATTGGTAACTTTCCTTATCGTTGCTCACTTAGGTTGTTTATATAAGGGGAGGAAACCACAACTTCCTGTATCTCTGTCCCTTACAGCTAATTATATTTTTAACTGCAGATTGTCATTAAGATGCTGTGGGAAATTGTGGAGGCAAAATTTTGGTTGGCAAGTCAGTCTTACCATAAGCGAATGTACCTTCTTTTTGTAGCTGTTGAGTGAAGGAAATTATGCCAAGTGCCTTCGCTGGTAAAATTTTTGGACCTTTTTTCCCCCCCCTTAATCTAAGAATAGATGTTCCTAGGCAAAGATTTTTTTTGCACAGAGTGAGTTTGAATGCAACCTAACGATCACGGGTTTAATTCCTGGAAACAGACCTTCCATATTTTATGTGGTGCTAAGGCCTGCGTACATCTTGCATGTTCCTGACCCCGCCTACTGTGGGAGCCATGTGCACATGAGTTGTTTACCTATTGAGTGAGTTTGGTTTTCAAGTTGCTTAATTCTAATTAAGTCCAAAAGCTATTAGTTGAGAATGTAGGTTAGGAGTAGCTCCAATCGAATAAGATGTAGGAAAATTGTTAAGGTAGTTTGGGCATGTACAATATAGACATATGAATGTGGTTGGGCATACAGTTGAAGAAACATAAGTAGGATATGCTACAAGAGAAGAGTGAGACCTAAAAAGACACAGATGAAAATGATAAGAAAGGGCATGTACTACATAGGATTAGTTGAGAATGTAGCTCTTGATAGGAACAAATTACAAAGGATAACTCATGCCAGGCATGGATTCTCATTAACTTTTCATATTGATTCGTGTAGCCAATCCCAACATATTGTTTGGGTAAAGGCTTTTGACGATGGTGATGAATATGATTGATGTTGTTAGGGAATGGCATTTGCATGATTATCTATGTCTTATGCAGTTATGCTCATTTATGTTTCAAAAATGTGCTGTACTGTCATCTTCTTTTAGAACCTTCTGTTGCTAACAGAAAGGTTAACATAGAATAGTTTTGCATTATTTGGGTGCCTGGAATTCATCCTTGGTGGATATACACATTGCCTCATGGAATTTACTATTTTTTTCCTGAGAGAGAGTGCTACTTTTTCAGTGTCATGGAGAAGATAAAAAAGAGTATGGATATCTTGCCTTTTTTCTCATTGTTTCATTACTTTCATTGAGCAAATCATCTCCAAACTAGTAGCTGAGATGATTAAATGGGCACATCTTGTGTAGATATAACATGTCTTCGTGAAATCTTTGTTATTTGAAGTCCTGTGACTCCTGTCTATGGTATTTGTTCTGGATTAAATTCTATATAAATTCTTTTTTTATTGGAATTCTATATAAATTCTTATGTTTGAAGCCTTCTTTGAGCCAAACTTTGATGGTTCAGCTTTCAAGCCTGTTATTTCATCTCCTTTAAGCATTGTATTATAATCTGCTTTGCAGCCTGCATTGTGCCTTTTGCTTCAGGAACTATCCATTTAAAGATATTGGCTGATTTTAGGCAGGTTGATCCTGTCTGTGCTGGGGCTCGCTGTTATGATGAGTTTATTCTATGCTCTCCCAGTCTGCTCTCTGGACTTGCTGAGCTTTGTAGCGGCATAGAGAGTTTGGTAATTGGTACTTCCCTTTCTCTGAACTTTTCTCTTTTAGGGACAAATATGTGAGTGCATGCCTTTTGTTATAAAGTTTTTCCATGACGTGTTGATAAAACTAAAGCATGATATGTGAACCAGTGAATTAAGCTGCATGTTAAAGGAGTCAAAACAAAGTAAATATAAGATGCATTCAACCTTATAAAGTGATCTTTTTTACTATTAACACCTCCACTCACCTTGCTTGTCAAGGTTCTGTGGCATGCCTTGAGTATTTTATCAGCTGAACTTATTGCAGTGACACGATTGCTTGATGTTTTTGGCTTGGAGGCTAGACTAAGGGACCCTTACTGAGCCAAACTCATGGATGCCCTTGACCTTCTCTAACTAAAAAGGGCAACACCTTTTGGCCGATATAGTTTCTTCTTCTTTTTTCCCTTTTTTCTTTTTTCTGACAATATGGTTACATAGTTAGTTGAACACCTCCCTACGTTCTATCGGTCAATATCCTTGCACTAGTGATGTCATAAAAATTTATTTCCAGAGTCCAGACTTGGGTGCTTGCGCACCGTAAGGCCAATACTTCATGATTCAGAAACCTAGTCAAAATGTAAATTTCTTTACTAATGTCACCAATGTTTACTCCTTTGGTCACCTCTTAAGGTTTTACTCCGTATTTGGGATCTTGTGTTGTTGCCAGATGTTCCCATAAATTAATAGGCCCTCTTTTTTCAAATCCTAGTTGTTCAAACCTTGCCACTTGAACTGCCACGTCATCAGATCTGCCAAATCCAACAATCTGATCCTTATTGTTGCTGCTGTTTGAAAATTATTTAATTTCTCTTCTAGTAAAGGTATTTTCTAGGCCCTCTTTGATCAAATCTTAGTTGTTCAAACCTTGCCACTTGAACTGCCATGCCTTCATATCTGTCAAAATCCAACAATCTGATCCTTATTGTTGCTGCTATTTTCCAGTTTCGAGTTATTGTTTTCTTGAATTAGGAAATTTACTGTTGTTTTATATTCTTGCATTGGTCAATGAGCATGCAGAATCCTGCTAGTAAAATCCTTGTTGGCTGTGATTGACACCATTCTTGGCTAGATTTTATTGCATTAGTTTGTTCTTTTATATTGCATTTGGTATAATACAGAATATGCCGTTGTGACGAGCAGATAATTAACTAGAGTGCCCTGCTATAAAATTCACTAAATATAGCATACTACTCCTTCAGTGACTTTGTTTGCATATATGCTCTCATAGAATTTATTGAGCGGGTTTCACAAAGTAGCTTTGAAGTTTTAAGGATTTGCTTTTGCATCGATGATGTCCTGCAAAGTGCCTTGTTATGCTTATTCGTTGACTCGCCCTTTTGATTGCTTCAAATTTGTAAAATCTGTGGACGGTCAACGGTCACAGGCGTACTTAGGGAGTCTAGAAACTTGGCTCCGTTTAGTGGTGCGAACGGCCTAAATACACTATGACATAGGAAATTACGCTGACGTACAAGTTGCTCCTAATTTTCCCAAATATAAGTTTTGCCAACTTTAAAAACCTTACCACACCTTCGACGGTTTATAATCTAGTTTATTTTTTTAAGATATGAGTTTTACCAAATGGAGCTTTAGTTCTTTCTTTAGGTATTTTTATGTCGTCTCATGTTTGATGTATGGCCGGGTTTGCCCCTTTCATTTGCTCTTGTAAGCTGTAACTCCATAATTGGTGGATAATGTGTCTGTAATATTTTGTTATAATTGCTCGTGTTTGCATTCTAAGATCCTCAGATAAGATCTGTGCCACAATTTTGAAACAGTACCTTATGAGGCCCAAATGACTTCATGGGCCACTTGATTGGGCCTTAGGCCCGGTTAATTGCGTTCACCGGCAAACTTAACGTGGGTACACAAACGTTTGAATCAAGCAAAAGAGTGGGACCACGGCAAAGTCCTTAGCAAACTAACGTGAAGACTTTTTGGGCCCAAAGGTGGGCCACTTTGTTTGGGCCCAACGGCGGGCCAATCTGTTTGGCCCAACGGACCCCCAGTCTGTTTGGGGCCCAACGGAGGCCCAGTCTGTTTGGGCCCAGCGGAGGCCCGTGTGTTTGGGCCCAATGAAGGCCCACTCTGTTTGGGCCCACGACGCACACTATGTTTGGGCCCACTTTATTTTGGCCCAATGGAGGCCCAATCTGTTTGGGCCCAACTGAGGCCCAGTCCGTTTGGGCCCAATGTTAGCCCACTCTTTTTGGGCCCAACGGAGGCCCACTCTGTTTGGGCCCAACGGAGGCCCACTCTGATTGGCCCAGAGGAGGCACTCTGTTTGGGCCCAACTGAGGCCCAATCTTTTTGGGCCCAACCGAAGCCAATTTGTCTGGAACCAATGGTGGCCCGCTTTGTTTAGGCCGTGGAAGCCCACTTTGTTTGTTCGCGAATGAGGTTCACTTTGTCGTCTTCCCAATTGGGCCAAGGCTTCATTGGTGAACTTAACTTGGCTACTTAATTGGGCCCAAGGCCCAATGTGACCCAATAAGAACTTGACTTGAGCAGAATATAGGCCAACTTTGTTCGGTCACAACAAGCTCCAAGAGCTATTTAATTTTTAACTGCTATTCTCAAAAAAAAATAATTTTAACTGCTAACTTGACCTGGGACCAAAATGCACTTAATCTAGGCCCAATTTGCAGTTAATCTGGCCCCATACACCAAAAATTGATGTCACTGGTGAGTGGTGAGCGCAACTTGGGCTTTGAAAGGCCCAAACTACTCAGGTTTCTGAAGTTGGGACCTTTTGCCCAATCAACCCCCAGATGGGCCTAAATATATTCAACCCCGGTAATCTCATAAGACAGAGGTCAGACTGGATCATGGGGTAGCGGACCTTCCATAACTCTGTATATAACCATGCGTTTCCCAAAACATGGATGATGATAAATTCAGTTTCATTTCAGAAATGTTCATTCATTTAAATGAAATGCTTGCAAACATTCACAATACCAGCTGCTGGCAAAATGAAAAGCCGATAACCTACTACCAAATGAATCAAAAGTACGCTAACAGTCTAACACCTTTCAAAACAATCTACAGCACTAGCGAGTATGAATATAAAAAACTATTAGGACTGAACAATCCGACGGAAAAGCAAGTGCTCAAAAGGAATGGATAGTGAAAACACACATGCACCAAAACCATGCTAATTTGATGCAAACAAACATGCATTATATCCATGTCAATGGACATGCAGGGCAAAGGAAAATAGTCATCTAAACAGAGATTATTTCTATAGCTAGAATTTCTGGCAACATCTAAGGAAACGGTGAATCATTTTGCATAGAAGAGTTATGGAAGTCTCAGAAAGATGAGCTAATCCACAGATATTCATTCGTTCTCTAACATGCCCAACGTTGTGGTGGTTGGAACCATTTGCTAAACAAACGATGAGTGCATTTGAAATAAAAAGAAAAACAACACACACACTCATATGAGCAGCTTATAAATTTATAGAAAAAAATAAATTAAATACGGCTCATGCTCATTTCAGTCAGGCATACATGCTGTCAAAGACTAATGAGAAGTATTAAGCTTACTTTTCCAGTGTTACGTTAGGCTACTGAATGCACACCACCTTAATCACAGCCTTTTAACAGGTGTTGATATCTTCTTGCTTATCTTCCACTAGCTTCAGTTTATCCAAACAATTAGTTACATCAGGAATCATCCATCCTTTGGAGTAACCTAACAATCCCATCCCCCACACTAGATCATTCAACAAATCCCTCCTTTGGCTCCCCAAACACTCAAAATTTAGTGCTAAGGGCATTTCCTAGAGCTAGAGAAAGTGGATCATCCTATTACAACTTTTGGCATATGTTCACAGCAAAGCATATGGAATGCAAGTAGCTAGATGAACCTATCAATGTTATGAAAAAGTCACCTCAATGTTCAAGATACTGCAGGAAGTCGTCAATATTAAATACTGACTTACATAAATATCTAGATTTGAGAAGGATAAATGTTAACTAACTATTTGCATTTAGTTAGTTACAAATTGTCTTCACCGAATATAAGCAATTTATAATATCTAGCCAATGATTATAAAACATCACGGACTACTTTCATTGGAAAGAGAACACTATGCACATACAATGAGGTATTTTTGCACAAGCTAGCTATCATGGCTACCCTGATACTCCAAAATAAGTGAAAATAGAAGCATATTCCTACTCTGTAGCATTCATTTGACCTAAAGCTGAAATTGTGTCCAAAGACCAAAACACAACCGGTTAAAAAATTCTTAAAAAGAGTGAGTGATTATAAAATCTGGAAAATATTGGAGATTAGTGATTACAAATGCTAACAAGATCTATTTAAGATGAAATCCCTCCGTTTATGTGGACATTGCATAATAGATAAGATCATACCATAGTTAATTTGAAATTGAAAACAAGAAGATAGGCTCTGGAATCCAAAGATTTTAAGATAAGTAGGACTAAGACAGGATGTGTGGGTGTAAGTTAAGGTACAAGAAATGAGGAAGCAATTAAAATGATGGGGAAGAAATACTTTGAACTGGGAGTTTTAAATATTTTGGGTTTACAATTCAAAATGATGGAGGGGGATGTCACAAATAAATTAAAGTTGGTTGGATGAAGTGGAAGAGTGTATTGACATGTGCGATGAAAGAATACCCTCGAAGTTTAAACAAAATTTATAGACGTGCTATAATCCTCGCAATAATGTGTAGGGCATAGAATATTGGGACATTAAGATACGGCATGCCTTAAAGAAGAGTGTAGAAGATATGAGAATGTGGTCAAACAACAAGGATACGATTAAACTGAACGACAACAATGGTAGGTGATTACATACAAAAAATAGTGGATGGCTTTGAATTTTGAAAAACTTGTTGATAGAAATCCTATTTTCTTTGTCATTTATTATAATTTAATGATATATTTGATGTAATTTGAAGGATGGAGCAGCCCAGCTTACAATATTTAACAGTCATATAAAGAGTTTGATACATCAAAAGTAGTTTTTCTACTTTGAATACGTAAAAATTTGAATCTTGCTCCCCTGTAATTTCTGTTGGGTTGCACCCCTTGGTGCTTGAATAAAATTCTTTTCCAATCAAAAAAAAAAAACGTAAAAAATGTAAACAACACTCGTGCACAAGGCTCCCGCAACGGGGCATGCAGATAGTGCAACACAAAGAGAAGAAACAGTAGGTTAACTTGGAAATTAAATGCATATTTCTTCACAATTAACCCTATGCATGCATTCTTTTATGTGCACACATGAATGTGAAACACACAGTGCATGCCCGAAGCCTCTCATGTCTTATAATTGATGGAACTGAGCCTGGTAGTTACATAATACTATAATAGTATGATGCTGAACACTCATGTTTACATATCAAAGATTGCACACTGTCATCACGATAAAACCACCAGATTAGTTCAAACATACCTGTCCCATAGTTTTTTAGATGACAAGTCGCATCTGCCAATGTGTACCAAACACATGCTTCCAGCTACCAAGTATGCTGTCTTTTCAACTAAGCAACAAGAGAACTTGCATGTCCAGGTGAGGGTGGCTGTTCGCAAAAAAAAAAAAGGTTTGGTCAACCGATTACAGAGAATCAGAAAACATCACAACACAAGGTGATTAACATCGAATGCTGATTCATCAAGTCTTTGCACAACAAACCTCGTGTTGCAATTCAATCACTGCAAACATGTCTCTGGCACCTTGCTTAGTCTTCAACAATGTGTCAGGTACCATTTGAGTAGTGTCAAGCAAATATCTTTGAGGCACAGTGGTCCCGTGTATAATACCTAGCAATGACACAGAGAACATGTTAACATAAATGAGCTAAAATTATCTTCAAATGATTACATTACAACATGTGTAAACATGCCAGAGCTGACTTGCACTTCTAATGAAAGGAGAGGATTAGAAAAACATCAGCTAGTTTATGTGAAAGTTTTGTCCATATCATCAAAATTTAAATGGATATAAAAAAAAAAAAAAAGGGGCAGAGAAGATTTGAAAGAAAAGAAGAAGGTATTCACCACTGGAAAATTGACGAGCAGTGTGATGATGTCGCTATCATTTGATACAAACCAGAATAACAATGACTGCGGGGAAGATATTCAATGCTACCCCCCGACGCCCAACAACCCCATCACAAAAAGGAAAGGGAAGACAAAAATAAAATCGAGTTATCACAGTTGCTCTATTTTACTCACTCAAAGAGGCTTGAAGCTTGTCTCGGCTGAGAAAAGTGCCGCCCTAGAACCCCTACAAAGCACAATGAAGATTAATTAAATAAAGTCAAAATGACAAGCCAACGCCAATTTGTTCAGCATCAGAACGACTAGTATTCTGGAGAGAATGGAAAGAGTAGCATTTCCATAATCGTGAAACAGAGTTTCTACTCACCAGTGATTAAATAATTATGACAAAAAACAAAATTTCATGAGATTTGAACAGCATTGCACTCAAACTGTAGTAGAATATAACGTTTAGAAGCCTACGGTAAATCTAGCCAATGTTCCTAATAAAGAGTGACAAAATGTAACAAATTGCAAGCTAAGTATTCAGGTTATCTTGTTTCTCTCTTAGGACATTGCTTTGGTGGGATGAGAATGAATGAAGATATTTTCAAGTGTAAACCCATCAGAAAGCTATTAACCCCCAAATAAGTTAAAAATATTGGCACTCGCATTTTAAGCACCACATAGTTTGTCATTTCTACCAACATAATCATGTTCATCCTTACTTCTTAGTTGGAAAACAGCATTGCAATCTTGTAGAAAGTTGTTTTATGTTTACTTTAATAGAAAAACAATATAGCATTTCAACAACACATTACAAAAAACTTTAATCATTACCTAATTTAACTGACATACCCGCCAACATACTCATTCTGTCTAATGTCAAAAAAAAAAGCAGGCTAAATTAATAAGTTGAAGTTGAACTAAATGTTATTTGCAACAAAAGTTTTGAGCTGGTAATACCACATGATCATACCAGCAAGTCTTCATCAATTACTCTCTCCCCCAGCACAGCCGAAAGATGGCTACATAAATGATTTACTCAATTGAATTTCTCCAACAGCAACAAAGAAAAAGGAGGCTTATCTTCTGAAAGATGGCGACAATATTGCTATCATCCTAAGGCCAAACAAAGTCAGCAATAAAAGGACAAATACCTGTGAAGAGATGAATCCAACCTTTTCAAGACTGATTTCCATAGAATGGGCAGCCCGGCGGGCTTCCTTAGCAAGGAAATTACTATCTTGCTCTGTTTTTTTGCTGCATACAATGTATTGCTTGTATTAAGATACTGCATGTCAGTAATAAAGCACACCAAAGTGATCTCTGGAAATAGCTAATGAGAATCCATAAGGTTGTACATATGAGCATTAAACAAAAAAGAGGACTCTAAAAACTAGATCACAAAAAAAACTCAAGACATCAAATTGATGGAATACATTGAATGCAAGAAAATACAGATAACAATCGCACACAATGAAGTGTTACAAGAAAATTCCAACAGAAAGATCAGCAAAAAACGACCTAAAGTTTTGGGAGAAATTAAATTGGAATTGAACATTGTATAAAACATTGTCATGAGATATTGCATAGTATAAATACTCCATTTAGTATATGTAATTAAGTACCTTGAGCCATCACAATCAAAGGCAATTAAATAAGTTTCACAGAGGATGTTCAACCCATATGTTAATTGTCTAGTGGTAGCCCTAAATGTTAATCGCACTGTTCATTCGGTCTCGCATTTTCGTAACCAAAAATTGCAACAATCATAGAGATTTAATGTTCAAGGATATTGAAATGAAGGACTCTATTCCTAATCATGCAACGACTGTCTCAAAAAGTAATTCAGTGATAGGACAATATAAACTTGCTTCAATAAAATTCTTTCAGCCTAAGTAGAATCTAATTCTACTTCAAATGTACATTCCTGCCAACAGGAAGGCCATCAAAACTCGTTTGCACCTTAGCTATATAATGATAAGTCATAAGCATATGCTTCTTGTTACCGAAATATAACCACTCATTGAGAGTCAAGACTACATGAAAAGCTAAAAGATAACTAGTCACCTCACATACAGATATCCATTTTCATTGATGCTTTGCTAACCTCCTTGACAAATTCCCTGATACACAAACAAAAGATTATATTAATGAGGAATATGAAAAAAAACGCAAAAGCAAAAATTGTCAATATGATGTACACACACATAAAAAATACTGTGGACAATGTAACTTAAAGCTTACTAAAAGAAAATCAGCCCGTATGGATGGATATACTTACAAAATTCCACTGAATAAACATAAAAATCCAGATACTTCAATAACTCCCTTCACTATTAGTGGAATTTAGATAAAAAGACAAGGAAAGGGAGGAAAGAAAAAAAAAAAGTGAACTACTAACAGAACAACGCAAGTAAAATCCTAAAGGCCGAGCCTACCATATCTGAAATTTCCTTCATGGACCTCATGGCTCAAATAATTTCAGCAGATGAAGCATTCCACTTGAATAACTAGCCAGTTCGTCAGCCTGATCAAATTTTACATGAAAGCATAAAATAATTGAAAACAAAACCTATAAGAACCAGAGTTCCGTCTAGTAGAAGATTATGATTGAGCTATTACGAGCATATTAAGTTTTAAGTTCAGTTGCTCATCAAAAAAAAGTTCAGTTGAATCAACGAATATTGACGACCTTCAATTTCAAGGAATTTAACAAAATATTTAAGATACAGATGTGTTTGAACTCTTTTTTGTTTGCTGGTACCTTCCATCGGCTTCCTTGGGAGCTTCGAGCGGTGAAGACGTAGAGTCAGATTCTCGCTCCGTACAGTAACGCTCTGGCAGGAGAGAGAAAATTGCGAGCTCTGAACACATCCGAATGGGAAAATTAGACAATCTCTCTAAAACGGAGGTTGAAGGCGGTCCTTCGATGACACTTTTCCATCGTTTGGTGGTGGCATCGGTGATCGACCGCTAAAGTTATGTCGAGATAATCGAGTGATGCTTAAGTGCTCCAGAGCTGAAAGTAGTTCTGCTGCCTTCGCTTCCGAAGTTAGGGTAGAAGCAGAAGCGGAGAAGAAAGGATACTCGTTTGATTTGATGAGAGGATAGGGAGAGGGAGGGAGAGGAAGAGCAGATCGCAGAATGAGAGAAACAGGAGTGTATAAACCCTAAAATTGAACGAAGTGTCACTGTAAGATGAATTTGGAGGTTCTCTCGTTACTCAGGGTGGATGCATGTTCAAAATAGGCAAGTCGGGGAACCGCGCGTTTTTGGGATTGACGGTAGGTCCGGTACACTTTGCTCCATCTAAATATTTTCTAAAAAATTTAGAAAATTCGTAAATATCTATGGCTTAATATTGTAAATATAATTATGTATTTTTTACAATAAAAACTATTAAATTTATAAATAAAAAAAATATTTTCAAATATAAATGTCGAATCAAATATAAGTAACAATTTTTTATTTTTGTAATTTTTAAGATGTATATGAAATTTAAAATCACTTCTATTTTATATTTTAAATTTTTTAAAAATAATTTGGTGCACCAAATAGGCAAATAATGCACTGCACCTCCCCTAATCCAGTTTTTGGATCGATGTGAATCTGCCAATACTTCACAAAAATTTGGGAGAGAGTTGTGGAATGAAGATTGAAATCGGTATCCACGATATCCGAAAATCAATTTGGTTTTATGACATGACGGTCTACAACGGATGCAATATTTTTACTAAGGGAATTTGTAAAAAAATATAGACAAAAGAAAAAAGACCTCCATCTAGTATTTGTAGATTTGGAGAACGTATATGTTAGGGTGTCTAGGGAAGTAATGTCGTGGATTTTAGAGAAGAGAGGAGTACCGACTAGCTATATCACTATAATTAAGGATACGTATGAAGGAGTCGTAGCTTGTGTTAAGACTATTGGAGGAGTTACAAGGGAGTTTCCCATCACGATAAGATTACATAAGGGGTCGGCCTAAGTCCGTTCCTGTTCGTTATAGTAATGGATGAACTCACACGACATATTCAAGGTGAGATACCTTGGTGTATGTTGTTTGCGGATGATATAGTTCTAGTGGATAAGACAATATGGGGAGTTAACTCAAAACTTGAAATATAGAGGTAAGCATTAGAGTCTAAAGGATTTAAACTAAGTTGGACTAAAACATAATATATGAAATGTAAGTTTAGTAACAGTATGCAAGGGAACGAACAAGCAATTAAATTAGATGGGAAAGAAGTAACAAAAAGTAAGGTTTTTAAATATCTTGGATCAATTTTCCAAGAAAATGGTGACATAGGTGATGATATAGTTAATAGGATTAAAAACGGGTGGAATAAGGAAAAGAGTGCATCCGGGATGTTATGCGATTGGAGAATTCTCTTAAAGTTGAAGGGAAAATTTTATAGGTCAGTTATTCGCCCTACAATGATGTATGATTATGAGTGTTGGGCTATCAAGAGATAACATATCCAAAAAATGCATGTAGCAGAAATACGAATGTTTCATTGGATGTGTGGTCACACTATGAAAGATATGATAAGAAATAAGATTATTAGATCTACGGTAGAAGTAGCACCTGTGAAGATAAGTTATAAGAAAATCGATTAAGATAATATGGACATGTCCAACGTAGAGATAGTCGTGCGGCAGTGAGGATTAATGAGATAATTTTTATAGGAGAGAGTAGGAGATAATAAGGTAGACCTAAAAAGACATGACTTAAAGTTATAAGAAATGATACGAATTTAATAAGAGTGAATGAATGCATGATCCATGATAGAAATGAATGGAGAAAACAAATACAAATGGTGGATTTCTAATGATGTTTTCATAGACTCGTGTAGTCGACCCAAAACTTTTGAGATAAAGGCTCGGATGATGATGATGGTGTATAGTTGTTAAGAAATTAAGCAGCAGCTCCTGTAAGTACTTATCAGTGTTTGACGCCATCTTACAAGACAATAAAACCAAAACAAGTCTTATAATTTCCTTGATGGAGGCTTATATATATACACACACACACTACTATTATTGGTCAAAATTTGAAAATGATAACTAAAATCTTCACTGTTAATTTTTATAAGATATGATGAAAGTGTTCTTAGTCAAGATACATGCATTGGTGAACGTTTTTCTGGATCCAATCAGTTAAAACTTATTTTAAAACCGAACTTATTCGTGTTAATTAGTAATGGCAAAATGGTTTTAGACTTTAAGAGATTTCAGTATATATCCTCTAAGACGCGTGTCATGATTGAACAATGAAAGTTTGAGGCGATAACCACTACCACAGTCCACAAACCTACTTTTCCATACTTTAGGTCATTGATTAAGATAAATTAGAGAGATACGATCATAAACCAAACGTATTTTGTCAATCTATAGCATCGAAACTTCTACACGTGTTGATTTTTTTTTTGGGGAAAGGTTATTGATTGATTGTATTCATTTACGTAAAGTAAAGGGCAAAAGAATTTAAAATCCTCAAGACACTCAAACCATCATATCAATGGATTATAAGGAGAATTAAATACATACATACATATATAAACAACGGTCATCGATCACCGAACACTCTTAAACAATACCTTTAAAATATGGACAAATTAAACTCACTTCAATAGACTTCGTGCTTTTGAAATCGCCTTTAAAATATGGAAGAAAGGGAGTAAAAACACAGAATTTGATAACAGCATAACATAAAATAAAGAAAATTAAATATGAACATGCTTGAATTTCAAATGTTTTTTTTTTTTGTAAATTCAAATAATTAAGACAACCCAATTACCAAAAACCTGGTATATATATACCGTGATTAATTAGAGACAAAGTGCTTTATATATATGTACATACTTTATTATATGTCCGTTCATATATGATACAAATTAAAAAAGTTGTTCTTTTTAGTGAGGGTACAAGAAAAGCTGTTATTGGTGAAGAAGTTTCACCTTATATATTAAACAACAAAAAACAAGTATTGATCGTTTTTTGTAAGATCGAAAAGAGAAAGATAAAGGCATAAAGAGGCCAAAAAAGAACACCGAGCTCCTGTAGGTGAGAATTGGTTGCATATATATACAACAAAAGCTCAAAACTACCTCAAAAACTTCCTAATTACGGTTTTGAATTGGAGTGATCTTGATGACAAGCCCAGGGAAGACATCATCCGGGTCATGGATATGTGGGTTCCGCTCCACGATAAACGGGTCGCCGCACTTGTTGCTGATGCTATGCAAAGTCTCTCCTTCTCCGACCACATAGATTTCGTCGCACGGTCTGTCAAAAAGACGGTTCCCTCTGAAATGACCATGATCCGCAAGTGAATTCTCTCTGATTGATGCAAACAATATCAAGCCTAAAAGCACTATTGCACAGTACCAAGATGCCATATCAGCTGCCACAACTGCTAGTTTCATGGTCTTGGGAGAGGAAGCCATGTTTGAGAGGTGGGTTTTGATGAAACAGAAGAAATGACCTTGATGTTTATATAAAAGAGAGGGGGAGAGGGAGAAAGAGAGGACCTGTACTTTGATGGTGGGTTACACATATTGATCACACTCCTAGTCATCAATTCCATCTATGACATCTACTTTGTTTCCTTGGCCAGAAAAAATTAAATTACCATACGAATAAAAAAACATAATATGTTTTTATTATGTCGTGTTACACAAATGGCAAGTTATTACTTATTAACCCACTATCTTTATCTGACAGCTGCGAGGTTGTTTCGTTATCTCCGTAAACTCCAAACAACATACTATACATACATACATATATATATATCGATGGGAATTGAACAATTTACTGCCTTCCTAGTGTACAATTCTAGAAAAAAAATTAAATTACAGAATATGAAATACAATATTTTCTGATATTAAAACGAGTTATAATTATGTCAGCTTGAAGGGTCCTGGTTTTATAGTGGGGACGTTATTAAGACAAAATAGAAGAAAATACCATATATAAATCAGTAAGAGATAGCAAGGGTATTTGTGTAAAAACACAAATGGTCAAAAAAATGGTGGTGTGAGGACTTAGTGGGATGAGATTTATGGGATGAAGTGGCGTGTGCGAGGGAATTGTGGCCTCTCCACTTGCCACCACCATTGAAAGAAAAACCTGTAACCATCAATGATTAAGCCTTAACAGTACTTAACACAAGTATTAGGCCATTTGGATTTGGGGAAGGCCTTATTTCATATTTATTGGTTGACTTTTGAGGTCTGGGTCTGTCTAGTTATGTTCGTGGAATAGATTTTTGGACTTCACCATTCTTGCCGTGCTCAAAACGGGCTTTGCGGGACCAAGGCGACATGAGATGACCAAGTCATTTCCCACTTTTGGGACCAATTCAAGTTATTGGATATCGAAAGACCATCATTTCCCGTCCATGGGAAGAAACTAGAGCATATGATGGCATGATCAATGTATATACTGCATAGTGCACAGTTTCAATGGATCATGAAGCGGTGGCAGAAATTTTAGTCAAAAAAAAAAAATTGACATATTTTTCGTCCCAATATAATTTGGACGGGAAATTAAATACATAATATTTTTTTAACAGTGTATGAGACAAACTCATGAAAAATTCATGTGTGAACGCGTGCCTCTGAAAAGAATTGAACCCTGGCGTATATACATAACTTGGTAAATTGGATTCAATCACTTAACCATTGATTTTGTTTTTGAAAATGTTGATTCTTTTATAGGGTTAAACTAGTAATTTCGATTAATATATTCAACGAAAAAGCTTCAAAATCATGACGTTTAGTTATGATCAGAGTGGTTGCACTTTTGTTAATTTGTGTCACAATCCATGATTCAACTTGTGACAACACATTATATCATTTGCTAATTAATCATTTTCTTCTGATGACCGCCAATAAATCTAATTAGAGATCCCTAATCAATGTATTATTGATGGCTGTTGTTAAGCTTCAAATATTTCACCACGTTTACAATACTTTAATTTGTAGTTTCTCAATGAAAGTGACCAGACAAAATTCCGGAATAATTGCTTTTGGTTTTTAGAAACACCGGACTAATTGCATTATATTTGCACTATGCTTTCACCTAAAGTATCCTATCATCATGTGAAAAATTTATATGCGCACGCCTAACGGATCGAGTTTAGGTCCATATCGAATGTCAAAAGCGTTAGCTAATTTGTATAGCGTCGTTATAGGTTACCAAAAAAATGTTCATAAATTAAATCAATGCGATGGCTCTAATCATCATGAATTTCAACTATTAAGCCTTCACTTAGCTAATTAAATGCAATATTCAAATAACGTATAAAGAGAAGTTTTTATGTGATTATGAATTTGATGGACATATACTTATATTGGTATAATAATTATATTATTTATAACGGATTTTGCAGCCGAGCCCATCCCCGAGAAACAAAATGTTGGGCAAATCTATGTAGTATGTACTATTTAGTGTCAAAGTATCAAAGCAAAAGGTATGAAAGCAAGGCTTTCTAACAATCAATCATCAATGAAATGAATTAACAAAAAAGAAAATCAACCTTGAAATAAATATGGGCCGTAATACTGCGTGTCTAGCCGTATAATGGGCTAAAAAGCCCATGGACATCCCCGTCTTGCTCAAGTCAAAACAAAGCATATCAGTTGTAAATTGTAATCAGATCTCCGCCGATTAAAAATAAAATAAAATCAGATCTCCTCCAACAACAGGGTCTCCTTAGTCCTTACGAGTTGTGAAACCAGACACAAACACACAGGAGTCTGTCAACAAATGAGGGATGGGATGATGGCTGTAATGCCATTAAAAGTTTGAACATATTGTTTTTGTAGATTTTGTAATGGTATTGTATTTTGAAACCATGATATTATGATGATTTTAGATATGTTATGTAAGGTTGGATGTTCATGTTACAAGATTCCAATGATTTTGGATACTTATGTTATGTTCATGGACAAGTTTATTGAGGGATTATGATGATTTTGTATATTCATGCTCATGGAGGACAGACTATGTACATGTCTTGGAAAATTAGTATTAATTTTTAGTTGAAAGAAGAAAAATGTTATACAATGATAGTTTAAGGATTTAACATTGTCATTTAACAAACTTTTTCACGTTTGATTTTCTAGCCATCAATCTCAATTAAATGATGAAACATGTATTTTTGAATAATTGAAAGACGAATTTAAAAGTAAAAAAGGTTTAGGGATAAAAATGAAGCTAATGATATAGTTGTGGGACGGAAGATATATTTGTCCTTATTTCTTTTTCTTATTGTTTAAAGAGTGACACGTAAGCCATACGCACGTGTCTTCTCGTGGGTAGCCAGTGCCAGCGAGATCAGTTTATCTTCGGGGGATTCTGGTCCGTGTCCCATCACGCCGTCGATTTACCAAAATCTGTTTCTCTACACTGAGTTAAGAGCCACTTTACTTGGTCCTCATTCTTGAATCGGTTTCAGCTCTTGTTGATTCTCCCTTTGTGGTTCCATGGAATTCACTCAATCACGTATCAAGTCGAATCTTCTCTGTCAACTGTTGGTTATGTAGAAATATTGATTATGTGTTCAGTTGACTTTTCTATTTCTATTTGAATCTAATGGCTCGGTCTCACTGGTTTGCGCTTCTCGTTGCATTTTCTTGTCTTGTACGAGCTCTAAACGCTAGCGATGGGGATGCTGATCCTGTTTACCGGTACCTTATCTGTTTTCTTTTCTTTTTTTCTCTCTTTGACAGACCGTCTGCTCTCACATTTTATAACGGAGAATTCGTGATCTTTCTATACGTATTTGTCGATAGGTCTTGTGGTTGGAACTGAAACTAACGCAAAACTCGTGCCCACGAATTTGCAAAAAGTTTTTTCTTTAATTAGATCTAAACTTCTTTTGATGGAGAAAAGTTCTAATGCTGAGGCAACAAGCCAGGTACAACTCGAAAACCAGATTAGAGAACAAAAGGTAGGTGTTTAGTTGGTTCTGAGTGAAATCAATCATATCTTTAGTTGCTTGTGGGATTGAAGATGATTTTTAGGTTTTTTCTTAGTGTATTATATATGGACATTGTCTTTGATACAATTAGTTGTGATGTTTGGTTGACATTTCTTATTTAAGAAGTGATTTCGATTTCTGCACGGCAAATGCGAAAGAGGAAAATTTTGGGACACTTTCAGTTGCTACTTAATAATTTTGACACACACCAAACATTTATTGGGACAGTTCAGGTCCCCTTTCTATGGGGTGGTGCTGTGCATAGGAATAGAGTTCATATGTTCAGTAAGGACTGAGTATCTAAAAGTAGTGGAGGATTAGGAGTGAGAATTTTGGGTGAAGGAAACGTGCTATGCTTTCTTAAACTAGATGGAGACTACAAGAGAACTGTTTTCTCTTCTGGCGACATTATTCACATGTAAGTACAATGTGAAACATGAGTTGTTTTTTTTTTTTTTTGAGTACAAGTACAAACACAATATACGACACACCACCAGATCAAGCCTCTGAAAGTACAGGTGTCAACAGGCCTCACGCAGGAGGCACAAATCAAGCCCACGCAGGGGCAGACTATCAAGCCCACATAGGGGCAGACGAAGCCCACACACCTCCTTGTACCTTATTTGAATTGACATTTTTTATGGATAATATTGATTTTATTATTAGTTGATTTTTAGCATTTGGTAGGATTCGAAACTTCAATCTGTTCGAAATCCTAAAGAGTGGCTACCACTATGCCAACAGCTCCTTTGAATTGACCATATGCCTTTCTATCCGAAACAGCCCTCCCTCAGAGTTGCTAGGACATCTCCATGGAATTGCTAAGCTTCCTATTCAGTGCCATGGTCTTGGTGCTGGCTATACAAATGTACTGTTCATCTGAGTCTTTTGAGCTGGGCCAATCAGTCAGTCAATAAAAATATTGCGACTAGGGAGACTGGGAAAAGAATTGAAGACATACTCCCAATAAAGAGAATTAAAAATGGGATGGGAAGAATTTATGTTTATTGGAATAGGAAGAAAAAATATAGTGAGCAACAACTGCAGTGAGTTAGGGTTACTTTATCCATGGGACATATATGGAAACTGTGAATTGGTTTGTTCGCAAGACATTCTCAATTTCTCAATTGCTGAATCTCACTTGCTATGTGTGTCAAAGAATTTGCATAGTTCCTTCCTTTAATGTTATTTATCACCCTGATGTGGATATATGAAAGATAGTATTTCTTTTTCTTTTTACTTTTAACACATCTTCATGATATGCTGATTGTTGATTACATTGCTGCTAGTCATCAGTGCCATTTTTGTGACTAATTGACAGGGCTTGCTTGGAGCATTGTAAGAAAACTGGGTGCGCAGGGGAGAAATGCTTTCAGCATTGTAAATTTTCATCTGATGGGAAACCTGTTGATGGGCCCTGGTATCTGCAAGAACCACTTTATTTGAAATGGAAACAATGGAACTGCCATAGTGACTGCTGCTACCACTGTATGCTTGCCAGGGAGGAAGAAAGAACACAAGCTGGTCACAAGCCTCTTAAATATCATGGGAAATGGCCATTTCAGCGTGTTTATGGGATCCAGGTATCCTTTATTTTATTTTTCCTGAAAAAATATTATATTGTAGATTATATTGTTTATAGGGTCTGCATACCTTGAACAAATTTATCCATGTTTGTAGGAACCTGTTTCTGTAGCCCTCTCTGCATTAAATCTTGCCATTCAATTTCATGGATGGGTATCATTTTTCATCCTTATATACTACAAGCTGCCTTTGAGGCCAAATAAGAAGACATACTATGAATATACCGGCTTGTGGCACATTTATGGGCTCCTCTCAATGAATGCCATGTTTTGGAGTGCTGTTTTCCACTGTAGGTAAGCTTAAAAAATGCGATGTGCTTTATTGTTCTAGTCATGCTCAACATCCGTCAATTAGGTTTCATGCCACAACATCCATCAATTTGGTGCTCTCTTAACCATAGAAGAAATTTGGTTGCTTGGAAAAGGGAGCTGAGAAGACTTAAAAAAACACATGCTCGTCTGTTTACAGTTCTAACAGACACTGGTTTAGGCCTCCATGTTGATGCCTTGATGGTGTCAAGTTGTATCATCCTATACTGGCGCTTAAGAAAGGACGTGCCCTTGATCGGACATGATTAGAAAATATTTTTATTTATTATTATTTTTTACAATTTCTTCGCATATAGTCTGTTATTTGCTTATATCCTGTTTCAGAGATGTTGAGTTGACAGGGAAGCTTGATTATTCATCTGCTGTGGCATTAATTGGGTTTTCCCTAATTCTAGCCATATTGCGAGCTTTCCATGTGAGAGATGAGGCTGCCAGGGTCATGATTGCTGCTCCATTGATCGCGTTTGTGACAACACACATCTTGTATCTGAATTTCTATCAACTTGATTATGGTAGGCCATCTTTCTGGGGAATTTTCTAGCTGATTGGCACATGGAATTATAATCTGACTAAAACTAATAGGAAGATGGTTTCATTTGTCTAGACATCAATTATTATAATATGTCTACATTTTATCTTCTAGGGGATGGTATTTGCTCTGATCTTAATGGAATCTGAATTTCAGAATTTAGGGTTCAAGATTTCATCCATGCACATTACGGGCATTTTTCTTTTCTTGTAATTCGATTTACACAAACCTTTGCACACCTCCATTACCTTTTGGGAGGGCTATGCCCCTTAGAAATTGTCTACTTGAGACTATCCTTTGGCCCGTAGGTCCTGACACAAGGTTAGAATTCTAGCTCTTCTAGGAAATTAGCATTTTAAGCACTAATAATTCATGGACAGATAAAACTGGATAAAAATAACGTTAAAAGCAAACCTTTAAAATTTTGAACCGTTTGGATAAGTATAAAGAAAAAGATGGAAAAGTTGGTAAGAAGGGATTCTAACAAACACGTCTATTTTTGTATATATGTATGTCTGCGCCTGCGTGGATGTGTTTCTATCCATGAATAAGACTCCCTTAAGCTGCATTTTTTGCCGTTATTGAATTTTGTAATTGTTGGTTAATGAAAGAGAATGGAATGGAAATGGTTGACTTTTCATTTGAGGGAAATAGTGATACAATTATTTGCTAGTGTATTCCATTAATATATACTAACAAATATTCTGTTGCATTTATAAAAGTGCTCATGGAAGAAAGCGGAAATGTTCCTTTGAAGTACAAACCTCACTTTCCTTTAGTATATTATCCATCTTAACACCTGTGAACAAGTTAATGAATAAGAAAAGGAAAACAAGAAATCCATTAAAAGTTATGTGGCATTGCAAATTACTTATAGAGATCAAGATTTAAAGAATATTTCGAAATAGTGCTTGATGAATCAAATAAAAAATACACATTGTTCTACTTTGCTACGTTCTTGGTGCTAATTTCTTACTTGGATGTAAAATTTTGTAGGTTTAAATATGAAAGTTTGCATGGCCATGAGTATAGCTCAGCTTCTTATTTGGGCATTTTTGGCTGGTCTTAGTTACCATCCATCTCGGTGGAAATTGTTGGCGACAGTTGTTGGAGGAAGTCTTGCCATGCTTCTGGAAATATGTGACTTTCCCCCCTATTGGGGTTATGTGGATGCTCATGCCCTCTGGCATGCCACCACCATCCCTCTTACGTATCTCTGGTGGAGCTTTGTCAAGGATGATGCTGAGTTGGGAACAACAACTCTCCTTAAGAAAGTGAACTAGCACCTCCTTGCCTATCTGATTGTGCTGTTGATTTTATCCAAAGTATTTTACATGAGTCTCTGTGCATGCCAACTTTTTTGTGACTTGTTTGCATTTTTATCAAAGGGCCCGTTCCTTTGTTCTTGCATTCAAATTGGTGGTGTTGGCTTTGTTTCTACAGTATGGGATAGATACTGTAATGGAATCCATGTACCTAGATTAGCATGTGTCATTTAGTGAGAATCTTGCTTGGTACAAAAATAACAAAACTCGTTGCAACTAAGTTTCATTGTAAATTTTGTCATTTGCATTAGCATTACCTTTTGTTCAGCTGGTTTGCCGGGTAGCCGAGCTTGCTTTTAACGAATTTTCTAGATACATGGCTGCTTCTTTTTTCTTTTTTCTTTTTCCTTTTTTTTTTTGTTTTGTCATTAAACTGAAGCAGGTGGCAGTATAATAGGCCAGCTCACGTGTTGGTCATTGGAACGATGAGGCTTGGTTCTTGTTATCAGCTTATATTTGATGTTTTGATTTTGCTCGAGTTTGAAATTTAACACGCGGTATCAGATAGTGAGCTGAATCTATGGAATCCTGAAGGAAAGACACTGCTTCTCTGGAGGCTGTAAAATGTTATATATATACCAACACTGCTTGTTATTGATGAATCTGTCCAGTTGCAAAAAACAGAGCTGGGAATCCTGTTTCTTACTCGAAACAACTTACTACTACCTGAAGCAACAAAGCTGGGAAAGTTTTGGCGGGCAATTGCAGCTGGGATGCATGTTTCTAATTGCTGACTGAACCTTTCTTGATTAGGTTAGTGCAATGTGATAAGAGGGTTCCTAGGGCTAGAGATTAGTGGTTGTCTTATACTACTGAATTTCTTAGATGTGATTTCAATTTTTTCTAGTCGTGTTTTTTTCCTTGTTCGATTAGCAAGAGAGCTGTTTTGGAGTTGCCGTGTCTAGGCAACCTCGTTTGTACCCTGGAAAAACTTAGTATATTGTTAGTCGCACCTTTGTGTCCTGCGCGTACAAGAATTAACAGATCACTGAAGGTACAACGAGCAAATGACTATATGAGTTAACAATAACACCCACAAAAATTTGATATTACCCTTTTGCCCTTCAATATTCTCCAATAGTATCGCCCGTACTGCCCCAATAATATCAAGTACGGTCTCGTTTGAGATTCTAATCATAAAAAGATATTTTGTACTAGCCATGCTATCTAGTTAGTATCTACACATTAACTCGCATGTGTATGTATTGGACCGAATCAAAATTATATTGAATAACTCCACAATGACATGTCAGCATCATTTTCCACGTCATCACCACTATTCCAGTCTCCAACGCAGTGGGGTGGACTCAGCAGCATTCCTTCTGCCATATTCGCCAACAAACTCGGCATCCCGAAAACCGCCTCCTCGTCCATATAAAACATCGCCTCCGCAGAATTCTCCTTCTTCATATCTTCCCTGGAAACGACGTATACCTCCGCTGGCCGAAACGACTCCGCGGCCTGTGCCGCCGCCTTCTGTATGTCCTTCGCATCTCCAGAAACCGGCACAGGCAGCCGCCACGAAGAGTCCGCGAAGTTGAGGCAGGCAGAACGGCCTCTTAAAGCAAGTGCTGCCACGTCGTGTGCACGCGCTGCCATTTCTGCTGTGGGGAAGGTACCGAGCCAAATCCGGGTCTTCTTATTGGGCTCCCTCACTTCGCATACCCACTTGCCTGAATTCCTCATCCGAACTCCACGGTAAACCGGGTGTCGGGTCTCTCGAAACTTCTTCCGACCTGCCCGCTTCTTCGGATTGCTCGAAGCCAACATTAATTCTTCATATGAGTAATGAGAGAAGACATCCATACTGATGGTTAGTAATAGCACTTGTGCTTTATATTGATAGTGAACTGAAGTGATTTTGTGAGTGAAACAGGATGTGGGTGCATATATATAAGTTATGCAAGTGTTGGAGTCGAGAAGGGCTGCACGCGGAGTATGATAAGGAGACAGCTGGAGGGAGGGGGTGGCTTTTAAGTTTTATCCAGAGGGATTAACCAGCTGTTTCATCAAACAAAGTTGTGGTTGTGAATTGTGATTACTTTTCCAGTTGACACGTGTTATATTAGCATTAAAGGTAATGGACCTGCAGCTGTCATAGTCAAAACTCAAAAGAATTAGTCTCAGTTGTACGGGTTTCTTTTTGTATACCTTTACGAGACATACACTAACTTGCCCATTACAATTAAGGCATATACTGTCAGGCGCTCTTCTTCTTTTTTTTCCCCCTCTATTATTGTGCGTCTGTTTAGTGTACAATTTTAAAAGTAGCATAAATAGTAACATATATAGTGTCTGAAATATTAAGACTGTTTGATTCAATTTATTCTATTATTATATATACTATCAGTATATGTTACAGTATTCTATTGATTCTGG